>NW_027362765.1:196443624-197789458 GCF_046119375.1 Phyllobates terribilis | reverse complement strand
GAGTCCATCTTAATTCTTCTGACTTACGGAATGACCCACTGAAGGTTCACCCGTCAAGGACAAGAAACCAACTGATGCGAGGGAGAGTTACCACCCTTTTATTCTGTAGGTTTCCTGTCCTTGAAGTGCAGATCCCCTCTCTGTGGTGCTGACATGGAGGAAAGAAAAAGGCACTGCAAAAAAAAACAAAATGGTGTTATTGGTGAATTAAACTAAAACTTTATTAAATCTGTACTTGGCACAAAGCACACATTAACTGCACCCAAAAAATGTGATGAAAATGCTTCCTCTCCCTCCCCCCAATGGTTTGCGCTTGAGTCATCATGAAGCAACATATCTGTGTTTCTTGGATCCCCATAGACTAATGGCAGAGTCTGATCAGCAAAGTGGATAGGAATAGGATATGATCTGAGTCTCACACTCAGATCTGTGATTTTAAAGGGAATCTGTCACTCCCTGACACTTCGGACCTCTAATATGGGCATACAGGCGATATACTTACCTGTATGCATCATATTAGAAGTCTGGTTGCTTTGAAATTGCTTTTTATTCAGATTTCTGATGCCTTGCGGAACGGGGGAAGGGAAGAAATCGCCACCTACTTTGTGAATTACAATGCCCCCCCTCTCTCCCCTGCATGTCACAGTGCTTTGTGACGTTCAGACTCGTTTTCCTAATCCCATGCATGCTCACATCACCTTTAACACAAGGGGCATTTTCTGCTCCCAGCTATGTTGTTTTTCAGCAGTGATCTTGTGCGAAGGTGTCGGGGATTCACTTTGTGAAGTACATTGTAATTCACAAAGCGGGGATTTATTTCCCCATCCCCTGGCCTGTAAGGCATCAGAAAATGGATTGAATAAAAAGCAAATTTCAAAGCAACCAGGCCTCTACTATGGGCCATACAGGTATGTATAGATTCATATTTCTATCATCTGTATGCCCATAGCAGAGGTCAGATAAGAGTCAGGGGGCGACAAATTCCCTTTAACATATGTGAGTGAATTTTACTACCCTGACTGCTGCCCAAGAAAAAAAAAAAAAGACAGCACTAGGATGTCACAAATGTATATTCTAACGATGAGTTGGGCTACAGTCACACCATTTCTATACACAACTCCACGAGAGATTTTATTTTCTGCCACGTACATCAATACTTAAAATACGAGCTACGGGAAAACCGCTAATCGCAGCAAAACTGTTCTACACTCTAATCTGCCTCCACAGTGAAGCTTGAAGTAACCATTGTGGAATCAGTCATTAGCCTTTTTTGGTGCTTGCCATTGACAGATGAAGCAAAACTGAAAATGCCTGTTGATTCATATGGTAGATATTATCTGCTGCTGTGTGCATCAGAGGAGCATTTTCAGTGTTGCTTCATTGACCTGTTAGCAGCAAGCAAACACAGCTCTGCTCTGATTTCACAATAGTTACTTCAAGCCCCATTGTGGCAGCAGAGACTGGTACAGAACAATTTCTTGCTGGTAACCAGCCAACAAGTCAATGATTTAATGACTTGATATGCATGACAAAAAAAAAAAAAAAAAAAAGTCTGCCAGTTGTATGCTAGGCCCATGGAGTGTATTTTAAGACTGGCATTGTACACACCAGTCTTAAATGAAAGTGTGTGGTGGAGTAAGACTAGGCCAATTCAATAAGAGAAGCATGCCACTTAATGAATTAAGTGCATCTAATCACTGGTGTGCGCCTTGCCAGAATTGTTAGATCAGAATACTTTTCTGCTTCATGATTGAACTTTTGATAAGTTTTTCAGGCATCAGCTGTTGACTCACACGAGTATTAACCAACTCTAACAAAGTCACACAACTTTTGCTCAAGTGTGCAAAACACTGAAGAATTGGGATCTGTCTGGTGTGGACATTGTGATTTTGTGAATAACCCTTTAAACTTCTATAGGGCACAACACATTGTTATTACCAATAATGAAAACTGCAGAGTCCGTTAGAATGACAATGCTTTTATTTAAACAGCAGAAAACTATTAGAACGGTTATACTCGAGTCTACATTCTTGTTCAACTACAGGAAAAATATATATAATATAGGCTTGCTAATAAGATAGAAAGTAGTAAATCCCTTTACTATTTATTGGTCTATTACTACTGCTGGCTAAAAAGGTGACTAGGCACAAAACAGTCATGTCCATCTGTAACCCACGAGGGGCGCTCGAGAGGTGCTAAGGAGGGGGCACAGCTCTAGGATTCAAAGAAAAACAGATATGACAACGAAGTCTACATTCTATAGTAGCGGACCTGGTAAGAGGTGTATGAGATCAGTAGCTGTGGCTTGCAGAAACCCAGTACTGGCAGCATTTCACTAATATTTTTGGTATTTGAACAAGTGACTCTTCATTTCCACTATATACATGTATACATCCCACTGGACCCCAAGACCAATTCAACCAATACAATATTCTGCTATATTTTCTTCATTGTACATTTAAGGCCAACCGATATCCACATATTGCCTTCTTAATCAGTGCAGTTTAAGGACCAGTCATGGTAGGACAGTAATTAACATATGTCTCGCACAGCAGCTCTACGCAAAGGGTGCAGTACAGAGACCCTGATCTCTTGTCTCACAGCCCTGAAATGGTTATTCATTAAAGAGCTGGTGCACACTGACAGAAAGCAGGAGGTCAGACTCCTCTTTACCCTTGGAGCTCCTGAGCTCTGATATAGGCCTATAGGTTTGTACCATGACGGATCCTTTATTTTATACCATCATTTCAGCTTTAAAGATGACCTTTCCTTTCTATTCATGCGTGTATGTTTGCTAATCACTTGTCTTTCCATTAAGGAATGTATAGGACTAACATAATAATGGTCTGTGGGATATATCAGATCAATCGGCACCTCCACTGATCTGCTGCGGCTGGATGTAAGCCATCAGCTGAAGTCTGTAGCAGAAACTACAGCAGTGTACAATGCTTTGTGGCTACTGATTACTACTGTTTATCATTCATTCAACTGAAGAGATCAACTACAGTATACAGTGGCTGCTACCAAATACACTACAGTGATGCACTCCATACATTGCCAAGATCTGGCCAGAGCAGTGATCAGCGGTGGTGCTGAACCGCATCGATCTCATGTTGAGGACACATGGCTCATTAGTATGTTAGTCATGGAAAACCCCTTTAAATACACTGAAGCATCTATTCTTGGAACTCTATTGGGCAATTTTTCTGTAATACCTCCTGCAAATACAGAATTTGTACAGCACCACACCCCATTGACATGGGAATTGGAAAGGGTGTCAGCACTGATTGAGAGGGATATTGACTAAACCACCAATTTCACACATTTCCAGGAGGCATTTGAGCAGATGCTCCTGAATTGAGGAATACAAGTTTTAACTGACATGTCCGTGGAGCTGCCAGGCCCTGTTCAAAAGGGGCATTTAAAAATTAGAATATAGGTTTAATTCCTCATTAAAACAAAACTAAAATACAAAACAAAATCAACCACTTGTTAAGGGGCTGAGTTGGTTACCAAAGCTCAAAAACAGGTCAGCACAAAGTGACCATTCAAACCAAGCACAAGTACTCTGTGTACCCTTGGTGTGGCCAAATGCGTTCAGAGAACCTTTTCATCTACTAGTTCTCCATCTAGCTCTGGCTCCTGTAAAGTTGGAGCTGCCATCTATAAAAGAAGGCGGCTGTAGACTGAACACCATCAGATCAGAGGGTGCAATAAACTTTTTGGCCACCGCAGGGAGCACTGTGCGCCTGTACTTTGTTTGAACAGTCTTTGTGCTGGCAGACCACCTTCAGGTGCTGAGCTACAATACCAGTCAAACTTTGGACCAGAGTGGTGTGGGATCTGGCAGGGGAGCAGACAAGTTAGCGGAAAGGATCCATATCCGCCTTCGGCATTCTAATAGGACATCCGTAAATTTTTGATTAACGGACTGGAGTGACAAAAGGCAAAAACTAAGAACGAAAAGCAGCTATGACAATTGGAGAAAGGGTAAACACCAAGAGATTTGCTAACCGTTCCTTTCCTGTTCTACATTTGAGAAGTTAAAATCACAAGAAGATCCCTTTGTCTCTGGTAAAGGCTCAGTTTAGCTTATACGAGATATCGGCAGTGTGTTCCTAAACCATATAGCTGTATGAAGAAAGTTCTACATCAAGTGCAATAACGTTCATTACACCACAGGAAATCTAGAGAGAACACCACCATACGTTTTTCTCCTCCAAGGAACAAATAAAAATTCTCGCGTTAACACTGGGTGTAAAGACTGGGGAAAAAAAAAGAAAAAGTGAATCTATGTCAGCTATAAACACGTGAGGTTCAGTGCGTGTCACAGAACAGTCCAACCACAAGAAAACTCCAGGAATGATACAAAGGAAAGGATTACTGCAGTTAGAAAGGAAATCTATCAAATACTCATCTGAGAAGGATACAGAATAGTTCATGCACATTATACAGGTCGTGGTTTCATGGGAAGAAATGGGAAGGACATTTCCAGGGTCACTCAGGTTGCAGGTGTGCACGGGTCCATAGACAGGCGGAGGACACCATCTAGCAAGACAGCTCTATTGTCTGCGGAGCCTCCTCGATGTCCTGTGTTGTTGCAGAGCCTGGCGTGGCGTCTACTGTGGCATTGCTGGTCTGGGAGCGGCTTCGGGGCACCTCAGTTGAGCCACTGCTTGAGGCAGACTGGGTACGAGCACGTGCGAGCCTGGTCATACTGCATGCTGCCACTGGAAAGAACCGGAAGAGACATTAATACAAGCAACACTTGTATGGAGCAATAAACAAGACTGCCTGGATGTTGAGAGTTACCGTGCATTCAATGCTACCGTTTACAGTCAGCCGCCACGGTAAAGGGATCCCAATTTTTGTATAAACTGACATTATGTGCCCAACCTCCTCCAGTGTCAGATCCCGGGGCAGTGGCTGCAGCCAGCGTTACACTGGAACCTCAATCTGCTGTGAAGGGGGTCACATCCTGAACACATACGGGTTTGTATAGGCTTTGTGTATAGAAGTAGTTTTTGTTTTGTTTTTTACAGCACCACACCTGTTAATGGGTTGTACTTTGTATGGTTCGTTCAGCTCCACTGAGGCGACTAGAGCATAACTGCAATACCACATACTGCCTGTGGACAGGTGTGGCGCTGTTTTTTCGATCTTTAACCACCATTGGATTATACAAAATTAGGGAAAAGCCTTTAGCCTTAGACTCAGACATGCATCGTGCAGAGTCACTGAACACAAACATGCCGACAAGCCACACTATGGTGCAATTACATTACACAACACGTCTACATCCACCAGCAAAGCACAAGTCACAATCTACCAACAACCCAAGACGTACTCAACACCTTCTGGCGGCACTACAGATACCTGATTCACTGCTCAAGTGACTGAGCTGAACGTATGGAACTGCAGGGACATACAACAGGAGAAAAGGGCACACAGCAAACCGTTAGGAGCACAAGAAATGGACTTCATCCACGCTATGTAGTCAGACATTAGAGGCAATTTTACAATACAACTTGTATCAATTCCACAGTATTGAAAGTCTGCTAAATCCAGCAAGTGGCTCGAATCAAATGTCGCTAATCAGAAGGTCTAATAGACATTTCTCTTAGGGCTCATTTAGATGAGTGCATTTCCCATCAGTGTGACAATCACATGGACCAATTGTAGCAAGTGACCTTTTTTTCTGAACAGAAAATAAAAAAAAAAAAATGTATGCATCAACTAAACTTCCATAGATGACCACCAGGGGGTGCTGTGTCCATAATACCAAAAGGAAATTACAATACTCCTGCAATTGTGCAGTTTCTTAGTGGAAACTAGAAATATAACAAGATGTTACTTACTGTATCCCATTCCTTGTATAAAATATTTCATGGCCTCTGCCAGTTTTCCAGGCTAAAGAAAATAAATACAGTTAGTCTCCTCCTCAGATATACTGTTATAGTAAACCAATTGAGGAAAGAGACATGAAGTGATGCAAATGTCCCTGAAATAAAGATACCAATACATTTTAGGAATAGGCTTATTAATTGGTTTAAACTAGCAGTCTGGTCTCCAATAAAAACTACGCCCCTACAGAAATACAATGGCAGAAGTGCCTAATCCATACGACTGACCCAATCTCATGGCCGCTGGGAGTTTAAAGCTAGCCTTGTGCTCACGGCTCTCCACTGGTATGTATGTATGCATGCCTGTATGTATGCATGTGCTCTGCACTATATACTTTTGATGAGCAGACAAGGACCAAATACAAGGAGCGCGCTGATTGATGTGGAGTGCTGTAATTCCCTTCATTAGCAAAGTGAACCAGCAGTAAAAAGTATCCGAAAAAGTAAACTACCCCCTACACAACAGTGCACACATTCAGGTTCAATCCACTAGGAAAATGGTTTCTCTACAGTAGAGCATAAGGAATGAATATTGGTGTGCGCACTGATGTGGAGGCCATCATTTTACTTTGAGCAGAGTTGTGGCTCCACATGGCATGTGTAATCTAGGAACATTGTTTGTAAAAAATTTTAAGGCTGCATTTATACACCCCAGAAAATCAGTCAGTGTATACAGACTGCCCATCACTTGACAGACTAGCAAACTTCAGATGGTTATTTTCAATCATGTTTAAAAAATGAAAATCCGATCAACAGCACGCTATCCGGTGTAAAAGTATGTGTACTGCTGAGAACAACGATTGCTACATGCACAAAACAATTGCATTAATGATCGTTCTGTGCACATGGAAGTGTGGTCGGCATGAACAAATAGGCAATTGAAAAATAAAAATCTTGCATACAATTCCTTAGCAGTTGTTTAACCCCTTTACAGGCCATGACGTATTAATACGCGTCTGTGCCCTGGGCTTTAAGAGCCCGAGCCATATTAGTAAGTCATCGCGATCGCGTGCGCGCACACAGGCTGTGCGGGTGCGATTGCCGCCGGGTGTCAGCTGTGACAATGTGCAGGGAGTAGTCCCGCACTGCTCCTGGCACATTAATCCCCGCAATGCTGCGATAGAAGTCGATCGCAGCATTGCGGTGGCAAGGGGAGGTGATCGGTATACCGACCTCCTCTTCCGGCCTCCAGCGCCGTCTGCCGCGGCTTCCCAGGTGTTGCCATGACGACCTGATGTAGTCATTTCAACATCCGGGTCACCAGGCAGCAGGAACATTGTTTGGTCATGCGCAGTGCACGACCATACAATGTTCTCACTGTGCAGCGCTGACTGCCTGCATAGCACAGGGATGGTGCTCCATCCCTATGCTATACAGGCGATCAGAATAAAAAAAGTTAAAGTCCCAGAGTGGGACAAAGTAAAAAAGTGTAAAAACAGAGTGTGGAAAAAAAAAAAAAAATTGTAAAAATATTTAAAAAAAAATAAATAATCCACCGAAAATAAAAATATAATGTACCCATCAATAAATATTAGTATGAAAAAAAAGCAAAAAAACCAATAAAAGTACACATTTGGTATTGCCGCGTCCAGAACAACCTGACCTATAAAACTGTCCCACTAGTTAACCCCTTCAGTGAACACTGTAAAAAGAAATAAATAAAAAACGAAGCAAAAAACAATGCTTTATCACCGTACCGCCAAACAAAAAATAAAATAACACGCGATCAAAAAGACGAATATAAATAAAAATGGTACCGCTGAAAAAGTCATCTTGTCCCGCAAAAAACAAGCTGCCATACAGCTCCATCAGCCGAAAAATCAAAAAGATATAGCTCTCAGAATAAAGCGATGCAAAAAAAATATTTTTTTCTATAAAATAGCTTTGTGTAAAAGTGCCAAAACATAGAAAAACAATATAAATGTGGTACCGCTGTAAACATACTGACCCAAAGAATAAAGCTCCCTCATCAATTTTACCATATTTGGAACAGAATAAAAAAAATAAAAAAAAATTCCTGATTTGGTGGCTTTTGTTTATACTGCCTCCCAAAAATCGGAATAGAAAGCGATCAAAAAATGTCACGTGCCTGAAAATGGCACCAATAAAAACGTCAACTCATCCCGCAAAACAAGCCATCACATGACTATCTGCCAAAATATGGAAAAATTATAGCTCTCAAAATATGGCGATGCAAACACTAGATTTTACAAAAAATGCGTCTTTTAGTGTGTGACAGCTGTCAGTCATAAAAACCCCATATGATTCTGGTATCGCTGTGATCGCACCGACCCGAAGAATAAAGTAGTCTAATCACTTATACCGCACGAGGAACGGCGTAAAAAATAAACTCTCCGGTTAGGGTTGTGCTACGGTTAGGGTTGTGCTACGGTTAGGGTTGTGCTACGGTTAGGGTTGGGGTTAGGGTTCTGATGGGGTTGGGATTTTTTTCAAAAGTAAGAAAAAAAGATGACGATATAGCGACTAGGGTTGAGCGCAAGTGCTCGCTACTTGAGTTTGCATCGGGTGCTCTGGTATGCATTGAGTATCGTGGGTATTTGAGTGACATGCTCAAGTCTCCGCCCCATATGCTTCACGGTCAAAAAAACTTTGCGGGGATTGCCTGCCATGCACGAGCGATCCCCGCATGTTTTTTTTTGGGTGTCTAATAACCGTGAAACATGCAGGGCCGGGACTCGAGCATGTCACTCGAGAGTGTCACTCGAGCACCCGCGATACTTGATGCATACCCGAGTACCCGATGCAAACTCAAGTACCGAGCACTTGCGCTCGAGACTAATGACAAATTATTCAATATGATGACCTAATGTTATCAAATTCTGTGTCGAACCTCTGGGTTCAAAATGTTCACTATACACCTTGATAAAATCCTTGAGTGGTCTAGTTTCCAAAATGGGGTCACTTGTGGGTGTTTCCACTGTTTAGGCACACAGGGGCCCTCCAAACGCGACATGGTGTCCGCTAACAAATTGAATGGAAAAATCGGTTCAAATTGTTAGCGGACACCATGTAGCGTTTGGAGAGCCCCTGTGCCTAAACATTGGAGCTCCCCCACAAGTGACCCCATTTTGGAAACTAGACCCCCAAAGGCACCTATCTAGATGCATAGTGAGCACTTGGAACCCCCAGGTGCTTCACAAATTAATCCGTAAAAATAAAAGTGTTTTTTTTCAACTTTTTCATTTTTACGAATCAATTTGTGAAGCACCTGGGGGTTCAAAATGCTCACCACCCATCTACATAAGTTCCCAGGGGGGTCTAGTTTTCAAAATGGGGTCACTTGTGGGGGGGGGGGGGTTCCACTGTTTAGGCACATCAGGGGCTCTCCAAACACAACATGGCGTCCACTAATTATTCAAGCAAATTTTACGATCAAAAATTCAAATGGTGCTCCTTCCCTTCCGAGCGCCCAAACAGTGGTTTTTCCCCACATATGGGGTATCTGTGTGCCCAGGGGAAATTGCACAACAAATTTTGGGGTCCATTTTTTCCTGTTACCCCTGCGAAAATAAAAAAAAATTTGGTCTAAAGTAACATTTTTGTGAAAAAAGTTAAATGTTCATTTTTTTCTTCCACATTCCAAAAATTCCTGTGAAGCACCTGAAGGGTTAATAAAGTTCTTGAATGTGGTTTTGAGCACCTTGAGGGGGTGCAGTTTTTAGAATGGTGTCACTTGGGTATTTTCTGTCATAAAGACCTCTCAAAGTGGCTTCAAATGTGATGTGGTCCCTAAAAAAATGGTTTTGTAAATTTTGTGGAAAAATGAGAAATCGCTGGTCAACTTTTAACCCTTATAGCTCCATAACAAAAAAAAAAAATGTTCCAAAATTGTGCTGATGTAAAGTAGACATGTGGGAAATGTTATTTATTAACTCTTGTGTGAGTGACATATCTCTCCGATTTAAGGGCATAAAAATTCAAAGTTTGAAAATTGCTAAATTTTTGCCAAATTTCTGTTTTTTTCACAAATAAACGCAAGTGATATCGTAGAAATTTTCTCACTATCATGAAGTACAATATGTCACAAAAAACAATCTCAGAATCAGGGGGATCCGCTGAAGCATTCCAGAGTAATTACCTCATAAAGTGACAGTGGTCAGAATTGTAAAAATTGGCCTGGTCATTAATGTGCAAACCACCTTGGGTTGTAAAGGGGTTAATGGCTGCAGGTTAGAGTGTAAACTCACCTACAGTCAAACACAAGTATGATATAAATTGATAAGACAACCACCACCAACCTGCACGGCTTGTGGTAATCCTCCGCAATCTGACATCTAAAAGTAAGAAGGAATTAAGAACATTTTAGGAAGTGACAACAGCAATGCCAATTTGTTCAGAGCTGTAGGATGAATGAAATCTGTTTGGGAATTTACACTGGTCAGGTTATTCTTATGACAGGCTATGTATGATTAATGGAGGGGGCATCCCAGAGACCCCACAAACAGTACAAAATACTTGTACTACAATACCCAACAGCTATGCTCAGTGGGGGCTGTGTTCAGATGCAGTGAGGGGGTGCAGAGGATCAGATTCACTGATCACACATTCATGGTCCATCTTCGGCTACAGCCAACACGAAGAACTCATTGCATCCAGCAATTGTTAATGAGGCTGCGTTTGTACCCGTAACCCATTTGATTTTTTTCTTTTTTCTCCATATGAGACGTAGCCCCCCCATAAACTTTGATGTCAGCAGTGTGCTGCTTGCAACATGAATACGACAGTCTGTAATTTCCCATTATACAGAGCCATTTATATTGCTCTAGATGCTAAAATGTTTTAGGGCTACTCATTTTCTGGCTCATGAGCTGCTGCTCTCCTGAAGGTGCAGGCTTTCAGGCATATTTGTCAGCAGTTTGGACTGGCATGGAATTGCAGCTGTAATACAAACCAGAATACAGGTCTGCTATTCAGTGGTGTGAATAAGCCTCAATTATTGTGGCGAGGTTAGCAAACCCTGGCCTTTCACTTCAGCTGGCTATACAGTACAGACCAAAAGTTTGGACACATCTTCTCATTTAAAGATTTTTCTGTATTTTCAGGACTATGAAAATTGTACATTCACACTGAAGGCATCAAAACTATGAATTAACACATGTGGAATTATATACTTAACAAAAAAGTGTGAAACAACTGAAAATATGTCTTATATTCTAGGTTCTTCAAAGTAGCCACCTTTTGCTTTGATGACTGCTTTGCACACTCTTGGCATTCTCTTGATGAGCTTCAAGAGGTAGTCACCAGAAATGGTCTTCCAACAATCTTGAAGGAGGTCCCAGAGATGGTTAGCACTTGTTGGCCCTTTTGCCTTCACTCTGCGGTCCAGCTCACCCCAAACCATCTTGTTTGGGTTCAGGCCTGGTGACTGGTGGCCAGGTCATCTGGCGTAGCACCCCATCACTCTCCTTCTTGGTCAAATAGCCCTTACACAGCCTGGAGGTGTGTTTGGGGTCATTGTCCTGTTGAAAAATAGATGGTCCAACTAAACGCAAGCCAGATGGAATAGCATGCCGCTGCAAGATGCTGTGGTAGCCATGCTGGTTCAGTATGTCTTCAATTTTGAATAAATACCCAACAGTGTCACCAGCAAAGCACCCCACACAATCATACCTCCTCCTCCATGCTTCACGGTGGGAACCAGGCATGTAGAGTCCATCCGTTCACCTTTTCTGCGTCGCACAAAGACACGGTGGTTAGATCCAAAGATCTCAAATTTGGACTCATCAGACCAAAGCACAGATATCCACTGGTCTAATGTCCATTCCTTGTGTTCTTTAGTCCAAACTAGTCTCTGCTTGTTGCCTGTCCTTGGCAGTGGTTTCCTAGCAGCTATTTTACCATGAAGGCCTGCTGCACAAAGTCTCCTCTTAACAGTGGTTGTAGAGAGGTGTCTGCTGCTAGAACTCTGTGTGGCATTGACCTGGTCTCTAATCTGAGCTGCTGTTAACCTGCGATTTCTGAGGCTGGTAACTCGGATAACCTTATCCTCAGAAGCAGAGGTGACTCTTTGTCTTCCTTTCCTGGGGCGGTCCTCATGTGAGCCAGTTTCTTTGTAGCGCTTGATGGTTTTTGCAACTGCACTTGGGGACACTTTCAAAGTTTGCCCAATTTTTCGGACTAACTGACCTTAATTTCTTAAAGTAATGATGGCCACTCATTTTTCTTTACTTAGAATTTGTATTATGGCAAGAAAAAAGAAGCTAACAGTCTATTCAGTAGGACTATCAGCTGTGTATCCACCAGACTTCTGCACAACACAACTGATGGTCCCAACCCCATTTATAAGGCAAGAAATCCCACTTATTAAACCTGACAGGGCACACCTGTGAAGTGAAAAGCATTTCCGGTGACTACCTCTTGAAGCTCATCAAGAGAATACCAAGAATGTGCAAAGCAGTCATCAAAGCAAAAGGTGGCTACTTTGAAGAACCTAGAATATAAGACATATTTTCAGTTGTTTCACACTTTTTTGTTAAGTATATAATTCCACATGTGTTAATTCATAGTTTTGATGCCTTCAGTGTAAATGTACAATTTTCATAGTCCTGAAAATACAGAAAAATCTTTAAGTCAGAAGGTGTGTCCAAACTTTTGGTCTGTACTGTACATCAAAGCCTAGCTCAAATTTATACAGTGCTCTGATTAGCACTTGCATTGGATTTTTCAACCAAATCCATGAAAAATGGCATTCCCATAGAGTGATTCAGGATAACAAGACAGGCAGTCACCTTGGCCTCAGTTCTGGCAGTGTCTTAGGCAGATAATGGTGCGGTACACTACACTTGTGTCTGGCCTCCATTCTGACAGTGTTTAATCTTTAAGCAAAGTGACACTGCCAACCCATTAGGCGGACATCGATAAGTGAGCTCAGTGTAGAGTACTGTATGAAGGAGAGCCTAGCTTCACTTTTATTAGCCAATATTAAAAGCCATACAGATTCCTACATCTGTGATTAAGTTATGTAGCCAGAATGTGGCAAACCGTTACAAGTGATGCCCTGTATGGATCTTATATGGCAGGAGACAGAAGGGGTACTTGGCACGCTACACAGGCCACCACCAAGTGTGGAAGCATGCAACTTCTGTTTAATTTGGCATGAATGTTTTCACATCACGATAACTGAATGAAATGCCTTAATTTGACTGGCACTTCTACTATCCAACTGACCCCATAATTATAATAAGTGGCTTCTCAATATAAAGCTGAGGCAGCCACGTGGTGAAACGTGGGACAGTGTCAGGCTGCACCTTTAGTCACAGTAGACTGCCGCTCTGGTACAATACGTTAGCTTTCTAAAGCTTGTGACCAGTAGTAACTCACCTTTAGTAGGGTTGTCCTTGTTGGATCTAATCTGGAGTTGCATTCTACCTACAAAAGAAAAAAAATAATTTCAAGTTTTATAAATACAATTTTTCTACACCGTTTGCTGATAATTGTGATTTAAGAAAGGACTACAATTTCTGATTTTTAGCAGATCCCACAGACTGCCAGCCAATATCCATGTAAAACTAATACTTGCCACAACATCGACTGCAGGAGAGTTATCGCCAACCACCAGCAACACAGGACACCTAGAAAAAAAACAGGATACTTCATGGCATGGAGGCTTTGGGACAGATATGCAGAATCCGTGGAGTAGTATGTATGAATTCCCTACTACAATACAGATGCACTCCATCTGTGGTCGTACGGTACCTCCATGAAGCAATACTCCAGAGCATAAATGTCAAACTCAGGCCCGCCGGCCAAATCTGGCCTGCAGTGTAATTCTATTTGGCTTGTGAAAAACCACCACATGTCTACTAGAGCTGTCCCACCAATAGACAGCGCATGCACCAAATCCCATGTCTGGCATGCTCCCTGGTTACTGCCCTCTATCTCCTCCACACTCTGGGCACAGGTAAGCTATTAAGCCGATGTGCTCCTGCCATGATTTTTTTTTATGGCTCTATTTAGTTATGTATTCTTAAACTTTGTTTTTGTACAGAGTTCTTACTTTTTGTTCACTCCCTACAATCCTGACTGAATTTTATTTTAGTGCGGTTTATGCATGTACTTCTGATGTTCTGCACCTCCATCTCACCCTTTCCATTCCCCTGTATATTGCCATCTACCATCCCCACAATCCTAATGTCAGCAGTATTGGGGTTCACTATTCTCCCCTTTTTTTCTGTTGTAATTGTTATAAATATCCAGGTTAGCCTGCGACTGTCCTGAGTTTTTAATTTTGGCCTACTGTGTATTTGAGTAAAACATACCTGCTCCAGAGGAAGAATAACTCATAAGGCATGATGTTATTGAGGACAAAACTCATGTATGCCTCAGACAGATACATACTTTTTTCTGAACGATTGGCACGATATTGTAATGTAAAGACATGGCTGTAATACTGATTAAATGGATACTTTGAAGAAATCAGCTTTGTTCTCTTAACACCATTATACATAGCCTCCTCTGTTTGAAACCTTAGCAGCAGAGGGCCGAGAAAACCCGTCTACAGTCCGGCCCCTGAGCACCAAAATCTAACTAGCAGAAAACTTCATATGGTGATAAAACAATGCAGATTTCTTCAAAGGCATCAATTTAGTTTTACAGTAATATCTTTATAAAATTGTGTGGACAAGCTCTTTAACCCACTTACCTGAGCGTGCCTACAGAAGAGTCGCATGGAAAAGCTGGTCTTTCGATTTCCAGATCTTTGCGGCTAGTACAGGAATAAAAGATGTGATGGGTAATTCAAGTTCTGACTGTGCACAAATCCATACTAGAGGTACAGAAGGACATACACAACGATACTCGATGGTCACAGCTTCCTAGAACCCCAAAGCCTATGTCCCTGGGCTCATGGTGTATCCTCACAGGGGAGCCTACCCGTACGGGATACTTGTACTGCCCAGCACTATGCATGATCACACCGAGTGTAACCCATTTAGGGTTGGGGTATTATCACAGGTACACTTCTGATCTTACAATTTGTGAATACACCTAGATTATTTTTTTTCATAATGCTGATGAACCTTTAAAATAACCCATATTTTGATTGCTTATCAGCGAGTTACCCGTTATAGGAATTAACAAAGAGTTGAAGGTTTTCTTGATTTATATCCTGGGCGATATGTAATCTGTAGGTCTGAACCAGGTCCAGATTTGACTCCAGTTCTTCCTGTGTAAACAAAACTAGAACTTACAAAAAAGGAAAAGAAATGGATATCTAAAGCAATGTTTATCCATGTGTACCAATAGGTCAGTTACTGAAACCAATACATCTGTCAGAGCCTTGTAAAGCTGGAGGATGCAGACTGAGCACTACTTACATCGCCAAAGAGGTGAGCCAGCACAATGTCCACTATGTTCGATGTCCAGCCAGAGAACTAGAAGATAAGAATTCATGTCAGTGTCACCATGTCCAGCATACCTGACTAGAGAGAACATTGCTCGGCAGAAATATAGTAAATGAGCAAATACAAGTTCATTCCAACCCATCAGTGGACACCTCCTCTGCACCGCCCTCATAATGGGGTCTGTATTTATACGTTATGACATAACATACATAGGAAGGTCTGCCATCTTCACAAATAGTTGGTGTAAAGCACAGGAGGCTTGTTAACATACCACTAGACATGTATACAGCATTCACAGGGTATGCATGTGATGGTCTCTTACCTTGGAAGCTGCCCAATCAATCCAGCCTTTTGCACAGGGGTCAATGTTTATTAAAACAAGGCCTTCCACCAAGTTCGGGTGATCGAGCTGTAGAGAGTGTAAAGATAGTTTATGTCCTAGAGAGATCTCATCCCAGGGGCGAACATATTATTGGTGCAATAAAATAAAACACATACCCATCCCCCGTGCCGTGCCAGCGGTGTTGGCACTCACGTTCCTGAGGTTCTTGAGCAATTGTTATAACACGCAAGCCCTGCGCCCAATCAGCACTTGTGTCACTGTTCCTGCCTTCAGACATCTTGAACATTACCAGGAAGCCAGGGCTGCGGATGTTCAGACTTCCTCTAGATATTAGATTTGTCCAAAAGCGGGGATAGTGATGCCAGCATTCATTGGGCACAGGGCTCATTGTCATAACACAATAGTGCTGGGAACATGAGTGCCGACACGGCTGGAACGGCACAGGAAGTGTTTATTTTATCAGTGCCAAACCTTCAGCTCGAGAAGGGGGTTGTCCTAATAGTGGACAACTCCTTTAAGGTGCAATTTCATTCTGCCTTCTATGACCAGTGTGCCCATATAGATTGATAAACTTCCCCTTTAACTGTGCTGCTCTTGTACAAAGTGATCTTTTGTTGATAAATCATAGGAATAAGAAGATCAAATTGATGAAGACAGATCTCAGACCATTGATTGCCACAATTAAGGGCTCTGGAGAAAGCCTTTACAAATTTTAGTCCTGTCCAGAGATTCCTATATACAATTTTAGCTTTACTTTCAAGCTATGGTGGGAGCGCTGTAGTGTACGCACAGTAAACTTTGACAAGACATAGGCACCAGCTCCAACGCCGATTCCGATGATTGTTGTCAGGCTGGAAAAAATAAAAGAAAAAAAAGTAGACGCTAATATTTATATTAAGTGAAGTTTATTATAAACCCCTTTGTGCCACAGAAAACTCAAAGCTATAGTTATTTGACATACTCCGCATATTTATAAGAAATTATTGCAGCAAAAAAGGAATTTAAATAAGTTTCCTATTCTTCCCACTTACAAATGGTTATTATTCCCGCTGGAAATGTAATAAGTTATTTACTTTAGGTGGGTAAGGACGGCAGATAACATCTCAGCCAGCTCATCCAATGTCGGGTACTGATACCTGAAAGAGGCAAATACTCTATGAAAAGGCACAAACTTGGTCTTCTCACCGCTTGTATTCAAGACCAAAGCTGAGGACCCCACTCTGCATGGCAGATACTTTGGGGTACATCTACAGATGGTTAAAGCAAGTTAAAAACTAATGACTGAACTTACCCAGTGGGGAACGGGGGTGCTCCCACCTGCTGACCTGGAGCATCCACATGGCAAACGGCAAAATACTGGGTGATTTCATGCATGTCTTCATAGTTAAAGAATGTGCTGAAGCAGGATTTATCTAGAACACAATGACTATCAGCTGAAGAGAACTGCAGCTCACAAGGCACAGACCGCAAGTGAAAAAATCCAGCAGGTTAGAGATACTGGACTCGAGCGTTATTGATATGACTGTACATGTACAATAAGATGCGTAGGCAGGCCCAATTATATCAGCCATACCCTATACTGCCCGTAGGTTTCCTCCTCTCCATGAAATAGTCTGATGCATTGTGTTGAGGAGGCATGCTCAGTATATAGCCAAAAGAAAGCATTTGGCAGTTCTCATCCCAGGAGAGCGCTCTAAAAATCTGATCCTTGTTCTGGCTGGATGTGACACAACACAGTGATATGTTCAGTAGTGTTAGGATGAAACATGACCGCTCTGCCCAACGCACCACTATATACTGGCATCTTCTACGTAATGTACAAACCAGATTTCAGATTTTAAGACTGACACACACACACACACACACACACACACACACACACACACACACACACACACACACCACAAGTCCTATTCTTCCAGTGACCTGTGAAGTAGCAAGTTCATGGCCTATTCTTCAGTATCACCACGCATGCAGCATGAACATAAGCCTTCTGCTGCGTTTTAGTATATTTTTAATAAAGCAACTAGACCTCAAGCACTTTGCTTCTATTTTGCAGACAGACACTTTAAAGGGGGTTGCCACATTATCTTTATTTCATCAGATGTGTTCGGGGGATTATTTGTGTACACTTGATCCTTCAGCTTGTTAGAAGTGCTGGTCAGTGTGAGGAAAGCAGCACTGTCTGAACAGGCTGCTGGTGGAGGAGCAGTGACCAGACCTGTAATACCTATATAATATGAAGTGTCCCCAACACATCGGATAAGAGACGACGTGGCCGGCAATACAAAGTGCAGCTCACTGGCTATAGAAGCCAAACGGTGCAAAGTTTTTACAGAAACTCAACTGCAAAAGTGATTGTTAGCCTGAATTGCATGCATTTAAGCCCATCCATAATATGCCAAGAGCATAAATCTTAAACCCTCAATGACTGGGAATTTTCTTCATTTTTTCTTTAACTTGAATTTTTTACCCCTTCTCTTAAGATTCCTAACTTTGTATATTTGTTGACACTCACTGCTCCATGAAGTGTACTGAACAAATACATACAATGCCCCCATTGTATCTTGGGTTTTGCCTCGACAACCTTCATTTGGTTAAAAAGGACCTGGCAACATGATTCTTCAGATTATGAGTATGGCGATACCAAACAAAGCTGTTACATTTCAGTGATTGAGCCCTGGAACTATTTTTTCTCCAATGAAGGTTTTTTTTGTTTTTCCACTCAACCATACTTATTTATACAATTTTGGTGTACATATGAGGATTTGATTTATTACATTTTTTGTGGGCAATTCAGAGACTCAAAAACCTCAGTTGTGTTTTATTTTCACAGTTTAATGCTATAAAATTATTTTTAATTATACGTTATAGGACCTGTGGATGTGGTGCTACCAAGTTTATTTTTAAATGATAATACAAATTAGAGGGACTTAAAATTTGATTGCTTGTAATATAAACTACAATACCACAGTATATATTGAAAAGGACCATAAAGTCAACCCACAGGCCTGTAGGGGCCTTTAGCAGGCTTCTGGCTGCCATATCAACCCATTAGTTTCCCACAATTGCATGCTCAGGGGATGGGGCCCTGGTCCCCTTTACCAACAACAAGAGAATAGAGCCCCCCTGCATGATAACATTATGGTCGCTTAGTCTGTACACCCCCTCTTCGAGCCTGTATACAGTGTATAGCAGGGCTGTGGAGTCGGAGTCGTGGTCCATTTTGGTGGAGTTGGAATTGGAGTCTGTATAAAATAAACCAACTCCTAAAATATATAATAAATTGGGTACAGTAGTTCCAGGCAGTTTGTGGGGAATATTTTTTCATAAGAATTTGGGAAAGTTATGAAATGTCCTATTCCTGATCTAAGGGTCTAGACTTTTAGCTGAGATGAATCTGTGCTACAGTAAATTTATCACTTAAACATGAGCCATGTATGAGGGAGTCGGTGTAGTGGAGTCGGAGTCGTGGAAATTGAGGAGTCGGAGGTTTGGCTTACCGACTCCACAGCCCTGGTGTATAGCACACTGCTCTGTGGTCGTGTCACATAAGGACACAGATGACACACTGCATAATCTGACATCTTATATAAGTAAATTGATAATAAAAGTAGAGATACTCACGGTTCAGGCCGATGTCATGGTAGGTAAGAATCACTGGTTTCTTGGATCTTGGGTTGCCCCTCATAGTGACATGTAACACACCGTAAGCCGTCTCAATGTCATGTTCCTACATAAAACCAAGAAAATGTATGGCCAACACAGGCAACATGTGCACTGCATGCAGAGAACAAGGGGTTAATGACAAAAATGACCAGGGCTGTAATGACACCTATTCCTCGATGTATCCAAATCTAAAACATTACCAGTCACATGACATGGGATAACCCGCAGATACAGCCAGTGTCTACATGGAGTATTCAATATAGGAAATCTTCCTCATCACAATTAGAGATCTCTAATCCTGAACTTACCGACTGAACCAGGGAAAAATCTATGCGGTCTACATCCAAGTACGCCATAGGTAAAGCAGATGAGCGACAGGAACAACAAGATGTCCAGAAACACATCAGCAATGTATGAGCAGAGTGGATTAGTTGCTGACTAAGTGGATTACAACTTGTAATAAGGATGATGGGTGACTGAAGACAAACATGCGGTATTATCCATAGCTCATGGCGTAGACCCTGTGTAAGCATGGGTGCGGTAAGAACTGTCATTTGGCCTCCTGTAGGTTTCAGTCTCTAGAACGCAGGTCTTTTCTGTGCATCTCCAGCACACCAGACTGATGCCATCTCTACTGTCCTCTATGTCATTTAGGTCTACGTATAGGGCATCTGGCACAGAATACACATCTGCCAGACAATACCTGTCGTCCACAAGATTACATACTATCTATTCATCCTAATTATCAGATGTTCTACAGAAAGTCTCAGCTTTAGGTGTTTGAGATTTCACGTGTGGACTAAATGGACTAGAAAAACCCTCTAAATCTGAGTCATGGGCCCCTGATTCATCATTCTTTCAGTATTTTTTTTTTTTGAGTAGAGTTTGATGTGTTTTTACACAGTATTTGCTCTAATTTCTTACAGCTTTTGCAAGATTTCTAATCCTTTATTCAATCCTCATCATGTTTTGGGTTTACGCGTCAATGTGCTCGTGGTCTTTATTATTCAAATGTTCCTGGCAAATTTGTCTTTTGTGATACACGTTGCAATCTTGAGGTTTCTCAAATGACGAATTTGCCAGGAACACATTGACACGTAAACCCAAAACATGAGGGTTGAATAAAGGCTTAGAAGTCTTGCAAATGCTGTAAGAAATTAGCACAAACAACGTGTAAAAACAAACCAAACTACTCAAAAAAAAAATACTAAAAGAATGATGAATCAGGGGCCCCATGACTGAGCTTTAGAGGGTTTTTCTAGTCCACACTTGAAATCTCAAACACCTAAAGCCCCCGTCTCACATAGCGAGATCGCTGCTGAGTCACGGTTTTGGTGACGCAACAGCGACCTCACCAGCGATGTCGTTATGTGTGACACTTTGCAGAAATCAGGCCCCTGCGGTGGTCGCTGATCACTGCAAAATGTCCTGGACCATTTTTTGGTCATTGCTCTCCCACTGGTCAGCACACAGCGCTGTGTGTGACCAGCGATCAGGCTGGTAACCATGATAAACAGCGAGTTACTAGGGGCACACGCGCACTTAGTAACCCGCTGTTTATCATGGTTACCACTCGGCTATTGTGAGCGGTAACCTCCAGCTCACCGTAGCAGAATGGTAACCATGATAAACAGCGGGTTACTAGGGGCGCGTGTGCCCCTAGTAACCTGCTGTTTATCATGGTTACCAGCCTGCTCCTGCTTCAGCAGGCTTGTAACCAGGAGCAGGACATCGTGGAAAGATTCTTTCCACGATGTCACTGCTCCCCTGATCGCTGGTGAGCCTGCATGTTTGACAACTCACCAGCGATCACATAGCGACGCAGCAACGATCCCTGACAGGTCGTATCGTTGTCGGGATCGCTATAGCTTCGCCAAGTGTGACGGGGCCTTAAAGCTGAGACTTTCTGTAGAACATCGGATAATTAGGATGAATGGATTGTATGTAATCTTGTGGACAGCAGGTATTGTCTGGCAGATGTGTATTCTGTGTCAGATGCCTTATACCTAGTCCTAAATGACAAAGTGGACCGTAGAGATGGCATCATATCTAGGACCACAGTATGCCAAAGCCTTGATCCACAGATTTACTAAAATTGTACTACACAGCAAGACCCCATCAGCCAACAAGGTTTACCACAGCATTATGGTTCAGGTCTCTAACAATTTTACTTTAACAAACCTGGGGTTACAAACACCAAAACACACACACACACACACCTGATGAGTGCAGCCTCCTGTAGTTCAGGATTGCGACTGCCCCTTCTCTACCAAATGTCTGCACAGGTACCAACCAGCCTGCTCTCCGGATCCATAGATGGCGGATATAAGGGGTGGGCTTGGCAGATAAGTGTAGATAAGATTAACCCTTGACACTCATTGGTTCTGCTTTAACCTCATCCTGACAACTTCACAGAGGCTAACGGCTCTGTGTGTGCCAGGAGGCTGATAATTTATGTGCCATCTTTGATGGCAGTGTGCTTCCTCACTCAGCATTAGTGGCAGGATCAGGACTCACTTTCAGCCACTGAAGAATCCTGAACACAGCACTCATATTAAGTGCCATGTCCCCAAATTCAGAAGCTGTTGCTCCTGCATTCAGGCGGTTGCTAGGCAACAAGATGTCAATGACATCACAGGATTCCCTGGGCAGATAGACTTCGATCCCTTTTGTATGCTTCCAAGTCTGAGCACAGGTCACAGACCGCCATGAGCAAATGGACAGTGATCTGCTTAGGGGACAGCAGCACCTGAATGCCAGGTGCTTGGACATTAATACACCCCAAACAAAACTAATCAGAATATATTCCAGCTACTTTCCAGCGTAATCAATTTAGAGGCAATGGCAGCACAACATTCAGTCTGCAAACATTGATGTAAACTATGATGGTGGATAGATTTCTTCCTGTACATATTACTCAGTTTTCCAAAACGGCAAACACAATGTCCTACCTGTCCATCAAAGTCCTCAAAGCTGCGGCCCGTAGTCTAAGGAAAAATCATGAAGAAAAAAAAAAAAGATAATTCAAATAAAGGACTTAAAGAAACATTATACACAAGGTCAACTTAGAAAATATACTCAAGTAAATGACAGGGGTCTCTACCCTTGGGTTTGATTTCTCACCATTGCCAGGTTCCCTCCTTGCCAACAGTGGATGGAAAGGTTTTTGCTCATATTCAGAGGCCAATAAGCTGTACTGAATGGCTGGGCTCACCTTCTACATGTCTGAGGTATTCACTTACATATACCTCCGATTAGGCCCCCCATTGACAAATGAGTTTTTTGGAATACATTGGGGCACGAGGCACCAGCACACAGTTTAATTTTCCATTCTGAAGGAAAGCACAGCCCATTACATGTTACCATGAAAGACACCTATTCAATGCTGAGAGGTTATTACAATATAACAGTCTAGGAAGTGTCCAGACTCCGGCAGAAGAGACGTGGCTGCTGGGACTAGACCTGTGGCTATACAGCTGCTAGGAAACTACTACTCTCAGCATGCATGCACTTGTTATATGTACAATAGTAAATCGCAGTGCATGGGATCATTCAGCTGCCAGCATGTAGCAGATGACACGACACTCTGTGGTCTTAGAGGGTCACACATGCAAGGGACCTTTAATTTCTAGTCCTGATGAGCTCTTGGCCACCAGAATGCAAAAAATATTCTACTAGAAGGATTTTGTGCAATCAGGACTGAAGCTGCATAATCTATACCAGCCATTATCTGATGCATACAAGTCTTGCATTATTCACCCAAGTGATCTCATGGTATTGATCAGAGACCTGATCGTAGGGACAGTAAGCATGTTTAAGAGATCTCCATTTGTGTTCCACATTTATCGCTCTTCATGTCCAAGGTGCATTTCATTAGTCATTAGTTCTGCTATACATCATTTTCCCTTCACAGTGGGTGAGAGCAGCCATTTCACTTTGTTACATGATGAGCTGCAGAGGATCACAGGATTAGTGTGAACAAATTTATGACTAGGTAACAAAACCCAATGTCACTTGTCCATCAGCTGATGTGTGTGATCTGCACATTTGGCCTAAAAGGGTTCTCTGGGGAGTATGCCACACTGATACTCTGCTGCAGAACATGCCATTTGGGGGGTTATAAAACACCATTCACATTTGGCAGAAGAACAGGGAGCTGCCAGAGGAACAGCAGGTTTGTCCTTGTGCATTCATTCAGTTCCATGAAAATATAGCCTGCAGCCCTGGATGCCACCTATTAGGCCATGTAATGCTCCCCTGGAAATTGAATATGCAATAGATTAACAGAGGCAGAGCCCAGGACACCAGTGCCATCTACTACAGGTAGCCATCTTAAAGTCAATAGCGACCCTTTAAAGACCCTCACCACAAGATTTTAGGTAGGACAACTTTGAGCTACCCACAAGGAGAAGCTTTATCCCCCTAGACATCCTTTCACTGGCCTCTCACCCAGCCAACCAGTTCTGTAGATTAAGGGGGGGGGGGGGGGGGGGGGGGTCATTCCATTTCTCTCTAAAAAGGCTACATGCATTTACACAGCAACTAAGGGGTAATGTTTCTCCTTGTGTAGGGTAACAAACCAGGCCTCGCATGTCAGAGTGAAGAGACTTATACGCCATGAATGTGCCTGGGAAATTAAATATGCAAGTTCCCTCTTCAGAGCGGAAGAGGACTAAAATTGTAGGGCCACCTATTGGAAGTATCAATTAATAATGACTTGTAGGATTGCTACTTGTAATAGGTGGCACTAGCGTTCTAGTCCTTTCCCTCTGAAAAAGCAATCTGCATACACAGCAAAACGCAGGATATTTTTTCCCTTTGTCAGTGGGAAGATCACTGAACAGAGCACCCAAGAAAATGGCTTCAGATGGCTGTTGAGTCAGTCTGCAGGTGGCGCAGTGTCTGCGAGCTCCAGAGAGAACAGGGCAATACCAGTGTGCCAAGAGCCACAGGAAAGCTCAGCACATTGTAAGGGAAAGGAGGGGAAGTAAGAGGCAGAGCTGAGGACAAGAACAACGCTAGATGTGCTGATGTACAGTGTACATAACTGTTCTTGTATCTGTTGTCAGCTCACATTAACACATTTATGACAAATTAAAGCTCGTTAGCCCAGAAAATTATTTAAGATGTTATAGCAGATGTAATTTAATAAACTAGTATCCTGCAAGACACAAGCTACTTTACGCCATGCTAATGTACCAGTGTTGCCCTGGCACAACTAGAGCTAGCATCAATATGAACAGAACAGTATTTGTTTCAGTTCGGCAGTACCATCACCACACATCTGCACAAAGGGAAAGAAGCCATTGTGTCCTTGGTACAGAAGAAATCAGTATGTATGAAAAGGAATTCATTTCACAAAGCCTTAGGGCAGCACGGTGGCTCAGTGGTTAGCACTGTAGCTTTGCAGTGCTGGAGACCTGGGTTCACATCCCACCAAGGACAACATCTGCAAGCAGTTTGTATGTTCTCCCCGTGTTTGTGTGGGTTTCCTCCGGGTTCCTCCCACACTCCAAAGACATACTGATAGGGCTCACAATCTACATTCCCTAATGGGGACAGTGCCAACAATGTGTCTGAATTGTAAAATTCGGTGGAATCTGTTGGCGCTATACAAATAAAAAGATTATCTTAAAAATCTTCACATGTCCACAGCTCCTATGCAGACCTGTGTGTCTACATGGTAACAGGCATTAAACACTGGGCGATTCATTAAGGGGCATACACCAGAAATCTAGTTTAAACACCTTAAGTCGCAATATTTTTGCACACCAGCCCTAGCCAGCTATGCCAATATAGGTGTATAGGACTTCTAGAAACAAAGATCAGCCCAGGAGCTGCAGATACAAGATGGATCCATCTTATAGACCATTTACAAAGTTACTTGTCTGCCCATTTTAGACACTGGAGAAAACAAGTGCTGTGAAGGTGGACATAGCCCAAGACTAAATACAATGTCTGGCAAATACAAGAGCTGCTCCTACCTTGTCTGTAAGGAGAGGCTTTATCTCTGTCAGCTGGACATCTTGCAGTTCATCCATTTTTAAGTTCAGTAACTCAAGACAAGGAGACTCCTGTTACAAGGAGAAATCATTACAAGATTAGGGCAGATTCACAATACCTGGGATAGGGAAAAGGCTAGATAGTCAGTATGGGGCCTACCAGCAGCATGCTCCAGTGGATGCCAGGAAGTTAATATTTTCCAACGAGAGGCCTGTTAGTACAAATTAGAAACCCCCACCACCATTAAACTGCCCTACAAGACCATCTATACAGATACATAAAGAAATGAAAGCACCACTCCATTTTTTTGCTTTTTTTCCCCCTGATGGAGTGGTGTCACTAATGTAAGTTCCCTGCCCCTAGTATTATACTTACTAGGCGCTGTCTTCTGTTCTTGGCGCCGCTCCAGTCTTCTGCAGGTTGTGACCTGCCGGATCTCTCCAGTGTTTGCTGGGCGAGCCGGAGGTCACTTCTCAGTGTAAGTCTACGAGAGCCAGAATGAGGTTCTCAGCTCTACATTGAGAGCTTGTGACTGATACTGCAGACTACCTATCAGTCAGAAGATGGAGGATCAGGACCAGAGAAACACCAGAAGGAGCAGAAGACAGCAGGTGGCAAGTATAATACTAGAGGCAGGGTACATTGATTAGTGCTACCACCCCAGCAGTGAAGTAGGAAAAAAAAAAAAAAAAAAAAAAAAAACAGCTGGAGTAGTGATTTAAAAAGAAACCTCTAGAGTGCCGTCAGTACCACTAAGGGAAGCAAATTCCAAATGAATGAAATACTCTCATTGAATACTTTGTTCTGTACAAAGTTAAATGTGCTGACAACAAAATCACACAAAAATCAATGGACATCAAATTTATTAACCAATGGAGGCCTGGATTTGGAGTCACCCCCAAAATTAAAGTGGAATAACACACTACAGGCTGATCCAACTTTGATGCAATGTCCTTAAAACAAGTCAAAATGAGGCTCAGTATTGTGTGTGGCCTCCACGGGCCTGTATGACCTCCCTACAACGCCTGGGCATGGTCCTGATGAGGTTGCGGATGGTCTCCTGTGGGATTTCCAGGATGGCACATCAATGCGAGCTGTGGCAAGAAGGTTTGCTGTGTCTGTCAGCGTACTGTCCAGAGGCTGGAGGCGCTACCAGGAGACAGGCCAGTACACCAGGAGAGGTAGAGGGGTCCGTACGAGGGCAACAACCCAGCAGCAGGACCGCTACCTCCACCTTTGTGCAAGGAGAAACAGGGGGAGCACAGCCAGAGCCCTGCAAAATGACCTCCAGCAGGCCACAAATATGCACGTGTCTGCACAAACTGTTAGAAACCGACTCCATGGAGGGTGGTATGAGGGCCCGACGTCCACAGATGAGGGTTGTGCTCACAGCTCAACACCATGCAGGACGCTTGGCGTTTGCCACAGAACACCAGGATTGGCAAAGTCGCCACTGGCGCCCTGTGCTCTTCACAGATGAAAGCAGGTTCACACTGAGCACATGTGACAGACGTGACAGTCTGGAGACGCCGAGGAGAGCGATCTGCTGCGTGCAACATCCTTCAGCATGACCGGTTTGGCAGTGGGTCAATAATGGTGTGGGGTGGCATTTCTTTGGAGGGCTGCACAGCCCTCCATGTGCTCGCCAGAGTTAGCCTGACTGCCATTAGGTACTGAGATAAGATCCTCAGACCCCTTGTGAGACCATATGTTGGTGCAGTTGGCCCTGGGTTCCTCCTACTGCAGGACAATGCCAGACCTCATGTGGCTGGAGTGTCAGCAGTTCCTGCAAGATGAAGGCATTGAAGCCATGGACTGGCCCGCCCGTTCCCCAGACCTGAATCCGATTGAGCACATCTGGGACATCATGTCTCCATCCACCAACGTCACGTTGCACCACAGACTGTCCAGGAGTTGGCGGATGCTTAAGTCCAGGTCTGGGAGGAGATCCCACAGAAGACCATCCACAACCTCATCAGGAGCATGCCCAGGCGTTGTAGGGAGGTCATACAGGCACGTGGAGGCCACACACAATACTGAGCCTCATTTTGACTTGTTTTAAGGACATTACATCAAAGTTGGATCAGCCTGTAGTGTGTTTTTCCACTTTAATTTTGGAGGCGACTCCAAATCCAGGCCTCCATTGGTTAATAAATTTGATTTCCATTGATGATTTTTGTGTGATTTTGTTGTCAGCACATTCAACTTTGTACAGAACAAAGTATTCAATGAGAATATTTCATTCATTCAGATCTAGGATATGTTATTTGAGTGTTCCCTTTATTTTTTTGAGCAGTGTATAAACTTCCAGAGGCCCTCTAGTGGCAGCAGAAGACAAGCAGGATTGTCATTTAGCTACTGAAAATAAATCTGATCGTGAAGATACTTAAGTCATTTGTTAGCATGGGCCAAATAAGTTTATCAAACTTAGTTTTGCAACAGCTGCATGGCCACAATCCTCAGGATTCTGATACACACACATGCAGAGATTGTAGTTAGACCTGATGGAACTCCTGAGTCATTGAACACTCAAGAAGAACAGGGGGACTAGGAGGACTGAGCTGTGAGTAATCATTAACTGACTGGGTTATACATGTACATGCTGGAATGTTAATAGATCACTTCCATGAAACATTACACTGGTGGAGAAGTGAATATTTCTTGAACGTATACCAAGCAGTGAGCCACAACTCACTGCTAAACCTAGAACAGCACTTAACCATGATAAAGGAGACCATGAGACTGCACTGGTAATTATACAGTGCATGGACCACTGAGTTTCAGATTAAGGGCTTTTGCTGCACACAGATGTGAAACATTGTATTGACATTTTTTAAAAATGTTTTATCCAATACAGAGTCTGATCAAATAAGAGACTTCATGTAAGGGGCCAAGGACTTGTCCTTTCTGCCTTATTCATACCAACAGGTGTTTATACCTTTTTCCCCTCATCTGTACAGGAAAGACCTGCAGCCCCATCATATGCATTGAAGTGGTTGTTCAATACTTCTGATGAATAGGACAATATCTCATTAGGAGTGAAGCTGCAGATATCAGCAACACCAAATACACGTTGTACAGAGCTGGGCCATTATCACCAAACATCTGCTGCCAGAGCTTATAAAAGCTAACCAGTGACTGTTCTGGATCTCAGCTCCCACCGACCTAATCTATGATGACCTTAGGATAGGTCATCAATAGCAAAGTCATGGACAACCCCTTTAAAGGATGAATTTAGAAAACTAAGATGCAAGTTTCAACAACGAAAAACATACCATAGTTTATGAACTTTAATTTTGTGCTTGCTCCAGGGCTGTGGAGTCAGTAAACCAAACCACTGACTCCACAGCCCTGCCTCACTACTCAGCATGTACATAAAGTGCAGCACAGATTCATCTCAACTAAAAGCTGAGACCCTTAGATCAGGAACAGAACAGACTTAATAACTTTCCTACATTCTTATGAAAAACATTTACATCACATCCTGCATTGTACTACTGAACCCAGTTACATGTTTTTAGGAGTCTGTCCATTTAATACGGACTCCAAAGCCCTGGCTTTCATGTGCGATGTTTGGGTATTTTTCACAGATTGAAGAATGGGAAGACTTGTGTGAAAATCAGACAAAAGTACTGTATGCTGCGATTTTCTTTGCATAGAATGATGGCTCGTTGACTAATGGGTCAGTGCCCAGTTTGAGTGCTGTCTGATCTATAGACATTGACACTTGCAAGTGAACAGTTTGTGTTCCTAGGCCCTCCATATTTAGTGTGATGAACATGTATGGATGGTTTTATAAAGGAGAGCTGCACTACGACCCAGCACTGGGCGTGAATCAGCCATTAGTGAGCATGCATCATACACTCCCCTGGGAAAGGAAAGTGCATGTTCATGAAAGATTTATGTCACCTTCTATGTAAAAACAAGGACAAAGTATGTATAGAACAATGACAAGAGTCCTCGAGAGAGCACACCGAAAGGAGGAAAAAAAATAAAAATTAGATTCACTACTGACATGATGCCAGTGGAGGACATACCCAGATATCTCTATATACAGCAGTGTACAAGGGCCTAAGGAAGCCTGGTGTACAAGAGAATGAGGGACATTCCCCCAGAGGTCAGTCCTCACTTATAAAGGTGCCTTTTTATGCCTGCTGCTGTAAATCACTTATTGCTTTATAACACAACTGTCCAGTCATGGGCTAAACTATGATCCGTATTTCAGTATATACCAGAGACAATACCTCTAGATCTTCTTACTGTCTGCCAGCTCCATTGGGGAAGAGCTGCAGTGTGACTGGTAAAATTACAGTATAGATAAGGAGTCGGATGTAGCCAGAGACTCCTCCTGCCTCATACTGCTGCCCCCGGTGGCTCCGAAAATTTACAGCAGTTTACAAAATATTGGAGTATGTAAAAACTCAATCACCATTTATATGAAGCAGAGAAAATACACCTGGCATTAAGGCCATGTCCAAAGCAGAGGATTCTTTGGACTACACTGAAGACAGACTGACATTCCATTCTACATGGGCATGACTCTTCCTGCCTCCTGGGCCATCTTGTATAGTTTTGGCATAGGAAAGGTGTGTGGATCCAAGTCTCTATCCATGGCAGTGTCCATCTAGAAAGTGCCTAGAATAGTAGTATTTACTGGGGGAGGGGGTGTGGGGAAGAGCAGACAAACAGGTCATGATACAACTTGTTCAGAAACTTTAGTGTCAGAGTTAGTCATGTCTAACCAGCAGACAACACTACAGTATACAATCTTAAAAAAAGCAGATTATATGAGTATATTGAGGTTCCTCATGCATTCAGTAGTGTAACAGACATGATGTTTTCTGTGTTGTGCTTGTAGCGCCTACAGCATGGTTGTCTATAGACCGGGCTGACTTCTAAGGTGGTTGTGGGTCCACCGAGACTAGTTGCACATGCTGCGCTATTAATCTATGTCACACATTTAGTAGCCATACAGAGTCCACATCAGGTATTTTATGTATATTACAGCTGTGAGTGAGGTGTACAAGCCTGCCAATGAAGCACAGCAAGGGGGCATACATGTGCTAGTGCGGTGTACTAAGGGAGTGATCCTCTGGAAACACTACAGACTCAATGGATAATGGCAATCTCTGAAATCTGACAAAATCAGAGGCATGAAGAGTTATAGCAGTAGCCCAATGGAGTGCTATGGCTCAACCCCCCCTTCCCCTCCCCCCTCAAAAAAAAAAAAATAACCTCAATATAAAATAAAAGTGCCATTGCATATACAGTGCTGCTCACCATTGATTGGTACATTTTCGTTTATTTCACCGGGTTAGAACTGCCAATAAGGTCTGTAAATTGTCTGAATTGTAAGGCACTGGAATATGTTAGCGCTATATAAATAAAAAGATTATTTCTGAAGATATTGTACAGTATAAAGTTATATCCTCAGGATTTTTTCAATTAGTGGTCCAAAGTAATACAACAATGAAATTGCAACATGGAAGTTGAAAAACAATGTTTTAAAGAAGAAACAGAATAAACAGCATGTGCAGCAATAAAAGCTCCCCTAATTAATGCTTGGTTGCACATCCTTTGGCATTGATGACAGTCTCCAAACGTTTCTTGTAACCATCTATAAGCTTCTTACACTTATATAGAAGTACATATATAGAAGTACACATATATACACTGCATTATAAATCAATCAAGTCTTACATAAACTACAACTAATGTCTACACAAATCAAGGGGAGAAAAATAAGAAAGGCACAGGACTTCTGTATAATAACAGATTCCAACAAAAGTACACCATCAAGTAAATTTTTAGCTATTCCTAAATGCAGATTTCTTTGAGAAAGCTGAAGAAAGCTTAGGGGATTGAAGGCGACAAGTACCGAAACCACACCGGTTTCTTCCCGTTGCCTTCACCATGGAAACTAGCCACGGGAATCAGAGCTAATTGTGCTCCATCTGCGAAGATTCATTATGTTCCTTCCTTAAAATCATTAACATTATTTTACAAGAAGTCTAGAAGAAATGTTACACTTCACATCTACTGTGATTGTCTCAAGGCTTGTACGATTGTTACACTTTAGGTATCAGCAGCAAACAGCCTCAAAAAGTAAGACATTACCATGTATTGGATACTTCTGTCTGTTCAGTAAAGAAATGTAGTAGCATGACTACCATGCCATCATATGTTATCATGGAGCACCAGCCTCTTAGCAGAATGGCAAGATTTACTCTAACCTTCCTGCAAGAGAGACTTTGAATTTTAATTCTTTCCTCCTCCAAAAGCCAGTTTATTTTTCTGTCGACAGTTTTATAAAGACTTGTTCTTAAATTAATTTTAGCAAATAATGTATTGGAACCACCCCCCACACCCAGGGGAAAAAAAAAAAAAAAAAAAAGCTAACTACAAGGAAATGCAGAAGATTACACATGCACACCCCATTGTTTTTGGGGTTCTCTTTTAGGCTATGTGCTCACAATGCAGAAATGCTCAGGATTTTTTTTTGAGCGTTTCTGCATCTCCCTGGCAGAAAAAAAAACACATGCGGATTGTACATGCGTTTTTCCTGCCAGGGACATGCGGATGTGAAGCGTTCTTCACTTGCATTTCTGCATGCGGGCTGTCAAGCGCTTTCCAAGCGATTTTAGCATCACTTGGAAAGTGCTTGACAACTAGCTCACACTATATAAATCCATGTAAACGGCATGGATTTATATACTGTAACCGAAAGAATAGTAAAAAATAACCTATACTTACCCTCCGATGGCCCGCGCTCCCGCACTGTCTTGCTGCGCTCCTGTGCTGGCTGTTGATAGATCAAAGTACACTGTACTGAAAGACCTGGAGACCATGGGGGGCGGATTACCAAGTGTTTACGCTGCAGAAATCCTGCAGCATAAACGCTTGGAAAAAGCATTGTGGGCACACAGCCTCACAGTGTTTGTTGTGCAGTAAAAATGACCTGGTAACAATTTTTCAGGTTACTACAATTACAATACTAAAACTTTTTTTCTTCAAAAATTAAAAGCCTGTCAAATTGTCAAGAAAAAAAAAAGTAAAACAGTTGTCAGCATTTTATTTGTCCTTTAACCTTCCAGCCAATGGGACTGAGCTGTGTACCAAGCTATAGGATTTTGTGGTACCATTTTGCCGTGGCCGTATCCCTGCCATGTCGGAGTTAATATAAGGTGGAGGGAGTTAAAATACGGTGGCGGTAGGTCCAGACGGTCAGTGCTTCTGTGCTGAAACTGACACATCGCTGCGTATTCCCAGCTCCGGACACAGCGCAGGGCTTCTGTGCCGACAGCTTTCACTTGTCACAGAAGCGCTGCGCTGTGTCCGGAGCTGGGAAGTTTGCATCGCTTCTGTGACAATATATGAAAAGCCGGCAATTCAGCAGCGGCATAAGCCGGCACCCGACAATTTAGAATAGAAAGAATAGAGCTTCACACATAGATTAGATAGATAGAAACATGTCAGTCACATATATATGAAGTACAGTGACAGTATTGCTTACTGTACTTGTCATTTAGTGTAAAGGATTTATTAAAACAAATAGTGTTTTCATGCACCGTCTCTTTAAAAAAGCCGGCCGGCAATTCAGCATCTGTACCCGACAATTTATAACAGACAGAATAGAGCTTCACACATAGATTAGATAGATAGAAACATGTCAGTCACATATATATGAAGTACAGTGACAGTGCTGGTTACTGTACTTGTCATCTAGTGTTAAAATAACGGATTTATTAAAAAAAAAATTGGCGTGGGGTTCCCCTTAATTTTAGTCTCTAGCGGAGGTTAAGCAGACAGCTGGGGCAAATGTTTGAAGCCTGGGAAGGGGGTAATACCCACGGAGCTTCCCAGGCTACTAATATCAGCCCCCAGCTGAATTCCTTAGCCTTTACTAGCTATTAAAATGGGGGATCCCAAAAAAATGACGTGGGGTCCCCCCTATTTTAATAGCTAGCAAAGGCTAGGCAGACAGCTGGAGGCTGATATTAATAGCCCAGGAAGGGTGCCATGAATATTGGCCCCCTCCCAGGCTAGAAACACCAGCCGTCAGCCGCCCCAGAAATGGCGCATCCATAGGATGCGCCAAATCTGGCACTTAGCCTCGCTCTTCCCACTGCCCTGTAGCGGTGGCAGTGGGGTAATAGGGCTGGGGTTGATGTCAGCTTATAATGCCAGCTGACATCAAGCCCAGGTTAGTAATGGAGAGGAGTCTATAAGACACCCCCATTACTAACCCCATAGTCAAAGTTAAAAAAAACAAACACCCAGAATAAAGTCCTTTAATTGAAATAAAGACACAATCCTTTATGGTTCTAAATTAAACCATACTTACCGTCACGCCCATTCCAGCTGAAGCCAACGATCTCCTGCAATAAAAGTAAAATAATAAAGCAACCTCATCCTTACCTCTCCATGGTTCCCAGGACAGCTTCAGCTCTGCTACATTCACATGACAGGCTGGACCGCAGCAGAACACTGCCGTCCAGCTTGCCATGCCGCAGACACTGAGAAGCGCAGGCATGCTTGCGCTCCTCAGTGTCTGGCTGTGACGGCATCCAGATGAGCCGACAATGAACTCAGCTCACCTCATGCACGTCCGTCACTGACAGCGTGGGAAACTTCTACTGCGCATGCGGGGAGCAGGAGAATTTTCCCACGCTGTCAGTGACGTGCATGAGGTGAGCCGAGTTCATTGGACATGATCTCGGCTCATCTGGATGCCGTCACAGTCAGACACTGAGGAGCACAAGCATGCCTGCGCTTCTCAGTGTCTGCCACATGGCAAGCTGAACGGCAGCGTTCTGCTGCGGTGCAGCCTGTCATGTGAATGTAGCAGAGCTGGACCGGTCCTGGGAACCATGGAGAGGTAAGGATGAGGTTGCTTTATTATTTTACTTTTATTGCAGGAGATCGTTGGCTTCAGCTGGAATGGGCGTGATGGCAAGTATGGTTTAATTTAGAACAATAAAGGATTGTGTCTTTATTTCAATTAAAGGACTTTATTCTGGGTGTTTGTGTTTTTTTTAATTACTTTACTAGAAATTCATGGTGGTCATGTCTAATATTGGCATGACCCCATGAATTTCGGGCTTAGGGCCAGCTGATAATGCCAAGCTGGCCTTAACCCCTTTATTACCCAGTGAGCCACCGAACCAGGGCCCTGGATGGAGTTGGGTACAGCGCCAGAAGATGGCGCTTCTATGAACGCGCCATTTTCCGGGGTGGCTGCGGACTGCAATTTGCAGCGGGTGGGGCCCAGAAAGCTTGGGCCTCCCTGCGCTGCAGATTCCAGTCCCCAGCTGCCTAGTTGTACCTGGCTGGACACAAAAATAGGGCGAAGCCCCACGTATTTTTTTTTTAAATTATTTCATGAAATTATTAAAAAAAAAAGGGCTTCCCTATATTGTTGTGTCCGGCCAGGTACAAATAGGCAGCTGGTGGTTGGGGGCAGCCCGTTCCTGCCTGCTGTACCTGGCTGGACACAAAAATATGGCGAAGCCCCACGTCAACATTTTTGGGAAAAATTAATTACAAAATTAATAATTTAGGGACTGCATCTTTATTAACCCCTCAATTGTCATTTAGTGTTAAAATAAAGGATTTTTTAAAAAGAAAATTGGCGTGGGATCCACCATCATTATAGTCTCTAGCGGAGGTTAAGCAGACGGCTGGAGCAGATGTTTGAAGTCTGGGAAGAGGGTAATACCCACGGAGCTTCCCAGGCTACTAATATCAGCCCCCAGCTGAATACCTAGCCTTTACTAGCTATTAGAATGGGGGACCCCCCCAAAAAATGACGTGGGGTCCCCCCTATTTTAATATGTTTATGAGTGACAGTTTTCCTGCTATATACCTGCATGTCATAAGAATTTAAATTAAAAAAGGACCATGTTAAATTCAAATCTGTTTTTTTTTTAAATTTTTACCGGTGTTTGGTATGCGTTGGAAAAGGGGTAGTCTTATACGGTGAATATATCCTAAACTCTATATTTTAACAGGAAAGTAGGGGGGTCGTCTTATACACCAGGTCGTCTTATACGCCGGAATATACGGTAGTTAAAAATGACTGAATCAGTGGCTGGGCTTTACTGAAGACAGGGACCAAGCTGGGAGAGAACGTGGCTTGCTACTGTCCATCAAGGATGAAGGGAAGGAAGGGCGATGGGTGCTAAACTGGAGCACCACTTAGATGCTGCAGTCAGTTTCCGATAGAAGCTTATAAGTAATGTTGAGTAGTGTTGAGCATTCCGATACTGTAATATCGGGTATCGGCCGATATTCGCGGTATCGGAATTCCGATACTTTTACAATATCGGATACCGGAATCGGAAGTTCCCATAATGCCTGCGCTCTGCAGTGTCTGTGAAGGATGACAAGTTGGATGGCAGCGCGATCCAGCCTGTCATCAGAATGCCATCCCAGCGGGGGAGAATTCTCCTGATTGTTTAAAAGCCGGCGGGCGGTATAAAGCCGCCGGCTTTTAAACAATCACACAGCCCCATACTGCTTCCCCGCAGCCTCCCACCCCGATCCTCCGCTCCCCTCGCCACCTCCCATCCCGATCGTAAGTTAGGACCAGGCGGGGAGCGCAGCTCCAAGGAGCGGGGAGTGAAGGACCCGGGCGGGGAAGCCGGCAGTGAAAAGACTTCACCGCCGGCTTTCCCGTTCTGTGCTGCGCTTTCCCGCCGGTTATTTCAAATGAACAGCTGAGGTATCAGCTGATGCCGATCAGCTGTTCATTTGAATTAGCCGCGGTGCCCTCAGAGGGTTCATGTGAGTTCATGCTTGACTGCATGAACTCACATGAACTTTCCCACGGCCGCACAGGTCAGCCTCACCTCCCAGACGATCAGACCGTCATGATTAGTGTGTGTGCGGGGTGTGTGTGCGCGGTGTCTGTGCGATGTGTGCGGTGTCTGTGCGATGTGTGCGGGTGTGTGTGCAGGCAGACATAGGCCGATGTGACACTACTACTCCCATCGGCCTATGTCTGTCCCCCGTCCACTCCTGCCAGCAGGATCAGCTCGATGGGAGCAGTAGTTCCCATCAGACTGATCCTGCTATTTAAATTGCCCTACTGTGTCCCCAATAAATGTTAAATACATGTCATTGGTGGCCAGTGGTTACCTAAAAAATTAGTTCATACATTACCTGTCCCCGCCGATCGCCACCTAAAATAAAGTAAAAAATAAAAAACTACACCTATACTCACCTAGACACCTAATTCCCCGAAGCCATCGATCTCCTGTAATAAAATATAAAATAAACCACAACCTTATCCTTACCCCTCCGTAGCAGTCCACGAGTGTCCCACGAAGATCTCCAGTTCAGAGCAGCCACATAGAATGTGACCGCTCTGAACCGCTGCCGCCGCTAGAATGACGGGGTCGTAAGGGTTCACCGGAGTTCAGGCAGCGCTGCTCCGGTTAGCTCCTTTACGGCCCTGCTGTATCGTGAGAAATTCCCACGGTACAGCAGTGCCGTAAAGGAGGTCTCCGGAGCTGCGCTGCCTGAATGCACTCCGGTGACCTCAGTCAGTGGCTCCCGCTGCCGGGAGCGGACGTGTTCCCGGCAGCGTGAGCTTACAGCAGCCATGCACAGCTGTCACCATCTCCAGATGTGACAGCTGTGCATGGGAGATCAGCGCAGGAACGTGGACAGGTAACTATTTTTAGTAAACTAAGAATTAAATAAAATTGTGTGTTTTATTTCAAATAAATTATTTTTTTTCTGGGTGTAGTGTGTTTTTTCTTTTTAACACTTTGTAGGTTAGTAATGGGGGTGTCTTATAGACACCCATCATTACTAACCTGGGCTTCATGGCAGCTGGCGCTGACATGAACCCCACCACTATTACCCCCTGCCACCGCACCAGGGCAGCGTGGAAGAGCGAGGCTAAGTGCCAGAGTTGGCGCATCCTATGGATGCGCCATTTCTGGGGCGGCTGACGACTGGTGTTTCTAGCCTGGGAGGGGGCCAATATTCATGGCACCCTTCCTGGGCTATTAATATCAGCCCCCAGCTGTCTGCCTAGCCTTTGCTAGCTATTAAAATAGGGGGGACCCCACGTCATTTTTTTTTGGGGGGGGTCCCCCATTTTAATAGCTAGTAAAGGCTAGGTATTCAGCTGGGGGCTGATATTAGTAGCCTGGGAAGCTCCGTGGGTTTTACCCCCTTCCCAGGCTTCAAACATCTGCCCCAGCCATCTGCTTAACCTCCGCTAGAGACTAAAATTATGGGGGATCCCACGCCATTTTTTTTTTAAATAAATCCATTATTTTAACACTAAATGACATTTGAGGAGTTAATAAAGATGCAGTCCCTAAATTATTATTTATTTTTTAATTAATTTTTCCCAAAACTTTTGACGTGGGCTTCGCCATATTTTTGTATGCCAGCCAGGTACAGCATCCAGCTTCTATGAACGCGCCATTTACCGGGGCGGCTGCGGACTGCAATTTTCAGCGGGGGGCAGAAAGCTTGGGCCTCCCTGCGCTGCAGATTCCATCCCCCAGCTGCCTAGTTGTACCTGGCTGGACACAAAAATAGGGCGAAGCCCCACGTATTTTTTTTTTTAAATTATTTCATGAAATTCATGGAATAATTAAGAAAAAAAGGGCTTCCCTATATTGTTGTGTCCGGCTAGGTACAAATAGGCAGCTGGTGGTTGGGGGCAGCCCGTTCCTGCCTGCTGTACCTGGCTGGACACAAATATAGTGCAAAGCCCCACGTCAATTTTATTTTAATTATTTCAGGAAATTCATGAAATAATTTTTTTTTAATTATGTGGGGCTTCGCCCTATATTTGTGTCCAGTCAGGTACAGCAGGCAGGAACGGGCTGCCCCCAACCACCAGCTGCCTATTTGTACCTAGCCGGACACAACAATATAGGGAAGCCCTTTTTTTCTTAATTATTCCATGAATTTCATGAAATAATTAAAAAAAAAAAAATACGTGGGGCTTCGCCCTATTTTTGTGTCCAGCCAGGTACAACAAGGCAGCTGGGGGCTGGAATCCGCAGCGCAGGGAGGCCCAAGCTTTCTGGGCCCCACCCGCTGCAAATTGCAGTCCGCAGCCGCCCCGGAAAATGGCGCGTTCATAGAAGCGCCATCTTCTGGCGCTGTACCCAACTCATCCAGGGCCCTGGTGCGGTGGCTCACTGGGTAATAAAGGGGTTAAGGCCAGCTTGAAATTATCAGCTGGCCCTAAGCCCGAAATTCATGGGGTCACGCCAATATTAGACATGACCACCATGAATTTCTAGTAAAGTATTTAAAAAAAACACAAACACCCAGAAAAAAGTCCTTTAATTGAAATAAAGACACAATTCTTTATTGTTCTAAATTAAACCATACTTACAGTCACGCCCATTCCAGCTGAAGCCAACGATCTCCTGCAATAAAAGTAAAATAATAAAGCAACCTCATCCTTACCTTTCCATGGTTCCCAGGACAGCTTCAGCTCTGCTACATCGAGATGACAGGCTGGACCGCAGCAGAACGCTGCCATCCAGCCTGTCATCCCGCAGACACTGAGAAGCGCAGGCATGCTTGCGCTCCTCAGTGTCTCGCTGTGACGGCATCCAGATGAGCCGAGGTCATGTCCAATGAACTCAGCTCACCTCATGCACGTCACTGACAGCGTGGGAAAATTCTCACGCTGAAGCGCTGAGTGCAGGAGAATTCTCCCACGCTGTCAGTGACGTACATGAGGTGAGCCGAGTTCATTGTCGGCTCATCTGGATGCCGTCACAGCCAGACACTGAGGAGTGGAAGTATGCCTGCGCTTCTCAGTGTCTGCGGGATGACAGGCTGGATGGCAGCGTTCTGCTGCGGTCCAGCCTGTCATCTCGATGTAGCAGAGCTGGAGCCGTCGTGGGAGCCATGGAAAGGTAAGGATGAGGTTGCTTTATTATTTTTCTTTTATTGCAGGAGATCGTTGGCTTCAGCTGGAATGGGGGTGATTGTAAGTATGGTTTAATTTAGAACAATAAAGAATTGTGTGTTTATTTCAATTAAAGGACTTTTTTCTGGGTGTTGTGTTTTTTTTTTAAATACTTTACTAGAAATTCATGGTGGTCATGTCTAATATTGGCGTGACCCCATGAATTTCGGGCTTAGGGCCAGCTGATAATGCCAAGCTGGCCTTAACCCCTTTATTACCCAGTGAGCCACAGCACCAGGGCCCTGGATGAGTTGGGTACAGCGCCAGAAGATGGCGCTTCTATGAACGCGCCATTTTCCGGGGTGGCTGCGGACTGCAATTTGCAGCGGGTGGGGCCCAGAAAGCTTGGGCCTCCCTGCGCTGCGGATTCCAGCCCCCAGCTGCCTAGTTGTACCTGGCTGGACACAAAAATAGGGCGAAGCTCCACGTTTTTTTTTTTTTTTAAATTCATGAAATTCATGGAATAATTAAGAAAAAAAGGGCTTCCCTATATTGTCGTGTCCGGCTAGGTACAAATAGGCAGCTGGTGGTTGGGGGCAGCCCGTTCCTGCCTGCTGTACCTGACTGGACACAAATATAGGGCGAAGCCCCACATCAATTTTTTTTTTAATTATTACATGAATTTCCTGAAATGATTTAAAAAAATTGACGTGGGGCTTCGCACTATATTTGTGTCCAGCCAGGTACAGCAGGCAGGAACGGGCTGCCCCCAACCACCAGCTGCCTATTTGTACCTGGTTGGGACACAACAATATAGGGAAGCCCTTTTTTTCTTAATTATTTCATGAATTTCATGAAATAATTAAAAAAAAAAAAATACGTGAAGCTTCTCCCTATTTTTGTGTCCAGCCAGGTACAACTAGGCAGCTGGGGGATGGAATCTGCAGCGCAGGGAGGCCCAAGCTTTCTGCCCCCCCCCCGCTGAAAATTGCAGTCCGCAGCCACCCCGGAAAATGGCGCGTTCATAGAAGCTGGATGCTGTACCTGGCTGGCATACAAAAATATGGCGAAGCCCACGTCAAAAGTTTTGGGAAAAATTAAATAAAAAATAAATAATTTAGGGACTGCATCTTTATTAACTCCTCAAATGTCATTTAGTGTTAAAATAAAGGATTTATTTTAAAAAAAATTGACGTGAGGCTTCGCCCTATATTTGTGTCCAGCCAGGTACAGCAGGCAGGAACAGGCTGCCCCCAACCACCAGCTGCCTATTTGTACCTGGCCGGACACAACAATATAGGGAAGCCCTTTTTTAAAAAAAATTATTTCATGAAATAATTAAAAAAAAAAAATGCGTGGGGCTTCGCCCTATTTTTGTGCCCAGCCAGGTACAACTAGGCAGCTGGGGGCTGGAATCCACAGCGCAGGGAGACCCAAGCTTTCTGGGCCACCCCCGCTGCAAATTGCAGTCCGCAGCCGCCCCAGAAAATGGCGCGTTCATAGAAGCGCCATCTTCTGGCGCTGTACCCAACTCCATCCAGGGCCCTGGTGCTGTGGCTCACTGGGTAATAAAGGGGTTAAGGCCAGCTTGGCATTATCAGCTGGCCCTAAGCCCGAAATTCATGGGGTCACCCAATATTAGACATGACCACCATGAATTTCTAGTAAAGTATTTAAAAAAACACAACACCCAGAAAAAAGTCCTTTAATTGAAATAAAGACACAATTCTTTATTGTTCTAAATTAAACCATACTTACCATCACGCCCATTCCAGCTGAAGCCAACGATCTCCTGCAATAAAAGTAAAATAATAAAGCAACATCATCCTTACCTTTCCATGGCTACCACGACAGCTTCAGCTCTGCTACATCGAGATGACAGGCTGGACCGCAGCAGAACGCTGCCATCCATCCTGTCATCCCGCAGACACTGAGAAGCGCAGGCATACTTCCACTCCTCAGTGTCTGGCTGTGACGGCATCCAGATGAGCCGAGGTCATGTCCAATGAACTCAGCTCACCTCATGTACGTCACTGACAGCGTGGGAAAATTCTCCTGCACTCAGCACTTCAGCGTGAGAATTTTCCCACGCTGTCAGTGACGTGCATGAGGTGAGCTGAGTTCATTGGACATGACCTCGGCTCATCTGGATGCCGTCACAGCCAGACACTGAGGAGTGGAAGTATGCCTGCGCTTCTCAGTGTCTGCGGGATGACCGGATGGATGGCAGCGTTCTGCTGCGGTCCAGCCTGTCATCTCGATGTAGCAGAGCTGAAGCTGTCGTGGGAGCCATGGAAAGGTAAGGATGATGTTGCTTTATTATTTTACTTTTATTGCAGGAGATCGTTGGCTTCAGCTGGAATGGGCGTGATGGTAAGTATGGTTTAATTTAGAACAATAAAGAATTGTGTCTTTATTTCAATTAAAGGACTTTATTCTGGGTGTTTGTGTTTTCTTTTAACTTTGACTATGGGGTTAGTAATGGGGGTGTCTTATAGACGCCTCTCCATTACTAACCTGGGCTTGATGTCAGCTGGCATAAGCTGACATCAACCCCAACCCTATTACCCCCTGCCACCGCACCAGGGCAGCGTGGAAGAGCGAGGCTAAGTGCCAGAATTTGCGCATCCTATGGATGCGCCATTTCTGGGGCGGCTGACGGCTGGCGTTTCTAGCCTGGGAGGGGGCCAATATTCATGGCACCCTTCCTGGGCTATTAATATCAGCCCCCAGCTGTCTGCCTAGCCTGTGCTACCTATTAAATTAGGGGGGACCCCACGTTATTTTTTTTGGGGGGGTTCCCCCATTTTAATAGCTAGTAAAGGCTAGGTATTCAGCTGGGGGCTGATATTAGTAGCCTGGGAAGCTCCGTGGGTATTACCCCCTTCCCAGGCTTCAAACATTTGCCCCAGCTGTCTGCTTAACCTCCGCTAGAGCCTAAAATTAAGGGGAACCCCACGCCAATTTTTTTTTAAAATAAATACTTTATTTTAACACTAAATGACAAGTACAGTAATCACTGTCACTGTACTTCATATATATGTGACTGACATGTTTCTATCTATCTAATCTATGTGTGATTCTCTATTCTTTCCATTCTAAATTGTCGGGTACAGATGCTGAATTGCCGGCCGGCTTTCTTAAAGAGACGGTGCATGAAAACACTATTATTTTTTTAAATAAATCCTTTACACTAAATGACAAGTACAGTAAGCAACACTGTCACTGTACTTCATATATATGTGACTGACATGTTTCTATCTATCTAATCTATGTGTGAAGCTCTATTCTTTCTGTTGTAAATTGTCGGGTACCGGTGAATGCCGCTGATGAATTGCCGGCTTTTCATGTCATTCTACATTATTCTTAGTTGTTTTCCTTCATGTAGAATTAACCTACAAGGAAAGAAAGGGTTTAATTTTCATTCCGATATTTGTGTCCCATTGACTTGCATTGGTTTCCGGTATCGGAATCGGCGATATCCGATACTTTTTGGGTATCGGCCCGATCCAATCCAATACGATATTTCCTGATATCGGAAGGTATCGCTCAACACTAGTGTTGAGCGATACCTTCCGATATCGGAAAGGATCGGATCAATACCCAAAAAATATCGGATATTGCTGATTCGGATACCGGAAACCAATGCAAGTCAATGGGACACAAATATCGGAATGAAAATAAACCCTTTCTTTCCTTGTAGGTTAATTCTACATGAAGGAAAACAACTAAGAATAATGTAGAATGACATGAAAAGCCGGCAATTCATCAGCAGCATACACCGGTACTCGACAATTTAGAACAGAAAGAATAGAGCATCACACATAGATTAGATAGATAGAAACATGTCGGTCACATATATAAGAAGCACAGTGATAGTGTTGGTTACTGTACTTGTCATTTAGTGTTAAAATAAAGGATTTATTAAAAAAAAAAATTGGCGTGGGGTTCCCCGTAATTTTAGTCTCTAGCGGAGGTTACGCAGACGGCTGGGGCAGATGTTTTAAGCCTGGGAAGGGGGTAATACCCACGGAGCTTCCCAGGCTACTAATATCAGCCCCCAGCTGAATACCTAGCCTTTACTAGCTATTAAAATGGGGGACCCCCCCCAAAAAAATGACGTGGGGTCCCCCCTATTTTAATAGCTAGCAAAGGCTAGGCAGACAGCTGGGGGCTGATATTAATAGCCCAGGAAGGGTGCCATGAATATTGGCCCCCTCCCAGGCTAGAAACACCAGCCGTCAGCAGCCCCAGAAATGGCGCATCTATAGGATGCGCCAATTCTGGCACTTAGCCTCGCTCTTCCCACTGCCCTGTAGCTGTGTCAGTGGGGTAATAGGGTTGGGGTTGATGTCAGCTTATAATGCCAGCTGACATCAAGCCCAGGTTAGTAATGGAGAAGAGTCTATAAGACACTCCCATTACTAATCCCATAGTCAAAGTAAAAAAAAAACAAAAAAAAAAACCCAGAATAAAGTCCTTTAATTGAAATAAACCATTCTTTATTGTTCTAAATTAAACCATACTTACCATCACGCTGATTCTAGCTGAAGCCAACGATCTCCTGCAATAAAATAAAGCAACCTCGTCCTTACCTTTCCATGGTTCCCAGGACGGCTCCAGCTCTGCTACATTCACATGACAGGCTGGATCGCAGCCGAAAGCTGCCATCCCGCTTGCCATGCCGCAGACACTGAGAAGCGCAGGAGAGTTTTCCCACGCTGTCAGTGATGTGCATGAGGTGAGCCGAGTTCATTGTACATGAACTTGGCTCATCTGGATGTAGTCACAGCCAGACACTGAGGAGTGCAAGCATGCCTGCGCTTCTCAGTGTCTGCGGCATGGCAGCCTGTCATCTGAATGTAGCACAGCTGAAGCTGTCCTGGGAACCAAGGAAAGGTAAGGATGAGGTTGCTTTATTATTTTACTTTTATTGCAGAAGACATTGGCTTCAGCTGGAATGGGCGTGATGGTAAGTAAGGTTTAATTTAGAACAATAAAGAATTGTGTGTTTATGTCAATTAAAGGACTTTATTCTGGGTGTTTGTCTTTTTTTTAACTTTCACTATGGGGTTAGTAATGGGGGTGTCTTATAGACGCCTCTCCATTACTAACCTGGACTTGATGTCAGCTTATAATGCCAGCTGACATCAACCCCAACCCTATTACCCCACTGCCATGGCTACAGGGCAGTGGAAAGAGTGAGGCTAAGTGCCAGAATTGGCACATCCAATGGATGCGCCATTTCTGGGGCAGCTGACGGCTGGTGTTTCTAGCCTGGGAGGGGGCCAATATTCATGGCACCCTTCCTGGGCTATTAATATCAGCCCCCAGCTGTCTGCCTAGCCTTTGCTAGCTATTAAAATAGGGGGGACCCCCACGTTGTTTTTTTGGGGGGTCCCCCATTTTAATAGCTGGTAAAGGATAGGTATTCAGCTGGGGGTTGATATTAGTAGCCTGGGAAGCTCCGTGGGTATTACCCCCTTCCCAGGCTTCAAACATCTGCCCCAGCCATCTGCTTAACCTCCACTAGAGACTAAAATTACGGTGAACCCTACGCCAATTTTTTTTTTAATAAATCCTTTATTTTAACACTAAATGACAAGTACAGTAATCAACACTATCACTGTACTTCTTGTATATGTGACTGACATGCTTCTATGTGTGATGCTCTATTCTTTGTTCTAAAATTGTCAGGTACTGGTGTATGCTGCTGATGAATTGCTGGCTTTTCATGTTTCCCTGTGAGCACTGTTCCCATTGATTTGGGCAATAACTAATGCCACAACCACCATGGCTGTGACATTACAGCGAGTGGCAGACAATCCCTGCATGATTGGTGCTCTAAATAGCGCCAGATAAGCAGGACGGGGACCCAAGCTCCAGACCGAGCATCACGCAAGTACTCGGCGAGCTCCAAGCATCTCGAGTACCAAGATGCTCGGGCGAGTACTGAGCATGCTCGCTCATCACTAGATGTGACCCATCTAGCCAAGGATGGCTTTGAATCCTTCCTGCCTCTATTTTGTCCCCCAAACTGTATAAAAAGATTAGAGTCTAATCTCCAGTTTCGAGTGGCTTCCAAATAGGCCAACACTGCTCTGCGGACAGAGATGGTGGAACTCTTCCTCCCTCTGATTCCTAGGGTTTTCGCAGAATGATGGAAGGACCACTTCTTGGTTTAAGGTCATCAATGACACCACCTTCTGGGAGAAACTTGGATACAGCTTGAGAATGATGCAATCATCCCGAATCGGCATGCAAGGCTCGACAGAGCCTGGATTTCACCCAACTGTTTAACTGTGGTGATTGCCACCAAGAAGACTGTTTTCAGAGTCAAGTTCTTTATTCCCAATTCATTCACTGGGCCAAAGGCAGGTCTGCAAAGGACTCAGGACAAGATTCAGATCCCACAGAGGGAAGAAATTCTCTGGGTAGGCCTAAGTCTCTGGATTGCCTTGACAAACCTGATTATCCAGGCATGCGAGGACAATGATGTGTCGAAGAAAGCACCTAGTGCCGCAATCTGCACCTTCAAGGTACTTGGTCTAAGACCTGCGTCAAATCCCGCCTGCAAGAAATCAAGGATCACAGGGATGTCTGGCTGAGAGGCGTCTACTGTCCTGTGGAACTGACAAAAGGTCCTCCAGACTTTATATATGGCCTGGGTTACAGGTTTTCTACTAGCCTGCATAGTCTGGATCACTCTGGCGGATAAGCCCTTGTTCTTCAGGATCTCCCCTTCAAAAGCCAAGCCGAGAGCTGGAGTTGTTGAATATTCCGATGCAACAGTGGAGCTTGCGTCAGAAGATCTTCCTGAAATGGTAAAATGATTGGGTTTTCCAACGCTAGATGACATAGAATGGAGAACCAACTCCTCCTTCGCCAGAAAGGGACAATTGTTAGGACTGTTGCCCGATCTTCCTGAATTTTCCACAGCATTCTTGGAATTAGAGAAGATGGGAAGGCATATGTTAGGCCTTCTCCCCAATATTGTGAGCATCCACTGCCAGAGGATGATCTCTTGGGTCGAGAGAGAAGAAAGATGTAGTCTTTGCATTCGTTCTGGATGCAAAAAGGTCTAGGTGCGGCTGACCCCATCTGCAAGTTAGTCGCTGGAACACCTTCATTCAGTTCCCATTCTGAAGCCTTCATCTGACACCTGCTGAGGTAATCTGCCTCCTGATTGTCAGATCTCCAAAGGTGAACTGCTGAAATGGAGCTCACCATCTTCTCTATCCCTAAGAATATCCTGTTGGCCAGGGACTGGAGAAGTGGGTGTCTTGGTCCACCCTGATGACTGATGAAAGACTGCCGTGATGTTGTCAGACAAGATTTTTACATGTCTGTCTCTTAAGACCGCCCGGCTTCTCAGATCGTTTGTAGTTCCTGAAAATTCTATGATCGGGTCTGAATCTCTGTGGACCATGTTCCTTGGAGATAAGAATCTCCCACTCGAGCTCCCCATCCTGAGAGACTTGCGTCCGTGGTCACTAAAAGACAAGGTTCCAGAATCCACTGCACTCCCTTCTGTAGATTCTTCTGGTCGAGCCACCAGTGTAGAGAGTCCTGGGCGTCTCTGGACAAAGACGTCTTCTCGTCTAGGTAATTCTGATGTCCGTTTGTCACTTCCAGGATGCACTTATGTAGAGGCCTGGAATGGAACTGGCTCCATCTGACACAGGTGATGCACGACAGCACGATTCCTAAAATGCTCATTGCCTTTTGGATCGAAGGTTTCTTCTCTCTGGCAAAAGAATGAATCCTTTGTGGAATTGAGAGCATTTTGTCTTCTGGGAGATAAGACATTTGCACTCAGGAGTTAAGATGGACTCCCAGGAAGATGTGTGAAGTACTGGGGATAAGATTGGACTTTTCTTTGTTCACAATCAAACCCAGGCTGGTAAAGGTCTGTAGGACAAGTTCCAGATGTTGCGTCATACTTAGAGGAGACCCTGCCACCACCAGGAAGTCGTCCAAGTACAGAATGATGGTAATATCCCTGAGTCGGATATAGGCCTCCACCTCTGCTATGATCTTCGTAAAGATTCTGGGAGCAGATGACAGGCCAAAGGGAAGACATTGGAACTGGTCGTGTAGAATCTGACTGCCTGATGGTAGGGCAAACCTCAGATATTGCTGACTTGAGGAATGTATTGGCAGGTGGTAGTATGCATCCCTGAGGTCCAGGGTGCACATTACCGCATCAGCGTCTATTAGAGGAATGGCTGATCTTACCGATTCCATGCGGAATTTTTTGTAGCGAACCCATCGGTTTAGCGGTTTCAGGTTGATAATTGTACGGAACTCACCTGACTGTTTCTTTATTGAAGTAATGGCCCCGATGTTGTTAGTGTTCTGGAACTGGCACAATAACCCTCTGATATAGCAGCTTCTCTGTCTGCCTGTAGATAAGAGGTAGGGGAACCCTCTGTCAGGCAGAATTTGAGGGGGATTTTGAGAAAACTATCCTGTAACCCTGCGCTATAGTTGTTAGTATCCAGGGATTTTGAGTGACCCGATGCCAACTGTTTTTGAATAACTTTAATCGCCCCCCTACTCTGACAGTCATTTTCATTTTGGACGGGAGCTAGTACTGGGCTGGTATTTCCTATTTTTGTTCCCCTTATTAAAACTCCAGCTTGTGGACCCACCTTTTTTCTGAGTGTTATATTTACAGGAGGGGAAGGGTTTGCAAAAGGGCTGCTCCTTTTTCTCCTCAGGGAAGCCCTTTTTATTGGACGCTTTTTCTAGAATGTAGTCTAATACGGGTCCGAACACTGAGCCCTGAAAATGGAATGGAGCACAGTTTGGTTAAAAACATGGTCTGGAGATACAGCTTCCAAGAACAAACAGCTCTACAGGCTGAGTTGGTAAGCGCATTATCTCTGGCCGCAAATTGACTGATTCTGCCGAAGAGTCGGCCATAAGATTTGTTGACATTTTTAATAGGGGCAATGATTGATTGAAGGAGAGATTCCCTTGGGGTACGATCCCATAGATGACACTAGCCAGACTCATGGATCTGGCAATAGATGTAGCAGCGACATTAGATTTAATAATTGCCACCGAAGTTTCCCAGGCTTTTTTCAAAAGTCCATCCGCCTTCCTATCCATAGGATCTTTAAGTGCTGACAAGTCCTCAAAGGGGATCGAGGTTTTCTTGACCACTTTAGCCACTGGGATGCCAATTTTAGGAACAGTGTCCCACACGTTGGAGTCCTGTGGATCAAAAGATAGTTGGGCACACAAGTCTCGTGGTATAGAGAGTGTCTCTTCTCCGCATCCTCCCATTCCTCCAGTATCATGTCCTTCATATGAGCATTAACAGGGAAAACCATGAATCTCTGGATTCTAAGACCACCAAACATCTCATCCTGAATGTTACTGCTCTTCTCAGTTTCCTCTACTTGCATCGTGTTTCGGACAGCTCGTAGAAGAATATCCATACCATCTAAGTGGAACATATATTTTTTTTGTTCCCCGCCCCGAGGTGGACCAATGGTCTCACTGTTGTCAGTCGCCAGATGGGTCGATTTCACCCTCACAAGATGGTGCAATATCTTCTCTGGGTCTTTTGGGTCCCAGGACATCCTGGACTCCTGAACCTGGGGGCTGCAAAGACATAATAGAAGCCTGAACTTCTTCTTTGATTATACTACGCATCTCATTTAATAAAGCCCCCGTGCTCCTCCTTTAGCATGGAGGCTCTACATTCCGCACAGGCGTTTTGTATACGAGTCGGGAAGTCTGATGTTACAATCCAGGCACCTCTTGGATTTTACTGTGATTTTTTCCCTGTATCCTTTTTCTCAGAAGAAGGTGGTAATTGCCCAGAGACAGCCTATAAAAAATATGGAGGGCCTTGTAAGCGTACGCTCCATTAGCCATATAAAAGAGGTTAATGGTACACTTACCCTCCCTGGATCATCCCACAGTCATGTATCAGGGTGAGACATATCTGCCATTTTGCCGTTATGGGAGACCAAGCTGTAAGCCTGCCTTTGATGCTCCCCAGCCCCCCTTCTTATACCTTACCTGGTCATCCTGTCATTTTCTCCTGCTCCCTGGCGTCTAGTCTAACCGCAATTTTTTATTTCCCGCACGACTGCCACCGGAAGTAGTCATCTCCGAACTTCCAGTTTCGACGCCGGGCAGTCCTGAAGCCAGGAGAAGCCGGACACGCCCAGAGCAGAATGCAGAGAGCCCCAGTGATGGGGAAGCGGCACCCGGAGGCTTCAGCACACCGGAGGGCTGAGGGACTCAAGATGGCGTGTCACCAAAGGACCCTCTAAGCAGTGGGAAGGAGAGAGCGACGGCCCCCCCCGATCTCCCGGGGTCCCTTGAGGTAAACTTTTCACCAGTGCTCCTCCTGTACTCCCTGTCCTGTGTAGGGACAGGAAAAACACTGAGGAGGTTGGGGGGGGGAGGGCTTTTAACCTCTTGTGCTTCCAGTCCCTACACAGGATATGGGATTACTCCTATGGTGCTGTCAGGGGGATGTACTGGAAACAATTTTAGCTTTTATTTTGCTTATGCCTTATTGCAGAAAAATATTGGCCAAGGTGAAACCGACAATAGAAGTCCATCACTCAATTCCACAATTTCTGGTTGCCCTGCAGCTCCTTGTCATCTTGCAGGGATAACATCCCAGACCTATGTGAGCACTGAAGCCAGTACCAGACCAGTGGTGCTGAAACAGCGAGGGTATTATTGAGTTAATGGTGCTGTTGGGGATACATCTTAATCCAGTTTTTTGTGGCTTCAGAGAGTCATGAACAGGGAGTAAAGACATGGTCTGATCCCAGGCATCATTGGAGAGAGCACCACCTTAACATCTAGCCTACTCCTGTACACCACACATTCAGACCACTACTGATGGAGGTGGACCCAAAGCTAGACATTTATGCCACATTCTGTGAACACTAAACTAGTGGCAAGAGGAGGAAATATACTTCTGTATGAATAGAATAGGTATTTAATTTACCAAAGTAAAACTTTTAGAAGTGCAATTCAGCTGAATAAATGTATTATAGTGGGTTTTACATGGCAGACAAGGGGCAGAGATGGGTACATTCATGAATATACATTACATGTGGAAAAGCAGCCAGCCGCTACATTAATTGGAGTGATAATGAAAATGATTGCACGGCTGTAAAGTCTTTCTAAGTAATTTGCAAGATTTCAGGTTATATTTACACCTCAGATTAGATGCCTTCATTAAGGTTTTATAAATACACCCGAGAACAAAAGACCCGGTAGGCACAGAGCTAGGACGGCAGAGATCCAGGAGCGCTCAAGAAAAAAAGACTGCTGAAACAAAGGAAAATAATGAAGGCTTATAGGTTGTATGGGTTACAGCAGTCTCTACTCCCTGTATAATGGAGACATAACACCTAAACGTCCCTTAAAGGAGACATCTCCAGGACAGCCATGATAATTACACAGTCTAAATCAAAAACAGGAATCCGTGGATTATGACCCATTGATTGGCTGTCTGTAGCATATCCACAGTCTCAGGATCGCTGAGGGTCCAAGCACTGCGCAAATCACTCCCCATCCTATGGATGAAGAATAACTTTGTTTAAAGGAAGTGTCACTTTGAGAGACCTGATTTTTACAGATGCCTTCCTTAAAAGGTTTCAAAGCTGATTTTGGGAATTAAAGAGGTATCTTGCACACTATGACCCCCCCCCCCAAAGATTGTTAGTATGAAGGGGTCCCAACAAATTTCTTCCTGTGTAAGGCTACATCCTCCCCCAAGGACTGCCAGTAAGAGCAGCTCCATTCACTTGGACAGGCCCGACTTGCAGTTCTTTACACTCCCTGGATGTAATTCAGAGAACATTTGAGCTCAGAGCAGCAGATAATTCTGGTTGGAAACAGCCAGCTGTTACAGGTCAGGCCTCTAATCCTAGCCAAGATGGTGTCTAACAGATGCCCTATGTAACAGTCAGTCATTTTGCACCGCAGATGTGTCATTCACAGGTGTGCCACTCAGCTGATGGCAAGATCAATCATGTGATGTGAGGAATTTTTTACATTACTTTATCAGATTTTACTTTTATAATTGTTATGTAAGGCTTTCTGATGAAGTTTAGATACAGGAGTGAGTAGAGGGAGACCCCACCCTGGTTTATGGAGCAGTCCTGCAATGGTTCCTTTATAACGGCACAGATGAACCACAACAAGCGACATTACACTACAATAGAGAAAGATGGCACAGGCTCACTTGTCATATAAAGCACATGTCATACGTGACAGGGGATGTCTTCTCTGTACATTACTTTAAAGGACTTTTTTTTTAGTAGTGAAACAAAGGCTGACCCACACCCAACATTGAAAATTTAGAGGCTGTGCAACAGACACTGCAAAACTAATGACCATGAGGGGCCCAGAGCTAAGGCACTCACTAGTTGGTAAGCAGCAACATAACCAAGTCATAAGGGCGGAAAATCTGTGCCTGAAAGGGCTTGTCCAGTCTTAGGCTGCAAGTGCTCAAAGAGCGCTGTGAGGATTCTTCAGTGCCGGGAGTGGGCAATTTACATATTCCAGCCACTTTCCAATTAAAGGAGTTGTCCAGTACTTTTTTCAATTGCCCCAATGTATTTAGCATGTGCCCATAAATGTGTCTTTGTAATTACCTTTAGTTGTATGTATTGCCTGTGAGCAGTGCGATCGCTGGCCACTCAGAGGCACCATGTGACCCTCGGCGGCAGCCAGCTTTTTCTTCCGTTGATGTCACGTCAAGTGAGGCATGACATCAGTGACGCGCTCCCTGCGGCTGATCTTGGGCTCTGGGCAGGGTTACCCCGCACGTCACACCCAGCATCCACCAGGCGCTTTCCCAGTGAATGAGGAGAGGGAAAGCTTGCGGTGAATGCTGGGTGTGACATGCGGGGTAACCCCACCCACAGCCCATCACTCACCACGAAACGCAGCACTGAGTCACACCCAGCTGCATCCGCAACTTGACGTGATATCAGCGGATGCCAGAGCTGGCTGCAGCCGGGGGTCCTGTGATGCCTGTGAGCGGCCAGCTATAGCGCCGCTCACAGGAAATACAGGGTTAGTACTGCAGTGCTGCGGTCCTGGGTTAAAATCCCCCCCCCCCCCACCCCCACGGACAACATCTGCAAGGAGTTTGTATGTTCTCCCCGTGTTTGCGTGGGTTTCCTCCGGTTTCCTCCCACACTCCAAAGACATACTGATAGGGAATCTAGATTGTGAGCCCCAATGGGGACAGGGCAAATAATGTCTGTAAAGCTCTGTGGAATTAATGGCGCTATATAAGTTAGTAAAATAAATAACACAAACACACACCTAAATTACAAAAACACTTATGGGCACATACTAAATACATTGGGGCAATTCAAGAAAGTACTGGATAACTCCTTTAAACATTGTCCAGCACATGCCTTGAGTTAGGCCGTGCCCATCTAGTCAGCACATGACTGCACGTACACAAATCACACAATTGCAGTCACGCGCCCGCAACTGGCATGAGAAAATCCTTACAGCACGCGTGATGTGAGGATTCACAAGTTTGCACTCTTGTAGCCCAAGGCCAGACAACCCTTTTAAAAAGTAAAGAACACTGGAGGCTACAGTGACTAATACACTGTCAATTCTTCACCATTCCCAGTATCTTCACGTTGACATGTTACTCTCTGCAAGGAGAAGCCTTACCCCTTGGATACTAGTGGAAAGGAATGGGCCAACTGTAGACACAGTGAAGGGGCAGTCCTGTTGTAACCAGAGGGCCATGGGTGGGATCACTTAAAATGCAATGATGGTGGTGACCCACATCAAGACTGCTATGACACTAGTACAATGTGCTGTTGAGAACAATGACAGATTACACAGACGACCCCGCTTCAGATGCACAATGAACAATCTGTAAACAGGCTATTAAATGGACAGACAAGTATGTTACATCTTACAGTGTAAATCAACCCATCATTCCCTGTTAAATTATAAGGGGTAACCTCTCCATGTGCAGAGTGACATGTCTTATAGGCCGTTCGCAAGTAGTCTATGGAGAGAGGATTTTAGCCTTAGTGCCACCTACTAAAAGTAGAAATCTTAAAGTTGGGATTTCTAATGGGTGACCATAGTTCTAGTCCCCTTCCTAAGGAGAAAAACTACTGTCCCCTGCAGGACAGTTTGTAGAACATGCAGAAAATGTTGAGTGGCAACAGCATCAACTCCCATCTACATTCATATCTGACGTCTGTTCACTTAAGTGTGTCTACAAGAAGCCATTATTTAGATGAAAGCTGATAGTGACCTTTTAATCCAAGTGTGCTGGGCTAACATGACATCAGAGAATGGAGAGAACTGCACATGCCGAACCAACTGTCCTGTCCCTGTGGCCAGGGCAGCAATTCAGAATCAGGGGACTCCCATTCTACAGACAGGTGAGGCTGTTATACCTGCATCTATTATGGCTTATAAGGATACGTTCTAATTAGCTAGTGAGCGAACCCCCTTTAAAAAATTCCCAAAGTGTATAGCACAGAGCAAGAACCGTACCAGAGATGTTGGCTGTTACGTAGACGGTATCTTTTAACAGCGGTTGCAGCTTGCTCCGATCACTGCTTTTTAACATCTTAAATTAATTTAAATATCACATTCATTGATGTAGTCATGCTCCGTCTCCCTATGTCTCCCGGTGATGCAATTGCAAGGAACCGACTGGATGTCATGGCAGAAGGGCCTGATGAAAATGTCAGCTTTTGGGGAAGTGGGGGGGGGGGACACTCGAGCTTTTATATTAGGTCAATGGAATGATAAATTTAAAAGGCTATTGGAAAGGGGGTGGGGGTGGAACAGAAATTAAAAATGACGTACACTTTTTTCTTTTAGTTTTTTGGAAAAATTAGCAACCAGACTGTTTATAGACAACTAGTCCAATTGTTCTTTGAACTTCTTTAATGAAAACCCCCCCCAATAGGTCTCCCAATAAATCAGCTCTAATCACACAAGAGGCTGGAATGTACAATCTACAGAAACAAAGGCCGGACACTTCCCATGTATGAACACAAGGACTGGGAGCGCCGGCTGACATTTCTGGCTCACTAGGAGGCCTTCCCGTAGAAGAGCAATTGATAGCTACATGGGCGAAAGCCAGAAGTTAAGCATGGCAGAAGTAACCTGAAGATTTAGGGGGCACATTTTGGCTAGGAGGAGATGCACTGGTGTTTACAGCAATTCCAGGGGTAGATGATAGTAAGGCACCTGAATGGTCCCTGCTGGGAGATCACTGATCTGTGAGGAGTTTTATAGACAGAACTGAGGGAGCCTCAGAATTGCTCACTTTTCCCACAACCTTTCTATACTTCTCTTTGAGGGCAAGAATAGCAGCTTCTTTTGGAAGCCAAATAAACCAGAACCCTGAATAAAAACAATTAAAAGTGGTTACTCCCATGTTACAAAGTAACGGGATAAGTCAGCAAATTTAGTGTGTTGCATGTCTAACATCTATGCCATCAACCCCATAGGCTTAGGCTATGTGCCCACAATGCTCAGGATTTTTCCTGAGCGTTTCTGCATCTCCCTAGCAGAAAAAAAACGCATGTGGATTGTACATGCGGATTGTACATGCGTTTTCCTGCCAGGGACATGCGGATGTGAAGCGTTCTTCACTTGCATTTCCACATGCGGGTTGGCAAGCACTTTCCAAGCTATTTTAGCATCACTTGGAAAAGTGCTTGACAACTTGGTCACATTATAAATCCATGCCGTTTGCATTGATTTATATATAGTGTGACCAAGTAATAGTTTAAAAAAAAAAATAAATAAAAATGGTAAAAAAAAACAAAACAAAAAAAAAACAACAACATTATACTCCCCTTCCGATGGCCCCCGGTCTCCTTATCAGATGCGTCTGGACTCTTGTGGTTGTGTAAAAGGACCTGCCATGATGTCATTTAGTCATGTGACAGGTCGCACAACCGCCGATGTCAGGTCAAGTGACCCGTCACATCACTAAATGACATCATGGCAGGTCCTTTCAGACTATCGCAAGCTGCCAGGAAGCCAGTACGGATCACAATGGAGACCATCAGACTGAGTATAATGTATTTTTATTTTAAAACTTTTTTTTTTTTTTTTTTTTTTACAGTTTCTATGGTACCCGGGTCTGGAGGAGAGTCTCCTCCTCTCCAGACCCAGGTACCAGCCGCACATTGAATCACTTAATATCCGCATGTGCACATGTAGTCATGCGGATATTAAGCGATTCAATGCAAGTCAATGGCGGCGAAAACGCCACGATTACAGAAAATTGGTAGTGCTGCGGATTTTTCCACAATGATAATCCGCAGCAGAAATTTCCGCAGCATGTGCACAGCACATGCGGATTATCATTGGGGAACATGGCAGACCTTCTACCAAGCGTTTTTTAAGCGTTTCTGCGGCAGAATTGCCGCTGCGGAAACGCTTAAAAGACGCATAGTGGGCACACAGCCTTAAAGTTAATAATTAGGTTATAGAGAGGTAAACTATTAACCCCTTCACGACCGGAGCATTTTCCGTTTTTTGCTCCCCTTCTTCCCATAGCCATAAATTAATTTTTTGATCAATAAGGCCGCGTGAGGACTTATTTTTTGTGGGAAGAGTTGTACTTTTGAACGACATTACTGGTTTTACCATATCGTTTACTGTAAAACAGGAAAAAAATTCCAAGTGCGGTGAAATTGCAAAAAGTGGAATTCCACAGTAGTTTTTTTAGTTATTTTGTTTACCACGTTCATTGTATGCCAAACTGACCTGCCATTATTATTCTCCAGGTCATTACGAGTTCAGATACCAAACATGTATAGGTTCTTTTTTATTTAAGCGGTGAAAAAAAGAATTCAAAATTTGCTTAAAAAAAAAAAAAAAAAAAGAGCGCCATTTTCCCAGACCCGTAGCATCTCCATATTTTGTGATCTGGGGCCGGGCGAGGGCTTATTTTTTTTGCGCGCCAAGCTGACGTTTTTATTTATACCATTTTGGGGTAGACAATGTTTTGATCGCCCGTTATTGCAATGTTGCGGCGACCAAACGTAAATCTGGCATTTAGAATTTCTCGTTATGCCATTTACAGATCGGATTAATTCTTTATATATATTGATAGATCGGGCGATTCTGAACACAGCAATACCAATATGAGCATTTGTGCGTTTTTTTACTGTTTTATTTTGAATGGGGTGAAAGATTTAAATTTTTTTTTTTTTTTTTTATTTATTTATTTTTTATTAATTACACTTTTTGCATGCTTCAATAGTCTCCATGGCAGACTAGAAGCTGCAGTTATCTGATCCCCTCTGCTACATACAGGCGATGATCAGATCGCCTGTGTGTAGCAGATTTGCTCACTTGCTATGAGCGCCGACCGCTGGCAGTGACAACCACAGGGGTCTCCTGCGGACCCCGGGTTGTCATGCCTACCCATCGGCGACCCGCAATCATGTGACTGGGTTGCCGATGGACAGAGCCAGTGATGCGCTTCCCAGAAGCTAGAGTTAAATGCCGCCAGATTGACAGCAGCATTTAACAGGTTAACAGCCGTGGGTGGATTGCGATTCCATCTGCAGCTGTTGCAGGCACATGTCAGCTGTATAGATCAGCTGACATGTGCCCGGAAAGGTGCGGGCTCAGTGCCAGAGCTCGCACCAAACAGGGGGATCTGATGTGGAGAGTACCATTACGCTCCACGTCAGAAAGGGGTTAGAAGCAAACACTTTCAATCCTGTACAAGACCTTTGTTGCAAGTTCAGTGCCACTGTTGTACATCGGTTGCATGCGGCAATTAAATATGTTCACATTTGCATCCATTTTAATGAAGACTGTATGGCTGTGCCTGATTTGTCTGGACCAGTTTACAAATCAAATGTGATTGTTCAAGCCAGAGTCGTGGAGCCAGAGTCGTGGAGCCAGAGTCGTGGAGCCAGAGTCGTGGAGCCAGAGTCGTGGAGCCAGAGTCGTGGAGCCAGAGTCGTGGAGCCAGAGTCGTGGAGCCAGAGTCGTGGAGCCAGAGTCGTGGAGCCAGAGTCGTGGAGCCAGAGTCGTGGAGCCAGAGTCGTGGAGCCAGAGTCGTGGAGCCAGAGTCGTGGAGCCAGAGTCGTGGAGCCAGAGTCAGTATAAAATGGACTGACTCCAACTCCTAAAATATATAATAAATTGGGTGCAGTAGTTCAATGCAATTTGTGGGGAATATTTTTTCATGAGAATTTGGGAAAGTTATGAAATGTCCTATAAATGTCTGTCCTATTCCTGATCTAAGGGTCTAGACTTTTAGCTGAGATGAATCTGTGCTACAGTAAATGTATCACTTAAACATGAGCCATGTATGAGGGAGTCGGTGTAGTGGAGTCGGTGTCATGGAAATTGAGGAGTCGGAGGTTTGGCTTACAGACTCCACAGCCCTGCTTGGTGTGGCCAAACAGATTAGGGTGACTTCTTACCTACCCACCTCCAGCTTTAGCTCCAGATTTTACATTTTCATCAAAATTTGTCACAATTTCTGCTGAATGTAGCAATACCCCATACTGCTAAGTCACCCGAGAGAATCAGGAGGGAAGGAGTGCCATTTGACTCTTGGAGAACAAGTTATCATAGAATAGTTTGCAGACTCCATATAGAAAAACGCCCCTAAGTGCCACAGCAGCAGAATCCCCCCTCAAGTGACACTATTTTGGAAATTAAACCCCTTTGGGAATTTATCTACAGGTGTAGTGACAATTTGACTATGACTGTTTCCAGAAACAAGCAGCAGTGGACATTGCTGAATGCTGAATGAAAATTGCAAACTGCCGTTGTAGTGCCCAGTACATTGTGCCGCAAAAAACATGGACCACACAAGTTAAGCAGACTCATTGCTGCAGAAATGCCAAACATGTGAATGCTGTGGTTTGGGTACACTGGTGCTCAGAAGGGTGGGGGGCATTTGGATGTGCAGAATTCTTTTGGGGGGGGGGGGGGGTGGAGGGGTGAGGAGCCATTTCACTTTTTCAAAGCCTCTGTTACCAGTAATGTGGAAGCCCCTATATTCCCTTAACAGTTGAAGCTTTTATTGGGAACATTTTGGATCACATTTATCCTGCACTCCAACTTAAACATTTATATTGGGGTTTCCATCTAAATCTACGAGTGACGTGATTTAGATGAGACCCACAAAGGATCCATTCACTATTATGAGGGAGCTGAGTTACTCTGGACTCCCGTCTGGCCTCTGTTCAGCTGTGTCTTTTTCAGAAGCGCACAAAACTGTGGCCGTCAGCACTTTTATGCACACTTAAACAAGAACAACGCCGGATTACAGGCCAGACGGCGTCCACAGTGCCTCCATCTGCCTACTTATAGGGGATCTGTCTGAATCACATTTCAGAGATTTACACGGGAACTCCGATGTAAGCGCTCAGCGCATGATAAATGTGAGCCGAGCCTTACAGTGATCTTTGGGAGGCAGAATGAACAAATCAGCAGCAGGTGAAGAATTGGTTTTATTTATTTTTTTTTTACACTGTTCCTCGTGCGGTGTAAGTGATTAGACGACTTTATTCTTCGGGTCGGTGCAATTACAGATTTATATCAGGTTTTTAGGATTGGCAGCTGTCACACACTAAAAGACGCTTTTTATTGCATCACCATATTGTGAGAGCTATAATTTTTCCAGATTTCTGCTGACAGTCGTGTGATAGCTTGATTTTTGCGGGACAAGTTGACGTTTTTATTGGCACATGACATTTTTTGATAGCTTTCTATTCCGATTTTTGGGAGGCAGAATGAACAAAAACCAACAATTCAGGAATTGTTTTTTATTTTTATGCAGTTCACTGCGTGGGAAAAGTGATAAGGCAGCGTTATTCTTCTGGTCAGTATGATTACAGAGATACTACATTTATGTCATTTTTTATCTTTTGGCACTTTTACACAAAAACTATCTTGTAGAAAAAAAATATAACTATTTGGATCAATGTATTCAGAGAGCTATAGCTTTATTTTTCCACTGATTGAGTTGTATGGCTTGTTTTGTGGGACAAGATTTAATTTTCCATGATTTTATTTTTATTTACATTCGTCTTTTTGGGTCACCTTTTATTCCACTTTGTTTGGCAGTATAATAATAATAAAAAAAAAAAGCATAGTTTTTGCCTCTTTACAGTATTCACTGAAGGAGCTAACTAGTGTGACAGTTTTATGGATCAGGTCATTCCAGATGCAGCGACAGCAAATATGTACTTTTTATTTTTTGCATAGAAATCTGTATACTACTTTGGCGTTTGTTTTTTTAACTTAGTCCCTCTATGGGACTTGAACTTTTATCACACTGATCACTGGTATAATTCACTGCAATGCTTTATACCAGTCAGTGTGTCATTGACCGAAGCCTCTTAGCATGGTCTCACAGGCTTGTCATAGCTGACAGACCCAGGGGTAGTTATGAAGATCAGGCCCTCGAAGAAGTCATGGGGACCGATAGGAGGCTGGGAGGGGGCTCCTACTTCCATTCTAAATGTTGTGATCGACATGGATCAAGGCATTTAGGGGTTAAACAACCACGGGTGAACAGTGAAGGGATTAAATGCTTGTTGACGCCATGGCTGCACTTAACGCCTGTACTTGCGCTAACCATCCATTTAAGTGTTAGGTCACTCCACAGTGATCTGTACCTCCCTGGCTGACAGTGCCAGTAAACACATTGCAAAATTATAATAAAACACAAAAGCCCTAATAGAGCTGCGTTCACACACTGCAGTTTGGGTGATAGTTTTCTGAACTGATTGCAGATCTTAGGCAGGTTTCACAACAGTTACTAAAAACAGAGGCATGATCCTGGAGCTTGGGAATATACCTGTCCTCACCACTTCTGGAGGCAAAATCATAGAAAGCCAATGGGCCTCTAAGTAACTGAAGAAGATGAGAAACCAACTCCTGGTAGATGTGCCAAGGAACGACCTTCAGACTGTCAGGGATACCAGGTGTTATATGTCTGCAACCGCAAAAGTACAGCAAATCAACAGTGCCAACCGCTCACTGCCAGTAGAGCGACAGCCTAATGAAAAGTCAAAGTAGTAATGTGACCACAGGATACAAAAGCAATACCTGAACCCATCATGGGCACAGATTTTAAATAGGATACAGAAGACACTGGCACGCACCAGACCTACAACTCCCATCATCACAGTGACCTTGGAGCCATGCGGTCTATTCAATACTTCACCTTACTAATAAACAGACACAGTAAACATGGCTGCCTCCATCTAGAAAGGAGGGAGAAAAGCCACCTAACAGCATGTGACAGGTGAGACTGGAAATCAATTAGTCCCTCATTAGCAGTCACAGCCTGGATCTCCATACATACGGTCCTAAATGTGGACTAGGAGAGATGCTCTGCAGATTATCAGGACATGCGATGATGAACTCTCCATGCAGACTCCAGGTTATGTTATAGGTATCACCATGTATTGCCACCACAGATATACATAACCGCCTATAAAAGGACCAGATCAAAAGAAAATACTGGTTTGTGGTCAACTGATAACAGACAAGGAAGATGATGGGAAGGATAATCCAAGAGCAACAGTGCTCATCAGATCAGGGGCCAAGTGCAGACAGCGCCTGTCCGGATTAAATGTGCAGTCACAGGCTCGGCTTTATCTACACATGGATCTATGAGGAAGGGGTTAATTACCGCGATACAGGAGCAGAGCCATCACATACACTGCGCCCTACCTGCAGCGCTCGTCCGCTGGGCGCCATCAGGTGCAGGACCTACCTGTTGTGCCAATGTCGCTCGCAGCCTCAGAGCGGCGCACACCTGTTCCCTCCTCACCACCCGCAGCGCCCCCCGGCACTCAGCAATGGCGCACACCTCAGGACGCTCCTGCAGACACCACCGATATACGATCACTCCGCCCTCGCTGCTTCTCCTCGCCGGACCGCCAGCTGTGACCCCGGGACTGACAGAACACAGCGCCGCCCTGTGCGCGGCTTTAAATCCTCATGTTACGCGGCCTCCTATTGGCCGCCTGTGACAGCTTCTCTAGGCGATGAGAACGCGGCGGTGATTGGTGGGCGAAACGCTGTAGTCATTTCCATGTGTTCCTGCACAGAGTTCTGATTACTAGGACTGTCCCTATGATATGGTGGGGGAGGGGCCGGTCAGAATGGCACCTCAGCCCCGCCTGTCACCAGGGACCACTGTCGTCATCTCCCGTGTCACTCACTGCAGACAAGTGGGAGCTCAACTTGTGCAGATGCAGTCACTTTCCTCTTTACCATGCCTGCGCCCATCAGTAATAGCAGGGGCATCAGCAGAGGCAACTATGGTACCCTGTGTGGGGAGGCACAATGCCCTATACCGACATCATAACACTGATTAGTAGCCACAACGCCCCATACCGACATCATAACACTGATTAGTAGCCACAACGCCCCATACCGGCATCATAACCCTGATTAGTAGCCACAACGCCCCATACCGGCATCATAACCCTGATTAGTAGCCACAACACCCCATACCGGCATCATAACCCTGATTTGTAGCCACAACGCCCCATACCGGCATCATAACCCTGATTAGTAGCCACAACACCCCATACCGGCATCATAACCCTGATTAGTAGCCACAACACCCCATACCGGCATCATAACCCTGATTTGTAGCCACAACGCCCCATACCGGCATCATAACCCTGATTAGTAGCCACAACACCCCATACCGGCATCATAACCCTGATTAGTAGCCACAACGACCCATACCGGCATCATAACCCTGATTAGTAGCCACAATGCCCCATACCGGCATCATAACCCTGATTAGTAGCCACAATGACCCCATAAAGGCATCATAATCTTGATTAGTAGCCACAACGCCCCATACCGGCATCATAACCCTGATTAGTAGCCACAACACCCCATACCGGCATCATAACCCTGATTAGTAGCCACAACGCCCCATACCGGCATCATAACCCTGATTAGTAGCCACAACGCCCCATACCGGCATCATAACCCTGATTAGTAGCCACAATGACCCCATAAAGGCATCATAATCTTGATTAGTAGTCACAATGCCCCATACCGGCATCATCCCCCATAATCCTTGTTAGTAGCCATAGTGCCCAATATAGGCATCACCCCCCCAACTCACTAATTAGTAGCCGCAGTGCCCCATACCAGCATCATCCACCATAACCTTTATTAGTTGCCAATATGCCCTAAAACAGCAGCAACCATTGAGATAACGTGACAGTGATTCAGGACACCACCCTAAATCTGGTAACACGCAGGGACGCTTGCAGGTATGTGCACACGTCATGTTTTAGGTGTTATGTTGCAGAAAGTTCTGAAAGGCCACGGCCCCACTATCAGTATTTGGTCAGTATTCGGTCAGTATTTTTCCTCAGTATTTGTAAGCCAAAACCAGGAGTGGGTGGTAAATGCAGAATTGGTGACTTGTTTCTATTATAGCTTTTCTCTGACTGTTTCTCACCTGATTTTGGCTCCAACTCCTGAGAAAAAATACTGACCGAATACTGACCAAATACTGATAGTGGGGCCATGGCCAAACTCTCCTATTCACCTTGAAGCATCCTCCTGCACATGAATGGATCAAATTTTCAGTCACAGAAATGTCTGCAATAAAATCTGAAAGTTCGGATTTCACCCTGTCAGCCTCTGTTCACATCTGTGACATACTTCGATGCGGATTACATGCATTTTTGATGAGTTTCTGCAGTGGAAATAAAGTAAAAACTGACGTCACCCAGAGGCCTCTGCGTGACCCCGACCCGGAAGATGATGTCAGCGCCAGCGGAAGGAGAAGAGCTTCATGTGACTGAACTCCAAATCCTGCAGCTATGTTTGTTATGGCCTGCCCTGCTGTGCAAGCATCGGAGAACCCTCCTGCAGGTGAGCAGCAAGGTGGGGGAGTTGGCAGGAGAGCATGTAGGCTCTATACACAGTAAAGCTAATCAACTAAAAAAGTCACATGGGATAAAAAAGGTTGCAACCCACTAACCAAGGGTGGTTAGGAGGGAAAAAATTACAGGGTGGGCTTTAGATCCCATGCCTAGGTCCCACAGCATGTTGGCCTGTAGTATACTCTGCAATACTCTTATGTTCACTGGAGCTGATGCAAGCCGGGACAGAAGGTCCAAAAGTACAAAAAGTCAGGGTTCCAAGAGTGCCAGCAGGAGACTGGTTGTTCGCTCTCCTATATCTTTTGCAGATAGCGTCAGCGACGGATTCCCTCAGTGTCGTCGGAGGCTCCATCACTGCCACCGCAGCCGAAGAGATCACTCGAGTTCTAACCAGCCTGCGCAAAGAGGATGTGTGGTGAGCAGAAGAAAAGAACTTTCTCCAGGTCCTACTCCCTCTTCAACAGATGAGTTGTCATCTTCCGGTCATCAAAGAAAGAAGAGTACAGCAGGAGTCGTCAGGATTCACGTCACTGCGACGCAGAGGACACACAGACCTCATCAAGACCTTTCTCAGCCCGTCACACACCGTTCCTGACTTGGCGGTTACCATCGCACCACCACAGCCTGGGGCTCCTGATGACGTTTTCGTGATGCCTGCTGGGGGTGAGTTGACCTGCAGTGGTGCTTGTGTAGACTGTGTACTGTGGTGGTCTCTCCCAGAATACAGCGGGCCGAGGACAAAGAACACGACCAGGCAATTTGTTAGGGAACTGCTTTTTACTAACAACGAAAACGGAGTTGCCCCGGAAACGCAAGAAAGAAACACAGATAAATTTCACACACACCTAGCCCAGGTCAGCGCTGCACAACCAATAGGCCCAGTATGTTCTATCGGATACACTATAATCTGCCTGACCTGTGGTTCCGCCTAATGCGGTAACCGGGAGTTACCCAGAGCAAGGATGTAATTAGATGAGTGCAAGAGGCAGCCCCTGAAGTGGTGCAGCGCAGAGATTCACAAACTTAACAATTCTCTTAAGATTACAATTCTGTTATGCTATCTGTACATAAACTCACCCATTGAGGAGAGTATCTAGCTAAGGTTCACACAGCCCTATTAGCAAAAAAATGTCTCTAACTGAGAATCTATGTTTGGTACCAAACTCTCTCTAAAGTCTGCATGCACGCTCCCACCGCGATCCCTGTGGTGGGGCCTGAGCTCAGGACTTACTGGCCATTAACTGATCACTGAAGAAGCTGCCTGATTGTCCGATCGACCGTTTAGCTGGGAGACTGAGGAGTGGATCCTGGGCTTGTCACAGGAGTGCAGATTTAGCCTGACAGGCTAGCAGAAGGCCATTCACGTCACAGCAGATGCCTTGGGGGAAATCCAACTCTGAATCCAACTGCACTTGTCCCCACAAAGTAATTCTTCCTCTCTGGCAGGAGTCACAGGCAAAGTTGCACATTTCTTCAAAGTTCTGCTCAGCTCCCAGCACACTGGACACACAGAGCTTCAGGATCCCACACGATTCACCTGCTCTGTCTATTTCCTGCATCCACTGACTAAAACACCACAAGTCCACCATAGAGTCCCTTTCAGAGGCAACAGAGACCTCTTGTGTCCAGAGTCCGATACTGCAGCATTGTCCAAACATTCCCATCTCACACTTGTCCCATGGTAGTGTCATGCCAAGTATGGGAAGGACATAGCGAACGAACGACGATGGGAAAAGGGGGGAAGCCCAGCAACTAGGGAAAGGGAGAGTGGAGACTAGGAAGATCTAGCAACACCCTGACTCCCCTATCATCCCTAGATAGGTTCCTCACCTATCGCCTAGCAGGATACCTAAGCCCTGGCTGTCCCTAGAACTGGGCCCTAGGTAGGGAGGGGGGAGGGGTGAGCACTAGTCAGCCCCACTGCAGCTAAAGACAAACAAGGGAAACAGACAAGGGGAAACACTTAGCTTTGAGAAGACACCAGAGAGATCACAACTACAATCCTCAAAGGAACTCCAAGACAAATCTAGTCGACTGCCAGCACAGCAGACCTTAACAGAGGAAATTGCTCTATCACCGGCGATTCTCTGGAGACACTGAGGGTATTTAAAGATCCAGAAAGGGTGTGTTAATTAGCAGCAGAAGGTGGAGATCACCGCTGGGTCTTAGAGAGGGAAGGATGAAGAAAGGATCAAGAAGGTGTCTGCAAGGCCAAGTGCAGCGACCTTCTACAGCTGGACCCAGAACGACTGTCTGTCAAACCTGATACACCTGTGACAGTACTTCCCCTTCTACAAGTCGCCTTCGGACACTCAGGACCAGGTTTCTCTGAATGAGAGGCATGGAAGAACGAACCAGCCTAGAGGTATTCACCTCCTATGCTGAAACCCACATCCTTTGCTCTGGACCATAACCACTCCAGTGCACCAAGTACTGAAGGGAACGACGTTGAAGACGAGTATCTACGTACAATCTTCGAAATTTGGAACTCCAAATTGCCATCAACCATGATTGGGGGCGGCGGCAGGGGGGAAGACTCAAGAGGTACCACATATTTCTTGGACGGAGACCTGTGAAACATATTGTGGATCTTAAAAGCCTGAGGTAACTCAAGACGAAACGCTTCTGGGTTAATGACAGCAGATATTTTATAGGGACCAATAAATCCAGGTCCCAGTTTCCAGGAAGGAACCTTCAACTTGATATTCCTGGTAGACAACCACACAAAGTTATTTACAGTTAGGTCCCGACCTGGCGAGCGTTTTCTGTCAGCACTACGTTTGTATCTGTCCCCCATGATCTTCAAATTACTCTGAAGCCCCCGCCACACAGAAGAGAGCAACAAAGCAAAATGTTCCTCCTCAGGAACTCCCGGAGCCCCTCCCCCACTAAAGGTACCAAACTGTGGATGAAAGCTGTATGAACCAATAAAAGGTGAACTGCCAATAGACTTTTGGCGATGATTATTAATAGCAAACTCGGCCAACAGTAAGTAAGATAAGTAAGCAAATAAGTAACGGTAAGTAAGATGCCCAATCCCCCTGGTTCTCGGAGACAAAACACATGAGGTAAGTCTCCAAATTCTGAGTTATGCGCTCAGTCTGTCCATTCGACTGAGGATGGAAGGCAGAGGAAAAAGACAACTGCACCCCCAGTCGAGTACAGAAAGCTTTCCAGAATGTAGAAACAAACTGGGTTCCCCAATCTTACACCACATCGGAAGGAACCCCGTGAAGCTTCACAATCTCATTAATGAATACCTGAGCAAGATTCTTGGCATTCGGAAGTGCCGATAATGCGATAAAATGAACCATCTTACTGAACCTATCTACAACCACCAGAACCAGAGTCTTACCTGCAGATACCGGTAGGACAAGTGTGTCCATGGCCTGCTAGGAATAGGCAGCGGAAGAAGAGGACCAGACAGACGGGTATGCGATAATTTAGAACGCGCACAAATACTGCAAGCAGACACATGTTCGCCGACATCCTGATGCAACCCTGGCCACCAAAAATGACAAGAAAGGAGTTGCCTTACCACCTGGATGACTAGCAAGCACAGAGTTGTCATGTTCCCTAATTACTTTATGGCGCAGATTAGATGGTACAAATAACCTCCCCAAAGGGCAGGAGGCAGGGGCATTCCCCTGAGCCTCCAACACCTCTCCCTCCAGGTCAGGGTACAAAGCTGAAATGACTACCCCCTTCTGAAAAATAGCGGCAGGGTTCTCGTGGTCACCACCACCAGAGAAGCTCCAGGATAAAGCATCAGCCTTGATGTTTTTAACCCCTGGATGGAAAGTGACAACTAAAGTGAATCTAGTAAAAAAGAGGCCATCTACCCTGCCTAGGGTTGAGACGTTTAGCAGACTGAAGATATGACAGGTTCTTATAGTCCGCGATAACAGTAATAAGATGGACTGTCCCATCCAACCAATGTCGCCATTCTTCGAAAGCAAATTTAATTGCCAAAAGCTCCCTATTACCCACATCATAATTTCTCTCAGCCGAAGATAATTTTTTGGAAAAGAAAGCGCATGGACGCCATTTACCAGGGATCAGCGCCGCGTCCCGGAAGTACAGGGATAGCACATAAGCATGCTAGATACCCCGGTCACACAGCACATTTCTCATAGCACGGTTGTGCTTCTTCCCACACAGCGCTATTTACTGATGCCTCTTTCTCCTGTGACCCTGGTGAGTAGCATTTGGTTGCTGAGGTGACACATATATGTCATTATGTCATAATGTGATTCTCTATACATGCATAGTGATTTGTGCTGTCTCACTTTTTCTTTTGCAGCCATTGGTTGGTTTCCCATTTATCCACTGGGCAGTAACCTGGTAAACATTGTTATATATGGCTAATTTTACTGTTCTATCTTATGTCTGTGAATTACTCATGATGTATGTAGCCACTATCTTCTATACTATGAAATTGTTCTCATTGATTATTTATTTTTTTTGCGCTCAGTATCTAAAATCTGATTCTCGTATGAATTAACTGTTGTTTGTATATTCTGAAGTATGGAGTTGATACTCATATGTAATTATCTCAATTAAATTCACAGTTCTGATGAAGGCCGTATGAGGCCGAAACGTCAATTTAATTTTGAAGAATTATGTAAATAAAATTCTAAAAAAATTTTCACCAAATTTTGGAGTGCCAGGTTCTTGTAGTTAGCCATTTACCAGGGGACGGACCCTGAGACAACACATCGCCAATTCCCACCTCCGATGCATCAACTTGTACGATAAAATATTGAGAAACATCGGGATGATTTAGGATAGGTGCTGTAGGAAAACATCTCTTTATGGAGGAAAAAGCCTGCTGGGCAGCATTTGACCATTTAGAAAGATCAGACCCCTTTCTTGTCATGTCAGTGAGGGGTTTCACAATTACCAAATAATTTTGCATAAATTTCCGGTAAAACTTAGTAAAGCCCAGAAAGCGCTGTAATGCTTTCAGGTTCTAGGGATGGTTCCAATCAAGTACAGCATGGATCTTCTCCGGATCCATCCGAAAATCCGATGATGACAACAGGTACCCCAAAAACTGCACCTCCTGGATGGCGAAAACACATTTCTCTAGTTTGGCATACAGTTTGTTATCTCTTAATATTTGTAGTACTTGTTTAACATGACCCTGATGCTTCTCGAATCCGCTGATTAAACCAAAATATCATCCAGATAGACCACCACAAACCTGCCCACTAAATGATGGAAAATATTGTTTATGAAATGCTGGAAAATATTGTTTATGAAATGCTGGAACACTGCAGGTGCATTGGTCAGACCAAAAGACAAAACCAGACTCTCGAAATGCCCCTCAGGGGTATTGAACACCGTTTTCCATTCATCCACCTTTCTGATTCTAACCAGATTGTAGGCTCCCCTTAAATCCAACTTGGAAAACACAACCTGGTTGAATAAATCTGGAATCAGAGGAAGAGGATACGGATCTCGGACGGTAATTTTATTAAATTCCCGAAAATCTAAATAGGGACGGAGAACGAAGAAGAACCCTGCCCCCAAGAGTGAAGATGAGGGTCTGATTTGTCCCTTCTCCAGACTCTCAGCAATGAAATCCTTCATGGCTTGTCTCTTAGGGCCAGAAAGATTATACAGTCTGGACTTGGGTAGTTTAGCTCCGGGAGTCAGGTTAATAGGACAGTCATATGCACGATGAGGAGGCAAATCCTGACACCCCTTCTCAGAAAATATGTCCTCAAAACCAGACAAAAACGCAGGTAAGGTTTCTGTAGAGACTGCAGAAAATAGTGGGTCATCAGACGTGATCCGATATTACTGCAGTAATAATCGTGACATTTTTTGGAGGGTGCCAAATGTTATGCTCCATTTAAAATGGGCAAGGCGTGTTGAAAGGGACAGGGAAGTGGACGTGATGGTGATGGTGCACGCAGAGGCCGAGGCCGTGGGCAAGCTGAAATTGTGCCTGCTGATAGAGCACAACAAGCACCCACATCATGTCGCCCTGTTCCACTTTATAGGGGGCCGCGGAACACCACTATTGAAGCCAGAACAGTGTGAAAAGGTTGCTGGTTGGATAGCAGATAATACTTCCAGTCAGTTTGCCACCACCACCACCCTGTCTTCCACACGGTCCAGTCTCAGTAGCTGTGAGTCTCGACCACATATTCCTCACACTGATCCTCCTTCCTCCCACCATGTCGAGTGCCCAGAGACAACTGATCCCACACTTGGATACTCCAAAGAGCTGTTCACTTTTACATTTACAGATTCGGGCCTCTTGCCCGGCCCGCTTCAAGCGGGGCAAGAGGAGATCGCATGTAGCGATGCCCAAATATTAGAGCAGCCGCAGTCACATTAAGGCAACTGTGGGAAAGTGCAATTACTGTCACAAGGGGTGGATGATGATGATGAGACACAATTGCCAGCAAGTCAGGAGGAGGCCCAAGGTCCGTACGTGAAAGACGAGGTGGTGGATGAGGAAGTCACTGACCCAACCTAGCAAGATGACATGCATAGCGAGGACAGCAGCACAGAGGGGGAGGGAGGCGTAGCACCACAACAGGCAGGAACAAGCAGTGGGGTGGTCACAGACACAAGGCGGGCAATTATTCCCCGGATCACCAACACGAGGGAAGTTGCCAGTCCAACCGTTAGGTCTTCCTGAGTCTGGCTTTTTTTTAAAGACTGTCCAGGTAATCCTAAAAAGGCCATTTGCAACATCTGCCATGCCAGCATCAGCAGGGGCAGGAAAACTACCAGCTTGACCACCACCAACATGCTCAGGCACATGACAGCAAAGCACCCGAATAGTTGGGCCAAACGCCAGTGTCCAGAAACAGTGTCTGCGGGTGACACCACTGCCTGTTCCGCTGTTGTGCATGCATGACAATCCCCTGTCCATGGCGCAGGCGAAGATGCCTCCCACCCTGCACCTGTCGTTGCACACTTGCAACCCCCACCATCAGCAACCAGGTCCACATCCTTGTCCCAGTGCAGAGTTCAGTTGTCCCTACCCCAATCCTTTGAACGCAAGCGCAAATACGCAGCCAACCACCCACAGGCCACAGCATTAAACTGCCACATTTCTCAAATGCTTGCACTTGAAATGTTGCCATTTAAGCTCGTGGAGACGGAATCTTTCTGCAACATCATGGTAACGGCCGTCCCTCGGTACTCGGTCCCCAGCCGCCACTATTTCTCCCGGTGTGCCGTCCCCGACTTACACAAGCATGTGTCCAAAAACATTAGTCGTGCCCTCAACAACGCTGTTACTGGGAAGATCAACCTAACTATGGACACGTGGACAAGTGCTTGTGGCCAGGGACTGTACATCTCACTGATGGCACACTGGGTTAATATAGTGGAAGCCAGGACCCAGTCGGACCCTGGGATGGAACTCATCTTCCCAACACCAAGGATTATGGGCCTATGGTCAATCAGAGTTGTTCCCACATTCTACAGCTCCTGCATCTCCTCCTCCTCTTCAGCCTCCATCTCCGAAATGACCACATCAGTTGGAAGCTGGAAGCTCTGCAGCACTGCCTCGGCCAAGCGGCAACAGGCTGTACTGAAGCTAATGTTGTTGACAGCTGTAACAGAGCAGGTAGAAATGTGGCTATCACCGCTGAACCTACAGCGAGGCATGGTCAAGTGTGACAATGGCCGGAACCTGGTGGCGGCTTTGATGCTTGGCAACCTCGCACACGTACCATGCCTGGCCCATGTGCTCAACCTAGTGGTTCAGCGGTTTCTCAAAACCTACCCGGATCTGCCTGAGCTGCTTGTGAAAGTACGCCACGTGTGTGCCCATTTCAGAAAGTCACCTACAACTTCCACCGCCCTCGCCGTGCTTCAGCAGCGCTTGCAGTTTCCAGCTCTCCGACTGGTGTGCGATGTCACTATGCGTTGGAACTCAACATCGCATTTGTTGGGAAGCATTTGTGAGCAGCAGAGGGCAGTTGTTGAGTACCAGCTTCAACACGCTCGTCAGTATTCAATTCAGCCTCTGCACATAAGAGCTGATGAGTGGGCATGGATGTCTGACATCTGTGCCATCCTCCAAAATTTTGAGGACTCCACAAGATGGTGAGCGGTGATGATGCCATAATTAGCTTCAACATCCCGCTTCTCTGTCTACTGAAACACTCGCTGCTCACAATCAAAGAGGAGGCATTGTAGGCGGAGCACAATGAGATGGACCAAGGAACTATACAGGATGATGCCACACAGCCCAGCCTCATCTCATCTCAACGTGGATTGGGTGACAATGAGGAGGATGAGGAAGAGGAGAAGAAACAGGAGCTGTTTTCCTGCGCTACAGAAGGGTCTCCTGATGGCCATGTAAAAATACGCTTTGTGACTTTCAGAGTTCCTTTTTCATAAATGAAACAGGATGTGTCTGATCATGTCTCACACACCGCATGTCCAGATAAGGTAGTAAAATGTTAAAATTACATTTACTGGTGAATGTATTTTTCACCTTTGAAAGCAATGCAAAAGTTCAAAAACGCATCAAAAACGCTACGTGTGAACATAGCCCAAGGTGTGGTGGAGCATTTTTGTTTTTGGTTGTTTATTTTGCCTTATATACAAGTCATTATCCTGGAAAGGATGTTCCTCAACATTTTTTTCCAGGAAAATCCATTTTGGCTTCGTTTTTGTATGTTTTATCGTTAGTCCATTAAAGTGGCGTAATACTCTGACAACATTGTTCACAACAGTGACCTGGGAGTCAGAGATGCTTCCAGGGGTCTTCCCCATGGTGTTACCATATCATTTGAGCACTGTTTCCATCTATTTGGCCAATTTTTAGCATCCGAGCATTGCGATTTGCTCAACCCGAGCAACGAGCACCTGAGCATTTTAGTGCTCGCTCATCACTAGTCACCACGTCTGTATTTTTCACCCACTCCTAGTTTTGGCTTACAAATACTGAGATAAAAAAAACTCACCAAATACTGAACGTGTGCACATCTTTAGAAGCACAGTGATCGCAGTTTTCATGAAATCACATCCACTTTGCTTGGACAGTTAAATACAGCAGAATTTCTGTGCACTAAAAGCAGCAGAAAAAAAACTGCAGCATTTACACTACATGTGAACACAGCCTAAACGTCCAAGTAAAGTACTGGTGCATTTTTTCTCTATAAGCTTCTATGTGGAGTCTGAAAAAAACATATGTAAAAAAATGCTATTGCATTTTTAAGTGTAGAATCAAAACGTTTCTGTGCTATTAAAAAAAACATTAAAACTCTGCTTCACATCTTCACCAAAAACGCATCAAATAAGGAGGAAAACACATAAACAAGAAACACAGCAAACACACAAAAATCAGAGAAGATTGTTTTTGCATCGTGTGATGTGGACACACCTGCAGAAAACGTGCAGAAAAAAAGCAGTAGAAAAAATGCCACATTTATGCTACATGTGAACACATCCTCAGCTTTACATTTTTATTATATCTACATTCCTGCTCATCGTTATTGACACCCATGAAGTTTAAGTACATAATGTGGAACTTCTCATGAAAAAAAATGAATCAAGTGAAACAGTTTTTTTGTAGAGAGCACTCGAGTTAAATACAAAAGAGCAAATGATAAACAATAGTTTAAAACAAAAAACAATGGGAGGGAAAAACAGAAAAACCTCAAGCTTGCTGTGTCTATGGTATTGGCACCCTTTACATTAATTTAGTATGGAAACACATTTTGACTCGTCTGTAGTAAATCACAAAAGAGATTCACCTGTGATTGTTGGTGCCCATGTGATATGAATTAGTCAATAAATGATGACTTCACTGTTTTAAAAAGTCACATGGTAGGCCCTCTTCCTTTGTCACAATGGTGAAGACAAAGGAGCTGTCTGAGGACATCAGAACTGCTATTATTAGCAAACACAAGACTTCCAAAGGGTATAAGGCCATCTCCAAAGACCTTGGTATCCCAGTTTCAACAGTGCGCAATGTTTGCCAAGGATGGAACCGTCGAGAACCTCCCTGGACAAGGGGGAAAGAGGAAAATTGACAAGAGAAGTTTGTTGTGAATGGTGGAAAAAACACCACGTCAAACATCCAAAGACCTGAAGGCCAACCGGGAACAGTCTGGGGTCATGGTTTCAACAAATACCATATGCCGGTGAGCTTTATGGGTGAAGGTCAAGGAAGAAACCATTGCTGAAAAAAAAGACATAAAAAGGAAAGACTGATCTTTGCCAAAGAGTACCTTGACAAACCACAATCCTTCTGGGAAAATATTCTGTGGAAAGATGAAACAAAAATAGAGATTTTTTGGCAATGCAAAGCAACAGTTAAGCATGGTGGAGGATCCATAATGCTGTTGGGTTGCTTTGCTGAATCTGGTACTGGAGGTCTTGACCGTATCACAGGAATCACAAAATCAGAGAATTATTAAGAGATTTTTTGAGCGAAATGTCCTACCCAGCATGGGCAGCTGCCCCCCCTAGAAGCAGGCACGCAAGCCGCACACCAGGGCCGGCGTCAGCACCCGGCACACCCGGGCAAATGCCGGGGCCCTGAGCAGGCGGGGGGGGCCCCTCACCGTCAGCGCCCGCTCCCCCCCGCTTGCTCAGGACCCCGGCACAATACTTACCCCTCCCCGTGCCTCCGCAGCAGCTCCTGCATCCTCCGCGGCTGCTGCACTGTGACGTCTCAGGTCAGAGGGTGCGGTGACGTCTTTACACCGCACTCTCTCCTGAGCAGTCACTGCGCAGCGCGGGAAGACGCCGGCGACGCTGAGGAGTCCGGAGCAGCAGCGGCAGGTGAGATGTGAGGTGAGTATTTGATTTTTTTTTTATTATATGGAGGCCTGTGGCAATATAAGGGAGGGGGGTGAGGTGGGGGTGTGTGACATCCTGCATGGGGCATTATAAGGGGGGGTGACATCTGCATGGGGCATTATAGGGGGGGTGACATCCTGCATGGGGCATTATAAGGGGGGGTGACATCCTGCATGGGGCATTATAAGGGAGGGGGGGTGTGACATCCTGCATGGGGCATTATAAGGAAGGGGGGGTGTCATCCTGCATGGGGCATTATAAGGTGGGATGACATCCTACATGGGGCATTATATGGGGGGGAACAGCCTGCATGGGGCATTATGTGGGGGGAACAGCCTGCGTGGGGCATTATGTGGGGGGAACAGCCTGCATGGGGTATTATGTGGGGGGGGAACAGCCTGCATGAGGCATTATGTGTGGGGAACAGCCTGCGTGGGGCATTATGTGGGGGGGAACAGCCTGCATGAGGCATTATGTGTGGGGAACAGCCTGCATGGAGCATTATATGGGGGCCAGTATTCTGTATGGAACGTTATATGGGGGCCAGTATTCTGTATGGAGCGTTATATGGGGGCCAGTATTCTGTATGGAGCGTTATATGGGGGCCAGTATTCTGTATGGAGTGTTATATGGGGGCCAGTATTCTGCATGGAGTGTTATATGGGGGCCAGTATCCTGCATGGAGCGTTATATGGGGGCCAGTATCCTGCATGGAGCATTATATGGGGGCCAGTATCTTGCATGGAGCGTTATATGGGGGCCAGTATCCTGTATGGAGTGTTATACGGGGGCCATTATTTCCGTATGGAGCGTTATATGGGGCCAGTATCCTGTATGGAGTGTTATATGGGGGCCAGTATTCCGTATGGAGTGTTATATGGGGGCCAGTATTCTGTATGGAGCATTTTGAGGGGGCCAGTATTCTGTATGGAGCATTATATGGGGGCCAGTATCCTGTATGGAGCGTTATATGAGGGCCACTATTCTGTATGGAGCGTTATATGGGGGCCAGTATTCTTTATGGAGCATTATATGGGGGCCAGTATCCTGTATGGAGCGTTATATGGGAGCCAGTATTCTGCATGGAGCATTATATGGGGGCCAGTATTCTGTATGGAGTGTTATATGGGGGCCAGTATCCTGTATGGAGCATTATATGGGAGCCAGTATTCTGTATGGAGCGTTATATGGGGGCCAGTATCCTGCATGGAGCGTTATATGGGGGCCAGTATCCTGCCTGGAGCGTTATATGGGGGCCAGTATTCTGTATGGAGTGTTATATGGGGGCCAGTATCCTGTATGGAGCATTATATGGGAGCCAGTATTCTGTATGGAGCGTTATATGGGGGCCAGTATTCTGTATGGAGCGTTATATGGGGGCCAGTATCCGATATGGAGCGTTATATGGGGACCAGTATCCTGTATGGGGCATTTTATGGCGGCCAGTATACTGTGTGGAGCGACTCGCCGGTTTCTGAGCTATTGTGGAATTTACAATAGATATCACTCATGTAATGTAAGAAGTGAAATCTTTGCATTGTACTATATATATATTTCTCTTCGGTATCTGTGACCATGGCTTGGCTTGCCCCCCCCCCCTAGTTTTGATCCTGGGTACGCCCATGCTACCCAGTGTAAGAAAACTTGGTTTGAGTCGAAGATCCTTGGTCCTCCATCAAGACAATGATCCAAAGCACACATCCAAAAGTAAACAGGAATGGTTGAAAAATAAAAAATGTACTGTTTTAAAATGGCCAGCAATGAGTCCTGACCTCAATCCAATTGAAAATTTTTGGGGTGAGCTGAAATCTGCCATTGGGAAAAAGAACCCTGCAAACATTCAAGAGCTTGAACAAACTGCATAGAAAGAGCGGGAGAAAATTCCAGCTGAGAAGTTCAAGGAGCTGATAGATGGCTACAAGAAATGTTTGGAGCCTGTCATCAATACCAAATGGTGTGCAACCAAGCATTAATTAGGGGAGCCTTTATTGCTGCACATGCTGTTTATTCTGTTTCTTCTTTGAAATTGCAACATGAAAGTTGATAAACAGTGTTTTATTGTTGTATTACTTTAGACCACTAATTAAAAAATCCTGAGGATATAACTTTGGTACATTTCCATTTATTTCTGAAGATATTGTACAGTCTTTGAAAAAAATGAAGGGGTGCCAATAATGGTGAGTAGCACTGTATATGGTTTTAATGGAGAAAAAAATTAATCATACCATTTTTTTAGACCATATACCGATCACCATAAATAATCTGATCACTGTGTTGTGCGGGGTTGTTCCGATTATAGGGACACCAAATATGTCTGTTATTTGCTGATTTTTTATGTTTTTTTTTTTTAAAAAAGAAACGCATTTAAAATGACATTTTTGTAATTATTTTTCATTAGTTTTAGTAAGCTTATAGGAAGAAAAAAAACTGACTTTTATTCACTCTCTAGAATACAGGAACACAGAAATACACTGGAATACACAATGGATGTCCATATATCACTATAATCTCCAGGTTTAGAGCCTGCAATGCAGTTTCAAGTATAGAAAATCTTCCCATACTTGTCAGTGTAGGCTGTGGTTCATAGCTTTAACTACTGCCTGCAATGATACAGGCTGTGTGTTTGATTCCCAGGGAGACCAGATCTGAAGAAGAAAAAATGACATGTTTGTAATTATTTTTTAGTAATCTTATAGGAAGAAAAAAAATCTTACTTTTACTCTCCCTCTAGAATACAGGTACATAGAAGTACACTGCTATGTACAGCTGTATCTCTATGTATCAATGTAACACTGGTGGACACAGACAGAAGAGGACTCCTGTGCAAGAACAGCATATGGGGCCATTGCAGTGCAATAACTCATCATAATGCACAATTCCACTTGGTTTGGAGGTGGAAATGGGTCCCCTGGGCCCCTGTGCGGCTGCACCAATGATATGTCCGCCCCTGAGTATAATCTGCCTGTGAGTTCAGAGCCTCCATTGCAGGGTCAACTATAGAAAGTCCTCCCAATGATTTCAGCACAGACTATGGCTCTTAGCTTTAGCTGCTGTCTGCAAAAGTACATGTTGTGGGTTAAATTCCCGGGGAGAGCAGATCACAAGAAAATAAGAAGATTTTTTACTTGATTAATAAAAGTGTGTGCAGAGCAGAGATACCTACCCTGCCCCCCGATTAGAGAGAGATGAGTATTGGAAGTCAGGACAAAGCCCTGACCTAGCTGGACAGTTCACTAAATCCAGGAAGGTTGGGAGCTATGCTAAAGTGAGTCAGGAGGAGACCACTGTTATGATCTGCAACATGTACTAAGGAAAGATAGGGGAAAACTGTCCCTACAGTAAGACTAAGCTGAATCCCTACGATGTAGCGGGCTGCCTGTTCCTAGCGAACAGACCCGCCTTAGTCCTCGTCTAGTCTGAACGAAGACCTATAACATAAGGGGAGGGGTCCCTAAAAGAACTAAGGACTGGAACAAAAATGGGACACTTCCTAAACAGAGAAGTTGTTGCAGAACACAAAAAGACAAACTGACAAAAAGGTACTAGAGGTCCCAGAAGGACCAAGAAACTGACAGAGAAAGGCACCGAAGCACCTGGCTAGAAAAACAGTCAAACAACACTTAAGTCCAGCACAGCCAAAAGGGCGGAGCTGGAATATAAAGGATGGAGGTCACGTAACCGCAAAACACAAGATGGAAAAAACAAACAGGAGGGTTCTAACAACCACATTCACAGTCGTAGATGCTGTGATTACTAGTAGTGATGAGCGAGTATGTTTTGTTAACCCTTTCGCCGAGTATGCTCTGCCGAGCACCGAGTATTTATAGCGTGCTCGGTGATATGTTTGAATCACTCCCGTGTGCATGATTTGCGACGGTTTGACAGCTTTAATACATGTGAGGAATGTGTAAGAAGCAGACATTCCTCACATGTATCAAAGCTGTCAAAAAGTCGCAAATCATGCACACGGGAGTGATTCAAACATATCACCGAGCACGCTATAAATACTCAGTGCTCGCCCGAGCATACTCGGCTAAAGGGTTAACAAAACATACTTGCTCATCACAGCCTGTGATACAATTGGTACAAGTGGTCAAACACATTTCATTTTGGCCGGGTTATTATTTATTTTTATGGCATATACAGTACAGACCAAAAGTTTAGACACACCTTCTCATTTAAAGATTTTTCTGTATATTTATGACTATAAAAATTGTACATTCACACTGAAGGCATCAAAACTATGAATTAACACATGTGGAATTATATACTTAACAAAAAAGTGTGAAACAACTGAAAATATGTCTTATATTCTAGGTTCTTCAAAGTAGTAGCCACCTTTTGCTTTGATGACTGCTTTGCACACTCTTGGCATTCTCTTGATGAGCTTCAAGAGGTAGACACCGGAAATGGTCTTCCAAAAATCTTGAAGGAGTTCCCAGAGATGCTTAGCACTTGTTGGCCCTTTTGCCTTCACTCTGCAGTCCAGCTCACCCCAAACCATCTCGATTGGGTTCAGGTCTGGTGACTGTGGAGGCCAGGTCATCTGGCGTAGCACCCCATCACTCTCCTTCTTGGTCAAATAGCCCTTACACAGCCTGGAGGTGTGTTTGGGGTCATTGTCCTGTTGAAAAATAAATGATGGTCCAACTAAACGCAAACCGGATGGAATAGCATGCCGCTGCAAGATGCTGTGGTAGCCATGCTGGTTCGGTATGCCTTCAATTTTGAATAAATCCCCAACAGTGTCACCAGCAAAGCACCCCACACAATCATACCTCCTCCTCCATGCTTCACGGTGGGAACCAGGCATGTAGAGTCCATCCGTTCACCTTTTCTGCGTCGCACAAAGACACAGTGGTTGGAACCAAAGATCTCAAATTTGGACTCATCAGCCCAAAGCACAGATTTCAATTGGTCTAATGTCCATTCATTGTGTTCTGTAGCCCAAACAAGTCTCTTCTGCTTGCTGCCTGTCCTTAGCAGTGGTTTCCTAGCAGCTATTTTACCATGAAGGCCTGCTGCACAAAGTCTCCTCTTAACAGTTGTTGTAGAGATGTATCTGCTGCTAGAACTCTGTGTGGCATTGACCTGGTCTCTAATCTGAGCTGCTGTTAACCTGTGATTTCTGAGGCTGGTGACTCGGATAAACTTATCCTCAGAAGCAGAGGTGACTCTTGGTCTTCCTTTCCTGGGGCGGTCCTCATGTGAGCCAGTTTCTTTGTAGCGCTTGATAGTTTTTGCAACTGCACTTGGGGACACTTTCAAAGTTTGCCCAATTTTTCGGACTGACTGATCTTCATTTCTTAAAGTAATGATGGCCACTAGTTTTTCTTTACTTAGCTGCTTTTTTCTTGCCATAATACAAATTCTAACAGTCTATTCAGTAGGACTATCAGCTGTGTATACACCAGACTTCTGCACAACACAACTGATGGTCCCAACCCCATTTATAAGGCAAGAAATCCCACTTATTGAACCTGACAGGGCACACCTGTGAAGTGAAAACCATTTCCGGTGACTACCTCTTGAAGCTCATCAAGAGAATGCCAAGAGTGTGCAAAGCAGTCATCAAAGCAAAAGGTGGTTACTTTGAAGAACCTAGAATATAAGACATATTTTCAGTTGTTTCACACTTTTTTGTTAAGTATATAATTCCACATGTGTTAATTCATAGTTTTGATGCTTTTGAAGCTCGCCATGATACTCGGGTGTTCGACCCGAGCAACGAGCCCAATGTTAGTCTATGGGAGACCCAAGCATTTTTGCGGCAGCACCCCCGGCAGTCTGTAGAAAGCCTAAAAAGTGCCCAAAACGATACAGTGCTCAAAAGACATGGGGACAGCATGGGCATCGCCCCAGGAAGCATTTCTGACCCCCAGGTCACTGCTGTCAACAACATGGTCAGAGGTATTAAGCCACTTTTACGGGCTCACAATAAAACGTTCAAAAACAAAACTGAAATGGTTTTCCTGTGAAATATGTTAAGGAACTTCCTTTCCAGGGTAAAGACTTGTGTATAAGGTAAAATAAATAACCAAAAACAAAAATACTCCTCCACACCTTGGGCTATGTTCACAAGTAGCATTTTTTACGCGTTTTTGCACTTTAGTATTGCTTTCAACCGTGACAAATGCATTCACCGGGAAATGTCATTTTAACATTTTACAATCTTATCTGGCCATGTGCTGTGTGACACATGCATACAGTGCTGAAAATACATGGGAACAGCATGGGGAAGACCCCTGGAAGCATCTCTGACACCCAAGTCACTGCCTAAAAGTGTGCCCATCAGAAGTGATCCTTTTAGGCATGTGGAGGCGGAATCTGTCCACCACGTCATGGCTGCGTCGGCGGCCTGGTATCCATACTCAGTCCCCAGCCGCCTGGCGGCCGAGTGTCCACGCTCGGTCCCCAGCCCACTGGGGGCGCCCGGGTGTCCATAAACGGTCCCCAGCCGCCCCTATTTGGAGGACAGCCTAACCACAAACACGTAGACAAGTGAATGTGGCCAGGGATGGTCCACTCACGCCTTCACACTGGGTTAATATTGTGGAAGCCGGGACACAGTTGGACACTGGGATGCAATACATCCTCCAGACATAGAGGATTGCGGGTCCTGGGTCAATCAGGCTTCAACACAAAGTTCAAAAGGTAGACAGCAGCAGTGGTCGGCCTCCTACACAACGAGTAAATTATTCATGATCATGAGGCCATCCATCTCCTTAGCTTTCTGTTTCTTGGAATGCAAGCGCATGTATGTAGTAGCGGCTAGGCCTGAGGTGGTCAGCGTTTTGGCGCATATCCTACCTCCTCCGAGGATTGCTGGATGTTTTCCTGCTACTATCCCAGTTCTATGACTCCCGTTAAAACAAAGCTTCAGGCGATGAATGATGGATGAGTTGGTGGCAAAGGAGAAAGAGCAGGAGGAACAGGGACCATTCACATCAATATCAGACCAGTCAAGCACACATGTTTTGTAGGATATATTTCTGTACCAAAAGGAGCGGTTCGGCTACACAGTTATAGGGCATACAGTGAGTGCAATGCCTGCCAAAAATTTCGAGGCACTTTTTAGATGAAAAAAAAAGGATTTTTCCTGGCCCCCGAGACCTGGAGCTAAGTCCAGCAATTTCAGCAACAGGAGCACACAGGACTGTAATGCAGCGTTTGCTGGTATAACCACTGCGTCTCCTATACAGCCTGATATCTGGGATGGATATTAGTCCTGAGAAGGACTGTTTGTTTGTTCTGGCAGCCTTTACAGACCCTACACTAACTCTTTTGCAGGATATATCTCTCCCTAAATCAGCAGCGCTGTCTCTACACTGTCTGATCCGGAGCGACTGTGTCCAAGATGGCGGCGCCCGGTTTTAAATACTCAAGGTGATGCTGTGCGACCAGCCAATCAGTGTAATGCCCAGAAACAACATGGCTGCGGCATTACAGTGACTGGCTGGCAATCCCTGCATGTTCATTGGCTCTGTAAAGAGCGCCAAACATGCAGGGCGAAGACCCGAGCTCCCGCCCGAGTAACCCGGAAGTGCTCGCCGAACATCCCGAGTAGTGAGATGCTCGGGCGAGTACCGAGCAGTGTCGAGTATGCTCGCTCAACACTAATTAAGAATCAATGGATAAAAAAAAGTTCAGTCAGACTACCCGCTTCAAAGGAAAAACAGATGAAAAAAAATGGAAGCAACTGGGACAGTCCATTTTTCTCAGATGGTAACACTCACACAGATGTACAAATGCAGTCAAAGTGCAATATTTTGGTTATGGTTGATCCATCCTACTTGGATTCAAGGATTTCACAATTCTTCTCTTGGAGCCCTTCGTCTTTTTCTATTTCTTTGCATTATTAAAATGCTACTTGTCATTTCAGGTAGCTTTTCAGAGTAAGCTGTTACATATGTGTACATGAGAAAACCACTATTCCTAGCCATTACATAACCTGTATCTTGCATCTTTCCCAGTTTTCTCCTCAGCAGACACAATTTCTAATTTCCAATTGTCTTTGTAATAGTGGAAGGAGACAATCTGCTATGATGTACCACATAAACTGCACACACAAACATTAGGGAACATTATACAGAAGTACTGAGCAGTGTAGCTCTGAATCCAGCTCTAGAGTGAGATAAAATTCTTACAATAAAGCAACAGCATAATCCGGGTCTCTATCTTTTTCACTCTGCTCCCCTTTCTCTTCCTATAGACTTGAATAGACAGCTGTAATCTTATTCCTCAATGAGCTGGCAATTTTTTTTTATTGGTTTTGGGCCAAGACAGATTTTAGTTGTTTGTCCAGAGTTAATGCTTTTATGGTTGCCTTTTTTATTGCATTTTGAAGTTTTCAAGAGTTCTCTTAAAAATCACATGACATGATTTGAAATGTCAAAAAGCAACCAAAAATGCAATACGCCTTAACATGTCTGTATTTATTAATAGAACAAAAAAACAATGGAAGGCTATGGGGGAAAATACAACAAACTACTTGAAAAATGCTATTATTAGAACATGCTGCGATTAGGAAAAAAACACAAACATAAAAAAATGCAATCAGAATTAAAAAGACATTTAATTGACATAAAATCAGTGGAAATACTGATTTTAATATTTCTGTTTTGACTCTCGGGAAACATCTGACTACAATGGGGTTTTTGCATTAAAAAAAAAAAAACAATACCACTGTATTGGCGCCTGTAAAAGTCCCCATAAACTACAATATTTTGGTTGAGGTTGAGTTCACACAAACTGCAGGTGTGATAGGCAGTCTGTGTCCATGGGCAGTCTGCCAATAAAACTATCACTGTCTTGTCTACAAATCGAAAGGGAATAGTGTGTGCTGTGATTTTTAAGGTATGTATGGAAAATGGTTCATATGCACTAGCACATTGACTGTACACATGTAGAGCAGAAAGGCCGACACATTTGTGTGAACATTGCCTTAATGTATTTTTGCATGTGGGCCATCAGGGCTTAGTTGCAGTTTGGAATTAGCACCTCCCAGAGCAGTCCTAAATCCTGCACGGATGCACGAGAATATAAAAACATGGCTACTTATCTCCAGAAACAACTGTAATGTTAGTATAGTTCACATTACCCTGCAATCAATTGTGGATTCTACAACTTGCATCTATTGTTTCTGTGACATGCTGGTTAACCCATTGTTTGCTATAAGTATTGCAAACTGTTACTTGAGACGGTTCACATTACATTGCAGTCAACCATGGATTCTACAACTTGCATCTACTGCTTCTGTGACCTGTTAGTTGACCCATTGTTTGCTGTAAGCATTACGAACTGTTACCAGAGACTGTTCACATTACGCCTCAACCACCACTGCTAGTTCCTGTGGTTTCTACACCCTATATCTAAGGTCAGCTTCAGATCTGCCATTTTTCTTTTTCATCTGCTCTCCTGTGCTCATCTGCCTGTTTTTCTGTGCCTTCCAGTGTGCTCTGCTTTGCTTTGCTTGTTTGTTAGTGTGGCGCCCCTGCGGGTTCAGTCGCCACAGAGGTACTGCATTTCACCCAGAGGTGTGGTATCTCACTCTCAGGTAAGAATGGAGTACTGCCCAGGACCCTAACACCTGCATCCAACACATTCCACTTCAGTGGGGGAGGGCGAGATTGCACAGTCCCTGGTCCCTAGCTGGAGGGTGGAACCATGTAGTGGGTGTGGGTGGAGGACGTAGTTCAGGGGAGCACAGGAAAGGAAGTGATATAAAAGAGGGAACCATCTTGGGAGGACAGTTCAGTCTGAGAGGAGAAGTAGTGGGAGCAGGAGCTCTGCAGGAGCTCTGCTCAGGAGGTGGGCCTAGCCAGAGAGGCCCAAGACTGAGAAGGAGAGGAGGAAGGAGAGTGGAGCAGGAAAGAAGGCTCCAGGAGGAACGAGGGGATCCTAGGGGTACGGGCAGTGCTGGAGGCCACCCGTACGCCCGAATCTATCAGGACGTGGAAGGATCAAGCCGCAGAGGGGACCGGCCCCTAACTAGTGAGTGGGTCACGGACCGGGTCACCGCCACTGTGACATCTCCCCTAGCAACGACCGAGTACCCCACGGCCCAGGGGGCCCGTCATACTTTGTCGTCTCGAACAGGATATGAACCCACCCGTTATCAGCAGGTATTGTGCGCCTAGAGACTGTGTTCTATACTGAATGTGGCGCCCGCCCCAGAAGAATGGGCGCCATTATGTACGTTATAAAGGACAACAGAGAACCTCTCATTGTGGGCCGGGTCCCAGAATGGCACCAAAAGCAGAGCACGCCCCAAGCTGCAGTAAACATGTACAGTACAGACCAAAAGTTTGGACACACCTTCTCATTTAAAGATTTTTCTGTATTTTCATGACTATGAAAATTGTACATTCACACTGAAGGCATCAAAACTATGAATTAACACATGTGGAATTATATACTTAACAAAAAAGTGGGAAACAACTGAAAATATGTCTTATATTCTAGGTTCTTCAAAGTAGCCACCTTTTGCTTTGATGACTGCTTTGCACACTCTTGGCATTCTCTTGATGAGCTTCAAGAGGTAGTCACCGGAAATGATCTTCCAACAATCTTGAAGGAGTTCCCAGAGATGCTTAGCACTTGTTGGCCCTTTTGCCTTCACTCTGCGGTCCAGCTCATCCCAAACCATCTCGATTGGGATCAGGTCTGGTGACTATGGAGGCCAGGTCATCTGGCGTAGCACCCCATCACTCTGCTTCTTGGTCAAATAGCCCTTACACAGCCTGGAGGTGTGTTTGGGGTCATGGTCCTGTTGAAAAATAAATGATGGTCCAACTAAACACAAAACGGATGGAATAGCGTGCCGCTGCAAGATGCTGTGGTAGCCATGCTGGTTCAGTATGCCTTCAATTTTGAATAAATCCCCAACAGTGTCACCAGCAAAGCACCCCCACACCATCACACCTCCTCCTCCATGCTTCACAGTTGGAACCAGGCATGTAGAGTCCATCCATTCACCTTTTCTGCGTCGCACAAAGACACAGTGGTTGGAACCAAAGATCTCAAATTTGGACTCATCAGACCAAAGCACAGCTCTCCACTGGTCTAATGTCCATTCCTTGTGTTCTTTAGCCCAAACAAGTCTCTTCTGCTTGTTGCCTGTTCTTAGCAGTGGTTTCCTAGCAGCTATTTTACCATGAAGGCCTGCTGCACAAAGTCTCCTCTTAACAGTTGTTGTAGAGAGGTGTCTGCTGCTAGAACTCTGTGTAGCATTGACCTAGTCTCTAATCTGAGCTGCTGTTAACCTGCGATTTCTGAGGCTGGTGACTCGGATAAACTTATCCTCAGAAGCAGAGGTGACTCTTGGTCTTCCTTTCCTGGGGCGGTCCTCATGTGAGCCTGTTTCTTTGTAGCACTTGATGGTTTTTGCAACTGCACTTGGGGACACTTTCAAAGTTTTCCCAATTTTTCGGACTGACTGACCTTCATTTCTTAAAGTAATGATGGCCACTCGTTTTTCTTTACTTAGCTGCTTTTTTCTTGCCATAATACAAATTCTAACAGTCTATTCAGTAGGACTATCAGCTGTGTAACTACCAGACTTCTGCACAACACAACTGATGGTCCCAACCCCATTTATAAGGCAAGAAATCCCACTTATTAAACCTGACAGGGCACACCTGTGAAGTGAAAACCATTTCCGGTGACTACCTCTTGAAGCTCATCAAGAGAATGCCAAGAGTGTGCAAAGCAGTCATCAAAGCAAAAGGTGGCTACTTTGAAGAACCTAGAATATAAGACATATTTTCAGTTGTTTCACACTTTTTTGCTAAGTATATAATTCCACATGTGTTAATTCATAGTTTTGATGCCTTCAGTGTGAATGTACAATTTTCATAGTCATGAAAATACAGAAAAATCTTTAAATGAGAAGGTGTGTCCAAACTTTTGGTCTATACTGTACGTAGATGTGTCCATCAAGGTGGGGGAGCTGCTCCCAGGTGTGGCCGACAGCATGCAGCCATGGGACCGCCCCAGAAAGGGGAAAGGAAAAAAGAAGAAAACTGGGAGACAGGGTGTGGTCTCAAGCAGTCTAGACAGTCTGCACCCAGCTGGCAAGATGGAGAGAGGTCAGCCTGAAGCTCCATCTTGTGGCCTGCAAAGGAGTGCATCACCCCTCACCTTGGAGGGAATGCTGTTGAAACTGTCCCTGGAGGATACTGGATTCCTATGAGATGAGGTGCAGGAGCTGGGCAGGAGAATGGAGGAGGCCCAGCGAGCTGCAATTGCTGCCTGGAGAGCGGAGCTCGTGGAGAAGATGATGACCCGGCAGCAGTCGGCGCTGCAAGTGACCGGCAGCGCCCCAGCCCCGGCGGAGCTGCTCCTGGACCAGGAGGTGTCGGGCCGAGCTGAAGCGATCGCGGTAGCAGGAAGGAGCGATATCCCTGTCCCGGATGCTGCTGGCGCTGATCCGTTCCTGTTCCCCCTGCAGAAACCTCCTTCCCCGGGCACTTTCAACACCGACCCGGGTGACAAGGTCGCCTACACCAGGCACAGAGGGGAACGGGGTTGGTATGCTCTCTATGTGCATCAGGTAGAGGAGGATATGCCCCTGCAGGTTGAGGCTGATGGCCCGGCTAGGTCAGCCTGCAGAAATCAGGTGTTTCCCCGGAGGGAACACCACTATTAAACTGTTTAGTTAAAAGACTGTACATAGTTACCCGGAAGGGTACAACACTGCTCAAGTTCATGTTGAAAAAGTTTGTTTTTGTGTGTCTTTAAAGTTCTATAAGTGTACCCGGTAAGGGTAAAAGGACTGTAGGGTTATGGATGGTGAATAACCGAAAAACTTTCCGTTGTAAATAGTTTGCACTTATTAAAGTGCCTCTTATTGGTTTTATATAAATAGACCGCAGAACAAAACCCGTTTGGCATGGCCGAAGACGTGGTCCAGCACCTGGATCGCCTATGCCCTGCAGCCACGCCCAGGGCCTACGTTGAGGGTTTTCGGATGGGTCCGTCATGTTGCACAGATTGCACCTTGTATGGTGGAATGGACACCTAGTTACAGATCGCGCTGTAACCTGTTGAGAATGTTTTATGTGAAAAATGTTTTATATGTGTGAGGAAGGAAAATGTGTGCTTTAAAAAGTTATATATAGTAACCTGCAATGTTTAAGTAACGTGCCTCCCATAAAGGGAAGAAAAGTTGTTTTCAAATTCTTCTATGCGAATGCATTCTAAAATTGCATGTCTTTAAAATATTTTGTGTTTTACTCTGTTCCAGCCCGCGGACATGCTGTGTTTTACCAAGGGGGTATGTGGCGCCCCTGCGGGTTCATTCGCCACAGAGGTACTGCATCTCACCCAGAGGTGTAGTATCTCACTCTCAGGTAAGAATGGAGTACTGACCGGGACCCTAACACCTGCATCCAACACATTCCACTTCAGTAGGGGAGGGCGAGATTGCTCCTAAGGGAGAGCACAGTCCCTGGTCCCTAGCTGGAGGGTGGAATCATGTAGTGGGTGTGGGTGGAGGACGTAGTTCAGGGGAGCACAGGAAAGGAAGTGATATAAAAGAGGGAACCATCTTGGGAGGACAGTTCAGTCTGAGAGGAGAAGTAGTGGAAGCAGGAGCTCTGCAAGAGCTCTGCTCAGGAGGCAGGCCTAGCCAGAGAGGCCCAAGACTGAGAAGGAGAAGAGGAAGGAGATTGGAGCAGGAAAGAAGGCTCCAGGAGGAACGAGGGGATCCTAGGGGTAGAGGCAGTGCTGGAGGCCACCCGTACGCCCGAATCTACCAGGACGTGGAAGGATCAAGCCCCAGAGGGGATCGGCACCTAACTAGTGAGAATTGCAACGTTCAGCTAGAAACCGGAGGCTTCTGTACTTTTAGGGTGCAGTTGCCACAGCCACAATTACATCGCCGAAAAGGTGGCCACAGAGGGTCCAGGGGACTGCAGGTCGCCCGACAAGAACCGAGGCTATCGGCTTGGGACACTGATTGTGAGGCACAGGGCAGGAGGGTGAGAGCTAGCGCAGGAAGACGACTGAGAGAGGCACACAGAAGGGGGTCCCGTTAAGTGCTTTTTAATTACTTGAGGGATTGCTGAACCCCTCCCTGAGTAAGCACAGGACAATGTGGGAAGTTACACCGGTACCTGTAACTTGGATTGCAACAACTGTGAGTAAACCCTGAGGACTGCACCTTACTGTCTCTGTGATTATTATCTGCGCCATCCTGTGCACTACACCATAACAGCAACATCTACACTGCCCTGGAGCTAAGCTCTACCTGTGGAGAGCTAAACCAACTCTGCTGCATTCACACCAACTCCAGAGGACCTGCTCCGCAGCGGCGGCTCCTTTCAGCCGCATACCACAGGTGGCGTCACGAACTGTATATATAAAAACTATAAATCCCCTGTAAATAAACCCCTTTGATTGACCACCCTGGGTCACAGACCGGGTCACCGCCACTGTGACATCTCCCCTAGCAACGACCGGCCCGGCTATCGAGTACCCCACGACCCACGGGGCGCGTCATTAGTTGTCCAGAAGAACCTGTTGTCCAGATCATTTGCTGTTTTGTGTGCCTTCCCGTCTGCTGTACCAAAACCCTTGGTCCGTGTGTCCACCCTGACCTCAGGCTTCGTGAATCCACCGCGCTAGGTGAAAGCAGACCTCCAACTTTGAAAGTCAGGAAAGAGGAGCTAGAAATAGTGCAGCTAGTAAAGCCTCTTCATCCCACACAGAAATATACCCCTTTTTCATGGCCACCACAGAGTATAATGCCCCCAGAGTGCCTCCCACACACAGTATGTTGCCACCAGAGTCGAGTGTGTACCCCCCTACACATTATAATACTCCACAGTGCCCCACAACACATGATATCCCTTGCACAGTATGGTACATTGAGTTCCCTCTCCAAAGTATGAGGACGCCACAGTTCCCCCTTTTCCATATCGACCCCACACACTATGATACCCCATAGTGTCCCACTCCAGTAACCACCACATCCAAGTAGTGCACTCTCTAAATAATAAAATACTCACCTAGCTCCATTCCCACAATGGCCTGCACCACTTTGTGCTGTGTGTAGCTGTGCAAAGGAGATGCGAAGTAGTGACGTCATCGCTCCTGCTCGAGACTCGGACACCACAGGCTGCATGGTGGAGCAAGGAGCTTCAGATATAGCTGAAGTCGGGACAGATACAGTTGAAGTCGGGACATACCCCTGACCTTCCAAGACACTGGGATAGCTTTCCAAATTTGGAAATGCCCTTATAGATCCGCAACGATTGGGAGGTATGCTGATAGATACTTACATATCTACAGTGCATATAAACAGGCAGGTTTTCCCTTCAGAACCCCAGAAAATCCATCCCTCGAATTCATTACCTGCTCAAACATTCTATAGAATTCCCACTATGAATGCTACACAAGGTGTTAATTCATAGCCCTAGTAAGAGTCGCCCAGCAACTACACTATCAAGGGGCAGTATGGCACAGTGCCAGGCAAAAATGTGAGTAGTATAGATGGCTTAGCGACTGAGCGAATATAAAGCGTCTGGTGAACATGTTTAGATCCAACAACATACATAATTCATTGCATGACGTCATCGTCACAGGAGAAATGTGATAATCTGACTTAATGTGTGCAGTCCAGAAATACATTACCTCTCAGGGTGCTGCTCCTGCCATGATATATGGGATAAGACAATCTTTACTATGTTTTGTGTGAACTGAAGCAGTATTTTTAGAAGTAAAAGTAAGAGGGAAGGAAGTCAGTCCCTTCTCCCCTCCATCTCCTATGGTAGGACAGGCTTATCGCACCATCTGTAGTTCACATGGCAACGTGTAAGGGCATTTATCACTGTGACAGTCTGCTTAAAATTAGGACATCTAACAAATGGCAGGAATAAAGGAGGGGAATTGTTTGGTTGTAAGAGCTGCAGAATCTATCCATTGTAAATTTACTGTGAATGATGTCTGGAGAAAAAGTGTGGAAATGAAAGGGGGTTTCCACCCCTTGGTAAACTTTCGGCAGGCAGTGCAGCTTGCCGAGTACTAACAGCGTGTAATATATACACTAGTAGGATTTGGCTCCGCTAGCTGGTTTGAGAGGTTATCACCTGACCACATGTATGTAACTTAAAGTGCATTTACACGAGCCGACTCCAGACAGTAAACAAGCGCCAATCTACTATATTCAAGTTGTTCGGGGCTTGTTTACCAGCCTCTTTACCAGGGCCGGCTCCAGGTTTTTGTGGGCCCCGGGCAAAAGAGTCTCAGTGGGCCCCTTTAACATACATTCATAATGCACAGATACAGCAGAGAAATATAGGTATACAACACAGGGCCTAGGCTGTCCCCTCTTCCTTCACATATGAAGACATGCACACACACACAGTATGCAGACATGCGCACACACAGTATGCAGGTATGCACACACGCACAAAGGCATGCACACACACAGTACGCAGACATGCACACACACAGTATGCAGACATGCACACACACACAGTATGCAGACATGCACACACACAGTATGCAGACATGCACACACGCACAGTACGCATTCATGCACACACGCACAGTAAGCATTCATGCACACACACAGTATGCAGGCATGCACACACACACAGGCATGCACACACACAGTACGCAGACATGCACACACGCAAATAGGCATGCACACACGCAGTACGCAGACATGCACACACGCACATACACAGACATGCGCGCTCATGCAGACATGCACACACATACACACATGCACACGGTACACAGATATGCACAAATACAATACGCAGACACCCACATACACAAACATATACACGAATATGTGCACATACAGGCATACATACATATTTGAACACAAATTCTTAAAAACACATATAAAACAGACTATATATATATATATATATATATATATATATATATATATATATATAGTGGGGCGTTATGGGGCGTTATTTGTGGTGCGGGACCGGACTTAGTGATATTCCTGATGGGTAAGTCGGATGGCTTAACCTGGTGCCCCCACTTGGGAAAGCATCAGCCTATCTCTTCCTCTTTATAGGTTGTTTTGAGAGCTATACTGTGATACTTAACATCAAGGCTCATATTGAAGCTGTGTCTGATCTATGACCCTATCTGTATGGTTACATCTTATGCATGTTATTGGGTGGTATGGAAGGTTCTACCATTATTACTATAATTAATTTCCCTTCTATGAAATACTAACCCATAGGAATGAGAATTTAACATTGAGAATTATCCTGGTCCATGTGTGCCCATATTTTCTTAACTCATCCTTTTCCTCTTGAATTTTTGAATTTTGTGATTATAAAATAAATTTTTAATTAATATCTTTCAATAAAGAATGTTATTATAAATAATTGCTTGTGGTATTTGGATTTATTCCAAGTTTAGGCTGCATGGTTGGGGATCCACTGCATAGTTTTGTCCATAGTTATTAAATGGGGAGAAATGATTTAGTTTTCTCTAGCCAATATGTATTGTATATGTCTTTGGAATAGTCTTTTGTATATATACAGTACAGACCAAAAGTTTGGACACACCTTCTCATTTAAAGATTTTTCTGTATTTTCATGACTTTGAAAATTGTACATTCACACTGAAGGCATCAAAACTATGAATTAACACATGTGGAATTATACACTTAACAAAAAAGTGTGAAACAACTGAAAATATGTCTTATATTCTAGGTTCTTCAAAGAAGCCACCTTTTGCTTTGATGACTGCTTTGCACACTCCTGACATTCTCTTGATGAGCTTCAAGAGGTAGTCACCGGAAATGGTCTTCCAACAATCTTGAAGGAGTTCCCTGAGATGCTTAGCACTTGTTGGCCCTTTTGCCTTCACTCTGCGGTCCAGCTCATCCCAAACCATCTCGATAGGGTTCAGGTCTGGTGACTGTGGAGGTCAGGTCATCTGGCGTAGCACCCCATCACTCTCCTTCTTGGTCAAATAGCCCTTACACAGCCTGGAGGTGTGTTTGGGGTCATTGTCCTGTTGAAAAATATGGTCCAACTAAACGCAAACCGGATGGAATAGCATGCCGCTGCAAGATGCTGTGGTAGTCATGCTGGTTCAGTATGCCTTCAATTTTGAATAATTCCCCAACAGTGTCACCAGCAAAGCACCCCCACACCATCACACCTCCTCCTCCATGCTTCACGGTGGGAACCAGGCATGTAGAGTCCATCCGTTCACCTTTTCTGCGTCGCACAAAGACACGGTGGTTGGAACCAAAGATCTGAAATTTGGACTCATCAGACCAAAGCACAGATTTCCACTGGTCTAATGTCCATTCCTTGTGTTCTTTAGCCCAAACAAGTCTCTTCTGCTTGTTGCCTGTCCTTAGCAATGGTTTCCTAGCAGCTATTTTACCATGAAGGCATGCTGCACAAAGTCTACTATTAACAGTTGTTGTAGAGATGTGTCTGCTGCTAGAACTCTGTGTGGCTTTGACCTGGTCTCTAATCTGAGCTGCTGTTAACCTGCGATTTCTGAGGCTGGTGACTCGGATAAGCTTATCCTCAGAAGCAGAGGTGACTCTTGGTGTTTCTTTCCTGGGGCGGTCCTCATGTGAGCCAGTTTCTTTGTAGCGCTTGATGGTTTTTGCAACTGCACTTGGGGACACATTCAAAGTTTTCCCAATTTTTTGCATTTTCGGACTGACTGACCTTCATTTCTTAAAGTAATGATGGCCACTCATTTTTCTTTACTTAGCTGCTTTTTTCTTGCCATAATACAAATTCTAACAGTCTATTCAGTAGGACTATCAGCTGTGTATCCACCTGACTTCTGCACAACACAACTGATGGTCCCAACCCCATTTATAAGGCAAGAAATCCCACTTATTAAACCTGACATGGCACACCTTTGAAATGAAAACCATTTCTGGTGACTACCTCTTGAAGCTCATCTAGAGAATGCCAAGAGTGTGCAAAGCAGTCATCAAAGCAAAAGGTGGCTACTTTCAAGAACCTAGAATATGATATAATTTCAGTTGTTTCACACTTTTTTGTTAAGTATATAATTCCACATGTGTTAATTCATAGTTTTGATGCCTTCAGTGTGAATGTACAATTTTCAAAGTCATGAAAATACAGAAAAATCTTTAAACGAGAAGGTGTGTCCAAACTTTTGGTCTGTACTGTATATTGTAGAGATTGTACTCACTCAGGTGCGATGTGAGGCAAACAAGAGGCTTGTTCCTTTAAATGTCCAGAACGGTTTATTGGCTTTCATAAACAGGTCAAAAAGTAAATGCAAATAAACAGCCTTTGGTGCATGCAAAAACAAAGAAAACAGTCCTTTAAGCAAAGTCTCTGGTAATCCGGACCTGTGGTCACACAGGTTGCTATGTGTCCAGGACACAGCTCAGTCTGGAGACAACACAGAGGAGGCCTACTGCCTCCAAAACACAGACCATGTGTCAAACAACAGCCTCCATTATATAGGCTGTTAACCACACCCAGAGGTGAGGTATGTGGGTAGCTAGACCCGCCCAACTCTTCACAGCTACCAGTAACCTTGTCCCAGGTGCATCAATTAGTCCTCTTAGTGCATGCGTGCACTAGAGAAAATACACCGGGTTACATCACAGAGACCAGCCATCTCTGTGATACATGCCTCCCATCGACTACACGACCATTAGCCACCTTACATACCTCCTCCCTCTGCCTAAAGCCATGGGGCTTGGCACCTTCTACTACCAGACAGGGGATTCTCGAGAGGGCATCGGCATTACCATGTAGCTTCCCTGCTCTATGTTCTACATGGAATTTGAAGTCCTGTAGGGCTAAAAACCAGCGGGTGATGCTGGCACTTTTTCCCTTTGTTTCCCTCATCCATCTGAGTGGGGCATGGTCGGATACTAATCTAGATTTTCGACCTAACAGATAGTACCGTAACGTGTCCACCGCCCACTTTATGGCCAAACACTCCTTCTCTATGACCGAATAATTTTTCCCACAGGAGGACAGCTTTCTACTCAAGTAGAGAACAGGGTGCTCCTCCCCGTGTATCTCCTGGGAAAGGACTGCTCCCAAACCGACATCTGAGGCGTCCGTTTGGAGTATAAACTCTTTCTTAAAGTCGGGGGCCACCAGGATCGGTTGCTTACACAGTGCTACCTTCATTTCTTGAAAGGCCGACTCCGCCTGTGCAGTCCACTTGGCCATAGCCGATTTCGTCTCCTTAAGGAGGTCAGTCAGAGGTGCGGCCATCATGGCGAAGTTTGGGATAAACCTCCTGTAGTATCCCTCTATCTCCAGGAAGGCTCTAACCTGTTTCTTTGGCAGCGGTCTCGGCCAGGTTTGGATTGCCTCCACTTTACTGATTTGGGGTTTGATCTCGCCTCTCCCCACTACATAACCCAAATATTTGGCTTCTTCTTTCCCCATGGCACATTTCTTCGGGTTTATTAAAAACTCCGCCTTCCTTAGAGCATCAAACACCTCCTGGACCTTTTCCAGATGACTCTCCCAATCCAGGCTGAAGATAACAATATCGTCCAGGTATGCTGCGGCGTATTGCTTATGGGGTGCAAGGATTCGATCGATAGCTCTCTGGGAGGTTGCAGGGGCCCCCTGTAGTCCAAACGGCATCCGGACATACTGAAATGCAGTCTTCTTCTTAGCTTCCTGTGCCATGGGGATCTGCCAATATCCCTTCTTTAAATCCAAGGTGGTTATGTACCTTGCTGGCCCAAGTCTCTCGATCAGCTTATCGACACACGATAGTCATTGCAGAATCTCCAATCGCCATCGGGTTTTGGGACCAGGACAATCGGGCTCGACCAACCGCTCTTGGACTCTTCAATGACACCGAGTTTCAGCATACGAGCCACCTCTTTAGAGATCAACTCTCGTCGGGCCTCAGGTATCTGATAGGGCTTCAAGTTCATCCGCACATGTGGCTCCATCAGAACCTCATGTTCTCTGATGCTTGTGCAGCCTGGCAATTCTGAGAACAGGTCCCTGTTCTTCTGCAGAAACTCCTGACACTGCTGTTTTTGCTCCTTTGTTAGTGTCTCCGCTATTGTGACCCCTCCAACCTCACCTTCTGGTTTGACCAGCAAGTATGGAGCTTTCACCGCATCTCTGTCTTGCCACGGCTTGATGAAGTTGACGTGATATATCTGGTATGGCTTACGTCATCCTGGTTGGTGAACCTTATAATTCACTTCGCCAACCTTTTCTACCACCTCATACAGTCCTTGCCACTGGGCCAAGAACTTGCTTTCCACGGTAGGTATCAGGACAAGGACTCTGTCACCAGGATTGAATTGCTGCACTCTGGCTAAGCGGTTGTAGACCCTGGCCTGCGCCTCTTTTGCCTGGAAGAGATGTTCTTTGATGATGGACATCACCTTTGCAATCCTCTCCTGCATCAGAACGACGTGCTTGATGACTCTCCTGTGGGGCATGACTTCGGCTTCCCAGGTTTCCTTTGCTACAACCAGGAGACCTCGCGGATGTTGGCCATACAGGAGTTCGAATGGCGAGAACTCCGTAGAGGCCTGTGGAACCTCTTGGAAAGAGAACAACAGATACGGAAGGAGACAGTTCTACCGTCTTTTTCTATGGCCTTCCTCAGCATTGTCTTTAGCGTTTTATTAAATCTTTCTACCAGGCTATCTGTCTGAGGTTGGTACACTGAAATCCTCAGTTGGGAGATTTGCAAGACCTTGCATAACTCCCTCATCACCTTACTCATAAAAGCTGTTCCCTGGTCGGTCAGAATCTCCTTTGGTAAAGCTGTCTGGGAAAAAACTTGTACCAATTCTCGGGTTATATTCTTTGCGGAGGAGTTTCTCAAGGGAATTGCTTCCAGATAGCATGTGGCATAGTCTAGGATGACCAAGATATATTGATGCCCACGAGCAGATTTAACCAGGGGACTGACCAAGTCCATGGCAATTCTCTCGAAAGGCACTTCAATAATTGGCAATGGCATGAGGGGACTTCGAAAGTGAGAGGTGGGGGCTGTTAACTGGCACGTAGGGCAGGGCCTGCAATACTTTAATATTTCCCGGTGACACTCGAGCCAATAGAACCTCTGCATAATCCGTTCCTACGTTTTTTCCACCCCTAGATGTCCCCCCAATATATGTGAATGGGCCATGTCCAACACCTTCCATCTATAGGGACCTGGCATTATTAACGTTTCCACAAGCTCTTCCCTCACTTTCGTGACCCGGTACAACAATTCCCCACTTATCATAAAATAGTTAAACCTGGTGTCAGCCTGGGCTCCTGTGCCACCCCATTTATGATGGTGACATTATTGAAGGCTTCCTTCAGAGTTACGTCCCTATGTTGGGCAAACCTAAAATTCTCGCTGGTCACCCCTAGCTCAGGAATGTCAGACTCAGGGGACACGACCTCCTCATCCCCCACAAGGACAGAAGAGGGAAACCCGTCTGACTCTGGGTGTGGTGATACCTTTTCAAAGTTACCTGGTTTCTTCACCGCACCAGTGAACCCTGAACCCTTCCCCCACAGATCCAAAAATAAACAAAAGTCCCGGCCTATAATGATAGGGTGCAACAAGTCCTGAACGACGCCAACCTTGTGGGACTAAGTACTGTGAGCCGTTTCAAAGTCCACTCTAGCTATAGGATAGTCCTCAGCATCGCCATGAATGCACCGTACGCCGACTTTTTTTCCTGGGATCAGTTGGAGAGGAAGAGAGGCCCTCACAGGGGTCACCAGACTCCCGGAGTCTAGCAGCACCGTTACCTGCCGCCCGTTCACTTTCACGGGACACGCTTGTGACCCCTCGCTGGGTGGACAGTTCACACTGCAGGCCGGATACGCGAAATATGAACAGCGGTGTCTCATGCTGCAGTCCATCTGCTCGGGGGTCAGGGGACAACGGGCGACTATATGGCCTGGGCACCTCCAGCAGATCACATCACCCGTAGGGACCTTGGGCACCACCTCCCCCGTCCCTTTGGACCTTGGACGCTCCACCCCCTTTTGGGCCTCCGCCCCCTGTTGAGACCCCCAGTATGGAGTGGGCTGCCTTCCCAAGGAACCCTCAACTCCATGGTATCTCTCAATCAGTCGGACCAGTTCATCGGCGTTCCGGGGATCACCCTGGGAAACCCAAGTCTGCATTGGTCTTGGCAGGGAGTGCACAAACATGTCCATTACCACTCGCTCCACCATCTGTACCTGCAACAGATGCTTGAGCAGGTCCTCCATTTTGTCCAGTGTCACTTGCTGGCATATGGCAGACTTCACCCAGGACATGTAGTCCCTCCTATAGCAGTCACACGTGTCTCCTGGGAATGCTGCCCTCACGTCTAACACCAGTTGTTGGGATTGTACTCAGGTGCGATGTGAGGCAAACAGGAGGCATGTTCCTTTAAGTGTCCAGAAAGGTTTATTGGAAAACAAAAACAGTTGGAGCGCCAATGGTGAAGAGCCTGAGGTTTGAGGGAGGAAGAAGGGGGAGATGTTGAGACCACTCACCTGGTCCTGTTGTGCCAAGGAGCCCCGCACAACAAGGGAAAACCCTTCCAGGTGGGAGTCTGTATGATGACCGCAGCTTAACAGGGACTGCTGTAAGGAGTTTCTTCCTGCTTCAGCGGTCACATGAAACAAGCGTTTCATTGATGATCTCTTCTTTCTGTGGTCAAGGACTAAAGAGGAGGCATCTATGTTTGTGGAAGAATTAAATTTGAATACATGGGGTCTCACCTTTACAGCAACTGTGTCAGAAACAGCCCTCCATTATTTGGACCTTTTGGTGCGGGTTGACCCATCGGGGAGGTTGTCCACATCCACCCATTTTAAATAGGTTGATGTTAACAGCTACCTTTGCTTTGACAATGGACACCTCCCTAGATGGGTCAGAAACGTAGCATATGGCCAATACTGGAGGATTAGAAAAAACTGTACCAATGATTCTGATTTTGCCCTGGAAGCCAAAGTCCTCAACAAACGGTTCAGGCAAAAAGGATATCCACGGAAACTACTGAGTGATGCCTTTCAGAAATGTAGAGCATTATCTCAAGAGTCCTGTATCAAAAAACTCCAGCTCCGTTCCCAAGACAGTATTGTTAAGAGTACGACGTCGGCAAGTGATAATACCCCTGATGACGCTACTGAGTTGAGTAACTGGAGCCTGGTGACTACTTATAACCAGTCTCACAGGAACATCCAGAAGTTGCTACACAAATTTTGGTTCATCCTTAAGAGCGATCCGGTCCTCTCTAGGCACCTTCCTGATAAACCAAGAGTGGTGTTCAGAAGGGGTAAGAACCTCTGCAATATGGTGGCTCCTAGCAACACGTTATGTGAATCCTCTCCAACCAAACCTATCTGTATGGGCAATTTGATCAGTGGTTGTTTCTCTTGTGGGTCCCCAAAATGCATGTATTGCCAGAGCATCTTGAGTGGTTCAAAGACTTTCTCCTCGAACACCACTGGCAAAACATATACCAGTAGACAATTTTTCTTGAATGTACGTGCGGCCTACAATACATGGGCCGTACGATACTGGCCATGCATGCACGGATGAATAAGCATAGGTCTAACATTCGTAGTGGTTTCCTTCTACATAGCGTTTCTAAACATTTTTCTGTGGCGCATAATAAGGATCCTACTGACTTAAGGCTTAAAATTATTGATCAGATTGCTGAAACCACGACGGACCGCTTGGGTCATTTAATTAATCGTGAGAGTTATTGGATTTTTAGTTTGGGCACTCTGTCCCCTGAGGGCCTTAATTTACATTCACAGCAAAGGATTCACAGCAAAGAGACCCCCATCATTGCTCTCTCCCAGCACCCCCATCATTGCTCTCTCCCACCACCTCCATCATTGCTCTCTCTCAGCACCCCCATCATTGCTCTCTCCCAGCACCCCCTTCATTGCTCTGTCCCAGCACCCCCGTCATTACTCTGTCCCAGCACACCCGTCATTGCTCTGTCCCAGCACCCCCATCATTGCTCTCTCCCAGCACCCCCATCATTGCTCTCTCTCAGCACCCCATCATTGCTCTGTCCCAGCACCTCCATCATTGCTCTGTCCCAGCCCCCCATCATTGCTCTGTCCCAGCACCGCCATCATTGCTCTCTCCCAGCCCCCCATCATTGCTCTGTCCCAGCACCTCCATCATTGCTCTCTCCCAGCACCCCCATCATTGCTTTCTCCCAGCACCCCCATCATTGCTCTCTCCCACCACCCCATCATTGCTCTCTCCCTGCACCCCCGTCATTGCTCTCTCCCAGCAACACGTCATTGCTCTCCCCATTCCCACCATCCCCATCATTGCTCTCCCCAGCCCTATCAGCCCCATTATTGCTCTTCCCAGCCCCATCATTGATCTCCCCAGCCCCATCGTTGCTCTCCCCAGCCCCATTATTGCTCTTCCCAGCCCCATCATTGCTCTTACCAGCCCCATCATTCCTCTCCCCAGCCCCATCAGTCCCATTGCTCTTCCCAGACCCATCAACCCCATCATTCCTCTCCCCAGCCCCATCATGCTCTTCCAAGCCCCATCATTGCTCTCCCCAGCACCATCATTTCTCTCCCCAGCCCCATTATTGCTCTTCCCAGCCCCATCAGCCCCATTATTGCTCTCACCAGCCCCATCAGCCCCATTATTGCTCTCCCCGGCCCCATCCGCCCCATCATTCCTCTTCCCGGCCCTATTAGCCCCATCATTCCTCTCCCCGGCCCCATCAGCCCCATTATTGCTCTCCCCAGCCCCATCATTCCTCTCCCCAGCCCCATCAGCCCCATTATTGCTCGTCCCAGCCCAATCATTGCTCTGCCCAGCCCCATCAGCCCCATTATTGCTCTCCCCAGCGCCACCATCCCATTATTCCTCTCCCCAGCCCCATCAGCCCCATTATTGCTCTTCCGGCCCCATCAGCCCCATCATTCCTCTTCCCGGCCCTATCAGCCCCATCATTCCTCTCCAAGACCCCATTAGCCCCATGATTGCTCTCCCCAGCCCCATCATTCCTCTCCCCAGCCCCATCAGCCCCATTATTCCTCTCCCCAGCCCCATCATCCCATCATTCCTCTCCCCAGTCCTATCAACTCCATTATTCCTCTCCCCAGCCCCATTATTGCTCACCCCAGCCCCACCATCCCATCATTGCTCTCCCCAGCCCCACTATTCCCATCATTGCTCTCCCCAGCCCCAGTCATTTCTCTCCCCAGCCCCATCATTGCTCTCCCGAGCCCCACCATCCCATTATTCCTCTCCCCAGCCCCATCAACCCCATCATTCCTCTCCCCAGCCCTATAATTCCTCTCCCTAGCCCCATTATTGCTCTCCCCAGCCCCATCATTCCTCTCCCCAGCCCCATCATTCCTCTCCCCAGCCCCATCAGCCCCAATATTGCTCTCCCCAGCCCCATCACTCCTCTCCCCAGCCCCATTATTGCTCTCCCCAGCCCCATCAGCCCCATTATTGCTCTTCCCAGCCCCATCACTCCTCTCCCCAGCCCCATCAGCCCCATTATTGCTCTTCCCAGCCCCATCACTCCTCTCCCCAGCCCCATCAGCCCCATTATTGCTCTTCCCAGCCCCATCATTCCTCTCCCCAGCCCCATCAGCCCCATTATTGCTCTTCCCAGCCCCATCACTCCTCTCCCCAGCCCCATCAGCCCCATTATTGCTCTTCCCAGCCCCATCATTCCTCTCCCCAGACCCATCAGCCCCATTATTGCTCTTCCCAGCCCCATCATTCCTCTCCCCAGCCCCATCAGCCCCATTATTGCTCTTCCCAGCCCCATCACTCCTCTCCCCAGCCCCATCAGCCCCATTATTGCTCTTCCCAGCCCCATCATTCCTCTCCCCAGCCCCATCAGCCCCATTATTGCTCTCCCCAGCCCCACCATCCCACCATTGCTCTCCCCCCACCTCCCCTCCCCAGCGTTTCAGTAAAAAAAAACAAAAAAAAACAACTTACCTCAGCTCGCTCCCCTGCAGCATCCTCCTGGTTGCCGGCAGCTTTCTTCCTGACCCAGGTGCGCGCTGCATGATGACGTCATCAAGCTGCGCGTGCCTGGGTCAGGGAGGAAGCAGAGGACGAACCCTCCAGCTCCGCTGCTATTCTCCTCCTGACAGCAGCAGAGCTCCAGGGATCGCTCACTGACCGCCACGTGCAGGGAGCAGCTGCACCTTGCGGGCCCCTTGGTGCAGCTGCACGGTGGGGACCCGGCGCAGCTGCACCGGCGGCGGTATGTCCACCGCTGGACTGCTATGGGGCCCCCCCGGCTCACGGGCCCCATAGCAGTCGCGTGGTCTGCCGCCATTGGCGGTACGCCACTGAGAGTTATCGTTTGTTCACTATCATCGTTAGGAAAGGCCAGGTAATGCAAATTTCCCATCTTTATAAAAATTCAGCCTCCTCTAACCTTGTGCCAAAAAACAGCAGCCATGGGTTCTTCTAAGCAGCTGACTAGCACTCTGAAAATGAAAATGGTGGCGGCCCACAAAGCAGGAGAAGGCTATAAGAAGATAGAAAAGCATTTTCAAGTTGCCCTTTCCTGTAATTAAGAAATGGCAGTTAACAGGAACAGTGGAGGTCAAGATAAGGTCTGGAAGACCAAGCTAAATTTCAATGAGAGCTACTCGTAGGATTGCTAGAGAGACAGATCAGAACCACCCCTTGACTGCAAAAGACCTTCAGAAAGATTTAGCAGACTCTGGAATAGTGGTACATTGTTCTACTGTTCACAAATATGGCCTTCATGAGTCATCAGAAGAAAATCTCTCCTGTATCCTCACCTTAAAATTCAGCATCAGAAGTATGCAAAAGAACATCTAAACAAGCCTGATGCATTTTGGAAACATATTTTTTTTCCTAAAATGCAAACGAAATGTGTTATCTTTAACTTTAGGCCTTTTAGAGATCATTTCATCTTCAATTTGCTTAACTGTTCACAATAACAGACCAGGGGTGCCCAAACTTTTACATGCCACTGTATGTGGACACTACAGTTTTTGGAAGCACACTGGTTCTAGTAATGGGGTGTGCCAAAACTAGTACTGAACGGGAAATAATTTCTGATTAATAAATTTGTAAAGTTTATCAGACAAATGTATTCACGATGTATGAGTGGTAAAGTTATAATGAAATAAGAAACATTACAATATTACTTTAGTTGGGAAAAAAGATCAATTGTATATAACCATCCTGCCACCTAGTGGTACTGCTGTACATTGTCATGAGTTGACTGTACAGGACTATGGCTTATGCCCAAGAAATCGCTCTGTAGATTATGGTGGCCTTGAGTGAACCCCTAAACTTCATCCCAAATCCTTTCAAAGTCCGAACAATTCACTTTCATAGTCATTATTTGCTCTCTCAACCTCCTTTCTTGTACTGAAAATCTTTTCACAGGAAGATGCAAGAGTCTGCCTGGTGATTGTCTTATATACTCAAAGTTTTCCCACTGCAGCCATTTCTCATTTTTGCTGTTTAGTTTTTTCCTCCCTTTCTCCCAAGAATCAAAAGTTTTTTTTTCAACATAGTCATACGGGCTTGTTTTTTTTGCAGGGCGAGTTGTAGTTTTGGCTGACTCCATGCAGAGAACCGCACATACAGTGGCTGCTATGGCCAATAGCTGTTTTGTCTGACCAGTCTGGGGCTAGCTCAGCCGTGTATGAGTAGCCAGGGTCTGTTCTGTTTAGTTAGCGCCTGGACAAAGCTAGGGATTTATGTTTATGATTTTGGCGAGCAATAAAAACTGCACGTTTGGAGCAAAACTTTGTGAACGCTACCTAAAGCCACATCAATATGATTACAGCAATACTAGACTTATACAGTTTTTTCTTATTTAAGCAGTGAAACTAATTTTAGATATTTGTAAGCAAAATATAATTTGTTTTTTGCAACCATTTTGTCAGACCGGTAACTTTTGTATTTTTCCTTTTGAAGGAGCTGTGTGATATTTTGTTTTTAAGTATGAGAAGCTGATATTTATATTTATTTATTTATTTTACTCACTTATATAGTTAATTAATTAATTCCACAACACTCTATAGACATCATCACTTTCTCCATTGGGGCTCACAATCTAGATTCCCTATCAGTATGTTTTTGGAGTGTGGGAGGAGACTGGGGAACCTGGAGATCTTGTCCTTGGTGGGATTTGAACCCAGGACCCCAGTGTTACAAGGCTGCAGTGCTAACCACTGAGCCATCGTGCTGCCCGATGGTGTCATATATTGACACCAATTTAGGGTACATCCAATGTTTTGATCACTGTTTATTGCATATTTTGGGGAGGATATTCAGCAATTGACATACAGTAATTCTGGCAATTTTGCTGTGTTTTTGTTTTTTTTTACTTTACGTTTACTGCATATTTTATGAATGCAGATTTACCTTATTTTTTTAGTGTTTTTAGTTTTATGGGGGGGAACACATTTTACTTTTTTACTTATTGTGACTGTTTGCTTGTTCTGTATACTGCAATAATACTACACTATTGCATTTTATATTAAAATTCACAGACTGCTATAAAGCTTGAATTAACACGCCAGGAGGATCAAGTGCCTTATATGCTGCTGTCAGAGATTGACAGCAGTATTTAAGGTGTTAAACATCTGTGGTTGGAGCAAGCTCCAATCTCTGCTGCTCGTAGCAGATGACGGCTGTTACGAGTCCAGGTGGTGGAACCTCTGTGCTTCAGTGCAAGGAGGGACCAGAGGAGCGTGACTAAGTGCCTACACGGCCTGACCAAGGTCGCACGGCGGCTCAATCGACTCTGTGAACCAGGGAGGGACCAGGCTGGTGGACCAGGTGCCACTCTGGGACCGACCTTGTGTGAGAGCAGGTGACTCCCACGGGTCAGATGGCAAGAACTGACCGGTACAGCGAATGAGCACGGCAGGAAGCCTGACGGATGGACCGGGTAGATAAGCAGGCTGGTTCGGCAGATAGCCAGACGGGTGCTCCGGGTAGGCGAGCAGGTGGGCACGGCAGGTAACTGGCCGGTGCTTCAGGTAGACTGGCTGTCGGGCACGACAGGTAAGAGGCAGGTGCTCCAGGTAGGCAGACTGGCGGGCACAGCAGGTTACAGACAGGTGCTCCAGGTAAGCAGGCTGGCGGGCATGGCAGGTTACAGACAGGTGCTTCCAGGGAAGCAGGCTGGCGGGCACAACCGTAGACAGACTGGAGAACAGAACTGTTAGACAGGCTGGTGGGCTGGACTGACAGTAGACTGGCAGGCATGACTGACAGGCAGCGGGACCCGAGGGCTGGAGCCAGTGTTAGCACACAGAACAACAACCTTGCACAGGCACCTCCATTTTGGAGGAGGTGCCTTATATAGGAGAAGTCCTCCGGCCATTGGCCGGGGACTCTTTAGGACGGCGCGCACGGCCCATTCAAGAGGGAGGGAGTGCGCGCGCCCTAAGCGCAGTGCCCAGGAAGCTGCGTGCGGTGCACGCCACAGCAGCAGGGAGAGGGAGGACGCCGGACCTGGACCGTGGTGGTAAGGGGAACGGCATCTCTGCCCGGCAGGGGGAAAAGATGCTGATGCTACAACGGCTGTGTAATAGAGCCTGCATCTGCTGGGTATAGTGCAGGCTCAGCTCCTGAGCACTCTACGTGTGACATAATGTACATGTACATCTCACGCTGGTAAGGCATTAAAGGGAATTTCCAGGGAATTGCAATATAAGTTTCAAAACTTCAATTTCAGTCTATAAAACAACCCCCAATATTTTAAAAGGACTAGTTCAGCACAGAATGACTGTTGAAGCGAAGTTCAGTCACTCGGTGTTTCATGGTGGGGCCAATCATTTATATACACCTTCCCACCTGCTTGTTTACCATCTATCTCCTCCCTTCTCTGGTCCTATGAAGCCTGAGATGTCAATTAAAGGAGAGTTGGGGTGGAGTTTGAGGGAAAGCAAACAGGTGTGAAGGTGTATATAAATGACTGGTGCTTCACGGTGGGGCTTAGTTTGAACAGTCATCCTGTGCTGAGTCCCTTTAACTTCCTCATTTTCTTTCCATTCTTCTCAATATCACCGCCACAGCCCCATTTGTTGACTAGTCGTGCTTCCGGTTTTTGTGGCTTCTGGATGCCTGTACTACATTTCATATCCTTTTCAGAATCCAGCACATGCTCTGCTTCCGCCATGCAGCCTGATTCATTGTAAGCCCTTGTCCTACCAGCGCCAGTCAATCAAATTTGCATTATAGAAGCGACCGAGACAGTCAGTTACAGGTCAAGACATCAGTGGAAGTTGTGAAATCCCAAGCAGGGAAGATCACAATTTAGCACCCCAACCACATCATTTTTTTGTAATTAGTAATTTAATGTGGTCATAACTGGTGAAAATTAAGGAGATAGTCAATGACACTTACCAGCGCCAACAAGTTTGTGGATCCTGGATCAGTACATGGGTTCAGTGGTGGTAATCGGGAGCTGTGTAAAAATTCAAGCTGGTGAGTTATAGGATCCTTGTCTGTCTTAGGACTCATTGAAATGGCAGTTTTTCTTGTACAAATGCTATCCATGTTTTTCACAGTTAGCACTCATACGTATGATAATTTATGGGGTAGTTCACATGTCCAATTTTTCCTTACACCGAGTGGTCTTCACAAAAGCCAAGAGACTTGTCTGATATTCAATTTTTGGATCAAAATTACCATCGCAAGTCTATGCATCCCTGAAAAAATCAGACAGCACTTGAATACCATCCATGTGCTGTCCGATATTCACTGACTGTTTGATAGAAGAAGCTTAAGAAATCTTTTTTTCTCTCCATCTGATTAAAACTGTTAAAACTCTGACCAAACTCTGGTGGTAAAAACTGAGACATTGTCCAAACTCTGATGAAACTCTAATCAAAAACACTGATGAAACCCTGACCGTTTTTCTCATACGAGATAAATAACTGATGTCTGAATGAGCCTTTATTTTAAGGAATGTGTCCAGTTTTAGGTCAGGGAGGACCATCATAGCCTCTATATGTCTCCCATGGGAGTAATTTATCATCCTTTTCTGGAAAGCCATTATGAAGACAGTAAGCAGAATGCCCACCAGCATGATTTTGCACTGGTAAATAGTGTGGGTTCACCATTATCTGCCAGAAACACAAAGACAAATGCAACAGCAAATGACCCTCACTCATAGCTGTTTCTCTACTGATCCACTTTTAGAAATTTCAGATATTTTAGGGGTTCATGAACTAATTCACTGAAGATATTAATTATCTGCTCATGGATTGATACAGACAGCTTGATGGCTTCATGCTGGAAGCTATCAGGATGTCGCCATTATTGAAGTAGGTTTTCAGCTAGTACACCCTGTTCTCATCCCAGTGGATTTTCACAGCCTTCCTTAGTATGCTGTTCCCTGACACTAGAGAAGCAGCAATGGGCTGCAGGCTGTAGAAGACCTGAGAATGACACTGCAAAGCTTCTCAGCCATATTGGTTAAATCATTATTCACCTTTCTGACTTCTGCTTTTTTCAGGATTGAAAAGGACTGTGGAGACAGGTTGTTCATGTTCTCCCAAAAATTCGGCATTTCCACTTGCACTAAAGAGTGGGCACAAAAGAGGTTTTTATACCGGTCTTGATCAGGTAGTATTAATATCAGCATTGGGATATATAGATCCATTATTATGCTAGTAGGCTAGCATAATAGGCTTAGTCACCCCCCGACGAAGCAACATGGGAAACACGCATAGGGGTATTGGGCAGTGTGGATACTACAATATGGTGCATGGTTTGTAACATCAATTTATTTATATGTGTATCGTATGGTCTTAGCTACTGGTGGCCATCCCAGTTATTTATGAGTTATAACACTTACCAATACATATCTGATATTGGAATATTGCAAATACATCTGTGTTATCATTATAACAGGTTAACGATATTGTCTAACAACTGGATTATTCACCATAGATACTACTATTAGTGTTGAGCGAGTATGTTCTGTCCGAGTATGCTCGGGCCGAGCTCCGAGTATTTACAGCTGCTCGGTGATATGGTTGAATCTCTCCCGTGTGCATGATTTGCAACTATTTGACAGCTTTATTACATGTGAGGAATGTGTAAGAAATAGACATTCCTCACATGTAATAAAACTGTCAAACAGTCATGCACACGGGAGCGATTTAAGCATATCACCGAGCAGCTATAAATACTTGGTGCTCGGCCCGAGCATACTCGGCGAAAGGGTTAATAGAACATACTTTCTCAACACTAACTACTATACATGCAATTATTCTATTGACTATATATTAATTGATTAATTTATGTATTTATCTGTATTTATATATTTATCTGATTGTGTATGAATTGTGTGTATACTTACCTGTACTTACATGGACTTTATATATAATTGTGCCTCAATACTGTCATCTGTTGTACCACACTGCTCAATTGTTTTTAATGGGATTTTTTAGGGGCAATTTTTTATAGTGTTTCTGTTAGATGTGTTCAATAAAGATTTATTAAACTTATAATAGACTTAAGTACTCTATATATATTATATAAATTTATCGTTTGTACAATTTGAATAGGGACAATTTCTGGTTTTGATCAGGAAGTATGCCAGAGACAGAGGCGCTCGATTCATTAAAGAGGTCCTTTCAGCAAATTTTTCATGTTGAACTGGACACATGATGTAATGTGACTTCAGAGCAGAATTTTTCTTTTTTTTAAATTTCTCCTCTTTGTTGCAGCGATAATGGCAATCAACCTATTTGTCACCCAATGAGTTACATTTTTTATAGTTCAAGTGCGTGTTATCAGACAGTTTTCACTCAGGGTGTGTACTTCTTCCCCATGTATGATGCTGATCAATCGTAAGCAGGCAGCAACACTCAAAGGAAAGGAGAACACGCGCCTACCATAGCTTAGAGCAGGTTTTTTTTGTGTAAGATGTATGACAGACAGCTCTGATCCCCTGATATAACCTTTCAGATAAGGTCACTGTGAGGGGAGGGACAACACAGGTGAGTTTAGCTGGTTTACATTCCAAACTCCTCGATCAGCTCTGATAACAGATATTTGGAGTTAAGAAAAGTTAAAGGGGTATTCCCATCTCCAAGATCCTATCCCAATATGTAGTAGGTGAAATAATAATAATATTAGCAAACACCTCCAATTAGAAATGTAGTATAGTTTTTCTGATGATTTGCTATGTCTCTTTCCTCATGTGCAGGCATTGCAGGACCTTAGGTATCCATGGTTATGACAACTAGCAACTAGTTAACTGTCACTTTTTAAGTGGTCCTAAACATAGCGGAGGCAAAAACCTTCAAAGCATAGTTTTTGGATATGCTGGGGGAGCTGCATTCCCTCTAACTGAAACAGAAAAAGCTATTTTGGGAGCTTAAGAGTGGGTGAGGAACAGCCAAACTCTGCTACAGAAGTGAGGTTATGGAAAACAGTTTCCTGTCACAGGTCATACATCATAGCAAGACTGAGCAAAGAGAGAAGACAAAATGTAGTTTTACGGCATCTGTAAGGTCTTGCAGTCAAAAAAGTCATACCTTTGACATGCAAACAAGGCAAATCAACTCAACTATGCGTGAAAACATAGGAACTGCTGAAAAATGGCTGCATCTGCTCTGGACTGATGAGTCAAAATGTAAAATATTTGGCTGTACCAGAAGGCTGACTGTTCGCCAAGGTCTGAAGAGCCTTACAGTAATGAGTGTTCTTTGCAAGTTGGGGGCTGCATTTCAGCAAATAGAGTTGGGGATTTGGTCAGGATCTTTCATGCTATACTATCATGGAGGCGACTGGCTCCAAATTTATTCTGCTTCAGTAGAACAACCCAAAATTACAGATGATCTTCAGCGGAAGGAAGAACAAAGAGTTCTAGAAGTGATGATATGGGACCAGAGGCTCCTGATCTCAACACACAGCAGGATTATAAGATTCCCGGGACATTCACATGTTCCTCTTCCAATGTGGTGTACTTAATTCTGTGCACTATATGTCCTATTGGGGGTCTCTAAGTGGGAGAAACAGGACAGAAACTGAGAGCAATGATGAGGTCTTATCGCCACATGATTACAGATAAAAACACCCATGTACCGGTGGCCAAACATTTCTGTGGTCCAGGACACAACATTAACAATATGAAAGCTGTCATATTAAGAGGCAACTTTAAATCACAAAAACATCGGAAGGGTTTGGGAATACAAACTGATTAGGGTCTTTGGCACCCTCCACACAGGAATAAATCTGTCAGGAGGATTTATGTCTCACTACAAAATCTGAGGAATCTGCTCCAGAGATATTGAGGGTACCAGGCCTATGATCTTATATGGATATTGGGAATATAAAACTTTCAGACCCCTAATCTAATCCAATTAATGACTCACTCTCTAAGCTCAGTTTGTTTGTTTATTTAAATGTCAATTTATTATGCCATGCATCTGCTTTTCTTTTTTCTTGTGTGCATATATTTGTGTTTCTTCATATATCTTGTTATACCATGCCTGAGGAAGGGACCTAAGTTGTCTCAAAAGCTTGCCTCGTAACATCATTTATTTATTTTTATTTTTATTAGCCATTTTAAGGTATCATAACTACAAGATTATGTTGTTTTTCCCACTGAGAGTAATCAGATTACATGAAGTGACAGAAGGATTTTCACAAGCCTACACCACAGAAGATTCCCGGAAATTAAAGGCAATTTTTGGTTTAGAGAACCCTTTCTGATATGCCCCATTGGGAAATTTTGTATTCATAGAAAAGCTGTGCCCTGTTCAGGATCCTTACTCTTGGCCAAAGCAGAGATCATTTACAACGCACAGGAGCGAACATATCATTGGTAGAACGTGTGCGGCAACACAGGGACCCAAGAGGGGAGGGACCCATTTCTACCTCCAAAGAAGGTGCAATTTTTCATTAATTTTTAGGAGCTCTTGGGCTGCAAAGGGCCCATATATTGTTCTTGCACAGGGGCCCTTTTCTGTCTGTGTCCACCAGTGACAAAGAGCATTTCTCACTCTGGAAGTCCTGTCCTTGGCTGTACAGATAACCCATTAATTTGAGTGGGTTATTGTGTAATGCAAAAATATTATACTATCTTCAAGTTTTCCCCACAAATTACATCTTATATCGCTGGTGGTCTCAGCAGGGGTACCAATTGCAATTTCAAGCTTTTTTTTAGAATACAAATTAAATTGCATTATTATTCTGGATAAATTCTGAGAATGATATGGTATAAAAGAAGGATAAGTGAGAAAGTGTGAAGGTGGAAAATAAGAATAATTTAACATGAAGAATTGTACCCTAGCAGGTTTCATGCATTCTTACAAGAAACAAAAGTGATAATAAGATGATCTGCAAAAAATCACTAAAATATTTGTCGACACAAACTTGTAATTATGATAATTATCATAAAGCTGTAGCACATCTATGATTAGATTCATGATGATACATACTGTATGTATACATATATTAGTTTGTATATCTATATCATTAAATATGCAGTTTATCCTGTATAACATTATTTAAGGCTGGATGTCTTATGCATACCTTCCAACTTGATTAACATTTGGAAAACCCTCTTTAAAATCATTTATTTATTAGATATGCTTTAAAAACATTGGACTGACATTACATAAATAAGACACAGAATAGAACCCACAAATTAGGGCACATATAATGACGGTATTTAAATTGATTAAGCCCTGCAACAAAGCCAGGCAAAATCAGCAATAATTCACCCTAAGTTTTTACTGCCTAGCAGTGGAGGTTGGCACCCTTGACGGAGGTTGACATCCCTGAGATGCCCTATGCGACCCTGATAACCAGGGCCGCCATCAGGGCATTACTGCCCTTACTGCTGTATGGGGCCTGGTGACCAGAAGCAAAGAGCAGGGGCCCGGGCTGGTCCGGGGCACCACTCTTGTGCTACTGCTCACCGGGCCCTGGGGCATCATGTTCATGTGCTGGACCCCGCCTGCGGCAGCGTACATCTCCTTGGCGCAAGGACCCTAGCAGCACTCACAGCCTTCAAGACTGAACGGCCGTGCAGCGGCTCTAAGGGAGTCCCTCTTCCCCCTGAGTGATGCGCTGGTGAAGGCACGTATGCGATGACCCATCGCGTATGCGCCTGCATAGAGCACCAGGATGCCAGTACAGCTGCAGGGGATCATATGAGAAAGTATGAAAACTTTATTTTTTTTAAAGAATTAATTAAATGTTCTTGGGGGAGAGCACATGATGCATTGAGAGTGGGGGGAGCACATGGAAAATGGAGAATTGGGAGTTGAGGGTGGGGAGACAACATGGAGAATTGGGAGTGGAGGGTGGGAAGAGCACATGGAAAATTGGGAGTGGGGTGGGGAGAGCACATGGAGAATTGGGAGTTGAGGGTGGGAAGAGCACATAGAGAATTGGGAGTGGGGGGTGGAAAGAGCATATGGTGAATTGGGAGTGGGGGTGGAAAGATCACATGATGAATTGGGAATGGGGGGGAGAGCACATGGAGAATTGGGAGTGGGGAGTGAACATGGTGAATTGGGAGTGGGGTGGGGAGAGCACATGAAGAATGGGGGGTGGGGAGAGCACATGGAGAATTGGGAGTTGGGGGTGGGAAGAGCACATAGAGAATTGGGAGTGGGGGTGGAAAGAGCATATGGTGAATTGGGAGTGGGGGGTGGAAAGATCACATGGTGAATTGGGAATGGGGGGGAGAGCACATGGAGAATTGGGAGTGGGGAGGGTGGGGAGTGAACATGGTGAATTGGGAGTGGGGTGGGGAGAGCACATGAAGAATGGGGGGTGGGGAGAGCACATGGAGAATTGGGAGTGGGGGGTGTGTTTGAGCACATGATGCATTGGGGGTGGGGAGAGCACATGATGCAATGAGGTGGGGAAAGCACATAGAGAAGTGGGAGAGGGGAGAGCACATGATGCATTGGGAGTGGGGGGTGGGGAGAGCACATGATGAATTGGGAGTGGGGGGTGGGGAGAATAAATGGTGAATTGGGAGATGGGGGTGGGGAGAGCAAAGGGTGAATTGGGAGATGGAATGGGGAGAGCAAATGGTGAATTGGGAGTAGGGGGTTGGGGGAGCAAATGGTGAATTGGGAATGGGGGGTAGGGAGAGCAAATGATAAATTGAGAGTGTGTGGTGGAGAGCAAATTATGGTTTGGGAGTTGGGGGAGAGAAAATGATGGATTGGGAGTGAGGGAAAGTAAATGATGATGAACAGAGGGTGAGGGTGGGGAGACCACAGAGATGACATAATGAATTGGGGCGGAGGGTGCATGTAAATATAATGAATCGGGGGAGCAGGAGGTACAGAGTAGGGTCGTTGAGGATGCAGGAGTGTGACTGGTAAGGAATTGGGAAAAGAGTACAGATTCTAATTAATTTATATATTTATTAGCTGGGGAAAGTGCCTATTTACAGTTTGTGGGAGCGCAGGGGTGGATTACAATTTATATTTGGAATGGTGGGTTGCATAATAACTAATTATATATTAATGGTGGGTACACGTCTGTATTAAGCTGTGTAGTGTAGAAGTTGGGGAATGTGCTCTAGATAACTGTGTGTTATTTTATGCAGAGATAAGTCCTGGCTGGAAGAAGTGATGGCGGTCTGTGCTGGATGAAGGAGAAAAGCGAAGATGAAGGACTTCACCTAGAGATGTCACCAGTGAGTCAATGTGTTATCTGTACACTGACAGTATACTATGTACAGAGCTCCTGTGTATAATGTCACTGGTGATCACTGTATTATCTGTACACTATATACAGAGCTCCTGTGTATAATGTCACTGGTGATCACTGTATTACCTGTACACATACTGTAACATCCCTGGCGGCATGCTTGCATAGTGCACCATCTCCCACTATGCAAGATCACAATCTTACCTTTCAGTTCAGCTTGCAAATCTTGCTCCTGTTCATATTGTGTGCATGCCTCTGTTCTGACTGCTTAGGGCGGCGGCCCGGTTACTTCCTGATTCTTGTAGCTGCTGTGGGCACACCCCTAATGCGTTCTCAGCCTATTGCTGTGGGTCACTGGATATTTAAACCTCCTTCTCCCAGAAGAAGGTGCCTGAGCAACTCTTACCTTCAGAGGGCTCCTTGCCTCTGATGTGCCAGGTCCCGTTCTGTTTCTTGCCTGTCTGCCAACCTGGGGGCTGTATTCCCAGGCCTGTCTGAACTATCTCCTAGCCTGTTTGTCCGCCTCTCTGGGGGCCGTATACCCAGACTCGCTCCTGTATCTTGTTGCAGTGTCAGTTCCTGTCTGAACACTCTCCTAGCCTGTTTGTCCGCCTCTCTGGGGGCCGTATACCCAGACTCACTCCTGTATTTTGTTGCAGTGTCAGTTCCTGTCTGTACACTCTCTTAGCCTGTTTGTCTTCCCTTTTCCTGCAGTCTCTGAACCTGCACCTAGCTCCTATTCAATGTCTCTGTACTTCTGTTGTGAGTTTAGAGTCCACTCGCTACTTCATTGCAAGTACCTTGTGTGTATCTGGTTCTGCTTGTCCCTTCCAGTCTGTTCAGTGTGAACAGAGCCCTGTCCTCTCTGCTGTGCCTTGTTCACTGCTCCGGCGGTTTCGCTCTGCTCTGCCTTGCTCACCACTCCGGCGGATCCTCTCTGCTCAGCCTTGCTCGCCGCTCCGGCAGTTCCTTCCTGCTCTGCCTTACTCACCGCTCCGGCGGTTCCTCTCTGCTCAGCCTTGCTCACCGCTCCGGCGGTTCCTTCCTGCTCTGCCTTGTTCACCGCTCCAGCAGTTCCTCTCTGCTCAGCCTTGCTCACCGCTCCGGCAGTTCCATCCTGCTCTGCCTTGCTCACAGCTCCGGCGGTTCCTTCCTGGTCTGCCTTGCTCACTGCTCCGGTGGTTCCTTCCTGCTCTGCCTTGCTCACCGCTCCAGCGGTTCCTTCCTGCTCTGCCTTGCTCACCGCTCCGGCGGTTCCTCTCTGCTCAGCCTTGCTCACCGCTCCGGTGGTTCCTTCCTGCTCTGCCTTGCTCACTGCTCCGGTGGTTCCTTCCTGCTCTGCCTTGCTCACCGCTCCAGCGGTTCCTTCCTGCTCTACCTTGCTCACCGCTCCGGCGGTTCCTTCCTGCTCTGCCTTGCTCACCGCTCCGGCGGTTCCTCTCTGCTCTGCCTTGCTCACCGCTTCGGCGGTTCCTCTCTGCTCTGCCTTGCTCACTGCTCCAGCGGTTCCTCTCTGCTCTGCCTTGTCCACCGCTCCAGTGGTTCCTCTCTGCTTTGCTTGTCTACTGCATCTGCGGTTCTGTTCCTGAATCCCAGTCTGTACTGGACCCTATCCAGCCTGCGCTCCAACCTGCTAGTGCCTCCCTGTCTGCACTCCAGCTGTGCTTGCCAGTATCCTCCTGCCTGCTCTCCAGCCGTGCCTGCCAATACTCACCTGTCTGTATGCCAGCCTAACCTGCTTGTTCCTGCATTCCCCGGTGTGGGTCAACAGCTGTGACCGGGGTCTGACCTGGAGTAGCCGCTGTGCGACCTTGGTCGGATCAGGTAGATACTTAGTTACGCCCCTCCAGGCACTCCTCGGTTCATGGTACAGTGGGATCACTAATCATGCTCACGCCAGTCAGTCCCGGCGCAAGCGTAACACATACAGTATACACTGTATACCATGTACAGAGCTCCTGTGTATAATGGCACTTATGGTAATATTAGTAGTATGTTTTTTTTTATTAATGATCAGTATTGTAGTATTTGATCACTATGTGGTGGTAATATGTGGTCCAGTCATGGTGTGGCGGTATTTGTCCCTTGTATGTGGTATTATTCGGTGACAATGTGGTGGTAATATGTGGTTTGGTCATGGTGTGGCGGTTTTTGTCCCTTGTATGTGGTATTATTCGGTCACTATGTGGTGTTAATATATGGTCTAGTCATGGTGTGGCAGTATTTGTTCCTTGTATGTGGTATTATTCGGTCACTATGTGGTGGTAATATGTGGTCTGGTCATGGTGTGACGGTATTTTTCCCTTGCATGTGGTATTATTCGGTCACTATGTCGAGGTAATATGTGGTCTGGTCATGGTGTGATGGTATTTGTCCCTTGTATGTGGTATTATTGGTCATTTTAAAATAAATAAAAAATATATCTAAAAAGAGTATTGGATATTTTAAGAAATGTTTAATAGGTTAGAGTAGAGTAGGGCCCGGCCAGAAGAGTCTACCTAGTCGTGGTGGCGGCTTAAAAAATCTTTTGGCCAAAACAAAAGCTGCTGGCTATGTATGTGATCTGGTGTTTGATGGGAACTGGTAATGTGTGATTGGTGAGGATGTGGTGCAAAACTGGAGTTTTTCCAAGAGTAGGCAGTGGGACTGTAGAAGGTTCGAGGGATGGAGACAGAGCTGGGGTGGAGCCTGGGTGGAGTTTCAAGGAGGCCCAAAAATTTTGCCAGTATAGGGCCCTGAAAATTCCTGGTGGCAGCCCTGTTGATAACTGTATATATTGATATAGATATACACACCACAATAAGGCCTGTAGTCACAGGCAATTCAGGGTTAAATATTTAAAAAGATGGAAGGCAGATTAAGGCACAATAATAAAGATTGCTACTTATCAGTACATATCCTTAGTAACTGCCGATGTGTTTCCCCAAGCAGGTCATCAGGAGGCCGATATTGAGTCATAGTAGCAGGATAGTATGCCCAGCATGGTGTGCCTGACTGGGGAAATGTCCAAGTTTAAATAGCCCACCTTCACTAGTAGACACACCCACAACTCCTAAACAAACACACATCCAGGATACTATGTACAGGGCATAATGGAAACATATTGCCTGCACAACAGCAGTGCGCATGCATCTGGCAGGCTAACCCCTAGAGGTATATAATTATGATCAATCGCGGCCCAGAGTAAGATTTGTTCACCTGTGCAATTGCCAATGTGCGCATGTCCAGAAGTCCATTCATGCGATCTAATGCGTTTATGTACCGCCGATGGACCGCCGCAAGTCTCTCCTATGATAACGATGTGCGCATTACCAGAAATCGGGTCTGTGTGTTCCAACGCTGGAATGCACCGTAATTGGATGGCGGCGCACTTTGCCTAAAATAATGTTGTACAATAGTTTGGACATCCATAACGAGGACTGGTGATCACAATAAATGCATTTTAAGAAAGGAGAGTGAATAGATCTTCAGACTTGATTCACTGACTCCGAAAGGCTTGAATGAAAAACTTCCCTATGCATGTTTTTTATGACACCCTATTTGAGCCCAGTTATGGATTATGTAGGTTTTTATTGATACTCGCTTTTGCTACCAGGATCCCTGAATATAGAGACCCTGTATCATATGTACTGTATATCATTTCTCTCCTGATCATTGGCTTAACACCATCTAGTATATCGTCTTGTTGTGCCCATAATATTGTAATTGGTATAGTGGTGGAACCACTGTGCCGTGGACCGAGTAGAGCCTGGAGGGGCGTAACTAGGCAAACACCTGACTCTTCGCTAGAGTCCCTGAAGGTGTGGTTAGACTTGGCTCCAGATGGATGCCAGGTGCTACTCCAGGAAAGACTTCGGACACATGGCAGCTGACCCCCAAAGGAGCAGGAAATTGGAATGGCCAGGAATGGGTAGGCTTGGTGAGTACTGGCAGGCACGGCAGGTATATTGGAAGACAAGGCAGGAGTCTCTTTAAGAGACAGGGAGTGCACGCTCCCTGCCCGTAGTGCCCGGGGATCTGCCAGGTGTGGGCAGACCCAGGGAAGCAGGAGCAGGAAGAGGACGTGCACTCTGAGGGCCAGGGTTGTGAGTGAGTCAGCATCCCTGCCAGGGGAGAAGAGGATGGGAAGCATGCCGTGACGCCAGCGTTACAGTACCCCCTCCCCCTTTACGCCCCCTCTTCTTCAAGCCTGCAAAAAATCTCTCCAGGAGGAGAGGGGCATGCATATTCACTTGGGCTCCCACGACCTCTCCTCGGGACCGAATCTCTTCCAATCTACTAGTCCACTCTCGTCTAATGCGCTATCGATCAGATAACTTTCTTCTTGACCATTTACAGTCCGGCTTCCGCTCTTTACACTCTATAGAAACTTTCCTTACTAAAGTTTTTAAAAATCTGCAAAATCTAATGGCACTACTCCCTGCTGATTCTCCAGAATCTCTCTGCAGAATTTGACCCTGTGGACCACTAATATCTCATTATGCTCCTTTCTATTAGTTTTCCTCCTGCCTCTCTGAACGCTCCATCAGTGTACCAATTGCTGACTTTTCTTCCACTCCTCTTCCCCTTACTGTTTGGGTTCCTCAGGGTTCAATCATAGGTCCCATCCCTTTTTGTCTGCATACTGCCCCTAGTGGATAAACCATCAGCAGATTTTGTTTCTGTTATCATCTCTTTGATGATGATGTAGCGCCCCGAGGGTTCGGTTGCTACAGGGGTATTGCACCTCAACCAGAGGTGTGGTATTCCACTCCCAGGTAAGGATGGAGTGTGGACCAGGGCTCAGTTAGCTGCATACACCACACACACCCCATTTCCGGGGGACAGCTCTACGGTGCTCCCATTTATATATTTATGCAGGCACATCAGACTATGTCCCTGGCTGGAGTGGGGAGGGGGGAGGAAAACCCAGTGGTGTAGGAGCAGATAGGGGTTGGGTTCTGAGCATAGGTAGGAGCTCATTGGGTGCTGGTCACCTGAGCTCACACAGCAGAGGAGGAGGTATAAAAGGTGGGCACCATCTTAGTTCTGAGAGAAGAAAGAGAGAAGTTCAGTGGGGAGGTGACAGGGAGCAGAGGCACTGTAGGAGCTCTGCTCAGAGGCAGGCCTAGAGAAAAGGCCGGGGCCAGAGAGGAGGAAGGAACGAGAAGTAGGCCTAGAGCAGAGGCCGAGGAAGGGGGAGACGAAGGAACAGGAAAGAAGGAGAAGAGACAGAGAAGCAAAAGGGCTCAGAAACAAGAAGGCAGAAGGGACCCTAAGAACCCACGAGATATCGGGTGAAGGGTCAGGCAGAATAAGGGTACCGGATCCTAAGTTGGTGGAGGTAAATAATCCCTCAGTCAAAGACCGGAGGTCGTGATCATCTATTGGTGCGACCCCCCGCCAAACCTGCTAGGAAGGCACCATATAGGATAGCGGGAAATGGGGCCCACGTTTGCCTGCATAGATCCGCGGCAGCTGGACAGAAGTTTGGTCACTGGTGGGGCATGAGCCAGAGAGAGGACATAAGGGAGTCCTGTGCCATACTCCTGAATTGCCTGAGGGTTGACCGAGCCCCTCACCTGGTGGACGCAGCACGGCTTGGGTAGTCACTACCTGTACAGAAGTGGCTTGGAGTATACGAACTGTGAGTAAAAGACCCTGGACTGCAACACGTTGTCGTTGTGTTTCTTACCGCGCCAGCACTAACGGTACTGGGACGCCCTGCACCACAACCCCCACCATCTACGCTCACTGCCCTGAGGCTACACTCCTCCTGTGGGGAGTTATACTATTCTCTGCTGCACCCACAACACCAGCCTCAGCGGTCTGCCCTGCAGCGGCGGTTCACTCTGACCGCGATCCACGGGTGGCGTAGTCGGACATTCATAACTACACTAATAGACTGAAACACCATTCGGTCTGACCACCCTGAGCCACGGGACTGGGTTGCCAATACTACCCCCATCAGCACCATACACTAGAAGGCCCGGTTCCGAGTACCCCACGTCCCAGGGGTCGAGTCAATGACACCCAATTATACATATCTTCTCCTGACATCAATACTGAATTACTGCAAAATACTAGTGATTGTCCATTATATACTCCCTCTATCTAAAGCTAAATCTGTAAAAAATTTTAACTGCTTGTGTTTCCTTCCTCTACTAACCTACCTAAACCCAATTGCCATTTCCGTGTGTTGTTCTACCATAATTTCCAAGCAGCACACTCACTGTCTTGGGATTATATTTGATTCAGATCTTTCATTCACTCCCTATCTCTCATGTCACTTGCACTTAAAAACATCTCTAGAATTCGACCTTTTCTTACCTTTGACCCTGCACAACGTATTGTTGCTCAAATTCATTATCGTTTGAAGTACTGTAATTTTCTTCTAATCATTTTCACTTTTACTAAAAGTTCCCCTGTCTAATCTATCCTTAATGCAGCAGGCAGGATAATATTTCTGTCCAATAGCTGCACTGATGTCGCCATCCTGTGCCAATCATTGCACTGGTTGCCCATCTGCTACAGAGTACAATATAAAGTTATCTCTCTCACCCACAAAGCTCTCTACAGTTCTGCAATACACTATATCTCCTCCCTCATTTCTGTCTATCACCCTACCCGTGCTCTAAGTTCCGCTAATGACATAAGACTAACGTCCTCTATAATCCAAACCTCCTGTCTCCAGGAATTCTCTGGTGCTGCACCAGTTTTCTGAAATGCCCTCTCTTGGAAAGTCTGGTTAATTCCCATTATCCACAATTTTAAGCGTGCCCTAAAACCACATTTTTTTAGACTTGTTTATAACCTCACTTATCTCACTAACTATTCCTTGTTGTCCCTTCCATGAACTCAATAGCACATTAAATCTGTACTTGTACAGATACGGGCTGGTGACCGGTTCATGTAGTGTTATTTGAATGCCTCTATTACATTGCTCTCTGGACCTTATATAACAAGCACTTTGTTTAGCTCTTGTGTCCCCTTATTTCCTCATATATTGTAAGCTTGCGAGCAGGGCCCGCACTCCTATTGATATGTGCTTGAACTCTGTAATGTCATATTTTGGGTTTATATCTTCCCTCTGAATTGTAAAGTGCTGTGGAATATGTTAGCGCTATAGAAATAGAAAAATATTATTATTAGTAAGGTGTGTAGCACAGGTCTTATATGTAAGTGGCATGAGTGAGGCTAGTGTCTATTCTATAAGTAGCGCTCATGTGATGAGTCAAATGTGTGAATCGTTTGTCCAGTTTGTGTCCTACCTGCTTTGCATGTGTTAGGCTTGCACCCAGTGTATGTGTGTGATGTGTGTGACCTACAGTTCTTCCCATCGTTATTGACACCCATGAAGTTTAAGTACATAATGTGGAATATCTCCTGAAAAAATGAATCAAGTGAAACAGTTTTTTTGTGTAGAGCACTCGTGTTAAATACAAAAGAGCAAATGATAAACAATTTAAAACCAAAAACAATGGGAGGGAAAAATAGAAAAACCTAAAGCTTGATGTGACACTGGTATTGGCACCCTTTACATTACTTTAGTATGGAAATACACTTTGACTCGCCTGTGGTAGATCACAAAAGAGATTCTCCTATGATTAATTGTCGGTGCCCATGTGACATGAATTAGCCAATGAATGATGACTACAGATTTTAAAAAGCCACATGGTTGGCCGTGTTCCTTTGTCACCATGGTGAATGGTGAAGACAAAGGAGCTGTCTGAGGACATCAGAACTGCTATTATTAGCAATCACAAGACTTCCAAAGGGTATAAGGCCATCTCCAAAGACCTTGGCATCCCAGTTTCAAAAGTGCACAATGTTATGAAGAAGTTTTCCAAGCATGGAACCATCAAGAACCTCCCTGGACCTTGGTGAAAGAGGAAAATTGACAAGACATGTCTTCGAAGGTTGGTGCAAATGGTGGTAAAAACACCACGTCAAACATCCAATGACATGAAAGCCAACCTGGAACAGTCTGGTGTCATGGTTTCAACAAGTACCATACTCTGCACACTAAACCAAGCAAAGCTTTATAGCCGAATGACAAGGAAGAAACCATTGCTGAAGAAAAGACATACAAAGGAACCACTGATCGTTGCCAAAAGTACCTTGACAAACCACAATCCTTCTGGGAAAATGTTCTGTGGACAGATGAAACAAAAATAGAGCTTTTTGACAATGCAAAGCAACAGTTTGTTTACAGACGGCCAAATGAAGCTTATAAAGAAAAGAACACCTTACCAACAGTTAAGCATTATGGAGGATCCATAATGCTGTGGGGTTGCTTTGCTGCGTCGGGTACTGGAGGCCTTGGCCGTATCACAGGAATCATGAAATCAGAGAATTATCAAGAGATTTTAGAGCGAAATGTCCTACCCAGTGTAAGAAACTTGGTTCGAGTTGAAGATCATGGGTCCTCCAGCAAGACAATGACCTTAATCACACATCTAAAAGTACACAGGAATGGTTGAAAAAGAAAAATTGACTGTTTTACAATGACCAGCAATGAGTCCTGACCCCAATCCCATTGAAAATTTTTGGGCTGAGCTGAAATCTGTCATTGGGAAAAAGAACCCTGCAAACATTCAAGAGCTTGAACAAACTGCAAAGGATGAGTGGGAGAAAATTCCAGCTGAGAACTGCAAAAAGCTTATAGATAGCTCCAAGAAACATTTTGACCATGCCCGTTAAGCCATTCCCATTTATCATTTCTCTAACAGGAAATATTAAATGGATTATGGGGACAGTGAGGAACATTGAGCAGACCGCTCGGGACTGTAGGGCATAGACCCAAATACGGGACTATCCCGCTGTATCCAGGACAGTTGTCAGTAACCTATGGATTTAGTGTTTTGTTCATTCATTCATAGTTCTATCAGTCATAAGTTTCTCATTTTTATGTAAACTTTACTATACGAGGTCTTACTTTTCTCTGTCTGTTAGACTGCATACACTGGTTTTCTTTCTACATGTTTTCTGAAGGTGTTCACACCAAACTTTGTAATAACAAACTTCTCTGGTTATTACATTTTTGCTAAATTTTTTATCAGCTTTCACCCTTATTTGATGCATGTTGGTGCAGATTTGCTTTTAATGTTTTTATGTTTTTTAGAGTATAGAAAAGTTTTGATTCTGCATTTAAAAAAGCAACTGTGTTTTTTACATGCTTTTTTCTGAGTTTTTTTCAGGTTTTTTATAGAAGTCTATAGAGTAAAAAAAGCACCAAAACCACACATTTCAGCAACATCTTTAGACACATCGCGGTAAAGAGTTTTGATGAAATCACATCCTCTCTTCTTGTGCAGATAAACAAAGCATAAATTATGCACAAAAAAATGCAGCAGAAAAAAAGGTAGCATTTATGCTACGTGTGAACACGGCCTTCAATGTCATTATTGTATTTATTTTTTATTATTTTTTGTCCATTTTATAGGAAGAAAATAAATCTGACTTTTATTTTACCTTTAGAATACAGGTAAATAGAAATGCACTGCCTCCATAATCCCTTCAATACATTAAATGTATCTATGTCTGGCACCAAACCAACACAGTTTATCACTAGTGATGAGCGAACGTGCTCGGAAAAGAGGTTACCGAGCACGCTCAGGTGCTAACCAAATATCTTTGGGAGCTAACCGAGTATCTGCATGATTCATGACAAACAGGCAATCCCTGCATGTGTTGCAGCTGTCTGACAGCTGAGAGACTTGCAGCCGTGGCGACGTGAACCTATTTTGCGAGCACAAAGAAGATACTCGGTTAGCACCGAGCATGCTCGGATAACCCCTTATCCGAGCAGGTTCACTAATCACTACTCATCATCATCCCAAGAACACCATACCTACAGTGAAACATGGTGGTGGGGGCATCCTGCTGTGGGGATGTTTTTTGGCAGCAGAGACAGGGAATATGGTCCAAGTCTAGGGTAATATGGATGGTATTAAATACAGGGTTATTGTTGAGCAAATCCTGTTTCAGTCTGTAAGTGATTTGAGACTGAGACGGAGATTCACCTTCCAATAAGACAATGACCTAAAGCATACTGCTAAAGCTGCACTCGAGGGGTTTAAGGGGAAACATGTAAATGTTTTGGAGTGGCCTAATCAAAGCCCAGACCTTAATCCATTTGAGAATTTGTGGTCAGGCTTGAAGATTTCTTTTCACCAGAGGAAACTATCTGACTTGAAGTTGCTGAAGCAGTTTTTCCTTGAGAAATGGGCAAAAAACCCAGTGGCAAGATGTGGAAAGATCACAGAGATTTATCCAAAGCCACTTGCAGCTGTAATTACAGCAAAATGAGGCTCTGAGAAGTACTTACTTTAAGGGGGTGAATAGTTATGCACACTAAAGATTTCAGTAATTTTGTCCTACTGTATTTGTTGATTGCTTCACAATAAAAATAAAACCAAATGTTCACAGTTTTAGGCATGTCATTTATGTGAACTACTGCAAACCGTCAAAAAAAGCAGTGAAATTCCAAGTTGTGGAACAAACACAAAAAATGCCAAGGGGGGTGAATACTTAAGACGGTTGTCAAGAAGATGCTTAAATTTGGCAGAATACTAACAATACCTAAGGCCTCATTCACACGTCAGTATTTTGCAGTAGTGTTTGTATGCCGAAACCAGGAATGGAACTTAAAGGGAAAAATTATTATTGAAAGATTTACCTGTTCTGTGTTTTGAAGACACTCCTGGTTTTGGCATACAAATACTGATGAAATACTGATCAAAATTATTGATATGTGAATGATGCCTAAAACTGGACATCCATCAAAATTGATGAAAAGACAAGAAGAAAATGGTTCCAGGAGGCTGCCAAGAGGTCTACAGCAATGTCAGGGAAATATTGAGGAATATTGAAAATATTATTTCTTTCTTCCACTGAAGCCCCTCTTACCCCTCCCTTATCCACATTTGTCACAAGACAAGAGCTAGCAATTGACCACTTGTCAGTACAAGAGCTGTCTCCATGTAAATCTCAGCACAAAAACCCAATTAATACACTTATGAGTAAGGCCCTGTAAACAAATGTTGGCAAGAGAGGTGCCACCAACCTACTTAAAATGCGAGTAGATTTCCCCTGGCAAAGGCAGGGGACAATACGACACAGGCTTGCGATAAATCTACAGACACCTGTTGAAATTTAATTCCCAGGACTTCAAAGAGAGTTTAACAAAAGTCTCCAGGCCCTTCGGAGCCAAAACAAAATATTTAATAACTAAAGGTCCATACATCCGACAACGATGGGACCCATTTTTTTAGTGACAGGGTCAGCTAGGGATATTTTCCTGTCGCTGTAAACCCCTCCTTGGAGCTGTAGCGCAAAAGCACCAGAATAACAGATCACAACTACGCCATGCGTGGTCTCTAAATGAAGATAAATTAATAACAGAAAATATGGCGTTGTTTGCAAGCTTCTGGGATCAGCGAGCAATAAGTTATCCCAGAAGTTAGAGTTTTTAATGAAAATGTGTAAGCTGGAGACTAGCCCACGTGATGTCATCCCAGGGGGGTGTGGGCAGGTCTCGCTCTTCAGCTTAAAATAGTTTGCTGAGGTTGGAGTAGTATTCATTACGGGAGTATATAGTTATTATATGCAAAGGATCCTGTTCTGTTGAACGGTCAGAGGAGTCGTCACTGCGAACATATAGTAAGTTTCTTCCTTAATCCTTATTATTTTGTGTAACTGCATATGTATTGTAATGTCTCCTTTGCAAAATCCTTGTATATGTTTTTCCTAAAAACTGCCTCCCTTTTGGATTAAATATAACATTTAATAGTTCTGTTTCTTTTGTCCTGTAATCGTTCCCTTCCCCAAAGCCATATGCTACCAGAAGCCATACGCTCCCCGGTGTCATCTCTGTGGAATTCCTGACAAATTGGTGGCAGCAGTGGGATATTACAGAACATCAGTGGCTGGATTGAGCAATCATTCCTCTCACTGAAAACTTACACGGTTCTTGCGAGAATTCTGTGCAAAGTTTTAAGAAATCAGACTCAGTGTTTTAATATTTTTTATCTGGGACATTACTGTACGTGTAGCAGTTGCATCCCCTCCCTACTCTTGTTTTTCTCTCCTATCTTTTATTTGGCAATGATGGCTACACGTGGAGAGCCATGGTATACTCAGCAGTCGAAGGTCACTCTCACTGCCCTCTGTGAACTGAGACAGATTGACTCCACAGGCAAAAACAAGGCCCAAATGATTGCTGAACTGTTGCAAGGTGCTGCAGAGTGTAACATCCCTGGCGGCGTGCTGGCATGGCTCACTATCACCCACCATGCAAGACCGCCATCTTACCTATCAGTCCAGGCTGTGCACTATACTCCTTTACTTGCTGTGTGCATGTTTCTTGTCTGCTGGCTTAGGGCGGCTGCGCTGGTACTTCCTGATTCTTAAAGTTACAGTATGCCCAGTCCTAATGCGTCCCCAGCCTATTGCTGTGAGTCACTGGATACTTAAACCTCCCCCACCCAGTGGGAGGTGCCTGAGCAACACTTTCTTTCAGTGTGTTCTGTGCAACTGAGTTGCCAGGTCCTGTCCTGCATCTAGTCTGTTTCCGCAACCCTGGGGGCTGAGTACCCTGGCCCGTTACCTGTATCTGTGACTTCTTGTCTATTCCTGCCACCCTGGGGGATGAGTACCCAGGATCGTTCCTGTATCTCGTTCCAGTGTCAGTACCTGTCTGAACTGTGTCCTAGCCCGTTATCTGTTTGTCTCTATGTCCGATCCTTCACTTTTCCTGCAGTGTCTGAACCAGTACCTAACTCTAACTCGTTGTCTCTGTACTTCTGTTTGTGAGTTTTGTGTCCACTGGCTACTTCATTGCAAGTACCTTGTGTGTATCTGGTTCTGCTTGTCCCGTTTCCCTGCCACCGTTTCTACCTCCTGTGTTCTAGCTATCTTCCTGTGTTTCCCAGTCTGTTCCATGTGAACAGAGCCCTGTCCTGTCTGCCTGCACCTGCGGCTCTGCTCTGCTCCGCTTGCCCTCCGCACCTGCAGCTTTGCTCTGTTCTGCCCTGCTCTGCTTGTCCTCCGTACCTGCGGTTCTGCTCTGCTCTGCTCCGCTTGTCCTCCGCACCAGCGGTTTTGCTCTGCTTTGCTTCGCTTGTCCTCCGCTCCTGCGGTTCCCCTCTGCTCTGCTCCGCTTGTCCTCCGCACCTGTGGTTCTGCTCTGCTTGTCCTCCGCACCTGTGGTTCTGCTCTGCTTGTCCTCCGCACCTGCGGTTCCGCTCTGTTCTGCTCCGTTTGTCCTCCGCACCAGCGGTTCTGCTCTGCTCTGCTCCGCTTGTCCTCCGCACCTGCGGTTCTGCTCTGCTCCGCTTGTCCTCTGCATCTGCGGTTCTGCTCTGCTCCACTTGTCCTCCACACCTGCGGTTCTGCTCTGCTCTGCTTGTCCTCCGCACCTGCGGTTCTGCTCTGCTCTGCTCCACTTGTCCTCCATACCTACGGTTCTGCTCTGCTCTGCTCCACTTGTCCTCCGCACCAGCGGTTCTGCTCTGCTCTGCTTGTCCTCCGCACCTGCGGCTCTGTTCCTGTATCCCAGTCTGTACTGGTCCCTATCCAGCCTGTTTTCCTACCTGCCAGTACCGGCCTGTCTGTATACCAGCCGTACCTGTCTGTACCCGCCTGTCTGCATACCAGCCGTGCCTGCCAGTACCCACCTGTCTGCATACCAGCCAAACCTGCCCGTTCCTGCATCCCCCGGTATGGGTCAACAGCTGTGACCGGGGTCTGACCTGGAGTAGCACCTGGGCCACCACCCACGTCCCTCCTCGGACCACGGAGTCGATTAAGCCACCGTGTGTTCGCTGTCAGATCTGGCGAGGCCCCTAGTCATGCCCCTCAAGGCACTCCTCGGTTCGTGGCCCAGTGGGACCATGAACCACGCTCAAGCCAGTCAGTCCGGGCGTGAGCGTAACATGATGGGATGGCCAGCCAAGGCCCGGATGGCGCTGCTGCATGGGTCCCCCCTGTGATTGCAAGCTATACCCGCAGCCAGGGTAGTGTGGACCCCCACCTACAGATGGCCTTGGAGCAGCTCATCACAAATGATCGTGACGGACGACTGCAGCTGATCCTGAAATTCCAGGAGCGAGCAGAGCAACGGGTCCAAGCCATCTGAGAGGCTGCTGAGCTACAGGCCTAAGCTGACTGAGAGACTGCTGAGAGCCAAGCCCTGGCTGAAGTGGCAGAACGACAGGCCCAAGCTGAGCACCACGCCCAAGCTGACCGAGAGGAGCGACAGTACCAGCTGGAGCTAGTCCGGATTCAGAAGGAACCACCCTCCACACAGACCCGTGAGTTCAACAGTGCCAACTGTTTTAAACTCCATCCTGAGCATTTCCCTGTGATGGAAAAGGATGGGGACTTGGACATATTTCTACGAGGGTTTGAAAAAGCCTGCAGACAGTATCAACTGCCTGCCGACCAGTGGGCCCGGTACTTAACTCCAGGGCTCAGAGGAAAGGCTCTGGAGGTGTTTTCTTCTCTCCCTCGAGAACAAGATGGAGACTATGAGGCCGTCAAGCAGGCCCTGATAAAAAAGTACCAGCTGACTCCGGAGGTTTACCAGAAAAAGTTCAGAGCCCTCCAACGTGGACCGCATTATAGCTACAGTGATGTGGTGGATGGGATCAGAACCAACTTTGAGCAGTGGATCCGAGGACTGTCAGTCACCACCTTTGAGGACCTGAAGGATCTGATGGTGAAGGACCAGTTTCTTCGTCTTTGCCCAGTGGATGTTCGACAGTTTGTGCTTGACCCGGAGCCAAAGGAAGCTGCCAAAGCAGCCCAGATTGCAGATGCCTATGAGGCCAACCACACACCAGAAGTGCGGAAGTCAGCCGCCGCCAGCTGGAAAGGGGGTAAGCCTACAACCATCCCCAGTGTTCCAGCCAGCTGCTCACAGCGGGTTCTGCCCCATCTGCCAGCACCAGGACTGTATTTGACTCCCGTAAGTGCTATTCTTGTGACCAGACGGGTCACATCAGCCTTGTCTGCCTGGAGAGGCAGAAGATGGACCCCACACCTGAGGCCACAGGGCCTACTGCAGCTATTCTTTTAGTGGGCGAGGCAGTTGGCCGGGCCCGGGAGAACTTACAACCTGTTACTGTGGACAACACCGTTACTGTTGGCCTTAAGGACACTGGCACAGAACGTACCCTCATCCGCCCTGAGTTCGTGTTACCAGAGAAACTCATTCCTGGGAAGACCAAGACTGTCACTGGGTTTGGGGTTGTTCGCCGTCCCATACCGATGGCCCAAGTTTTCCTGGACTGGGGTGTGGGGAGGGGGTTAAGGGACGTGGGGGTGTTGGAGAATCTCCCCACTAATGTGCTATTGGGAACTGATCTGGGACGGTTGGTTGCCGGATACATCCCTGACAACCCTCCCAGATCTGATATGTCATGTAATGCCACTGTCAATAATGTCAATGTCATGCATAATAAAAATGTGTGGTGTGGTAAAGGGAAACTCAGCCACCTTACCCCGCGGGGTGATGCTGCTGAGGATCCCCTAAAGCGAGCCAGCATAAGTGCTATGGGCAAGAGTAGCAGGCACGGACACCAGGAAGCAAGTCGCCTGTGCGGGTGACCAGTGTCACGCCAGATAGTGACATGGTCAATGGTAGCTTCCCCATGGCTAGCACGGCTCCAGAGGTGATGAGTAGGGATGGGGAGAAACAGAGGGATTATAGGGAAAGTGGTCTCGTGTCGCCGACCGATGTCACGGCGTACTGTGACATGGCCAGTCGTAGCTCCCCCTAGTGAGCATGGCTCCCAAGGTAAAAATGATGGCAGGAAGGGTAGGCCCCACAACCGGGCAAGGTAAGAGGAAGGTGTGTCCCCCTATCGGTCAGGAGTATGGGAGGAAGGTACCCATAGCCTGTCAAAGGTGTGGGGAAAAGGTATCCCAAACTTGTCAGGGTGATCAGAAAGCTGGATCACCAGTCGGTCAGGGTGGTGGACAAGTTGGGTCCATGGCTTTTCAGATCAGCAGAAAAGGTGGGCCAGGATGTGGGCTTAAAGGGGTGATCTGTAAATCAGCCCCTTATGCCACCTCAAAGAGGGGGGATGTCAGGGAAATATTGAGGAATATTGAAAATATAATTTCTTTCTTCCCCTGAAGCCCCTCTCACCCCTCCCTTATCCACTCCACCTTTGTCACAAGATAAGAGCTAGCAATCAACCACTTGTCAGTACAAGAGCTGTCTCCATGTAAATCTCAGCACAGAAACCCAATTAACACACTCATGAGTAAGGCTCTGTAAACAAATGCTGGCAAGAGAGGTGCCACTAACCTACTTAAAATGCGAGTAGATTTCCCCTTGCAAAGACAGGGGACAATTAGACACAGGCTTGCAATAAATCTACAGATACCTGTTGAAATTTAATTCCGAGGACTTCAAAGAGAGTTTAACAAAAGTCTCCAGACCTTTCAGAGCCGAAACGAAATATGGAATAACTAAAGTTCCATACATCTGATAATGATGGAACCCATATTTTTAGTGATAGGGTCAGCTAGGGAATTATAGGGATATTTGCCTGACGCTGTAATCCCCTCCGTGGAGCTGTAGCGAAAAACACCAGAATAACGGATCACAACTACGCCATGCGTGGTCTCTAAATGAAGGTAAAGTCATAACGGAAAATATGGCATCATTTGCAAGCTTCTGAGATCAACGAGCGATAAGTTATCCCAGAAGTTAGAGTTTTTAATGAAAACATGCAGGCTGGAGACCAGCCCATGTGATGTCATCCCAGGGGGGTGTGGGCAGGTCTCTCCCTTCAGCATAAAATAGTTTGCTGAGGTTGGATTCATTGCGGAAGTATTTAGCTATTATATGCAACGGATCCTGTTCTGTTGAACAGTCAGAGGAGAGCTCCCCTCCAGCTATATTGAGTCGTCACTGCGAACGTATAGTAAGTTTCTTCCTTAATCCTTATTATTTTGTGTAACTGCATATGTATTGTAATGTCTCCTTTGTAAAATCATTTTATATATTTTTCCTAAACACTGCCTCCCTTTTGGATTAAATATAAAATGTAATAGTTCTGTTTCTTTTGTCCTGTAATCGTTCCCTTCCCCGAAGCCATACTCTACCAGAACGCAGGCGTCCAGCCAGGCCTGTATTATATTTCAAACTCGGCTGGTGGTGGCAGCAAATAGTATTAATAATCGGGCTATCGTGACGCTGACAGTGACCATACGGAGGGCGTAAACACATATTCCATGTGTTGGAATCCAGAGGTGTGATGCCATACGCTCACTGGTTGCTTGCCAATACCTCCATAATGAGTAGTGGGGACCGTGTGCTCACGGATCCCTGACGAAATCCTGACAGAGTGACGGCACGGTGAGATATTGTGTGATCTCCCCAGTGGCGTCTCTGTGGAATCCCTGACAAGCAACAATAAAGGTGTTGAAGGAATGTCTGCAAGTACTGGTTGTGTACTCCATGTGACAACAATCTCCCACATTCTTCATTTGTTTCTGACAAAGGAAAACATCAAAGCTCAGTTATGTTTTGCCAAAACCTACATCAAGTCTATCAAAAGCATATGGGGAAATGTGTTATGGTCTTGTGAAACCAAAGTTGAACTTTTTGGCCATAATTCCAAAAGTTATTTTTGACTCAAAGTCAACACTGCTCATCTTCCAGAGAACACCATACCCACAGTGAATCATAATGGAGACAGCATTATGCTTTGGGATTTGTAAGGATGCCACTGGACGAGTCCAGAATTGGAAATATTTGTCACTCAGGTGCCTAGCCTCGGTGATATGAAACCCGGAAAAGCAGGCTCCAGCACACATAATGCTGAGAGGGTTTTTTATTGGGCCTGGATTTTGGGTCCGGGTTTTAGGGACAAGTGGAAGAGTTGGGCGTATTAAGGGTGAAAGGATACGAAAGCATGTAGTAAAGCCAATAATTAGATTAGTAGGTAAGCCTTTTCTTATTCATATATAGTGTTGAGCCACCCCCATAGTGTTCGGGTTCGGTTCTGTTCGTCGAACACCGGCATGTTCGTCGAATGGTTCGTCGACCACCGTCGAACATGGTCGAACACCGTTAAAACCAATCACAGGCAAACAAAAACACATAGAAGCACATATAAAACACATAGAAAACACCTTCAAAGGTGTCCAAAAGCTGACAAACTGCTCAGAATAGAATAGAATAGAGCATTAGTGTTTTCATGCACCCGTCTCTTTAAAAAAGCCGGCCGGCAATTCATCAGCGGCATACATCGGTACCCGACAATTTAGAACAGAAAGAATGGAGCATCACACATAGATTAGATAGATAGAAACATGTCAGTCACATATATAATAAGTACAGTGACAATGTTGGTTACTGTTCTTGTCATTTAGTGTTAAAATAAAGGATTTATTAAAAAAAAATTGACGTGGGGTTCCCCCTAATTTTAGTCTCTAGCGGAGGTTAAGCAGACGGCTGAGGCAGATGTTTGAAGCCTGGGAAGTGGGTAATACCCATGGAGATTCCCAGGCTACTAATATCAGCCCCAAGCTGAATACCTAGCCTTTACTAGCTATTAAAATGGGGGACCCAAAAAAAATTATGTGGGGTCCCCCCTATTTTAATAGCTAGCAAAGGCTAGGCAGACAGCTGGGGGCTGATATTAATAGCCCAGGAAGGGTGCCATGAATATTGGCCCCCTCCCAGGCTAGAGACACCAGCCGTCAGCCGCCCCAGAAATGGCGCATCCATCTAGTAAAGTATTTAAAAAAAACAGAACACCCAGAATAAAGTCCTTTAATTGAAATTGTGTCACTCTGACCTGGATGCCACAAGTGTAATTAAAGCTGTGTCTGAGAGCAAGGGGGAGGTTCTCTAGTCAGGGGAACATTAGCATGCAATGCCTCCTGTCTCAGGCCAGTAGGGGGAGCAGGCTGCCCCTATAAAAGCTGGTGCTGGGGGCAGGGTTAGTGAGAACTGGATTGCCTGTCTCAGCACTGAGACGTGTCCCAGAGTGGAGCAGGGACAGAAAGTTGATTGCACCTAAGAGGAAGTGTGGCAGGAGGAGAGCCACAAGCCAGAGACAAGAGGCGAAGCAAGCCTGTCTTGGCAGAGAAAAGACTTTATTTTACCAGACTTTGGTGTCTGAGGCTGGAAGGATTCCATATCCCCCAGCAGAGAACCAGTTTGCAAGGGACTGTACATTCCTTGGCCTAAGAAGCCTGGAGGTCCTGCCACAACCGAAGGGACCAGTAAAGCTGTACAAGGCTGGGAGCAGAAAGGAACCCACGTCGCAGGCCATACAGGCGAGAATACACGGAAAGCTCGGAAACGTGGGCTGTTACCCTATAAGGAGGGGATAGCCAGAAGGAGCGCAGAAAGCACGGTAGGCCTACACCCTCACCCTGACCAGGGCCAATTTCCCCGTTGCTCTCAGACATCCAGGTCCCCTCCTAGCCGGGACTGTTTGTGGGTCAGTTTACCTGTTTAGTAAAGACCCTGGACTGCAACCTGTTGTCTGTGTGCTCCTTGCTCCTCCAGCACTACCGGCACTGGAACTCTCACTAACATCACTCCCACCATCCACTATACTGCCCTGGGGCCGCACTCTTCCCGTGGGGAGTCACACTACCCTAGCTGCACACCTCATCAGCCCCAGCGGTCTGCATGCAGCGGCGGTTCCTAATAGCCGCAAATCCACGGGTGGCGTAGTCGGACATAATTAATAACACATAACGGACTACCACTGGCCTGACCACCCTGAGCCACGGAACCGGGTTGCCACTACTACTCCCATCGTTCCCCTACTGCCCGGATCCGAGTGCCCCACGGCCCAGGGGGCGAGTCAGCTTTGGCGTAGTCGGCAGGATTTCGTGCCCGCAACCACCGGGTACTGCGTGCCTGAAAAAGACTGTTGTAAACTTACCTGTGGAGAAGTTTCCCGCCATCAGACGCCATCTCGGACCATTTCCCGCTGTCCGGAGTCGTTTCCCGCCATCCGGAGCCGATTCCCGCCATCAGACGCCATCTTGGACCGTTTCCCGCCGTCTTCTGCCGTCTTCCCGCCATCGGACGCCATCTTCAGGACGCCGCGCGGGAAGAAGAGGGGCGTGGATGTCAAAACCGCGTGAGATCCGAAGCTCCGCCCCACGCACGGACGCTGCGCAAGGTCCTGGAAGGGAGAGAGAGCGACGCTGACGTCATAAGGACGCGACGCCAGGTCCTCGTCCATAGCAGCAGCAGCGGAGCCGCGGCCTACAGAAGAGGATCATCGGAAGGTAGGCCACGCTTAACTAGGGGGGAGGAAGATGTCGGACACAGAGGCGCCCACTACCACCAACGCAGCTGCAGCAGCGGTGATGCCCTTTTCCCTGCCCTACATCCCTGGAGCGGCCTGGCTGCCCAAATACTCAGGGGAGCCCCATGCCCTAACTGACTTTAAAGAAAGGCTGTACAGTTTGTTCCAGGTTTACCCACTGACAGAGGAGCAGAAGGTCAGCATATTGACAGGGCAGTTAACTTGCGCAGCCCAGAGGGAGGTAAAATCATGGCCCACTGAGGAGAAAAGGACTGTGAAGGGTATCCTGGCCCGGCTACGGGGTACCTTTGATACACGTACCTCCGCTGAGATTAAAATGAGGTTCTATGGATGTAGGCAGCGGGCACAGGACAGCATCAGAGACTATGCCCTAAATCTGCAGGAAGCCTTGAGGGCTATTCAACAAACTGACCCTGGCAGTGTGCAGGAAACTGATAAGCTGCTAACAGAACAATTCATAGAGGGTCTGCTGTCTAGCGCCCACAGGGCCCAACTGCGCCTCATGTTCTTTCAGAACCCCGACCTGACCTTTGCCCAATTTAAGGACAGGGCCATAAGGGTGCTCCGTGAATCTGCAACCAGTGGCGCTATAAACCCCCGGCGCCCTGCTATCACCTACCACCAGGAGGCGGCGCCCTCCTCTATGGACTCCGTGGAGGCTGATGCACAGGCCCTGAACCAAGCCCCGTCGAAAGGCCTGCACCACCAAGTCCAGGAGCTGACCAGGAGCGTCGCGGCGTTGACCAGGACCGTCCAGGCGTTGCAAGTGGACCCGTCAAGACCCATCGAGCTGGCTTCAAGTCCGGAGGATGTCCCGTGGCGTCGACAGAGGAGGATCCCGTCGTTCCGAGGGAGGCCCACAGACCGCTACGCAGAGGATGGACAGCCCATTTGACATCGATGCAACCAGCCCGGACACATTTCCAGGTACTGTAATTTAAACGGGTCCAACCTGGGGCAGAGGGCCGACCCCCAGGCATAAGATCACCAGGCCCTTATAATTGGCGTGATAAGTACGTTGGGGGGCGCCCGGTTTTACCCGTGCTGCTGGACGGTATCCCCATGAGCGCCTTGCTGGATACTGGGTCGCAAGTAACCACAATCCCTTATGTACTTTTTAAGCAGTATTGGACTGATGCTGATATCACACGGTATCCAGACAGTAACTTGAGCATCATCGCCAGTAATGGCTTACCCGTGCCGCAGATGGGGTTCAAGGAGATGACCATTAAAATTGGTAAAGTTGAACTGCCGGCACAGGGAGTGATTATTGTGGACATTGACCGTCATGAAAGTCACCCTAAAATAACTGTGGGTACTAACATAATTGAAAATTGTCTTTCAGAGGTAATTGTAATTCTACAACAGGTGGCGGTGAATGCTAGTTCCAGCCAACAGAGAGTCCTCAACAAGGAGATAAAAGCCCTGATGAGACGGCAGCAGGTAGAACTGTCTGGTGGTGAGATCGGTAGCGTAAGACTCAGTGATCCATTCCCCATTTCCATGCCTCCCAAAAGTGAAATGATGATCTGGTGTCGGACTGCAATCGGGTTGAGAGGTAGAGACTACCAAGCCATGGTAGAACCCGTGTACTCAGACAGCAGGCCCACCATTTTGACAGCCCGGGGGGTGGTTGATGTCCGTCATGGGAGGGTGCCCGTCCGCATCCTCAACATTGAGGAGAAGGAAGTACACTTACCCAGGTACGCTACACTCGCCAAACTGTTTGTTGTCGAACACAAAGCTATCAGGGCCGTGGAACCCTTGCCTCCATCTCCTCAGGCGGAGGGTAATGGCTCCCAGAAACAAAAGGAGGACTGGTGCCAGAAACTCCACGTGGGTGCTGACTCCACTCCCCTGCACCAAAAACAAGGAGTCTACCGGGTGGTACAGGAGTACGAGAGAGTCTTTAGTAAGCACCCTCTAGACTTCGGCAGAGTAAAAGGGATAGAACACCACATCCCCACAGGGAGTCACCCACCGATAAAGGAAAGACACCGACCTGTACCCCCTGCACATTATCAGAACGCAAAGGGCATGCTAAGAGAGATGAAGGAAGCTGGGGTCATTAGAGACAGCTGTAGCCCCTGGGCAGCCCCCTTGGTTCTGGTCAAAAAGAAAGACGGCACCATGAGAATGTGCGTGGACTATAGACAAATCAACCGTATCACCCACAAAGACGCATATCCGCTGCCTAGAATAGAAGAGTCTTTTAGCCGCATTAAAATCTGCTAACTTCTTTTCTACTTTGGACCTTACTAGCGGGTACTGGCAGGTTCCTGTGGCAGAGGCTGACAAGGAGAAGACCGCCTTCACCGCCCCGATGGGACTGAGCGAATTCAACTGTATGCCTTTCGGGCTCTGCAACGCACCAGGGACCTTCCAGCGGCTGATGGAATGCTGTCTAGGGCACCGAAACTTCGAGACGGTCCTCCTTTACCTGGACGACGTGATCGTCTATTCGAAGACCTACGAGGACCATCTCAAGCACCTGGCCGAGGTGTTCGAAGCCCTGGCAGGCTATGGCCTGAAGGTGAAACCATCGAAGTGCCACCTGCTGAAACCAAAGGTCCAGTACCTAGGGCACGTGGTAAGTGCGGAAGGAGTGGCCCCCGACCCTGACAAGGTCACGGCAATCAAGAGCTGGCCAAGCCCCTCGAACATCAAAGAGGTGAGACAGTTTCTCGGGTTGGTAGGCTACTACCGAAGGTTCATCCCCGGGTTCACTAAGATGGCAGCTCCTATGCAGGACCTCCTGATCGGACAGTCTAAGTCCCGAAGTCAAAAGCCACCCTTCAAGTGGGATAAACCGGAAGAGGAGTCTTTCCGCCAGCTAAAGATGGCCCTCACGGGGGATGAGATCCTGGCCTACCCTGATTATGGCCAGCCTTTCATTCTCCACACAGATGCCAGTAATGTGGGACTGGGAGCAGTACTGTCCCAAAACCAACAGGGCAGAGAACGGGTGATCACATACGCCAGCCGGAAGCTGAGGCCCACCGAGAGGAACCCGGAGAATTACAGCTCCTTCAAGCTAGAATTCTTGGCGGTGGTGTGGGCCGTGACGGAACGCTTCAAGCATTACCTGGCCTCCGCAAAGTTCACAGTGTACACGGACAACAACCCGTTGACACACCTGGACAATGCAAGACTGGGTGCCCTGGAACAGCGGTGGATGGCCCGTCTCTCCAACTATGACTTCGTGATCAAGTACCAGGCAGGCAAAACCAACGCCAACGCAGACGCCCTATCAAGTATGCCTCACTTACCTGAAGGTGACGAAGACCCAGAAGAGCTGGAAGAGGTAGAACTCCCTGCGTTTCACCGGTATGGAGCCGCTCAACACTCTCACCACGTGAAGGAGGAGGATCTAACAACTGTGATGATGAATCCCCTACCTCACCACAGCTGGGCCGAAACCCAAGATAGTGACCCTGCAGTCCGCCTGGTGAAAGATCTGCTGACCCAGGAAGATGCCCGCCTAGATCCAGATGCCCCAGAGGAAGCCAAGCAGCTATGGAAGGAAAAGAGCAAGCTGTTCCTCTACGAAGGCAAGTTGTGCAGAAGGACTGTTAACCACCGGACGCACGAGCTGACCTGGCAAGTCGTGGTCCCAAGGCGGGATGCAGCTATGGTCCTGGGAGCTTACCATGACAGAGCGGGGCACTTCGGTTGGAAGAAACTGGAGTTCCTGCTAAGAGGAAGATTCTTTTGGGTCGGCATGAGAGGAGCTGTAGAAAAATGGTGCAGAGACTGTGGCCCTTGTCACCTAAGGAGGAAGGACCGTAGCAGCCAGAAGACACCCTTGAGGCCCATCGTCACCACGCAGCCTCTTGAGCTGGTAGCTCTGGACCACGTCAAATTGGCTCCAAGCCGGTCTGGATACATCTATGCCCTGACAATCGTGGACCACTATTCCCGTTTTCTAGTGGTGGTCCCGGTAAAGGACTTGACAGCCCAAACAGCGGCCAGAGCCTTCCAGCAAAACTTCTGCCGTCCACACGGGTATCCGGAACAGGTCCTGACAGACCAGGGTCCAGCGTTTGAAGCTGAAATCTTCCAGGAGTTCTGCAACCTCTATGGCTGTAAGAAGATTCGTACAACGCCTTACCACCCCCAAACCAACGGGATGTGTGAGAAGATGAACAATATAGTCATTGATCTCCTGAAGACGTTGCCCCTGGAGGAACGTAGCCTGTGGCCAGAAAAATTGCCGGACCTGGTAGACATGTACAACAATATCCCGGTGAACGCTACAAACTGCACCCCGGCTTACCTGATGCGAGCTAGACCAGGTAAGCCGCCCGTAGACCTGGAGATGGGAGTCCTAATACCTGAGGACACCTCCCCGGATGCGGACTGGGACACGGAAAGGCAACTGCAGTACAAGAAGGTACAGGAGAGTGTGGAGAAGAGCCTGGCCCAGGTGAGAGAGAAGCAAGAAAGACTCTTCAATCAACACGCCCCTGCTGGTCCCCTAGAACCTGGTGAGCAAGTCCTAAAGCGAAAAAGAAGGCTACATAAGTTGGACGACCAGTGGGAAAGGGAACCCTACACCGTACTGCAGTCTGACCACGACAACCCAAAGGTGTGCGTAATCACCAAGGACGGAGGAGAAACCACTAGTGTCGTCTCCAGAGACCGCCTAAAAAAGGTGCCCAGAGCAACTCCGTAGTGCAGAAGAAGATCAGAGTGACCTTGAACCCGCAGAGGACAAGGAAGAAATGATCAGCACCGTTCTCGGAGAGTTCCCTCAGTCCTGGACTCGCATAAATGATGCCATAGTGGTACCCGTCCTGCATTTCCTGCAACCGGCACAGCAACAACCAACACCAGAGCCGGAAGGTGAAGAGGAGCAAGCGATTCCAGAGGCAGAAGAGCCTGTACCAGCAGCCCAGGAGAGTCAACCCTCTGCTGACAGTGAGCCTGCCATGCCTGCGGTAAGCCAAAGAACCCGCAGACAGCTGCCTGCCTTACCTGTACACCCAGCTGGTAGCTGTACCCCTAACGCTAGTGGGGAAAGCCAGGTTGGTCCACCACCAGACAGTGGGTTAAGGAGGTCAACCAGGAGCACAAAGGGGCAGATACCTCGCTGGAGAATATAGAGCGCGCTAAAATTGTAAATAACCTTGTTGGCAAATTGAATTGTTTGCCAAGTTATATGCATGTTTGGTAATACTCTGTTTCAGTTTCTTGCAGCTACCGTAAGGACTCAAAGGTTATGGACTTTTATAACCGGGACCTTGTATGGACTGCGTTCGGAGCATAACCCAGGAATGAACTAAGACTGTAAAGGACTTGGGGTAGGACAGACCCCCACCTGGTTAAGGCTCCCGTTGTTTTTGGTGATATGGACACCCGGTCACAGACAACACTGTGACCTAAAGAACTCAATTTGTGCGTCGTCTGTCTATTAATGTTTTATTGTTATGAATATTGTCTTTGTTTGCTGTTTAGTCCCGGAGTACTAAATTTCACTAGGGGGGAATGTGTCACCCTGACCTGGATGCCACAAGTGTAATTAAAGCTGTGTCTGAGAGCAAGGGGGAGGTTCTCTAGTCAGGGGAACATTAGCATGCAATGCCTCCTGTCTCAGGCCAGTAGGGGGAGCAGGCTGCCCCTATAAAAGCTGGTGCTGGGGGCAGGGTTAGTGAGAACTGGATTGCCTGTCTCAGCACTGAGACGTGTCCCAGAGTGGAGCAGGGACAGAAAGTTGATTGCACCTAAGAGGAAGTGTGGCAGGAGGAGAGCCACAAGCCAGAGACAAGAGGCGAAGCAAGCCTGTCTTGGCAGAGAAAAGACTTTATTTTACCAGACTTTGGTGTCTGAGGCTGGAAGGATTCCATATCCCCCAGCAGAGAACCAGTTCGCAAGGGACTGTACATTCCTTGGCCTAAGAAGCCTGGAGGCCCTGCCACACCCGAAGGGACCAGTAAAGCCGTACAAGGCTGGGAGCAGAAAGGAACCCACGTCGCAGGCCATACAGGCGAGAATACATGGAAAGCTCGGAAACGTGGGCTGTTACCCTATAAGGAGGGGATAGCCAGAAGGAGCGCAGAAAGCACGGTAGGCCTACACCCTCACCCTGACCAGGGCCAATTTCCCCGTTGCTCTCAGACATCCAGGTCCCCTCCTAGCCGGGACTGTTTGTGGGTCAGTTTACCTGTTTAGTAAAGACCCTGGACTGCAACCTGTTGTCTGTGTGCTCCTTGCTCCTCCAGCACTACCGGCACTGGAACTCTCACTACCATCACTCCCACCATCCACTATACTGCCCTGGGGCCGCACTCTTCCCGTGGGGAGTCACACTACCCTAGCTGCACACCTCATCAGCCCCAGCGGTCTGCATGCAGCGGCGGTTCCTAATAACCTAATCAACGGGTGGCGTAGTCGGACATAATTAATAACACATAACGGACTACCACTGGCCTGACCACCCTGAGCCACGGAACCGGGTTGCCACTACTACTCCCATCGTTCCCCTACTGCCCGGATCCGAGTGCCCCACGGCACAGGGGGCGAGTCAAAATAAACACACATTCCTTTAATGTTCTAAATTAAACCATACATACCGTCATGCCCATTCCAGCTGAAGCCACTTCAGAGACACTGTGGAGCGCAGGCAATATCTCTGAAGGATGACAAGCTGGATGGCAGCGTTCTGCTACCATCCAGCCTGCCATCTCAATGCCGTCCCAGCGTGGGAAAATTCTCCTGCTCAAGCGGTGACATCATTTGCCGGCACCGCATGCGCAGGAGAATTCTCCCACTCTGTCAGTGACGTGCATGAGGTGAGCTGAGTTCATTGGACATGAACTTTGCTCATCTGGATGCCATCACAGCGAGACACTGAGGAGCGCAAGCATGCCTGCGCTTCTCAGTGTCTGCGGCATGGCAAACTGGATGGCAGCTTTCTGCTGCGATCCAGCCTGTCATGTCAATGTAGCAGAGCTGAAGCAGTCCTGGAAACCATGAAAAGGTAAGGATGAGGTTGATTTATTATTTTACTTTTATTGCAGAAGACATTGGCTTCAGCTGGAATGGGCGTGTCGGTAAGTATGGTTTAATTTAGAACATTAAAGGAATGTGTGTTTATTTCAATTAAAGGACTTTATTCTGGGTGTTGTGTTTTTTTTAAATACTTTACTAGAAATGCATGGCGGTCATATCTAATATTGGCGTGACCCCATGAATTTCGGGCTTAGGGCCAGCTGATAATACCAAGCTGGCCCTAACCCCTTTATTACCCAGTGAGCCACCGCACCAGGGCCCTGGATGAGTTGGGTACAGCACCAGAAGATGGCGCTTCTATGAACACGCCATTTTCTGGGGTGGCTGCGGACTGCAATTCGCAGCGGGGGGGGCCAGAAAGCTTGGGTCTCCCTGCACTTCGGATTCCAGCCCCCAGCTGCCTAGTTGTACCTGGCTGGACACAAAAATAGGGCGAAGACCCACGTATTTTTTTTTTAATTATTTAATGAAATTAATGAAATAATAAAAAAAAAGGGTTTCCCTATATTGTTGTGTCCGGCCGGGTACAAATAGGCAGCTGGGGGTTGGGGGCAGCCCATTCCTGGATTCTGTACCTGGCTGGCATACAAAAATATGGCGAAGCTCATGTCAACATTTTTGGGAAAAATTAATTAAAAAATAATAATAATAATAAAAAAAAAGTGGAGGGGTTAATAAAGATGCAGTCCCTAAATGTGTTTTTTAAAAAATTTTTAATGAATTTTTCACCAAAAATTTGACGCGGCCTTCGCCATATTTTTGTGTCCTGCCAGGTACAGCAGGCACAAACGGGCTGCCCCCAACCCCCAGATGCCTATTTGTACCTAGCTTGAAACAAAAGCCCTTTTTTTCATTATTTCATGAATTTCATGAAATAATTAAAAAAAAATTGACGTGGGGCTTCGCCCTATTTTTGTGTCCAGCCAGGTACAACTAGGCAGCTGGGGGCTGTAATCCGCAGTGCAGGGAGGCCAAAGCTTTATGCCCCCCCCCCGCCGCTGCGAATTGCAGTCGGCAGCCACCCCAGAAAATTGCGCGTTCATAGAAGCGCCATTTTCTGGCGCTGTGCCCAACTCATCCAGGGCCCTGGTGCGGTGGCTCACTGGGTAATAAAGGGGTTAGGGCCAGATTGGTATTATCAGCTGGCCCTAAGCCCGAAATTCATGGGGTCACACCAATATTAGATAGGACCGCCATGAATTTCTAGTAAAGTATTTAAAAAAAACACAACACCAAGAATAAAGTCCTTTAATTGAAATAAACACACATTCCTTTAATGTTCTAAATTAAACCATACTTACCGACACGCCCATTCCAGCTGAAGCCAATGTCTTCTGCAATAAAAGTAAAATAATAAACCAACCTCATCCTTACCTTTCCATGGTTCCCAGGACAGCTTCAGCTCTGCTACACTGACATGACAGGCTGGATCACAGCAGAAAGCTGCCATCCAGCTTGCCATGCCGCAGACACTGAGAAGCGCAGGCATGCTTGTGCTCCTCAGTGTCTCGCTGTGACGGCATCCAGATGAACCGAGTTCATGTCCAATGAACTCAGCTCACCTCATGCACGTCACTGACAGAGTGGGAGAATTCTCCTGCGCATGCGGTGCCAGCAAATGACGTCACCGCTTGAGCAGGAGAATTTTCCCACGCTGGGACGGCATTGAGATGGCAGGCAGGATGGTAGCAGAACGCTGCCATCCAGCTTGTCATCCTTCAGAGATATTGCCTGCGCTCCACAGTGTCTCTGAAGGATGGCATGCTGGATGGCAGCGTTCTGCTACCGTCCAGCCTGCCATCTCAATGCCGTCCAAGTGTGGGAAAATTCTCCTGCTCAAGCGGTGACGTCATTTGCCGGCACCGCATGCGCAGGAGAATTCTCCCACGCTGTCAGTGACGTGCATGAGGTGAGCTGAGTTCATTGGACATGAACTTGGCTCATCTGGATGCCGTCACAGCGAGACACTGAGGAGCGCAAGCATGCCTGCGCTTCTCAGTGTCTGCGGCATGGCAAGCTGGATGGCAGCTTTCGGCTGCGATCCAGCCTGTCATGTCAATGTAGCAGAGCAGAAGCTGTCCTGGGAACCATGGAAAGGTAAGGATGAGGTTGGTTTATTATTTTACTTTCATTGCAGAAGACATTGGCTTCAGCTGGAATGGGCGTGACGGTAAGTATGGTTTAATTTAGAACATTAAAGGAATTTGTCTTTATTTCAATTAAAGGACTTTATTCTGGGTGTTTGTGTTTTTTTTTACTTTGACTATGGGGTTAGTAATGGGGGTGTCTTATAGACGCCTCTCCATTGCTAACCTGGGTTTGATGTCAGCTGGCATTATAAGCTGACATCAACCCCAGCCCTATTACCCCACTGCCACCGCTACAGGGCAGTGGGAAGAGCGAGGCTAAGTGCCAGAATTGGCGCATCCTATGGATGCGCCATTTCTGGGGCAGCTGACGGCTGGTGTTTCTAGCCTGGGAGGGGGCCAATATTCATGGCACCCTTCCTGGGCTATTAATATCAGCCCCCAGCTGTCTGCCTAGCCTTTGCTAGCTATTAAAATAGGGGGGACCCCACGACATTTTTTTTTTGGGTCCCCCATTTTAATAGCTAGTAAAGGCTAGGTATTCAGCTTGGGGCTGATATTAGTAGCCTGGGAAGCTCCGTGGGTATTACCCCCTTCCCAGGCTTCAAACATCTGCCACAGCCGTCTGCTTAACCTCCGCTAGAGACTAAAATTAGGGGCAACCCCACGCCAATTTTTTTTTAAATAAATCCTTTATTTTAACACTAAATGACAAGTACAGTAACCAACACTGTCACTGTGCTTATTATATAAGTGACTGACATGTTTCTATATATCTAATCTATGTGTGATGCTCTATTCTTTCTGTTCTAAATTGTTGGGTACCGGTGTATGCCGCTGATGAATTGCCGGCTGGCTTTTTTAAAGAGACAAATCACTATTATTTTTTTTTTTAATAAATCCTTTATTTTAACACTAAATTACAAGTACAGTAACCAACACTGTCACTGTACTTATTATATATGTGACTGACATGTTTCTATCTATCTAATCTATGTGTGATGCTCTATTCTTTCTGTTCTAAATTGTCGGGTACCGGTGTATGCCGCTGCTGAATTGCCGGCTTTTCATGTTTCACTGTGATCATTGTTCCCATCGATTTGGGCAATCACTGTAATGCCACAACCACCATGGCTGTGACATTACAGTGAGTGGCAGACAATCCCTGCATGATTGGTGCTCTAAATAGCGCCAAACATGCAGGACGCTTTTGGTGCACGAACAGTTATCGAACATAACCTCGAACAGCCGAATTTTTTGCAAATTGTTCATGTTCGTCGAACGACTCGAACACCGCCCAAAACAGCTCGAATTTGAGATTGGCGAACAGTTCGAGTCGAACACCACTCATCTCTATTCATATATATAATGAATTATGTTGGTTTGTAGAGTCATAATAAGTAGTAGTTTACATATATCACAATGCATGAGATACAAAAATCAGCATAGAAAAATTAACAAAATTATAAGTAATCATAATATACCTGTATGTCACATGCATACAATGCACCATTACAATAGTAATGATGTTGATAGTATATATATAAAATGCGATGGTGAAATTGCATGCATGTAAGTAAATAGCAATGGAATCTAAACAGTGTTGTAAAAAAGTATTTGCCCCCTTCCTGATTTCTTATTCTTATGCATGTTTGTCACACTTAAATGTTTTCAAGCACAAAACAAATTTAAATATAAGATAAAGATAACGCAAGTAAACACTAAATGCAGTTTTTATATGAAGGTCTTTATTATTAAGGAAAAACGAAATCCAAACCTACAGGGCCCTGTGTGAAATAGTGATTTTTTTGGGAGAATACTCGTGGACTGATGAGACAAAAGTTGAACTTTTTGTAAGGTGTATGTCCTATTATATCTGGCGTAGTAGTAACACAGCATTTCAGAAAAGGAACATCAGACCAAAAGTAAAATATGTTGGTGGTAGTGTGATGATTTGGGGCTGTTTTGCTTCTTCAGGACCTGGAAGACTTGCTGTGGTAAATGGAACCATGAATTTTGCTGTCTACGAAAAAATCCTGAAGGAGAATGTCCGGCCATCTGTTCATGACCTTAAGCTGAAGCACTCTTGGGTTATGCAGCAGGACAATGATCCAAAACACACCTGCAAGTCCACCTTTCAATGGCTTAAGAGAAACAAAATGAAGACTTTGGGGTGGCCTAGTCAAAGTCCTGACCTTAATCCGATTGGAAGATGCTGTGTCATGACCATAAAAAGGTGTAAAAACCGGAAAACCTTTCCTGAAAAGGGACGGGTACTATGACTCCTGAGTGCCGAAGGGAGGCAATGGTCTGAAGGAAGCCGGGAAGCAGAGAGGGTGGTTGCGGGGGGCGGGATCTGAGAAATTGTGTTCCTGGCATGGTGTTGAATTCGATCTTGTAGCCGGAGGTTACAATCTCCTTGACCGAGGCGTCTTCTATCGCTGAGACCCAAGGGTCTTGGAACAGAAGTAGACGGCCGACCACCCTGGGAGAGGTCCCAGGTGGGAGTGACCCGTCATGCTGTATAAAATTTATTGGATCGTGATCTGGATCCTGAGGGCTTGGTGGAGCGACCCTTTGCGTGCCAGTTGGGGGTGGGCCTAAAGGATGGCTTACGCCTGGCCCTCTGCATTTTGGTACGGTCCTGTTGAGAAGAGTAACCCGGTTGGGTGAACTGACGAAAGGACTGGAACTGAAAGGAACGTCTCCTAGGAAAGGGACGTTTGGGCCTGGGCTGGGGAAGGGAGGTGCTCTTGCCTCCTGTGGCATCCAAAATTATTTGGTCTAACTTAGACCCAAACAGTCTGGAGCCCTGAAAAGGGAGATTTGTTAGATATTTTTTGGAGGCCGGGTCGGCGTTCCAAGCCTTCAACCAAAGAATTCTATGTATCGCAATAATATTGCTAGAGACGTGGGCTGAGCAGGCAGCGGTGTCGAGGGATGCCGTGAGTAGATATTTCCTTGCATGGGCGATCTGATCCGCTAGATCAGCCAGATCATCCGGGGAAGCTGCCGTTAAGATGACCTGCCTAACCTGCTTGGCCCGTGAGGACACTGATTTTGATACCCAAGTTGATGCAAAGGAAGGACAAAGCGAGGCGCCAGCAGCCTCAAAGGCTGAGTTAGCCAAAGCCTCCACCTGTCTATCCATAGTGTCCATGAGGGAGGAGCCGTCTGGGAGAGACAGAACCGTCTTGGCCGAGAGACGAGAGACAGGAGGATCCACAGTTGGGGACTCCGACCATTTGGCGACAAGGTCATGGTTAAACGGATATAGCATGTCTAGCTGTTTCTTTCCTGAGAAACGCTTTTCTGGATGAGTCCACTGTTTTTGAAAGACACTGTCAAATTCTGTATGGTTAGAAAAGGTGCGTGCTAGGCGTTTAATTGTCTTGAAAGAGACGGAGTGGTCCTGAGAAGGGCCCTCGTCCTCCTTGATGTGTAGAGTCTGGTTGACGGCCGAAATAAGGCTGTCAACCATGTACTGGATTTTGGAATATTGGTCCTTGTCGGATCCAGAATTAGAATCTGATGCAGAGTCAGACCCCAGGGCGACCTCTGGGGAGGAGGTGTGGGATGCAGGGAGCATCTTGTAGGATGTTGATGGTACAGGAGAGCTGGATGAGGAGCTTGCGTGAGTCCGTTTCTGCCCTTGTGAGGAGGGGGGAGGGGTGTCTGCGAATCGTCCAGGGGAACGTTCAGATTACTGGTGGCCGTGGATAACATAGGCAAGCGTTCTAGGACATGAACCAGAGATTGGGATACTTTGGTGAGGTCAGAGACAGATTGGGACATAGCAACAGCCCACTCCGGAGGAGAGGGAGTTACTTCCTCCAGGGCGGCGGCGGGTTCTTGGGGTGACAGCATGGTGGGAGGTTTGCAGGACGAGCAGAAAGCCATTGTCCGATCCACGGGTCACTTAGTTCTGCAAAGTGCACAGGCGTAGTATGTGACTGTGTGGGAGGGACGGGCAGAGAGCTCCCTGGGTCTGGGCCAGTCCTGGATGTGGCCGCAGTCCTGAGACCCCCGTCCTGTGTCCCCCGTCCAAGATCTGGAGCTGACGCCGTGGCGAGCTGTTATCAGAAACAGCGATGCTAGGCAGAGTGATGCCACTGGAGCAGGAGCATAACGGCGTAGAAGGGCGGAGCCGAAGCAGAGTGCACTGCCCTGAGTGACAAGGGGCGCCGAGGCTCTGATATGCAGAAGGAAGGAGGGGGCGGGCTAAAGGACCCGCCGCTGATAGGTCCACGAAGGGCTGGTGGGCGTGACGAACGCATCACCATGATCCTCTCCCCTAATAGGCCGATTGTTGGAGGGGGAGGACCCACCGGTAAGAGGAACGCCTCCCTGAGACGCCCCCACGGGGAAAAAAAGCAGTCAGTTTTGCCGCGCATAGTGGGCAAGAAGAAGGAGGGGGGCTGCAAGGGACACCATGCTGCGGGGGATGCGAAGAAAGAGGAGAGGGGCGTGGCTCGGGTAGCGCTGTAAGCGCTGTGTATTATAAGCGCTTGCCGCTGATGTGAAGGGGAGAGGTGAGGTGAAGTTGAGGCTGCAGCTGTCGTGTGGCAGGGAGCGCTGAGAAAATTACAGCCCCCTTTGCGGGGGGTAAGGAATATACGCTTGTAAGCAAAGTCATGTCAGGGCTCTGAGTGGCCTGCTGATGCAGCAGGAGGGGGAGGGATTGTACCTTTTCTAAGGTCCCGACACCTCTTCTTCTTCTTCCCTTTGAGGATGGTCCCAGGAGGTCCTCTGTGGATAAAGGGGAATCCTGGCTCTTCCTCCTTCCCGCACTGTCCGGTCCTGGACAGTACAGGAGACGGTGTCGACCCCAGAATCTGGGGGAAGGTCACCCGCAGGGACCACTGTCTCCCTCCCAGGCCACTCCGAGGAGGGGGCTGGGGTGGGGAACAGGCAAGGACTGGCCACCGGGAATCACCCTGAGACACCAGGAGGTGACAGGGGATAAGTCCTGCCCAGCGGGTCCGAGAGTGGGCAATGTGGAAAAAGCACACTGCTGTCTCGGTCGCTTGTGTAAAGGGGGTAACAGGGGACGCAGTGTTCCCTGCTAACCCTGAAGAGCTGTATCTGAAAAAGAAAGTCGAAAGATTAATAAAACACCGCAAGGTTGGATCTGATAGGATCTAGGTCTACCTCCTACAGACACTAAGCTAAAACTGATGAGCTTAATGCCTGTAGGTGGGTGTATACTGCAGAGGAGTAGCTATTTTCTTATTTTGCCTAGTGTCAACCTCCTAGCGACAACAGCATACACCCATGGTCCTGTGTCCCCCAATGAAGGCTCCAAGAAAGAGATTTTACGGTGAGTACCAAAAATCCCTCTTTTCACACCACTGTATATATATATATATATATATATATCAATGTTGGAGCATCGGGATATAAGTTCAGTCCTGATGTTTTTCATCCATATATAAGACTAGCTATTGAACCCGTTCTACGCCCAGGTGGCGAGCATTTTTATTGGTATATGGTCCCCTATCCTGGTATATCCTCCCCAATCCTGGTCCCCCATCTTGGTATATGCTCCCCCATCCTGGTCCATGCTCCCCCATCCTGGTATATGCTCCTCCATCCTGGTATATGCTCCCCCATCCTGGTATATCCTGCCACTTCCTGGTATATGCTCCCCAATCCTGGTCCCCCATCCTGGTATATGTTCCCCAATCCTGGTCCCCCATCCTGGTATATGCTCCTTGTGTTGATACAGCCTATAATCTTAATAAGCCAGACGTTTAGATTTGTTAATCCAAGAGAAATACACTATTATTTTTGGGTTGACTTGTAAATATATGTGTATTTATGTGCCTGGTCAATAAGAACAGACCAGTATTTGTATAACCCTGATTGTTGTCTCCTCTTTGATTTTGGAAACAATGAATGTTTATTAACTATGTTAATTAACCTTTGTGGACCCTGTGGCGTATTGACTTACAACACAGGAGGACAAACTAAGCAAATTCATTAAATTCTCAAACAATGAGACATGAGGCTGCTCTCCCTAACCCCTTACCTGTGAATGTGTACTTGCAAGGACAACAGTGACTGTTTTAAGGGGCATGTGCTTCTGTAGCAGTCTGACTTAAAACAGAGAATCAAGGAGAAGCAAGAGAACACACACAGACTCTGTCACACCATCAGCTTGGCAGTATGGCTTTACCCAAAGAGACACAGATTTGGATTCTACATGATTCTAGTCTAAGAGTATATAGCCCTGACTGGAAAGATACGGATCTGCTCCATTGACCATCAGAGAGACATGGATACATTTAGGGAGACCAAGTTGGGACGATGAAGTCACCTGGCCCCATGGATATGTTGCTTGAGGTTTCTAGGAGGGACCGTTCGGTCACCTGGAACCCATGGAGACATTCGGAGAAGCCAGATTGGGACCTGCCGGTCATCTGGCCCCATGGAAACTCTAGAGGCCATTGTACCTCGATGGACTGGCATTGCACCTCAATGGACTGCTAGCTTCCTAAGCTTGCCGCTACCTTCTCTCTGTGGGGGCCTGCAAGAAGCGGGGGGCCACTGGTTGAGGTAGTTGGTCCTGGAAGTCCCAAAGTCATAGCTGTTCTATTCCAGGTGGGCGGAGTGGAAGGGTGAGACTGTGTAGTGTTGTACCATTGTGGGTACTTGCTGGGACTGTTCTACGTGTTTATTGTCCACTTTGTGGTTCAATAAAGTATTGCCATTCTGTTTTACCCTCATCCTGTTTTGCCTGAGTAGTATTATTCTGTTATGTGGTCCCCCATCCTGGTCCCAAATCCTGCTATATGCTCCCGCATCCTGGTATATGCTCCTCCATCCTGGTATTTGTGCCCCCATCCTGGTATATGCTCCCCCATCGTGTTATGTGCTCTTCCATTATGGTCCCCCATCCTGGTATATCCTCCCCCATCCTGGTATTTGATCCCCCACCCTGGTATATGCTCCCCCATCTTGGTGTTTGTGCCCCCATCCTCGTCCCCTATCCTGTTATGTGCTCCCCCATCCTGGTTCCATATCCTGCTATATGCTCCCCCATACTAGTATATGCTCCCCGCTCCTGGTCCCCCATCCTGGTATATGCTCCCTCATCCGGGTCTCCCATCATGGTATATGCTCCCCCATCCTGGTATATGCTCCCCCATCCTGGTATATGCTCCTCCATCCTTGTCCCCCATCCGGTTATGTGCTCCCCCATCCTGGTACTTGCGACCCCATCCTGGTATATGCTGCCCCATCCTGTTATGGGCTCCTCCATTCTGGTCCCCCATCATGGTATATGCTCCCTCATCCTGTTATGTCCTCTCCCATCCTGGTATATGCTCCTCCATCCATCCTTAAATTAAATAAAAAAAAAACACTCCTACTCACTAGTGATGAGCGAGCACAAAAATGCAGGGGGTGCCTGTTGCTCGGGTCGAGTGAAATGTAATGCTCGGGTCCCCGAGCAAAGAGCCCAATGTAAGTCTATGGGAAAGTCGAGCATTTTTCCGGTGCCTCCCCAAAGGTCTGAAGGGGGCCTAAAAATTGCCCTAATCAATGGGAACAGTGCTCAAATGCATAGGAACAGCATGGGGAAGACCCATTGAAGCATCTCTGACTCCGAGGTCACTGCTGTGAACAATGTTGTCAGAGAATTACGCCACTTTTACAGAATCACAATAAAACATACAAAAACCAAACCAAAATGGATTTTCCTGCAAAAAACATCAAGGGACATTCTTTCCATGGTAATAACTAGTATATAAGGCAAAAAAAACACAAAAAAATGTTCCTCCACACCTTTAGCTATGTTCATGTGGCACCCTGCTGTACATTGGTGCCACAGAACTCAGAAGGGTGCATGGATGGACTTCTCCACAAGAGGCCCTCACACATTCACACACCTCCACCCTACCACCTCAGACCAGCAGAGGGAGCCCGTTAGGGATATATATAGGGAGGCTTGAGCCAGGCAGCTCAGTGAGAGATTAGTTCCTGCTTAGACACAGAGAGCAACAGAGCTCAGAGTTGAGCAGAGAGAGTGCTGACGCTCAGAGAGCAGCACGCTGGCTGCTGTGCTTAGGCGAGCCAAGGCCTACAGCACGTGTGAAGGCCTAGTGAGGACCTTGAGTGGGCCGAAGGCGAGAGGAGAAGGAACAAGTAGTGAGGGGGCAGAGGAGCATACCAGGCTCACCCCGATATATATACCGGACACCGGGTCCACACCTACAGGGACCCCTTTACACCCAGTAGGAACCACCGGAATCCCTGGAGGACTACAGGTCCCAGGTTCACCAAACGCTGATTACAGTACCAGGGCTAGGAGTCACGGAGGTCCCAGCGTCCAGGGAGAGTGATCTCCAAAGAGAAGGCCCTACCACCAGGTCAGCAGGTGCAAAGAGAGACAGTAACCAAGCTAGGCCTAGCTCCAGGCAGGTCAGAAGCTTAGCGAATAAAGCAACGGATCAGGAGGCCCTATACCCGCTCACTGGGGAGAGTCCAAAAGTGTGCCCTTCGCCTGGAGTACCCTGGACGGTGCCTTCAACATCACCAGTAAAGGTACTGAAGCTTACCCCCGTGTGAGTGTCCATCTTTCCTCCGGGACCGTCCTGCCGACTCTCCCTTGCACCTTCATCCATTACACCCCACGCTGCCCTGGAGCTAGCTCTACCTGTGGAGAGCCACACCACCCCTGCTGCCATAACACCAGCTCCAGAGGACTGCTCTGCAGCGGCGGGACCCCTTAGCTGCATACCGTGGCGTCACGAACATTTTGCCAAAATCCCCTATAAATCTCCCCCTTTCACTGACAGCCCTGGGTCACGCACCGGGCCAGCTACCGTGATATCCCCTCAGCAACCAGAGGCCCGGCTGCCGAGTACCCCACGGCCCAGGGGGCGCGTCAGCCTTGGCGTCACAAACAGGATTCCGTGCCCGTTGCCACCGGGTACTGTGCGCCTTAAGAGACTGTAATACTCACTGTGGTGAACTTTTCCCGCCATTCCTGAGATTTCCCGCCATTGTCCGCCATCTTCCTGTCGCCGCGCGGGAAGAAGAGGGGCGTAACCGCAGGAATCGGAGAGGAATAACCGCTGGAAGCACGCGAAGCCCAGGACACGCCCCGCAGCTGACGTCGAACCAGGAAGCGTCAGGTCCTGGAAGGAGTCCAGAGGAGGCTCTGATGTCAGACGCGAGTGACGCAAAGTCGTGGAAGAAGACCATCGCCCGCTGAGCTGCGGCCTACCCGAAAAAGGAAGTGAAGAAGGTAGGCTCCGCTTCACTAGGGGGGCACAGTAATGGCCGACGACCAGCAAGCCGCCGGAGCACCTGTTAACGCTCCAGATGCCCAACCTGCGCCCGGCGCTGCACAGGCCCGAGCGGCCGCTCCACCAGCAGGGGTCGTGACCCCTTTGAAACCCATGGCCCTGCCGTATATCCCTGGAGGGAAGTGGCTCCCGCAGTATAATGGCAAACTGGACACCCTGTCCGGATTCAAGAGAAAAATATGCGGTGTGCTAGATATGTATTCTCTGACTGGTAAACAGAGAGCCGCTGTTGTGCTGGGACAATTGACTGGTGCCACAGAGCGGGAAGTTGAACCCTGGCCAGCCGCAGACCAGGAATCAGTATCCATCATCTTTAAGAGACTGCAAACTGTGTTTGAAAGCCACACTGAGATAGATCTCCGGATGAGGTTCTACCATTGTGTCCAGAAACCTGAGGACAGTGTCCAGGACTACGCCTGCCGCTTACAGGAAGCCCTGCGGGCCCTGAAACAGGTTAGTCCAGCCAGCTTACAAAGTGAAAATAAAATGCTGACGGAACAATTCATCTGGGGGTTGAGATCCCAGGAGGAGAGCAGAACTGTACGGTGGTGGGCCTTAGACCATCCAGATGCCACATTTGACACCCTTAAGGACATGGCTATAAAGGGTCTGCAACCCCTGGAAACAACAGATACTGGTATCCAGCGTTACCAGGATGGGGCCACCCCAGTGCCCGCAGCACCCACTGCTCCTTCATTAACGGCGGAAACAAAAAAGCAAACAGTGCCTCCTAGCGAGCTGGACAGCCTACGCTCTGAAGTGCGCCAGTTAAGTAAAACCCTGGCCACTGTCTTGAGCACCCTGCAGCTACAGGAGGAGCCCGAGCCGGAAGGAAGGATACTACTCGCCGACAGCCCTGAGGATGTCCCCTGGATGAGAAGAAGAAGGAGGACAACGCCACCCCGTGGGAGGACCAATGACCAAAGTCGCTCTCCAGGAGAATTCATCTGCTACCACTGCCAAAAGGCAGGCCACACAGCGTGGAACTGTCCTTTAGACGAGCAAACCCTGGGGCCGAGGGCAGACACCCAGGAGTAAATCAAGCAGACTCATCAAACTGGTACCATCGGTTTGTGGGAGGAAGACCTTTCCTGTCCATTGTGCTGGATGGCATTGCGACACCTGCCCTGCTGGACACTGGATCTCTGGTAACCATCATACATGATGTCCACTACAAAAGGTACTGGTCCGTAGATGAACTCCAGCCGCCAGCCCTGAACCTCTCCGTGTATGCCTCTAACGGCCTTCTTCTTAACCTAGTAGGGGTTAAGAATGTGACAGTGAAGGTGGGGAGAGCGGAACTAAAGGACCAAGGACTAATTGTAGTGGAGTCTAATCCTGGTGATACAGACTTGTATATGATACTTGGTACAAATATTGTCGGTACGGTAACTGTTTGGGAGAAGTGTTGTTTTTGCTCCAACAGATTGCTGACACCGCCAAACCAGAAAGAGATCCGAGCCCTTATGTACCAGCAACAGGTAAAGCTATCAGGTGGTGAAATTGGTAATGTACGGGTGACAGACCTGATACCCATTGTGATTCCCCCATTGAGTGAAATGCTGATTTGGTGTAGAGCAGCAATAGGTCTCAAAGGACAGAACTATCAGGCGGTAGTGGAGCCCATTAGTTCGGAGCACAGACCTACACTCTTAACAGCCAGAGGGGTGGTTGATGTACGACTCCTAAATTATGGGGAGGATGAAGTTAAATTACCAAGATATGCCACTGTCGCCAGGTTGTATACTGTGGATAACAACGCCATACACACAGTGGAATCCTTGACCCCACCAGATACAGTGGAGGACAATGACTCCGAAGCCCAGTTGGAGGATTGGTGTCAACAGCTCCATGTTGGGACTGACACCACTCCTGTCCATCAAAAACAAGGTGTATACAGGGGGGTCCAGGAATACCTGTTCGTGTATTCAGCAAACACCCACTTGATTTTGGGAGGATTAAAGGGGTACAACACTATATACCCACAGATGACCATCCACCCATCAAAGAACGTTACAGGCCAATCCCACCAGCACACTACCAGAAAGCGAAGGAAATGTTGCATGACATGCGGAAGGCAGGAGTAATAAGAGATAGCTGTAGCCCTTGGGCAGCTCCCCTGGTCCTGGTCAGGAAAAAGGATGGAAGCATGAGAATGTGTGTAGATTACAGACAGGTAAATCGCATAACACATAAAGATGCATACCCTTTTCCCCGTATAGAGGAATCCCTGGCTGCACTAAAGTCTGCAAATTACTTCTCTACCCTTGACCTTACTAGTGGGTACTGGCAAGTAGCAGTTGCTGAGGAGGACCGAGAGAAGACGGCCTTCACTACCCCGATGGGACTCTGCGAGTTCAACAGTATGCCGTTCGGACTCTGCAACGCCCCTGGAACGTTCCAGAGATTGATGGAGTGCTGTTTGGGACACCGTAACTTCGAGACCATGCTGCTATACCTGGATGACGTGATAGAATACTCCAAGACGTATGAGGACCATTTGAAGCACCTGGCGGAGGTATTTGAGTCGTTGTCCTGGTATGGGATGAAATTGAAGCCTTCCAAGTGCCACCTGCTCAAACAGAAGGTCCAGTATCTGGGGCACATCGTCAGTCCAGAAGGAGTAGCACCAGACCCGGAGAAGGTCACTGCCATCCAGAAATGTCCGGAACCAAAGAATCTCAAGGAGGAACGTCAGTTCCTCCTTGAGATTCTTTGGTTCCGGACATTTCTGGATGGCAGTGACCTTCTCCGGGTCTGCATAATTCCCCTGCTCCTATGTATGCTGTCTTCTAATGCTCTGCTGACCCGTCTCTCTGGTACATGCTCTGCATAATTCCCCTGCTCCTATGTATGCTGTCTTCTAATGCTCTGCTGACCCGTCTCTCTGGTACATGCTCTGCATAATTCCCCTGCTCCTATGTATGCTGTCTTCTAATGCTCTGCTGACCCGTCTCTCTGGTACATGCTCTGCATAATTCCCCTGCTCCTATGTATGCTGTCTTCTAATGCTCTGCTGACCCGTCTCTCTGGTACATGCTCTGCATAATTCCCCTGCTCCTATGTATGCTGTCTTCTAATGCTCTGCTGACCCATCTCTCTGGTACATGCTCTGCATAATTCCCCTGCTTCATCTGTCCCACTCCAATCAATATTCACATATGTTTGTTCTTTCCCCACTCTATACCTTATCTGATTTTTAGAGGTGCTAAACTGCAGAGACTTGCGTCCTGGCTCTGTCTTTGATCACCCAGCCATCTCCTGCTGAAATGACCAGCTGTTAATTTATCCACAAGCCGTTCCCACAATGCCCTACACCTGATATAGTTTAATGTGGCCTATATATTTAGACTCTCTGTAAGGGGTGCACGCGTGCTGGGGTGTGCACGCGTCTTCTTGTGCAAAGTGGCTTCGGAGAGAAGTGGCAGTTATTTCAGAGGCAGTTAGTCAGGGCAGGAGTCAGGTAACAAACACCTTGACCACTCACTCTCCTTAAACTATGTTTCTGTTAGCTCTCACTTTTTCCTCTATAGTCCTCCACTTTCTAATAACCCCTCAAATCCCTACACCAAGTAAGAAACTCATCATCTCTCCCTCTATCCTCCCCATTCATCTCACCTCCTCCTCCAAATTATTCCTCAACATTCAATCCTGGATCTCCAAACACAGACAGCCACCTCATGCTCTCTCTTGCTCCTACCTGCTAACACTTTCTCTGCTCCTCCTCACTGCTGGAGATATCTCTCCAAATCCTGGTCCTCCTCGCCATATCCCCACAGTTACTTCTACCTCCTATCCACGACCTTCCTCAAACTGTCGCAACCCTTCTAACCTCATACCCATCCAACTAATACCCACCTCCTCAGCTATACTAACAGGAGCTCTATGGAACGCTCGCTCTGTCTGCAACAAACTTTCCTTCATCCACGATCTTTTCATTACAAACAAACTCTCCTTCCTCGCCATCACCGAAACCTGGCTCACCCCCTCTGACACAGCCTCCCCAGCTGCCCTTTCATATGGCGGATTCCACCTTTCCCACACCCCCCGCCCCAATGGCAAACATGGTGGAGGCGTAGGTTTCCTCCTATCAGAACTCTGCGCTTTCACCAAAATCCCACTGCCACCCTCCGTTACACTCCCCTCTTTTGAGGTGCACTGTGTGCGCATCTATTCCCCCTCCAACCTCCAACTGGCCGTCGTTTACCGACCCCCAGGGCAAGCCACCACCTTCTTAGACCATTTCACTACCTGGCTGCTTCACTTCCTTTCCACTGACATCCCCACTATCATAATGGGTGACTTCAACATCCCCATTGACACTCCCCACTCGTCTGTCTCTAAGCTCCTATCCCTCACTTCCTCCTTTGGACTCACTCAATGGTCTTCCACACCCACCCACAAAGATGGCCACACACTGGACCTCATCTTCACCCGCCTCTGTTCCCTATCTAACCTCTCTAACTCACCACTCCCTCTCTCTGACCACAACCTCCTCACATTCTCTACCCTCTCCTCTCCGGGTGCACAATCCCCAATCCACAAACTCACACACCCTCGCAGAAATCTCAAACACCTTGACCTACACTCTCTCTCTGAATCCCTCCTTCCTCTCACAGACATAAATTCCTTGCACGATGCAGACGTTGCTGCTGCTTCATATAACACCACAATAGCTGCAGCTCTAGACTCGATCGCCCCTCTCACACACACCACACCTCGCACATTCAACAGGCAACCCTGGCACACTAAACTTACCAAAGAACTGCGCCGGGCCTCCAGGGTTGCGGAGCGGAGATGGAAAAGGTCTCACTCCATCGAGCACTTCATCGCATTCAAGCAATCCCTCACTAATTTCAAGTCTGCACTCACTACAGCAAAACAAACCTACTTCTCATCTCTCATATCCTCCCTATCTCACAACCCTAAACAGCTATTTAACACTTTCAACTCTCTCCTTCGTCCCCCAGCACCTCCTCCCTCTTCTCTCATCTCAGCCGACGACTTTGCCTCATTCTTCAAACAGAAGATTGACACCATCAGACAAAACTTTGGCCTAAAGTCCACACAACCCCTCCTCATATCTACTCAACCCTCCTCCTCCAAACCCCACTTCTCCACCATTACAGAAGGTCAAGTCTCCTCTTTACTCTCCAAATCACACCTCACCACCTGCGAACTTGACCCAATCCCATCCCACCTCATCACTAACCTCACCTCAGTCTTCATCCCAACCCTAACCCACCTCTTCAATCTATCACTAACAACCGGAGTCTTCCCCTCATGTTTCAAACATGCCGCAATCACACCCATCCTCAAAAAGCCCTCCCTTGACCCTTCCTCTCTGACCAGCTACCGCCCCATATCACTCCTCCCCTTTGCCTCAAAACTTCTAGAACAACATGTCCACCTTGAACTGTCCTCCCACCTCTCCTCCTGCTCCCTCTTCGACCGTCTACAATCTGGCTTCCGACCGTATCACTCGACTGAAACTGCCCTGACCAAAGTCACCAACGACCTACTAAATGCCAAATCCAAGCGACACTACTCCATCCTCCTCCTTCTGGACCTGTCATCTGCCTTTGACACAGTGGACCATTCCCTCCTACTCCAGATTCTCTCATCTCTTGGCATCACGGACTTGGCTCTATCTTGGATCTCCTCATACTTAACAGACAGGACATTCAGCGTCTCCCACTCACGCACCACCTCCTCATCTCGCCCCCTATCTGTCGGTGTCCCCCAAGGTTCAGTTCTAGGACCTCTGCTCTTCTCCATCTACACCTTCGGCCTGGGACAGCTCATAGAGTCTCACGGCTTTCAGTATCTCCTCTATGCTGACGACACACAGATCTACCTCTCTGGACCCGATATCTCCTCCCTACTAACCAGAATCCCACAATGTCTGTCCGCCATCTCATCCTTCTTCTCCAACAGGTTTCTAAAACTCAACATGGATAAAACAGAGTTCATCATCTTTCCACCCTCTCATTCACATCCCCCATCCGACCTATCCATCAACGTCAATGGCTGTTCACTCTCCCCAGTCCCACAAGCTCGCTGCCTTGGGGTAACCCTGGACTCTGATCTCTCCTTCAAGCCACATATTCAAGCCCTTTCCACCTCCTGCCGACTCCAACTCAAAAACATCTCCCGGATCCGTGCATTCCTCAGCAAAGACTCTGCAAAAACACTAGTGCATGCCCTCATCATATCCCGCCTCGACTACTGCAACCTCCTGCTCCGTGGCATCCCTTCCAACACTCTTGCACCTCTCCAATCTATCCTAAACTCTGCTGCTTGACTAATCCACCTGTCCCCCCGCTATTCCCCGGCCTCTCCTCTCTGTCAATCCCTTCACTGGCTCCCTATTGCCCAGAGAATTCAGTTCAAAACTCTAACCATGGCATACAAAGCCATCCACAACCTGTCTCCCCCATACATCTGTGACCTAGTCTCCCGGTACTTACCTGCACGCAACCTCCGATCCTCACAAGATCTCCTGCTCTACTCCCCTCTTATCTCCTCCTCCCACAATCGTATACAAGATTTCTCCCGTGCTTCCCCCCTACTCTGGAACTCTCTACCCCAACATATCAGACTCTCGCCGACCGTGGAAACCTTCAAAAGGAACCTGAAGACCCACCTCTTCCGACAAGCCTACAACCTGCAGTAAACACCACTGCACGACCAGCTCTACCCTCACCTACTGTATCCTCACCCATCCCTTGTAGACTGTGAGCCCTCACGGGCAGGGTCCTCGCTCCTCCTGTACCAGTCGCTGACTCGTTTTGTTAAGATTATGTAAATGCTTTTGTTATGTATATCCCTATCACATGTAAAGCGCCATGGAATAAATGGCGCTATAATAATAAATAATAATAATAATAATAATAGTTCCTGGGACTGGTCGGGTACTACCGGAGATTTGTGAAGGACTACACCAAGAAGGCAGCACCTTTGCAAGATCTCCTGGTGGGACAGTACCACAGAGGCAAGAATCCCCCCCACCTTCCAGTGGGGTAAAGAGCAGGCTGAGTCCTTTGCAGTGATGAAAGAGATCCTGACTGGCGAAGAAATCCTGGCCTACCCTGACTACAGCCAACCTTTCCTGCTGTACACTGATGCCAGCAACGAGGGACTAGGAGCTGTGTTGAGTCAGAATCAGTATGGCAAAGAGAAGGTGATTGCCTATGCTAGAAGGAAGCTTCGTCCGACCGAGAGGAATCCAGAAAACTATAGCAGCTTCAAGTTGGAGCTCCTGGCCTTGGTCTGGGCCATCGCTGAATGATTCAAGCACTACTTGGCCTCCAGTAAGTTCACTGCTTACACTGCTTACACTGACAACAACCCCCTGACACATCTAGAGACAGCCAAGTTGGGAGCCATGGAACAGCGTTGGATGGCCCGACTGTCAAACTATCAATTCACCATCAAGTACCGGGCAGGCCACAAGAATGCCAACGCCGATGCCCTATCTAGAATGCCTCACCAGTCGGACACTGAAGAAGAAGTGGATGACCTGGAGGAGATTGAGCTACCTGCCTTCCACAGAAATGGGATAGTCCACGAGCAGCGCACCTCCAGGAGGTATCGTGGTAAGACACTAAACCCTTTACCTCACCACAGTTGGAAGGAGACCTAGGACAGCGACCCGGTTGTCAGCCGTATCGAAGAACTGATAACCCAGGAAGGTTCCTCCCTGGAGAAGGACGCTTCCCCACAAGCCAAGCAACTGTGGAATGAGAGAAGCTGGCTGTTCAACTATAGAGAGAAGCTGTGCCGAAGGTATGTCAACCCTAGGACCCATGAGATGGTATGGCAGATCGTAGTGCCCAGGACAGACATCCAGATGGTGTTGGAGGCCTACCAGTACTTTGGCTGGAAAAAGCTGGAACCTCTCCTGAAGAGTCGGTTTTATTGGGTTGGAATGCGGAGCTCCATAGAGGGGTGGTGCCGGGATTGTGGACCCTGCAGTCTCAGAAGAAAAGACTACAGCAGCCAGAAGGCACCCCTGCAGTCCATCAAGACAACCCAGCCCCTGGTGATCGTCGCTTTGGATCACGTCAAGCTGTCACCCAGCAGGTCAGGCTACTCTTATGCCCTGACCATGGTGGATCACTACTCCCGGTTCCTGGTGGTGGCCCCCGTCAAGGATCTGACGGCAGAAACTGCAGCAAGGATGTTTCAAGCATACTAATGCAGGCCCCATGGATACCCGGATAAGGTGCTGACGGATCAAGGCCCTGCCTTTGAAGCCGAGCTGTTCAAAGAGTTTTGCCATCTGTATGGGTGTAAGAAGATCCGGACTACACTGTACCACCCCCAAACCAATGGGTTATGTGAAAAGATGAATAACATAGTCATCGACCTGTTGAAGACCTTACCTTTAGAAGAAAGAAAGCAGTGGCCGGACAAACTATCTGACCTGGTAGATCTGTACAATCACATACCTGTGAGTTCCACCAATTGTACTCCAGTGTACCTCATGAGAGCAAGACCCGGAAAGTTGCCCATGGACCTGGAGCTTGGAGTGGTAGAGCCGGAAGCAGATATGTCCACTGAAGACTGGGATATGACTTGACAGGAGCAGTACAGGAGAGTACAGGCCTGTGTCGAAGACAGTCTAAGTAGGGTGAGAGTTAAGATGGAAGCACAGTACAACAAGAGTGCACCATCCAAACCCTTGACACCTGGAGAAGTTGTGCTGAAACGAAAGAGAAGAAGCCACAAGCTTGATGACCAGTGGGAAAGGGAACCTTACACTGTGTTGAATTCCATATTCGACAATAGAAAAACCTGTCTAATTAGCAAAGATGGAGGAAAAACAACTGCAACGGTATCAAGAGACCATCTCAAGTTGTGCCCAAGTCCGCTGAAGCCCCAGGAGGAAGTGCCTCTCATCGTATCGGAGGAGCCTAAAGAAGAAGTACTCCATACTGTCTTAGGAGATTTCCTGGCAGATTGGCCTCAACTGGATGGAGCGGTAATAATACCTGTGCTACACTTCTACCAACAGCCAGAAGACCCGCCACTGCAAGTAAGACCTGTAAGTGCCCCAGAAGAGCCTGCTCAGGAAGAATCCCCGGAAGAAGGATCACCGGTAGAAGCAGAGCCAGTAGGCCCAGTAATCAGTGTACTTGCCAGTCCCGTAGAGAGGTTAAGGCAGTCTTGCAGTCCACCAACACATAAAGCTGATAGAGCAGAAAATAGCGCAAGCATCCACACTACACGCATTCCAGTACTACGTAGGTCATCACGTAGCACAAAAGGCCAGACCCCTGTCAGGTATAAAGAGAAAGTAGAGAAGCAATGACAGTATAAATAGTTACCCCGTAGGGCATGTTCTTGTAATAATTTCAAGTATTTATTTATTTATTTATTTATCTTGCCTTGCTAATGGACAATTTATGTGACACGGACACTTCTAATTGCATTTAGTTACCCATAAGGGTATATATAAAGGACTCGGTGGCTGAGGACTGTGAGCAGCCCAAAAACTGTCATGTACATAGTTGCACTCCCTGGAGTGCCCCTTAAGTGACCACGGAACAAAAACCCGTTTGGCGTGGCAGAAGACGTGGTCCAGCACCTGGATCGCCTATGCCCTGTAGCCACGCCCAGGGCCTACGTTGAGGGTTTTCAGACGTGTCCCTCATGTTCCTTCATCGGTGAAATGGACACCAGGTTACGGGACTTGCTGTAACTTTATTGTTATTATTGTATTATAATGTTACCTGTAATGTTCAAGAAAAGTGCCTCCCATAAAGGGAAGAAATGTTGTTGTAAACCTGTTTTGAGAAAAATGCTTCAGTCCAGGAGTACTGAGTTTTACTAGGGGGGGATGTGGCGCCCTGCTGTGCATTGGTGCCACAGAACCCAGAAGGGTGCATGGATGGACTTCTCCACAAGAGGCCCTCACACATTCACACACCTCCACCTTACCACCTCAGACCAGCAGAGGGAGCCCGTTAGGGATATATATAGGGAGGGTGGAGCCAGGCAGCTCAGTGAGAGATTAGTTCCTACTTAGACACAGAGAGGGACAGAGCTCAGAGTTGAGCAGAGAGAGTGCTGACGCTCAGAGAGCAGCACGCTGGCTGCTGTGCTTAGGCGAGCCAAGGCATACAGCACGTGTGAAGGCCTAGTGAGGGCCTTGAGTGGGCCGAAGGCGAGAGGAGAAGGAACAAGTAGTGAGGGGGCAGAGGAGCATACCAGGCTCACCCCGATATATATACCGGACACCGGGTCCGCACCTACAGGGACCCCTTTACACCCAGTAGGAACCACCGGAACCCCTGGAGGACTACAGGTCCCAGGTTCACCAAACGCTGATTACAGTACCAGGGCTAGGAGTCACGGAGGTCCCAGCGTCCAGGGAGAGTGATCTCCAAAGAGAAGGCCCTACCACCAGGTCAGCAGGTGCAAAGAGAAACAGTAACCAAGCTAGGCCTAGCTCCAGGCAGGTCAGAAGCTTAACGAATAAAGCAACGGATCAAGAGGCCCTATACCCGCTCACTGGGGAGAGTCCAAAAGTGTGCCCTTCGCCTGGAGTACCCTGGACCGTGCCTGCAACATCACCAGTAAAGGTACTGAAGCTTACCCCCGTGTGAGTGTCCATCTTTCCTCCGGGACCGTCCTGCCATCTCTCCCCTGCACCACCATCCATTACACCCCACGCTGCCCTGGAGCTAGCTCTACCTGTGGAGAGCCACACCACCCCTGCTGCCGTAACACCAGCTCCAGAGGACTGCTCCGCAGTGGCGGCACCCCTTAGCCACATACCACAGGTGGCGTCACGAACATTTTCCCAAAATCTCCTATAAATCTCCCCCTTTCACTGACCGCCCTGGGTCATGCACCGGGCCAGCTACCGTGATATCCCCCCAGCAACCAGAGGCCCGGCTGCCGAGTACCCCACGGCCCCGGGGGCGCGTCAGCCTGAAGATAATGCGCCCCCAGGGCCGTGGGGTACTCAGCAGCTGGGCCTCTGGTTGCCGGGCGGTATCACGGTGGCTGGCCCGGTCCGTGGCCCAGGGCGGTCACTCAAAAGGGGAATAGTTATAGGGGATTTAAGTGTTCGTGACGCCACCCGTGGATTGCGGCTAGAGGGAGCCGCCGCTGAGGAGGAGTCCTCTGGAGTTGGTGTTACGGCAGCAGGGATGGTGTGGCTCTCCACGGGTAGAGCTAGCTCCAGGGCAGTGTAGGTAAATGGTGGTTGCGCTGGGCATTGTAGTGCAGGGAGGGAATGATGGCACGGATTAAATAATTGGACAGAGGCGGTGCAGTGCAGTCATCCGTGTCTTTACTCACAGTTCTTTAGTTCCTCAGGGTGCACTGTCAGCTTACAGCCTCCCGTGTTGCGCTGCGTTCACCAGGCAGGAGTTCAGTGCTTCCTCTGGTAGATCAGGGGTACCTGGCAGAACCCCACTTTCACGTGTTCCTATTTAGACCGTCTTCACACTGGGTCTTTCTCCCTCCTGCCCTGCGCTGCCCACTCTCAATCCTGCTCGGGTGCTCTGAAGTCCTTCCTGTACGTCGGATTCCGGACCTGCTTGACCCTCCTGGGGATTAGAATGCGGCTTACGATCCCTCTGTCTTCTGACAGATTCGGGGCGTACGGGTGCCTTCCTGCACTCGCCGTACCCCCTAGGATCCCTTCAACACACCCTCAGATGGCTTCCCTATTTTATACTCCTACCAAAGTGCTCCCTCTAGCTACTTCCTCCACCCACACCCACTACTGGTTCCCCCTACCTCTGGGTTCCCCCCACTCCAGCCAGGGACAGGGCTCAGCAGGAAAACACATTGCATCTTGCCCTTCCAGCCGGCCTGGAGTAGTGTAGTGTTGGATGCAGGTGTTTGGGGTTCCAAGCAGCACTCCCTCCTTACCTGAGAGAAGGAGACACCACACCTCTGGTTGAGGTGCAGTACCTCTGTGGCAACTGAACCCTCAGGGGCGCCACATTCACACATAGGATTTTTAATGCGTTTTTGCACTTTTGCATTGCTTTTTTTAACATTTTACTACCTTATCTGGCCATGTGGTGTGTGAGACGTAATCAGACACATCCTGTTTCATTTATGAAGGAGGGACAGTGGGATTTAAAGGGAATCTGTCAGCAGGTTTTTGCGAGCTCATCTGAGAGCAGCATGATGTAGGCAAAGAAACCCTCAATCCAATGATGTATCACTTGGATTACTGGATTACTGGGTGCAGCCATGCTGATACAATCAGAGGTTTTAGATTTAGCATGAAGCAGAGCTGAGAAAGCTAACCCCACCCACACCAGGCTCTCCATGTACAAAGTCCTTAGACAGTGAGGTGATTAGTTGCCAGACTAGTCCTGCAATGTTAATCTCTTAGTCATAAATCCTTCACAGTTAGTAAACAGCACGCACTTTGACAAGTGATACATCCCTGAATTCTGTGTCTCAATCTTTATCTTCGGCTGTCTTCAGATTACATGGCAAAAACCTGCTGACAGATTTCTTTAATTAGTAAAACTTTTGGCATTGAACCTAGCTGTCATCCCAAGCCCAGCTGTTGCAGCAGTAGCAGAGCTATGAGTTACTGCTTTGCTCCTTCCACTGATGTTGCAGTTGCACTGTAACGACCGGAACACCGGATACGGTGCTGCTATGAATGACTTTCTTTATACTGGTCACACAAATGACAGGGTTAAACGATTCTACAAAATATGGGCCACAACAGCCACTAACACAAATTACAAGTTATGCAGCCCAAGAGAGCCCAAGTGCCAATCTCGCGGGAATGAGCCAATCTACCCCTGGGCTATGCCGCTCTCACCCTTATTCAGTACAGGGCCTACCCAGGATGTTACTGTGGACGTGGCACGTGGTCCTCCCAGGAATATAACCTTACACCCCCCTCCCACACTAATACAATGGGATCTGTTAAAGGGCCAGCAGTCATACCTCACTATTGTTAGAGGGCCATCAGCCGGCTATGCTTTATTGTTCCCATAATAAACTAGCGGGTCTCCTATACTGTTATTGCCTATGCAATAAATACAAGGGCTGCCAAAAATGTGAACGCACCCCAATACCCCTTTGAAGAGACATAGAGGAGGGCCTCAGTAAAAAAAAAATGTTCCCATTATAAAGGAGCGGGTCTCCTATACTGTTATTGACTATGCAATAAATGCAAGGGCTGCCAAAAATGTGGATGCACCCCAATACCCCTTTAAAGAAACATAGAGGAGGGCTTCAGTTAAAAAAAATCCCCATTATAAAGGAGCAGGTCTCCTATATTGTTATTGCCTATGCAGTAAATGCAAGGGCTGCCAAAAATTTGGACGCACCCCAATAACCCTTTGAAGAGACATAGAGGAGGGCCTCAGTAAAAAAATGTTCCCATTTTAAAGGAGCGGGTCCCCTATACTGTTATTGCCTATGCAGTGAATGCAAGGGCTGCCAAAAAATTGGACGCACTCCAATACCCCTTTGAAGAGAGGAGGTCCTCATTCAAAAAATTGTTACCATTGTTAAGGAGTGGATCTCCTTTACTGGTAATGCCCATGCACTAAGTGCATGGGCTGAAAAACATTTACCCATGGGGGGTATACATGAACATACTGTATATCATACAGAATGTTAGAGGTAGGCCTCTAAAAAAAATTCCTACGGGCATCATAAACACCCTTAAAAAAATTATGTGGGTGTTGCATCACCGTCACCCTGGTGATATGGTGGTGGAGGAGAAGGAGAAGGAGGAGGACAACAGAAAATAGACAAAATCAAGAAGCGTATACCCATGTCTGAGTGTGAAGAGGTGCATGGGAATAGACCTCCCAAAAAAAAGCCGCTCTAACAAAACGCTAGTGGCAGGGAAGGCCAGGACCTTCAAGGAGTAGAGAGCCAGTTCATACCATGAGTCCAGCTTGAATACCTAATAATAATAAGGCACAGAGGAATCACGAAGGACATTGGTATGGTCAGCAAGGTACTCCTTCAGCATATTCGAAAACTTTTCCCTCCTTGTGAGAGTACCCCGCGCATCAGGGCCTGTGCGCTGGGAGGGTCTGAGAAAACTGTCCCACACCTTTGACAGTGTTCCCCTGCCTCTGCTGCATTGTATTTTTGTCTCCCTCGCCTGTACACCTTGGTTGTCCAACGAACTGTGATCTCTGCCGCCAGCATTTTCAGATGGGAATTTTTTTAATAATTCTGCAACAAGGGCCTTCTGGTACTGCAACATTTTAGTAGACCTCTCTGCTGCGGGAAGAAGAGATACAATGTTCTCCTTGTAGTATGGGTTTAGAAGTGTCACCAACCAGTAATGACTATCACCCAAAATTTGGACAACGCAATGGTCACGGGAAAGGCAGCGTAAACTCAGCCATGTGTGCCAGACTGCTAACAGGCAAGGCTTCCGTATCCTCACCAAGAGGACGACTGACCATGCTCTCCTCATCCTCCTCCTCGTTCTCCCTCTCCTCAGGTCATCCACGCTGAACAGACGGTTTGACAGTTGTGTAGGTAGTATCGTCTATCGCGCAGGAAACTAACTTCTGTTCTTCCTCCTCCTCATTGTCACCCAATCCGCGTTGGGATGAGATGAGGCTGGGCTGTGTGGAATCACCCTGTATGGTTTCTTGCTCCATCTCATCGTGCTCCACCTGCAATGCCTCCTCTTTAATTGTGAGCAGAGAGTGTTTCCATACAAAGAGAAGCGGCACTGTGACGCTAATTATGGCATCATCGCCGCTCACCATCTTGGTGGAGTTCTCAAAGTTTTGGAGGACGGCACAGATGGCACTGTCCCCATTGGGGCTCACAATCTACATTCCCTATCAGTATGTCTTTCGGGGTGTGGGAGGAAACCGGAGAACCTGGAGGAAACCCACGCAAACATGGGGAGAACATACAAACTCCTTGTAGATGTTGTCCTTGGTAGGATTTGAACCCAGGACCCCAGCGCTGCAAGTCTGCTGTGCTAACCACTGAGCCACCGTGCGGTTCGCTCATCTCTACTCACAACCAAGAACTGCTCTTCCATCTTAATCACGATGTTCGGATAGGGGCGAGACCGGTTACATCCTGGGGGAACCATTACTCAGGGCGACCATAGACTGCAGCTTCTTTCAGGCACACAGGGGTATTGACCATCAGGCACACACACGTAGGTTGTTTCACTTGCTGACCAAACACACTTGACAAGAGTCCTCATAAATGGTAGAACAGTAGCATTTAGTAAGAAGCCACGCAGCCAGTGCAAGTTAAGTCTTATGAGCAACATGTTCCAGTGACAAACAGTACAGTTTCCTTAGCAGCACAGCAATTCACAGTCTTTCCAGTAGTATAGGACAGCACAGTTCTAATGCAAAGGCACATTAATTAGCACAGCATTCTTTACAGCACAGTGAGATGGAGGCGGGGGAGGAGGGTTTGCTGAGGGAGATGATCTCTATAACAGGCTTCCTTCCAGTCCTTATCTTCCTGGCCGATAAAACTCTACACTGTTAGCTCAGGGAGTCTAACTGACCTTTGTTTAGCTTCCCTCCTGACCTGAATTCTGTTCCCTTGCATTCTGTGAGATACAGATCACAAGCCATCTTTCTCTTCGGCTCCGGCCAGACAGTAAACAACTTCCCCAAAATCCCCTTGGGGCTCTGCTAAAACACTCCCCTTCTCCTGTGACTGTGTTAACCTCTCTAGTTGCTGGATGCTTCTGGAGCACAACAATTCTTGTCTCCTGTGTTTGTGTTACTTCTAATAATTGCTGAATGCTTTTAAAGCAACAGCACTACTTATACATGTCACAACAACATAGATTAGAGGTAGAGAAGAGGTACTCTGTCTTTGTTATACAGGTACCTTAACAAAAAAAAGAAAAGAGTTGTAATAGCTGTCTACTAAATTGGTAGGATGCTGTGCAACGCTGTAATAAAGCACACCCATTTCTTGTCATGCTCCCTGGATGGTAATTAGGATTCCAGAGCTCTATTTTCTGACAAAGCAACCACAGCATCAAGCCCAAGAACCTTCTGGAAGTGCTACTTTCCGGTAAAAACGTCAGTGCCTAGGAATTTGCAAACTATTCCTGAAGTCTCAGAGAACTTCATCAAGAGACGTTCTAGGAGAGCTGGCAAGTATGGTGAAATTTAGATTATTTTGTTTTCTAAGAAACAAAGTGAAATAAACTGTGTAAATATCAATTTAATGGAGTGGAGGTTGTTATTGATTATTATCGTTTGTTATAGAATAGCATCTCAATGGCTTTTCTGATATCCTTGTTCCTCAGACTGTAGATGATTGGATTGAATAATGGAGTCACTACTGTATATAGAAGATGCAGTGCCTTGCTTATATTGAGTAAATGTCTTCTTCTCGGAACAACATAGATTATGGTTAATGTTCCATAGTATGTACCTACTGATGTTAGGTGTGAGCTACAGGTGGAAAATGTCTTCTGCCTTCCAAAGGTTGAAGGAATTTTAAGAACTGTCATAAATATATTGATATACGTTACAACAATGAACACAAATGGCATTACAATTATGGGGATAGATAATACAAAGACTACAGCTTCAAGAGAAAATGTATCTGAGCATGACAACTTGAGAAGAGGTGTAAGCTCACACATGAAGTGGTCAATAACTTTAGGCCCACAGAAATCTCTGTCAAACAACATAATAGAAGTACTAAGTGTTACGATAAATCCTGACAACCAAGAGACACCTACAAGCCCAAGGCAAACATCAAGGTTCATGGTGGAAGTATAGTGAAGTGGTTTACAGATGGCCAGATACCGGTCATAGGACATCAATGTAAGGATGCAGCACTCTGCAATGGTCGATGCTCCATTCACATAGAACTGTGCTATACAGTGTTTCAAGGACATTTTCCCAACATCAAGCAGTATATTGTGGAGCATGGTAGGAGCAATATTTGTAGTAAATACAATATCACACAAAGATAGATGAAGGAGGAAACAGTACATAGGAGTATGGAGTTGATGGCTTCTTAAAACTAAAACAATGATAAGGAAATTTCCAAGCAATGTAGCCACATAAACAATGAAGAAGACTGTGAAGACAAAAGATCCAAGACTGTGAAGTCTTCCAAATCCAATTAGAACAAAGTCCTCTGTTATATTCATCATGATCAATCTTTGACGGTTAAAGGTTTCAGAGGATACAACAGAAGATTCATGGAAACTCAGAGATATTTTTTTTAACTGTAATCTCTATATTTTGTATATGCGATTGTGTTCCCAATTGCGACATATGGCTGTGAGATGTGGACACTCATGAAAGCAGACAGACGAAAAATGTATAACTGAGCTGTGGTGCTGGAGAAGATTTCTAAGAATCCCATGGACAGCTATGATCACCAACAAAGCTGTTCTTAATCATATAATGGCAGAATTGTCCCTGGAAGGCAATATCACCAGACAGAAACTGACCTATGTTGGACATCTTATGAGGGTAAATTCATTACAAAAGGGGATGCTACTAGAAATGGTCAATTGTAAAAAAAAACAAGGGAGACAAAAGGTTCATTGGCTGGATACCATCAAGAATGATGCAGGAATGAACATCAAGCAATTGAAAGAAGCCGTGGAAAACAGGGAAGCATGGCGAGAACTGGCTTACAGGGAATCCAAGGGTCAGAGACAACTGAATAAATAGAATCAGAATATGTCAACACTTTCAAAAAATGTGGGGTTTTCATATTTACCTGAGCAGATTAGCAAACAAGATAAGTCAGTTTAGGACAGGTCAATGCAAAATTATGGTTTTGTAGAATATAAACCATATAGATCCCTGCGGAAAGATTGTGGTGTAAATAATAGCCCCATTTCAACTGCATTTTATCAGCTGAATCAAATACTCGAAATCCTATGTGTTCATTCTGAATTGTAGGATAGATCAGGGCTTCTCAGTCTTTTTTAACTGGAGCAAATTCAATGACAACATTTTAAATAATTTGTTGGTTAGGTTATCTCAATATATTTTAAAACTTGTCTTGTCAACCTGGCAAAACATTAAAATAGTTATGTCGCTAAAGTAGTGATTGGAGAAAACAGAAAGACAACAAAGTGTCAAAACTGCTTGTAAGGGTTTGCTCACACCCATGAGTAACCAACGTATACACAGTGCTTAACAAGCATGTATACAGATTAGGAAGCACTGACAGCGCTTCCTCCCCCAGACTCACTGATCAAGTGATCACTGATTGTAGGGAGAGAACAAGAACTTCTGGGTCCTAGAAAACCTGGTCAACTCTGCTATGCAGGCAGGAGGCTGAATTTCCCATACATTTGGGACTAATATACCACCCCCTGTTACAGGGGAAATCAGCAATAAAAAGAATATATTGATATGTTAAACTACTCTCCCCTTCCCCAAAGGTCTGGGGGAAAAGGGCACAGTGTGTAAAATAAATACAGGTGCTTCTCACAAAATTAGAATATAATCAAAAAGCTAATTTATTTCAGTTCTTCAATACAAAAAGTGAAACTCATATATTATATAGAGTCATTACTGTTGATGATTATGGCTTACAGCAAATGAAAACACAAAAGTCATTATCTCAGTAAATTAGAATACTTTATAACACCAGCTTGAAAAATGAATTTAAAATGTGAAATGTTGGCCTACTGAAATGTATGTTCAGTAAATGCACTCAATACTTGGTCGGGGCTCTTTTTGCATCAATTACTGCATCAATGTGGCGTGGCATGGAGGCGATCAGCCTGTGGCACCTCTGAGGTGTTATGGAAGCCCAGGTTGCTTTGATAGCTGCCTTCAGCTCGTCTGCATTGTTGGGTCTGGTGTCTCTCATCTTCCTCTTGACAATACTCCATAGATTCTCTATGGGGTTAAGGTCAGGCGAGTTTGCTGGCCAATCAAGCAAAGTGATACTGTTGTTTGTAAACCAGGTATTGGTACTTTTGGCAGTGTGGGCCGGTGCCTAGTTCTGCTGGAGAATGAAATTTCCATCTCCAAAAAGTTTGTCAGCAGAGGGAGTCATGAAGTGCACTAAAATTTCCTGGTAGACAGCTGGCCTGACTTTGGTCTTGATAAAACACAGTGGACCTACACCAGCAGATGACATGGCTCCCCAAACCATCACTCATTGTGGAAACTTCACACTAGACCTCAAGCAGCTTGGATTGTGGCCTCTCCACTCTTCCTTCAGACTCTGGGACCTTGATTTCCAAATGAAATGTAAAATTTACTTTCATCTGAAAACAACACCTTGGACCACTGAGCAACAGTCCAGGTCTTTTTCTCCTTGGCCCAGGTAAGACGCTTCTGGCGTTGTCTATTGGTCATGAGTGGCTTGACACAAGGAATGCGACACTTGTAGCCCATGTCCAGGATACGTCTATGTGTGGTGGCTCTTGAAGCAATGACTCCGGCAGCAGTCCTCTCCTTGTGAATCTCCAAATTTTTGAATGGCCTTTTTTTAACAATCCTTTCAAGGCTGCGGTTATTCCGGTTGCTTGTGAATCTTTTTCTACCACACTTTTTCCTTCCACTTAACTGTCCATTAATATGCTTGGATACAGCACTCTGTGAACAGCCAGCTTCCTTAGCAATGACCTTTTGTGGCTTACCCTCCTTGTGGAGTGTGTCAATGACTGCCTTCTGGACATCTGTCAAGTCAGCAGTCTTCCCCATAATTGTGGAGCCTACTGAAACAGACTAAGGTACCTTTTTAAACGTGTAGGAAGCCTTTGCAGGTGTTTTTTGTTAATTATTCTAATTTACTGAGATAATGACTTTTGTCTTTTCATTGACTGTAAGACATAATCATGAACATTAACAGAAATAAACACTTGAAATAGATCACTCTGTTTGTAATGACTCTATATAATATACGAGTTTCACTTTTTGTATTGAAGAACTGAAATAAATTAACTTTTTAATGATATTCTAATTTTGTAAGAAGCACCTGTAAATAAATCAAGGAAAAATAAATAAAGCAAAACTTAAAAAAAGAGAGAGTCACCACCAGACCAAATAGCTGTTTCTAGCCCTGCTCCTTCAAAAAAAATGTTCAATACATGAAAATATTTTTTTTATAAAACTGGGAAAGTAAATTTAAAATGTTTTTTTAGTGGTCCTTTGTGGTCATATTTTTTTGTATGACCACAAATGACCACTAAAAAAAACATTTTAAATTTACTTTCCCAGTTTTCTAGAAAAATATTTTCATGTATTGAACATTTTTTTTCTTTACATTTCCCTCCAATATCAGCCCCCAATAAAAGGAATATAAAAATTACATAAAAATGAAGCTCCATGTACCACAAAAAAAGGCAAATATTATTTAAATACCGAATATCAAAAAATATTAGATCCAATTGAAAGTGCATGTAAGATAAAATCCAAGGATGTGACTGGACAGGAAGGGGGAAAATGGCCCAGTCCTGAACTGATTAATTCACCTGCTTGTTGTCACCCTTGTGTTCTGTTTTATGACCATTCATTTTAATTCCTCAACTAAATGGCTGTTGTTCTTTTTTCCTGTCTTGTTCAGACTACCCTGTCTCTGCATTTTAGTCTTAAGAGTAGGGCAATGACGGCACAGCAAGGGAGTGGCTGTTTCCTGAGCTGTGCAAAGTAACAGAGTCTGTATTGCCATGCCATGGCCACTGGGAACCATGAAGCCTGTACGCTAGTGTAGCACCCCGAGGGCTCGGTTGCTACAGAGGTATCGCATCTCAGTTAGAGGTGTGGTATCTCACTTCCAGGTAAGGATGGAGTGTGGATCAGGACCCTGACAGCTGCATGCATTACACCACATTTCCGGGGGACAGCTCGACGGTGCTCCCAGCAGCGAGCACGACAGACCATGTCCCTGGCTGGAGTGGGAGGGAGGGAACACCCAGAACAGGGGGAACCCAGTAGTGCAGGAGCAGAGAGGAACAGTTCCTGGATGCACAGAGAGAGGAGTATAAAAAGGTGGGGGCCATCTTAGGAGGGAGTTCTGTGAGAGGAGAAGGCAGGGAGCAGAGCTGCTGCATAGGCTCTGCTCCCTGGGCAGGCCTAGCACAGAGGCCGTAGCCTGAGGGAAGAAAGAAGGGGAACAGGGAGGCTCCAGGAACATGGAGGAAGGAGGGACCCCAGGGGTGCAGAACGGTCAGTAGCCACTGCACGCCCGAATTCACCTGAGTGGAGGGGTCAGGCCGCCGAAGGGGAACCGGATCCCTAAATTGGTGGAGGAGAAACTACACTCAGCCAAGAACCGGAGGTTGCGACCATTCATTGGCGCGGCCCCCTGCTGGGAAGGCACCACATAGGGCCCAGGGAAAACGGCCGGCACGTTATCCCGACAAGGTCCGAGGCAGCCGGACAGAAGTGGGGTCGCTGGTGGGGTATTAGAGGCCAGAGAAAGGACACATAAAGGGGGTCCTGTGAAGCGCTTCTAAATTACCTGGAGGTTGACCGAGCCCCTCACCTGGTGAGCGCAGCACGGCTCGGGCGGTTCTTGCTGACAGAAGTGACCTGGATAACAACTGTGAGTAGAAGACCCTGGACTGCATCATTGGACTCTGCGTGATTACTGCTGCGCCTGTACCATCACTCCCATCCTCCCTACGCACTGCCCTGAGGCTACGCTCCTCCCGTGGGGAGTTGTACTACACTCTGCTGCACCCACAACACCAGCCTCGGCGGTCTGCCCTGCAGCGGCGGTTCATCCTGACCGCGGTCCACGGGTGGCGTAGTCGGACATTCAGGACACGGATAAATAGACTGCCACGGTTTGGTCTGGCCACCCTGGGCCACGGGATCGGGTAGCCACTACTGCCCCCAGCATTGTGCGGAGGCCCGGGTGACCCACGGCCCAGGGGGCGAGTCACTAGCACTGTGGCTACAAAAATGTATTGAAGTCTTGGGTGGCAAGTGAGGGAAACGATGGATGAATCAGTGGCAGGTAGATGGGTGGAGGTTATTACAATGTTATTAAAGTAAGGAGGGAGACGGAGACTGTTGGAGCCATGTGCAATGTAGGAAGAGGAGCTTTCCAGAGGGTCAGGACTAAGGATCCTCCATTATCCCTGTGTGACCGACGATTTGATTATTTAAGGGATCTCATCTCTCATCTCTCATCACAGAATGGAGAGGTCTTTCATTTTTATTGTAGGTACATTTCAACTGTGAGAGACAGAATCTTGAAAAAAATCCAGAAAATCACATTGTATGATTTTTACATAATTAATTTGCACTTAATTGAATGAAATAAGTATTTGATACAATAGAAAAACAGAGGTTAATATTTGGTATAGAAACCTTTGTTTGCAATTACAGAGGTCAGATGTTTCCTGTAGTTCTTGACCAAGTTTGCACACACTGCAGCAGGGATTTTGTCCTACTCCTCAATACAGATCTTCAGATCTTTCATGTTTCGGGGCTGTTGCTGGGCAACATTGAGTTTCAGCTTCTATTGGGTTTAGGCCTGGAGACTGGCTAGGTCACTCCAGGACCTTGAAATGCTTCTTACAGAGTCACTCCTTAGTTGCCCTGGCTGTGTGTTTTGGGTCATTGTCATGCCCAGCCACAACCCATCTTCAATGCTGTTACTGAGGGAAGGAGGTTGTTGGCTAAAATCTTGCAACACATGACACCATCCATCATCCCTTTAATACAGTGCAGTCGTCCTGTCTTCTTTGCAGAAAATCACCCCCAAAGTATGATGTTTCTCCCACCATGCTTCACGGTTAAGATGGTGTTCTTAGGGTTGTACTCACCCTTCTTCTTCCTCCAAACACGGCGAGTGGAGTTGATACCAAAAAGTTATATTTTGGTCTCAACTGACCACATGACCTTCTCCCATGCCTCCTCTGGATCATCCAGATGGTCACTGGTGAACTTCATACAGGCCTGGATGTGTACTAGCATGAGCATGGGGACCTTACGTGCCCTGCAGGATTTTAATCCATGATGGCATGTAGTGTGTCACTAATGGTAATGTTTGAGACTGTGGTCCCAGCTCTCTTCAGGTCATTGACAAGGTCCTCCCGTGTAATTCTGTGCTGATTCCTGACCTTTCTCAGAATCATCCTTATCCCCCGAGGTGAGATCTGACATGGAGCCCCAGACGGAGGAAGAATGACATTCATCTTGTGTTTCTTCCATTTTCTAATAATTATGCCAACAGTTGTTGCCTTCTCACAAATCTGCTCGCCTATTGTCTTGTAGCCCATTCCAGCCTTGTGCAGGTCTACAATTTTGTCTCTGGTGTCCTTAGACAGCTCTTCAGTTTTGGCCATGGTAGAGAGGTTGGAGTGTGATTGAGTGTGTGGACAGGTGTCTTTTATACAGGTAGCGAGTTCAAACAGGTGCAATTAATATAGGTAATGTGTGCAGTGTAAGAGAGCTTCTTAAAGAAAAACTAACAGGTCTGTGAGAGCCAGAATTATTGCTGGTTGGTAGGTGATCAAATACTTATTTTATGCAATAAAATGTAAATTAATTATGTAAAAATCATACAGTGTGATTTTCTGAATTTTTTTTTAGATTCTGTCTCTCACAGTTGAAGTGTACCTACGATAAAAATTACAGACCTCTCCATTCTTTGTAGGTGGAGAAACATGCAAAATCGGCAGTGTATCAAATACTTATTTTCCCCACTGTAATAAGTCCAAAGGAGACCACAAGCCAATGTACATTTACTACTTTAGAAATAAGCAGTGCAGTGTAATATAAAAGTCATTGGTTGTTGAAGTCTCCTTGTAGGACTAATAAATGTTGAAAAAATGTTAGTATAGTGTTATACAAAAAAAAAAGAAAAAAAACAATACACATTTCTATTAAATGCTCTTCTAAAAGTAAAAAAGACACACATAACACCCAAACCATAAAATTATCTTTATATCACATAGTAAAAAATGCCTCAATTTAATCTTTATGTGCATTTGCTTCTTAAAAAAGAAATAAATGAAAAAGCAGTTTTCAAAATGGCACCAATAAAAAACATAACTTATCTCACCAAAAAGAAGTCATATAGCTTTGTCTGAGGACCACACACACTTGCAAAATTTGGGCCACAAATCATACAGAAATTAACCCTTTGTATCACGAGATAACTTAATTAAAAGGAGGCCTACTAACTTTAGTAATTTGTCAGTATGTGACAGTTCCTCGGACATTAGTAGAGCAGTATCAACTTCCCCTGTAAATTGACAAGTTTGGGCTCTTTCAGACAACAGATTTTTCCAAAAATACTTCTGCATAAAGTTGTGGAGAAAAAAAAACCCACTCTACTCGGCCAATACAGAATTGTGGCTATGAAAGGTTTAACCCTGCCATACTTCACCTACACGAGTATAAAAAAATTCCCATGGGATTGACATCACATCCACCGGAAGATTGAGGAGCAGTTGTTGGTATGCAGAACCTGTATGTCTCAAATCAATGGGTAATAAGGCAGAAAATTAAGCAAATTAGGTTCAGGATACTGAATCTGAAAGACATTTTAGAGTTCAGTAAGGACCTGCAAGAGACAAGAACTGTATTAGTCAATCTTTTCTTACCAGATGTCCTACTGAGCTTAATAGGACATAAAAAACAAAGAAGATAGAGTTTGTAGCACCATATATAGTGTTCAGGTTAAAGCTTCCACCTGTCTTATCAACTCACAGAGCGGAGAATATCCCCATCTGTTGTGCTGCTGTAAGGGACGTAAGAAAAACATTTTTTTAAAAGAAAAGGTTTACTGTTTTTATGACTTAGCTCTAATACTCACATGGGGATGAACAAACCAGGGGAGATGTTAAACTTGCACACCACAGGTTCTTATACAGACTAGGCAATCCCTAACCTGACCCTGATTTGTCCCTGCCTGACCGCAGAGGTTGGCACCCTAAAATTATGCAATGTCACCTAGATTCAATGTCAGCTGACTCTGAGTGTCCATAACTGCACCCTCAACTATACACAGAGTGTAACCCAAAGCCACAACAACAGAACGGAGTGCACAAAGAGGGTAACACACTGGGCTAAGGACATGTTCACACAGTCATAGATGAAAGACGGAAGAAAAAGAAAGGAACCCAAAAAGACCTTTGCTATATGTGAAAAAAAACAGACTCGGAATGTAATAAAATGGGAAAAGAGTTGAGAAGGAGAGTATGCAAACAAACCGCAGGAGAAGCAATAGAGGAAGCCTCAGCAAGATAATCCTTCACTGGGGAGCTGGGACTCCAAACATCCATGTAACTTGCAATATAGCCAGCAAAGACTGCATGTGCCAGGAGAGTATAAATAGCCCCTAAAAATATCTGATAGGACAAACCAAAACGAGGAAGTGAAACACCTTCACAGAAGCAACACAACAAAGCAAAGACAAGATCATTATCAGCAGTTGGACAGAGACAACACAGGCTGTGGTCTAACAGAGAGGGAAACTGACCCACAGCCAGAGATCACCGTATCAAGTCCCAGAGTCGAGCCATGACAACTGTTGTGCAAAAATAGTAAAACATAAAAAAAAAATGAATTTAATGTCACCATAATTGTCTTGACCCAGAAAATAAATAGATCATGTTATGAATACTTCACAGTCAGTATAGCAATAACAATATTTTAAAGAACAATGTTAGAAATGCTTCATACAGTACATTATGTTTATGCCAAAATAGTGCAGTTAAAAGATACAACTTGTTCTACTAAAAACAAGCAATCATATGCTTTTGTAAACTGAACTGACAATAAAAAAAACAAGGCTCTATAAATGATGAAAATTTGACAAAAATGGCTTGTTTAATATGACCCAAAAATGGCTAGGTGGCCAATATTTTTGTACTATGGCTCAACCAAAAACAAAGGGCCTCATCTTTATACTCGGGCAAACCTAGCGACTAGAGTAACTAGAGGAGCCAAATCACAACTAAATGTGAGGTCAGGTATAGCCACTTTTGTGGGCCAAAATTCCCAAATTTAGGAGACAATTGCACTGCCTGTACACTGTGAAAGCAAGTTTGATCAAAATTTGGAGAAGTGAGTGAAGCTAAATACTACATAGCGTTGCTAGTGTGTAGTAAGTGCCATTTTACTCCACTGGGGTCTACTACTGTATTTTTCTGATTATCCATTTTGAAAAGTGAGGATAATGTCCTAGTTTAGCACACATATGCACAACTTCCATCTTGTATTCATTATCTACACATAACAGTACTGGAATAAATTATTATATTTTTTACTACTGCAGTACAGAAGTCTTGATGAAGCTCCTAAAAGAGCAAGTTGATGCATACCTCAAAAATATATTTTTGGCCATTATTTGCGTAGAAGATTTTATAAGTAGATGACAATAGACTGGCCAGTTTGATATTAAGATTTGATAAAAGAGTGAAAAGTCTCATCATTTGCAGCTGCAAGCATCATAAATGTTTCTTTCACATCGAGTTAAGCTCTATGTATTGATGATCTGTATTTAATAGATGTGGCAAGGGGAATATATTATGGTAAGTAATCACTAGGGAATGAGATAATAGAGCATCTAGAAATTGGTATCCAAACAAATGAGTTATTAAACCCATTCATTATCACTTCAATTATAGGTTTACATAAGCTGAAAATGTCCCAATCAAGTTAATATGTGTTCAATTTTTTTCTATGGTTTAATAAATTGTTTGATCATTTACAAAATATATTTGGGGGAGTGATTAAACGGGGACTGACTTTAAAAGGTAAGAGCCTTATGCAAACGTGAAGTGAAGAGAGAATGTGGAGAGCCATTGACCTCAAACGTTAATTCATGGTTTAGAGAAAATTCCCTTAGTGCCCAATGCAAACTTTGCAGAATGCATCCCCCTGTCCTGTGAATGAATTCCTTACAGTTGTCGGACAGTCTATCATTCATAAAATTTCCCTCAATGCAATAAATGAGAATGGTCATCAGACCCCAGTGTCTACAGTTTTATAAGCAGCTTAGTTTCAATGTTCAGATGGTTATACAATGATTCTTTTCTTTAACCCCTTTACCCCCCAAGGTGGTTTGCACGGTAATGAAAAGGTCAATTTTTACAATTCTGACCACTGTCACTTTATGAGGTAATTACTCTGGAACGCTTCAACGGATCCCCCTGATTCTGAGACTATTTTTTCATGACATATTGAACTTCGTGATAGTGGTAAAATTTCTTCAATATCACTTGCATTTATTTGTGAAAAATACGGAAATTTGGCAAAAATTTTGAAAATTTCACAATTTTCAAACTTTAAATTTTCATGCCCTTAAATTAGAGAGATATGTTACACAAAATAGTTAATAAATAACATTTCCCACATGTCTACTTTACATCAGAACAATTTTGGAACCAAATTTTTTTTAGTTAGGGAGCTATAAGGGTTAAAAGTTGACCAGCGATTTCTCATTTTTACAACAAAATTTACAAAACCATTTTTTTCTAGGGACCACATCACATTTGAAGTGACTTTGAGGGGCCTTTATGACAGAAAATACCCAAAAGTGACACCATTCTAAAAACTGCACCCCTCAAGGTGCTCAAAACCACATTCAAGAAGTTTATTAATGCTTCACACCAATTAATTCAATGTGAAAGGAAAAAATGAACATTTAACTTTTTTTCACTAAAATTTTATTTTAGACCCCAATTTTTTTATTTTCACAAGGGTAATAGGAGAAATTAGACCCCAAAAGTTGTTGTGCAATTTCTACTGAGTATGCTGATACCTCATATGTGGGGGAAAGCCATTGTTTGGGCGCACGGCAGGGCTCAGAAGGGAAGGAGCGCCATTTGATGTTTTCAATGCAAAACTCGCTGGAATTGACAGCGGACCCCATGTCGCGTTTGGAGAGCCCCTGACGTGCCTAAACTGTGGAAACCCCCCACAAGTGACCCCATTTTGGAAACTAGACCCCTTAAGGAACTTATTTAGATGTGTGGTGAGCACTTTGAACCCCAAAGTGTTTTGAAAAAATTTATGACGTAGAGCCAAAATAATTTTTTTTTCCACAAGAACGATCTTTTAGCCACAATATTTTTATTTTCACGAGGGTACTATGAGAAATTGAACCACAAAAGTTGTTGTGCAATTTCTCCTGAGTATGCTGATACCTCATATGTGGGGGAAAGCCATTGTTTGGGCGCACGGCAGGGCTCGGAAGGGAAAGAGTGCCATTTGACGTTTTCAATGCAAAACTTGCTGGAATTGATAGCGGACCCCATGTCGCATTTGGAAAGCCCCTGATGTGCCTAAACAGTGGAAACTCCCCACAAGTGACCCCATTTTGGAAACTAGACCCCTCAGGGAACTTATTTAGATGTGTGGTGAGCACTTTGAACCCCAAGTATTTTGCAAAAGTTTATGACTCAGAGCCAAAATCATTTTTTTCCACAAAAAACGATTTTTAGCCGCAATATTTTTAGATTCACGAGGGTATTAGGAAAAATTGGACCACAAAAGTTATTGTGCAATTTTTCCTGAGTACGCTGATACCTCATATGTGGGGGAAAGCGACTGTTTGGGCACACGGCAGGGCTCGGAAGGGAAGGAGCGCCATTTGACGTTTTTAATGCAAAACTCGCTGGAATTGACAGCGGACCCCATGTCGCGTTTGGAGAGCCCCTGATGTGCCTAAACAGTGGAAACCCCCCACAAGTGACCCCATTTTGGAAACTAGACCCCTCAGGGAACTTATTTAGATGTGTGGTGAGCACTTTGCACCCCCAAGTGCTTTGCAAAAGTTTATGACATAGAGCCGTGAAAAAAAAAAAAAATTTTCCCCACAAAAATGATCTTTTAGCCACAATATTTTTATTTTCACGAGGGCACTAGGAGGAATTGGACACCAAAAGTAGCAGTGCAATTTCTCCTGAGCTCGATACCCCATGTGTTGGAGAAAACTACTGTTTGGACGCATGTCAGGGCTTGGAAGGGAAGGAGTGACGCTTTGGAATGCAGACTTTGATGGAACATCATGTCACATTCTCAGAGCCCCTGAAGTGCCTAAACAGTGGAAATGCCCACTAAGTGCCCCTTTTTTGGAAACTAGACCCCCAATGAATTTATCTAGATGTGTGGTGAGCCCATTGAACCCCCAGGTGCTTCACAGAAAATTATAATGTTGACTTGTGAAAATAAAAAAAAAACATTTTTTCCACAAAAATGCTAAAAGAAATATTTTCACAAGGGTACCAGGAGAAATTATACCCCATAAGTTGTTGTGCAATTTCTACTGAGTACGCTGATACCCCATGTGTTGGAGAAAATTACTGTTTGGGTGCATGTCAGGGCCCAGAAGGGAAGGAGTGACGCTTTGGAATGCAAACTTTGATGGAATGGTCTGCGGGCGTCATGTCATGTTCTCAGAGCCCCTGATGTGCCTAAACAGTGGAAATGCCCAACAAGTGCCCCCTTTTTGGAAAAGATAGCTGATTTTTGAATCTTATAATGTAGTGTCATACGTCAGTTGTGTAGGACAACCTGATAAACACTACACAACTGACGTAAGACAACCTGATGAACACTACATCAGTTATGTAGTGTTCGTCAGGTTGTCATACGTCAGAAATGAATTTAATAGTCCATGGAAGTATGGTACCTTTTGAAGCAGCCTTTCATGCACAGGCCAGGTTTGTCAGGGCAGGTGTCAAATTGATAAATGATGTCCTTGCGTATTTCCCTTTTATAACACACTCGGCACCTCTTTTGTGACTTAGCTTTTTTTCCGCTGTGAGGGATCTGTCCCGGGAAATGCTGGTCTGGTACAGTTCAAGGTCCTTCAGTTCCGGAAGTACTGGGGCCCTCTCCATCACCACTGCCAAATATTAGGGCCTTGATAACTGCCTCCTGGAAGTGAAGATACGATGTAGAAGTCTGGCCTGCACATTGTGACAGAAGGAAAGCGTTGTGCATTGCCATCTGAACGATGTGCACGGCCAGCTTCTTGTACCACACTCTGGCCTTTCTCAAAGCACTGTACGGCTGGAGGACTTGATCCGAGAGATCAACTCCCCTGATGTACTTGTTGTACCCCATTACACAGTCTGGTTTGGCAACCTGTGTAGTGGAACCTCATTCAGTGCTGAGGGTGCTGCCATCACCATGTATGGTGGTCAAGATAAGGACATCCCTCTTGTCCTTGTACTTGACCACCAGCAGGTGGTCACTACATTGAGCTCTGGTCACGTACAGGTGATAACTTTTATCCAGCAGTGGGTGCACCAAGTCCCACACAATTTTCCCACTCACTCCCAGAACAGGGGGGCATTCAGGGGGTTCAATCCGGGAGTCCTTCCCTTCGTAAACTCTAAACTTGTGAGTGTACCTTGAGGTACTTTCACACAGTTTATACTGCTTGATTCCGTACCTGGCCCTCTTACTGGGCAGGTACTGCCGGAATCCAAGCCGGCCCTTAAAAGCGATTAAGGACTCATCCACACAGATGTCCCTTTGGGGCACGTACACTTCAGCAAACTTGTTGTTGAAGTGTTCGATGACCGGCCGAACTTTGAAAAGACAATTAAAGTTCGGGTCATCCCATGCAGGACACCTTGCATTATCTTGGTAATGCAAGAACTTGCGGATGGCCTGAAAATGTTTAAGGATCATGACCATTCGGAACACTGGAGTGTTATACAAAACGTCAACACTCCAGTATTGCCGAAGTTCTGGCTTCTTCAGGATCCCCATATGAAGGACCAGGCCCCAAAACTTCATCATTTCTACTGCGTCTACAGGAGACCAGTTAGAAAATGATGAAGAGGGGTTTTGTTCCAAAAATTGATGAGCGTATAAATTAGTTTCGCCCACCATGACTTTTACGAAATCCTCAGAGAAAAATACTTTGAAAAAGTCTATTTTTGTGAGGCTGGTGGTATCAAACTTGATTCCTGATTCCGCCACGAATCAGGAATCAGTGGCTCATAATTTTCGGGGGGTGAGGTCCATATGGGATCAGTAGTGGGGGGCGCTGGATCATCTTCTCTCCTGGGATGACTGCGCGGCGGTCCAGCTGCACCTGAGGAGGAAGAGGAAGAGGAGGAAGAAGAGGAGGAGAAGGAAGATGACGAGGAGTCGGAAAAATAAAAAAATGTGGGATCCTCACCGGGGAGCCCGGAGCAGGAGATCGGTACTGGAGCTGGAGACCAGAACCGAGAGAATTAAGACGGACACTGGGGTGAGGGGGATTGGGGTGGGAAGGGGGGTAAAAAGACGGGGGAGTGGGGAGAGGGGGATTGGGGTGGACTTACCAAAGGATCAGCAGGATCAGCAGCAGGACCGGAACAGAAGACCCAGACAGGAGCCGGAGCCCGGAGCAGGAGACCGGGAGCCCGAAGCAGGAGACCGGGAGCGATGCTGGAGACCAGGAGCTGCGCTGTAGACCGGGAGCGGCGCTGGAGACCGGCAGCGGTGTTGGAGACCAGGACCAGAGCTGGAGACCGCTGCAGGATGCACGAAAAAAAAAATGGTGGTAAGCGGGGGAAAAAGAGGGGGGAGGAGGGATTGGGGTGGATGAGGGGAGAACAGAGATGGACTTACCAAAGTCTTCTCTGTTCTTCAGCAGGATCAGCAGCAGGTCAGGAGCAGGAGACCCAGGACGCCGGAGCAGAAGACCCAGGAGCAGCAGCAGCGACTGGAGCAGGTGAGAAGATGGTCTTGTGGTGTCACAGAATGTTCTGTGGCACTACAAAGCCCAGCGACAGACAGATCAGACGTGACCGCTCTGTAGAAATCCTCACCAAGTGTGAGTGTCTGCAGGGCGGTCACAAGGGGGTGATAGGGTGGTGACACCTCCCTGTGATCGCCCGGTCTCCTGTATTCAGGTACTCTGATTGCTCCAATGTCATCATCGAACATCATCGAATCACAGCAGTCTGGGGGCTTTACATTCATTACAGGGGGTCATGAAGCGTTGACAGGCAAGTCACAAGCCGGCACCGCCCCATGACCGCCCTGTCACCGCGCGGTCGCGCTACGATCGGTGCGATCAATGTGATCGGCGATCGCACTGATCTTAGCACTTTGGGGCCAGGGCTGGGGTCTCCTAGCAGCAGCCTAGGATCGGTGCTCTTAGGAGCACCGAGCCTAGGCTGCAGATCACTGTTTCGGCAATCAGATTGCCGGAAACAGTGATAAATGCTGTGATTGGCTGTTCAGATTTGAACAGCCAATCACAGCGATCGCTGGTGTGGGGGGGCGGCTACACCCGCCGGGATGACGGCATCATCTACCCAGAGGTAAGATGGAGCCGGAAATTTAATGCGATCACCGCAACTTCGGTTGCGGTGCCGCATTAAAGATACGGCGTACTAATACGTATTAGGCTCTTAAGACCCAGGGCACAGATACGTATTAGTACGCCCTGGGCTTTAAAGTTGTTAATCCATATATTGTGCATCCTTTCCACAATCCCTTACTGCCTACTCTGTCTTCTTCATTTGCTAATCCTTGCTGACATGGCGAGATTAGCTAAGTAGAATGTTGAGTCCTCTTGTACTTAGATCATGGAGCAGTTTCCCCCGAACTTATTGTCAGTAATGTATATTAACGCCTTAGTGAATGGGTAAAATATTTAAAATCTGACATGTGTCAGATTATGTTGCAATAACTCTAGAATGTTTCAACACATCCCTGTAACACATGTGGACCGTGGACCCACTGTGCCACGATCCGGGCTTACCTAGGAGGTGCGCCTGATGATTGAGTTAGACTTGAGCAGCAGGTAGCCGCCAGGTACCACTCATACACTGTGTTCTGAATTATTAGGCAAGTTGTATTTTAGAGGATTATTTTTATTATTGATCAACAACTATGTTCTTAATCAACCCAAAAGACTCATAAATATCCAAGCTTAATATTTTTGGAAGTTGGAGTGTTTTTTTTTTAATATTTGGCTATCTTAGAAGGATATCTGTTTGTGCAGGTAACTATTACTGTCCCGAATTATTAGGCAATTTAATAAAAAACAAATATAATCCCATCTCACTTGTTTATTTTCACCAGGTAAACCAATATCAGTGCACAAAATTTAGAAATAAACATTTCTGACATGCAAAAACAAAAAACAAAATAATTAGTGATCAATATAGCCACCTTTCTTTATGATGACACTCAACAGCCTTCCATCCATAGATTCTGTCAGTTGCTTGATCTGTTTTCGATCAACATTGCGTGCAGCAGCCACCACAGCCTCCCAGACACTGTTCCGACAGGTGTACTGTTTTCCCTCCCCGTAGATCTCACATTTTATGATGGACCATAGGTTCTCTATGGGGTTCAGATCAGGTGAACAAGGGGCCCATGTCATTATTTTTTCTTCTTTTAGACCTTTACTGGCCAGCCACGCTGTGGAGTAGTTGGATGCATGTGATGGCGCATTGTCCTGCATGAAAGTCATGTTTTTCTTGAACGATACTGACTTCTTCCTGTATCACTGCTTGAAGAAGTTGTCTTCCAGAAACTGGCAGTAGGTCTGGGAGTTGAGCTTCACTCCATCCTCAACCCGAAAAGGTCCCACAAGTTCATCTTTGATGATACCAGCTCATACCAGTACCCCACCTCCACCTTGCTGGCTTCTGAGTCGGAGTGGAGCTCTCTGCCCTTTACTGATCCAGCCTCTGGCCCATCACGGTTCACTCTCATTTCATCAGTCCATAAAACCTTTGAGAAATCAGTCTTAAGATATTTCTTGAACCATTCTTGAAGTTTTATCTCATGTTTCTTGTTCAAAGGTGGTCGTTTTTCAGCCTTCCTTACCTTGGCCATGTCCCTGAGTATTGCACACCTTGTGCTTTTTGATACCCCAGTAACATTGCAGCTTTGAAATATGGCAAAACTGGTGGCGAATGGCATCTTGGCAGCTTCACGCTTGATTTTCCTCAATTCATGGGCAGTTATTTTGTGCCTTTTTTGGCCAACACGCTTCTTGCGACCCTGTTGGCTAATTGCCATGAAACGCTTGATTTTTCGGTGATCACGCTTCACAAGTTTGGAAATTTCAAGACTGCTGCATCCCTCTGCAAGACATCTCACAATTTTGGACTTTTCAGAGCCCGTCAAAACTCTCTTCTGACCCATTTTGCCAAAGGAAAGGAAGTTGCCTAATAATTAAGCACACCTTATATAGGGTGTTGATGTCATTAGTCAACACCACTCCTCATTACAGAGATGCACATCACCAGATTTACTTAATTGGTAGTTGGCTCTCAAGCCTATGCAGCTTGGAGTAGGACAACATGTATAAAAAGTATCATGTGATCAAAATACTCATTTGCCTAATAATTCTGAACACAGTGTAGGTAGTCCCCAGTACTGCAGCAGATCCTAGGGGTCAGGATAGTAGACATGGACACGGGCTCGGAGTCACTGGCAGGACATTATTCGGACACTGTTCAGACAGCACGGGTTCTGTGTCATCGGACAGGGCGGACACAGAGTCTGAGTCACTGGCAGGACTGGATACGGGCACTGTTCAGGCAGTGCAGATTCTGGGTCACAGGACCGGATTCGGATACTGGAACAGGCTCTGACTGTACAGACTCTGGAACGCTAACCAGAAAGACCCTGGTGCTGGTTCAAGTACTGTCTGAATATTTACAGGTTCGGATACCGCTGGAGCGACATCAGGATTCAGGTATCGCAGGTGTGGTGTCAGGGTTCAGGTACCGCCAATGTGGCTTCAGGCTCAGGTACTGCAGGGAGCGGCGTTAGGCTCAGTTACCAAGGGATCAGTGTCAGGCTCAGGTTCCGCAGGAAGCGATGTTAGGCTCAGGTACCACAGGGATCAATGTCAGGTTCAGTTACTGCAGGGAGTGGTGTCAGGGTTCTCGTACCATGGGTGTGGCTTCAGGCACAGGTACTTCAGGGAGCGGTGTCAGGCTCAGTTACCACAGGGAGCGGTGTAAGGGTTCATGTACCACAGGTGCGGCCTCAAGCTCAGGTACCGCAGGGAGTAGTGTAAGGGTTCACATACTATCGGGGAGGCTTCAGGCTCAGGTACCACCGGAGCAGTGTCAGGGTTCAGGTACCGCAGGTGAGGTTTTATGGCAGGGGGACTGGCGAAGCGGCTTCAGGATTCAGGGCTACACAAGACGGGATAAAGGAAAAGGTTCAGACTAACTCAGTGTTACGCTCACGCCCGGACAGACTGGTGTGAGCGTGGTTAGTGATCCCACTGGACCATGAACCGAGGAGTGCCTGGAGGGGCGTGACTAAGTATCAACTCGGTCCGATCAAGGTCGCACGGAGGCTCAGTCGACTCCGTGAACCAGGGAGGAACCGAGCAGAGGGACCAGGTGCTACTTCAGGTCAGACCCCGGTCACAGCTGTTGACCCACACCGGGGAATGCAGGAACAGGCAGGTTAGGCTGGCATACTGACATATGGGTACTGGCAGGCACGGCTGGTATGCAGACAGGTGGGTACTGGCAGGCCACCACCGGCAGCATGTACAACTTGTTACACCCAGGTACGCATACCTAATACCTAGGGGAGCAGTACCCTTAGCACTTACCCCCTGGACACCTACTATACAGCTATTCATAGCATCTATTGCCGGTATACACCACGCTATATTTGAGGAGTCCCCAAAACGTTACTTACAAGATTCTACCATTGCGCCTATCTGAAGCCCCTGATGAAAACCCCGGTGGGGTTGAAGCGTTGTGCAACTATATAAGCGACTCTATAAGTGGAGAATCAATTAAAGCATCTACTTTTGAATCACAACTATTGACTTTCTATATTTATTGAGAGTGCCGGAACCTTAGTCTACATTGTTCAGTACGTTGTGTTCCTGGCACCTTTCTCTCATAGTTGAGCTTGGTCTTTATATTTTTGTATCTTAAGACAGGTGGATACTGGCAGGCATGGCTGGTATACAGACAGATGGGTACTAGCAGGTAAATACGCAGGCAGGATAGGGAGCAGTACAGACTTGGACACAGGAACAGAGCCGCAAGTGCAGCAGACAAGCAGAGCAGAGCAAAACCCGCAGGTGCAGTAGACAAGCAGAGCAGAGCAAAACCCGCAGGTGCGGTAGACAAGCAGAGCAGAGCAAAACCCGCAGGTGCGGTAGACAAGCAGAGCAGAGCAAAACCTGCAGGTGCGGTAGACAAGCAGAGCAGATACACACAAGGTACTTACAATGAAGTAGCGAGTGGACACCAAACTCACAAACAGAAGTACAGAGACAACGAGTTGGAGTTAGGTGCAGGTTCAGACACTGCAGGAAAAGGAAAGATAAGAACATAGAGACAAACAAGTAACGGACTAGGACACTGTTCATACAGGAACTGAACCAGGAACAAGATACAGGAACGAGCCTGGGAACTCAGCCCCCAGGGTGGCGGAAACAGACTAGAAGTCACAGATACAGGTAACAAGCCTGGGTATTAAGCCCCCAGGGTGGTGGAACAGACTAGAAGTCACAGATACAGGTAACAGACCTGGGTACTCAGCCCCCAGGGTGGCGGAAACAGACAAGATACAGAACAGGACCTGGCAACTCAGTTGCACAGAACACACTGAAAGAAAGTGTTGCTCAGGCACCTCCTACAGGGTTGAGTGGGTTTAAGTATCCAGTGACTCACAACAATAGGCTGGGGACTCATTAGGAGTGCGCACACAGTAACTATAAGAATCAGGCAGTAACTGCACCGCCGCCCTAAGCAATCAGACAAGAGACATGCACACAGCAGGTACTGGAGCAAAGTGTGCAGCCTCGACTGATAGGTATGATGGCGTTCTTGTATGGTGGGAGGTGGTAAACCATGCCAGCACGCCGCCAGGGATGTTACAGTACCCCCCCTTTACACCCCCTCTTCTTCAAGCCTGCAAGAATTTTCTGCAGAGAATGTGGAGGCCGATCCTTCTCTTCAAGAAGATTACCTCTTCTGTCCACTAGAGGGAATGAGACTGGTCTCACCATCTTGGTGACTAGGATGCTTCCTCCCAATCGAGCCATCCTCAGCATCAGATGAAGTGGGCGAAGTACCAGGAACAGGACACAGGAAAGTCTCTCGCCATTTGTTATTATCGGGTAGCACCCCAAAGGATTTACGGTACAACTGGAGATCCTCCACCGGGTTGGAGGGGTGCAGAGACTCGGGGGTAACCACCGCCTTAACGTACACTTTGCCAAGCTTACTGGATGAAGTGGGTGAAGTACCAGGTACAGGGTGTAGGAAAGTCTCTCTCCATTTGTTATCAGGTAGCACCCCAGAGGGTTCAGGAGACAACTGGAGGTCCTCCGCCTGGTTGGAGGGGTGCAGAGACTTGGAGGTAGCCACCGCCTTTATGGACTTATTGACAGATTTATTAGAGATGGAGGATCCTTGCTTTGGGACCATATTCAGTCTGGTTTCTGAGATGACACGTCTGCGAGGCGGGGCGGTACCAGAAGCCAGATCATTGGTACAATCGTCAGCGCACAACGAGTCAGCGACTAGCAAATCTGGTGAAAAAAAAGAAGACATTGCTGACTGTCCTGAAGATATGGGAACTGGACACCCCTTGTACGTCAGCAGTCCTGCAGGAAACACCATGCAGGATCTCCAGACCAGAGCGGGCACTAGATCTCTTGGCTCTGGACAACCTGTGGGTAAACCAGACAGCACCTGGAATGTGAACTTCTTCATGTGTAATGCTCCAATCTGGAGCTTAAATTGTACAGACATATTTTGACTGTTTCTGAGTAGGGCTCGTCCTTCCGCTGACAATGCCCAAACCGGATTCTGGAGTTTTCGGACGGGAATCAGACACCGACTCTTCAAGGCTTTAAGCCTGAAAATTTCGCTTAATCCGAGGCCTTCACTTGCCACGGAGACAGTCATGGTCATCTGTGGAGAGGAAACACTAATGCCAAGGGCAGCCTCTCCTACAGGCCTAATGTCTTGGGATTCTCCAACCTTCACTGGACAAAGACCGTCATGGTGTCCCAAACAACCGCAGCGGGACCGCAATCCGATTTTGTGACTGAGTTCCGGCCTCTGCTTTGCCTGACGAACATGGTCAACCTTCATGGATTCTGTGCGGATAGCTGTCTCTACAGGCTGGGGAACAGGAGGTCTTTGGGAGGACAGAACCTGGCGTGACGGTTTACCTCTACGCCTTGCACGTCTGGACTGCCTCTTGAGGTTGGGAAGAGAAGTATTCTGCGGAGCATTGTCATCCTGTGTGGATTCTGTGTGGGCAGCAACCTCTTCAGACTGGGGAACTGGTGGGCTACCTACATGCATCACCCATCGAGACTGCTCCAGGATATTGGGAAGGGAAGTTTTAGCAGAAGCTTCAGGGTTAGGGTCATCGAAGACCATTAGAAAGGCCACCAGGAAGGCCTGCAGGTCAGAGACGATAGGATCCCATGCTTCCCATAGGGGGTGATCCAATTCAAGGCATCACCCGCTAGGTAGGACATCAGAAATGCTACTTTAACCCGATCAGTGGGAAAATAGTGAGCATAGAATTTGAAATGCAGCATGCATTGCTCCACAAACGCATGGCTTTGTTTTGGATCCCCATAGTACCGTGGTGGATCCGCAGGAACGAGTGCTGATAGCTCCATTTGGGCTGGTGCATAAATCGCCTGGACCCCAGCTAGAGAAAAATTTTTTCCTTGGTGCACGTATTCGCCAGACAAGGATTCAAATATCTCCGAGAGCGAAGGGCCGTGGGGCTCAACGGGGACCATGGCCTGAGCAAACTGTTGCACTCACGCCCGGACAGACTGGCGTGAGCGTGGTTAGTGATCCCACTGGACCATGAACCGAGGAGTGCCTGGAGGGGCGTGACTAAGTATCAACTCGGTCCGACCAAGGTCGCACGACAGCTCAGTCGACTCCGTGAACCAGGGAGGAACCGAGCAGAGGGACCAGGTGCTACTCCAGGTCAGACCCCGGTCACAGTTGTTGACCCACACCGGGGAATGCAGGAACAGGCAGGTTAGGCTGGCATACTGACAGGTGGGTACTGGCAGGCACGGCTGGTATGCAGACAGGTGGGTACTGGTAGGCACGGCTGGTATGCAGACAGGTGGAGACTGGCAGGCACGGCTGATATAGAGACAGGTGGGTACTGGCAGGTGAGAATGCAGGCAGGATAGGGACTAGTACAGACTGGGATACAGGAACAGAGCCGCAAGTGCGGCAGACAAGCAGAGCAGAGCAAAATCCGCAGGTGCGGTAGACAAGCAGAGCAGAGCAAGACCCGCAGGTGCGGTAGACAAGCAGAGCAGAGCAAAACCCGCAGGTGCGGTAGACAAGCAGAGCAGAGCAAAACCCGCAGGTGTGGTAGACAAGCAGAGCAGAACAAAACCCGCAGGTGCGGTAGACAAGCAGAGCAGAGCAAAACCCGCAGGTGCGGTAGACAAGCAGAGCAGAGTAAAACCCGCAGTTGCGGTAGACAAGCAGAGCAGAGCAAAACCCGCAGGTGCGGTAGACAAGCAGAGCAGAGCAAAACCCGCAGGTGCGGTAGACAAGCAAAGCAGAGCAAAACCTGCAGGTGCGGTAGACAAGCAGAGCAGAGCAAAACCCGCAGGTGCGGTAGACAAGCAGAGCAGAGCAAAACCCACAGGTGCAGTAGACAAGCAGAGCAGAGCAAAACCCACAGGTGCAGTAGACAAGCAAAGCAGAGCAAAACCCGCCGGTGCAGTAGACAAGCAGAGCAGAGCAAAACCCGCAGGTGCGGTAGACAAGCAGAGCAGAGCAAAACCCGCAGGTGCGGTAGACAAGCAGAGCAGAGCAAATCCCGCAAGTGCGGTAGACAAGCAGAGCAGAGCAAAACCCGCAGGTGTAGTAGACAAGCAGAGCAGATACACACAAGGTACTTACAATGAAGTAGCGAGTGGACACCAAACTCACAAACAGAACGAGTTGGAGTTAGGTGCAGGTTCTGACACTGCAGGAAAAGGAAAGATATGAACATAGAGACAAACAAGTAACAGGCTAGGACACTGTTCAGACAAGAACTGAACCAGGAACAAGATACAGGAACGAGCCTGGGAACTCAGCCCCCAGGGTGGTGGAAACAGACTAGAAGTCACAGATACAGGAAACAGGCCTGAGTATTATGCCCCCAGGGTGGCGGAACAGACTAGAAGTCACAGATACAGGTAACAGACCTGGGTACTCAGCCCCCAGGGTGGCGGAAACAGACAAGATACAGAACAGGACCTGGCAACTCAGTTGCACAGAACACACTGAAAGAAAGTGTTGCTCAGGCACCTCCTACTGGGTGGAGGGGATTTATGTATCCAGTGACTCACAACAATAGGCTGGGGACGCATTAGGAGTGCGCACACAGTAACTATAAGAATCAGGCAGTAACCGCGCCGCCGCCCTAAGCAATCAGACAAGAGACATGCACACAGCAGGTACTGGAGCAAAGTGTGCAGCCTCGACAGATAGGTAAGATGGCAGTCTTGCATGGTGGGAGGTGGTAAACCATGCCAGCACGCCGCCAGGGATGTTACACACAGTATGGGATGCAGGGATATGGAAACTGACCACTAAATGGAGAATATTGCTCAGGCACCTCCCTAATGGGGAGGGTGCATTTCATACTTAATGCCTCCCAGATATTGGTTGAATGCATTTCCAAAGAGCACATGCTGACCCTTTAAGAGCCAGGAAGCTGCGCCACTGGAGGGCCTGTGCGGCATGCACATAGCAGGAATAAGCACAGCAGAGAATGAGGAAGCCGCCGTGGCCGAGACGGTGAGTATGTCGGTGCCCCTGCTGGGAGGAGGGAGTTGGAGCATGCAGGGATGCCAGCATAGCATTACAATCCCAATGATTTACAGAATGTTTTTTCATGACCCATTATATTTTAGGTTAATTTTAAATTTAGGTCAATATATTTTGGGTTTATTCATAAAAATATCACATATTTGACAAAAATGTAAAAAAAATTATAATTCTCAAACTTTGAATGGTTATTCCTTTAATTCAGTCATATCACATAAAAAAGATAATAGATAACATTTAACCCATGTCTGGTTTACATCAGCACCATTTGTAAAATGTTCTTTTATTTTAATAGGATGTTAGAAGGTTTAAAAATGTAGCAGTGATTTTTCATTTTTACAAGTAAATCTACAAAACTTATTTTTTATGGACCTATTCAGTTTTGAAGAGACTTTGGGGGACCTATATATTGGAGCCCCCCCTCCAAAGTGATACCATTTTAAAAACAAAACTCCTCAATATATTCAACACTGCTGTCACATACTGTATTTTATTAACCCTTCAGGTGCATTTCAAGAATTAATACAAAGTGGCATGGCAGGGATGAAAAATGTTATTTTTACCACTTAAATGTTGCTGAACACTCAGGCCAGTATAGCCGGTAGACTCTAAGGTCATTATTTGTCTGTGAATTGCCATGGCTACTATCAGGACCACACAATAATGATCGCAGGGTGCCCATGAGGTTAAAGAGGGAGTTCCCACACTCTGTAGTCACTATTGACAGCAGCATCTAAACGGCCATGGTTGGTGCAAACACCAATTGTGGCTGATGCACTTATAGGGTACCATCTGACAGCTGCTGCATTTTCACTCATCGAGGGATGTTATTCACTTATATTTCAGGTCAGTAGAAAGACGTATTGGTGGTCACTAGTGTGTTAAGGCTAAATGTGAGAAAGTAAACCATATAGGTCACTAATTATAATAATCAAGAAAAGGGAAATTTTCCCACTGTACACTTTCCTCGACCATCACACAAGGCAACATTAGACACAAATACTGTAACATCATAGATGCAACAGGTCTCCTAAAGTATAATGGGACTTCACCGCAATTCCCAATTAATAAACTATAACTTACTTTAAACATACGCTGGTTAATCCTGAGATGCAATTAGTCTCTCTATATATATGTCTCTTCATGTTAATTCCCAAGACTAATTAGAAGAGTTTATTTTGAGAAGGCCGAATTAGCATGGGATTTATTAGTATTATCAGTATATCATATTGCACATAGAGAGGATCAGAGAAGTACAACATCAAAATTTTCATTTGTTTAGATGGACCTCAGAAGAGAACCACAGTGAATCTCTCCTCCTACGTTACAATTTCCATTAAAGAGGACCTGTCATGACATGTTCATATTCTCCATGAAATATAATTTTGAACATCTTTTTTCATAACTTTATGTTATACTGTTCCTTTGTTATTCCTCTTAGAAATTTATGAATAAATTAACTATTGGGTGTTACCAGGTGGGTCGTAGGTGGAGAGGGGGGGTGGCCCCACATAGACACTGTCCAATCAATGCTGACAGTGTCAGTATGTTTAGGGACCCTCCCACTTGACAAGGAGAATGGTTACACCCAATTATCATTTTAGTTATAAATATTCAAGAAGAACGGAGGAATGGCACTACATAGAGTTCTGAGTAAAGATGATGCAGAATTGTTTTATAGGGGTACTAATATAAGGGTCACATTCTCAGATGTATAATTGTATTACAAATTGCATCCTAACCCAGCTCTAGTCACTTTTGTAGCCACCAACATACATAAGAAGGCCAAGGACAGTATGGAATAAATATAGGGTGAGTCAGGACAGAAATTCAAACAATATTATTTACAGTGCCTTTGAAAAAGTATTCATACTCCATGTACTTTTCCACATTTTTTCACGTTACACCCACAAGGTTATATGTATTTTATTGGGATTTTATGTGTTATGCCAACACAAAGTAGGAAGTATTTGTGAAGTGTAAAGGAAATGATACATGGGTTTCTAGTTATTTTAAAAATATCAATCTCAGTCATGTAGGGGACACAGCTGGAAAGTAATTACAATCTATGTACAGCACTGTAGAATATGTTGATGCTATATAAGCAACATCAATTAAATATATACTGCACTATAATAATTAGATTAACTACAACTGTGAATCTTACAGCTCAATCTCCCAAACCCAGGATCAAATACATACTATGGTCAATAAATAATTACCATGGCAGCATGCTCGTTACAAATGTTCATCATGTTGGAACTTACCAAACAGCTAAGTGCTACAATGATGCACTTATCCCACCACATATTCAATGAGGTAAGGCTAAGTAATATATATTTTTACATTTTCATGAGTAATAAAGGAATATTAAAAAACATACTTGACAATTTATCAAGACTTGTGCTTTACAGTATGTGTTGGTTTGGAACCTACAGCCTGCAGAAGTAAGGTGTGCCAATTTTTTTAAGAGGCACACATCTCTTAATAAACTTGGTATATCTTTAAAGCACCACTCCAGCACTTTTTTTTAGCACTGGAGTGACGCTTTAAGTGTAAGCCTCAAGCCCCCGGTCACATACTCACCCTCCAGCGTCTTCTCCGGTTTTCAACACCACTCCAATTCCTCGGCGCCATCTTGTGACAGTAGCTTCTGACAGCTGGAAGTCAGAAGCTCCGCTCACAAACTCTCAATACAAGTCTATGAGAGCCAGAATGAGGCTCTCATAGACTTGTATTGAAAAGTAACCTCCGCGCAGCTCCATGAAGCACCGGAACTGCAGGCAGATAACTTTTCACAAGATACGAACCGGAGCGGTGGTGAAACCGATGAAATTACATTTAAAGCACCACTCCGGCGGTGCAATAAAAAAAAACACCTGGACTGGTACTTTAAGCCAGTTTATGCTAGTTTTCTGGCATACATTATAGTACATTTTTTGTGCAAAGTTAGGTCATACCCAGTGTGCTAAGCTTCACCACTTTTTTTTTTAAAAAAGTGCCATGAATTGCCCAAGCAGGCACAAATACCACCTGCAACAAATGTTATGACTGTTTGATGCAGTTTTTTTGGTATACAGGGGATTATTAATTCACTCCATAGCTCCAAAAAGATGCCCCAGGTTTGTTATTTTATGGGGGAATGCAACTATTCACAAACTCAGACAAATACACCCTCTGCCCCATTGGCAAGCATGGTGGAGGAGTAGGTTTTCTCCTGCCAGATAACTGCTCCTTAACCCAAATCCCACTGCCACCCTTCGTTACTCTCCCCTCTTTTGAAGAGCACTGCGTGCACATCTACTCCCCCTCCAACCTCCAAATGGCTGTCATTTACCGCCCCCCAGGACCAACCACCACCTTCCTAGACCATTTCACCACCTGGCTACTTCATTTCCTTACCGCTGACATCCCCACTATCATCATGGGCGACTTCAACATCCCCATTGACACTTCTCTCTCAGCTGCCTCTAAGCTTCTATCCCTCACCTTCTCCTTTGGCCTTACCCAATGGTCTTCCGCAGCCACTCACAAAGATGGCCACACTCTGGACCTCATCTTCACCCTCCTCTGTTCCCTAACTTCTCTAACTCACCCCTCCCTCTTTCTAACCACAACCTACTTACATTCTCTACCCTCACCTCTCCAGGGGAACAATTCCCACTCCACAAACTTCCATACCCTCGCAGATATCTTAAACACCTTGACCTACACTCATTCTCTGAATCCCTCCTCCCTCTTACAGACATCAGTTCCTTACATGACGCAGATGTGGCTGCCACTTTTTACACCACAACATCTGCAGCTCTCAATTCGGTCACCCCCCTCACACATAAAAAAAGCTCGCACAATCAAAAGGCAACCCTGGCACACCAGCCTAACCAAAGAACTGCGATGGGCCTCTAGGGTTGCTGAGCGAAGATGGTGTGTAAACATGAAAATCCTCTAAAACTAACAATTTTATTCTGATTCTTTTAAAAAACACCAAAAACCCATGTGATGCGAAGGTTAAAAAGTATGTCACTATATTCAGTCAAACCAATATCCCTCAGGGATTATTTTCAGATGAGAGACAGTAAGAAAAGATAACTGGATATGGGCCAAAAGGGTCTTGTACACGATAGGATTTCATACACAATAAATACTTACATCTGCCCTATCACAAAAAGCCTCAACTGATACAAGCTGTCATGGGGATTGGCACCCTAGTATACGAATTTGGCGCCCCCCATTCATCGATGGCTGTCCCTCACTATCCCTGTTAAGCCCTGATAGTGTGGCTATAAACAGGTAATGAGTGACTGCCTAATCTAATACATTTTGCATGCTATGCTAATAGATAAACAGAGAGAGTACAACATGATAGCAGAGAGTCATTAGCATGGATACGGATCGATGAGAGATATAGCAGGCTGTGCTGGTATATGCTGTGGTTGTGTATAAATACATTGCTCAATCATAGTCCAATGTATCTCGTACGCCCACTTCCCAAATTCCCCCCTCTCTCCTTATGCAGTCTCCTCTCTAAAAGTTAGTATTGCCCATGCCCAGTTCCTGAGATGCTAGATGTTGCGTCTCCGACGGGCAGCGCACAATCGTCACTTCCCTGACCGGAAATGACGTTTGCGTTCCACGGTGATTTGCAAGGGGGCATGAATGCCTTTCGCATGCGTCCCACTATCATTTCCGGACCAGCTGTGATGCTTGTGTTCCACTGTGAGGTGCAAGATAGAAAAGATTACCGCGCATGCGTCCATTCAGGGCTTAATAGTTATAACAGTAGATGTCCCTTCATAACCCATAGTCTGTCTGTAACCGGTGAGTATGGGAACACCCAGCCTCCACCTATTACTTCATTTATTTATGAACAGTAAATGCATATACTAAATACAGTCACATACACATTCATCACGCCACATGAGGCACATGGAAGGTTCTAGAGTCTATAGGGACCATTAGAGTGAGGGAGGGGGGGGGTGTTTTCGAGATCAATGCTTTCAAGGGAAGAGTGGAGAAATAAATATATATGAAATTTGGAGGCGATATCTATATATAATACTCCCCAAATGCGGAACCTCCAACCTGGAGGTATAATAATAATAGTCTTTATTTATATAGCGCCAACATATTCCGCAGCGCTTAACAATTCACAGGTTCATATACAACAGTCATAAGTAACATAGCTAAAGATAATACAATAATTACAGCAAAAATGACAACCCTGCTCGTAAGAACTTACAATCTACAATGAGGTGGGGGTGACACAAAGTACAATGGCTTATTTACAAGGATGGTCCAGCCATCTTGAGGGGATGAGGGATAGATAAAGGCTGCATGAGCTCATCACCAGCCAGTATCTGTAGTGCTTTTGGGTTCGGTGGAGACTTATGTTTGGAGAAATAAGGGATGGGCTATAAGAATATAAAAGGACTTCGATTAGGGAAGGTGATAGGCTGCTTTAAACAGGTGTGTTTTTAGGGAGCGCCTAAAACTGTGTAAGTTGTGGTTCATCCTAATTTCTTGGGGTAGAGCATTCCAGAGAATAGGTGCAGCTCGGGAGAAGTCTTGAAGCCGGGAGTGGGAGGTACGGATTAGTGCGGATGTTAGTCGAAAGTCGCTTGCGGAGCGTAGAGAATGGGTAGGCCGATAAACAGAAATGAGGGAAGAGATGTAGGGGGGTGCCACACTGTGTAGGGCTTTGTGGGTGAGAACAAGCAATTTAAATTGTATCCTATAATTCATGGGCAGCCAGTGCAATGACTGGCACAGAGCGGTGGAGTCTGAGTAACGGTTAGCCAAATAGATGACCCTGGCTGCAGCATTAAGGATGGACTGGAGGGGGGAAAGTCGAGTGAGGGGGAGGCCAATTAATAGAGAGTTACAGTAGTCAAGGCGGGAGTGGATCAGGGCAACAGTGAGGGTTTTTGTTGTTTCCAAGGTGAGAAAGGGGCAGATTCTAGAGATGTTCTTCAGGTGCAAGCGACAAGAGCGGGCAAGAGATTGTATGTGGAAGGTGAAGGAGAGATTGGTGTCAAACACAACGCCCAGACAACGCACCTGCTGGCTCGGCATTATCGTGGTGCCACACACGGAGAGAGAGATGTCAGATTTAGAGAGCTGAGTAGACGACGGGAGTAGAAGAAGTTTAGTTTTGGAAAGGTTGAGTTTCAGGTAGAGAGCGAACATTATGTTAGAAACTGCGGCCAGACAGTCACTGGTGTTCTGTAGTACCGCGGGTGTAAGGTCAGGGGATGAGGTGTATAGTTGTGTGTCATCAGCATAAAGATGGTACTGAAAGCCAAATTTGCTGATGGTCTGTCCAATTGGGGCTGTGTAGAGAGAGAAGAGAAGTGGGCCAAGGACTGAACCCTGAGGAACCCCAATAGTGAGAGGAAGAGGGGAAGAAGTGGAGCCTGCGAATGATACACTGAAAGAGTGGTCAGATAGGTAGGAGGAGAACCAGGAGAGAGCAGTGTCTTTTATGCCGATTGAGTGGAGCATAGAGAGTAGGAGGTGGTGGTCAACGATGTCGAAGGCTGCAGAGAGGTCAAGAAGAATGAGTAGAGAGTGATCACCATTATGTTTTGCTGTCAGAAGGTCGTTGGTTGCTTTGATGAGTGCAGTTTCTGTAGAATGTACGGGGCAGAAGCCGGACTGTGATGGGTCTAGAAGAGAGTGAGTGGAGAGGTAACTGGTAAGGCGGGAGTGGACCAGGCGCTCCAAGAGTTCAGAGATGAAGGGAAGATTGGAGACTGGTCTGTAGTTGTTTGTGCAGGAAGGGTCAAGAGAAGGCTTTTTTAATAATGGAGTAATGATGGAGTGTTTGAAAGAGGAGGGGAAAATACCAGAAGAGAGGGAGAGGTTGAAGATTTTAGTTAGGTGAGTAGTGACGACTGAAGAAAGAGACTGGAGTAGATGTGAGGGGATGGGGTCAGTGGTGCATGTAGTGGGATGAGAAGAAGAGAGGAGCCTGGAGACTTCATCTTCTGTGACTGGGTCAAATGTGGAGAGTGATCCAGAGGGGATGTGGGGGGGGTGGGAGTCACGGCACTTGGTGGCTGGGAGCTGATTTCCTGACGGATGGTATCTATTTTCTCTGTGAAGTAGGAGGCCAAGTCCTCGGCACAAATGTCTGCGATGGGGGCCTGCGCTTTAGGACTGAGGAGGGAGTGAAAGGTATCGAAGAGTTTTTTGGGGTTGTTGGATAGTGAGGATATCAGGGTGGTGAAGTAGGTCTGTTTGGCGAGGTGAAGGGCAGAGTTATATGTTTTTAACATAAATTTGTAGTGGATAAAGTCTTCTGGTGTCTGAGTTTTCCTCCATAGGTGTTCGGCACTTCTAGAGCAATGCTGGAGAAATCGGGTTTGCGGTGTAAGCCAGGGCTGTTTTACTCTGTGTTTGGAGGTTCTGAGGGTGAGGGGCGCTACCTGGTCCAGCGTGCTTCTGAGAGTGTTATTGTAGTGGTTTACAGCGAGATCAGGACAGGAAAAAGAGGAGATTGGGGACAGTGATGAGTGAAGGGAATCTGTAAGTGTATGAGGGTTAATGGCTTGTAGATTTCTGAATGTGTGATAGGTAGGAGTGTGCTGGGGCGGGTGAGGATTTGTGAGCGTGAAGGAGAGAATGTTATGATCAGAGAGGGGAAGAGGGGAGTTATTTAGGTGGGGGATTGAACTAAGCCGGACAAAGACCAGTGTAGCGCCGGCGTCCCTGCCCTCTGCTAGGCAGGGACGCTGTTCCCCTCACCTCTCTGCTCCGTGCCCGGCGTCCTCCTCCCGCTCTGCTGGCAGCGCGCGCTCCTTCCCGGCCACTGTGCTTAGGGCGCGCGCGCGCGCTCTCCCTCCCTCTTAAAGGGGCCGCGCGCGCCGTCCTAAGGAGTCCCCGGCCAATGGCCGGAGGACTTCACCATATATAAGGCACCTCCTCCAAAATGGAGGTGCCCGAGCAATGTTGTTGCACTGTTCACTACTCTGCTTCAGCCCTCAGGTCCCGTTGCCAGTTACCTGCCAGATACCTGCCAGATTCCTGCCAGCTTGCTGTCTTATTCCTGCCTGATATTCTGCTACCTGCCTGCTAGCCTGAGGTCCGACGGTCTGCCTTACAACTCCTGTCAGTCTGTCTAAGGACCAGCTTGCCCGCTCACCTGGGAGCGCACATCAGCTACCTGCCTGCTTGCCTGAGGTCCGACGGTCTGCCTTCCAACTCCTGTCAGTCTGTCTATGGACCAGCTTGCCCGCTCACCTGGGAGCGCACATCTGCTACCTGCCTGCTAGCCTACCTGGAGGCTCCACCGTCACGTGCTGTGACCACCTGCCTGTCCAGTGACTCCTGCCCGCTCACCTGGGAGCGCTCATCTGCTGCCTGTCTCCTAGCCTACCTGGAGGCTCTGCCGTCACGTGCTGTGACCACCCGCCTGTCCAGAGACTTCTGCCCGCTCACCTGGGAGCGCTCATCTGCCGCCTGTCTGTTGGTCTTCCTGGAGGCTCCGCCGTCACATGCCGTGACCACCCGTTTATCCAGAGACTCTCGCCTGCTCACCTGGGAGCTCACGTCTACCATCAGCCGCCACAGGTCGTACCAACCCTTTACCCAGAGACTGCCCCGGTCACTTGCCGTGACCATCTGCCCGTTCATCCAGAGACTGCCCCGGTCACTTGCCGTGACCATCTGCCCGTTCATCCAGAGACTGCCCCGGTCACTTGCCGTGACCATCTGCCCGTTCATCCAGAGACTGCCCCGGTCACTTGCCGTGACCATCTGCCCGTTCATCCAGAGACTGTCCCGGTCACCTGCTGTGACTGCCTGCCTGATCGCCACCCGCTCCCTTACAAGGACCGCCCCCTTGTATAGTAGCTCAGAGGTTCCGCTTCCCAGACCCGTTACAGTTTGCTCGGGCCATGGAACCCGGTGGCACCCAAGCTCCCTCGCTCTCGGACCTGTGTCATGAACTGTCCCGTCAGAGGTCCCAACAGGAGTCCATCCTGGGTCACCTGCGGAATGTCAATTCTCGCCTGGACACTCTGACTGCTCCGCCAGCAACCTCCGCCAGTGCCATGACTCGCAATCCGGCAGCTCCGCTGCCCACTAATACCATGGTATCCTACCCCGGACCCCGGCTTTCTGCACCTCCTCGCTTCGGAGGCGACTCCGCCCAGGCTCGGGGCTTCATAAATCAGTGCACCCTGCACTTTGAACTATTGTCCCACCAGTTTAACTCCGACCGGGCCAAAATTGCCTTCATCATGTCCCATCTCACCGGGGAGGCCCTGGCCTGGCTAAATCCTCTATGGGAGAGAGGAGACCCCCTGGTGTCCGACTTGCCTGCCTTTCTCACAGCTTTCCGGAAAGTCTTCGACGAACCCGGACGGAAGACCTCATCCGCATCATCACTGCTACGCCTCCGTCAGGGAAGTCTCACCGTGCGCCAATATGCCATACGGTTCCGTACCCTTGCCTCGGAGCTGGCCTGGGATAACGACGCTCTGGTATCCGTCTTCTGGGAAGGTCTGTCCGGCCGTATTAAAGATGAACTTGCCGGTCGGGACATTCCTACCACTCTCGATGACCTAATAACTCTTGCCACCCGGATTGACCTACGGTTCCAGGAGCGTGCCAAAGAGGTCACCCGTGAGAGGAGGTTTCCACGTCTAGCTCCTACTCTTCAGAAACCCGTCACTCCCTCCGTCTCTCCCCAGGTACACTCTCCTGAGCCTATGCAGGTCGACCAGACCAAGATGGTCAAAACCCGTCAGGACTTACGCCGTGCCGAGGGGAGCTGCTTCTACTGTGGCAGTAAGGAGCACCGGATCCGTGCCTGCCCGGAGAGGTCGGGAAACGCCTGTGTCTAGGTTCGCTCAGAGAGGTCGACCTAGACAAGAATAAATCCTCTCCATCTCTGCTGCTGTCAGTCTCAATCGTCTGCGGGGAGAACCGTTATTTCGAACTAGCCCAACTTGACTCTGGAGCAGCCGGGAATCTTATTTCACAGTCCCTGGTAGAGAAATACCGCATCCCCACCAAACCTCTGGCTGTACCCTTGTCTGTTGCTGCCGTGGATGGGGGTCTCTTACCACGCCCCATCCAACTCATCACCGAATCCATTACTCTGCAGGTGGGAATGCTGCATTCTGAGAGTATCTCCTTTCATGTTCTGCCTGGACTCTCTCACGCCCTCTTGCTAGGTCTACCTTGGCTCCAGAGACATGCACCCGTGCTTGACTGGCAGACCGGAGAGGTCCTTCGCTGGGGACAGGACTGCCATAAGACCTGTCTGGTTCCCGTCCATCCCGTCCGTCCTTCTCCTACCCCAGCTAATCTACCTGGACTTCCGATTCCTTATTGGTCTTATGCTGATGTCTTTAATAAAAAGGAGGCAGAGACACTACCCCCTCATAGACCATACGACTGCCCTATCGACCTGTTACCCGGTACTACTCCTCCCCGTGGGCGTATTTATCCATTATCCGCTGCTGAGACCCGGTCGATGTCCGAATATATTGAGGAGAATCTGGCCAGGGGATTCATCCGGAAATCTACCTCCCCGGCGGGAGCAGGCTTCTTTTTCGTCAAAAAGAAGGACGGCTCTCTCCGTCCCTGTATAGACTATAGAGGCCTTAACCAGATCACGGTGAAGAATAAGTACCCCCTTCCGCTCATTCCGGAGTTATTTGATCGTCTGAGGGGGACTAGAATCTTCACCAAACTGGACCTCCGTGGGGCGTACAACCTGGTTCGTATCCGTCAGGGGGATGAATGGAAGACGGCATTCAACACCCGGGACGGCCACTATGAATATCTGGTAATGCCCTTTGGTCTCTGTAACGCTCCTGCCGTCTTTCAAGAGTTGGTCAATGACATCTTCCGGGACCTTCTCTACTCCTGCGTAGTGGTGTACCTGGACGACATCTTGGTCTTCTCTCCGGATCTCCAGACTCACCGGAGGGACGTAAGTCAGGTCCTGCTCAGGCTCAGGCAGAATCACCTCTTCGCTAAATACGAGAAGTGCCTCTTTGAGCAGACCTCGCTTCCGTTTTTGGGCTACATTATTTCTCAGACCGGCCTACGAATGGATCCAGAGAAACTGTCTGCCATCGAGAAATGGCCTCGACCGGAGGGGTTGAAGGCCATTCAGCGGTTCCTGGGCTTCGCCAACTACTACCGCCTCTTCATACCACACTTCTCTTCCCGGACTGCCCCAATTTCCGCGCTCACCCGTAAGGGTACTAATCCCAAAGAGTGGCCGCCCGAAGCAGAGGAGGCCTTTCTTTCCTTAAAACAGGCCTTCTCTTCCGCCCCGGTGCTGCATCGCCCGGACGGCAACAAGCAGTTCTTCCTGGAAGTTGACGCCTCCTCCTCTGGAGCCGGAGCGGTACTTACTCAAAAATCATCTTCCGGGAGGATGGTAACTTGTGGCTTCTTCTCTAAACTCTTCTCCTCCTCAGAGCGCAATTATTCCATAGGAGACCGAGAGTTATTGGCCATCAAACTGGCATTGGAGGAGTGGCGTTACCTGCTCGAGGGGGCTCTTCACCCGGTAATAATTTACACTGACCACAAGAACTTGGCTTACCTCCAGCATGCCCAGAGACTTAACCCGCGCCAAGCCCGGTGGTCCTTGTTTTTTGCTCGCTTTGATTTTGTTCTTCATTTTCGCCCGGCTGACAAAAACATCAAGGCAGACGCCTTGTCTCGATCCTTTCTGGTGTCTGATCTCGAGGAAGATCCGAAACACATCATTGATCCCGCCAGAGTAATGCAGGTGGCTCCCGTGAGTCTAAATCGTCTCCCTCCCGGAAAGACGTTCGTATCAGTACCTGATCGGGAGAAGATCCTTCACTGGGGTCACTCGTCTAAACTGGCTGGCCATGCCGGTCAGAAAAAGACCCTCGAGCTTATTACCCGGCACTACTGGTGGCCTACCCTGCACAAGGATGCAATAGACTTTGTTTCTGCCTGTGTGTCCTGCGCCCGCAACAAGGTTCCGAGACATCTGCCAGCCGGTCGCCTCCTTCCGCTTTCTGTACCTGCTGCCCCCTGGCAGCATATAGCAATGGACTTTATAACTGACCTCCCAGTCTCTGCCGGTTGTACGGTCATTTGGGTGGTCGCTGACCGCTTCTCCAAGATGGCTCATTTCGTTCCCCTGCCAGGCCTCCCGTCTGCACCCGAGCTAGCTAAAGACTTTATTCGTAACATCTTTCGTCTTCATGGCCTGCCCCTCCACATCGTGTCGGATCGTGGGGTACAGTTCACCTCACGCTTCTGGAGAGCCACTTGTAAACTGCTAGACGTCACCCTGGACTTCTCTTCCGCTTACCACCCTCAGTCCAATGGTCAAGTGGAGCAGATCAATCAGAACCTGACCAGTTACCTCCGGCACTTCGTTAATGCTCATCATTCAGACTGGGTGGATCTCCTACCATGAGCCGAGTTCTCTTATAACAATCACGAGAGCGAATCCTCCTCCAAATCCCCGTTTTTTGTAGTCTTCGGTCAGCATCCTCGGATTCCTTTTCCTGTCTCCACCTCTGTGGACAACCCGGCTGCGGAATCTCTCGTTAGCAAATTTTCCTCCATTTGGGAGAGTACCCAATCCGCACTCCTTCAGTCGTCCGAACGGATGAAAAGACACGCTGACAAAAAACGCCTGGATCCTCCACAATTTCGTCCTGGAGATAAAGTCTGGCTCTCATCTAAATATGTCCGACTCAAGATACCTTCTTACAAGTTAGGGCCTCGGTTCATCGGTCCTCTGGAGGTCATCAGTCAGATCAACCCGGTGGCCTATAAATTGAAACTCCCAGCCAACTTACGGATCCCTAACTCCTTCCATGTATCTCTCCTCAAACCTGTGGTACTTAACTCTTTTTCCAAGTCTACAGGTACGCCTCCTGCTCCGGTTTCTGCTGAGGACGAGTTTGAGGTAGAGAACATTCTTGCCACCAAAAGGGTAAGAGGAAAGACCTTTTTTCTAGTAGATTGGAAGGGGTTTGGTCCTGAGGAGAGAACGTGGGAGCCCCGGGAGAACATCCATGCCACTCTTATCCTTGCTAAATTTCTGTCTGGCCTAAAAAAGGGGGGGCCTAAAGGGGGGGGTACTGTAGCGCCGGCGTCCCTGCCCTCTGCTAGGCAGGGACGCTGTTCCCCTCACCTCTCTGCTCCGTGCCCGGCGTCCTCCTCCCGCTCTGCTGGCAGCGCGCGCTCCTTCCCGGCCACTGTGCTTAGGGCGCGCGCGCGCGCTCTCCCTCCCTCTTAAAGGGGCTGCGCGCGCCGTCCTAAGGAGTCCCCGGCCAATGGCCGGAGGACTTCACCATATATAAGGCACCTCCTCCAAAATGGAGGTGCCCGAGCAATGTTGTTGCACTGTTCACTACTCTGCTTCAGCCCTCAGGTCCCGTTGCCAGTTACCTGCCAGATACCTGCCAGATTCCTGCCAGCTTGCTGTCTTATTCCTGCCTGATATTCTGCTACCTGCCTGCTAGCCTGAGGTCCGACGGTCTGCCTTACAACTCCTGTCAGTCTGTCTAAGGACCAGCTTGCCCGCTCACCTGGGAGCGCACATCAGCTACCTGCCTGCTTGCCTGAGGTCCGACGGTCTGCCTTCCAACTCCTGTCAGTCTGTCTATGGACCAGCTTGCCCGCTCACCTGGGAGCGCACATCTGCTACCTGCCTGCTAGCCTACCTGGAGGCTCCACCGTCACGTGCTGTGACCACCTGCCTGTCCAGTGACTCCTGCCCGCTCACCTGGGAGCGCTCATCTGCTGCCTGTCTCCTAGCCTACCTGGAGGCTCTGCCGTCACGTGCTGTGACCACCCGCCTGTCCAGAGACTTCTGCCCGCTCACCTGGGAGCGCTCATCTGCCGCCTGTCTGTTGGTCTTCCTGGAGGCTCCGCCGTCACATGCCGTGACCACCCGTTTATCCAGAGACTCTCGCCTGCTCACCTGGGAGCTCACGTCTACCATCAGCCGCCACAGGTCGTACCAACCCTTTACCCAGAGACTGCCCCGGTCACTTGCCGTGACCATCTGCCCGTTCATCCAGAGACTGCCCCGGTCACTTGCCGTGACCATCTGCCCGTTCATCCAGAGACTGCCCCGGTCACTTGCCGTGACCATCTGCCCGTTCATCCAGAGACTGCCCCGGTCACTTGCCGTGACCATCTGCCCGTTCATCCAGAGACTGTCCCGGTCACCTGCTGTGACTGCCTGCCTGGTCGCCACCCGCTCCCTTACAAGGACCGCCCCCTTGTATAGTAGCTCAGAGGTTCCGCCTCCCAGACCCGTTACAACCAGATCAAGGGTGTTTCTATCTTTGTGTGTCTCAGAGGTTGAAAGCTGTGAGAGGCCAAGAGAAGTGGTTAAAGATAGAAGCTGGGATGCAGATGAGAAGGTGGGGCTGTTTATGGGGATGTTGAAGTCTCCCAGAATAAGGGTTGGTAAATCTGAGGACATGAAGTGCGGCAACCAGGCAGAAAAATGGTCAAGGAACTGGGTGGCTGAGCCTGGGGGACGGTATATGACTGCTACTCTGAGGGAGAGGGGATGGAAGAGCCTGATAGTGTGGACCTCAAAAGAGGGGAATGAGAGTGATGGTACTGGAGGGATGACCTGGAAGGTGCAATGTGGGGACAGGAGTATTCCGACCCCACCACCAAGTCTGTTTGCAGGTCTTGGGGAATGGGAAAAATGCAAGCCGCCATGAGAAATAGCGGCAGGGGAGACCGTGTCAGAATCCTGGATCCAGGTTTCAGTGAGGGCCAGCAGATTGAAAGCGTTGGTCAGAAAGTAATTGTGCAGGAAAGGAAGCTTGTTGCATACAGACCGTGGATTCCACAGTGCACAATTTAAGGAGGGAGATGAAGGAGTACAGTTGATGTTAATAAGGTTAGCAGGGTTTCGATGTGAGGTGGGGGAAGGGTTCAGGTTGGCAGAGGGTGGTCCGGGGTTAGGAGAGATATCCCCTGAAATGAGTAGTAGCAGTAAAAAGAGAAAGAGCAGATAGTATAGAGAAGGCATCCTCTCAGTAATGTACCCTCATTAAACAGAACACAGGTGGAAGTAGACCAACCAGGTGTGTAGCTATATTACTGCGTACGGGCGAAAAGAGTCAAGTACGTGGTGGGGTTTTTTACAAAAAACATGTGTAGGAAAGCTGCTCATTTAGCCCTTTAGGGGCCACAGACTCTAATCTGAAAATCCATTCAGTTTCTTTTCTAAGAATTGTCTTGTTGAGATCACCCCCCCTCGTTTTAGGTCTTATGCGTTCAACCATATGGAATGATATCTCCCTGAGTCGTCCACCATGTCTCTCATTCATATGATGTGCAATGGGAGTGTCACGCTTATTCCTAATGTCTCCTAAATGCTCGCCTACCCGTACTCGTATCTCCCTTGTGGTTTTTCCCACATAGTCCTTTGGACAGGTACATGTCGCTTTGTATACAACCCCCGACGACCTACAATTACCAAAGTCTCTCAACGAGAAAAGCCTACCAGTCGCTGAGCTAGTGAAGGTCTTACAGACATTCATCCAATAACACCTGCTAGAGCTACCACATCTGTAATACCCACAAGGTTTTCTGTCAAGCCCAGTGCCAGGTTTCGTTGGTTTTTGGTACAGGTTATGCACCAGGCGGTCGCCGATGGATTTGTCCCTTCTATATGTAATGCTCAGGACAGGGGGGATTAAGTCCTTGACATTTTGATCCGCCAATAAGATCCCCCAGTGTTTTTTCAGGATGCGAGACACCCTCTCTGATTGATTGTCAAAGGTGCCTATTATCCTTACGATATCCTTCCCTTGTTTTTTATCATTATTAGGCTTAGCTAGGAGCGACCGTCTGTTCCTACCCAAAGCCTCTGAATAAGATCTATCAAGGACTTGAGATGGGTATCCCCTCTCGCGAAACCTATGGTATGGATTTGTGGCCTGTTCCCTAAAGGTGCCGATTAGAGATGAGCGTTGTTCTACTCGAACTGTTCGCCAATCTCAAATTCGAGCTGTTTTGGGCGGTGTTCGAGCCGTTCGGCGAACACGAACAATTTGAGAAAAATTCGGCTGTTCGAGGTTATGTTCGATAACTGTTCGTGCACCAAAATCATAACTGGATTTTTTCTCAGTAATGATGAAAATTAATGTTAATACGCAGTTTGAGTGTACAGCGGGGTGGGGGGAGGGGCAGGGGATGGATCTCTGCAGGAACAATGAAGATCTCCATTTTTTTTTCTCTTTCCCGCATTTACAGTGGGGAGGTGCAATCTGTCAGCCTATCAGCAGCGCACACACGGAGCGAAGTGCTTTTTTTCACACAAGCAAGGGCATGTGTCATTGGCAGTGTATGTCACATGTCCTTGCCCTATAAGACCAAGCCATTTTCCCCGTCGCCACCATTTTCTCACTGCTGCAGCTGCGTGTTAGACGGCACCGCTGTTGCTGTGTGCGCTATACCTTGTTAATTTCAAGCCAATTTTCGCACAAATATACAGATAGCTTGGGAGTAGGGAATAGTTGTGATTGCAGTCCTTTTAAGGACTAGGTTACAGCATTTCCTACGACTTTTATCAGGCAGGTCTGTGCTCTTAAATAGATAGGTTGTGGGAGTAAAGACTAATTGTAATTGGAGTCCTTTTCAGGACTAGGTTACATCAGTTCCTATCAGTTTTTGCCAGGCAGGTCTGTGCCAGTGCTGTGCAAGTTTTTTTCACAGCATTTGGCTGAATCTAGCAAAGCTAATCCTTTTTGGCCTATTGCAGAGTGTGTTAGTCAGTGGAGTAGCCTATCTGTGTTGCAAGATATACCACCTGTGTATAGAATACCAATTTTTTTACTGCACCTAGTGAAGTAAAATCTTTTGGGCATAGCATCATTCTATTAGTCCATCTATACTGACCTCCATCAGGTTGCAAACTGAATCAAATTTTTTTCTGCATCTACCTCTGAAAAAATATTTGGCCTTCTAGCAGTGTGTCGGACTTTCTCTATTAGTCCATCTATACTGACCTCCATCAGGTTGCAAATTCAAAATAATTTTTATCTGCATCTACAGTACCTCTGAAAAAATATTTGGGCTTCTAGCTGTGTGTGGGACTTGTTGTATTAGTCCATCTATACTGACCTCCATCAGGTTGCAAACTGAATATATTTTTTTCTGCATCTACCTCTGAAAAAATATTGGGCTTCTAGCTGTGTGTGGGACTTGTTGTATTAGTCCATCTATACTGACCTCCATCAGGTTGCAAACTGAATATATTTTTTTCTGCATCTACCTCTGAAAAAATATTGGGCTTCTAGCTGTGTGTGGGACTTGTTGTATTAGTCCATCTATACTGACCTCCAACAGGTTGCAAACTGAATATATTTTTTTCTGCATCTACCTCTGAAAAAATATTGGGCTTCTAGCTGTGTGTGGGACTTGTTCTATTAATCCATCTATACAGATCTCCATCAGGTTGCAAACTGAATATATTTTTTCTGCATCTAGCTCTGAAAAAATATTGGGCTTCTAGCTGTGTGTGGGACTTGTTGTATTAGTCCATCTATACTGACCTCCATCAGGTTGCAAACTGAATATATTTTTTTCTGCATCTACCTCTGAAAAAATATTGGGCTTCTAGCTGTGTGTGGGACTTGTTCTATTAGTCCATCTATACTGACCTCCATCAGGTTGCAAACTGAATATATTTTTTTCTGCATCTACCTCTGAAAAAATATTGGGCTTCTAGCTGTGTGTGGGACTTGTTCTATTAGTCCATCTATACTGACCTCCATCAGGTTGCAAACTGAATATATTTTTTTCTGCATCTACCTCTGAAAAAATATTGGGCTTCTAGCTGTGTGTGGGACTTGTTGTATTAGTCCATCTATACTGACCTCCATCAGGTTGCAAACTGAATATATTTTTTTCTGCATCTACCTCTGAAAAAATATTGGGCTTCTAGCTGTGTGTGGGACTTGTTGTATTAGTCCATCTATACTGACCTCCATCAGGTTGCAAACTGAATATAATTTTTTTCTGCATCTAGCTCTGAAAAAATATTTGGCCTTCTAGTAGTGTGTCGGACTTTCTCTATTAGTCCATCTATACTGACCTCCATCAGGTTGCAAATTAAAAATAATTTTTATCTGCATCTACAGTACCTCTGAAAAAATATTTGGCCTTCTAGCAGTGTGTCGGACTTTCTCTATTAGTCCATCTATACTGACCTCCATCAGGTTGCAAATTCAAAATAATTTTTATCTGCATCTACAGTACCTCTGAAAAAATATTTGGGCTTTTAGCTGTGTGTGGGACTTGTTGTATTAGTCCATCTATACTGACCTCCATCAGGTTGCAAAATGAATATATTTTTTTCTGCATCTACCTCTGAAAAAATATTGGGCTTCTAGCTGTGTGTGGGTCTTGTTCTATTAATCCATCTATACAGACCTCCATCAGGTTGCAAACTGAATATAATTTTTTTCTGCATCTAGCTCTGAAAAAATATTTGGCCTTCTAGCAGTGTGTCGGTCTTTCTCTATTAGTCCATCTATACTGACCTCCATCAGGTTGCAAATTAAAAATAATTTTTATCTGCATCTACAGTACCTCTGAAAAAATATTTGGGCTTCTAGCTGTGTGTGGGACTTGTTGTATTAGTCCATCTATACTGACCTCCATCAGGTTGCAAACTGAATATATTTTTTTCTGCATCTACCTCTGAAAAAATATTGGGCTTCTAGCTGTGTGTGGGACTTGTTGTATTAGTCCATCTATACTGACCTCCATCAGGTTGCAAACTGAATATAATTTTTTTCTGCATCTAGCTCTGAAAAAATATTTGGCCTTCTAGTAGTGTGTCGGACTTTCTCTATTAGTCCATCTATACTGACCTCCATCAGGTTGCAAATTAAAAATAATTTTTATCTGCATCTACAGTACCTCTGAAAAAATATTTGGCCTTCTAGCAGTGTGTCGGACTTTCTCTATTAGTCCATCTATACTGACCTCCATCAGGTTGCAAATTCAAAATAATTTTTATCTGCATCTACAGTACCTCTGAAAAAATATTTGGGCTTCTAGCTGTGTGTGGGACTTGTTGTATTAGTCCATCTATACTGACCTCCATCAGGTTGCAAACTGAATATATTTTTTTCTGCATCTACCTCTGAAAAAATATTGGGCTTCTAGCTGTGTGTGGGTCTTGTTCTATTAATCCATCTATACAGACCTCCATCAGGTTGCAAACTGAATATAATTTTTTTCTGCATCTAGCTCTGAAAAAATATTTGGCCTTCTAGCAGTGTGTCGGTCTTTCTCTATTAGTCCATCTATACTGACCTCCATCAGGTTGCAAATTCAAAATAATTTTTATCTGCATCTACAGTACCTCTGAAAAAATATTTGGGCTTCTAGCTGTGTGTGGGACTTGTTGTATTAGTCCATCTATACTGACCTCCATCAGGTTGCAAACTGAATATATTTTTTTTTGCATCTACCTCTGAAAAAATATTGGGCTTCTAGCTGTGTGTGGGACTTGTTGTATTAGTCCATCTATACTGACCTCCATCAGGTTGCAAACTGAATATATTTTTTTCTGCATCTACCTCTGAAAAAATATTGGGCTTCTAGCTGTGTGTGGGACTTGTTGTATTAGTCCATCTATACTGACCTCCATCAGGTTGCAAACTGAATATAATTTTTTTCTGCATCTAGCTCTGAAAAAATATTTGGCCTTCTAGTAGTGTGTCGGACTTTCTCTATTAGTCCATCTATACTGACCTCCATCAGGTTGCAAATTAAAAATAATTTTTATCTGCATCTACAGTACCTCTGAAAAAATATTTGGCCTTCTAGCAGTGTGTCGGACTTTCTCTATTAGTCCATCTATACTGACCTCCATCAGGTTGCAAATTCAAAATAATTTTTATCTGCATCTACAGTACCTCTGAAAAAATATTTGGGCTTCTAGCTGTGTGTGGGACTTGTTGTATTAGTCCATCTATACTGACCTCCATCAGGTTGCAAACTGAATATATTTTTTTCTGCATCTACCTCTGAAAAAATATTGGGCTTCTAGCTGTGTGTGGGTCTTGTTCTATTAATCCATCTATACAGACCTCCATCAGGTTGCAAACTGAATCTAATTTTTTTCTGCATCTAGCTCTGAAAAAATATTTGGCCTTCTAGCAGTGTGTCGGACTTTCTCTATTAGTCCATCTATACTGACCTCCATCAGGTTGCAAATTAAAAATAATTTTTATCTGCATCTACAGTACCTCTGAAAAAATATTTGGGCTTCTAGCTGTGTGTGGGACTTGTTGTATTAGTCCATCTATACTGACCTCCATCAGGTTGCAAACTGAATATATTTTTTTCTGCATCTACCTCTGAAGAAATATTGGGCTTCTAGCTGTGTGTGGGACTTGTTGTATTAGTCCATCTATACTGACCTCCATCAGGTTGCAAATTGAATATAATTTTTTTCTGCATCTAACCCAGCCAATAGTTTTGGCCTAATACCACAGTTTGGCCACTCAGCTCTGCTCGGTTACCATCCATTGTTTTTTTGTGCAAACAACTCCAGAGTTGTGAATTAGTTAACCACCAAAATGAGTGGAAAAAGGCCTGCTGCTGGTGGAAAGGGGAATAGGCGTGTTGGGAAGGGGAAAAAAGGTTGTGTCCGTGGGGTAGGTGTTAAAGCAACAGTAACATCTGCAGAAGAAAGACCATCTTCCAGCCAAACTAAAATGTCTACTTCTTTTAGCGGACAATGTGATAAGATCCCTTTCTTACGGCCACGCCAATCGCTACAAATTCCAGATGAGGCACAAAAACAGCAGGTGCTTCAACGGATATCAAGTGCTCCTTTAAGTGGGCTCTCCTCCACATCAACTTCAACATCACAAATACTCCAGTCCTCAAAGGTGTCACCCAAATCGCACTTGCTTCCTCACAGCTCCCAAATCTCCAGCTGCCCATCTGAGTATGAGGTAGAACAGATGGTTGAGTCTGCAGAGCTGTTTACTCATACTATAGCCTGGGAATCAGAGGTCGACTCCAGCGCTTCTGTGAATCCAGACGAGGAAATGATCTGCACTGATGCCCAGAATCTTTATGAGTCGGATCCAGGACCAGACGCAGAAGGTTCTGACCATAATGTAGACCCTCATTCCCAAACTGTAACTCCTGTTGGTGGAGACAATGAGGAAGACGATGATAAGACTCAAATACCTGATTGGAGCGACAACTTTAGTTTTTTGTCAGGGCAGGAACAGGTTGGCTCTGAGGACGACGGGTGTGATAACACACAGGGTGATGATGATGAGGTTGGAGATCCCACTTACTGTCAACCCACAGTCAGCCAAGAGATGAGGTCAGCAGAGGAGGTGGAGGAAGATGCTAGTGACGACGAGGTCAGGTTGCGCCTTCCTGGACAGAGACGTAGTACTGGAAGCACGTCAACAACTGCATCCTCAAACACAACTCTGCCTCTCACCACAAGTCGTGGTGGCTCTTCAGGTCGCATGGGTGCTAAGCCTTGCATAGCCTGGGCATTTTTTCAGATCGATAAAGATGACCCAACTCGTGTTATCTGTAACATTTGTCAGCAAAAGCTAAGTAGAGGCCAAAAAATACATAGTTTGAGTACTTCATGCATGAAACGGCACATGGACATGAAGCATAAGTTGCAGTGGGAAGCTCAGTGTGCTACAATGCGGCCTAGCCGGCCGGGCCAACCACCGTCTGCCATACCTTGTGCATCCGCGGCCTCTTCATCCTCTGTGACTGGGGGGACAGCAGTCACACCTGTTTTGGGGCGCAGACCTGCCACCTCTTTACCCGCAACAGCCAGCGTGATTGGCAGGTCATCATTTTCTTTGGAGGTGGTAACAGCAGCTGGTGTTGAGCGCTGTCCGACATCGATAGCACCACCTTTGGATCAAGGCAACCTAACATGTCCGCCTGCATCTTTCTCACAGACCGGCAGTTTGCCGGGGACACCCTTATCAACCCCGTCTAAGCACAATAGCCAGCCCTCGGTCCCTCAGATGTGGACAAGTAAAAGACCATTTCCTCCTAGCCATGAGAAAGCTAAGAGGTTGAATTTCACCATCTGCAAGCTCTTGGCTACAGAAATGCTGCCTTTCCGCCTGGTGGACACAGAGGATTTTCGAGACCTTATGTCCGTCGCAGTGCCCCAGTACCAGATGCCCAGTCGGCACTACTTCTCAAAGAAAGGTGTGCCTGCGCTCCACCAGCATGTCGCACACAACATCACCGCTTCTTTGAGAAACTCTGTGTGTGACAGGGTGCATTTCACCACAGACACTTGGACGAGTAGGCATGGACAGGGGCGTTACATGTCGCTGACTGGGCACTGGGTAACTATGGTGACAGCAGGACAAGGGGCTGCTGTCCAAGTCTTGCCGTCCCCACGAGTTGTGCGTCAAACCTCTTTATGTCAAAGTTCCTCCACTGCTTCTGCCTCCTCAACCTCCTCTCGGTCTTCCACCTGCACCCAAAGCCTGTCTGGTCATGCCACAAGCTTTCTAACTGCGCAGAAGGGATCCTGCACACCTCCTTACTATGCTGGCAGTAGGGCTCAACGTCATCAGGCGGTTTTTACTTTGAAATGTCTGGGAAATGTGAGTCACACAGCTGAGGAGTTGTGGTCAGCTCTGGAGAACCAATTTCATGAATGGTTGTCTCCACTGGACCTGAAACCAGGGAAGGCCGTGTGCGACAATGCTGCAAACCTGGGTGCGGCCCTTCGCCGGGGCAATGTCACACACGTGCCTTGTATGGCTCACGTGTTGAACCTGGTTGTCCAGCAATTTTTAGCCCACTATCCCAGACTAGATGGCCTTCTGCAGAGGGCACGGTCGCTGTGTGCTCACTTCCGCCGTTCGCATCCCGCAGCTCAGCGACTTACATCTCTACAGAAGTCGTTGGGCCTGCCACTTCACCGGCTAAAATGCGATGTGCCTACCCGGTGGAATTCAACTCTGCACATGTTGCAGCGACTGTGGCAGCACCGACAAGCCCTGGTGCAATACGTTCTGACGTATAGCCTGGGCCAACGAGATTCAGAGGTGGGGCAAATCACGCTGGAGGAGTGGTCTCAGATCAGGGACCTATGCACCCTTCTGCACAGTTTTGAAATGGCGACGAAGATGTTTAGTGCTGACGATGCCATTATCAGCATGACTATTCCGGTGATTTACATGCTGGAGCACATGTTAAACAGAATTCGGAGTCAGGTGGTGGCACAAGAGGAGGTGGAGGAAGTAGAGGAGGAGGAGTTGTATGCGGAAGGGCTAACATCTGCAAGGTCCAGACGGTCGGCAGCACCAAGGCGGCAGGCATGTGAGGGTGGGGGAGATGGTTTTACCAGGGCGCATGGTAGCAGCCAAACTAGTGAGGAAGGTGCAGGAGCCCAGGAAGAAGTGGAGGACGAACTGATGGAAGACTCATCAGATGAGGGAGACCTTGATCACATTTCTGTTGTGCGAGGTTGGGGGGAGAGGACAGAGGAAGGAAGCATGATTGTTACCTCGCCACCAACACAACAGGGACTTGGTGCTCCTGGATGCGCAACACACATGAGTGCCTTCTTGCTGCACTACCTGCAACATGACCCTCGAATTGTGAGAATTAGAAATAATCCTGACTACTGGGTTGCCACACTGTTAGATCCCCGGTACAAAAGTAAATTTGCAGAAATTATTCCTGCCATAGAAAGGGATGCACGCATGCAGGAGTATCAGCAGAGACTGTTGCAGAATCTTACATGTGCTTTTCCACAAAATACCAGTGGTGCACGTAGTGAATCTCACAGTTCCAACTTGCCAACCGTGGGACCGTCAAGTGTTCAGCACTCAAACCGTAACAGAACCACAGTATCTGCTGGTAACATCAATTTTGCGGAATCATTTCACCACTTTTTTAGCCCATCCTTTGCAAGGCCACAGGAGACAAGAAGTCTGACACATAGTCAACGCCTAGAGACGATGGTACAGGAGTATCTCCAAGTAAACATTGAAGCCACGACTGTGTCACTGGACCCTTGCTCTTTTTGGGCTTCCAATCTGGATAAATGGCTGGAGCTAGCCACTTACGCCTTGGAGATCTTGTCATGCCCCGCAGCCAGCGTTCATTCTGAACGTGTGTTCAGCGCTGCTGGTGGTGTGCTGACAGATAAGCGCACGCGGCTCTCCACTGATAATGTAGACAGACTCACGTTCATAAAGATGAACAAATCATGGATCCGAAACGACTTTTCTACCCCTGTGTCATCCTGGGGAGAGTAAAAGCTTGATGATTGGTTAAAATCACCCTACCAACCGTTTTAAGCTTTCAAATTACTAATCATGTTTATCTGTATCTTGACTGGAAAATAATTTGGGCTTTGTAGCAGTGTGCAGCACTGATCCTATTAGGCCATCTATAATAAGCTCCACCAGATTTAAAATTAAAAATAATTTTTAGCTGCATCTAGCCCGGAAAATAATTTTGGGGCTCCGAGATGCGCAAGACACATAAGTGCCTTCTTGCTGCACTACCTGCAGCATGACCCTCATATTGTCAGAATTCGAAGTAATCATGACTACTGGGTTGCCACACTCTTAGATCCCCCAAACTTTTCGATCAACCTTTTCATTTTAATAAAGACCAAAAAAATGGTCATTTTTGAAATTATAAGCATTAGCAGGTTATTAGAAACTGAAATCAAACAGTTTTCAACTCAAAACTTTATTGTAGGTGATGTTACATTTTCACATAGGACCCCATGTTCGAAAGGAGCTTCTGAACTCTCTCGTCCATTGAATTTGTCAGGTTTTGGATGGTTTCTGCTTCAATTGTTTTGCATGAGGATAGAATACCCTCCCAGAGCTGTTGCTTAGATGTGAACTGCCTCCCGCCATCATAGACACTCCTTTTAATGATGCTCCAAAGGTTCTGAATGGGGTAGAGGTCAGGGGAGCATGGGGGTCACACCATAAGTTTGTCCCCTTTTATGCCCATATCAGCCAGAGATGCAGATGTTTTATGTGCAGCATGAGATGGTGCATTATCATGCAGAAAAATGATCTTGCTGTGAAATACACGGTTCTTCTTCTTGAACCATGGCAGGAAGTGATGTTTGAGAAAATCCACATACATTATGGAGTTCATCTTTAGCGCCTTCAGGGATCCTAAAGGGGCCGACAATCTCTCTCCCCATGATTCCAGCCCAAAACATTACTCCACCTCCTCCTTGTTGGCGCTGTAGCCGTGTTTGCGTGGGGTGTCCATCAACCAGCCATCCTCCACTCCATCCATCTGAACCATCGAGCGCTGCACGGCACTCATCCGTGAACAAAACAGTTTTGAAATCAGTCTTCATGTAATGTTTGGCCCACTGGAGCCGTTTCTGCTTGTGTGAAGTGGATAGAGGAGGTCGACAGGATGGCGTATGCACAGCTGCAAACCTCTGAAGGACCCTGCATCTTGTTGTTCGGGGGACGTTGGAGGCACCAGCAGCTTCAAAAACTTGTCTGCTGCTATGACAAGGCTTTCTTGCCGCTGCTCTTTTAACCTGACGTAATTGCCTGTAGGAAAGAGTCCTCAATTTGCCCTTATCAGCACGCACACGTGTGTACTGTGAATCAGCTACATACTTCTTGATTGCCAAGACACTTCATCCTGATCATCGCACAATGTTGATTGTAGTCATGCCTTGACCTAAACACTCCACAATTTGTTGCTTCTCAGCAGCCGACACATCCTTTTTCTTTCCCATTTTGGCAGAAAATGTAGGCTGCTTAATAATGTGAGAGAGCCTTCTTAAGTAGTCTTGCCTTTCATTGGACACACCTGCCAAACTAATTAGCACAGGTGTCTGCAATTGCTTACAGTGATATAAAGAGCCCTGACACACATCACCATCAATGAGTTTAACTGACAAACAAACAAATTCTTCCCTTATCACTCCTAAACACTTTTTGCATAATAATTTGGAACGCAGTGTACATGTGCTTTTCCACAAAACACCAGTGGTTCATGTAGTGAATCTTACAGTTCTAACTTGCCAACCGTGGTCTGTATGGAATTGTTCAATAAAGGGCCCAAAATTAAGATAACATAGATGGGAGAGGTCTCTATGAATAGGAATTCCTAAGTATTTGATACCCTGTGAGGGCCAGGCAAAGGGAAAGTTGGACTGGATGGAATCCTATATGGATTTGGGAAGGGAGACATCGAGGGCCTCAGACTTCGCTGCATTGATTTTAAAATTTTACCATGTAACAAAGTGATCTATTTCAGCCATAACAGCAGGGATGGATATATGTGATTGAGTGATATATACTAGGACATCATCAGCAAATAGAGAGCACTTGTACTCGGTGCCTCCCACCTCAATCCACCTAATATTGGGGTTATGGCGAATTGATGAGAGCAGGTGCTCCGTCACTTGGATGTATAAGAGAGGGGACAGAGGACATCCCTGCCTTGTCCCATTGGTGATTGTGAAAGGTGATGAAAATGTTCTGACGCACCCCCTGGGCCTTGGGACACCCGGAGCCGGACCCTTTTTGGTGGATGCTGGTGGTTGTAGTCTTCGTGCCGGTGACCCGGTTCCGTGGCTCAGGGCGGTCAAACCAGTGGCGGAACTATTTATGTGGTTTTGATGTTTAAATGTCCGACTACGCCACCCGTGGATTGCGGTCAGAGTGAACCGCCGCTACAGGGCAGACCGCTGAGGCTGGTGTTGTGGGTGCAGCAGAGCGTAGCATAACTCCCCACGGGAGGAGTATAGCCTCAGGGCAGTGTATGCGGAGGATGGGGGTGATGGTGCAGGGCAGCAGCAGTAACGACACGGAGTCAGTGATGCAGTCCAGGGCCTTTACTCACAGTTCTTATTATCCAGACCACGTCTGCAGGTAACGGCTGCCCACGTCGTACTGTGCTCACCAGGTGAGGGGCTCAGACAACTCTCAGATAACTTTGGAGCACTTCACAGGACCCCCTTTGTGTGTCCTTTGTCTGGCCTTTCTTACCAACACTTCTGTCCGGCTGCCTCGGGCCTCCTCTTGGTAAACTTGGCGCCAGTTTCCCTGACCCTATGTGGTGCCTTCCTAGCGGGTGTAGCGAGGGGCTGCGCCACATAAAATGTCAGAGCCTCCGGTTTCTAGCTGAGGGTCGTTTCCTGCCTCCACTAGTTCGGGGACCGGTCTCCCCCTTTGGCCTGACCCCTCCACGCAGGTGGATTCGGGCGTGCGGTGGCGACTCGCCCGTCCGCACCCCTGGGATCCCTTCATTCCTCGTTCCTGGAGCCTTCTCCGCTCCTCTTCCTTCCTTCTCCCTCTTCCAGGCCTGGGCCTCTGTTACTAGGCCCGCCTCCGGAGCAGAGCTCATGCAGAGCCCCTGCTCCCTGCCACTTCTGCTCAGACTTCTCTGCACTGAACTAAGATGGTGCCCACCTTTTATACTCCCTTCTCAATGCACCCAGGAACTGCTTCCTCCCTGCTCCTGCACTACAGGGTTCCCCTTCCTCAGTGTTCCCTCCCCCCACTCCAGCCAGGGACAGGGACTGTCATGCCCATCTCAGGGGCATATTGGTCGCCCTGCCCCACGGCAATGTGGTGTAATGCATGCAGGTGTCGGGTCCTGATCCACACTCCATCCTTACCTGAGAGTGAGATATCACACCTCTGGGTGAGGTGCAATACGTCTGTAGCAACCGAGCCCTCAGGGTGCTACAGTTCCATCTATCTTCAGCCTAGGTGACGTATTGCGATACAGGGCCGTGATTTTGGCTATAAAAGGGTCCCCTAGACCCCTACCCCAAGCTTTTTAAGAGAATCATATATGGCGTGCCAGGAGACTCTATGGAATGCTTTCTCAGCATCCAACGAGAGTATCTAATTACAAATTTTTAACTGCATCTAGCCCAGGAAATACTTTGTGCCTAGTAGCAGTGTCTGCTAGTCAGCGGATTATCCCGGCTGTTAAGCAAGCTACACCACCTGTAGTTTAGACACTTAATTTTTTCAAAGGAAATGCTTCAGGACCATGGGATACTTAGTGAAGAGCATCAGGAGGCAACCCAAGGCATAGGGGCTGGGACTGGCAGTAGGATGCCTTGCGGTGGACAGCCGAGCTCGATCCTTATAAAAGCTTTTTAACTGCAGCAGCTTTAGTGGACGCTACTGGAGCTGGAATTACCGCGGCTGCTGGCATGAGACTTGCCCTCCAATAGATCCTTGTAAATGGATTTAAAGTGTATTCATTCAAATTAGAGAGACAATTTAAATTAAAAAGCTTAGAGCTGCCTCCACCACAGGGGGGCTCGCTCGACCCACCAGCGGACAGGCACCAGTATTGGGAGAGGGGGGCTGGCCGTCAGGGTTCACCGCGGCTCTGGCACAAACCCGGCGACACGGAGGTGGCACGGGCAGGAGCGGACTGGCCGTGTCGGCTTCTCACTTTTTGGATTTTAGAAGGGCATGACATGCCTATATCTGTGTCTCCCCCTCCTTTTACTCCTCCACCTCTTTTATTTTCGCATGACTATATGTACTTGTCACTTTTCCATGTGTTAGTTATGTCTTCTGAGCAGTTTGTCAGCTTTTGGACACCTTTGAAGGTGTTTTCTATGTGTTTCTATGTGTTTTTGTTTGCCTGCCATTGGTTTTAACGGTGTTCGAAGGTGTTCGACGAACAGTTCGACGAACAGTTCGGCGAACACACGGGTGTTCGACGAACCGAACCGAACTCGAACACTACGGGGGTGGCTCAACACTAGTGCCGATGTTAGTACAATTTCTCCTTGCACGAGAAATTGGCTTTTTTTTTTTGCTGATTGAAGATGGAAAAGGTCCCACTCCAATGAGCACTTCATCGCATTAGAACAGTCCCTCACTACTTTCAAGTCCACACTGACTGCAGCAAAACAAACATACCTTTCATCTCTCATATCCTCCCTGTATCACAACCCTAAACAGCTATTCAACACCTTCAATTTTATCCTCTGCTCCCCAGTGCCTCCTCCCTCTCCTCTCATCTCAGCCGAAGACTTTGCCTCATTCTTCAAGCAGAATATTGACACTATCAGACAAAGTTTTTGCCTAAAGTCCCCCCAGCCCCTCATCACACCTACTCAATCCTCCTCCTCCAAAACCAGCTTCTCCACCATTACGGAATATTAACTTTCCTCTTTACTTTCCAAATCACACCTCACCACCTGTGAACTTGACCCAATCCCATCCCATCTCATCCCCAAGCTTACCACTATCTTCATCCCAACCCTAACCCACCTTTTCAACCTGTCCCCAACAACTGGTGCCTTCCCCTCATGCTTCAAACATGCCTCGATCACACCCATCCTCAAAAAGCTCTCCCTTGACCCATCCTCTCTAACAAGCTACATATCACTTCTCCCCTATGCCTCAAAACAACTGGAACAACATGTCCACTTTGAACTGTCCTCACACCTCTCCTCCTGCTCTGTCTTTGACCACCTCCAATCTGGCTTCTGACTGCACAATTCTACTGAAACTGCCCTGACTAAAGTCACCAACAACCTACTAACCTCCAAATCCCAGCTACACTACTCTGTCCTCCTCCTTCTAGACCTGTCATCTATGTTCGACACAGTGGACCATTCCCTCTTACTACAGACTCTTTCGTGTCTCGGCATCACAGACTTGACCCTATCTTGAATCTCCTCATACCTAACAGACAGGACATTCAGTGTCTCCCACTCACATACCACCTCCTCATTTTGCCCCCTATCTGTTGGTGTCCCCCAAGGTTCAGTTCTAGTACCCCTGCTCTTCTCCATCTATATCTTTTGCCTGGGGCAGTTCATAGAGTCTCACAGCTTGCAGTATCACCTCTATGCTGATGACAGACACATCTACCTCTCCGGACCCGATATCTCCTCCCTACTAACCAAAATCCCACAATGTCTGCCTGCTATTTCATCCTTCTTTTCAGCTAGATTTTTAAAACTTAACATGGATAAAACTGAATTCATCATCTTTCCACCATCTCATTCATCCCCCCCCCCCACCTGACCTATCTATCAACGTCAATGGCTGTTCACTCTCCCCAATCCCGCAAGCTCGCTGCCTTGGGGTAACCCTGGACTCTGATCTCTCCTTTAAACCACATATCCAAGCCCTTTCCACTTCCTGCCGACTCCAACTCAAAAATATCTCCTGGATCCGCACATTCCTCAACCATGAATCTGCAAAATCACTAGTGCACGCCCTCATCATCTCCCGCCTCGACTACTGCAACCTTCTGCTCTGTGGCCTCCTTTCCAACACTCTCGCACCCCTCCAATCTATCCTAAACTCGTTGCCCGACTAATCCACTTGTCCCCCCGCTATTCCCGGGCCTCTCCTCTCTGTCAATCCCTTCACTGACTCCACATTGCCTAGAGACTCCAGTTCAAAACCCTAACTACGGCATACAAAGCCATCCACAACCTGTCTCCTCCATATATCTGTGACCCTGTATCCCGATACATACCTGCACGCAGCCTCCGATCCTCACAAGATCTCCTGCTTTACTCCCCTCTTATCTCCTCTTCCCACAATCGCATACAAGATTTCTCCCGTGCATCCCCCTTACTCTGGAACACTCTACCTCAACATATCAGACTCTCGCCTACAGTGGAAACCTTCAAAAGGAACCTGAAGACCCACCTCTTCCAACAAGCCTACAACCTGCAGCAACCATCGCTCCACCATACCGTTGCACGATTAGCTCTACCCCCACCTACTGTATTCTCACCCATCCCTTGTAGATTGTGAGCCCTCGCGGGCAGGGTCCTTGCTCCTCCTGTACCAGTCGTCATCACCTTTTGTTTCAGATTATTGTAAGTGTTGTTTGCTATGTATACCCCTTTTTCATATGTAAAGAGCCATGGAATAAATGGCGCTATAACAATAAATAATAATAATAATAATACCATATGCTTGGTTCTTTGCCAGACCCTTAAAATTATTGCTTACCCTTTATCATCAAGTCAATTTTATATGCAACATTCTGTATTTTCATTTTAAATTTCATAATACTGTATAGGTTTATAGTGCAAGGAATCAGGAAAAAAAACAGAACTCTAAATGGTATAAAATAACAAAAAAAAAACAATACTCACACTCACCAATCCCCCACGTCACCAATTCCAATGCTTACCTGGTTCCTGCTGACTTTTACTTTCTGGTCCCCTTTCAACTTTACAAAAAAAAATGCTTGTGACGCGCCCCTGGGCCTGTGTCGCGCTGCGCTGCGCCTGCGGGAGCTTACCCGGAGCCGGATCTGTGGAGGGTTGTAGTCTCGTGGCGGTGACCCGGTCCGTGCCCAGGGAGTCAAACTAGACGGCAGTCCATTAGTAGTAAATGGTTGATGACTACGCCACCCGTTGAGTGCAGCCAGGGGGCTGCTGCTGCAGGGCAGACCGCTGAGGCCGATGGTGGGATTGTGCAGCGTGATAGTATAACCCCCAACGGGAGGGGTATGGCCTCAGGGCAGCCGACGTGGATGATGGGGGTAGCAGGAACCACTCAGAGACGGTACGGTGTAGTTCAGGGTCTTTACTGGTAACAACAAAAGACCCTCCCGGAGTACTTGCTAGCGGATGGGGCCTGGTCAGTCCTTGAGCAGATGGGATCTCCCCTGGCCAGGCGTAGTTGTAGGCCTCCCAAACTGACTGTACTCTTCTGGCTACCTTGCTAGGAGCTGATGTAAGTAGCCCACGTCCCTGAGTGTACCGTGTGGTGCTCACCCGTATGGCCGGTGACTCGGGGCCTTCTAATGGCTTCCGCTCCACGATGGCGGTGCTGGTCCCACGCGTGTGACCGTGCCTTCGGGCTTCTGGGCCAGAGAACCTGAAATCCCCTGCCTGACGGATTCTGCTGCTGGGCAGGAATTAGTCCCCACAGCCTCGGACTCCGGGTCCGGTAAAAAGTCTTCTTAGTCAGGGCGAACTCTGCAGCTGCCAGCCCCTGACTCCTTGTAACTGCTGTTTCTTCCTATGCTGTCTCTACTTCTTCTCTTCTTCTACTCACTCACCCTGCCTCAGCCCCAGGTTTATATAGGGGAAGTTCTTCCCCTCCCAAGACTGGGCAGGAGGTGTGGCATGCACAGGATCCCTGACTAAAGGACCTCCCACCTGCTCTCAGACATAACATTACGTTACTGTGGCAACCAGACCCCTGGGGTGTCACATTCCCCCCTAGTAAAATTTAGTACTCCGGGACTAAACACATTTAGAAAACATAACAAGGCAAAACATTAATAATACAATAAGAAAACACATAAAGATGGTTACGGCGTGTCCGCAACCGGGTGCAGTCTCTGAAGAAAGCAAGGTGTCCATTTCACCAACACAGGGAGACGTAACCAGGTAGGGGTCTGTTCTACCCCAAGTCCTTGACAGTCTTTAGTCCATCCTGGGTTACGCTCCAACTATATACAAGGATTCCCGGTAAATCCACCAAGGATTCCTAAAAACAACTAGAAATACAAAATTACACACAAGCAACTATAGACAGGTAAACATTATAAAATAGCTTAAACATTTAGATCCTCCAACGTGCGGGTAACTGGCCTCTAGTGGCCCTAGTGGACCTACGGAGCTGACTGTCTGGCCCTGAACTACAGGGTGTAGGAGCTGTCAAGGGTAAACTGGGCAGCTGTCTACCGGCTCTTTGTCTCACTAGGGGTACGGCAGGCTCACTATAAGCAGAGGGTTGATTATCCTGTTCTACTTGTGTGGAGTCTTCTGCCTCCTGGACCGGCTGTTCTTCCAGCTCTACCCGTTGCTCCGTAGGTTCTTGAGATGATGGTTGGAGGAAGGTGAGTACGGGTACCACAACTGCACCATTGACTTGAGTCCAAGACCGAGGGAAGTCCCCGAGCACGGTACTAACCATATCTTCCCTTTCTCCCACGGGTCGATGGTCTTCTTGTTCCTCTTCAGGGTTCCTCAGTTGTTCGGGACACTTCTTCAGGTGGTCCCGGGATACAATGGCTGTGGTTTCCCCTCCGTCTTTACTGATGGTACAGACCTTCGGGTTCTCGTGGCTTGAGGGCAGTACGGTGTACGGGTCCTTCTCCCACTGGTCATCCAACTTGTGGAGCCGTCTTTTCCTCTTCAAGACCTGCTCTCCGGGTACCAGGGGAACAGCGGGAGCATACTGGTTGTAAGTCTTCTCTTGTCTTTCCCTAGCCTGACAGAGACTTCGCTCCACGCTCTCCTGTACTCTCCGGTACTGCTGCTGCCTCTCTGTGTCCCAGTCTGTTTCTGGTGAAGTGTCCTCAGGTGTCAGGACTCCCATTTCCAGGTCAACAGGTAACTTACCAGGTCTCGCCCTCATTAGGTAAGCCGGGGTACAGTTGGTGGAACCTACCGGGACGTGGTTGTATAGGTCCACCAGATCGGGCAACTTCTCAGGCCACAGACTGCGTTCTTCCAGGGGCAATGTTTTTAGAAGATCCATTACCACCTGGTTCATTTTTTCACAAAGTCCATTAGTTTGCGGATGGTAGGGTGTCGTCCTTATCTTCCGGCAGCCATACAGATTGCAGAATTCCTGGAAGACCTCCGCTTCAAAGGCAGGTCCCTGGTCCGTCAGCACTTGGTCCGGGTACCCGTGTGGACGGCAGAAGTGCTGCTGGAAGGCCCTAGCTGCTGTTTGAGCCGTTAAGTCCTTGACGGGGACGACAACCAAGAACCGGGAGTAATGATCCACGATGGTTAACGCGTAGACGTAGCCACTTCTGCTTGGGGTCAGTTTTACATGATCCAAGGCTACCAGTTCCAACGGTTGCCGGGTGACGATGGACTGCAGGGGAGTCTTCTGGCTGGCCCGGTCCTTCCTTCTCAGATTGCACGGGCCACAGTCTCTGCACCACTTCTCGATGGTTCCCCTCATGCCTACCCAGTGGAACCGCTCGCGCAGCAGGAACTCCAGCTTTTTCCACCCGAAGTGTCCAGCTCCGTCGTGGTATGCCTCCATCACCATGGCTGCGTCTCTTCGGGGCACCACTACTTGCCAGAGTAGTTCATGCGTCCGGGAGTTGACCATTCTGCGGCACAACTTCCCCTTGTAAAGGAATAGTCGACTCTTCTCCGCCCATAGTTGTTTGGCTTCCTCCGGAGCGTCTGGTTCAAGGCGAGCCTCCGGCCGAGTCAGCATCTCCTTCACCAGTCGGACGGCAGGGTCGCTGTCTTGCGTTTCCGCCCAGTTGTAGTGGGGTAAGGGGTTCAACGTAGCAGCCTGCTTACCCCTTACCCGGTGGGAATACTGGATAGTCCCATGACGGTGGAACGCAGGGAGTTCAACTTCTTCCAGTCCCTCCGGATCTTCTCCTTCGTCCGGCAGGTTGGGCATCCTGGACAGGGCGTCCGCGTTAGTATTGGAGCGTCCTGCCCGGTATTTGATTGTGAACTCGTAGTTGGACAGACGGGCCATCCACCTCTGCTCCAGGGCACCGAGTCTTGCCGTGTCCAGGTGTGTCAACGGGTTGTTATCCGTGTATACGGTGAACCGGGAAGAAGCGAGGTAATGCCTAAAGCGCTCGGTGACTGCCCATACCACGGCCAGGAACTCTAGCTTAAATGAGCTGTAATTTTCGGGGTTCCTTTCGGTGGGTCGCAGTTTTCGGCTGGCATAGGAGATTACTCGTTCTCTCCCCTGCTGAATCTGGGACAGTACGGCTCCTAGCCCGATGTTACTGGCGTCGGTGTAGAGGATGAAGGGCTGGCTATAGTCCGGGTACGCCAAGATTTCATCCCCCGTGAGGGCCATCTTCAGCTGGCGGAAGGACTCTTCTTCTAGCTTTTCCCATTTGAAGGGCGGCTTCTGGTTCTTGGCCTTCCGGGACTGGCCTATCAGGAGGTCCTGCATAGGTGCTGCCTTTTTGGTGAAACCGGGAATAAACCTTCGGTAGTAGCCTACCAACCCTAGGAACTGCCGCACTTCTTTTACGCTGGAGGGGCTTGGCCATCCCTTAATTGCGGTGATCTTATCGGGGTCGGGAGCCACTCCGTCAGCGCTCACCACGTGTCCCAGGTATTGCACCTTTGGTTTCAGGAGGTGACACTTGGAGGGTTTCACCTTTAGGCCGTAACTCGCCAGAGCTTCGAACACCTCCGCCAGGTGTTTCAGGTGGTCCTCATAAGTTTTGGAGTATACGATGACATCGTCCAGGTACAACAGGACCGTCTCGAAGTTTCTGTGGCCCAGACAGCACTCCATTAATCGTTGGAAGGTTCCTGGGGCGTTGCAGAGTCCGAACGGCATGCAGGTGAACTCGCTAAGTCCCATCGGGGTGGTGAATGCGGTCTTCTCCCGGTCCGCCTCTGCTACAGGAACCTGCCAGTACCCGCTAGTGAGATCCAAGGTAGAGAAGAAGTTAGCAGATCTTAAAGCAGCCAATGACTCCTCTATCCTTGGTAAGGGGTACGCATCCTTGTGTGTGATACGGTTGATTTTCCGGTAATCTACACACATCCTCATGGTGTTGTCTTTCTTTTTGACTAAAACTAGTGGGGCTGCCCAGGGGCTACAGCTATCCCGGATTACCCCAGCCTCCTTCATGTCTCTAAGCATCCCCTTGGCGTGTTGGTAATGTGCAGGGGGTACGGGTCGATACCTCTCTTTTATGGGAGGATGATCTCCCGTGGGGATGCGGTGTTCTACCCCCTTGACTCGCCCGAAGTCTAACGGGTGTTTACTAAACACTCTCTCATACTCTTGAACCACCCGATAGACTCCTTGTTTCTGATGTGAGGGAGTGGAGTCAGTACCCAGATGTAGTTGCTGACACCAGTCCTCCATGTCTTTCTTAGAGCCGTTACCTTCCTCCGGGTGAGATGGAGGCAAGGGTTCCACAGATTGTATAGAATTTTGATTAGTGGTATATAATTTGGCTAGCGTGGCATACCGGGGCAGGTACACTTCCCTCTCCCCGATATTTATTATGCGAACGGGCACCCTCCCATGGCGTACATTGACCACCCCCCGTGCTGTCAAAATGGTGGGCCTACTGTCTGAGTAAACTGGTTCTACCATTGCCTGGTAATCTCTACCTCTCAGACCAATAGCTGCCCGGCACCAAATCATCATTTCACTTTTTGGGGGCATGGCAATAGGAAAAGGGTCACACATTCTTACGCTACCAATCTCACCGCCGGAGAGTTCCACTTGTTGCCGTTGCATCAGTGCCCGGATCTCTTTCTGGAGCACCCGCTGCTCGCCGGAGCTGGCGTTCTTGGCAACCTGCTGTAAAAGGAAAATCACCTCTGCAAGACAATTTTCAATTACGTTAGTTCCTAGAGTTATTTTTGGGTGACTCTCATGTTTATCAATATCTACAATGATCAGTCCCTGTGCGGCCAGTTCGACTCTACCGATTTTGAGGGTCACCTCTTTAAATCCGATCTGTGGCACGGGCTGGCCATTGCTGGCGATGATACTCAAGTCGTCGTCAGGGTAGCGGGTAATATCCGAGTCATTCCAGTACTGCTTGAAGAGCACGTACGGGATGGTGGTGACCTGTGACCCGGTATCCAGTAGGGCACTCATGGGAATGCCATCCAGTACCACAGGCAAGACTGGACGTCCTCCCACATATCTGTCGCGCCAGTTCGATGGGCCTGGTGATCTTTTTCCTGGGGGTTGGCCCTCTACCCCAGGTTGTGCCCGTTTAAAGAACAGTACCTTTCCATATGTCCGGGTTGATTGCAGCGGCGGCAGATGGGTCGTCCGTCCTCGCTGTATCGGTCACTGGGTCTTCCTCTGGCCGGTGGGGTCCTCCTTGGTCGACGCCACGGGATGTCCTCCGGTCCGGATGCCAGCTGGATCTTCCCTGGGGTGGAAACCTGTAAAGACTGCACAGTTCGGGTTAGCGCAGCAACGCTCTTAACTAGCTCTTGGACCTGATGGTGTAGGTCTGGAGCCGGGTCATTGTCCAAAGCCTGCGCATGAGCTCCCACAGGCCCTGTCGACAAGGGTGCCGCCTCCTGGTGGTAAGTGATAGCTGGGCGCCTGTGGGTCACAACGCCACCCGGTGCTGGTTCTCGGAGCACCCGGATAGCTCTATCCTTGAACTGTGCAAAGTCCAGATGGGGATCCTGTAAGGCCATTGCCCGCAACTGGGTTCGGTGGGCATTGCAATATAAACCCTCTATAAATTGTTCAGTCAACAGCCTGTCCTCGTTTCCCACCCCATCAGGGTCAGTCTGCTTTATGGCCCTCAGGGCCTCTTGTAGGTTTAGTGCATAGTCCCTTATACTCTCATGCGCTCGCTGCTTGCACCCGTAGAATCTAAGCTTGATCTCGGCTGAGGTGCGGGTATCGAAGGTGTCCCTCAGCCGGGTTAGTATCTCTGCGACAGTCCTCCTCCCAGGTGGCCAAGATTTTACTTCTCTTTTGGCTGCCCCGGTTAGTTGGGCCACCAGGATGCTCACTTTTTGCTCTTCTGTGAGGGGGTACACCTGGAAGAGGCTATCCAGCTTTTCTCTAAAGTCATGCAGGGTATGTGACTCCCCTGAGTACTGGGGTAGCCAAGCTGCTCCCGGGATATAGGGCATGGTGAAGGGCATAACTGCAGCAGCGGTAGCGCTGGCGGGGGTTGAGGCAGTGAAGCTCTCCTCCGTATCCGACATCTTCCTCCCCCCTAGTGGACCGTGGCCTACCTTGCGATGATCCTCTTCCGTAGGCCGCGGCTCCGCAGTGGATCGTCAGGGTTGAGGACCTTCCGTCGCGCTCCTGTGACGTCGGCGTCTGCTGGGCTCCTTCCAGGACCTTACGCAACGTCCGGACGTGAGGCGGGGCTTCAGTTCTCGCGCGCTTTCGGAGTCCACGCCCCTCTTCTTCCCGCGCGGCGTCCTCAAGATGGCGTCCAATGGCGGGAAAACTCCACGGATGGCGGGAAGAAGGTCGAAGATGGCGCCGGATGGCGGGAAAACTTCGCGGATGGCGGGAAGAAGGTAGAAGATGGCGCCGGATGGCGGGAAACCTCCACGGATAGCGGGAATCTTCACCACTGGTAAGTTTGAACAGTCTTTGCTTTTCAGGCACGCAGTACCCGGTGGTTGCGGGCACGAAATCCTGCCGACTACGCCAAAGTTGACGCGCCCCTGGGTCTGTGTCGCGCTGCGCTGCGCCTGCGGGAGCTTACCCGGAGCCGGATCTGTGTAGGGTTGTAGTCTCGTGGCGGTGACCCGGTCCGTGCCCAGAGAGTCAAACTAGACGGCAGTCCATTAGTAGTAAATGGTTGATGACTACGCCACCCGTTGAGTGCAGCCAGGGGGCTGCTGCTGCAGGGCAGACCGCTGAGGCCGATGGTGGGATTGTGCAGCGTGATAGTATAACCCCCAACGGGAGGGGTATGGCCTCAGGGCAGCCGACGTGGATGATGGGGGTAGCAGGAACCACTCAGAGACGGTACGGTGTAGTTCAGGGTCTTTACTGGTAACAACAAAAGACCCTCCCGGAGTACTTGCTAGCGGATGGGGCCTGGTCAGTCCTTGAGCAGATGGGATCTCCCCTGGCCAGGCGTAGTTGTAGGCCTCCCAAACTGACTGTACTCTTCTGGCTACCTTGCTAGGAGCTGATGTAAGTAGCCCACGTCCCTGAGTGTACCGTGTGGTGCTCACCCGTATGGCCGGTGACTCGGGGCCTTCTAATGGCTTCCGCTCCACGATGGCGGTGCTGGTCCCACGCGTGTGACCGTGCCTTCGGGCTTCTGGGCCAGAGGACCTGAAATCCCCTGCCTGACGGATTCTGCTGCTGGGCAGGAATTAGTCCCCACAGCCTCGGACTCCGGGTCCGGTAAAAAGTCTTCTTAGTCAGGGCGAACTCTGCAGCTGCCAGCCCCTGACTCCTTGTAACTGCTGTTTCTTCCTATGCTGTCTCTACTTCTTCTCTTCTTCTACTCACTCACCCTGCCTCAGCCCCAGGTTTATATAGGGGAAGTTCTTCCCCTCCCAAGACTGGGCAGGAGGTGTGGCATGCACAGGATCCCTGACTAAAGGACCTCCCACCTGCTCTCAGACATAACATTACGTTACTGTGGCAACCAGACCCCTGGGGTGTCACACTTGCTCAACCAATCATTGACTGAGGCAGGTTACTGCTGCAGTCAGTGTATCGATTCTATTCTTAGTTCATAGAATTATAAGAGTCTAGTCTTTTTTCAAATATTTTGTATTAGCTGGATTGTGTTCTTAAAGAACTCCAAATTGTGAGTGCTGACATCTTTAACCAGCCTTTCCTAACAGTTAATGCTTCAGATAATTGGTTGCAACCATCCATAAGAAGAGTAATAGAGAAGTCAATAACTACAGACCAGGCTTAAATTCTATAGTAGTGAAAATTATGAAAATCATATCATATAATTCATCATCATAAAATCAACAACATTTTAAACCCTAAACAGCATGGATTTATAGACAGTAGATCATCTTATGTCACAGAAATGTAAGATGAAGGTGGTGCCATAGATATTGCCTTAGTGGATTTCACAAAGCCTTTTATTATTATATTTTATTTCAATGGACACTGTACATATGAAAAAGATGAAAACAGGGTTTACAGTATGTAATAAAAGTATATGACATAAGGTAGAACACAAGTACAATCAACCCGACTAGGTGAGTGACAAAGTGATGCAGAGAAAGAGCACGGACAATCTGTTGGGGAAGTTCGGAAGCTCATTGAGAAGGTGGAATCTGTTTTTATGATAGTGTGGAGGCAGCAGAGTTGATCAGATGTTTTGAAGTGGTGGGTGTCAGATTGCTTTTGTAGGTTTGGTTGGTTGGGGTAGCAAGTATCAGAATATGTGGGAGATTTATTGGAGGCAGCTGTGTAAGGAATAGACAAAAGAAGAGCAAAGAAAGAGGTCTTGTGGGGACCAGAAAGTTTGTGTGGGGATGTATCGTAAGATTAGGTCAAAGACACATGGAAGGCACAGTCCATATATGTCATTGTTAATATTTTGAACTGAAATGTCTGTGCCAGTGAAAGGATTGGATTAAAGTAGAGGTAGGGGGAGTAACAAGGTGAGAGGCAGCAGACTTAAGGGTGGACTGGAGGGGAGCCTTTGATACAGTTCTACATGAGGAGATGGTGGATAAATTATTGAAATATTATTAAAAAGGACTTTATCCTTGTATAGCTCAGTGGATTTAAAGATGGCTAAAACATGGATATTACAGTGTTTTTGTTGATACTATGTATTATAACGAGGTTATAAGTTGTCTGTTGGAAGATTTAGTTCTTTGCCTTATTCCTTTTTTTTACTGTGGATTTTAGTAAATGTTTTATAACAATACAATCTCTGTCAATGAGTGTTTTTTTCTATTAGAAGAACAATGAACTCATGTAATGAATAAATGGTAGACAATTAGTGTTGAGCGAGCACTAAAATGCTCGGGTGCTCGAAGCTCAGGCCGAGCTCACTGTGATACTCTGGTGCTCGACCCGAGCAACGAGCCCAATGTTAGTCTATGGGAGACCCGAGCATTTTTGCGGCGGCTCCCCCGGCAGTCTGTAGAAAGCCTAAAAAGTGCCCAAAACGATAGTGACAGTGCTCAAATGACATGGGGACAGCATGGGGATCGCCCCTGGAATCATTTCTGACCCCCAGGTCACTGCTGTCAACAACGTGGTCAGAGGTATTAAGCCACTTTTACAGGCTCACAATAAAACATTCAAAAACGAAAGTGAAAGTGCTTTCCTGTGAAATATGTTAACCCCTTAACGACCATGGGTCTTTCTGTTTTTGTGCTTTCCTTTTTTGCTCCCCTTCTTCCCAGAGCCAGAACTTTTTTCATTTTCGTTCAATATGGCCATGTGAGAGCTTATTTTTTGCGGGACGAGTTGTACTTTTAAACACCATCACTGGTTTTATCATATAGTGTGCTGGAAAATGGGAAAAAAATTCCAAGTGCAGTGAAACTGCAAAAAAAATGCAATTCCACAGTTGTTTTTTGGGTCCTTTTTTTACCACGTTCACAGATTGCTAAAACTGACCTGCCATCATTATTTTCCAGGTTGTTACGAGTTCATAGACACCAAACATGTATAGATTCTTTTTTATTTAAGTGGTGAAAAAAAAATCCAAAGCTTGCTAAAAAAAACCAAAAAAAATGACACCATTTTCTGAGACCCTTAGCTTCTCCATTTTTCGGGATCTGGGGCCAGCTGAGGGCTTATTTTTTGCGTGCCGGGCTGACGTTTTTATTGATACCATTTTGGGGTAGATCCGATGTTTTGATCGCCCGTTATTGCATTTTATTGCAAAGTTGTAGCGACCAAAAAAACTTAATTCTGGCGTTTAAAATTTTTTTCTCGTTACGCCGTTTACTGATTGTATTAATTCTTCTTTTATATTGATAGATCGGGCGATTCTGAATGCGGCGATACCAAATATGTGTATGTGTTTTTTTTTTTTATATATATATATATATATATTTTATTTTGAATGGGGCGAAAGGGGGGTGACAAACTTTTATATATTTTTTATTTTTTTTTAAACTTTTTTTTTACACTTTCTGCTTGCTTCTATAGTCTCCAGAGGAGACTAGAAGCAGCAGTTGTCTGATTGCTTCTACTGCATACAAGCGATGAGCAGATCGCTTGTATGCAGGAGAAATGCTCACTTGCTATGAGCGCTGACCACTAGGTGGCGCTCATAGCAATTGAGACATGACAACCACAGGCGTCTGCTGCAGACCCTGAGTTGTCATTGATGGGCGGGGCTTAGGACTCCCGGAAGCGCGAGTTAAATGCCACTGTCAGAGATTTAACATGTTAACTGACGCGGGTGGATTGCGATTCCAATAATCAGCTGACATGTGCTCGCTTCAGTGCGGGCTCACCGCCGGAGCCCCCACTGAACCGGCCTTCCCGACCTGGTGCGTACTATTACTGACCAGGTCGGAAAGGGGTTAAGGAACATCCTTTCCAGGGTAAAGACTTGTGTATAAGGTAAAATAAATAACCAAAAACAAAAATACTCCTCCACACCTTGGGCTATGTTCACAAGTAGCATTTTTTATACGTTTTTGCACGTTTGTATCGCTTTCAACCGTGACAAATGCATTCACCGGGAAATGTCATTTTAACATTTTACAACCTTATCTGGCCATGTGCTGTGTGACACATGCATACAGTGCTGAAAAGACAAGGGATCAGCATGGGGAAGACCCCTGGAAGCATCTCTGACCCCCAGGTCACTGTCTAAAAGTGTGCCCATCAGAAGTGATCCTTGCCGCATCAGAAGATGCAGACTTGCAACTATCCCCGTGCAAGTGACTCACCCCCTGGGCCAGTGCTGTAGTGCGGCGCGCGTGCGCGTGGGGGATACCCGGAGCCGGATCCGATGGGGGTAGTAGTCTTCGTGTGGCGGTGACCCGGTCTGCGCCCAGGGTGGTCAAACTAAGTGGCAGTTATTGGTATGATGGTATTAGTGTCCGACTACGCCACCCGTTGAATGCGGCTATGAAGCCGCCGCTGCGGGGCAGTCCGCTGAGGCCGGTGGTACGGATGTGCAGCGTGGATGGTATAACCCCCAACGGGAGGGGTATGGCCTCAGGGCAGAGGATGAGGTTGATGTTGGGAGTGATGGTGTGGATGTCCCAGCACTAATGGTGCGACAAGGAAGCACGGAGACGCGAGGGTACAGTTCAGGGTCTTTACTGATGGTACAAGGCAAATTCCCCCGGGAGTACTGGCTAGTAGTTGGGGCCTGGTTAGTCTGCGAGTAAGCCGGAGTTCCCCTGGCCAGGTGGAGTTGTAGGCCTTCCCGTTAGTCTGTACCCTTCCTGGCTACCCTGCTTTCGGCGGTTACAAGTAGCCCACGTCCCTGGGTATACCGTGTGGTGCTCACCCGTATGGCTGGTGACCTGGGGCCTCCTGTTAGCCTCCGCTCCGGGATGGCGGTGCTGGTCCCTTCGTTGTGACTGAGCCTCCGGGCTTTTATGGCCAGAGGACCTGGAATCTCCTGCCGGATGGATTCTGCTGCTGGGTATATCTTAGTCCCCACAGCCTCGGACTCCTGTGTCCGGTTTTAGTACCTTCTCCCAGGGCGAGCTCTGCACAGCTCCAGCCCCTGGCGCTTCTCCTTGGCTCCTACAGAGCTCCTGAGGTCTATCTGTCCCTGTTTCTGCGTGTCCAGACCAGACTCCGTCTCTGTCTGGAACTCCTCTCCCTAACCCTGCTTCAGCCCCAGTTTATATAGGGGAAGTTCTTCCCCTCCCAGGACTGGGCAGGAGGTGTGGCATGCTTAGGATTCCTGCCCAGGAGACCTCCCACCTGCTCACAGACGTAATACTGCTATTACTGTGGAAACCAGACCCCTGGGGTGCCACATTCCCCACTAGTGAAATTTAGTACTCCCGGACTAAACATAACAGGGTATAAACAATAACAATTAAATACATGAGATGGTCACGGCGTGTCCGTAACCAGGAAGCAATAAGGGTGTCCATTTCACCAAAGAACAGGGAGCCGTAACCAGGTAGGGGTCTGTCCTGCCCCGAGTCTTTAACAGTCTGTAGTCCATTCCTGGGTTACGCTCCAAACATATTTACAACAGAGTTCCGGTTACTCACTGTCCATAACCTGTCAGTCCATATAAAGAAACCTGTAACTGGAAAACATAATTAGCAACGGCTACAACAAAACAGGTAAACATAAAATAGTTAAAGCAACTAGCCAACTTAGATTCTCCAACGTACGGGCATCTGGCCTCTGGTAACCCTAGTGGACCTACGGAGCTCACTAACTGGTCCTGCACTACAGGGTGTAGGAGGTGTTATGGGCAGGCTGGGCAGCTTTCTGCGCACTCTTTGGCTCACTAGGAGCACGGCAGGCTCACTACTAGCAGAGGGTTGATCCTCCTGTACTGCTGGTGTGGACTCTTCTGCCACTTGGGCCGGCTGCTCTTCCAGCTCTACTGGTTCTTCTGTAGGCACTTGCGGGGCTGGCTGGAGAAAGGTGAGGACGGGTACCACGACAGCACCGTTTACTTGTGTCCAAGACCGGGGGAAGTCTCCGAGTACAGTCCTGATCATTTCTTCCCTTTCCTCTGCGGGTCGAGGGTTTTCTTGATCTTCTTCTTCAGGGCTTTGCAGCTGCTCGGGACACTTCTTCAGGTGGTCTCTGGAGACAACGGCTGTGGTTTCTCCTCCATCCTTACTGATCACGCAAATCTTTGGGCTCTCATGGCTTGATGGCAGTACGGTGTACGGGTCCTCCTCCCACTGGTCGTCCAACTTGTGGAGCCGTCTTTTCCTCTTCAAGACCTGCTCTCCAGGTACCAGGGGAACAGCGGGAGCATACTGATTATAAGCCCTCTCTTGCCTTTCTCTAGCTTGAGACAGACTTCGCTCCACGCTCTCCTGCACTTTCCGATACTGCTGCTGCCGCCCTGTATCCCAGTCTGCCTCTGGCGAGGTGTTCTCGGGCGTCAGGACTCCCATATCCAGGTCGATAGGCAGCTTACCAGGTCTCGCTCTCATTAGGTAAGCCGGGGTACAGTTGGTAGAACCTACAGGGATGTGGTTGTATAGGTCCACCAGATCAGGCAGCTTCTCCGGCCACATACTGCGTTCTTCCAGGGGCAATGTTTCAGGAGGTCTATCACCACCTGGTTCATCTTCTCGCAGAGTCCATTAGCTTGTGGGTGATAGGGCGTTGTTCTTATCTTCGTGCAGCCATACAGGTTGCAGAACTCCTGGAAGACTTCCGCTTCGAAGGCTGGCCCTTGGTCCGGGTACCCGTGTGGACGGCAGAAGTGCTGCTGGAAGGCTCTAGCTGCTGTTTGAGCCGTTAAGTCCTTGACCGGGACCACCACCAGGAACCGGGAGTAATGATCTACGATTGTGAGGGCGTAGACATACCCAGATCTGCTTGGAGCCAGTTTCACATGGTCCAGGGCTACCAGTTCCAGTGGCTGTCGGGTGATGATGGGCTGCAAGGGAGTCTTCTGGCTGGCACGGTCCTTCCTTCTTAGGTGGCACGGTCCACAGTCTCTGCACCACCTCTCGATGGCTCCTCTCATGCCTACCCAGTAGAACCATTCACGCAATAAGAACTCCAGCTTCTTCCACCCGAAATGTCCTGCTCCGTTGTGGTACGCCTCCAGAATCATAGCCGCGTCTCGTCTGGGGACCACTACCTGCCAGGTCAACTCATGCGTTCGAGAGTTAACCATTCTCCGGCACAACTTCTCCCTGTAGAGGAACAGCCTACTTTTCTCCTTCCACAGTTGCTTAGTCTCCTCTGGGGCGTCTGGGTCCAGACTGGCATCGGCTTGGGTCAGCATTTCCTTCACCAGGCGGACTGCAGGATCACTGTCTTGCGTCTCCGCCCAGTTGTAGTGGGGCAAGGGATTGAACGTCGCGGAGCGCCTGTCCTTCACACGGTTGGAATACAGGGTAATCCCATGACGGTGGAACGCAGGGAGCTCAACTTCTTCCAGATCTTCTGGATCTTCCCCTACATCCGGTAAGTTCGGCATTCTAGACAGGGCATCCGCGTTGGCATTTGAGCGTCCTGCCCGGTATTTGATGGTGAATTCAAAGTTGGACAGGCGGGCCATCCATCTCTGTTCCAGGGCACCGAGCCTTGCAGTGTCCAGGTGTGTCAACGGGTTGTTATCCGTGTACACAGTGAATTCGGAGGAGGCAAGGTAATGCTTGAAACGTTCGGTCACTGCCCACACTACTGCCAGGAACTCCAGCTTAAATGAGCTATAATTCTCAGGGTTCCTCTCCGTGGGCCGTAGCTTTCGGCTGGCGTAAGCGATTACCCGTTCTTTCCCCTGCTGGATCTGGGACAGTACGGCTCCTAGCCCGATGTTGCTTGCGTCCGTGTGGAGGATAAAGGGCTGGCTGTAGTCTGGATATGCCAGGATTTCATCCCCCGTGAGGGCCATCTTCAGCTGGCAGAAGGACTCCTCTTCCAGCTTTTCCCACCTGAAGGGCGGCTTCTGGTTTTTGGCTTTCCGAGATTGACCTATCAGGAGGTCCTGCATAGGGGCTGCCATTTTGGTGAAACCGGGAATGAATCTTCGGTAGTAGCCTACCAACCCGAGGAACTGCCGCACTTCCTTTATGCTGGAGGGTCTTGGCCAGTCCTTAATTACGGTGATCTTATCAGGGTCGGGAGCCACTCCGTCAGCACTCACCACGTGTCCCAGGTATTGCACCTTTGGTTTCAGGAGGTGACACTTGGAGGGTTTCACCTTTAGGCCGTAGTTTGCCAGAGCTTCAAACACTTCCGCCAGATGTTTCAGGTGATCCTCGTAGGTCTTGGAATAGACGATGACATCGTCCAGGTATAACAGGACCGTCTCGAAGTTCCGGTGTCCCAGACAGCATTCCATCAACCGTTGGAAGGTTCCTGGTGCGTTGCAGAGCCCGAACGGCATGCAGTTAATTTCGCTGAGACCCATCGGGGTGGTGAATGCGGTCTTCTCCCGGTCTGCCTCTGCTACAGGAACCTGCCAGTACCCGCTAGTGAGATCCAAAGTAGAGAAGAAGTTAGCAGATTTTAATGCAGCTAAGGACTCTTCTATCCTTGGTAACGGGTACGCATCTTTGTGTGTGATACGGTTGACCTTCCTGTAGTCTACACACATTCTCATAGTGTTGTCCTTCTTTTTCACTAAGACTAGTGGAGCTGCCCAGGGGCTACAGCTGTCCCTGATTACCCCAGCCTCCTTCATGTCTCTAAGCATCCCCTTGGCGTGTTGGTAGTGTGCAGGGGGTACGGGTCGGTATCTCTCCTTTATGGGAGGATGGTCTCCCGTGGGGATGTGGTGTTCTACCCCCTTTACTCGCCCGAAGTCTAACGGGTGTTTACTAAACACTCTCTCGTACTCTTGAACCACCCGATAGACTCCTTGTTTCTGGTGTGAGGGAGTGGAGTCGGTACCCAGATGTAGTTGCTGACACCAGTCCCCCACTGGTTTCTTAGAGCCGTTACCTTCCTCTGGTTGAGATGGAGGCAAGGGTTCCACGGCCTGTACAGAATTCTGGTTTATGGTGAACAATTTAGCTAGCGTGGCATACCGGGGCAGGTGTACTTCTCTCTCACCGATATTTATGATGCGAACGGGCACCCTCCCATGGCGTACATCGACCACCCCCCGTGCTGTCAAAATGGTGGGCCTACTGTCTGAGTAGACGGGTTCTACCATTGCTTGGTAGTCTCTACCTCATAGACCAATAGCCGCCCGGCACCAAATCATCATCTCACTTTTTGGGGGCATGGCAATAGGGAACGGGTCACACATTCTCACGCTACCTATCTCACCACCAGATAGTTCCACCTGTTGCCGCTTCATCAGTGCCCGGATCTCTTTTTGGAGCACACGCTGCTGGCCGGAACTGGCGTTCTTGGCCACCTGCTGTAAAATGAGAATCACCTCTGCAAGACAATTTTCAATTACATTGGTTCCCAGGGTGATTCTAGGGTGACTCTCATGACGGTCTATGTCCACTATAATCAGTCCTTGTGCCGCCAGTTTGACTTTACCGATTTTAATGGTCACCTCCTTGAATCCCACCTGCGGCATGGGCTGACCATTGCTGGCGATGATACTCAGGTCATCGTCTGGGTAGCGGGTTATGTCCGAATCATTCCAGTACTGCTTGAAGAGCACGTACGGGATGGTGGTGACCTGTGACCCAGTGTCTAGTAGGGCACTCATAGGAATGCCATCCAGTACCACAGGCAAGATTGGACGTCCCCCTACGTATTTATCACGCCAGTTTGATGGGCCTGATGGTCTTATGCCTGGGGGTTGGCCCTCTACCCCAGGTTGTGCCCGTTTAAATGACAGTACCTTGCCACATGTCCGGGTTGATTGCAGCGGCGGCAAATAGGTCGTCCGTCCTCGTTGTATCGATCGCTGGGTCTTCCTCTGGCCGGTGGGGTCCTCCTTGGTCGGTGCCACGGGATGTCCTCCGGTCCGGATGCCAGCTCGATCTTCCCTGCAGTAGAAACCTGTAAAGACTGCACAGTTCTGGTTAGCGCGGCAACGCTCTTAGTCAGCTCTTGGACCTGATGGTGCAGGTCTGTAGCCGGGTCACTGTTTAAAGCCTGCGCATCAGCTCCCACAGGCCCTGCAGACAAGGGCGCCGTCTCCTGGTGATAAGTGATAGCAGGGCGCCTGTGGGTCACAGCGCCACCTGGTGCCGGTTCTCGGAGCACCTGGATGGCTCTGTCCTTGAACTGTGCAAAGTCCAGGTCAGGGTCCTGTAAGGCCATTGCCCGCAACTGGGTTCGGTGGGCATTGCACAGTAGACCCTCAATGAATTGTTCAGTCAACAGCTTATCTTCATTTCCCACGCTGTCAGGGTCTGCCTGCTTAATGGCTCTCAGGGCCTCTTGTAGGTTTAGATCATAGTCTCTTATACTCTCATGTGCCCGTTGTTTGCACCCATAAAATCTTAGTTTTATTTCGGCTGAGGTGCGGGTGTCAAATGTGTCTTTCAGCCGGGTTAGTATGTCTCTGACAGTCCTCTTCCTCCCAGGTGGCCAGGACTTTACCTCCCTTTGGGCTGCCCCTATTAATTGGGCCACCAGGATGCTCACTTTTTGCGCCTCCGTGAGGGGATACACCTGGAAGAGGCTATCCAGCCTTTCTCTGAAGTCATTTAGGGTATGTGACTCCCCTGAGTACTGGGGTAGCCAGGCTGCCCCCGGGATATAGGGCATGGTGAAAGGCATGACCGCAGCAGCGGTGGCGCTGGCGGCGGCTGTGGCGGTGAAGCTCTCCTCCGTATCCGACATCCTCCTCCCCCCTAGTGGACCGTGGCCTACCTTGCGATGATCCTCTTCTGTAGGCCGCGGCTCCGCAGTCGATCGTCAGGGTTGAGGACCTTCCGTCGCGCTCCTGTGACGTCGGCGTCTGCTGGGCTCCTTCCAGGACCTTACGCAACGTCCGGACGTGAGGCGGGGCTTCAGTTCTCGCGCGCTTTCGGAGTCCACGCCCCTCTTCTTCCCGCGCGGCGCCCTCAAGATGGCGTCCAATGGCGGGAAAACTCCACGGATGGCGGGAAGAAGGCAGAAGATGGCGTCGGATGGCGGGAATCGGCTCCAGATGGCGGGAAACGACTCCGGACGGCGGGAAACTTCACCACAGGTAAGTATAAAAGTCTCTTTTTTCAGGCACGCAGTACCCGGTGGTTGCGGGCACGTAATCCTGCCGACTACGCCAAAATTGACTCACCCCCTGGGCCAGTGCTGTAGTGCGGCGCGCGTGCGCGTGGGGGATACCCGGAGCCGGATCCGATGGGGGTAGTAGTCTTCGTGTGGCGGTGACCCGGTCCGCGCCCAGGGTGGTTAAACTAAGTGGCAGTTATTGGTATGATGGTATTAGTGTCCGACTACGCCACCCGTTGAATGCGGCTATGAAGCCGCCGCTGCGGGGCAGTCCGCTGAGGCCGGTGGTACGGATGTGCAGTGTGGATGGTATAACCCCCAACGGGAGGGGTATGGCCTCAGGGCAGAGGATGAGGTTGATGTTGGGAGTGATGGTGTGGATGTCCCAGCACTAATGGTGCGACAAGGAAGCACGGAGACGCGAGGGTACAGTTCAGGGTCTTTACTGATGGTACAAGGCAAATTCCCCCGGGAGTACTGGCTAGTAGTTGGGGCCTGGTTAGTCTGCGAGTAAGCCGGAGTTCCCCTGGCCAGGTGGAGTTGTAGGCCTTCCCGTTAGTCTGTACCCTTCCTGGCTACCCTGCTTTCGGCGGTTACAAGTAGCCCACGTCCCTGGGTATACCGTGTGGTGCTCACCCGTATGGCTGGTGACCTGGGACCTCCTGTTAGCCTCCGCTCCGGGATGGCGGTGCTGGTCCCTTCGTTGTGACTGAGCCTCCGGGCTTTTATGGCCAGAGGACCTGGAATCCCCTGCCGGATGGATTCTGCTGCTGGGTATATCTTAGTCCCCACAGCCTCGGACTCCTGTGTCCGGTTTTAGTACCTTCTCCCAGGGCGAGCTCTACACAGCTCCAGCCCCTGGCGCTTCTCCTTGGCTCCTACAGAGCTCCTGAGGTCTATCTGTCCCTGTTTCTGCGTGTCCAGACCAGACTCCGTCTCTGTCTGGAACTCCTTTCCCTAACCCTGCTTCAGCCCCAGTTTATATAGGGGAAGTTCTTCCCCTCCCAGGACTGGGCAGGAGGTGTGGCATGCTTAGGATTCCTGCCCAGGAGACCTCCCACCTGCTCACAGACGTAATACTGCTATTACTGTGGAAACCAGACCCCTGGGGTGCCACACAAGTCCTTGTCCCAGGGCAGTGTTCAATTGTACCTCCCCATTCCTTGCAATGCAAGCGAAAATATGCAGCCAACCACCCACCCACTCGCAGGCTGCAATACCATACTGCTAGCTTTCACTTGAAATGGGGCCTTTTAGTTTGGAGGAGGCCGAAGCTGGCCACTACCTCATGGCCGCTTCGGCAGCGAGGTATCCATACTCTGTCCCCAGCCGCCCGGTGGCCGAGTGTCCACGCTCGGTCCCCAGCCGCCAGGTGGCGGCCAGGTGTCCATACTCGGTCCCCAGCTGCCCTGATTTCTCCTGTCACCTTCCCCCACACTTTTCTTAGCCTGGCCTGCTTTAGGGCAGCATTGGACGAGCCCACCAGAGAACCAGACTCCTCCGGTGGGCCCTGGCTTCTCCATCAGGGGAGGTGAGAGTGCCTAGGTGAGGAGCATGATGATGATGATAGAAGTTAGCATCTGCTTTGTTTTCTTGGAATGCAAGCGCATGTATGTAGTAGCGGCTAGGCCTGAGGTGGTCCGCGTTTTGGCACATCTCCTACCTCCTCCGAGGATTGCTGGATGTTTTCCTGCTACTATCCCAGTTCTATGACTCCCGTTAAAACAAAGCTTTAGGTGATAAATGATGGATGAGGTGGTGGCAAAGGAGAAAGAGCAGGAGGAACAGGGACCATTCACATCAATATCAGGCCAGTCAGCCAGATATGTCTTGTAGGATATGTTTCTGTAACAAAAGGAGTGGTTCGGCTACACAGTTATAGGGCATACAGTGAGTGCAATGCCTACCAAAAATTTCGAGCCACTCCAATGCCCCTTGGAAATGACATGGAGGTCAGAGGGCGTTAACTAAACCTTTTTTTCAATTTATAGCAACTGGGTCTCCCGTGCACTGTTGGCCTAAGCAGTGAATGGAAGGCTTTCCAAAAATTATGAGGAACTGCAATGCCCCTTACAAGAGCCATGTGTGGCACCCCAGGGGTCTGGTCACCACAGTAATAGAGATATTACATTGGAGAGCAAGTGGGAGGTTTCCTGGTCAGGATCCCTTAAACATGCAACATCCTCCTGCCCCAGTCCTGGGAGGGGAGAATTCTGCCCTTATAAACTGGATCTGGGGCGGGGTTGAGTGAGTCAGAGAACAGTCAGAGTCAGAGTGAGAGCAAGGGAAAGTAACAGCAAGGAGCTCTGTAGGAGCTAGGAGCTAAAGACCAGGGGCTGGAAGCTGAGCAGAGCTCGCCCTGGCAGAAGACAATAGGAACCGGACACAGGAGTCCGAAGCTGTGAGGACTTATATATCCAGCAGCAGAAACCAGCCGGCAGGGGATTTCAGGTCCTCTGGCCATAGAAGCCCGGAGGCTCAGTCACAAGCAAGGGACCAGCACCGCCGTCGTGGAGCAGAGGCTAACAGAAGGTCCCAAGTCACCAGCCATACGGGTGAGCACTATACGGTACACTCAAGGACGTGGGCTACTTCTACCCGCTTACAGCAAGGTAGCCAGGAAGAGTGCAGACAGACGGGGAGGCCTACAACTCCACCTGGCCAGGGGAACTCCTGCTTGCTCACAGACTGACCAGGCCTCTTATGCTAGCCAGTACTTCCGGGAGGGTCTACCTTATAATCATCAGTAAAGACCCTGAACTGCACTGCAAAGACTCTGAGTCGTTCCTGCTGCGCTTGTGCACCATCACCCCCATCATCCACACTCACTGCCCTGAGGCTATACTCCTCCCGAGGGGAGTTATCCCATTCTATGCTGCGCACACAACACCAGCCTCAGTGGTACTCCCTGACCGCAATCCACGGGTGGCGCAGTTGGACAATTAACCTCAAAACCTAAGAAAGTCTGCCACTGGTTTGACCAGCCTGAGCCACGGGTCACCGCCACGGAGACTACAGACCCCAGAGACCCGGCACCGGGTATCCCACACACGTGTACACACGGCCCAGGGGACGCGTCACATGCAGTACAGCATATTACAAACATAAGTCCCATTATTGGGGAGTGGGTGTCCCATAGTATTTGCTTATGCCTTGCAAGCAAAAGCTGCCAAAAATTAGGACGGAGCAACTTGCAATGCCCCTTACAAGAGCCATGCAGTACAGCATATTACAAACATAAGTCCCATTATTGGGGAGTGGGTGTCCCATAGTATTTGCTTATGCCTTGCAAGCAAAAGCTGCCAAAAATAAGGACGGAGGAACTTGCAATGCTGGCACCCTGGTGGTATAGTGGTGGTGGGGGCTGAGGATAAGGAGAAGAAGATTAAACAGCCGAAACGAGGAAGCGTATACCCATGTGTGGGTGTGAAGCGGTGTATGTGAATACACCTCCCGAAATAACACAGTGGATTTGACTTTATGTTACTCTGCTGTCATTTGGTGGTGATGAGAAGTCTGGCCCAATCCAGCCCTTGTTCATTTTGATAAGGGTCAGCTTGTCAGCATTGTCAGTTGACAGGCGAGTGCGCTTATCAGTTATAATTCCCCCAGCGGCACTAAAAACACGCTCCGATAACACGCTAGCGGCAGGGCAGGCCAGGACCTCCAAGGCGTACAGAGCGAGTTCATTCCAAGTGTCCAGCTTGGATACCCAATAATTAAAAGGCACAGAGGAATCACGGAGGACGCTGGTACGATTGGCAAGGTACTCCCTCACCATCTTTTGAAACTTTCCACTCCTTGTGAGAGTACCCCGCGCCTCAGGGCCTGTAAGCTGGGCGGGTGTCAGAAAACTGTCCCAGAACGTTGACAGTGTTCCCCTGCCTCTGCTGGATTGGAGTTGCATCTCTCTCGCCTGTACGCCTTGGTTGGGCAATGAACTGTGACCTCTGCCGCTAGCGTGTTCAGATGGGAATTTTTTTAAGAGTTCTGCAGCAAGGGCCTTCTGGTATTGCCCCATTTTTGTAGACTTCTCCACCTCAGGAATAAGAGAGTGAAAGTTCTCCTTGTAGCGGGGGTCTACAAGTGTCACCAACCAGTAATGACTGTCACCCAACATTTTGACAACGCGAGGGTCACGGTTAAGGCAGCGTAACATAAAGTCAGCCATGCGTGCCAGACTGGTAATGGGCAAGATTTCCGTGTCCTCACCAAGATGACGACTGACCATGCTCTCCTCCTCCTCCTCCTCTTCCTCCTCCCCCCTGTCCTCAGGCCACCCACGCTGAACCGACGGTATGACACTTGTACAGGTACTACCGTCTACAACGCATGATAACAGCTCCTGTTCTTCCTCCTCCTCCTCCTCCTCTCCCTCATTGTCCCCCAATGCACGTTGGGATGAGATGAGGCTGGGCAGTGTGTAATCGCCCGCTACGGCTTCTTGATCCATCTCATCATACTCTGGCTGCAATGCCTCCTCTTTAATTCTCTGCAGATAGCGTTGCAAAAGACAGACAAGTGGGATGCTGACACTAATGATGGCGTCATCGCCACTCACCATCTTGGTGGCCTCCTCAAAGTTTGTCAGGATGGTACATATGTCAGACATCCAGGTCCACTCTTGAGGTCTTATGTGTGGAGTCTGACCTGAATATCGATGGCCTTGTTGCAGCTGGTACTCCACAACTGCTCTCTTCTGCTCACAAATCCTTTGCAACATGTGGAGGGTAGAGTTCCAACGTGTGGGGACATCACACACCAGTCGGTGTGCCGGAAGCTGCAAACGCTGCTGCAACACAGCAAGGACGGCGGAAGCTGTAGAAGACTTGCGAAAATGAGCTGACAGGCAGCGTACTTTCACGAGCAGATCTGGCAACTCGGGGTACGATTTAAGAAACCGCTGAACCACGAGGTTAAGCACATGAGCCAGGCATGGTACGTGTGTGATCTCACCTCGCCTCAGAGCCGCCACCAGGTTACGGCCATTGTCACACACGACCATGCCGGGATGTAGGTTCAGCGGTCTCAGCCACAGATCTGCCTGCTCTTTCACAGCTGTGCACAACTCACAAGCAGTGTGAGGTTTATCACCTAAGCTTATGAGTTTCAGCACAGCCTGTTGCCGCTTGGCGGAGGCAGTACTGCAATGCTTCCAGCTTGTAATTGATGTGGTGATATCTGAGATGGAGGCTGAACATGAGGAGGAGGAGGAGAAGGAGGATGCGCAGGAGCTGTACACTGTGGGGGCAATTCTGACTGACATAGGGCCCGCAATCCTCGGTGTGGGGAGGATGTGTTCCGTCCCAAGGTCCGACTGGGTCCCGGCTTCCACTATGTTTACCCAGTGTGCCGTCAGAGAGATGTACCGTCCATGGCCACAAGCACTTGTCCACGTGTCCGTTGTCAGGTGGACTCTCCCAGTAACTGCGTTGTTGAGGGCACGGCAGATGCTTTGGGACACGTGCTTGTGTAGTGCGGGGATGGCACACCGGGCAAAATAGTGTCGGCTGGGGACCGAGTACCGAGGGACGGCCACCGCCATAAGATTGCGGAAGGATTCCGTCTCCACCAGCCTAAAAGGCAGCATTTCCAATGCAAGCAGTAGTGAAATGTGCGAATTTAGGACTGCGGCCTGTGGGGCGTTAGCTGCGAATTTCCGCTTTCGTTCAAAGGTCTGGGATATGGACAATTGAGCGCTGCGGTGGGACGTGGACGTTGATGCTGTTTCTTGAGAAACTGCCATAACAAGTGAAGACTGAGAGGAGGGGGCATCTTTACATGCAGTATGGACAGGGGATTGCCTTGCACACACAACAGGGGGTTCTATTGCACGCACAACAGTGGAAGAAGCAGTGGTGACACCCGCTGACACTGGTCGTGGACCCTGGGTTTCGCCCCACAAAGTCGGGTGCTTTGCTGCCATGTGCCTGATCATGCTGGTGGTGGTCAGGCTGGTAGTTTTGTCACCCCTGCTGATGCTGGCATGGCAGGTGGAACATATGGCTTTTTTGGGGTTATCAGCAGAGTCTTTAAAAAAATTCCAGACTCTGGAAGACCTACCGCTTGTACTGGCAACGTCCCTCGTGTTGGTGTTACGGGGAACGGTTGCCTGCCTTCTGTCTGCGGCCACCACACTGCTTCTTCCTGCCTGTTGGGGTACTCTGCCTCCCTCCCCCTGTGTGCTGCTGGCCTCACTCTGCATGTCCTCCTTCCACGTTGGGTCAGTTACTAGATCATCCACCACCTCCTCCTCTTCCACTTGCGCACCACGATCCTCCTCCTCACTTCCTGGCAATTGTGTCTCGTCATCGTCCACCTCTTGTGACAGATTGCCAACGTCGACTTCCTGTGGCCGTGTCTGTTCAAATATTTGGGCATTGCAACATGGGATCTCCTCTTCCACCACTTCAAGCGTATCAGGCGAGGGGCCCAAATATGGAAATGGACCAGTGAACAGCTCTTCACAGTGTCCAAGTGTGGGATCACTTGCTGTCTGACGACACTCGGCATGGTGGGAGGAAGGAGCATAAGGGTGAGGAGGAGTATGCGGTCGAGACTCACGGCTACTAAGAGTTGACCGTGTGGAAGACAGACCGGAGGTGGTGGTGCCCAGGTAACTGGAAGTATTGTCTGCTATCCAATTAATAACCTGTTCACACTGATCAGTTCGCAATACTGGTGTTGTTCTGTGCTTCCCTAGTAATTCGGTCAAGAAGTGGGAGAGAGAAGATGTGGCTGTTGGTTGTGGCACATTTTCACCTTGGCCACGGCCCCGTCCTCTGCACGAACCATTACCAGAATGTCCACTTCCACGTCCCTTGCCACGCGCCTTGCCCATTGTAAATGAAGTAAAATAGCTTACACTTGCACTATCAATGGAAAAAGGGTAATAAAGAGTAGATTAGAACCGTGGAAGAGGAAAACCACAGTTATTGTTTACTGGGGTATACCACACTTTTTTAAATAGAGATATTTGCGGCTGAACAGTGAGCAACACACTCAAACTGCTTTTTTTTAGATACCAAAGGCCCAAAACTGGATAGTACAGCGATTTGACCCGTGGAACTGCGAAACCACACTGGGATGTCGGGCCTACACAAGACTATTTTCAACAGATATATTTTTGTGTCACAACAGTCAGGAGACACTACTGTTTTTCTTTACGGAAAAAACTACCAAAACCTGAATAATAGAGATTTTTTACCGTGGGATGGCAAAACCACAGTTATTGTTTACTGGGGTATACCACACTTTTTTAAATAGAGATATTTGAGGCTGAACAGTGAGCGACACACTCAAACTGTTTTTTTTAGATACAAATGGCCCAAAAGTGGATAATACCGAGGTTTGAACCGTGAAACTGCAAAGCCACACTTGTATTTCTCGGGCCTACACCAGACTATTTTCAACAGATATATTTGTGTCTGAACAATCAGGAGACACTATTTATTTTTTACGGCAAAAAATGCCAAAAGCAGGATAATAGAGATGTTTTACCGTGGAACAGCAAAACCACAGTTATAATTTACTGGTGTATACCAGACTTTTTTGAATATATATATATATTTGCGGCTGAACAGTGAGCGACACACTCAAACTGTTTTTTCTAGATACAAATGGCCCAAAAGTGGATAATACAGAGGTTTGTACCGTGGAACTGCAAAACCACACTTGTATTTCTTGGGCCTACACCAGACTATTTTCAACAGATATATTTGTGTCTGAAAAATCAGGGAGACACTATTATTTTTTTTTTTTACAGCAAAAAATGCAAAAAGCAGGATAATAGAGATTTTTTACCGTGGAACAGCAAAAGCACACTTCTGTCTCTCTGGCCTACACCAGACTATTTTCAACAGATATATTTGTGTCTGAAAAATCAGGGAGACACTATTATTTTTTTTTTTTACAGCAGAAAATGCAAAAAGCAGGATAATAGAGATTTTTTACCGTGGAACAGCAAAAGCACACTTCTGTCTCTCTGGCCTACACCAAACTATTTTCAACAGATATATTTGTGTCTGAAAAATCAGGGAGACACTATTATTATTTTTATACAGCAAAAAATGCCAAAAACAGGATAATAGAGATGTTTTACCGTGGAACATCAAAACCACAGTAATAATTTACTGGTGTATACCAGACTTTTTTAAATATATATATTTGCGGCTGAACAGTGAGCGACACACTCAAACTGTTTTTTTTTAGATACAAATGGCCCATAGAACTGCAAAACCACACTTCTATTTCTCTGGCCTACACCAGACTATTTTCAACAGATATATTTGTGTCTGAAAAATCAGAGGCACACTTTTTTTTTTTGGGGGGGGGGGACGCCAAAAGGTTAATAAGATGGGTATTTGTACATTGTGAAGGAGGAAAAAAAAAAGAGAATTTAGATTAAAAAAAAAGGATTTTTCCTGGCCCCCGGGACCTGGAGCTAAGTCCAGCAATTTCAGCAACAGGAGCAGCACACAGGACTGTAATGCAGCGTTTGCTGGTATAACCACTGCGTCTCCTATACAGCCTGCCTGCCTGCCTGATATACCTGGTAGAGATGAGCGTTGTTCTACTCGAACTGTTCGCCAATCTCAAATTCGAGCTGTTTTGGGCGGTGTTCGAGCCGTTCGGCGAACACGAACAATTTGATAAAAATTCGGCTGTTCGAGGTTATGTTCGATAACTGTTCGTGCACCAAAATCATAACTGGATTTTTTCTCAGTAATGATGAAAATTAATGTTAATACGCAGTTTGAGTGTACAGCGGGGTGGGGGGAGGGGCAGGGGATGGATCTCTGCAGGAACAATGAAGATCTCCATTTTTTTTTCTCTTTCCCGCATTTGCAGTGGGGAGGTGCAATCTGTCAGCCTATCAGCAGCGCACACACGGAGCGAAGTGCTTTTTTTCACACAAGCAAGGGCATGTGTCATTGGCAGTGTATGTCACATGTCCTTGCCCTATAAGACCAAGCCATTTTCCCCGTCGCCACCATTTTCTCACTGCTGCAGCTGCGTGTTAGACGGCACCGCTGTTGCTGTGTGCGCTATACCTTGTTAATTTCAAGCCAATTTTCGCACAAATCTACAGATAGCTTGGGAGTAGGGAATAGTTGTGATTGCAGTCCTTTTAAGGACTAGGTTACAGCATTTCCTACGACTTTTATCAGGCAGGTCTGTGCTCTTAAATAGATAGATTGTGGGAGTAAAGACTAATTGTAATTGGAGTCCTTTTCAGGACTAGGTTACATGAGTTCCTATCAGTTTTTGCCAGGCAGGTCTGTGCCAGTGCTGTGCAAGTTTTTTTCACAGCATTTGGCTGAATCTAGCAAAGCTAATCCTTTTTGGCCTATTGCAGAGTGTGTTAGTCAGTGGAGTAGCCTATCTGTGTTGCAAGATATACCACCTGTGTATAGAATACCAATTTTTTTACTGCACCTAGTGAAGTAAAATCTTTTGGGCATAGCATCATTCTATTAGTCCATCTATACTGACCTCCATCAGGTTGCAAATTAAAACTAATTTTTATCTGCATCTACAGTACCTCTGAAAAAATATTTGGGCTTCTAGCTGTGTGTGGGACTTGTTGTATTAGTCCATTTATACTGACCTCCATCAGGTTGCAAACTGAATATATTTTTTTTCTGCATCTACCTCTGAAAAAATATTGGGCTTCTAGCTGTGTGTGGGTCTTGTTCTATTAATCCATCTATACTGACCTCCATCAGGTTGCAAACTGAATATAATTTTTTTCTGCATCTAGCTCTGAAAAAATATTTGGCCTTCTAGCAGTGTGTCGGACTTTCTCTATTAGTCCATCTATACTGACCTCCATCAGGTTGCAAATTAAAACTAATTTTTATCTGCATCTACAGTACCTCTGAAAAAATATTTGGGCTTCTAGCTGTGTGTGGGACTTGTTGTATTAGTCCATCTATACTGACCTCCATCAGGTTGCAAATTAAAACTAATTTTTATCTGCATCTACAGTACCTCTGAAAAAATATTTGGGCTTCTAGCTGTGTGTGGGACTTGTTGTATTAGTCCATCTATACTGACCTCCATCAGGTTGCAAACTGAATATATTTTTTTCTGCATCTACCTCTGAAAAAATATTGGGCTTCTAGCTGTGTGTGGGACTTGTTGTATTAGTCCATCTATACTGACCTCCATCAGGTTGCAAACTGAATATATTTTTTCTGCATCTACCTCTGAAAAAATATTGGGCTTCCAGCTGTGTGTGGGTCTTGTTCTATTAATCCATCTATACTGACCTCCATCAGGTTGCAAACTGAATATAATTTTTTTCTGCATCTAGCTCTGAAAAAATATTTGGCCTTCTAGCAGTGTGTCGGACTTTCTCTATTAGTCCATCTATACTGACCTCCATCAGGTTGCAAATTAAAACTAATTTTTATCTGCATCTACAGTACCTCTGAAAAAATATTTGGGCTTCTAGCTGTGTGTGGGACTTGTTGTATTAGTCCATCTATACTGACCTCCATCAGGTTGCAAATTAAAAATAATTTTTATCTGCATCTACAGTACCTCTGAAAAAATATTTGGGCTTCTAGCTGTGTGTGGGACTTGTTGTATTAGTCCATCTATACTGACCTCCATCAGGTTGCAAACTGAATATATTTTTTTCTGCATCTACCTCTGAAAAAATATTTGGGCTTCTAGCTGTGTGTGGGACTTGTTGTATTAGTCCATCTATACTGACCTCCATCAGGTTGCAAACTGAATATATTTTTTTCTGCATCTACCTCTGAAAAAATATTGGGCTTCTAGCTGTGTGTGGGACTTGTTGTATTAGTCCATCTATACTGACCTCCATCAGGTTGCAAACTGAATATATTTTTTTCTGCATCTAACCCAGCCAATAGTTTTGGCCTAATACCACAGTTTGGCCACTCAGCTCTGCTCGGTTACCATCCATTGTTTTTTTGTGCAAACAACTCCAGAGTTGTGAATTAGTTAACCACCAAAATGAGTGGAAAAAGGCCTGCTGCTGGTGGAAAGGGGAATAGGCGTGTTGGGAAGGGGAAAAAAGGTTGTGTCCGTGGGGTAGGTGTTAAAGCAACAGTAACATCTGCAGAAGAAAGACCATCTTCCAGCCAAACTAAAATGTCTACTTCTTTTAGCGGACAATGTGATAAGATCCCTTTCTTACGGCCACGCCAATCGCTACAAATTCCAGATGAGGCACAAAAACAGCAGGTGCTTCAACGGATATCAAGTGCTCCTTTAAGTGGGCTCTCCTCCACATCAACTTCAACATCACAAATACTCCAGTCCTCAAAGGTGTCACCCAAATCGCACTTGCTTCCTCACAGCTCCCAAATCTCCAGCTGCCCGTCTGAGTATGAGGTAGAACAGATGGTTGAGTCTGCAGAGCTGTTTACTCATACTATAGCCTGGGAATCAGAGGTCGACTCCAGCGCTTCTGTGAATCCAGACGAGGAAATGATCTGCACTGATGCCCAGAATGTTTATGAGTCGGATCCAGGACCAGACGCAGAAGGTTCTGACCATAATGTAGACCCTCATTCCCAAACTGTAACTCCTGTTGGTGGAGACAATGAGGAAGACGATGATAAGACTCAAATACCTGATTGGAGCGACAACTTTAGTTTTTTGTCAGGGCAGGAACAGGTTGGCTCTGAGGACGACGGGTGTGATAACACACAGGGTGATGATGATGAGGTTGGAGATCCCACTTACTGTCAACCCACAGTCAGCCAAGAGATGAGGTCAGCAGAGGAGGTGGAGGAAGATGCTAGTGACGACGAGGTCAGGTTGCGCCTTCCTGGACAGAGACGTAGTACTGGAAGCACGTCAACAACTGCATCCTCAAACACAACTCTGCCTCTCACCACAAGTCGTGGTGGCTCTTCAGGTCGCATGGGTGCTAAGCCTTGCATAGCCTGGGCATTTTTTCAGATCGATAAAGATGACCCAACTCGTGTTATCTGTAACATTTGTCAGCAAAAGCTAAGTAGAGGCCAAAAAATACATAGTTTGAGTACTTCATGCATGAACCGGCACATGGACATGAAGCATAAGTTGCAGTGGGAAGCTCAGTGTGCTACAATGCGGCCTAGCCGGCCGGGCCAACCACCGTCTGCCATATCTTGTGCATCCGCGGCCTCTTCATCCTCTGTGACTGGGGGGACAGCAGTCACACCTGTTTTGGGGCGCAGACCTGCCACCTCTTTACCCGCAACAGCCAGCGTGATTGGCAGGTCATCATTTTCTTTGGAGGTGGTAACAGCAGCTGGTGTTGAGCGCTGTCCGACATCGATAGCACCACCTTTGGATCAAGGCAACCTAACATGTCCGCCTGCATCTTCCTCACAGACCGGCAGTTTGCCGGGGACACCCTTATCAACCCCGTCTAAGCACAATAGCCAGCCCTCGGTCCCTCAGATGTGGACAAGTAAAAGACCATTTCCTCCTAGCCATGAGAAAGCTAAGAGGTTGAATTTCACCATCTGCAAGCTCTTGGCTACAGAAATGCTGCCTTTCCGCCTGGTGGACACAGAGGATTTTCGAGACCTTATGTCCGTCGCAGTGCCCCAGTACCAGATGCCCAGTCGGCACTACTTCTCAAAGAAAGGTGTGCCTGCGCTCCACCAGCATGTCGCACACAACATCACCGCTTCTTTGAGAAACTCTGTGTGTGACAGGGTGCATTTCACCACAGACACTTGGACGAGTAGGCATGGACAGGGGCGTTACATGTCGCTGACTGGGCACTGGGTAACTATGGTGACAGCAGGACAAGGGGCTGCTGTCCAAGTCTTGCCGTCCCCACGAGTTGTGCGTCAATCCTCTTTATGTCAAAGTTCCTCCACTGCTTCTGCCTCCTCAACCTCCTCTCGGTCTTCCACCTGCACCCAAAGCCTGTCTGGTCATGCCACAAGCTTTCTAACTGCGCAGAAGGGATCCTGCACACCTGCTTACTATGCTGGCAGTAGGGCTCAACGTCATCAGGCGGTTTTTACATTGAAATGTCTGGGAAATGTGAGTCACACAGCTGAGGAGTTGTGGTCAGCTCTGGAGAACCAATTTCATGAATGGTTGTCTCCACTGGACCTGAAACCAGGGAAGGCCGTGTGCGACAATGCTGCAAACCTGGGTGCGGCCCTTCGCCGGGGCAATGTCACACACGTGCCTTGTATGGCTCACGTGTTGAACCTGGTTGTCCAGCAATTTTTAGCCCACTATCCCAGACTAGATGGCCTTCTGCAGAGGGCACGGTCGCTGTGTGCTCACTTCCGCCATTCGCATCCCGCAGCTCAGCGACTTACATCTCTACAGAAGTCGTTGGGCCTGCCACTTCACCGGCTAAAATGCGATGTGCCTACCTGGTGGAATTCAACTCTGCACATGTTGCAGCGACTGTGGCAGCACCGACAAGCCCTGGTGCAATACGTTCTGACGTATAGCCTGGGCCAACGAGATTCAGAGGTGGGGCAAATCACGCTGGAGGAGTGGTCTCAGATCAGGGACCTATGCACCCTTCTGCACAGTTTTGAAATGGCGACGAAGATGTTTAGTGCTGACGATGCCATTATCAGCATGACTATTCCGGTGATTTACATGCTGGAGCACATGTTAAACAGAATTCGGAGTCAGGTGGTGGCACAAGAGGAGGTGGAGGAAGTAGAGGAGGAGGAGTTGTATGCGGAAGGGCTAACATCTGCAAGGTCCAGACGGTCGGCAGCACCAAGGCGGCAGGCATGTGAGGGTGGGGGAGATGGTTTTACCAGGGCGCATGGTAGCAGCCAAACTAGTGAGGAAGGTGCAGGAGCCCAGGAAGAAGTGGAGGACGAACTGATGGAAGACTCATCAGATGAGGGAGACCTTGATCACATTTCTGTTGTGCGAGGTTGGGGGGAGAGGACAGAGGAAGGAAGCATGATTGTTACCTCGCCACCAACACAACAGGGACTTGGTGCTCCTGGATGCGCAACACACATGAGTGCCTTCTTGCTGCACTACCTGCAACATGACCCTCGAATTGTGAGAATTAGAAATAATCCTGACTACTGTGTTGCCACACTGTTAGATCCCCGGTACAAAAGTAAATTTGCAGAAATTATTCCTGCCATAGAAAGGGATGCACGCATGCAGGAGTATCAGCAGAGACTGTTGCAGAATCTTACATGTGCTTTTCCACAAAATACCAGTGGTGAACGTAGTGAATCTCACAGTTCCAACTTGCCAACCGTGGGACCGTCAAGTGTTCAGCACTCAAACCGTAACAGAACCACAGTATCTGGTGGTAACATCAATTTTGCGGAATAATTTCACCACTTTTTTAGCCCATCCTTTGCAAGGCCACAGGAGACAAGAAGTCTGACACATAGTCAACGCCTAGAGACGATGGTACAGGAGTATCTCCAAGTAAACATTGAAGCCACGACTGTGTCACTGGACCCTTGCTCTTTTTGGGCTTCCAATCTGGATAAATGGCCGGAGCTAGCCACTTACGCCTTGGAGATCTTGTCATGCCCCGCAGCCAGCGTTCTGTCTGAACGTGTGTTCAGCGCTGCTGGTGGTGTGCTGACAGATAAGCGCACGCGGCTCTCCACTGATAATGTAGACAGACTCACGTTCATAAAGATGAACAAATCATGGATCCGAAACGACTTTTCTACCCCTGTGTCATCCTGGGGAGAGTAAAAGCTTGATGATTGTTTAAAATCACCCTACCAACCGTTTTAAGCTTTCAAATTACTAATCATGTTTATCTGTATCTTGACTGGAAAATAATTTGGGCTTTGTAGCAGTGTGCAGCACTGATCCTATTAGGCCATCTATAATAAGCTCCACCAGATTTAAAATTAAAAATAATTTTTAGCTGCATCTAGCCCGGAAAATAATTTTGGGGCTCCGAGATGCGCAAGACACATAAGTGCCTTCTTGCTGCACTACCTGCAGCATGACCCTCATATTGTCAGAATTCGAAGTAATCATGACTACTGGGTTGCCACACTCTTAGATCCCCCAAACTTTTCGATCAACCTTTTCATTTTAATAAAGACCAAAAAAATGGTCATTTTTGAAATTATAAGCATTAGCAGGTTGTTAGCAACTGAAATCAAACAGTTTTCAACTCAAAACTTTATTCTAGGTGATGTTACATTTTCATATAGGACCCCTTGTTCGAAAGGAGCTTCTGAACGCTCTCGTCCATTGAATTTGTCAGGTTTTGGATGGTTTCTGCTTCAATTGTTTTGCATGAGGACAGAATACCCTCCCAGAGCTGTTGCTTAGATGTGAACTGCCTCCCGCCATCATAGACACTCCTTTTAATGATGCTCCAAAGGTTCTGAATGGGGTAGAGGTCAGGGGAGCATGGGGGTCACACCATAAGTTTGTCCCCTTTTATGCCCATATCAGCCAGAGATGCAGATGTTTTATGTGCAGCATGAGATGGTGCATTATCATGCAGAAAAATGATCTTGCTGTGAAATACACGGTTCTTCTTCTTGAACCATGGCAGGAAGTGCTGTTTGAGAAAATCCACATACATTATGGAGTTCATCTTTAGCGCCTTCAGGGATCCTAAAGGGGCCGACAATCTCTCTCCCCATGATTCCAGCCCAAAACATTACTCCACCTCCTCCTTGTTGGCGCTGTAGCCGTGTTTGCGTGGGGTGTCCATCAACCAGCCATCCTCCACTCCATCCATCTGGACCATCGAGCGCTGCACGGCACTCATCCGTGAACAAAACAGTTTTGAAATCAGTCTTAATGTAATGTTTGGCCCACTGGAGCCGTTTCTGCTTGTGTGAAGTGGATAGAGGAGGTCGACAGGATGGCGTATGCACAGCTGCAAACCTCTGAAGGACCCTGCATCTTGTTGTTCGGGGGACGTTGGAGGCACAAGCAGCTTCAAAAACTTGTCTGCTGCTATGACAAGGCTTTTTTGCCGCTGCTCTTTCAACCTGACGTAATTGCCTGTAGGACAGAGTCCTCAATTTGCCCTTATCAGCACGCACATGTGTGTACTGTGAATCAGCTACATACTTCTTGATTGCCAAGACACTTCATCCTGATCATCGCACAATGTTGATTGTAGTCATGCCTTGACCTAAACACTCCACAATTTGTTGCTTCTCAGCAGCCGACACATCCTTTTTCTTTCCCATTTTGGCAGAAAATGTAGGCTGCTGAATAATGTGAGAGAGCCTTCTTAAGTAGTCTTGCCTTTCATTGGACACACCTGCCAAACTAATTAGCACTGGTGTCTGCAATTGCTTACAGTGATATAAAGAGCCCTGACACACATCACCATCAATGAGTTTAACTGACAAATAAACAAATTCTTCCCTTATCACTCCTAAACACTTTTTGCATAATAATTTGGAACACAGTGTACATGTGCTTTTCCACAAAACACCAGTGGTTCACGTAGTGAATCTTACAGTTCTAACTTGCCAACCGTGGTCTGTATGGAGTTGTTCAATAAAGGGCCCAAAATTAAGATAACATAGATGGGAGAGGTCTCTATGAATAGGAATTCCTAAGTATTTGATACCCTGTGAGGGCCAGGCAAAGGGAAAGTTGGACTGGATGGAATCCTATATGGATTTGGGGAGGGAGACATCGAGGGCCTCAGACTTCGCTGCATTGATTTTAAAATTTGACCATGTAACAAAGTGATCTATTTCAGCCATAACAGCATGGATGGATATATGTGATTGAGTGATATATACTAGGACATCATCAGCAAATAGAGAGCACTTGTACTCGGTGCCTCCCACCTCAATCCACCTAATATTGGGGTTATGGCGAATTGATGAGAGCAGGTGCTCCGTCACTAGGATGTATAAGAGAGGGGACAGAGAACATCCCTGCCTTGTCCCATTGGTGATTGTGAAAGGTGATGAAAATGTTCTGACGCGCCCCCTGGGCCTTGGGACACCCGGAGCCGGACCCTTTTTGGTGGATGCTGGTGGTTGTAGTCTCCGTGGCGGCAACCCGGTTCCGTGGCTCAGGGCGGTCAAACCAGTGGCGGAACTATTTATGTGGTTTTGATGTTTAAATGTCCGACTACGCCACCTGTGGATTGCGGTCAGAGTGAACCGCCGCTCCAGGGCAGACCGCTGAGGCTGGTGTTGTGGGTGCAGCAGAGCGTAGCATAACTCCCCACGGGAGGAGTATAGCCTCAGGGCAGTGTATGCGGAGGATGGGGGTGATGGTGCAGGGCAGCAGCAGTAATGACACGGAGTCAGTGATGCAGTCCAGGGCCTTTACTCACAGTTCTTATTATCCAGACCACGTCTGCAGGTAACGGCTGCCCACGTCGTACTGTGCTCACCAGGTGAGGGGCTCAGACAACTCCCAGATAACTTTGGAGTGCTTCACAGGACCCCCTTTGTGTGTCCTTTGTCTGGCCTTTCTTACCAACCCTTCTGTCCGGCTGCCTCGGGCCTCCTCTTGGTAAACTTGGCGCCAGTTTCCCTGACCCTATGTGGTGCCTTCCTAGCGGGTGTAGCGAGGGGCTGCGCCACATAAAATGTCACAGCCTCCTGTTTCTAGCTGAGGGTCGTTTCCTGCCTCCACTAGTTTCGGGGACCGGTCTCCCCCTTTGGCCTGACCCCTCCACGCAGGTGGATTCTGGCGTGCGGTGGCGACTCGCCCGTCCGCACCCCTGAGATCCCTTCGTTCCTCGTTCCTGGAGCCTTCTCCGCTCCTCTTCCTTCCTTCTCCCTCTTCCAGGCCTGGGCCTCTGTTACTAGGCCCGCCTCCGGAGCAGAGCTCATGCAGAGCCCCTGCTCCCTGCCACTTCTGCTCAGACTTCTCTGCACTGAACTAAGATGGTGCCCACCTTTTATACTCCCTTCTCAATGCACCCAGGAACTGCTTCCTCCCTGCTCCTGCACTACAGGGTTCCCCTTCCTCAGTGTTCCCTCCCCCCACTCCAGCCAGGGACAGGGACTGTCGTGCCCATCTCAGGGGCATATTGGTTGCCCTGCCCCACGGCAATGTGGTGTAATGCATGCAGGTGTCGGGTCCTGATCCACACTACATCCTTACCTGAGAGTGAGATATCACACCTCTGGGTGAGGTGCAATACCTCTGTAGCAACCGAGCCCTCAGGGTGCTACAGTTCCATTTATCTTCAGCCTAGGTGACGTATTGCGATACAGGGCCGTGATTTTGGCTATAAAAGGGTCCCCTAGACCCCTACCCCAAGCTTTTTAAGAGAATCATATATGGCGTGCCAGGAGACTCTATGGAATGCTTTCTCAGCATCCAACGAGAGTATCTAATTACAAATTTTTAACTGCATCTAGCCCAGGAAATACTTTGTGCCTAGTAGCAGGGTCTGCTAGTCAGCGGATTATCCCGGCTGTTAAGCAAGCTACACCACCTGTAGTTTGGACACTTCATTTTTTCAAAGGAAATGCTTCGGGACCACGGGATACTCAGTGAAGAGCATCAGGAGGCACCCCAAGGCATAGGGGCTGGGACTGGCAGTAGGATGCCTTGCGGTGGGCAGCCGAGCTCGATCCTTATAAAAGCTTTTTAACTGCAGCAGCTTTAGTGGACGCTACTGGAGCTGGAATTACGTGGCTGCTGGCATGAGACTTGCCCTCCAATAGATCCTTGTAAATGGATTTAAAGTGTATTCATTCAAATTAGAGAGACAATTTAAATTAAAAAGCTTAGAGCTGCCTCCACCACAGGGGGGCTCGCTCGACCCACCAGCGGACAGGCACCAGTATTGGGAGAGGGGGGCTGGCCATCAGGGTTCACCGCGGCTCTGGCACAAACCCGGCGACACGGAGGTGGCACGGGCAGGAGCGGACTGGCCGTGTCGGCTTCTCACTTTTTGGATTTTAGAAGGGCATGACATGCCTATATCTGTGTCTCCCCCTCCTTTTACTCCTCCATCTCTTTTATTTTCGCATGACTATATGTACTTGTCACTTTTCCATGTGTTAGTTATGTCTTCTGAGCAGTTTGTCAGCTTTTGGACACCTTTGAAGGTGTTTTCTATGTGTTTCTATGTGTTTTTGTTTGCCTGCCATTGGTTTTAACGGTGTTCGAAGGTGTTCGACGAACAGTTCGACGAACAGTTCGGCGAACACATGGGTGTTCGACGAACCGAACCGAACTCGAACACTACGGGGGTGGCTCAACACTAATACCTGGGATGGATATTAGTCCTGAGAAGGACTGTTTGTTTGATCTGGCTGCCTTTACAGACCCTACACTAACTATTTTGCAGGATATATCTCTCCCTAAATCAGCAGCGCTGTCCCTACACTGTCTGATCCGGAGCGACTGTGTCCAAGATGGGGGCGCCCGGTTTTAAATACTCGAGGTGACGCTGTGCGGCCAGCCAATCACTGTAATGCCCACAACCAACATGGCTGCGGCATTACAGTGACTGGCTGGCAATCCCTGCATGTTCATTGGCTCTGTAAAGAGAGCCAAACATGCAGGGCGGAGACCCGAGCTCCCGCCCGAGTAACCCGGAAATGCTCGGTGCTCGCCGAACATCCCGAGTAGCGTGATGCTCGGGCGAGTACCGAGCAGTGTCGAGCATGTTCGCTCAACACTATAGACAATAGTTTGAGGAAAAAAAAGTTTAACATAAAAAGCAACAATCATAAGCAAGGCATAGTTACATAGTACAGTTAAAAACATACATGTCCATGAAGTTCAATCAAGTGATGGGAAAGAATGAAGGGAAGGAATTTAGGTACATCCAAAATGCATGAACTAGATGGCCCTAAAGAACAAGTTTTTTCCTACTGAACCTGAGTGTTGATCAACATTCCGAACAAGAATTTTGTACATTTATGTTATTTTCTGCTAATAAATAAATTCACATTTTTTTAAACCAACGACGGGTCCCATTATGTCCATCTCCAGAAATGAACTGTTCCAGAGATTCATAATTCTCATGGTAAAGAAACCTTGTCTCCTATGGAGATTGAACGTTTTTTCTACAGACTGAGGGGATGTCTTTTGAGGGTCTTTTTTTTTATAAGAAACAGTTTGTGACCATGTTTTTTGCATGGGCCACTTCTTATGTACTTCTACAAGTTAATCATGTTCCTTCCATGTCCACTGCATGCTGTTATTTGGTCTTACATCTAGATCCTTCTTTAACCGCTTCCCGACCGCCCACTGTACATAAATGTCGGCGCTGCCTGGGCTCTGTGCAGCGCCGATGTTTATGAACGGTCGGTGGTCCCGCAGCCCTCAGGACCCCCAGTGTCCTGCAAGTGCTACGGTTGCGGTTCAGAGCGACAACTCTGACAGGGGACATCATCGGGATCTGATTGGATCAGGTCCCAATCATGTTAACCCTTTTTTATCTTCTATATGCCGCGATCTATAGTGATCACGGCATATAGAAGATAGTGAGAGGAGAGGGGGTCGTCCACTTACCTCTCCGACGGCCCCCTGATGCCTTCCAGGACCTGCCGTTGTTATGGCAGCTGGAGGTCACATGACCGCCTCCAGATCTGCCATATATGGTGTCCTGCTAGGCTCAGCCTGCAGCTGAACTCTAGCAGGAGACAGACAGTGGGAAACTGTCAGCAAACTTCTCATGCAATGTAATACATGTCTATTACATTGCATGAGAACAGTGATTAGAAAAATAAAAATTAATGTCCCATACAGGGACTAAGTAAAAATGTAAAAAAAAAAGTCAAAAAATGTTTTCAAACTGTTAAAAAAAATCACGAAATAAATAAAAATAAATAAATAAAATATTAAACCAATAAATCCGTATATTTATGCAAAAACAAAAAGAGTACACATATTTGATATCGCCGCGTCCTAAACAACCCAATCTATAAAACTGTCACACTAATTAACTTCTTCTGTGCACACCGTAATAAAAATAAATAAAAAACGGAGCAAAAAACTATGCTTTTTCCTCATATCGCCAAACAAAAAGTGGAAAAAAATGCGATCAAAAAGCAAAATGGAAATAAAAATGGTACCTCTGAAAACGTCATCTTGTTCCGCAAAAATAGCCGCCATACAGCTCCATCAGCCAAAAAATAAAAAAGTTATAGCTCTCAGAATAAAGCAATGCAAAACAAATATTTTTTCTATAAAATTGTTTTATTGTGTAAAAGCGCCAAAACATAAAAAAAATACAGTAAGTGTAATATCGCTGTAAACGTACTGACCCGAAGAATAATTTTGCCTTATCACTTTTACCACACGCAGAACGGCATAAAGAAAAACCTCAAAAAACAATTCCTGAATTGTTGTTTTTTGTTAATTTTACCTCCCAAAAAACGGAATAGAAAGCGATCAAAAAATGTCATGTACTCAAAAATGGTACCAATAAAAATGTCAACTTGTCCTGCAAAAAACAAGCCATCACATGACTCTGTTGGCCAAAATATGGAAAAATTATAGCTCTCAAAATATGGCGATGCAAAAACTAGATTTTGCAAAAAAAAGCTTCTCTTAGTGTAGTAGTATAAATCTGGTATCTCTGTAATCGCACCGACCCGAAGAATAAAGTAATCTCATCACTTATACCGCACGAGGTAAATAAAACCAATTCTTCACCTGCTACTGATTTGTTTATTATGTCTCCCAAACATCGCAGTAAGGCTCTGCTCACATTTATCCTGCACTATGCGCTAAGCGCTTACACCAGAGTTTCCGTGTAAATCTCTGAAATACGTGATTCTGACGGAAGATTCCTTGTAATGAGGCAGATATAGGCCACTGTGGATGCCATCTGGCCTGTGACCCCACGGTGTCATTTTTTTTAGGCGTGCATAAAAGTGCGGTTGGCCACAGTTTTGTGCACTTCTGAAAAAAAGGACACCACTAAACAGAGGCCAGACGGAGTCCAAAGTAACTCTGCTGCCTCATTATAGTGAATGGATACTGCAGGGGTTTCATCTGAATTACATCACTTGGAAATTTAGATGGAAACCCCGATGTAAGTGCTCAGCCTAGAGCGCCGGATAAATGTTATGTAAAATGTTCCCAATAAAAGCTTCAACTCGGTCCTCAAAAAAAGCTAGTCCCCACTCAGGTCCGTCATCTGTTAAAAATATAAGGGACTTCCAAGTTACTGGTAGCAGAAAGGCTCTGGAAAAGCGAAATGGCCCTTGCCCCCCAAAAGAAATTCAGAAAATTTTGTGCTCCCAAATCCAAATACCTAATCTACAATAATTTGTTCTCCAATTGTCAAATAGCGCTCCGTCCCCCCCAGATCTCGCCGTATGGCTGAGCGGTACGATACAGCCACATATGGAGTATTGCCACTTTTAGAAGAAATTGTGTGACACATTTCGGCACCATTTTTACCCATTGCCCTGTGCGAAAATGTAAAATCTGAGGGTAAAACATTTTTTTGTGGTAAAAATACAATTATGTTTTCTTCACTGCCCAATGGTATACATTTAAAAATTAAAAAATACTCACTACTTCCCTCAAAGAATTCCTTGAGAGGTGTAGTTTACAAAATGGGGTCACTTGTGGGGGTTTCTGCTGTTTCGCCATGTCAGCGACTCTTCAAATGTGACATGGTGTCTGCAACCTATCCCCGCCAACATAGCGCTCCTTTCACTTCCGAACCCTGCCGTACACCAAAGCAGTGGTTTTCCCCCACATATGGGGTATCGGCGTACTCAGGAGAAATTGTACAACAAATTTCATGGTGCAATTTCTCCTGTTATCCTTATGATAATGCAAAATTAGGGGATGAAAAACATTTTTTGTGGAAAAAATGTGAAAATTTTATTTTTACGGCTCAATATTATAAACTTCTGTGAAGCACCTGGGGGTGCAAGGTGCTCACCACACACCTAGATAAGTTCCCTAAGGGGTCTAGTTTCCAAAATGGTGTCACTTGTGGGGGCTTTCCACTATTTAGGCACATCAGGGGCTCCCCAAATGCAACATGGCATCCGCTAATTATTCAAGCAAATTTTACATTCAAAAAGTCAAATGGCGCTCCTTCCCTTCCAAACCCTGCCGTGCGCCCAAAAGTGGTTTTCCTCCACATATGGAGTATCGGCGTGTTCAGGAGAAATTGCACAACAAATTTCATGGTGCAATTTATCCTGTTACCCTTATGATAATGCAAAATTAAGGGATGAAAAATGTTTTTGTGGGAAAAATGTGAAAATTTTATTTTTATGGCTCAATATTATAAACTTCTGTGAAGCACCTGGGGGTGCAAGGTGCTCATCACACATCTAGATAAATTCCCTAAGGGGTCTAGTTTCCAAAATGGTGTCACTTGTGGGGGGTTTCCACTGTTTAGGCACATCAGGAGCTCTCCAAACGCAACATGGAGTCTGCTAATTATTCAAACAAATTTTACATTCAAAAAGTCTAATGGCGCTCCTTCCCTTCCAAACCCTGCAGTGCGCCCAAACAGTGGTTTTCCCTCACATATGGGATATCAGCGCGCTAATGAGAAATTGCACTACAAATTGTGTATTCCATTTTTTCCTGTTACCCTTGTGAAAATAAAAAAATTGGGTCTAAAGTAACATTTTTGTGAAAAAAAGTTAAATGTTCATTGTTTTCTTCCACATTCCAAAAATTCCCGTGAAACACCTGAAGGGTTAATAAACTTCTTGAATGTGGTTTTGAGCACCTTGAGGGGTGTATTTTTTAGAATGGTGTCACTTTTGGATATTTTCTGTCATAAAGATCCCTCAAAGTCACTTCAAATAAGATGTGGTCCCTAAAAAAATGTTTTTGTAAATTTTGTTGGAAAAATGAGAAATTGCTGGTCAACTTTTAACCCTTATAGCTTCCTAACAAAAAAAAATTTGGGTTCCAAAATTGTGCTGATGTAAAGTAGACATGTGGGAAATGTTATTTATTAACTATTTTGTGTGACATATCTCTCTGATTTAAGGGCATGAAAATTCAAAGTTTGAAAATTGCAAAATTTTCAAAAATTTTCGCCAAATTTCCGTTTTTTTCACAAATAAACGCAAGTGATATCGAAGAAATTTTACCACTAACATGAAGTACAGTATGTCACGAAAAAACAATCTCAGAATCAGGGGAATCCGTTGAAGCGTTCCAGAGTAATTACCTCATAAAGTGACAGTGGTCAGAATTGAAAAAATTGGCCTGGTCACGAAGGCAAAAACAGGCTCTGGTGCGAAGTGGTTAAGGCTACATTCACATGTTCAGTATTTGGTCAGTATTTTACATCAGTATTTGTAAGCCTAAACCAGGAGTGGGTGAAAATACAGAAGTGGTGACGTGTTTCTATTATACTTTTCTCTGATTGTTTGACTCTTGATTTTGGCTTACAAATACTGATGTAAAATACTGACCAAATACGGAAAGTGTGAACATTCCCTAAAAGTGACTTTCCTAGTTTTACTCTCCCTATAACATATAATGCCTGCAGATTATTAGTGCTCAAGTGCATAACTTTACATTTATCCACATTGAACCTCCCCTGCCAAGTGGATGCCCAAAAACTGTCCAAGTCAACTTATAACTTATGAACACCTTCCATAACTTGCACTATACAAAATAGTTTGATGTCATCTGCAACGTAGCTAAATAATAGTGGACCCAGTACTGAACCTTGAGGTTCACCACTTGTAACCAGAGACCATTCAGAGTAGCAGTCATTCACCACAACTTTTTGGGTGCCTATTAGGTATTTGTGTGAGGCAATGTGAAATGCCTTTCCAAAGCTCAAAAACACTACATCCACAGCTACAACTGTTTCTACTCACCTCTTCATAAAAACTTATCTGGTTAGTTTGACAACTTCTGTCCTTAGTAAAACCATGCTGGCTTCCACTTATAATATTATTTTCTGTCACATAGTCCTTTACAAGCCTCTCCAACATTTTTCCCACAATGGATGTTAAGTTTACTAGTATATTATTACCTGGCTATGAGCTAGAGCCTTTATTTGAAAATTCGCACCACATTAGCTTTGTGCCATTTGCTTGGTACCATACCAATCACAAGCTTAGCTTAGTTCCTTAAGAACTCTTGGATGCAGCCAAAATAATTTGGGGCCTTGTTCACCGCTACCTGTAGTTTCATCAGGAGGTCTGACAAAACCGCTGGTGGCGGTAAAAACACGCTTTGAGCTCATTGCCCCACATATATAATTTGATGGGAAAAAATATCCTTGCTATTTTTCATTATATTATTTATTATATTATTATATTATTTATTGTATTAGGCTATAATCTCTGTGCAATAGGGCATCTGTTTTGTGCAAGCATATACTGTATTCACCACATTATGTGTACATGGTATTATTACCCTGAACAGTATCATTCTGGATTTTCAGTGTGTATGTTTGTTAGTGTCGATGTTAAACCGAAACGTCACGTATTATACACACATTATCTCGTGGACCACAGTAATAAATACTTCACCTTATTTCACTATACTAACCTCTGAGTGCCAGTTTTTGTCTACTACTTGATGTACAGTATAGACCAAAAGTTTGGACACACCTTCTCATTTAAAGATTTTTCTGTATTTTCATGACTTTGAAAATTGTACATTCACACTGAAGGCATCAAAACTATGAATTAACACATGTGGAATTATATACTTAACAAAAAAGTGTGAAACAACTGAAAATATGTCTTATATTCTAGGTACTTCAAAGTAGCCACCTTTTGCTTTGATGACTGCTTTGCACACTCTTGGCATTCTCTTGATGAGCTTCAAGAGGTAGTCACTGGAAATGGTTTTCACTTCACAGGTGTGCCCTGTCAGGTTTAATAAGTGGGATTTCTTGCCTTATAAATTGGGTTGGGACCATCAGTTGTGTTGTGCAGATGTCAGGTGGATACACAGCTGATAGTCCTACTGAATAATTAGAATTTGTATTATGTCAAGAAAAAAGCAGCTAAGTAAAGAAAAACGAGTGGCCATCATTACTTTAAGAAATGAAGGTCAGTCAGTCTGAAAAATTGGGCAAACTTTGAAAGTGTCCCCACGTGCAGTTGCAAAAACCATAAAGCACTACAAAGAAGCTCGCTCACATGAGGTCCGCCCCAGGAAAGGAAGATCAAGAGTCACCTCTGCTTCTGAGGATAAGTTAATCCGAGTCACCAGCCTCAGAAATCGCAGGTTAACAGCAGCTCAGATTAGAGACCAGGTCAATGCCACACAGAGTTCTAGCAGCAGACACATCTCTTCAACAACTGTTAAGAGGAGACTTTGTGCAGCAGGCCTTCATGGTAAAATAGCTGCTAGGAAACCACTACTACGGACAGGCATCAAGCAGAAGAGACTTGTTTGGGCTAAAGAACACAAGAAATGGACATTAGACCAGTGGAAATCTGTGCTTTGGTCTGATGAGTCCAAATTTGAGATCTTTGGTTCCAACCACCGTGTCTTTGTGCGACGCAGAAAAGGTGAACGGATGGACTCTACATGCCTGGTTCCCACCGTGAAGCATGGCGGAGGAGGTGTGATAGTGTGGGGGTGCTTTGCTGGTGACACTGTTGGGGATTTATTCAAAATTTAAGGCATACTGAACCAGCATGGCTACCACAGCATCTTGCAGCGGCATGCTATTCCATCCCGTTTGTGTTTAGTTGGACCATCATTTATTTTTCAACAGGACAATGACCCCAAACACACCTCCAGGCTGTGTAAGGGCTATTTGACCAAGAAGGAGAGTGATGGGGTGCTACGCTAGATGACCTGGCCTCCACAGTCACCAGACCTGAACCCAATCGAGATGGTTTGGGGTGAGCAAGACCGCAGAGTGAAGGCAAAAGGGCCAACAAATGCTAAGCATCTCTGGGAACTCCTTCAAGATTGTTGGAAGACCATTTCCGGTGACTACCTCTTGAAGCTCATCAAGAGAACGCCAAGAGTGTGTAAAGCAGTCATCAAAGCAAAAGTGGCTACTTTGAAGAACCTAGAATATAAGACATATTTTCAGTTGTTTCACACTTTTTTGTTAAGTATATAATTCCACATGTGTTAATTCATAGTTTTGATGCCTTCAGTGTGAATGTACAATTTTCATAGTCATGAACATATAGAAAAAGCTTTAAATGAGAAGGTGTGTCCAAACTTTTGGTCTGTACTGTATATGGATTGGAACTCTATCCGAGCTCCGGTATCTACCAGGAGTGCTGTATTTCTTCTGTATTGTTGAAATGATTGTTGGTTTCCCCCTTATTCTGATGTAGGTTAACAGCTAGATCAATAAACCCAGACTGAGCAAGCCAAAACAATAATCATTGTCCTAAGGAGAGATATCTATACATGAATATTTTTTGCTTGTGGCTAAGATTTTTTAGGTCTCTGGGCCATTATTTTTTTAAATGTTTGTACGTGAGAAAAGAAGGTTTGGCAGTTAAAGTCTGGTTGCTGTTGACTGTAACATGAAAAATTCTTAAATTAGTGCAGAAAAATGGTCCAAACAGTATAAATTGAAGTTGAATTTTTCAAAGTGTAAAATAAAATATTTAAGGAAAAAGAATCCTCAATCTGAATCTCATATATCATGATTACCAGGGACTTCACAAGAGGATTTACACAACCTTAAACCCCAGCCACACATTTTTGTTTCACATGCGTGTTCTGTCAGTGTTTTTCACAATTAGAGCACATACTCATTTTATCCAGTGGGTGTATTCAGACATTGCTATTTTCTTGCAGTCCGATAGTCCGCAAAAAAAGAGTTTTAAGATTTGTCTGCGTTTGGCAGTTTTGTCCTGTTCGTGTCCAAACTTTCCCATGTCTATGCATGGTTCCATGATATAATGGACATCACACGGATAACATCATTGTTGCATTCATGTGCTGACAGATAAAATTAAAGAGTCGTGTGAATGGGGTATTAAAGTGAGATCACGGTGTGGTCAACTAGTAGAGATAGCAAGAAGGATGCTAGGCTGCCAATGAGAGGTATGACCAGTAGAGAGATTGTGTTCCTATTGTACAGATCTCACATCTGGAATATTGTGTCAGCCTCTTAGATTGGATTTCTACTCCAAATGATTTTCTGCATAGCAGCTTTTAGCTCCTTGTTCCGTAGACTGTATATCAAAGGATTAAATAATGGCGTTATGACAATATACAGCAAAGACAAGGATTTTTTTATGTTTGATAATTGTCCATTTGCTGGGACCATGTAGACAATAATTAGTGTACCATAGTATGTGGAGACAATGGTTAAATGAGAGCTGCATGTAGAAAAAGCTTTCTTCCTACCAGATGTAGAAGAAATCTTCATAATACTGAAGAAGATGTTGATATAGCTAGCTATTATGAGCAAGAATGGCAAAAGGATTATAGGAACTGAAAACACAATGATTTCTGTCTGCACAACATACACATCAGAACATGACAACTTTAAGAAGGGAGCCAGGTCACAGAAGAAATGGTCAATGACATTAGGACCACAGTACTGAAGTGTGGTCACTAGGATGCCAGGTATTAATGTCACTGCAAAGCCCAATATCCAAGACCCCATTGCTAATAGAAGACGGAGACGAAAGTCCATAATGGAGAAATAATGCAATGGGTAACAGATGGCCAAATAACGGTCATATGCCATCACTGTAAGCAGAAAGGACTCTGTAGAAGTTGAACATCCAAACAGATAGAACTGTAGAAAGCACTTAAGTACAGTCATGGAGATCATTTCCAACATCACAATATGTAACATATTCGGGATTATATTGGATGTGCTGAATACATCACAAAGAGATAAATGACTGAGGAAGAAATACATAGGCGATCGGAGTTTTGGATTTGATATCACCAGGATCATAATTAATAGGTTCCCCAATATTATAAAGATATAAATTGCAAGAAATAGGCAGAAAAATGGAATTTTGAGGCTATCAGGGTTCTGGAACCCCAGAAGCTGGAAATACAAGATGGATGACTGGTTCCCTTTTGGCATGACCTGGTGTAAGAAGAAGAACATTAGAAAATGCAGAGTAGGTCCAGGTAGTATTTGGTACTAAGTAATACTAATGGTCAAAACACACAAAGGCCAACCACATAGTAAACCACTTAACCTGGGCTCAGTGGTTAGCACAGTTGCTTTGCAGTATTGGGGTCCTGATTCAAATCCACCATGGACAACATCTGCAAGGAGTTTGTATATTCTCTCCATGTTTGTGTGAGTTTTCTCCCTCACTTCACAGACATAAAAGGAAATTTAGATTTTGAGCCCCAATGGGGAAAGTAATGATGATGATGTCTGTAAAGTGCTGCGCATTATTGTTGTTCACTGTTAACACTTTTGATAGCAGACACAGAATACAATGCAAACTGTGATTTGTATAGTGACATCCCCACTGCGATCAGGAATTGCCATATAATATTTTGTCAGTACAGATAGATATGAAATTCAGAAGGAAAAGCCAAGGTAGAGTAAATAGATGTGAGTTAGATAGATGATAGATGGACACAAAGATGATAGATGAACACAAAAAGATATACCGTATAAAGTAACATGTTTTTTTCTGACTGAAAAAAAAAATCTGAAACCACACTAAGTACCTACAAATTGCCAAAACCTGATAGTGTGAATATTCACCTCCATTGCCATTGGTCATCATGTGCCCACAAGTATGCGATTTGAATAGTTGTGGCCATGTGCTGACTAGCTTCTCTTTCTACTTCTCTCAATGTTCAACTGAGAGAAGAAGATGAGACGCTAGTCGGCACATGATTGCAACGATGCAAATCGCATACTTGCGGTCGCATGAAGACCAACTGACTATAGAGGGGAATTATGACATTGTGAATCTGTGAATATTGGACAATGTCAGGATTTGGCAATCTACAGTCAAATAGAGTGACTACAGTAATGTATGTTCAGCCCTGAAAAACACTTTAACTGTTAGTTTTACTTTTCTTATTTTCTTCTGCTTCTTTGCTCTTTATTATGAATCACATATTAGTATAAATAGAACACCTATAAGTGTTGTGGAGGCACCAACAAATGGCAGTGGAGGAAAGAGAGGAGCCATTTAATTATGTTGCAAAATGTATTAATTGTCTTTTGAAGTCCCAGAACATTTTCCAGAAAAAGTGAACAGAAGGTAAGAAACTACATTGTAAATTAGCCTAGCTAATGTGTGTGAGCTATATTAATTTTTGCAATCCATTTTCTTTACAGCATTGGAGAAAATGCAACATTATATGAAAACTGAATTGTAATCAACAGGTAACAAAAATGATTAAAATATAAAGAAAAAAAAGTAGAAAAGAATGCTATTATCTATATGTACCTACCTAGCATATAAATCAATTTATTGTACCATGTAATCATTCATCATTCTACTTACCAAGACTATGATAACCACATTTACAGTATTTGTAAGTATTTAGACTTCTGATAATACACATTGATGCACATGCAGAAATCATGTTCTCTGTCTGATATGTTCGCAGCTGTTTATATAGTCTCATTGCTTTGCAGTTTGGTAGCTAATAATTCCATAAAGACAAAAATGCATCGGGGAATTAAATTATATTTCTAAAAATACCTCATTACATTGAGCACACCATTAGGATACATGTAATAGAACACAAGAGAAATAATAATAAAGTAATTGCTCATGTGTGAATTTTAACATTTTGTCCTTACAAAATTTTACTTGAGATAAAGGATTTATTTGCACATGCTCAAAATTTTTTTTGTCTGTTGTATAGGCTCTTAGAAAGTCTATGCCTTTGCAGTAGGTGGGATTTGGGTTGCCATCAGTGTAAGTACACCAGGCACATGCATGCCCAAAAAAAATGTTGCCTGTCACACCAAAATCAAAGCCACTCTCATTCAATTGTTATGCTAAATAAGTGGACCCCAAACACAATTCGAATAGGGCGTATATAGAGGAGTATTTGGTGGAACAGAAGACAGGAAGCTTCAAAGCCCTTAATTTCCCCATGAGCTTAATGTTAGTTTTCACAAGAGGTGTGAATAGGTAGGTAAATGAGGTCTGATATTGTCCTCCCACACTCCATTGCTGTAGTTTCTATGATCAGTCTGGATACTTTATATTACCAGGCAACAGACAGCATCATCAATGTAATGTAGCAATTTTAGTCAACTTTTTATATGCATTTTATAGTCAGAATCCCAAAGGATCCTGTTGGTGAATGATCCTTCATGATGCTCTTTTTCCTATTTATTTTCTGGAAATTCACATGTACATTAGCAGCAGTAATAACCAAATCAAGGAAGCAAAGATTGAGGCAGAGAGAATCATTGCCAGAGAAAGTAAAAATAACCCCAAAATATTCTTTAACTACATAAATAGTAAAAAACTAAAAAATAATAGTGTTGGCCCCCTTAAAAATAGTCTGGGTGAAATGGTGGATGAGGATGAGGAAAAAGCCAATATGCTAAATGATTTTTTTTTCAACCTTATTTACACAAGAAAATCGCATGACAGAAAACATGATTAGTGATAACAAAAATTCTCCATTAAATGTCACTTGCTTAACCCAGCAGGAAGTACGGCGGCGTCTAAAAATCACTAAAGTTGACAAATCCCCGGGCCCGGATGGGATACACCCGTGAGTACTGCTGGAATTAAGTAACGTCATAGATAGACCATTATTTTTAATCTTTAAAGATTCCATAATAACAGGGTTTGTACCACACGACTGGCGTATAGCAAATGTGGTGCCAATATTCAAAAAGGGGACAAAAACCGAACTTGGAAATTATAGGCCGGTAAGCTTAACCTCTACTGTGGGTAAAATCCTGGAGGGTTTCCTAAGAGATGCTATACTAGAGTATCTGAAGAAGCATAACCTCATGACCCAATATCAACATGGGTTTATGAGGGACCGTTCCAGTCAGACTAATCTGATCAGCTTTTACGAGGAGGCAAGTTCTGGACTGGACCAAGGAAATGCAGTGGATGTTGTGTATATGGACTTTTCAAAAGCTTTTGATATGGTTCCACACAAAAGGTTGATACATAAAATGAGAACAATGGGGATAGGGGAAAATATATGTAAGTGGGGTAAGAACTCGCTCAGTAATAGGAAGCAAAGTGTGGTTATTAATGGAACACACTCAGACTAGGTCATAGTTAACAGTGGGGTACCACAGGGGTCAGTATTGGGCCCCCTTCTTTTTAACATATTTATTAATGACCTTGTAGGGGGCATACAGAGTAGTGTTTCAATATTTGCATATGACACTAAACTCTGCAGGGTAATCAATACAGAGGAGGACAATTTTATATTACAGGAGGATCTATGTAAACTAGAAGCTTGGGCTGATAAATGGCAAATGAGCTTTAATGGGGATAAATGTAAGGTAATGCACTTGGGCAGAGGAAATAAAATGTATAATTATATGTTTAACTGTAAATCACTGGGCAAAACTGTAACTGAAAAAGACATGGGTGTATTGGTGGACGACAAGCTCACGTTTAGTGGCCAGTGTCAGGCAGCTGCTGCAAAGGCAAATAAAATAATGGGATGCATTAAAAGAGGCATAGATGCTCATGAGGAGAACATAATTTTACCTCTATACAAGTCACTAGTGCGACCACACTTAGAATACTGTGTACAGTTCAGGTCTCCGGTGTATAAGAAAGACATAGCTGAACTAGAGAGGGTGCAGAGAAGAGCGACCAAGGTTATTAGAGGACTGGGGGTCTGCAATACCAAGACAGGTTATTACACTTGGGGTTATTTACTGTGGAAAAACGAAGGCTTAGGGGTGATCTTATTACTATGTACAAGTATATGAGGGGACAGTACAAAGACCTTTCTACTGATCTTTTTACTCTGAGGCCTGAGACGGGCACAAGGGGGCATCTTCTACGTCTGGAGGAAAGAAGGTTTAATCATAATCACAGACGTGGATTCTTTACTGTAAGAGCAGTGAGACTATGGAACTCTCTGCCGCATGATGTTATAATGAGTGATTCACTACTAAAATTTAAGAAGGACATGGATGCCTTTCTTGAAAAGTATAATATTACAGGATATATATACTAGATTCCTCGATAGGGCGTTGATCCAGGGAACTAGTCTGATTGTTGCATGGAGTCAGAAAGGAATTTTTTTCCCCAATGTGGAGCTTGGTGTTTGCCACATGGGTTTTTTTTGCCTTCCTCTGGATCAACATATTAGGCTATGGTTTGAACTAGATGGACTAAGTCTTCCTTCAGCCTTAAAAACTATGTTACTATGTTACTACACTGTGTGCATAATTATTAGGCAAGTTGTATTTTAGAGGATTATTTTTATTATTGATCAACAACTATGTTCTCAATCAACCCATAAGACTCATAAATATCCAAGCTTAATATTTTTGGAAGTTGGAGTGGGTTTTTTTAGATTTGGCTATCTTAGGAGGATATCTGTTTGTGCAGGTAACTATTACTGTGCAGAATTATTAGGCAACTTAATAAAAACCAAATATAATCCCATCTCACTTGTTTATTTTCACCAGGTAAACCAATATCAGTGCACAAAATGTAGAAATAAACATTTCTGACATGCAAAAACAAAAAAATTAGTGATCAATATAGCCACCTTTCTATATGATGACACTCAACAGCCTTCCATCCATAGATTCTGTCAGTTGCTTGATCTGTTTTCGATCAACATTGCGTGCAGCAGCCACCACAGCCTCCCAGACACTGTTCCGAGAGATGTACTGTTTGCCCTCCCTGTAGATCTCACATTTTATGATGGACCACAGGTTCTCTATGGGGTTTGGTTCGGATGAACAAGGGGGCCATGTCATTATTTTTTCTTCTTTTAGACCTTTACTGGCCAGCCACGCTGTGGAGTAGTTGGATGCATCTGATGGAGCATTGTCCTGCATGAAAATCATGTTTTTCTTGAGCGATACCGACTTCTTCCTGTACCACTGCTTGAACAAGTTGTCTTCCAGAAACTGGCAGTAGGTCTGGGAGTTGAGCTTCACTCTATCCTCAACCTGAAAAGGTCCCACAAGTTCATCTTTGATGATACCAGCCCATACCAGTACCCACCTCCACCTTGCTGGCGTCTGAGTCGGAGTGGAGCTCTCTGCTCTTTACTGATCCAGCCTCTGGCCCATCCTTCTGGCCCATCAAGAGTCACTCGCATTTCATCAGTCCGTAAAACCTTTGAAAAATCAGTCTTAAGATATTTCTTGGCCCATTCTTGACGTTTTATCTTATGTTTCTTGCTCAAAGGTGGTCGTTTTTCAGCCTTCCTTACCTTGGCCATGTCCCTGAGTATTGCACACCTTGTGCTTTTTGATACTCCAGTAACGTTGCAGCTCTGAAATATGGCAAAACTGCTGGCGAATGGCATCTTGGCAGCTTCACACTTGATTTTCCTCAATTCATGGGCAGTTATTGTGCGTCTTTTTTGGCCAACACGCTTCTTGCGACCCTGTTGGCTAATTGCCATGAAACGCTTGATTTTTCGGTGATCACGCTTCACAAGTTTGGAAATTTCAAGACTGCTGCATCCCTCTGCAAGACATCTCACAATTTTGGACTTTTCAGAGCCCGTCAAATCTCTCTTCTGACCCATTTTGCCAAAGGAAAGTAAGTTGCCTAATAATTAAGCACACCTTATATAGGGTGTTGATGTCATTAGTCAACAACACCCCTCCTCGTTACAGAGATGCACATCACCAGATTTACTTAATTGGTAGTTGGCTCTCATGCCTATGCAGCTTGGAGTAGGACTACATGTATGAAAAGTATCATGTGATCAAAATACTCATTTGCCTAATAATTCTGCACACAGTGTATGTAGTAGACTGACTCAAACCCTAGCTTTTGCATTCAAGTGTAAAGGTTGCTGGGGCAAAGTGTGACCCCACTCACCAGTGAAACGGATTCCCCTTGGTGTTTGTGTAGTTTGTTCATTCAGATGTTCTGTATTCAGGCCGCAGACCCTAACATGGTGCGGGAACTCCCGGTGTACAACGATCAAAAAGAAGAAGGCAGTCCTTTTTATAGAAAGAGAACTTTCTTTACTAATGAAACTGGTATAATGTATATACAAGAAATAGCGGTACAAAACTTAGTGTTCACATTTTCATCTGTTGTACACAAAGGCACAGGCCACTCCATTCCTTTTATTTATCCTTCACCAACAGCTCTCTCCAGTGGTAGCTATACTTCAGCCTGCCAAGTCCAATACTAATTCACTGTAACTTCCAGGTCTGGCCTACATGTTGCCTTCTCTTCAGCCCCACTTCACATGTGCTGTTGTAATGTGGCATTAAGCGATAGCCGCGGGAAAGGTACTCATCTGTTGCGCCCCGGAATGTTACATGAAGGTGAGGGTCCTGGATGGTTGTGTGGACTTGTGCTGTGAGGCTACAACGCTTGTGCAGGCCGGATGTAATCGATGACGCTGGTTTGCTATGACCAGATGTTAACCAATTCATGAAAGGAGATCAACAGTTCTTATCAAATGAAGCTTTACTAAATAGCCATTGCATGGCAACTATGTACACAGGATAGCAGGTACACAACTTCTCACACATTTCTTTATTACTACAGAGCATCTCAATACACACGCTAGTTACTTTCTCGGCCTCACAGATTACTGCCTCCATTGTTCGCATTTACTTCACCACCAGCCATTTTACCATTAGAGATGTGCGAACTTGTTCGGAAAGCATTCGGTAATCTCAAAGTCGGCACAAACATTGCACATTCGGATTCGTGTTCTGATTCTTGAACATTTTCCTCAAAATCGGCAAAATTCAGCCAAAATTCAGTAACTGATCGAGTTTCCACTAATGCTTTTGTTAGGACTTTGGCTACGATAGTGATACTGTATGATGAGTGGGCGATGGGGCATGTTTGAAGAGGGGAGGGGAGAGGTCAGAGGAACTGTGGACTGTTAGGCCATGTTCATGACGCGCCCCCTGGGCCTGTGTTGTGAGGGGGATACCAGGAGCCGGATCGCTGGGGGTTGTAGTCCTCCGTGGCGGTGACCCGGTCCGTGCCCAGGGCGGTCGAACCAGTGGCAGTCTTAGGTAATAACAATGTCCGACTACGCCACCCGTGGATTGCGGTCAGTGGGGACCTCCGCTGCGCTGCAGACCTCTGAGGCTGATGTTGTTTGCGCAGCCGAGTATGGGATAACTCCCCACGGGAGAAGTATTGCCTCAGGGCAGCTAGTGTGGATGATGGGAGTGATGGTGTGAGCGTCCCAGTACTGATGGTGCTGGTGCGGCGATGAAACACAGAGACGTGTGGTGCAGTTCAGGGTCTTTACTGATGGTATAACGCAGACCCTCCCGGGAGTACTGGTTAGCAGTAGGGGCCTGGTCAGTCTATAAGCAAGTAGGATCTCCCCTGGCCAGGTGGAGTTGTAGGCCTCCCCGACTATCTGCACTCTTCCCTGGCTACCTTGCTCTATGCGGGTAGAAGTAGCCCACGTCCCTGAGTATACCGTGTGGTGCTCACCCGTATGGCCGGTGACTTGGGGCCTTCTGTTAGCCTCCGCTTCACAATGGCGTTGCTGGTCCCTGGCTTGTGACCGTGCCTCCGGGCTTCTATGGCCAGAGGACATGGAATCCCCTGCCTCTTGGATTCTGCTGCTGGACCTGGATGTCCCCACAGCCTCGGACTCCGTGTCCGGTATTAGTGTCTTCAACCAGGGCGAACTCTGCTCAGCTCCAGCCCCTGGTATTCAGCTACTGTTCCTACAGAGCTCCCAGGTCTAGGCGGGCGGTGTTGCATGCTTAGGGCTCCTGACCAGAGAAACCTCCCACTTGCTCTTAGACATAATATTTCTATTACTGTGGCAACCAGACCCCTGGGGTGCCACATTCACTCTAGGCGTTTTTTTTCAGCGTTTTTTTATGCTAATTTTCAGCTGCGTTTTACAGTATCAGCTAAGTCTATGAGATTTCAGAAATCTCATGTACACACATTGGTTTTTGTGTCATCAGTATTTTGTGCTTTGCATGTTTTTTTGCACAATAGAGCATGTCACCTCATTCAGTGTTTTTTCAGCTTTTTTTCCAGCATTTTTCACTCATTGAAAGTAATAGGTAGTGAAGGAGGCTGAAAAAACGCCTAGTGTGAACATAGCTATCAGGTTTTGCTGCGTTTTTAGTGAAAAAAGCAAGTACAGCAGTATGTGAAACTCATTCATTTTTGTGATTTTACCATCTTGTTGTGGTCACCTGAGATGGCAGTTTGGATTAGGACAGTTTAATTAAATTAGTGATGTGTACAATGTAACCATTGGCTGAGCAAGGTGTGCGATTGAACAATATCTGTTGCACACGGAGGTGTGAAATTGAACAATCCCTGAGCAACTCAATGGCAGACCATAGTGTGAAAATGGTGTCCTACAAACTCAATGCATTGCCAGTGTCTTAGTTAAACTATCCCTAACTAATTTACCACCCCACTGTTACATTTGAAATTCTGGTTAACATGGTTTCACATATGTCTTGTATTGGTAAACTGTGTTCATGATTCTGTGGTGGAAGCAAAGCTGAACTTTGGGATCCTGTAAAAGGCACCAAAAATGCACCAAAAAACGCACCAAAACCTGCATTTTTGACACAGTTTCTTTCCTGCCGAGAGATCAGGTTTTGCTGCAGAAAAAAAAAACTGAAAAAACTCCTAGTGTGAACATACCCTTATTTTCTTTTTTTTCTTTTTAACTTAATATGTGGAGATTCCGGCAGCTAATCAGGGCGCAGAAACCATCCTCAACATCCAGACACAAGGGCTTGTGTCATTGACCGCTGAAGTCACATGTCCCTCTCCATATAAAAAGCGGACATGTTGTTTTAGCGCCATTTTGTTATTGTAACAGCGCAAAGAGGCTGCTCCTGCTACTTCAAGTAGTCAGATAATTCAGAAAGATAGGATCCTGTGTGAAATCAACCTTCCAGCATATCAATCAAGACACCAGTCCACATTTCTGAATCTAAATCCTTTGTACTAATAGTGTGGTCCAGACACCAGTACACGTTTCAGAATCTAAATCCTTTGTGCTAATAGTGTGGTCCAGACACCAGTCCACATTTCAGAATCTAAATCCTTTGTGCTAATGTAGCACCCTGAGGATTCGGCTGCTACAGGGGTATTGCACCTCAACCCAGAGGTGTGATATTCCACTCCCGGGTAAGGATGGAGTGTGGAACTGAGCTCGGTAGGCTGCATGCACTACACACATCCCATTTCCGAGGAGCAGACCGACGGTACTCCCACTTAGAAATGTGCAGGTACGACCGAGTCTGTTCCTGGCTGGAGTGGGAGGGGGGTGGTACATCCCATGTAGTGTAGGGGCAGATAGGGGGAGCAGCCTGGGTAAAGTTAGGAGCTCATTGGGTGCTGGTCACCTGAGCTCACACATAGAGGGTGTATATAAGGTGGGCACCAACTAAGATCAGGGTCAGACGCAGAGAGTCAGTCAGCTGCAGAGAAGGAAACAGCAGCCCTGGAGAGAGAGAGAGTGGAGCAGAGAAAGACCCAGAGAGGGAAGACTGAAGGGACCCAAGAACCCAAATTAGAGCACCGGGTGAGGAGTCAGCATCAGGGTACCGGAACCCAAGCTGGTGGGGGCAAAAACAATCCCTAGCCAGAGACCGGAGATCGTGGGCAGCGTTTGCCACGGTCACCCATCACATTCACCCCGAAGGCACACCACATGAAGGGTCAGGGAACCCAGGGCCAAGGGTGTCCCAACAGAAGGCCCGAGGGAGCTGGACCTAGGTGAATCACTGGTGGGGACGGCTGAAGAAAGGACAGAGGGAGAGCTCAGGGCCACGCTCCGGACTTGTTTGGGGGTTGGCTGGATCCAGGACCTGGTGGACGCAGCACGGCTCGGGTGGTCACTAGCAGCTGGAGTGACCAGTACAACATCTGCAGTAAGTAAACACCCTTAACTGCACAACCCGAGTCTGTCTTCATTGCCGGCTGCACCGCACCACCACAACCCCCATCCTCTGCGCCTGTTCCCTCTGAGGCTATACCCCTCCCGTTGGGGGTGATCCCACCAAACTGCGCATCCACCATCAGCCTCAGCGGACCCTGCTGCAGCGGCGGCCACAGTGACCGCATCACAACGGGTGGCGTAGTCGACACAATAAGAACTTATAACATCAGTAAGGACTGCCACACACTGAGCTTGACGCCCTGGGCACGGGACCGGGTCACAGCCGCTCGGAGACTACAACCCCCCCCATCTGATCCGGTGCCGGGTATTCCCCTCAAAAAGGAATATGTCCCAGGGGGCGCGTCAACTTTGGCGTAGTCGGCAGGATTACGTGCCCACAACAACCGGGTACTGCGTGCCTGAAGAAAAGTGCAAGTTTACCTCAGAAAGAAGTCTCCCGCCGGTTCCGGAGAGTCCACGCCATCGGACTCCATCACCAGTCGTTTCCCGCCGATTGTCCGCCATTTCCAGCTTGTTCCCGCCATCTGCAGAGTTTCCCGCCACTGGGCGACGCTTCCCGCCAAAACCGCAGATTTCCCGCCTTGGAAGAGCAGCGGACGCCATTATGGGCGTGCCAAAGGAGGGCAAGAGGCCACCTCCCATCGTGGGCCGGGACAGAAAATGGCGCCAAAAGTGGAAACCGCCCCCACCAACAGAGACTGTGATGCTGGAGGTGTCTGTCAGCGTGAAAGAACTACCCCTGGAGCTGACAGTCACCGAGTTGCCCCGGGACCGCCCTCTAAGTGGGAGGAGACGAAAGAGAAGAGAAAAGATGGGTGTCGCTTGGAGCAGTCTGGAGCGAGCGCACCCAGAGGCAGGAAGCCTGGAGAGGAGCAGCAGAAAAGCTCACCCGGAGATGGAGAGAAAGCAGAACAGCACCGGCCCGCTGGCCAGGAGTCTGCTAGAGACCGAGGAAGGAGGGCAGAGCAGCACCGGCCCGCTGGCCAGGAGCCTGCCGAGAGCAGAGCAGAGCAGCACCGACCCGATGGTCAGGAGCCTGCTAGAGTCCACAACCCCGCTAGGTCTAGCGGAGATCCTTGCACAGCTCCCCCGAGACCGGGAGTGTGCGCAGACTGCCCTGGAGGGCCTCGCACGGAGGATGGCCCGGGTACAGCGGGAGATACTGGCGGAGTGGAGCCGGGAGATGGCTCAGCACGCAGAGACCAAGCAGAGGAGCACGCTACCCTGGAAGAGGAAGCAGACCGCCTCTGAGGATTGCGCGGGAGGACCCAAGGCCGGAGACGGCGCCGAGGAGGGAGCCGAACGCATGGAGGCAGGTAAAGGGGACGCCTATACCCCAAGCCGTGACACCGCTCACCTGCCCCAGCTCCCCGTCGCAGAGCCCGAAAGTCCCCCTGCTGTGCCTGTAGCCGCCACGTCACCGCAATGGACTAGGCCCCGACCGGAAGCCGCCGCAGCGACCCCTGTGACGTCACGCGCCTCGACCCGGAGCGTGACAAAGCAGGAAATACCACCAGCCTGGTCGCAAGGCCTAGTACCCCCGGGCGCCGCATCACCAACAGCGCCCCCTACCTCTGCGGAGCCTCCGGCCTGGTCGCAAGGCCAGGTAGCCCAGGGCGCCGCCGTATTAACGGTGCCCTTCACCTTCCAGGTGCCCCAGGCCTGGCCGCAAGGCCTGGGCAACCCGGGCGCCACCACCACCGCGCCCGCACCCGTAAAACCAAGGGTGCCGCGTCTGGGAGAGGACTTGTTCAGCCAGCTCACATGGCCGGACGGGTCTGAAGTAACAACCAGCTGTAAGCAAAGAGCAGGAGGAAGACGCCGTTGAGTGCGGCAGAGCAAGTGATGTAAATAGTTACCCGACCGGGTACCAAAGAAACTGTTGATACTTATATATAGTCCCCGTTGGGACCAGCATGAGTGAACTGTTTACCCGTTTACCCCTTAATCCCACTGACCGAGGACTGAGAGCGGTCATTCCTCCCCAATACCTGGCCGAGGACTGAGAGCGGCCAACTTTCCCTGTATATAGTTGCGCGTCCTAAAGCGCCCCCTACCGGTTTTATAGAAAACCAGATTTTCTAAGAGACTGTCGCACTTTTCCCGGACACACGGTGCACAGTGTCCGGAGGAGGAACCAGAAACAAGAAACGACTACGAGAATGTTTATATAAAAAAAAAAGTTTTATATATATAATGTTTTATATGTTTTATATGTTTATATGAAAAATTTTGTATGTTTTGGTGTTATTTATGTCTTTACAGCCCGAGGACGTGCTGTGATTTACCAGGGGGGAATGTAGCACCCTGAGGATTCGGCTGCTACAGGGGTATTGCACCTCAACCCAGAGGTGTGATATTCCACTCCCGGGTAAGGATGGAGTGTGGAACTGAGCTCGGTAGGCTGCATGCACTACACACATCCCATTTCCGAGGAGCAGACCGACGGTACTCCCACTTAGAAATGTGCAGGTACGACCGAGTCTGTTCCTGGCTGGAGTGGGAGGGGGGTGGTACATCCCATGTAGTGTAGGGGCAGATAGGGGGAGCAGCCTGGGTAAAGTTAGGAGCTCATTGGGTGCTGGTCACCTGAGCTCACACATAGAGGGTGTATATAAGGTGGGCACCAACTAAGATCAGGGTCAGACGCAGAGAGTCAGTCAGCTGCAGAGAAGGAAACAGCAGCCCTGGAGAGAGAGAGAGTGGAGCAGAGAAAGACCCAGAGAGGGAAGACTGAAGGGACCCAAGAACCCAAATTAGAGCACCGGGTGAGGAGTCAGCATCAGGGTACCGGAACCCAAGCTGGTGGGGGCAAAAACAATCCCTAGCCAGAGACCGGAGATCGTGGGCAGCGTTTGCCACGGTCACCCATCACATTCACCCCGAAGGCACACCACATGAAGGGTCAGGGAACCCAGGGCCAAGGGTGTCCCAACAGAAGGCCCGAGGGAGCTGGACCTAGGTGAATCACTGGTGGGGACGGCTGAAGAAAGGACAGAGGGAGAGCTCAGGGCCACGCTCCGGACTTGTTTGGGGGTTGGCTGGATCCAGGACCTGGTGGACGCAGCACGGCTCGGGTGGTCACTAGCAGCTGGAGTGACCAGTACAACATCTGCAGTAAGTAAACACCCTTAACTGCACAACCCGAGTCTGTCTTCATTGCCGGCTGCACCGCACCACCACAACCCCCATCCTCTGCGCCTGTCCCCTCTGAGGCTATACCCCTCCCGTTGGGGGTGATCCCACCAAGCTGCGCATCCACCATCAGCCTCAGCGGACCCTGCTGCAGCGGCGGCCACAGTGACCGCATCACAACGGGTGGCGTAGTCGACACAATAAGAACTTATAACATCAGTAAGGACTGCCACACACTGAGCTTGACGCCCTGGGCACGGGACCGGGTCACAGCCGCTCGGAGACTACAACCCCCCCCATCTGATCCGGTGCCGGGTATTCCCCTCGAAAAGGAATATGTCCCAGGGGGCGCGTCACTTATAGTGTGGTCCAGGCACACTAGCTCAGCGAATAAATACTGATCATTAATTTAGTGACATGTGACTGACAGATCTGGGCCTAGGGTTGTGAAACAGCTGGTTAAAAGAGAGGAAGGGTACATCCAACATGAGTGTAAAAAAGTGAGGTCGTGGTGACAGGGGAATAGGTTTGGTGCTCAAGGTGTACGTGAGGTAGGTGGTAATGTTACTGAAAGCTCTACTGAACAAACACCGTCTTGTCCTATCCAAAGACAACTGACAACTTCTGTTACTGGACGGGTTACTCGACTTTCTTTCTTTGGCAGCCGTACAGCTGTATGCCTTGTAGATGAGGGCTAGAAAGAGCATGTGCTCCAGTAGATGGCAAGCGCTGCATCAAGTTGCCTCTCCTCCTCTTCCTCTACCTTAACATCACACACAGTACAATCCTCAGAGGTAGCACTCCAATTACCCTTGTTTATCCCCACATCACAACTCTCCATGCGCCCAACAGACTGTGGGGAACCACAGATGGGCGAGTCTGCAGAGCTGTCCACACATTCTATTCCATGGGCATCAGAAGTCTGCTTCAAAGATTCACAGACTCAAGAGGAGGAAAGCATCTGCACCGATGCCCAAAACTTTTTTCAGTTGTGTTCAGGGCCAGGTGAAGTAGGGTCCAAGCAGAATCCAAACCCTCGTCACCAGACGTTAACCCCCAGGGGTGGAGGTGATCCTGATGAGCCACAGGGTGGATTACAGTGATTGAGGGGGGCTCATGGTACCAGACAAACTGTTAGTGAAGGTGCAGGAGCCAAGGAACAAATGGAGGAGGATGAGGAGGAAGAGGTGATGGGCACGCACTGCCAGGAGATGAAGAGGATAATGATCCCCTCTCTGTTGTCCGTGGTTGGCGGGAGGGGATGGAGGAAGCAAGCTTGAGTGTTACCCTTCCACCAACACACCATGGACTTTGACCTCATGGAAGCACCTGACACATGAGCGCCTTCTTGCTGCACTGCAACATAATGCCCGTATTGTTAGGGTTAGAAATAGTGCTGACTACTGGGTTGCTACTCTGTTACATCCACGGTACAAGAGTAAATTTTGCCAGATGCTTTTGCCCCTGAAAGGGATGCGCTCATGCTGGAGTATCGAAACATACTTGTAGACAAACTTAAGAGTGGTTTTCCCCATGATAGCAGTGAGGAACACAGTGTGCATCACAGTTCTAGACTTCCAACCCCGGGAACGTCGAGTGTCAACGCAAAAACATTAGCAGCAGCAGAGTAAGTGGAAGAAGCAATATCTGTGAGACGTTTCACACATTTTTTAGACCAACCCGTGCACCAGCGGAACAGAGGAAAAGTCTGACACATAGTGAACGACTGGAGAGGCTGGTGCAGGAGTATCTTGAGCTCAATATCAATGCTATCGGGGGGGGGGGGGGTTTGGACCCTTTTGCATTTTGGTCTTCAAAAATGGAAGAGTGGCCTGAGCTCGCCTGTCACGCCTTGAAGGTATTGCACTGTGCATAACTGGAAGCCATCTTCTGAACTTCTGCACATGTGCAGTGCGCACCTCTGAAGCCAGGAAGCGTACACCCGGCTTCAGAGACACAGTGACACTGCTGGAATGAGCGGCACACCTGCTCAGATTTGCATTAGCTGGCTATGATGAATTATGTTACACAGGGCTGGTTTGGGAGGGGGTTTTATCATACATGGCTGACTATTGCTGGTTTAGAGGGCATGGAGGACCTGACAGGTTCCCTTTAACTGCTGACTCACTTAATCAGGAAGTAACTCTCCTCTTACTCCCAAACACTTCCCCCTGCAGGGCTGGCTAACTGTAATTCTTTCTGTACAAGATGTCTTATCTACTACAGATCTAATGGGAGACATTGCAAAATAATTCAGCATAAAACAATGCTCAACAGTAATACATATTATAATTTCACATAGAAGTAATCAAGGAGGGTGTCGGACATTTTCTCCATTACAGAAGCATCTACTGAGCCTGTGCAAAGGTCATTGTGAAGGGAGAAGGAGCAGGGGGAGCTGTGAAATCACCTATTGTGAATGATGTGTAGTAGTGGTGGAGGTGATAGTCTGCCCCTGACACTAAAAAGGGTCAAAAATATGTTCCTGAAGTTAGAACCCTCTAGGGCTGCAGTTTGACCTAGGTAGGGTTAACTGTAACAGTCGGCCCAGTAGAGAGAGGGGGAAGTGAGTGCTAGTGTCAAGTGCAGGAAGTGAACACAGTCAGCAGTTGTATAGTACAGCAGAAACCAGCAGGCTTTGTAGGGGCTGCTAGGGTAGACGTGGGCCTAGTATCCCGGACAGTGAATTGCCAGAGAATCCCTTCGCAAGAGTGCCCTTAACTGGCCTGGGAGCCTCGAGATAGTCTTTGGTGGCCTGGGGCATATTCTGTCTGCGAGGCTGCAGAAGAAGTCAGGACTCAAGCTCTCAGAGGCAGATTAATGTCATTGGTGAGGAAGAATCTCTAGGGCTAGAGAAAAAAGCAACAGAGATGCTTCACCTAAATAGGGAACCAGGGCTGAAGTTGTATCCTGTACCTGTGGGAAAGATGACAACCCGTTGGGCCTTATCCTTTATACCTGCCTGGAAATACTGCAAGTTACTAAGTAAAGTTCTGGCTCTTTTTATGAACTCTGTGTCCTCTGAATTGATTGCTGCCCTGATTCCAGAAGAGGAATTCTTGGAGTCAGAAGAGGCCGGTTGGCCAGAAGTAATTGGGAAACACCACATACACAGCAGCACACCAGAACAAGGACACACTTTGTCTGTAGGGTGCCAAAACTAGCATGGGCTACAGCTCGCCCACGACTACCTCGTTTGGGCACCTTACAGATGAATCCTGTGTTATCAACTATGTACAGAGATGTTACCTGTCACTGTCATCCTGTCTGTAATGATAATAAGACTAATGAAAAGTCTTCTGTAATCAGGAAGTATGAGTTTAAGATAGCCCCAGGACAGTGTGATAATTACAGGGATAATGTATATATACTGTGATATAAAAAAAATTAGAAAAGTTTCAAAAATACATTTAACACAAAAACATGTTTTGAACAATAGGTAATTTTTTATTGATTGCCTTTAAAACCCCTTTACGACCTATAACGTATAAGTACGTCATAGGTCGTGGCCCTCTCTTTGATGTTGGCTCCGCTGAGTCGGCATCTTTTCTGGCACATGACAGCTGATTTGATCAGCTGTCATGTGTCCCTAACAGCCACTTGTAGAATCGCGATGCACATGCGTCTGTAAGGCTGCGTGCCCACGTTGGGGATTACAAGCGTTTTTGATGCGGAATTTCCGCAGCGGAAATGCTTGTAAAACGCTTGGTAAGCCGCACCCCATGGTCCCCAATGAGAATCCGCAAGTTCTATGCCCATGCTGCGGATTTTTCCGCAGCGTTTATGCTGCGTTCAAAAATCCGCAGCATGTTCATTAATTTTGCGTTTCCGCATGCGGAATTGCCTTATTTAATGCATGAAAAAACGCAAGGCAATTCCGCATGTCGAAAACGCGTGAAAAACGCGCGATAAACGCTTGCGGAATTCCGCATGCGTTTTTCCGGGAGAGGACATGCGGAAATGAAGCAGAAATTTTCTGCTTCATTTCCGCAACATGGGCACATAGCCTTAACATGTTAAATGCCCCTGTAATGCAAACCAGTTGCACGTCACAAACCCCGCCCATCAGCGCCTCTGTCACATAATCGCGGGGAGTCTGCAGAAGACCCCCGTGCTTGTTATTGCATATCTCCAATGAACGCTGAGCACTGAAGACCTGCTATGTGTAGCACAAGCGATTGGATGATTGCAGCATCAAGTCTCCTAAGGGGACTATTAAAGCAAGTAAACAGAGAAAAATAAAGGTTTTAAAAAACTAAAAAAAAATTTAAAAAATATATAAAAGTTTAAATCACCCCCTTTTTGCCCCATTCAAAATAAAACAATAATACAAAAAAAGTACACATATTTGGTATTGCTGCATTCAGAAATGCCCGATCTATCAAAATATAAACTAAATTAATCCAATCGGTAAGAGGCGTAGTGAAAGAAAAATCAAAACAACAGAATTACGGTTTTGCAATGTCCCCTCAACATTGCAATAAAAAACAATAACAGGTGACCAAAACATTGTATCTACCCCAAAATGGTAACAATAAAAATGTCAGATCGGCGCGCAAAAAATAAGCCCTCACCCGGCCCCAGATCATGAATAATGGAGATGCTACTGGTCTCGGAAAATGGCGCTATTTTTATTTTACAAACTTTGGATTTTCTTTCACCATTTAAATAAAATAGAACCTATACATGTTTGGAATCTGCAAAGTCGTAATGAGCATTTACTGAACATGGTAAAAAACAAAAAGCAACCTTGGAATTGCACTTTTTTTGCAATTTTACCACATTTGGAATTTTTTTTCCCATTTTCCAGTACACGGTAGAATCAATGTGTCATTCAAAAGTACAACTTGTCCCGCAAAAACAAGCCCCCACACGGCCATATTGACGGAAAAATAAAAAAGTTATGGCTTTGGGAAGAAGGGGAGCAAAAAACGAAAATGCAAAAATGGAAAATTCCAAGGTCATGAAGGGGTTAAAGTGGAACTTACAGGACATGTGGGATTTTATTACTACAAACAGACCACAGATAAATAATCAGGAATTTGACAAGAAAGACAGACAGGCAACAGCCATTATACGCTTATTAGTGGAGGGTGATCATCATCAAATGATCCACATAAGACAAGAGAACACTGCTAAAAGCATGTGGAATTCACTGCTAAAGGTGCATGAAAGAACCAGTTATTTCAGCTAAGGACATTGTGCAAAATGAGATACAGCAAAGAAAATTCTATGCAGGAGAGCACATAAAAAGAAGTTTTGGAAGTAGTTGCACAACTCAGACCAGTGAGTGAAGGTATAAAAGATGGCCATGTTGCAGCCATAAAATTAACCTGATAACTATCAAGTGCAATAAATTCAATTTATTCTGTTTAGTCCCGAGTTTTTAACCTTGTGCTATTATAAATTTATGCTGCAGGGTTAAAGTTGTAACCTCATTTTTTGAAGTTATCAATATCTGTCAGATTGCTATGCCTCCATTTGTGCACTTTATCGCTCCTTTCATTATAATGGCATCACTGAAGATCAGTCGTGTCCAGGCTTGGCAATCTCCGGCGCTCCCGTTAAACATGAAAGTAGCAGTAGTGCATATGATCGACCACTGCTCCATTTAACCAGGATAATAATAATAATTTTTATTTTTATAGCGCCAACATATGCCGCAGCACTTTACAATTTTAGGGGGGACTTATACAGACAATACAGAATAAGCATATCTCATATCAAAAGGAGTGAGGGCCCTGCTCGCAAGCTTACAGTCTATGAGGAAATGGGGAAGACTCAAAAGGTAAAATGTACATATATTGTATAATGCAGCCTTGATATACTGAATAGGATAAATAATAATACATGGACTGGTCGCCAGCCAGTATGTGTGCAGTCCTGACCGAGGCTATTAAGTGCATGGATGGTATGAACCTGAAATTGAAGAAAGTTTTAATATGGGGGAAAACTGGGACGGACAGATAGTGTGTTGAGGCGATACGCCAGTCTAAAGAAATGGATTTTTAGGGTCCGCTTGAAACTGTGGGTATTGGGAATTAATCGAACTGTCCTGGATAGTGCATTCCAAACAATTGGCGCAGCACGCGAGAAATGACTGGAATGACTGGCACAGGGAAGAGGCATCTGTGTAGCGGTTGGCGAGGAATATGATCCTGGCTGCTGCGTTAAGGACGAATTGGAGAGGGGACAGTTTAGTAAGAGGGAGACCGATTAGTAGAGTTGCAATAGTCGAGACGAGAATGAATAAGAGCTACAGCAAGCGTATTTTCCGAGTCAAAGGTGAGAAAAGTCCTGATTCTTGAGATGTTTTTGAGGTGTAGATGACATGAATGAGCGAGTGATTTGATGTGAGGAGTGAAGGAAAGATCTGAGTCAAAAATGAGTCCAAGAAAATGTGAGAGCACCTCTTTAAAGGTCTTGCAATCTAGCAGGGGCACATTGGGTTCCAGACTGTTAGGTAGAGTTTGGGAGAAGATAGAAGTGGTTTATTACCATTTCTGTCATCTATTTCATTGATTACTCTATGCTGTGAACAGAAGCATCAGCACAAGATAGTGAGAGAGCACATCTGAGCTCCATGCTTTGCTTTTGCATGGAGGATCTCTCTTAGGTTTGCTCCATTAGGAGACATGCCCTGGTGAATGGCACTTTCTATTCATCAGGACAGAAGGTAGCTGGGGTACTCCAATTGCTGACCATGAAGGAAGGGATTAATCATAATTTACTTGATAATCTACCCTGCTGGCCGTCTTCTCAAGAGCTTCTGACGCACCCCCTGGGCCATGTTCAGGGGATACCCGGAGCCGGATCTGGATAGGGGTAGTAGTCCTTGTGGCGGTGACCCGGTCCGTGCCCAGGGTGTCAAACTAAGTGGCAGTCTATGGCAGTAGATGTTAACTTGGATGTCGACTACGCCACCCGTTGAGTACGGCTTTGCAGCCGCCGCTGCAGAACAGTCCGCTGAGGCCGGTGGTATGGGTGCAGCGATGATGGTATAACCCCCAACGGGAGGGGTATGGCCTCAGGGCAGCAGGTGAAGATGATGGGGGTTGTGACGGTCAGTAAGAAGAGTCAGAGTCAGGAGATGCAGTTTCAGGGGTTTTACTCACAAGTGTTCTCTCAGTCACTCTGGCCTTGAGTGACCACCCGAGCCGTGCTGCGTCCACCAGGTCCTGGACTCGGCTAACCCCCAGGCAGTTCTGAAGCGTGGTCCTGAGCTCCCTTCTCTCTCTCTGTCTCTGGCCGTTCCCACCAGGGATCCACCTTTGGCCGGCTCCCTCGGGTCTCTTAGTGGTCAAACCTCCTCTGGGTTCCCTGACCCTATGCTTGGTGTGCCTTTCTGGTGGATTTGGTGAGGGTCGTGGCAAATCTTGACCACGACCTCCGGTTCCTGGCTGAGGATAAGTGGCCTCCACCAGTTCGGGTTCCGGTACCCGTGTCCGCCAACCCTTCACCCTTTCTGGTCTGTTTCTGGGTTCTTGGGGGTTCCCTCTGTCTTTCTCTCTGGGTCCTTCTTTCTCCTCTCTCCTCTGCAGGCTTAGCTCTGGAGCTGGGCCCAGCCGGAGCCACAGCTCCCTGTCAGCCCTCCTGGCTGAACTCCTCTGCTCTGCTCCTCAGGCTAAAAAGACCCTGTCCTAAGATGGTGCCCACCATATATACTCCCTCTATGTGTGAGCCCAGGTGACTAGCACCCAATGAGCTCCTAGCTTTACCCAGACTACTCCCCCTATCTGCCCCTACACTACTGGGATGTTCCACCCCCCTCCCACTCCAGCCAGGGACAGACGCTGTCGTACCTGCACATATACTGGTGGGAGTACCGTAGTTCTGTCCCCCGGAAATGGGATGTATGTAGTGCATGCAGCCTACTGAGCTCAGTCCCACACTCCATCCTTACCCGGGAGTGGAATACCACACCTCTGGAGTGAGGTGCAATACCCCTGTAGCAGCCGAATCCTCAGGGTGCTACATTCCCCCCTGGTAAATCACAGCACGTCCTCGGGCTGTAAAAGAGCAAAAACATAAAACATACAAGCTTTTTAAAGTGCACTACATATAAAATATATAAACAGTAACCTTCAATCATCCCTTTATGGGAGGTACTTCTCTTTTAAAATGTTACGGACACATCATAAAATAATATTAACTCTTTCATCATAATAAAACTTTTCATATAAAACATTTTTGACCTCTGGCCACTTGTGCAAATTGTGACCAGGTAAGTGCCACAGTCTCTGGTAGAAAAAACAGTTTCCTATAAAACCGGTAGGGGGCACTTTAGGAAGCGCAACTATATACAAGGGGATATGGCCGCTCTCAGTCCTCGGCCAGTGGGAAAAGGGGATGGCTGCTCACAGTCCTCAGCCTGTGGGGAGATGGGACACACTGGAACAGTTCACTGGTCCCAACGGGGACTATAATGGTAACAGTTATTGTACGTTCACGGGTAACTATTTACAGTGCTCCTACTGTACATCAGTGGCGATGTCCTCCAGCTCCTTCCTCCGTGTACCCTTCAGACCCGTCCGGGTCCTCTTGCTCCTCCTGACACCTCAGCTCTTTCTCTGTCAGTCGGTGTACATGAAGGGCATAGTGTCCTTTGGCACATTGGTGCCGGGTGAAGGTGACCTCATCACCCAGGTAAAGGTCACGACCTCTGTGTCCCTCCGGTAGGTGGGACTCGACATCTCTTCTGGTCACGAAGACGTCGCCGGGGGTGTGATGATCTCTGATGAAGCCCCAACCGTGCTGCAGTTGGAATTTGATTACAGTCCCGGTGGCACGGGGACCGTGGGCTGCACGGGGGTTCCTTCGGGTCCGGCTCTTTTGTTCTGCACTCTTTACTTGCAGCCGCTCCTCGCGGACCCGTCTCTCTCTCCGTTCTCGCTCAAAGACTTCCAACTGCTGGCGGCAGCACTCCGCACGCTCAGTTGCAGCCGCCCGGGTCTCTTGAGTGAACCCGATGAGGTCTCCTCCTGCGGGGTCCCACTCAAACTGCGCCTCCTCTAACGAGAGCGGGGTCATCTTGACGGGCGCCGGAACCGGGATTAGGGGCTCATCCAGGGGTCTTTCTTTCCGGAGTCGGGGATGGTAGTACTCCGGTGGCCACGCAAAGGGCTGCCCATCCGGGCAAGTGTGCTGGGCAAACAAGTCTTCACCCAGGTGCGGCACAGTGGAAGTTGAGGGCGCGGTGGTGGCAGCGGCGCCCGGGATCACTAGGCCTTGCGACCAGGCTTGGGGTACCCTGAAGGTAAAGGGCACCGTGAAGACGGCGGCGCCCGGGGGCACTCGGCCTTGCGACCAGGCCGGTGGCGTCTCCTGCTTGGCCGCGCTCAGGGTTGAGGCGCGTGACGTCACAGGGGGCGTGGTCGCGGCTCCTGCTTGGGGCCTAGTCTGGAGCGGTAGCGGTGCGGCAACGGGCACGATCAGTGGGACTTCGGGCTCTGCGACGGGGAGCGGGGGTAGGCTTACGGTGGCTGGGCTCGGGGTAGTAATGTCCCCTTTACTTGCCTCCGTCTCTTCAGCTCCCTCTGCGGCGTCGTCTCCGGCCTCCGTCCCTTCTGCATCCTCTTCAGGGGCAGGCGTGCTCCTCGTTGCGGGTGGTGTGCTCCGCTGGCGGGTTCCAGCCTGCTGGGCCATCTCCCTGCTCCACTCCATCAGCGTTTCTCGCTGCACTTGGGCCATCCTCCGTGCGAGGCCCTCCAGCGCGGTCTGTGCACGCTCCCGGTCTCGGGGAAGCTGTGCCAGGATCTCCACCAGGTCTTGTGGGGTGGTTGCTTGCATCAGGCTCCTGACCACAGGGTCGGTGCTGCCTGCCTCTCCCTCCATCTCCGGGTACGGCTCCTCCAGACTTCTCCAAGCTGCTCCCATCTTCTCTCTTTTGTTCTGTCCCCGCCCACATTGAGGGCGGTCCTCGGGCAACTTGGTGATTGTCAGTTCCAGGGGCAGACCCCCCACGCTGATGGACATCTCAATCATTGCAGTCTCTGCTGGTGGGGGCGGTCTTCGTTTTTGGCGCCATTCTTGGTCCTGGCCCACGATGGGAGGTCGTCTCTTACCACCCTCTGGCACGCCCATAATGGCGTCCGCTCTGCCAGGGCGGGAAATCTTCTTAGATGGCGGGAATCGCTTCCCAGTGGCGGGAAACACTGCAGATGGCGGGAAAAGACTGCAGATGACGGGCAAATGGCGGGAACCGATCCGAGATGGCGTCCGATGGCGGGGACCCTCCGGAACCGGCGGGAGACTTCTTTTTGAGGTAAATGCGAACTTTTCTTCAGGCACGCAGTACCCGATGGTTGCGGGCACGTGATCCTGCCGACTACGCCAAAGTTGACGCACCCCCTGGGCCATGTTCAGGGGATACCCGGAGCCGGATCTGGATAGGGGTAGTAGTCCTTGTGGCGGTGACCCGGTCCGTGCCCAGGGTGTCAAACTAAGTGGCAGTCTATGGCAGTAGATGTTAACTTGGATGTCGACTACGCCACCCGTTGAGTACGGCTTTTCAGCCACCGCTGCAGAACAGTCCGCTGAGGCCGGTGGTATGGGTGCAGCGATGATGGTATAACCCCCAACGGGAGGGGTATGGCCTCAGGGCAGCAGGTGAAGATGATGGGGGTTGTGACGGTCAGTAAGAAGAGTCAGAGTCAGGAGATGCAGTTTCAGGGGTTTTACTCACAAGTGTTCTCTCAGTCACTCTGGCCTTGAGTGACCACCCGAGCCGTGCTGCGTCCACCAGGTCCTGGACTCGGCTAACCCCCAGGCAGTTCTGAAGCGTGGTCCTGAGCTCCCTTCTCTCTCTCTGTCTCTGGCCGTTCCCACCAGGGATCCACCTTTGGCCGGCTCCCTCGGGTCTCTTAGTGGTCAAACCTCCTCTGGGTTCCCTGACCCTATGCTTGGTGTGCCTTTCTGGTGGATTTGGTGAGGGTCGTGGCAAATCTTGACCACGACCTCCGGTTCCTGGCTGAGGATAAGTGGCCTCCACCAGTTCGGGTTCCGGTACCCGTGTCCGCCAACCCTTCACCCTTTCTGGTCTGTTTCTGGGTTCTTGGGGGTTCCCTCTGTCTTTCTCTCTGGGTCCTTCTTTCTCCTCTCTCCTCTGCAGGCTTAGCTCTGGAGCTGGGCCCAGCCGGAGCCACAGCTCCCTGTCAGCCCTCCTGGCTGAACTCCTCTGCTCTGCTCCTCAGGCTAAAAAGACCCTGTCCTAAGATGGTGCCCACCATATATACTCCCTCTATGTGTGAGCCCAGGTGACTAGCACCCAATGAGCTCCTAGCTTTACCCAGACTACTCCCCCTATCTGCCCCTACACTACTGGGATGTTCCACCCCCCTCCCACTCCAGCCAGGGACAGACGCTGTCGTACCTGCACATATACTGGTGGGAGTACCGTAGTTCTGTCCCCCGGAAATGGGATGTATGTAGTGCATGCAGCCTACTGAGCTCAGTCCCACACTCCATCCTTACCCGGGAGTGGAATACCACACCTCTGGAGTGAGGTGCAATACCCCTGTAGCAGCCGAATCCTCAGGGTGCTACACTTCAATCTTACTCAACCAATGTCACTGTGCAACTCTCAATTTGTCACAGCATATATTGTCAAGAAACGTGACTGAGAGAGGGACTGAAGCTCAGTGCCGTAACTATAAACTTCGGGGCCCTGGGGCAAAACTTCATAGTGGGGCCCAACCACCCAAGGGGCCCCAAACTGATGGTAAAAAATTACTAAGAAACTTCTAAGAAAAGTGTCAGATACAAGCTTAAGATTGTTGTTTATACCAACTATTTACTTCTGTTTAAGCTGCTGACTCTTGTGAGAACGTCTGTAACCTCCAAGCTTGTTGCCTCTTCATGAATAAAATTGTTCCTGATCTGTGTCCTGTGCCTGCATTTCTTACTCCATCCTTAGGTAGAGAAAATACTGTACCACTAAAGGCCCTTGTATCCTATATTTAAGGATGCAGACAACTACCAAAATACTTCTTAAGCCTCATTTAGACATCAGTGTTTTTCACGTGTCAAAAGAATTTTACGAGTGTCATCAGTATTTTGCATCCAAGTGTCATCAGATTTTGGGCAGTGTGTCATCAGTGTTTCATCAGTCATTTTCACTTATGGAAAAATGAATTATAAAGCTTCTCCTATCGTTTACAATGTCAATCATGGACAGAACACAGACTGCACATTGATGCCATCCGTGTGCTGCCCTTGATTTTCACGGCCCCTAGACTTATATTGGTGCTTTTCATACATACTGGCAGTATATAAACTGACATGTCTCCATTTTGCATGGACACATGGTCCGCAAAAAACACGGACATGAAAACAGCTCTAAAGACAATAATGGTTAGGTGTTCTATCAGTAAAAAATGGCTAGAACACGTATGTACAACACGGATGTCTGCATGAGGTCTTATACTTTATTTAGATTCATTGGAGTTTATGAAAATAAATCATACATTAGAATAATTAACACTTTATAGTTCACAGCAAATCTAGAAAACAAGACTGAATGATGCATGTACAAGCAGAAAATAAAAGTTTATCCTTGAAAATATAAAAAAAATTTCTCTTAGTCAAATTAAGTTACTTCAGTCAGTTGCATAAAATTATATGTATAAATTAAAAGTATAAGTTATTCTTGTAGGTCTGGGAATAAATCTCTCCCTAGACGCTCAGCCATCAGCAATGAAGTAAGAATATAAAAGATGATGACACTGATAAATTGTTGCTACCTGACACTCGAAATTGTAAGTAGCCCATTCTTTGTAGATCAATGATTGCTCAGAAAACCTCACATTGTGTAATAATATCTTCTCTCTCTAGACCTGTATTAATAAAAGGGTATTGTAGATTCAAGAAAAAAAGCTTAACATTATTTTTATTTTGAAATGTTATTTCTATGGCAATTTAAAGATCTCTGCTTGATGTCATTCAATAGGAATCTTCATTATCTACTTCCATGAGAATCGTTTTGGGTCAGTGGCCAGGGTGGCCAGCCATCGGTAGGTTCCTAAACACTATGTTCAGAAACTTACAATGCAGTTTTTTTCACTGTCCAGGTACAAAAATTTAATATGTCCATGATTTTTTTGACGCTATTGCAGGTAATTCTTATTACTAACAGTAAATGCTGTTGTGTTCAGTTCTAAGCTTTAGACAAATTTCATTTATATATTTCAGCATTCATTATGATTTTCTAGTGTAATTTTTTTATAAAATATTAAAGCCAAATCCAAGCTGTGAACCTCAAGCTCCAGCAAGATTTACATAAGTAGCTATGATACTCATTGCACAAAACGCAGACATTTGTGTTCCTGTGCCCTTGAATTGGTTTTCCTATTTAAGGGCTCGCACACACGAGCGTGTAACTCGGACGAGTGATATCTGATGTTTTATTGGATAACACTGGGACCAATTTTATTCTATAGGGCAGTGCAGATCTGCTATGAGCATGCTGCCAGTGGCTCTGCAAATCGGACTAAGCGCTCTCATTCAAGTCTATCAGTGTGTGTAAAACATCGGACTGCACTCGGATGACATCTGAATGCAGCCTGATCCACGCATACACAGGCAATAGAGAAGATGGATAAATTAACTTTTTTTATCTTCTCCGCACTTGTGCTTGGATTCTGTCATGCAAGAGAATCTGATCACAGTGAACTGACACTCAGATCAAACTCTGATCAGTGTTTGAGCTGAGTGTCATATACATAATTGAGCTGATTCTCTTGCACGAGAGAATCACAGCTCATGTGACCCCAGCCTAAAGAGAGTAGACGCCAAACTCTCTTGTATGCTTAAAGGATTTTTCCCACAACGTACATTTCAATCAATAGATCTTAGAATAAAAATAAGTTCCACAACTGAATGTGTAAAATTTTTTTTCCTGGGCTGAGATAAATGTGCCCCTGCTGTGTACTGTGTAATGGCTGTGTCTCACCATGCAGGAACATGGTCTGATCATACCACATCTCCTGGGCAGGGGAGGACTCAATAGAGTATAAAGAGATTACAGCACGGGATCGTAGGTGATTCCTTCTGTGAGGTAAAACATTTCATTGCCTGTTTTTAAACATGTTTTACCTCACAGAAAGCTGCAGCTGCGATCCCGTCTGTATACTCTTTTGCATCTGCCTCTGGCCAGGAGCTATGATATGATCAGACCATGTCCCTGCACGGTCAGACACAGCCATTACACAGTTCCATGGCGGTAACTCGCATGTTTCTTCAGGGTCCCTCTACTTACCATGTGGTTTCTCCCCGCGTGAGGATGTTTACTGTAATCTGCCTCATACTGCACTGCTGCATCTGCTTGTGACATTCATTTAGCCTTAGGGGGGCATGGCAGGTCTCCGTAGCAATTTAACTCTGCTAGGTACTGCAGAAATTAGATTCCCCAGCCTACCTCATGCTAGCAGGGCCTTTATTAGGCAGCTCCGCTTACCACTCCCGGCCTGAACATTGGTTCCTATGCTGTTAGCATTCGTTCACGCATTCCTCCTTATTCCACTTACCGCTACTGCCCTGGCTTGTTTACCCATCCTGTCTGCCCTCTCTGTTCCTGTCTTTGGCTACATTTAGGCTATGTGCACACGATGTGGATTTAATGCGTTTTTGCGGCTGATTTTCGCCGCGAAAACGCCGCAAAAATGCATTAAAGTCGCTTGTAATAAGTTTGCCATGTACTGCAATGCAAATCCGCATGTGCTGTGCACATCATGCAGAAATCTCCGCTGCGGATTCGCATTGCGGTAACAAACGCAGCAAGATCAATTCTAGTGAGATTCCGCTGCGAAATGGCCACAATTGACTTGCATTGGACCGCATAAGATCTGCATGTAGTCATGCGGATCTTATGTGATTTAATGCGCGAATGGTACTCGGGTCTGGAGAAGAGGAGACTCTCATCCGACCCAGGTACCATCGTACCTACAAGATAAAAAAGTATTATAAAGTTAAAAAAAAATAATCATACTCACCTCTCAGGAGCCCCCGGTCTCCTCACGGTGTCCTCCCGGCAACAATGCGCTCTCCTCGGCTCCCAGCGGTGATTTGCAAGGACCTTCGGTGACGTAACTTAGTCAGCTCATGGTCACGCGACCATCACCTGACCGCTGACGCATTGGAAGTTCCTTTTACATTACCGGTACCTGCCACGGAGCCAGCAGCGACGCCGGGAGCAGACTGAGGCCGCCGGAAAGGTGAGTATTAGGTTATTTTTATTTTTTACGTTCTAATTCTTTTTTTTTTTAACATTATGTTGGTCACACAATATAAATCCATGCTGGTTGCATGGATTTATATTGTGTGACCAACTTTCAAGCACTTTTCCAAGTAATGCTAAAATTGCTTGGAAAAGCTCTTGACAAAAGCATGCGAAATCGCATGCTAGAAATGCTTGACAAATACTTGTCTCTGGCAGAAAAAGCGCAGGTAAAATCCGCATGCGTTTCTTCTGCCAGGGAGATGCAGAAACGCTCAGGAAAAATCCGGAGCATTTCTGAATCGTGGGCACATAGCCTTACTGATCCTGTGCTGCCTGCCCTGACCTCGGGCCATTTGACTACGCCTATGCCTTGCCTCTCTAGACCTCGAAACCGGGCCTCTGACCCTACGGTCAGCTGCTACAGTCGTGGGAAGTATCCTCAAGTGGTAGCTGGTGACTAAACTACCTGGTAACTACCTGCAGCCAAACCTATCCTCACCACCAGAGGGTCTAGCGAAAACCAGGTAGTCGCTTAGTCACACCCCTCCAGGGTAAGCCCAACCCACACTCACCAGCATTACACACAGTATATAGCAGGGGCACATTTATAAGATTATTTCAGAACAGGAACATTTTAACACATCCAATTGTGGAAATTATTATTCCAAGATCTATTGATTAAAATGTACTTTGTTCACGGGGCATCACTGCTGCAACGAAAAACATCAAAACCCAAGTGGTATATAGGTACAGTATATACAGTGGGGAAAATAAGTATTTGATACACTGCCGATTTTGCAAGTTTTCCACCTACAAAGTAATTTTTATCGTAGGTACACTTCAACTGTGAGAGACAGAATCTAAAAAGAAAAAACAGAAAATCACATTGAATGATTTTTCAATAATTAAATTGCATTTTATTGCATGAAATAAATATTTGATCACCAGCAAGAATTCTGGCTCTCACAGACCTTTGAGGTTTTTTTAAGAAGCCCTGCTAATACACACTCATTACTGTATTAATTGCACATGTTTTAACCCTTTACCTGTATAAAAGACACCTGTCCAGACACTCAATCACACTCCAACCTGTCCACCATGGCCAAGACCAAAGAGCTGTCTAAGGACACCAGGGACAAAATTGTAGACCTGCACAAGGCTGGGATGGGCTACAGGACAATAGGCAAGCAGCTTGGTGATAAAGCAACAACTGTTGGCACACTTATCAGAAAATGGAAAAAACACAAGATGACTTTCAATCTTCCTTAGTCTGGGGCTCCATGCAAGATATTGCATCATGTAAGGATGATTCTGAGAAAGGTCAGGAATCAGCACAGAACTACATGGGTGGACCTGGTCAATGACCTGAAAAGATCTGAGGCCACAGTCTCAAACATTATTGTTAGTAACACACTACACCGTCATGGATTAAAATCCTACTGGGCATGAAAGGTTTCCCTGCTCACGCCAGCACATGTCCAGGCCTGTTTGAAGTTCCCAGAGCACACATGGGAAAAGGTCAAGTTGACAGATGAGACCAAAATAGAACTTTTTGGTATCAACTCAACTCACTGTGTTTGGAGAAAGAAGAAAGAGGAGTAGAGCCCCAAGAACAATGTCCCAATCGTGAAGTATGGTGGGGGAAACATCATACTTTGGGGGTGCTTTTCTGCAAAGGGGACAAGATGACTGCACCATATTGAAGGGAGGATGGATGGGGTTATGTATCGCAAGATTTTGGCCAACCACCTCCTTCCTTCAGTAAGAGCATTGAAGATGGGTCATGGCTGGGTCTTCCAGCATGACAGTGATCTGAAACACACAGCCAGGGCAACTAAGGAGTGGCTCCGTAAGAATCATTTCAAGGTCCTGGAGTGGCCTAGCCAGTCTCCAGGCCTAAACCCAATAGAAAATCTTTGGAGGGAGCTGAAACTCAATGTTGCCCAGCAACAGTCCCAAAACCTGAAACATATAGAGAAGATCTTTATGGAGGAGTGGGCCAAAATCCCTGCTGCAGTGTGTGAAAACTTGGTCAAGAACTACAGGAAATGTCTGACCTCTGTAATTGCAAACAAAGGTTTCTGTACCAAATATTAAGGTCTGTTTTTCGATTGTATGAAATACTTATTTCCTGCAGTAAAATGCAAATGAATTATATAAAAATCATACAATGTGATTTTCTGGATTTTTTTAGATTCTGTCTCTCACAGGTGAAGTGTACCTACAATAAAAATCACAGACCTCTCCATTCTTTGTAGGTGAGAAAACTTCAGCAGTGTATCAAATACTTAGTTTCCCCAGTGTAGGAGTGTTTGGTGTCCACATTCCTTAAGGTATAAAACCCCTTTAAAATGTTTTCTGATACTACTAAAGTGACTGCAAAAGTTATGTTATGTACAAGCTTTATGTTAATGTATGTTATGGCAAGCATGTTCATTTTCTGTGTGCAATTAACGTTTTTCTTTTCAGGTACTGTACCTTTAACCTCTCCCATACTGAGTGATTCTTTGTGTTAATCTACTCCTTTTCCAAAGGTTATAACTTCTTTTTTGTGGTATGAATTGTAGTTTAGAATTACACAATTGATTTTACTTTATGCTATTCTGAAAAATGGGGGGGGAAAGTGCGGTTAAAGGGTGCAAAAACGCAATTTCACCATTATTTTTTTTTTTATTATTATTTTACAGAGCTCACGATGTTGTAAAATTGATCTGTTAATGATTTTTCAGGTCAGTATGATTACATTGAATCCAAAATTGTATAGTTTAGTCATATATATATATTTTACTGATTTAAAGCATTCAGACGTTTGTAAAATAATTGTAAAAAATTAATTTGTAGAAAAATTTCTGTGGACGGACTTGACTTGAGTGAGGGCTTATTTTTTTATTCCAAGCTGTTAGTTTCATTGGTATAATTTTGGAGTACGTACAATGTTTTGATTACTTTTTCTTGTTTTGTTTTTTTAAGTGTGACAAGTAAAGATAAACAATCCTAGCAGTTTTTTTTCTTTACAGTGTTTGCCATACAGGTTAAATAATTTTATATTTTCATAGATCAGACGTTTGTGAACATGGAGATACGGAATATGTTTTGTTATACACATTCATTTATTTCCTTGGTGTGTATTAGAACGCAAAAAAAACTGAGAAAAAAAGGCAAATAAAACATAATTTCACAAAAAACTCCAAAAACGGGCTAGACAAAATTGTCTTTGTTTCAAGCATGTGATGCTCACTCAAAGTCACCTGGGGCAAGTAACAGGTGTGGGCAGTATGAAAATCACACCTGAAACCAGAAAAAAAGGAGAGATGTTGACTCAATCTTTGCATTGTGTGTCTGAGTGTGCCACACTAAGCATGAAGAACAGAAAGAGGAGAAGACAACTGTCTGAGGACAAATTGTTGAAAAATATCAACAATCTCAAGATTACAAGTCCATCTCCAGAAATCTTGATGTTCCTTTGTCCACAGTGTGCAACATAATCAAGAGGTTTACAACCCATGGAACTGTAGCTAATCTCCCTGGACGTGAACGGCAGAGAAAAATTGATGAAATGTTGTAACACAGGATAGTCCAGATGGTGGATAAGCAGCCCCAATCAAGTTCCAAAGAAATTCATGCTGTCTTGTAGGCTTAGTGTGCATCAGTGTCAGCGTGAACTAACCATTGACATTTGAATGAAATTAAATGCTATAGCAGGGGACTCAGGCGGAGCCCACTGCTCACATAGAGACATAAGAAAGCTAGACTGCAGTTTGCTAACATGTACAGTACAGACCAAAAGTTTGGACACACCTTCTCATTTAAAGATTTTTCTGTATTTTCATGACTATGAAAATTGTACATTCACACTGAAGGCATCAAAACTATGAATTAACACATGTGGAGTTATATACTTAACAAAAAAGTGTGAAACAACTGAAAATATGTCTTATATTCTAGGTTCTTCACAGTAGCCACCGTTTGCTTTGATGACTGCTTTGCACACTCTTGGCATTCTCTTGATGAGCTTCAAGAAGTAGTCACCAGAAATGGTCTTTCAACAATCTTGAAGGAGTTCTCAGAGAGGCTTAGCACTTGCTGGCCTAGGGCTGGCCCAGGAACTTGTTGGGTTCAGGTCTAGTGACTGTGGAGACCAGGTCATCTGGCGTAGCACCCCATCACTCTCCTTCTTGGTCAAATAGCCCTTACACAGCCTGGAGGTGTGTTTGGGGTCATTGTCCTGTTGAAAAATAAATGATGGTCCAACTAAACGCAAACCGGATGGAATAGCATGCCGCTGCAAGATGCTGTGGTAGCCATGCTGGTTCAGTATGCCTTCAATTTTTAATAAATCCCCAACAGTGTCACCAGCAAAGCACCCCTACACCATCACACCTCCTCCTCCATGCTTCACGGTGGGAACCAGGCATGTAGAGTCCATCCGTTCACCTTTTCTGCATCGCACAAAGACACGGTGGTTGGAACCAAAGATTTCAAATTTGGACTCATCAGACCAAAGCACAGATTTCCACTGGTCTAATGTCCATTCCTTGTGTTCTTTAGCCCAAGCAATCTCTTCTGCTTGTTGCCTGTCCTTAGCAGTGGTTTCCTAGCAGCTATTTTACCATGAAGGCCTGCTGCACAAAGTCTCCTCTTAACAGTTGTTGAAGAGATGTGTCTGCTGCTAGAACTCTGTGTGGCATTTACCTGGTCTCTAATCTGAGCTGCTGTTAACCTGCGATTTCTGAGGCTGGTGACTCGGATAAAGTTATCCTTAGAAGCAGAGGTGACTCTTGGTCTTCCTTTCCTGGGGCAGTCCTCATGTGAGCCAGTTTCTTTGTAGCACTTGATGGTTTTTGCAACTGCACTTGGGGACACTTTGAAAGTTTTCCCAATTTGTCGCACTGACTGACCTTCATTTCTTAAAGTAATGATGGCCACTCGTGTTTCTTTACTTAGCTGCTTTTTTCTTGCCATAATATAAATTCTAACAGTCTATTCAGTAGGACTATCAGCTGTCTATCCACCAGACTTCTGCACAACACAACTGATGGTCCCAACCCCATTTATAAGGCAAGAAATCCCACTTATTAAACCTGACAGGGCACACCTGTGAAGCGAAAACCATTTGCGGTGACTACCTCTTGAATCTCATCAAGAGAATGCCAAGAGTGTGCAAAGCAGTCATCAAAGCAAAAGGTGGCTACTTTGAAGAACCTAGAATATCAGACATATTTTCAGTTGTTTCACACTTTTTTGTTAAGTATATAATTCCACATGTGTTAATTCATAGTTTTGATGCCTTCAGTGTGAATGTACAATTTTCATAGTCATGAAAATACAGAAAAATCTTTAAATGAGACGGTGTGTCCAAACTTTTGGTCTGTACTGTACGTGAGTAAGCCAAAATCCTTCTGAGAAAGCATCTTGTGGACAGATGAGACCAAGATAAAGCTTTTTGGCAAAGCACATCATTCTACAGTTTACCAAAAACGACATGAGGCCTACAAAATAGAACACAGTACCTACAGTCAAATATGATGGAGGTTCAAAGATGTTTTGGGGTTGTTTTGCTGCCTCTGGCACTGGGTGCCTTGACTGTGTACAAGGCATCATGAAATCTGAAGATTACCAAAGGATTTTGGATTGCGCCAGAAAGCTGGGTTTGCGTCCTAAGTCATGGGTCTTCCAGCACGACAATGATCCCAAACATACTTCAAGATGCACTCAGAAATGGATGGAAACATAGCATTGGAGAGTTCTTTAGTGGCCAGCAATGATTCCGGATCTAAATCCCATTGAACACCTGTGGAGATATCTTAAAATTGCTGCTAGGAGAAGGCATCCTTCAAATATGAGAGACGTGGAGAAGTTTGCAAAAGAAGAGTGGTCCAAAATTCCAGTTGAGAGATGTAAGAAGCTTGTTGATGGTTATAGGAAGCGATTGATTGCAGTTATTTATTCCAAAGAGTGTGCAACCAAATATTAAGTTGAGGGTGCCAGCAGGGGTGGATTAAGAGTAGCAAGGGCCCCGGGCAGTTTAGAAGGCGTGGGCAGCCCCTACACACACACACACACCTGATCTATCACGTGACTTGTCACATGATCCCCCTTTGATAGATCATGTGATAGTTCATGTGAAATTAATTCTGCACAATATTAATATATTAATAATTATTTTTTTATAATTAAGTGTATGACTTAATACGCTGTGTTCCAAATTATTATGCAAATAATATTTTCTCAGATTTTCCCAAATCACCTATATGAATTGCTGTCATTGTAATTTTCCAGTCAAATAACTATTAGAGTACAATTGAAAGGTTTTTGTACAAACTGCCTATGATAACAGTATATTTTTAAAAAAATAAAAACTCAAACTGCACTCAAAATGCATGTTCCAAATTATCATGCAAAGCAGAGTTTTCAACCTTTTCATTTTAATAAAGAACAAAAAAATGTTCATTTTTGAAATTATAAGCATTAGCAGTGTAACATACCTGGCGGTGTCCTTGCATGGTGGTCCATCTCCCACTGTGCAAGAGCGCGCACTTGATCTCCAGTCCAGAATGTCTCTCTGGCTTCCCTCCATGCTGTCTGTTTGTGTCTGTTTCTGCTGCTTAAGGGCGGCGCCCGATCACTTCCTGCTTTTTTGTACCTGCTGTGGGTCACACCCCTTGTGCGTCCTCAGCCTATTGTTGTCTGTCACCTGGTATATAGCTCAGCTGCTCCCATCTATTCCTGCCTGAGCATAGTGTTTCATTCAGTGTGTGCTTGCACTCTGAAGGTGCCAGGTCCCGTTCTGTGTTCTCTTGTCTGCCTATCCTGGAGGCTGTATTTCCAGGCCTGTCTGAACACGCTCCTAGCCTGTTCCTCCTGCCTTCTAGGGGCCGATTACCTAGACCCGTTCCTGTATCTTGTCTGACCTGTCTGAACACGCTCCTAGCTTGTTCCTCCCGCCTTCTAGGGGCTGATTACCTAGACCCGCTCCTGTATCTTGTCTGTCCTGTCTGAACACGCTCCTTGCCTGTTCGTCCTGCCTCTCTGGGGGCCGTATTCCCAGACCCGCTCCTGTATTCCGCTGCAGTGTCGGTCTCCTCCGTACACTCAGTTCCAGTCTGAACTCTCTCCTATCCTTTACCTGTTTTGCCTCTATGTCCGTTCCCTTCCTTTTTCTGCAGAGTCTGAACTCGTACCTAACTCCTGCTTGTTGTCTCTGTACTCCCGTTTGTGAGTTTGTGGTCCACTCGCTACTTCTCTGCTAGTACCCTGTGGGTGTCTGGCTCTGCCTTTCCCTTCCTGTCTGTTCCGTGTGAACAGAGCCCTGTCCCCCCTACTCAGCCTAGCCTGCTCTGACTCCTTTGCTCACCGCTCCGGCGGTTCTAGCCTGCTCTGACTCCTTTACTCACCGCTCCGGCGGTTCTAGCCTGCTCTTACTCCTTTGCTCACCGCTCCGGCGGTTCTAGTCTGCTCTGACTCCTTTGCTTACCGCTCCGGCGGTTCTAGCCTGCTCTGACTCCTTGCTCACTGCTCCGCAGCCTTGCTCCGCTCTGACCCTTTTGCTCACTGCTCCGGCAGCCTTGCTCCGCTCTGACCCTTTTGCTCACTGCTCCGGCAGTCCTGTCCTGCTCTGCTTCTGCCCGCTGCTCCGGCAGTCCTGTCCTGCTTCTGCCCGCTGCTCCGGCAGTCCTGTCCTGCCCTGCTTCTGCCCGCTGCTCCGGCAGTCCAGTCCTGCCCTGCTTGTGCTCGCTGCTCCTGCAGCCCCGTCCTGCTCTGTTCTTGCCCACCACTTCGGGCGTTCCCTCTCTGCTGTGGTTGTCTACCGCATCTGCGGTTCTGTGACCCAGTCTGTACTGGGTCTTAACCTTTCTGTGCTCCAGCCCGTCCTTTCGGCCAGTACCTCCCTGCCTGCATACTCGCCTGTATCCACCCATCTGCATACCTGCCGTGTTTGCTTACATCCACCAGTCTGTGCCAGCCTAACCTGCCTGTTCCTGAGTCCCAGTGTGTACTGGGTCCTATCCCGCCTGTGTTCCTACCTGCTAGTGCCTCCCTGTCTGCACTCTAGCTGCGCTTGCCTTTACCCGCCTGCCTGCATACCAGTCGTGCCTGCCTATACCCTCCAGTCTGTGCGCCAGCCTAACCAGCCTGTTCCAGTAATCCCTCTGTGGGTCAACCCCCGTGTCCGGAGTTTGACCTGGAGTAGCACCTGGTCCCTCTGCCCGGTTTCTCCCTGGTGCACTGGCGTCGTATGCCGTCGTGCCATCTTGGTCGGATCGGCCAGATACTTAGTCACGCCCCTCCAGGCACTCTCCGGTTCATGGTCCAGTGGAACCACAACACCCGCACACGCCAGTCAGTCCGGGCGTGTGCATAACAAGCAGGTTATTACAAACTGAAATCAAACAGTTTTCAACTCAAAACTTTATTCTAGCTGATGTTACATTTGCACATAGGACCCCTTGTTCGAATGGAGCTTCTGAACTCTCTCGTCCATTGAATTTGTCAGGTTTTGGATGGTTTCTGCTTTAATTGTTTTGCATGAGGACAGAATACCCTCCCAGAGCTGTTGCTTAGATGTGAACTGCCTCCCGCCATCATAGACACTCCTTTTGATGATGCTCCAGAGGTTCTCAATGGGGTTGAGGTCAGGGGAGCATGGGTGCCACACCATAAGTTTGTCCCCTTTTATGCCCATAGCAGCCAGAGATGCAGATGTGTTATGTGCAGCATGAGACTGGGCATTATCATGCATGAAAATGATCTTGCTGCGGAATGCACGGTTCTTCTTCTTGAACCATGGAAGGAAGCACTGTTTGAGAAACTCAACATACATTATGGAGTTCATCTTTACCCATTCAGGGATCCTAAAAGGGCTGACAATCTCTCTCCCCATGATTCCAGCCCAAAACATTACTCCACCTCCTCCTTGTTAGCGCCGTAGCCGTGTTTGCATGGGGTGTCCATCAACCAGCCATCCTCCACTCCATCCATCTGGACTATCGAGATAATTTCATGCATGATAATGCCCCTTCTCATGCTGCACATAACACATCTGCATCTCTGGCTGCTATGGGCATAAAAGGGGACAAACTTATGGTGTGGCACCCATGCTCCCCTGACCTCAACCCCATTGAGAACCTCTGGAGCATCATCAAAAGGAGTGTCTATGATGGCGGGAGGCAGTTCACATCTAAGCAACAGCTCTGGGAAGGTATTCTGTCCTCATGCAAAACAATTGAAGCAGAAACCATCCAAAACCTGACAAATTCAATGCACGAGAGAGTTCAGAAGCTCCTTTCGAACAAGGGGTCCTATGTGCAAATGTAACATCACCTAGAATAAAGTTTTGAGTTGAAAACTGTTTGATTTCAGTTTGTAATAACCTGCTAATGTTTATAATTTCAAAAATGACCATTTTTTTGTTCTTTATTAAAATGAAAAGGTTGAAAACTCTGCTGTGCATAATAATTTGGAACATGCATTTTGAGTGCAGTTTGAGTTTTTTATTTTTTTTTAAATATACTGTTATCATAGGCAGTTTGTACAAAAATCTTTCAATTGTGCTCTATTAGTTATTTGACTGGAAAATTACAATGACTGCAATTCATATAGGTAATTTGGGAAAATCTGAGAAAATATTATTTGCATAATAATTTGGAACACAGTGTATTGAGCACAATTAAGTATGCTGACAACCCCCTATGTATGTAGGGTCTCATACTGTATAATATGAGCTTCCACATAATCCTCCTATACACAGCCAGAGGCCGCACGGTGCCCCCCCCCCCCCAGATACAGCCAGAGGCCGCATGGCGCCCCCCAGATACAGCCGGAAGCTGTACGGCGCTCACCCCCAGATACAGCCGGAGACCGCACGGCCACCCCCCTCCCAGATACAGCCGGAGGCCGCACATCGCCCCCCCTCCCCCAGATACAGCAGGAGGCCGCACACACACACAAACATATACAGACATATACAAAGACAAATACATACACGCATAAACACATTTGTACCACAAAAATACATATAAACAGACATATCACACAATGATATCTGCACACACTGACACGCACTGTGCCACACACACACCACTCACCATCCCCCTGCTCGGCTCCCGTCGTCCAGCTCCTCTCTGGTGGTAAGAAGCAGTGCAGTGCACACTGCATGACGTCATGCTAGCAGACACTGCCGCGCACAGGGCCGTGTCTTCTAGCTGTGATGGGGCCGGTTCAGCACACGCGCGCACGCACAGTACACAGACATGCGCGCAAGCACGGTACGCAGACATGTGCACACATGCATATGGCACACAGATATGCACACAGACACATGCATACAGGCATACGTACATATCTTATAAACACATAAAACTGTCCTGTCCAGCAGCTCCTCAGGCATGTCTCAGTGCAGGGCCCCCGGCTGTCACAGACATAGCCCTGGACCATCAGAGGGGCCCACTCGCCGTTGGGGCCTGGGCTGCTTCTACGGCATCTGTGTAGGACCTCTGGCGCTGCTTGATTGCTGGCACTTCACCTGACATGGCCGTGCGCTGTGCGGTTGTGTCTGGTAGTAATGACGCGGCAGGGGCAATACACAAGCACAATTATAGGCGCAGTGTCGCCCCTGCCATGTCATTAATACTAGACACACAGTTCACAACCATGTCAGATGAAGTGCTGGCGGTCCTGCACAGATGCCGGGGAAGCGGCCCGGGCCACGACAGCGAGTGAGCCCCTCTGATGGTCCACAAACACATAGACATAGATACATAGATACATACATACATATATATATATATATATATATATATATATATATATATACACACACATACATATACATATATACACACACATATATACACACACACATATACACACACCCACACATTGCACATGGACTTACCCTTTCTGTACATGATGCAGGTTCTTCCATCTTCTCTGTGGGGCAGCCTCCCCTCCTCTTGGGGCCCGACTGCAGAGCTCTCGGAGGGGGAGAGTGGAGCAGTAACATTCAGAGCAGGGGAGGGGGTAGGGAGAGCAGTGGCCATGCTGTAAGGTGGCTCTGTGCTCTGCTGGAGGCCGGAGAAGGTGGGCGGAGCCTCCTCTCCTGCACTTACACAGTCAGCAGCTGGTGAATCATCCTCTGCAGTGCCGCTGGATGCACCAGTTTTACAGAGCAGATTCCATCTTCCGACTCCCGGCCCTCCTGTCACACATTGTAATGAGGGCAATCTGGCCATGGGCCCCCTGGGAGGCACGGGCCCTGGGCGGTAGCCCAGATTGACCTCATTAAAATCCGCCTATGGGTGCCAGCAATTTTGTCTGACCCATTTTTGGGGTTTGTGTGAAATTTGTCCAATTAGCTTTTTTTTCTCTTTTTTTGTGTTGTTCTAATATACACAAAGGAAATAAACATGTGCATAACAAAACATGTGTAATTTCAATAATATTCTGGGATAAATGCCGTATTTTTCGGACCATAAGACGCACCCCAAATTTTGGAGTGGAATATAGAAAAAAAGTATTTTTAGAAGATGGGGGTCTGTCTTATAGTCTTAATAGGTACAGCATCTTACCTGGGGGGTGGTGGAGCGAGGGTCACAGGAGGCAGGGTCCTTCAGGAATCCGGTGCTCCAGCAGCAGGGAGTTGCGGTGGAGCAGGATCGCAGGACCCTCCATTCTCTCCCTCAGGAACCTGGCAGCTGCAGCAGAAGAGATTGCTAGGGCCCGGTGCTTGGCTGGGGGCCGGTGCCCAGCTGGGGGCCTGCGGCCTGGCTGAGGGCCAGTGCTCGGCTGGGGGCCTGGCTGAGGACCTGGGGCCTGGCTGAGGCCACGTGCTTGGATGGGGTCTGGCTGAGACCCAGTACCTGGCTGGGGGCCTGGCTGAGGGCTGGGGGCCTGGCTGGGGGCCTGGCTGAGGCCCGATACATGGCTGGGGGCCGGTGTTTAGCGACTGGGGTCTGGCTGCATGCCGCCGAGGCCTGCCTGGGGACCGGGACCGGCGCCAGTATCTGGATGCGGGCCGGACAATATAGATATAAAGAAATAGTCGGCACTCCGTAGTCCTTGTTAGTGGTTGGTGGTGCATGTGGAGAGATAGATTGCAAGGAAAGTAGAAAGATCCCGGCACTCACGTGTATACAATCAATTCATTTATTCCACATGTAGGAAAACTACAACAAAACGTTTCAGCCCCTTGCAGGCTTTTGTCAATTGTGGATAACAAGACAAATTCAACACATATATAGAGAAATTTAGAGGAAATGACATCATACAAAGGAAAATATTATAGAAAACCACAATGGAACATTACACTACAATCACAATATATAACATCATACATTAAATTATAAATAAACATCATAAATAAACAATAAACCAAAAAACGAAAAATAGACATCAAAAGATGACGTCATAAATTAACATAGTATCTCCATACCAGTACAACAAAATACTGAATACAAATACCTGAACATTCTTGTATATGACACCAAAATTCCTCCAAGCATTAAATATCCCATTGTTAATTCACCTATCTAGAATATATAAATAAACATACAAATGTCCAATCCATAATTATTACAATTGATGCAATTTTATAGAAAACATTTTTTTAGAAAAGTATGTTCTAATGCGTGCCGCCGAGGCTTGCCGGGACCGGCGCCGCTATCTGGATGCGGGCCAGTGAGCGGCGCTGGTTTCCGGTGTGCTCGGCCATCTTCCTGAAGCTGTGATCTACAGGAAAATGGCCGCCCAAGCTACAAGTCTTCGCATGCGCCGGTTCGGGTGGCCATTTTCCTGTGGATCATAGCTTCAGGAAGATGGCCACGCACACTGGAAACCCGCGCTGGCCTCCAGCCAGATACCTGCAGCATCTCACCTCTTCTTCCTTTGGTGCCACCGCCACCACCACCACCACCGCCACCACCGCTGGGTTCTTGAAGGAGGGAGGCCCTGCGATCCTGCTCCACCACCACTGCAGGTAGCAACGTTCGGACCATAAGACGCACCCCCCATTTTCCTCCCAAATTTTTTGGGAAAAAAGTGCGTCTTATGATCCGAAAAATACGATACTTCATTTTCTGGAACAATTTCAAGAGTGCCAACACTTTCAGCCATGATTGTTGTGACAAAGTCACTGGCAAAGTACTAGATGGGAGATATGCAGCACTGAGATTGATAGCTGCAGTGATTGTGCATAGGAAAAAGGTTCCAGCACATGAGTGGGTTAAGCAGCCATCTTGGTGCTGGAATGATTGAACACCAGTAGAAAGGGAGGAACTCAGAGGATAAAATACACAGTCTTTCAGACCATTTGGTGTGGGGTGGGCTGGAGGTGAAAGCTCTGAGCTGTTTGTGTCACACATGCTGGATGTATGGAGATTGCAGGCCTCCTGGTGTGAATCCCTTTGTTAAAGGACATGGGTGCTGGACTCTAAAGCCCCCGTCTCACATAGCGATATCGCTAGCGATATCGCTGCTGAGTCACGGTTTTGGTGACTCACCAGCGACCTCACCAGCGATGTCGCTGTGTGTGACACTTTGCAACGATCAGGCCCCTGCTGTGAGGTCGCTGATCATTGCAAAGTGTCCTGGACCATTTTTTGGTCGTTGACCTCCCGCTGGCCAGCACACATCGCTGTGTGTGACCAGCGGCACCAACGATCTGGCTGGTAACTATGGTAAACATCGGGTTACTAGGGGCACGCGCGCACTTAGTAACCCACTGTTTACCATGGATACCACTCTGCTACGGTGCGCGGAGGCTCCCGCGCACCGTAGCAGAGTGGTATCCATGGTAAACAGCGGGTTACTAGGGGCACACGCGCACTTAGTAACCCGATGTTTACCATAGTTACCAGCCTGCTCCTGCTTAAGCAGCAGGCTGGTAACAGGAGCAGGACATCGTGGAAAGATTCTTTCCACGATATCGCTGCTCCCCTGATCGCTGGTGAGCCTGCCTGTTTGACAGCTCACCAGCGATGTATTAGCGATGCAGCAACAATCCCTGACAGGTCGTATCGTTGTCGGGATCGCTGCTGCATCGCTTAGTGTGACGGGGCCTTTAGCCAGGTGGGCTAACCAGCACTATTGTATGGACTTGTTATCTTTTGTTTACCCTTCTACCGGACAAAGGCTGTATTTACGTTTTCTGGTGACGTGATTTATGAGGACTTCAATAAATCAGACGCACTTTAAATAGAAATGGTTACTGTGTCTGCCTCTTTAAGAAGCCGAGTGAGTCGATCTACCACATTGTATACTGTTTATTATTATTAAATTACGATCTCCTATAAACCCCAGATGCAGACTGGACTTTATAGGAATACAAAGATGGAGACAAAATGGGCATTGTGTGAGGGCAGATGGGCGCTAATTGGAGCTTCACCTGGATAGAGCCACGGAAATACTAGTGTCAGAGATTCATGGTGGCATTTAAGAGGTTACACAGCAGCGATCAGAGTTGGCTTTGATCCCTGCTGTTAGAAGCAGGTTCCAGCCGTGTAACACACCTTGCACTTGCTGCTTATGGAGCAGGCTAAACTCCTGAAACTGCTCCATAGAACTGCACTAGATGTGCGGGAAGGGGGGTAATATTAATGATAATGATGAATGCACTAGGCAGGGGCTATAAGATACGTAATGGTCACTGGTCATTTATGTGGATGCAGTAGAGTGGTGCCGCAGAAGCTCCATGCATTTTAAATTTGGTAGGGATTAAATGGTTCAGCATATTTAATGAAACCCTGTTGCAAATATTATTTTTAGACCAAAATACATGCATTTCAGTAAAAATAAAATTCCCCTGAAGGTGTCCATGTCCTATATAGACTGATTTGAAGCATGATGTACCTCATGTGGCCCCTTGGGAGTGAAACAAATAGCTGGTAGCCACTGAGCTCATTGGTGCTAGTTCAGGTTGTGGATGATGTACTAGTAACATAAGCAATGTTATCATGAAATGAATTCTTTAATGACCACAGTCTCCTTGAATATAGTGGTTGACCTTGGACATCCTGGCTATAGCATACCAATCTTCTAATGTCAGTAACAGGATATGTTCCAAGTTACTCACCACACATTTTTTATTTTTATTTATTTTACTCACTTATATAGCGCCATTAATTGCACGGGAATTGGATGTTTCGCCCCCCAGCAGTTTGCCCCCGGGTACATTTCGCCCCCGCACATTTCTTCCCCAGCATTTGGCCCCCAGGATGTTTTGCCCCTGCACATATCGCCCCCAGTTCGCCCTGTGCGGGGGCGAAATATGCAGGGGCGAAATGATAGGGGCAAAATGTGCGGGGGCGAATTGTATCTGGGGACGAATTGTATCTGGGGGCGAAACTTCCTATAACCAATTCCACAGACAATATCAGCACTGTCCCCATTGGGGCTCACAATCTACATTCCCTATCAGTATGTCTTTGGAGTGTGGGAAGAAACCAGAGAACCCGGAGGAAACACACACAAACATGGGAAGAACATGCATACTCCTTGCAGATGTTGTCCTTGGTGGGATTTGATCCCAGGACCCCAGCTCTGCAAGGTTGCAGTGCTAGCCACTGAGCCACCGTGCTGCCCATGAACCTAAGTTGGTTTCTGGAACCTAATAAAAGGCTTCATATACTGCCAACGTGCACCACCAAGAAAAGCAACTTCTGTACTAAAAAGACGTACCTGAAAAGTGGCCCATATTTCAAAGATACTTTTACCATTTTTTTTTTTTTCAATCTTCATAAAAAATAATTTTTTTCACTTTATTTACTATATTACTTTATTTCACTATAATTTTACTTTAATGTTTCAGGAAAATCAGATTATTCAGTATGAACCAAACAAGAGTGACTGAATTCATTCTATTGGGTGTCGGAAATCTTCACGGCTTCAACATTGTATTCTTTGTTCTTTTCTTGATCGTCTTTCTTTTTACATTTATGGGAAACCTTCTTATCATCATACTGGTTTGTGCCAATGCACACCTCCAGTCTCCTATGTATTATTTTCTTTGTCATCTTTCATTTTCTGACCTCGTGATTTCCATGAACGTTGTTCCCAATATGCTCAGCGCCTCTGTGTTCAGGGGGAAAATAATGACTTTTGTAGGTTGTATCACTCAATTTTATTTCTTCAGTGGTACAACCATCACAGAGTGTTTTCTTCTATCAGTGATGTCCTATGATCGATACCTGGCCATCTGCAGCCCCTTAAGGTACTCTAGCATCATGGACTTTAGGTGCCAGGTCTGTCTTTCACTATGGCCATGGTTTCTGGGTTTTACTCTTAATCTTATAGCAGTTATGCCTATATCAAACTTTAATTTTTGCCGTGACAATATCATTAACCACTTCTACTGTGACCTTTTCCCGCTTCAGAAGCTTTCTTGCTCGGACACTTCTCTCGTAGAACTGGAAGTCTTTTTATTTTCCATGCCAATATTTATCCTCCCTTGTGGTTTTATCATTGGAACTTATGTGCATATCTTCTTCGCTATAACTAAGATCCCATCTACAACTGGCAAACAAAAAACCTTTTCTACCTGCAGTTCTCATCTTATTGTTGTGGGGACATTTTATGGGACGCTAATAGCTAAATACATGATCCCATCTAAAGGACATTCCTTGCTTATTAATAAGATTGTCTCCTTGTTACACACTGTATTTACTCCTCTGTTTAATCCGATAATATATAGCCTCAAAAATCAAGACATAAGAATGACGCTTAAAAAAGTTTCTAACCAATAAGGAGAACTTTTATTTCACTCTACATTCTTCTAAATTTTGCTAATGTAATTAAAAGCCAATCCTAATTCACCATGAACATATAGTTTTATCAAGCGTGTCGCAACAACTCTGGTGGAGCTTACTTGAGTCTTCATCATGTTTTATTCTAACTTGTACTATGCTATGCTTATTGGAAGATGTTATCCATGTTTAGATTAGCAATTAAATAATGAATTATGGTTACTATTATTGTTGACTATTTATTAATTTACATTGATATTAGCATTTCTCTAGGTGGAGATTATTTGTAAATTCCAGGACAGTCCGTAAAAATAGGGCACTGTTTTGCCCTGTCCGTAAAAAAAATCCAAGACTTTTGTGAAGCTGAAGAAACTTCTACAGTTTATTTTGACTGTATTTATCCTCATTTTATAGTTTACAGTGAATGCAGCTGGGGTCTCATATCAGAATTATGGGTTGTAGACATGGATCATTTATAATCATCTATTTTTTTAGTTGTGAATGCGAATGGGCAATTAAAACATAATCTCAGAAAAAAAGCTTTAGGGTTTTAAAAGATTTATCCAAGTACGGCAATGCAACTACTCTTAATATTCAATTGTATGACTTAATCGAAGAGGAGTGCTTGCTTTAGCCCCCCCAAAAAAAACGCTAACAAAGCATGTCTGCATCTCTGTGGTCAACATTTTTTTTAATACACAAAGTTTATTTTGTCAATGACCTTAAAAACAGAACTGAAAAAGCAATGTGTAGCTGGCCACAACTATCCTATATAGTTAAATATCCTATATAGTTAAATATAGTTAAATATCCTATATAGTTAAATATCCTATATAGTTAAATATAGTTAAATATCCTATATAGTTAATTCCTTGGAAATTAACAAATAGCCACTAATGAATATAATTTACCAAACCATCAGTACTAAAGGGAGGAGTCATCAGTGAACCAAGCAAAGAGCAAACATTACATGTTAATTAGGACTAATAGAAAAAACTGGTGTTATGGTGACGAGCATCTGATCCTGTGTGTGAAAAACCAACACCATTCAATAATAACAGAAGTCACCATTGTTGTTCTACTTCAGTCCATTTTTTTGCTGCAGTCTGTGTGCCTGAGGAAGGTTTCGAATTGAGATTGAAACGTCACTTATTGCACAAGTTGCATTGCTTGAATAAGAATGGAGTTTACTCATATGCATCACTATTGCAGTACTGACTTTCTGCAGTTAAATTGTGAAAAAAGGAAAAGAATCCTACATAAGCACCCAAGCAACCAGCAGTGCTGTGCATCTATCCTTCTAAAAATGTGCGTGGCTATTCTTTATTACTTCTAAATTCTCCACCATTTAAGTCAAATTTGATATTTATTTAATTAAACACAAACAAAAATGTATCACAACTTTGAGAGATGTAAATCAACTGAATAATTAAAAGTGACCTGTCAGCTTCCATAGCCCCCTAAATGGCCACCATGCCTGTATTGCGTCCTTTTCCTTGCTAACAAACTCATTTTGTTGCATAGCAATTGCTGAATAAATGTAAAATGAACTTTGATGGGAATTTTTCAGAAGGATCAATGTCTACAGTATATGGGCATGCAAGTCATAGAAAGTTGAATAAAATGTTATCTGGGTACCTCATTCCAGAGAAATCCACGTTTTTAAAATATGTAAATGAGCTGTTAAGATCTTTGGGCAAGACATTGATCTCCCCGAGAGCCTACCTACAAAGCTCTTATTAACAAGAGGTTGTTACCATTGTGAGACATGTAACAATGACAGTCTGCTCTCCTAAACTTATTGCAGAGCTGTGTGTTACTAACAGAGTGCAACAAAGCTGAACTCTGTCTCATTACAAACACGTCTGCAGTTGTAATTCTCTCATACTGCTATCAGCTCAGCTCTACTCACTTGGAGAAATCTTCATGGAACATCTAAGACATAATATTTAAGTTGTGTATGATTGTGCCTTCACTATTTTTCATAAGATGTGTTTTTTTTTTGTTTAGATTCCTCTCTAAGTTGCTATGTCAAAAGCATGTGTGGTTTCTTGCTTTTTTCATAGTATTATTTTCTATACAATGGCAACTTTTAAGTTTTATTTAAAGGGAACCTGTCTCCTCAGAAAATGCTATTTACCTGCAGATATAGAGTTAGTGTTGCCAGGGCCGGCTCCAGGTTTTTATGGGCCCCGGGCGAAAGAGTCTCAGTGGGCCCCTTTAACACATACCACGATTCATGATGCAGAGATACCGCAGAGAAATATAGGTATATAGTACAATGCCAAAGATTTCACTTCTTACATTACATGAGTGATATCTATTGTAAATTCTACAGTAGCTCTGAAACTGGCGAATCGCTCCATACAGAATACTGGCCCCCATAAAATGTTCCATACAGAATACTGGCCCCCATATAACGCTCCATACAGAATACTGGCCCCCATATAATGCTCCGTACAGGATACTGGTCCCCTTATAACGCTACATGCAGGCTGTTCCTCCCCTTATAATGCCCCATGCAGGATGTCACTTGTTCCCCCCCAAATATAATGCCCCATGCAGGATGTCACTTGTTCCCCTCCATATAATGCCCCATGCAGGATGTCACTTGCCCCCCCCATATAATGCCCCATGCAGGATGTCACTTGTTCCCCCCAATATAATTCCCCATGCAGGGTGTCCCTTTCCACCCCATATAATGCCCCATGCAGGATGTCCCTTCCCCACCCATATAATGCCCCATGCAAGATGTCCCTTTCCCCCCCATATAATGCCCCATGCAGGATGTCCCTTTCTCCAGCCATATAATGCCCCATGAAGGATATCATCCCCCTCTCTTTAAAATGCCCCATGCAGGATGTCACTCCCATATAATGCCCCATGCAGGATGTCACCCCCCATATAATGCCCCATGCAGGATGTCACCCCCCTATATAATGCCCCATGCCTCCATACATTAAAAAAAAATCAAATACCTCACTTCTCCTCACCTGCTGCCGCTGCTCAGCTCTGGACTCCAGCGTCGCCAGCGTCGTCCCGCTTTGCGCTGCCTGTGATGGCTCAGGGGAGGGCGCGGTGGAAAGACGTCACCGCACCCTCTGACCTGAGACGTCACAGGGAGCGCGAGCAGGAAGACAGCAGATCTGCGGAGGCACGGGGAGAGGTAAGTATCAGGCTGCCGGGGCCCTGACCAAGCAAGGTAGAAGGATGGGCGCTGGCACCGCTCTCCTCCACCCATAGCTCGGCGTGGTGCTTGACCGCTAGTGGGCCCCCCGCCTGCTCAGGGCCCCGGCACTTGCCCCGGTGCGCCGGGTGCTGACACTGGCCCTGAGTGTTGCACTGCTCACAAGACGGTTCACTATACTGTTAGCGGCGGCTGTAAGCACTCCCCAGCACTTTGACTGACAGCTCACTCTGCCGCAGATCTGTGCAGAGCGAGCTGTCAAAGAGCCGATAGGTGCTTATAGTCGTCGCTCGCATTATAGTGAAGCTGCGAGCAGTAACTGTAGCCACGCTGTGCATACCCCATATCTGAAAGCCGTTGGTTCCCAGGAAGAAAGTTAATTGTCTCCCAGTAGCTGTACGTTCAGTGAGGCGGCCAGGCAGCATTGTAACCCTATTTATCTGCAATTTAACCCTATATCTGCAGGTAACCATTACTGATTGTGGAAACTTGACACTAGACCTCAAGCAGCTTGGATTGTGTGCCTCTCCACTCTTCCTCCAAACTCTGGGACCTTGATTTCCAAATGAAATGCAAAATTTACTTTCATCTGAAAACAACACCTTGAACCACTGAGCAACAGTCCTGGTCTTTTTCTCCTTGGCCCAGGTAAGACACTTCTGGCGTTGTCTATTGGACACTTGTAGCCCATGTCCAGGATACGTCAGTGTGTGGTGGCTCTTGAAGCAATGACTCCAGCAGCAGTCCACTCCTTGTGAATCTCCCCCAAATTTTTGAATGGCCTTTTCTTAACAATCCTTTCAAGGCTGCGGTTATCCCAGTTGCTTGTGCACATTTTCTACCTTACTTTTTCCTTCCACTCAACTTTCCATTAATATGCTTGGATACAGCACTCTGTGAACACCCAGCTTCTTTAGCAATGATCTTTTGTGGCTTACCCTCCTTGTGGAGTGTGTCAATGACTGCCTTCTGGACTTCTGTCAAGTCAGCAGTCTTCCCCATGATTGTGGAGCCTACTGAAACAGACTAAGGGAAATCAAATACTTATTTTCTGTAGCGCCGGCGTCCCTGCCCTCTGCTAGGCAGGGACGCTGCTCCCCTCACCTCTCTGCTCCGTGCCCGGCGTCCTCCTGCCGCTCTGCTGGCAGCGCGCGCTCCTTCCCGGCCACTGTGCTTAGGGCGCGCGCGCTCTCCCTCCCTCTTAAAGGGGCCGCGCGCGCCATCCTAAGGAGTCCCCGGCCAATGGCCGGAGGACTTCACCATATATAAGGCACCTCCTCCAAAATGGAGGTGCCCGAGCAATGTTGTTGCACTGTTCACTACTCTGCTTCAGCCCTCAGGTCCCGTTGCCAGTTACCTGCCAGATACCTGCCAGATTCCTGCCAGCTTGCTGTCTTATTCCTGCCTGATTATCTGCTACCTGCCTGCTAGTCTGAGGTCCGACGGTCTGCCTTACTACTCCTGTCAGTCTGTCTAAGGACCAGCCTGTCCGCTCACCTGGGAGCGCACTTCAGCCACCTGCCTGCTTGCCTGAGGTCCGACGGTCTGCCTTCCAACTCCTGTCAGTCTGTCTATGGACCAGCTTGCCTGCTCACCTGAGAGCACACATCTGCTACCTGCCTGCTAGCCTACCTGGAGGCTCCGCCGTCACATGCTGTGACCACCTGCCTGTCCAGTGACTCCTGCCCGCTCACCTGGGAGCGCTCATCTGCTGCCTGTCTGCTAGCCTACCTGGAGGCTCTGCCGTCACGTGCTGTGACCACCCGCCTGTCCAGAGAATTCTGCCCGCTCACCTGGGAGCGCTCATCTGCCGCCTGTCTGTTGGTCTTCCTGGAGGCTCCGCCGTCACATGCTGTGACCACCCGTTCATCCAGAGACTCTCGCCTGCTCACCTGGGAGCTCACGTCTATCATCAGCCGCCACAGGTCGTACCAACCCTTTACCCAGAGACTGCCCCGGTCACTTGCCGTGACCATCTGCCCGTTCATCCAGAGACTGCCCCGGTCACTTGCCGTGACCATCTGCCCGTTCATTCAGAGACTGCCCCGGTCACTTGCCGTGACCATCTGCCCGTTCATTCAGAGACTGCCCCGGTCACTTGCCGTGACCATCTGCCCGTTCATCCAGAGACTGCCCCGGTCACTTGCCGTGACCTCCAGCCCATTCACTCAGAGACTGTCCCGGTCACCTGCTGTGACTTCCTGCCCGTCTTCCCTGGTCGCCACCCGCTCCCTTACAAGGACCGCCCCCTTGTATAGTAGCTCAGAGGTTCCACCTCCCAGACCCGTTACAGTTTGCTCGGGCCATGGAACCCGGTGGCACCCAAGCTCCCTCGCTCTCGGACCTGTGTCATGAACTGTCCCGTCAAAGGTCCCAACAGGAGTCCATCCTGGGTCACCTGCGGAATGTCAATACTCGCCTGGACACTCTGACTGCTCCACCAGCAACCTCCGCCAGTGCCATGTCTCGCAATCCGGCAGCTCCGCTGCCCACTAATACCATGGTATCCTACCCCGGACCCCGGCTTTCTGTACCTCCTCGCTTCGGAGGCGACTCCGCCCAGGCTCGGGGCTTCATAAATCAGTGCACCCTGCACTTTGAACTATTGTCCCACCAGTTTAACTCCGACCGAGCCAAAATTGCATTCATCATGTCCCATCTCACCGGGGAGGCCCTGGCCTGGCTAAATCCTCTATGGGAGAGAGGAGACCCCCTGGTGTCCAACTTGCCTGCTTTTCTCACGGCTTTCCGGAAAGTCTTCGACGAACCCGGACGGAAGACCTCATCCGCATCATCACTGCTACGCCTCCGTCAGGGAAGTCTCACCGTGGGCCAATATGCCATACGGTTCCGTACCCTTGCCTCGGAGCTGGCCTGGGATAACGACGCTCTGGTATCCGTCTTCTGGGAGGGTCTGTCCGGCCGTATTAAAGATGAACTTGCCGGTCGGGACATCCCTACCACTCTCGATGACCTAATAACTCTTGCCACCCGGATTGACCTACGGTTCCAGGAGCGTGCCAAAGAGGTCACCCGTGAGAGGAGGTTACCACGTCTAGCTCCTACTTTTCAGAAACCCGTCACTCCCTCCGTCTCTACCCAGGTACACTCTCCTGAGCCTATGCAGGTCGACCAGACCAAGATGGTCAAAACCCGTCAGGACTTACGCCGTGCCGAGGGGAGCTGCTTCTACTGTGGCAGTAAGGAGCACCGGATCCGTACCTGCCCGGAGAGGTCAGGAAACGCCTGTGTCTAGGTTCGCTCAGAGAGGTCGACCTAGACAAGAATAAATCCTCTCCATCTCTGCTGTTGTCAGTCTCAATCGTTTGCGGGGAGAACCGTTATTTCGAACTAGCCCAACTTGACTCTGGAGCAGCCGGGAATCTTATTTCACAGTCCCTGGTAGAGAAATACCGCATCCCCACCAAACCTCTGGCTGTACCCTTGTCTGTTGCTGCCGTGGATGGGGGTCTCTTACCACGCCCCATCCAACTCATCACCGAATCCATTACTCTGCAGGTGGGAATGCTGCATTCTGAGAGTATCTCCTTTCATGTTCTGCCTGGACTCTCCCACGCCCTCTTGCTAGGCCTACCTTGGCTCCAGAAACATGCACCCGTGCTTGACTGGAAGACCGGAGAAGTCCTTCGCTGGGGACAGGACTGCCATAAGACCTGTCTGGTTCCCGTCCATCCCGTCCGTCCTTCTCCTACCCCAGCTAATCTACCTGGACTTCCAATTCCTTATTGGTCTTATGCTGATGTCTTTAATAAAAAGGAAGCAGAGACACTACCCCCTCATAGACCATACGACTGCCCTATCGACCTGTTACCTGGTACTACTCGTCCCCGTGGGCGTATTTATCCATTATCCGCTGCTGAGACCCGGTCGATGTCCGAATATATTGAGGAGAATCTGGCCAGGGGATTCATCCGGAAATCTACCTCCCCGGCGGGAGCAGGCTTCTTTTTCGTCAAAAAGAAGGATGGCTCTCTCCGTCCCTGTATAGACTATAGAGGCCTTAACCAGATCACGGTGAAGAATAATTTGATCGTCTGAGGGGGGCTAGAATCTTCACCAAACTGGACCTCCGTGGGGCGTACAACCTGGTCCGTATCCGTCAGGGGGATGAATGGAAGACGGCATTCAACACCCGGGACGGCCACTATGAATATCTGGTAATGCCCTTTGGTCTCTGTAACGCTCCTGCCGTCTTTCAAGAGTTGGTCAATGACATCTTCCGGGACCTTCTCTACTCCTGCGTAGTGGTGTACCTGGACGACATCTTGGTCTTCTCTCCGGATCTCCAGACTCACCGGAGGGACGTTCGTCAGGTCCTGCTCAGGCTCAGGCAGAATCACCTCTTCGCTAAATACGAGAAGTGCCTCTTTGAGCAGACCTCGCTTCCGTTTTTGGGCTACATTATTTCTCAGACCAGCCTACGAATGGATCCAGAGAAACTGTCTGCCATCGAGAAATGGCCTCGACCGGAGGGGTTGAAGGCCATTCAGCGATTCCTGGGCTTCGCTAACTACTACCGCCTCTTCATACCACACTTCTCTTCCCGGACTGCCCCAATTTCCGCGCTCACCCGTAAGGGTACTAATCCCAAAGAGTGGCCGCCCGAAGCAGAGGAGGCCTTTCTTTCCCTAAAACAGGCCTTCTCTTCCGCCCCGGTGCTGCATCGCCCGGACGGTAACAAGCAGTTCTTCCTGGAAGTTGACGCCTCCTCCTCTGGAGCCGGAGCGGTACTTACTCAAAAATCATCTTCCGGGAGAATGGTAACTTGTGGCTTCTTCTCCAAACTCTTCTCCTCTTCTGAGCGCAACTATTCCATAGGAGACCGAGAGTTATTGGCCATCAAGCTGGCGTTGGAGGAGTGGCGTTACCTACTCGAGGGGGCTCTTCACCCGGTAATAATTTACACTGACCACAAGAACTTGGCTTACCTCCAGCATGCCGAGATACTTAACCCGCGCCAAGCCCGGTGGTCCTTGTTTTTTGCTCGCTTTGATTTTGTTCTTCATTTTCGCCCGGCTGACAAAAACGTCAAAGCAGACGCCTTGTCCCGATCCTTTCTGGTGTCCGATCTCGAGGAAGAACCTAAACATATCATCGATCCCGCCAGAGTAATGCAGGTGGCTCCCGTGAGTCTAAATCGTCTCCCTCCCGGTAAGACGTTTGTTTCAGTACCTGATCGGAAGAAGATCCTACACTGGGGCCATTCGTCTAAATTAGCTGGCCACGCCGGTCAGAAAAAGACCCTCCAGCTTATTGCCCGGCACTACTGGTGGCCTACCCTGCACAAGGACGTAATAGACTTTGTTTCTGCCTGTGTGTCCTGCGCCCGCAACAAAGTCCCGAGACACCTGCCAGCCGGTCGCCTCCTTCCGCTTCCTGTGCCTGCTGCCCCCTGGCAGCATATTGCTGTGGACTTCATAACTGATCTCCCCGTCTCCGCCGGTTGTACGGTCATTTGGGTGGTCGCTGATCGCTTTTCCAAGATGGCTCACTTTATTCCCCTGCCAGCCCTCCCGTCTGCACCCGAGCTGGCTAAAGACTTTATCCGCCACATCTTCCGTCTTCATGGCCTGCCCCTCCACATCGTGTCGGATCGTGGGGTACAGTTCACCTCACGTTTCTGGAGAGCCACTTGTAAACTGCTTGACGTCACCCTGGACTTCTCTTCCGCTTACCACCCACAGTCCAATGGTCAAGTGGAGCGGATCAATCAGAACCTGACCAGTTACCTCCGGCACTTCGTTAATGCCCATCATTCAGACTGGGTGGATCTCCTACCATGGGCCGAGTTCTCTTATAACAATCACGAGAGCGAATCCTCCTCCAAATCCCCGTTTTTTGTAGTCTTCGGTCAGCATCCTCGGATTCCTTTTCCTGTCTCCACCTCTGTGGACAACCCGGCTGCGGAATCTCTCGTTAGCAAATTTTCCTCCATTTGGGAGAGTACCCGATCCGCACTCCTTCAGTCGTCCGAACGGATGAAAAGACACGCTGACAAAAAACGCCTGGATCCTCCACAATTTCGTCCTGGAGATAAAGTCTGGCTCTCATCTAAATATGTCCGACTCAAGATACCTTCTTACAAGTTAGGGCCTCGGTTCATCGGTCCTCTGGAGGTCATCAGTCAGATCAACCCGGTGGCCTATAAATTGAAACTCCCGGCCAACTTACGGATCCCTAACTCCTTCCATGTATCTCTCCTCAAACCTGTGGTACTTAACTCTTTTTCCAAGTCTACAGGTACGCCTCCTGCTCCGGTTTCTGCTGAGGACGAGTTTGAGGTAGAGAACATTCTTGCCACCAAAAGGGTAAGAGGAAAGACCTTCTTTCTAGTAGATTGGAAGGGGTTTGGTCCTGAGGAGAGAACGTGGGAGCCCCGGGAGAACATCCATGCCCCTCTTATCCTAGCTAAATTTCTGTCTGGCCTAAAAAAGGGGGGGCCTAAAGGGGGGGGGTACTGTAGCGCCGGCGTCCCTGCCCTCTGCTAGGCAGGGACGCTGTTCCCCTCACCTCTCTGCTCCGTGCCCGGCGTCCTCCTCCCGCTCTGCTGGCAGCGCGCTCCTTCCCGGCCACTGTGCTTAGGGCGCGCGCGCGCGCGCTCTCCCTCCCTCTTAAAGGGGCCGCGCGCGCCGTTCTAAGGAGTCCCCGGCCAATGGCCGGAGGACTTCACCATATATAAGGCACCTCCTCCAAAATGGAGGTGCCCGAGCAATGTTGTTGCACTGTTCACCACTCTGCTTCAGCCCTCAGGTCCCGTTGCCAGTTACCTGCCAGATACCTGCCAGATTCCTGCCAGCTTGCTGTCTTATTCCTGCCTGATTATCTGCTACCTGCCTGCTAGTCTGAGGTCCGACGGTCTGCCTTACTACTCCTGTCAGTCTGTCTAAGGACCAGCCTGTCCGCTCACCTGGGAGCGCACTTCAGCCACCTGCCTGCTTGCCTGAGGTCCGACGGTCTGCCTTCCAACTCCTGTCAGTCTGTCTATGGACCAGCTTGCCTGCTCACCTGGGAGCACACATCTGCTACCTGCCTGCTAGCCTACCTGGAGGCTCCGCCGTCACGTGCTGTGACCACCTGCCTGTCCAGTGACTCCTGCCCGCTCACCTGGGAGCGCTCATCTGCTGCCTGTCTGCTAGCCTACCTGGAGGCTCTGCCGTCACGTGCTGTGACCACCCGCCTGTCCAGAGACTTCTGCCCGCTCACCTGGGAGCGCTCATCTGCCGCCTGTCTGTTGGTCTTCCTGGAGGCTCCGCCGTCACATGCTGTGACCACCCGTTCATCCAGAGACTCTCGCCTGCTCACCTGGGAGCTATTGTCTATCATCAGCCGCCACAGGTCGTACCAACCCTTTACCCAGAGACTGCCCCGGTCACTTGCCGTGACCATCTGCCCGTTCATCCAGAGACTGCCCCGGTCACTTGCCGTGACCATCTGCCCGTTCATTCAGAGACTGCCCCGGTCACTTGCCGTGACCATCTGCCCGTTCATTCAGAGACTGCCCCGGTCACTTGCCGTGACCATCTGCCCGTTCATCCAGAGACTGCCCCGGTCACTTGCCGTGACCTCCAGCCCGTTCACTCAGAGACTGTCCCGGTCACCTGCTGTGACTTCCTGCCCGTCTTCCCTGGTCGCCACCCGCTCCCTTACAAGGACCGCCCCCTTGTATAGTAGCTCAGAGGTTCCGCCTCCCAGACCCGTTACATTTTCCACCAAAATTTGAAAAAAAATTCTTTCCAAATCAAACAATGTGATTTTCAGGATTTATTTTCTCATTTTGTCTCTCATAGTTGAGGTTTACCTATGATGTCAATTACATCTTTTTAAGTGGGAGAACTTGCACAATTGGTGGCTGACTAAATACTTTTTTCCCCACTGTATAAAGAGAGTTTGATTATGAATTTTCAGAACACCATACACAATTTGCATTGTGTCAAATTAAGTGGCTTTAGCATGATGACAAGCCTGTCCTTTATGTCTGACAATGAAACATTAAAATCTCCACCTAGAATTAAGATTGATGGGGATAATTTACATAACTTGGTAGGAGGCTGGTTTGTAAATCACATCTGTCCAGTTTTAGCTGCACAGACATTACAAAATGTAATTAGCAAGCCTTGGTACGTTCCCTGCAAGAAAACATAGTGTCCATGTGGATCTAGTGTACTAGTGGATATTTGTATTTGGTAGTCTAGAAATTAATATTAATGAATTTCCTGCAGAAAGGCTATATCTGCTCACAGAGAACCTAGATCATTGAGGGCCTTGGGCCTTTTTATATTAAAATTAAGGCCCTTGATATTTAACCAAACCAGATTAACTATCGTATATTAGAAAATGGAGAAGGACCTGTTCATCCTATTTTGTAATGCTGGTATAACAGATCCATAAAAAAAAAGTATATTGACACTGCCATATGTTGTATTCAAGGTGAAAAAAATACTGGAAGGAATTCCAGCCGATAAGAAAACAAGAAGGGTATGGGAGGTGGAGAGGGGGAGGAAAAGACAAGACAAAGATGATCCACAGAGAGAATATAAGACAGCAGTACTGTACTAAAGAAAAAGAGAGGTCCTCGGTGAGAGTAAATCACTTCTTTGGAATAAAATATATCATGAAAATTCTCCAAATTTAAATGGGAGAGGTAGGGAAACAGCCCTCAGTATGGCTGGGTTGTTGGGAAGCAACAGATTATGCAAAAGTGTAGATATTACATACCGAAAAAGTAAATCTATAAGATCATATAGCTTAATTCCACCGCTTATGAGATAAGTTACATGCTATCAATATCAGAAGAGAGAGCTGTAAATGCTAGGAAACAGAAATAAACAACTGGCAGTCAAATTACTTTGTAACAAAGATGAAGTCCAACCAATATTTGAGCACATCAGTTGAGGCAATATAGTTGATAAAGTATAGGAGAATAGCCAGGTAAACTGATGTAAGGCGGCGGTGTTCACACCGTGCAGTAACTGAGGCAGTGACCCAAGCAAGTCCAACATAAGCAGCTTTTATTCAGCAAAACTTACAGGTAAACAGAAAGTCCTCCAGTTCGCAGCCAGGTTAACACAAGTCCATAACAATGGTGCCGGGGGCAATGGCCGCGCCGGACCGCTCAGAGCTTGACGGGTGCAGAGCCTTCCCAGGCGTCGGTTCAGCTGATCACAGGCCCGCCGAGCTTTCCTGCTATGCTCCTAGCAGGTCCCAACACTGAACAACATTAATCTTTAATGCAGGGTTTTTAAAGGACCTGTGACAAGAGCCACTGGAAAACCCGGGTTGGAGGGAGGAGGCCGCCCCACTGCCTTCCTGTAGCCTCCTCCAAGAAATGAAGGAACTGCCGGGTTTTACTAATCTGCCTTAGCCAGATAGCCTGACCAGGTCAATGCTCAGCTTCATTCCTGCACTGCAGCCGCAGGTGTGTCTGTGACTGCAATGCACTCCAATGGATTTAATAGGTCTCAGTACACATTCTGGGGATATACAACGTCCCTCGTATACGATCCTAGTCACTGCCTCACACTGGACATAGCTCAGTGGGGTGGTCACCTGGATTATCCGTGGGACCGTGGCCTACTTCCCTTTTTTTGCACTTGCTTCCAGACTGGGGACGGTGGAGCAGTTGGGAAATCAAGAGGTCTTATAGCCAGGCCTGAACAAACTCCTGATAGATCCAAGTATACACGCAGAGTTGCCATGCACCCATTTAATGTGACCATAAGGGCGAACGGGTTTTCCAATGTACAGTACAGACCAAAAGTTTGGACACACCTTCTCATTTAAAGATTTTTCTGTATTTTCATGACTATGAAAATTGTACATTCACACTGAAGGTATCAAAACTATGAATTAACACATGTGGAATTATATACTTAACAAAAAAGTGTGAAACAACTGAAAATATGTCTTATATTCTAGGTTCTTCAAAGTAGCCACCTTTTGCTTTGATGACTGCTTTGCACACTCTTGGCATTCTCTTGAGGAGCTTCAAGAGGTAGTCACCGGAAATGTTTTTCACTTCACAGGTGTGCCCTGTCAGGTTTAATACGTGTGATTTCTTGCCTTATAAATGGGGTTGGGATCATCAGTTGTGTTGTGCAGAAGTCAGGTGGATACACAGCTGATAGTCCTACTGAATAGACTGTTAGAATTTGTATTATGGCAAGAAAAAAGCAGCTAAGTAAAGAAAAACGAGTGGCCATCATTACTTTAAGAAATGAAGGTCAGTCAGTGCGAAAAAGTGGGAAAACTTTGAAAATGTCCCCAAGTGCAGTTGCTAAAACCATCAAGTGCTACAAAGAAACTGGCTCACATGAGGACCGCCCCAGGAAAGGAAGACCAAGAGTCACCTCTGCTTCTGAGGATAAGTTTATCCAAGTCACCAGCCTCAGAAATCGCAGGTTAACAACAGCTCAGATTAGAGACCAGGTCAATGCCACACAGAGTTCTAGCAGCAGACACATCTCTACAACAACTGTTAAGAGGAGACTTTGTGCAGCAGGCCTTCATGGTAAAATAGCTGCTAGGAAACCACTGCTAAGGACAGGCAACAAGCTGAAGAGACTTGCTTGGGCTAAAGAACACAAGGAATGGACATTAGACTAGTGGAAATCTGTGCTTTGGTCTGATGAGTTCAAATTTGAGATCTTTGGTTCCAAAAACCGTGTTTTGTGTGACGCAAAAAAGGTGAACGGATGGACTCTACATGCCTGGTTCCCACCGTGAAGCATGGAGGAGGAGGTGTGATGGTGTGGGGGTGCTTTGCTTGTGACACTGTTGGTGATTTATTCAAAGTTGAAGGCATACTGAACCAGCATGGCTACCACAGCATCTTGTAGCGGCATGCTATTCCATCCGGTTTGCGTTTAGTTGGACCACCATTTATTTTTCAACAGAACAATGACCCCAAACACACCTCCAGGCTGTGTAAGGGCTATTTGACCAAGAAGGAGAGTGATGGGGTGCTACGCCAGATGACCTGGCCTCCACAGTCACCAGACCTGAACCCAATCAAGGTGGTTTGGGGTGAGCTTGACCGCAGAGTGAAGGCCAAAGGGCCAACAAGTGCTAAGCATCTCTGGGAACTTCTTCAAGATTGTTGGAGGACCATTTCCGATGACTACCTCTTGAAGCTCATCAAGAGAATGCCAAGAGTGTGCAAAGCAGTCATCAAAGCAAAAGGAGGCTACTTTGAAGAACCTAGAATATAAGACATATTTTCAGTTGTTTCACACTTTTTTTGTTAAGTATATAATTCCACATGTGTTAATTCATAGTTTTGATGCCTTCAGTGTGAATGTACAATTTTCATAGTCATGAAAATACAGAAAAATCTTTAAATGAGAAGGTGTGTCCAAACTTTTGGTCTGTACTGTACATGGAATGTTCATTTCCTTCAGCCGAAGAAGAGGTCTAAAGCGGTGTCTCCTTTGGACAGTCATCCAAGATACATCTGGATCTAACTGTTTTAGGCAACCTTTGTAATCTGATGCTGTCCAGCTTTAGCCATGATCTTCATGAATGCAACATATGACATCTCTCGGTTGTACTGTTTTCCTTTTTGGTATGAAAAGCCCAATGTGCTCTGCGAAGATTCATTTTATTGTAGGAGATTTCCCAAAAATGAATCAGTATAAGCTGGGTTTTTGGGAAGCAACAGATTCTGCAAAAGTGTAGATATCACATACGGAAAAGGTAAATCTATAAGATCAGATGGCTTAATTCTACCGCTTATGAGATAAGTTACATGCTATCAATATCAGAAGAGAGAGTTTTAAATGCTAGGAAACAGAATTAAACAACTGGCAGTCAAATTACCTTGCAACAAAGATGAAGTCCAACCAATATTTGAGCACATCAGCTGGGGCAATATAGTTGATAAAGTATAGGAGAATAGCCAGGTAAACTGGACATAGCTCAGTGGGGTGGTCACCTGGATTAACTGTGGGACGGTGGCCTACTTCCTTTTTTTTTGCACTTGTTTCCAGACTGGGGATGGTGGAGCGGTTGGGAAATCAAGAGGTCTTATAGCCAGGCCTGAACAGACTCCTGATAGATCTAAGTATACATGCAGAGCTGCCATGCACCCATTTAATGTGACCATAAGGGTGAACGGGTTTTACAATGTACAGTAAAGACCAAAAGTTTGGACACACCTTCTCATTTAAAGATTTTTCTGCATTTTCATGACTATGAAAATTGTACATTCACACTGAAGGCATCAAAACTATGAATTAACACATGTGGCGTTATATACTTAACAAAAAAGTGTGAAACAACTGAAAATATATCTTATATTCTAGGTTCTTCAAAGTAGCCACCTTTTGCTTTGATGACTGCTTTGCACACTCTTGGCTTTCTCTTGATGAGCTTCAAGAGGTAGTCACCGGAAATGGTCTTCCAACAATCTTGAAGGAGTTCCCAGAGATGCTTAGCACTTGTTGGCCCTTTGGCCTTCACTCAGCGGTCCAGCTCACCCCAAACCATCTCGATTGGGTTCAGGTCTGGTGACTGTGGAGGCCAGGTCATCTAGCGTAGCACCCCATCACTCTCCCTCTTGGTCAAATAGCCCTTACACAGCCTGGAGGTGTGTTTGGGGTCATTGTCCTGTTGAAAAATAAATGATGGTCCAACTAAATGCAAACCTGATGGAATACCATGCTGCTGCAAGATGCTGTGGTAGCCATGCTGGTTCAGTATGCCTTCAATTTTGAATAAATCCCCAACAGTGTCACCAGGAAAGCACCCCCACACCATCACACCTCCTCCTCCATGCTTCACAGTGGGAACCAGGCATGTAGAGTCCATCCGTTCACCTTTCTGCGTCGCACAAAGACACAGTGGTTGGAAACAAAGATCTCAAATTTGGACTCATCAGACCAAAGCACAGATTTCCACTGGTCTAATGTCCATTCCTTGTGTTCTTTAGCCCAAACAAGTCTCTTCTGCTTGTTGCCCGTCCTTAGCAGTGGCTTCCTAGCAGCTATTTTACCATGAAGTCCTGCTGCACAAAGTCTCCTCTTAACAGTTGTTGAAGAGATGTTTTGCTGCTAGAACTCTGTGTGGCATTGACCTGGTCTCTAATCTGAGCTGCTGTTAACCTGCGATTTCTGAGGCTGGTGAATCGGATAAACTTATCCTCAGAAGCAGAGGTGACTCTCGGTCTTCCTTTCCTGGGTCGGTCCTCATGTGAGCCAGTTTCTTTGTAGCGCTTGATGGTTTTTGCAATTGCACTTGGGGGCACTTTCAAAGTTTTCCCAATTTTTCGCACTGACTGACCTTCATTTCTTAAAGTAATGATGACCACTCATTTTTCTTTACTTAGCTGCTTTTTTTTTGCCATAATACAAATTCTAACAGTCTATTTAGTAGGACTATCAACTGTATCCACCAGACTTCTGCACAACACAACTGATGGCCCCAACCCCATTTATAAAGCAATAAATCCCACTTATTAAACCTGACAGGGCACACCTGTGAAGTGAAAACCATTTCTGGTGACTACCTCTTGAAGCTCATCAAGAGAATGCCAAGCGTGTGCAAAGCAGTCATCAAAGCAAAAGGTGGCTACTTTGAAGAACATAGAATATAAGACATATTTTCAGTTGTTTCACACTTTTTTGTTAAGTATATAATTCCACATGTGTTAATTCATAGTTTGATGCCTTCAGTGTGAATGTACAATACAGAAAAATCTTTAAATGAGAAGGTGTGTCTAAACTTTTGGTCTGTACTGTATGTGTGTGCATATATGCAATGGCGTACCGCTAATGGCGGCAGGCCACGCCACTGCTATGGGACCCGTGAGTAGGGGGGGCCTGCAGTGGGCCTTCACCACAGGGGATCCTCACCGCCCCGGGCCCCACCTCCGTCTGTTAGCACAGAATGATGGGGGTGGAAGCGTCAGAGGGGGGGTCCAGTGCGAGCAATGATGATTGAGGAGGGAACGTCAGAAGACATTTCCACCCCCATCATTATTCCTCGACATATGACATCATTACAGGGCACCTGCTCCATTATACTGTATAGAGGACCATGGGAATGCATTATGCTATATGGAGGACCATGGAGGTGCATTATGCTGTATGGAGGACCATAGTGGTGCATTATACAGTATGGAGAATCATGGGGGTGCATTATACTGTATAGATGACCATGGGGGTGCATTATACTGTATGGAAGACCATGGGGGTGCATTATACTGTATGCAGGACCATGGGGGTGGATTATACTGTATGGAGGATCATAGTGGGCACATTATACTGTGTGGAGGACCATGGGAGTGCATTATATTTGTGTAGAGGACCATGGGGGGTACATTATATTGTGTGGAGGACAATGGGGAAAGCATTTTATTATATGGAGGACAATGGGAAGTGCATTATAGTTTATGGAGGGCCATGGGGAGTGTATTATACTATATGGAAGATAATGGGGGGTGCATTATACTATATGGAAGGCTATGTGGAGCAATTATAATATTTGGGGGTCTATTTTACTGTATGCATGCAATTATACAGTGTGAAAGTTTGTTTGGGGTCCATCATACTGTGTGGGGGCCATTATACTGTTTGGATGGCTAGTGCAGGCCATTATACTATATGTAGGCCCATTACACTGCATGGAGAGCTGTGTGGGGGTCACAGTTAGGGGATCATACTGTGTTGGGGTCACCATACTTTCACTTGGGAGTTGAGGTGGGGTATAGTAGGGTCATCATACTGTGCATATAGAGGCTAATGTGGAGGAATTCACCATGGGGGTATCATACTGTGTTTGGGGGCACTTTTGTTTGCATAATACTTTATGGGGGCAATGAAAGAGGAATCTAGGACTTCAGCAAAAGGAAAATTACTATGTAAAGTCTGGAAAGTTGTGGGATATGCTCATCTGTGATCCTGACAATTAATAAATTTTTTGGGGGCCCCATGATTTGTATGTACGCCTCTCGGTGGGAATAACGGACCTTTGGCAGTGCCCGTTGTCCGGTGACTTCCCGCTGCGTCCCCGAGAGTGACGATGTCAGGCATTTCCTCCACATCGGTCTCCCCCTCACTTATTTCCATAGGGCAGTTGAGAGATTTGCTTAAGTCTCGACCGCTTTGTGCCATCGCTGCTTGGGGCTCACCTCTTAGCTCCTTACTCCTCTTGCATTGAGAAGAAAATGGTACCGATCGCTCCCCGATGATGCGCTTCCTGTGCATCTGGCTCCACCTCTTCCTGGGCCTAACTTCTGAAGTGATCGGCGCATCATGCTTTACTTCCAGCGACTCCACCTTCGGCTGTGCCTCTTGCGGTTGCCATCTTCTACCCAATGATCCGCGCCTCACATTGCGCTGTTCCCTCTTCCGGAACGTACCTCCCATCCTGGGTCAGATCATGGCTGCAGGGCATATCCTTCTTTTGGCCGACACTACTGGGGGCTAAACACATTTTCGCGCTCTTGGGCGCTGTCCACACCCATGATAGACAGTTCTTCTCCTTCTCTTCACTGCCGCCATTGCCATCTTGGAATCCATACTTCTTCTATCTGTGCCACGGGTCTTCTTTACCCCACTTTCTTTGTGCGAGGAACTCACATCCTGCCGACTAGGCCAAATGTAAGGTGCCTGCGCAAGGCAGTTGTGGGTGAGCTGCTGCTTCTGCATGCTCTGGCATCCTACAGGAAAATCATGTCCCAGACCAGGGGTGCTACTGTGTGTGGGTTGCATCACACTTAATTGTGGCCACGGGCCTCCATTGGTTCCAGGCTTTCATCTTCCAAAACTTTTGCAGCACACAATCCAGGGGACACTGAATACGTTAAAATAGTCAAACCTTTACTGAGCAGTTTCCGGTCATTACAATGAAGCATGTAGGATAGGGCACAATAGGGTATAATCTTTCCCACAGGTACCGGACACAACTTCAGCCCTAGTTCTTGGTATGGGTAGAGTATCCCTCTTGCTAACTCCTCTAGCACTAGGAATTCTTCTCCACCGCAAGCAGGGCAACCGGATTGCAATACCTCCCGCCTCTCAGAGTATGAGTCCATCTTCTCCTGCAGCAGCGTAGGCTTAGTGCGCCCAAAGGCTCCTACGTCCATCTCGAGGTCCCCAGGCCAACAGATGGTTTTTCAGGGAAGGGTTCTATGGAAATCCACTGCCCCAAGTAACAGGCTCATGTTGACCCTAGCAGCCCATTGCTTATGACCACTGCTATCATTTCTCCTTACTTCTCCTAACTGAACTTGACACTTCCTGAACTTGGCACTAACTTTCAGTTCCCACTCCCCAATCTGGGCTAGCTGTTAGGCCATGTGCCCACGTAGCGTTTTTGTAGCGTTTTTGCGGCGTTTTTACGGCTGCGAAAACACCGTGAAAACGCTTGTAGAACAGTCTGCCATGCAAAGCAATGTGAATTCGGATGTGCTGTGCACATGATGCGCTAATTTGTGCGCCGAATTCGCATTGCGTTGCAAAACGCAGCATGACCATTTCTACCGCGATTACGCTGCAAATTCGCGGCCATTGAGGAACATTGAAACGCAGCAAACCCGCAGGTATATGTGGATTTGCTGCGTTTCAATTAAATTCAATGGCCGCGAATTTGCAGCATAATCGCGGTGCGTGTGGTACCTGGGATGCAGAGGAGACTACAACTCCTCTTTAACCCGGCTACCATGCGGTGAAAAAAATAAATAAAAAAGTTAAAAATAAACAAAACCTGTATATTCACCTCTCCGGTGGCCCCCGGTCTGCTCCCGGCCATGTCCTCACTCCTTGGCGTCCCGCGGTGTACTGTCAGGACCTGCGGTGACGTCATTTAGTCACCTGATGGTCACATGACCGCTGACGTCGGCGGTCAGGTGATGGTCGCGTGACCATCAGCTGACCAAATGACGTCACCGCAGGTCCTGACAGTACACTGCGGGACGCCGAAGAGAGAGGACGCGGACAGGAGCAGACCAGAGGAGACCGGAGAGGTGAGTATACAGGGTTTTTTTTCATTTTTAACGTTTTAATTCTCTTTTTTTTTACTATAGATGCTGCATTGAAAGCATCAGTTGTTCACACATTATAAATCCATTATATTTATATTGTGTGACCAACTTGTCAAGCACTTTTGCAAGTGATGCTCAAAATCGCTTGGAAAACTGCTTGAAAAAACGCATGTAAAAATGCTGAAAAAACGCTTCTCTCTGGCAGAAAAAACGCATGTAAATCTGCATGTGTTTTTTTTCTGCCAGAGAGAGGCAAAAACGTTCTGCATCAAATCTGCTATGTGGGCACATAGCCTTAGGGCCCCGTCACACTAAGCGATGCAGCAGCGATCCCGACAACGATACGACCTGTCAGGGATCGTTGCTGCATCGCTAATACATCGCTGGTGAGCTGTCAAACAGGCAGGCTCACCAGCGATCAGGGGAGCAGCGATATCGTGGAAAGAATCGTTCCACGATGTCCTGCTCCCGTTACCAGCCTGCTGCAAGCAGGAGCAGGCTGGTAACTATGGTAAACATCGGGTTACTAAGTGCGCGTGTGCCCCTAGTAACCCGCTGTTTACCATGGATACCACTCTGCTACGGTGCGCGGGAGCCTCCGCGCACCGTAGCAGAGTGGTATCAATGGTAAACAGCGGGTTACTAAGTGCGCGCGTGCCCCTAGTAACCCGATGTTTACCATAGTTACCAGCCAGATCGTTGGTCCCGCTGGTCACACACAGCGATGTGTGCTGGCCAGCGGGAGGCCAACGACCAAAAAATGGTCCAGGACACTTTGCAACAATCAGCGACCTCACAGCAGGGGCCTGATCGTTGCAAAGTGTCACACACAGCGACATCGCTGGTGAGGTCGCTGGTGAGTCACCAAAACCGTGACTCAGCAGCGATATCGCTAGCGATATCGCTATGTGAGACGGGGGCTTTACAGTTAACCCTGCAGCCCCAGGGGGTTTTACTTTTAGATAACATACATTCCTACAAAATACATATAACCACTTGAGGTGTCATAGACTAGAACATCATTTCCACCACTCCAACACATCCACCAAGTTACCATCAGGTGGATCTTACAAAATGCGCCTATTGCATGTGTCTGTATAAAGCGATCCCACCAGAGCTTGCAATCTTTTCCCTTATTGTTATTAACCTCTCCCATCTCCTTTCCATACCTCAAATATTTTACTATTTGCACTGTTTATTCTGTGGTGCATGGTATTAGAGAGAAGAAGGGCAGGATGCTTAGCTACTATTTCTCTGGCAATGGTTTGCCACCTTAGAGAGGGAGTGCTTGAAAGAGGTTTCCTCCTGAGATACTATTCCAGCTGAGTAGGTCTTTCCACCTGAAGGCCGTGGATGCTTCAGCCTCCATATATGCCCTTTTTTGCGTGTGTGTTACTAGGTTGTTTTGTTGACAGCTCTCTATAAAGGTGGTGGGATCTGGAGCACTCAACTCAAGCAACCATCTCACGCAGTGTCCAGCCACAACCTCCAGACATGTTAAATTTCAAGGTGAGATAAGCCACAAGCAGAGATGTCCGTTAGAGCCTTACTCCCCTCTCTCCATTCAGATCACATGCAGGCTCAGCTAAAGTACTCTATATACAGTGGGGAAAATAAGCATTTGATACACTGCAGATTTTGCAAGTTTTCCCACCTACAAAGATTAGAAAGGTCTGTCATTTTTATCGTAGTACACTTCACCTTTGAGAGACAGAATCTAAAAAAAATGCAGAAAATCACATTTTATGATTTTTAAATAATTTTCATTTCATTGCAATTGAAATAAGTATTTGATACAATAGAAAAACAGAACTTAATATTTGGTATAGAAACCTTTGTTTGCTATTACAGAGGCCAGATATTTCCTGTAGTTCTTTACCAAGTTTGCACACACTGCAGAAGGGATTTTGGCCCACTCCTCCATACAGACTTTCTCCAGATCTTTCAGGTTTCGAGGCTGTCACTGGGCAACATTGAGTTTCAGCTCCCTCCAAAGATTCTCTATTGGGTTCAGATCTGGAGGCTGGCTAGGCCACTCCAGGACTTGAAATGCTTCTTATGGAGCCACTCCTTAGTTGTCCTGGCTGTGTGTTACGGGTCATTGTCATGCTGAAAGACTCATCTTTAATGCTCTTACTGAGGGAAGGAGGTTTTTGGCCAAAATCTCTTAAAGGGAATCTGTCACCACTTTGATGTTATCAGACCTCTACTATGGGGATACAGGGTATAGAAAAGTAAATCTATACATACCTGTATGGCTCATAGTAGAGGTTTGATTGTAGAGAAAAGCGCTTTAATCAATTCTATTTTGTACAGGCTTGGAGTACGGGGGACGCCACGCAATCCCCGCCTATGTGCTTATTATTCCCCCATATCCCCGCCTATATGCTTAATTATCATATTCCCCCCCTGCACGTCACAGGGCCCTGTGACGTGCACTGCTCTCCCTGACTTTCCGGGCATGCTCAAAGCTCCGCTCACATAGAGCGCGCTTTGCTTCATCCCGGCCCGTCTCTCCGTGCACTGCGCTGCAGAGTTCTATTGCGCAGGTGCCGGGAAGTGACAGTGACTCCCCGGCGCCTGCACAATAGAAACCTGCGGTGCAGTGCACAGGCAGACGGGGCGGGGATGGAGCAAAGCGCGCTCTATGTGAGCGGCGCTTTGCACATGCTCGGGAAGTCAGGGAGCACAGTAAACGTCACAGGGCCTGTCACAGAGACCTGTGACGTGCAGGGGAAGGGGGGAATATGATAATTAACCATACAGGTGGGGATTTGGGGGAATAATAAGCACATAGGCGGACACCATGCCTGTACAAAAAAGAATTGATTAAAGCGCTTTTCTCTGCAATCAAACCTCTACTATGGGCCATACAGGTATGTATAGATTTACTTTTCTATAACCTGTATGGCCATAGTAGAGGTCTGATAACTCCAAAGTGGTGACAGATTCCCTTTAATACATGACCCCATCCATCTTCCCTTCAATATGGTGCAGTTGTCCTGTCCCCTTTGCAGAAAAGCACCCACAAAGTATGATGTTTCCCCCACCATGCTTCACGGATGGGATGGTGTTCTTGGGGTTGTACTCATCCTCCTTCTTCCTCCAAACACGAGTGTGTTAGAACTCTCCTGTTAGGTTTTTTCTATTTTGCTGGTCACATGACCTTTTTTGCCTATTTAATCCTGCTCCGCCCTTCTGGCCATGCTGGACTTCATTGTAATTTCTACTCTTAAGCTAGCCAGGTGCTTTTTAACCTTTCTCAGTCAGTTTAGCTAGGTCTTTTGACCTCTATGTTCTATGTTGTTTGTTTGTCTTTTTACTGCTACAATTTCTGCTAGGAGGTGTCCATCTTTCTCCCAGTCCCTAGTTCTTGTAGGGATCCCTCCCTCACATCTATAGGTCTTCGTTCAGACTAGCTGAGGACTTTAGCGGGTCTGATCGCATGATCAGGTTCCCTGTTACATCGTAGGGATCTAGCTTAGTTCTATTGTAGGGACAGATCTCCTGTCTTTCCTTAGTGTTTGTAGCCTATCATAATAGAGTGGAGTTGATAGAACAAGATCTATTTTGGTCTAATATGACCACATGACCTTCTCCCATGCCTCCTCTGGATAATCCAGAGGATCATTGGCAAACTTAAACAGGCCTGGACATGTGCTGGCATGAGCAGGGGACCTTGGGTGCCCTGCAGGATTTTAATCCATGTCTGTGTAGTATGTTACTAATAGTAATGTTTGAGACTGTAGTCCCAGTTCTCTTCAGGTCATTGACCAAGTCCTCCCATGTAGTTCTGGGCTGATTCCTGACCTTTCTCAGAATCATCCAAAACCCTAACCCTGGCATACAAAGCCATCCACAACCTGTCTCCTCCATACATCTGTGACCTAGTCTACCGGTACTTACCTCCACGCAACCTCCGATGCTCACAAGATCTCCTGCTCTACTCCCCTCTTATCTCCTCTTCCCACAATCGCATACAAGATTTCTCCCGTGCATCCCCCCTACTCTGGAACTCTCTATCTCAACATATCAGACTCTCGCCTACCGTGGAAACCTTCAAAAGAAACCTGAAGACCCACCTCTTCCATCAAGCCTACAATCTGCAGTAATCACCACTCCACCATACCGCTGCACGACCAGATCTACCCTCACCTACTGTATCCTCACCCATCCCCTGTAGATTGTGAGCCCTCGTGGGCAGGATCCTTTCTCCTCCTGTACCAGTCGCTGACTCGTTTTGTTCAGATTATTGTAAGTGTTTTTTGCTATGTATACCCCCTTTTTCACATGTAAAGCGCCATGGAATAAATGGTGCTATAATAATAAATAATAATCCACGAGGTGAGATCTTGAATGGAACCCCAGTCCAAAGAAGATTGACAATCGTCTTGCGTTTCTTCCATTTTCTAATAATTGTGCCAACAGTTGTTGCCTTTTCACCAAACTGCTTGCCTATTGTCCTGTAGCCCATTTCAGCCTTGTGCAGGTCTACAATTTTGTCCCTGGTATCCTTAGACAGCTCTTTGGTCTTGGCCAATGTGGAGAGGTAGGAGTGTGATTGATTGAGTGTGTGGATACATGTCTTTTATACAGGTAACAAGTTCAAACAGGTGCAATTGATACAGGTAATGAGGGCAGAGTAGGAGAGTTTCTTAAAGAAAAACTAACAGAATTCTTGCCGGTTGGTAGGTGATCAAATACTTATTTCATGCAATAAAATGCAAATTAATTATTTAAAAATCATATAATGTGATTTTCTGTTTTTTTCTTTTTAGATTCTTTCTCTCACAGTAGAAGTGTGCCTACTGTGGTAAAGCGACTTGCTTGGCTCTCCGGAGGCAGACACAGGACACACGGGTTGGGTAAACTTCCTGCGGATTTATTGTGCGGCATAAACTCCAGCAGTGTCCATTAAAAATAAACAGTCCCTCTCGGGGTTAACGGGAAAACAAAAGATGAAAAATAACAGAGTCTTCTAGCCAGCAAGGCCTTTGCTGGCTGCAGATAGTCCTGTGAAGTTTCAGCAACACCAGTCCTCCAGTGTTGCTCTCTGGCGTCAGCCACACACAGCCTGGAGACTTAAATCTTCAGACCACACAATCCACCCAGGAAAACAAACTAACTGAACATTTAAACCCTGTTCAGTCACACCCTGAGGTGGAGGTATGGGGAATGACTTCCCTTCCATCTCTACGTCATTCTCATGAAACCACACCCTTTAAAAGAGTTAACATCCAGCATATAACATGCTGGCAAAAATTCAGTAGGTCTTAGTTCACACAGGAGAGCATCCTGAGTGACACATACCTCCCCTAGCATATAATACCAGTGACTCTGTCACACTACGATAAACATTACAGACCTCTCCATTCTTTGTAGTTGGGAAAACTTGCAAAATTGGCAGTGTATCAAATACTTATTTTCCCCACTGTATATGAGGATAGAGTTTAATGGGACTTTTCACACATCAGTTTAAATTAAAGATCCTTTGTCTGTTCTCTTAAACTTATTGCATATCATGTTCTCATCTATTTCTGTGGATCAGAATGATGGATGAAAAACAAAACATATTGTCAAAAAAAAAAATCAGACAAAATGGAAACTGATGTGTAAATTCACTTTGAAATGTCAGCCATTAAATGAATAATTAACCATGTAATCAATGGACTGTAAGAGTGAGTCTATGCAAGGCCCTCTGTTCTGGTTCGAGATATGGTCAAAGCAGAGAATGGTCTATGAAATACATGGCCCTAATGATTGAGCTGTTGTTACTGTTAGAACACCATTTAATGGGTTTAGTTGCCATTTTTCAGGAGTCTGGGAAATGCAATAAATGCTATAGAAGCCATTTTCTGATATTTTCTTCTATTATATTCTAATGTGGTAATAAGTCTCCAGGGAATTGTTATTTGTATGATAATTGCAGAACAAATTTGAAAATAAAATGTTTCTTTCGTTCCACATGGGAATATGATAAGTGATCCCTAGATATTCAGTACAGCAATTACAGAAATGATACACATTCATATAAATACACTGCACACTAATATTTGTACAGAACTGCCAACGAAAATTATTACTACACTGTAAGTATAGCAATACATCGTCTTATCGGAATTCATGCTAATTATATTCATTTTAAAATTACTTTTTATTTTTGTGTATATATGTTTGTACCAGCTATCCTCGGCTATCTAAATCTGTCTGTACAAGTGCTATCTAGATTTGATAGTCCTTATTTATCATGTGGATTCTGCCTCTACAGTCACATTGATTATAGAGAAGAGGCTGAAAAGTCTTTCTGAAATATATAAAAAAAATGTTACTGCAGAAAAAAACGCAAGTAACATCCCCATTTTACAAAGTATAGAAGAGCACCTACTAAACAATTGGTCCCTCAAAGCAGGTCATGACTCTTGGCTATGGCTTATAGACTGGAGAACTGATTTTAAAGAGCTTTTTTTATTAACTCCGAGTAGTGACCGTGATGTCCAGATTGGCTGCAGGTTTCTTGACCCACACTCAAGAACCTCATAAGCACATTTAATGCTGTTTAGTTTAGGTAAGGAGACCCGAAGCCGGCCCAGGCATGGAGGTCCATACTCAGAACTTGAAAGTCGAATGTGTTAAACCGGCCTTATTCACAGATGTCCATGGGGAAGCTGAATTGTAATTACAGCCTAATTTCACTGGGTGCACTTGGGGGGAAATTCACTGGTAAAGATAACAACTTCTGTCTATCATTAAAGCATTAGTAGTGTAGTGATTTTCCACCTGTAGAACCTCAACACTGTTTAATTAAGTAGTTGGTAGGTTGAAAAGAGATAATCAAGTTAAAACTCCAGTTGATTCAGAAGAAGATAAAAATCAACCATGAATGGCATAGACAAATTTGCCATAAAGCTGAAAAAAATCCTTCCTGATCCGTACTGACAAACTGGAACGAACCTATGTTACCTTTCTACATTAATACCAGTAATCCTATAAATTGTGTTTTTCAAAGTGGATTTGTAATCTTTTTGTAAAAGGGTGTGCCACAAAGAATGAGATTCTCCAGCGCTATATGGCATTTGTATTGAAAGACTGCTGTCCAAGCAGAACCCTGCGGAACCAACGGGAAGAGGAAGAGTTTCGGGGAGGAAATGTCCAGATGGAGAACTGGGTCATGTGGCATTGGTGATGCAGTTTACCGATATAAAAGGCCAGAGCACCAAGGCGGGAAGAGATTTGGCGCCAACCGGTGAGAGGAGCAGGACGTGTGTGCAGGAGGACGCTGAGCCAGGAGGCCTGAATCAGCGTGTCACGGTGTGCTGAAAAGCAGAGTCCAGACGAGGCCAGTCAAGGTCCGTGAACCAGACCACGCCAGTAAAGGCCTGAGGTCCAGTTCTGCACCAGACAAGATCCGAGACCCAGTCTGCGCCGGTCAAGACCTGGGACCCAGACCTCATTCGTCCAGGCCCGATTGACTACCATCGAAGGACAAGCTTCGAAGACCAGTTGGGGACCCCGACCCGGAAGTGGATGTCCGTGGCGGTGAAGTGGAGGCGAGAGTGGACACCTTTGGGCTTGAATATCAGACAAGACCTCATATTACATTACAATTTATTCCAATTTGATCCTATGTATATTTTATATGTATTTTAGTATTTTTGTGTGTATAACATGTATTATTGGTATATTTATTCAGTCTGTTCAGTCTGTTTCACTTTGCTTGTTCTCCAACCTCCTGAATCTCAGTCACAGCAGGTGTATACAGGTGCAAATTAACAGCAATTGCTGCACTAATTCTATTGGACCTAGGATAACATATGATTTAGTATTATGATATATACAGGTGCATCTCACTAAATTAGAATATCATCACAAAGTTTATTTATTTCAGTTCGTCAATACAAAAAGTGAAACTCATCTATTATATAGAGTCATTACAAACAGAGTGATCTATTTCAAGTGTTTATTTCTGTTAAAGTTGATGATTATGGCTTACAGCCAATGAAAACACTAAAGTCATTATCTCAGTAAATCAAAATAATTAACACCTTCAAAGGCTTCCTAAGGCTTCCCTTAGTCTGTTTTAGTAGGCTCCACAATCATGGGGAAGACTGCTGACTTGACAGATGTCCAGAAGGCAGTCATTGACACACTCCACAAGATCCCAGAGTTCCAATTTTCATTTGGAAATCAAGGTCCCAGAGTCTGGAGGAAGAGTGGAGAGGCCACAATCCAAGCTGCTTGAGGTCTAGTATGAAGTTTCCACAATCAGTGATGGTTTGGGGAGCCATATCATCTGCTTGTGTAGGTCCACTGTGTTTTAACAAGACCAAAGTCAGCACAGCCATCTACCAGGAAATTTTAGAGCACTTCATGCTTCCCTCTGCCGACAAGCTTTTAGGAGATGGAAATTTCATTCTCCAGCAGGACTTGGCACCTGTCCACACTGACAAAAGTACCAATACCTGGATTAAAAACAAACGTATCACTGTGCTTGATTGGAAAGCAAACTCGCCTGACCTTAACCCCATAGAGAATCTATGGGGCATTTTCAAGAGGAAGATGAGAGACAACAGACTCATAAATGCAGACGAGCTGAAGGCTGCTATCAAAGCAACCTGGGCTTCAATAACACCTCAGCAGTACCACAGGCTGATCGCCTCCATGCCACGCCGCATTGATGCAGTAATTGATGCAAAAGGAGCCCCGACCAAGTGTTGCGTGCATTCACTCAACACACATTTCAGTAGTCCAACATTTCGGATTTTTAAAACATTTTTCAAGCTGTTATTATAAAGTATTCTAATTTACTGAGATAATGACTTTTGTGTTTTCATTGGCTGTAAGCCAGAATCATCAACATTAACAGAAATAAACACTCTGTAATAACTCTATATAATATATGAGTTTCACTATTTTTATTGAAGAACTGAAATAAATTAACTTTATATCTGTATTAGAGTTTAGAGGTTGGAGATGACCATGATTAAGGCTTTATAAACTGAAACGCGTTGGTTGCCCAGTGTGTCTGCTGGATGTGTGACATGCCATATTTTTAATTGGTTCAAATAAAAGAAGACTTTTTATCACATCTTCCGCTGGATTTTCCCTTTTTTCCTCATCATATTAATTGTGTTGCCTTTTTAAATTTCAGGTCTTATAAAGTGCTAAAATATGTTTTTTTCTTTGGTAGCCTTGCTGCTCCTAATAGAAAACAATATAATGTTTGGTTTTCATTTGGCAGTCAGGCATTGCATGGTATAATTCAGTTTATTAGTGATACACCCAAGTCCTCAATTGGAGATTCAGCAAACAATGTTGCATTTGTTGTAGACTGATTATCCCATTCTGTAACATTAAAGCGACCTATGGTCCGGGGATAAAATATTTCATATAAGGAGGTGTATGGAGCTCCTAGACCTAGAGCCGCCCTTTAAAACACCCGACAGGTGAAGTCGATAACTTTGATTATCTTGCAAGTCAAGAGGTAGAATATATTAGGAAGAATTTTGTCAGATCTTGAAGTTGATGTGCTGGCAGCAGAAAAATGAGAATGTGTAAGCACCTGAGCAACTTTGACAAGAACCAAATTGTGATGGCTAGATAACTACATTGGAGCATCATCAAAATGACTAATCTTGTGGTGTAATCCCTGTATGCGGCGGCTGTTATCAAGTAAAACTGGTCCAAAGAAGGAAAGGACACCTATCAAAAGGTGGCTGAGTCATGAACACCCAAGGCTTAGTGGGTTCATTACGAGTGAATGATACACTATGAACAAGGAAGGGACAGCCAGTAGAGGCAATGTGATGCTGTACGCAAATTTTAGGCCGTATGTTATGGCTGATCGGTTTACATAGTATGTTTTTTTTTCATCTAAAATGTATAAAAATATATAACACAGGCAAATCTGGTATAACAAGTATTGCCAAATGAGGCAAACTGAATCATGACATAATTATTCCATTTAGAGAATTTTGACATTTTAAAACAAATGTCATAGGATATAATTAAGAATCATGCACATTTTTATTTGTAAAATATAATTTATAGCTTTTACAAGGTGGATAACTTATGATTTGGTTCAATGAGAATTTCTGGTCTGTTCCTTGCATTGTGGAAAAGATGACCACAAACTACTAATTCAAAACTCCATCAGGGTGAACTTGATTGGCAGGCGCATTAATTAATTCTGACACCAGCTTGTTGGTACTACATCCCTTAAAGGGAATCTGTCACCACATTTCACCTATCTAAACTACTAATAATGGGCATACAGGTTATACACTGCTGAGAAAAGTCCTACTTGTATGCCTTATATCAGATGCCTTATCGTGGAAAAAATCAGCTTTTGTAACTTTATATAAATGACACGAGAGGGGATTGTAGGGAGAGAAAATAGGAAGCGCAGGCTTCTAAGTGTAGTAGTTAGATTCCAAGGGTATATTCTCAGTATAAATCCACTCACCTATTTGGTGTCTTGAGGTAAAGCATGTAAATCCAATCAGTGGATCACTCCATTCCTCTTTCCATTCAGTTTGCTGCAGAAATCTGGGAGCTGATGAGAGCACTGGACAGAGCTTTCATAGGCGATACCACTTTGTAAATGTTTTTCCCAGCAATATGCGCTCCTGAAGGATGATGATGGAACTTGTTATTCGGATTCAAAAGATAATTTTTATTTCAAACTAAAATACAACCGGTTTCGACTTCTTTGAGTCTTCCTCAGGTATAACATCATGCATATAGAAAGATCTATCTACACACATTTTAGAGCAGATATCCCTGCTTGTCATTTTGGGTGGGGACTGAAAGATCTGTTTTTCAGACACACCCAGATACTCAGATATGCAGGATTTTGCACTCTGGGGAATTTAACAAAACCCATATACTAAATGACTTTCATACAGTTTTTTTCCATAAAAAAATTTTTTCCACAACAAATTTTTTTTTTCACACAGAAAATATTTTCTTTTCTAAAAACACTATAAATATAATTTTACCATATATAAAATGTCTTTTAAAATGTTATTAAACATACTAAAAGTGTGATTTCATACAGAAATGTAAAATCCTGCAAACATGTCCATTATGACAAAATTTAAAACCCTTTCTTTCTTCATATTATAGCCATTTTCAAATACAATTTTGTAAAAAAACAAAAAAAACAAAACCAAAAAAAAAAAAAACCATAAATAAATAAAAAAAAAAAAAATAAAAAAAATGTATATATATACCTGTCAATATTTATATGTCATATACCCTCTATAAAATCGTTTAATCCATCTGGGTATAATGTACCCAGACGGAAGATCCAATATGATTCTTTCCGGTTTAAATTTTGTACCCTATTAGTACAATTCTCTGGTATTTGCTCCAACGGGGTCACGGGAATATTGAATGTTTTATTATGCTTCAAACATAAGTGCCGAGATAAGCTCTGTTTTAAAAAAACATTTTTGGTATTGTGCCTGTGGCCATTCATACGGGATCGTAGGGACTGGATGGTCCGACCCACGTATTTCAGGCCACAGGCACAGGTAATGACATATATCACAAAATCACTATCACACGTTAATTTTTGTGTGATTGCTCTGGTTTCACCCCTACTGTACGATGTAATATACTGAGTCATATGATTGATGATTTCGCAGGTACAATATTTTCGGGAACCACATCGATGGACCCCCAGTTTGAAAGCATTCGTTTTATTTATCCTAGTTTTTTCTTTTTTCTTTATACATTCCCGTTCCCCATCTTTGGTCATTCTGAGATTACTAGGGGCAATTATACCCTTCACTGTTTGGCCCCTACGAAAGGTAATATTGGGTCTATCTGGTAAAAGTTTTTTCAAAAATGTATCCTTTTTCAACAAGTACCAGTATTTATTTAAAATGTTTCTTATCTCCTTATTACTACAATTAAAAGCGGTAATAAAATTATACTGCCACCCATCTTTTTTTCTTTCCTTATTCTTATTAATTATCTGCTCAGGTTTTTCTCCTCCTTCCTTGGTTATCTCCTCCTTCCTTGGTTATCTCCTCCTCCACATCCTTATTTTTGTTATTCTCTCTAGATAAGCACTCCTGCTGGGTTCTTGCTAGATTAGTTCCGTATGCTGCCATAATTAATCGTTTTGGATATTTCTTATCTGTAAACCTATTGATCAGAACTTTTGATTGTTCCACATAATCTTCCTTATTTGTATTATTTCTCCTAATTCGACGGAATTGGCTATAAGGAATGTTTTGCTTCCATTTTTGATGGTTGTGCGCTCCGAAAATCAAGGAAGCATTAGTATCAGTTTTCTTAAAGTACATTTTAGTGCTGATTTTTTTATTTTTATGGGATATTTCTAAATCGAGGAAATTTATTTTTTCTTTATTAACCTGTGCATAAAACGTGATGCCCCAGTCATTCCTATTTAATGTCGTGATGAATTCTTGAGCTTCAACTTCAGTACCTTTCCAAAAAACTGTCAGATCGTCAATATAGCGACTATAATATAATATATTGTTGCAGTAGGGGTGCTGACACAAGGGCAATGAGGACTCAAAGCACCCCATGAAAAAATTTGCAAAACTTGGGGCTACCCGAGTCCCCATCGCTGTGCCAAGCCACTGTATATACAATTGCCCCTGGTAAGTGAAAAGGTTATGTTCCAATATGAATTTTAGACCCATTATTAAAAATCATCTCTGATTTTCTGGCATATCTACTATCTCATTCAAATAATGTGAAACTGAATTGATTCCCAATATGTGTTCAATATTGGAGTAGAGAGCATGTACGTCTAAGGTTATGAACATGTAATCTTCGTCCCATACAAAATTTTCACATTCTTTTATTAATTGACTGGAGTCTAGGAGAAAAGAAGGTAATTTTCTAACTAGATCCTGTAAGTGCAGATCAATGTAATGCGACAGTTGACTGGTTAGTGACCCTATACCCAAAATGATCGGTCATCCGGGAGGTTTCACAGGGTTTTTATGCACCTTTGGCAGGTGATAAAAGAGGGCTGTATTTGGATTTTTGTTAGTCAGGAATCGTTTTTTCCCTTTTATTTATGATGTCTTGTTTAAAGGCAGTGTCTATCAACCTATGATATTCTTCAATATGTTTTTTGGAAGGGTCAACATCTAATTTTTTATAATATTTTACGTCTGATAATATATTGTATGCTTTCCTCCAAATAGTCATCTCGGTCCATAGGTTGATAGACACTGCCTTTAAACAAGACATCTTAAATAAAAAGGAAAAATGATTCCTGAGTTACAAAAACTCAAATACAGCCTGTAACATACCTGGCAGCGGGCTTGGATAGTGCACCATCTCCCGCTATGCAAGATCGCAAACTTGATCTTCAGTCCGGTCTGCTAGCGTGGCTTCTTTTCATGCTGTCTCTGTTCTGACTGCTTAGGGCGGTGGCCCGGTCATTTCCTGTTTCTTGTAGCTGCTGTGGGCACACCCCTAATGCGTTCCCAGCCTATTGCTGTCTGTCACTTGATATTTAAACCAGCTCCACCTTGGAGCTGATGCCTGAGCAATTCTTACCCTCAGAGAGCTCCTAGCCTCTGATCTGCCAGGTCCCTGCCCGCTCTGTCTTGCTCACCGCTCCGGCGGCTCCTGCCTGCTCTGTCTTGCTCACCGCTCCGGCGGCTCCTGCCTGCTCTGTCTTGCTCACCGCTCCGGCGGCTCATGCCTGCTTTGTCTTGCTCACCACTCCGGCGGCTCCTGCCTGCTCTGTCTTGCTCACCACTCCGGCGGCTCATGCCTGCTGTCTTGCTCTCCGCTCCAGCGGCTCCTGCCTGCTCTGTCTTGCTCACCGCCCCGGTGGCTCCTGCCTGCTCGGCCTTGCTCACCGCTCCGGTGGTCTTCCCTCTGCTCTGCCTTTGCTCACCGCACTCGCGGTTTCGTCCTGCTCTGCCTTGCTCACTGCTCCGGCGGTTTCGCCCTGCTCTGCTTGCTCACCGCTCTGGCGGTGTCTCTCTGCTCTGTCTTGCCCACCGCTCCAGCAGTTCCTCTCTGCTTTGCTTGTCTACCGCATCTGCGGTTTTGTTCCTGAGTCCCAGTCTGTACTGGACCCTATCCAGTCTGCGCTCCAACCCGCTAGTGACTCCCTGTCTGCACTCCAGCCGTGCCTGCCAGTACCTCCCTGTCTGCATACCAGTTGAGCCTGCCTACACCCACCTGTCAGTGTGCCAGCCTAACCTGCCAGTTCCTGTATTCCTCGGTGTGGGTCAACAGCCGTGTCAGGGGTTTGACCAGGAGTAGCACCTGGTCCCTCTGCTCGGTTCCTCCCTGGTGCACGGCGTCGTAGCCATCGGGTTGATACTTAGTTACGCCCCTCCAGGCACTCTCCGGTTCATGGCACAGTGGGATTACTAATCACGCACACGCTAGTCAGTCCGGGCGTGTGCATAACAGTTTGCTCAGGCCATGGTTCCCGTTGAGCCCCACGGCCCTTCGCTCAGAGAGACATTTTCTGGCAAAAACGTGCACCAAGAAATTTTTTTTTCGCAAGCTGATGTCCAGGCGATGTACGCACCAGCCCAAATGGAGCTTTCTGCACCCATTCCTGCGGATTCGCCACGGTACTATGGGGATCCTAAACAAAGCCGTGCGTTTGTGGAGCAATGCATGCTGCATTTCAAGTTCTACCCTCTCTATTTTCCTACCGATTGGGCTAAAGTGGCATTTATGATATCCTACCTAGCGTGTGATGCCTTGAAATGGATCACCCCCCCTATGGGAAGCATGGGATCCTATCGTCCTTGACCTGCAGGCCTTCCTGGTGGCCTTTCTAATGGTCTTCGATGACCCCAATCCTGAAGCCTCTGCTAAAGCTTCCCTTCCCAATATCCCGGAGCAGCCCCGATGGGTAATGTGTGTGGGTAACTCACCAGTTCTCCAGCCTGAAGAGACTGCTGCCCACCCAGAATCCTCACAGGATGACTACGCTCCACAGAATACTTCTCTTCCCAACCTCAAGAGGCAGTCCAGACGTGCTAGGCGTAGAGGCAAGCCATCACGCCAGGTTCTGTCCTCCCAAAGACCTCCTGTTTCCTAGCCTGTAGAAGCAGCTACCCGCATGGAGTCCATGAAGGTTGACCATGTTCGGCAGGCAAAGCAGAGGCAAAAAATCGGATTGCAGTCCCGCTGTGGTTGTTTGGGACCCCCTGACGGTCTTTGTCCAGTGAAGGTTGGAGAATCCCAAGACATTAGGCCTGTAGGAGAGGCTGCCCTGGGCGTTAGTGTTTCCTCTCCACAGATGACCATGACTGTCTCCGGGGCAAGTAAAAGCCTCGGATTAATCGGAAGTTTCGGGCTTAAAGCCTTGAAGAGTCAGTGTCTGATTCCCGTCCGAAAACTCCAGAAGCCGGTTTGGGCATTGTCAGCAGAAGGACGAGCCCTACTCAGAAACAGTCAAAAGATGTCTGTACAAATTAAGCTCCAGATTGGAGCATTACACTTGAAGAAGCTTTCCTTTCATGTGCTGACTGGTTTACCCAGAAGTCGTCCAGAGCCGAGAGATCTAGTGCCCGCTCAGGTCTGGAGACCTTGCATGGTGTATCCTGGGGGACTGCTAAGGTACAAGGGGTGTCCAGTCCCCATATCTTCAGGACAGTGAGCAATGTCTTCTTCTTCTTCACCAGATCTGCTAGTCGCTGACTCCCTGTGCGCTGAAGTCTCCGAAGGAAGAGAAGCAGAGGCAATGTCCCCACACAGTCTCGACGATTGTACCAATGATCTGGCTTCAGGTACCGTCCCGCCTCACAGACATGTCATCTCTGAAACCAGTTTGAGGATGGTCCCTAAGCATGGACCCTCCATCTTTAACAAATCTGGCCTTGCGTCCATCGAGGCGGTGGATACTCCCAAGTCTCTGCACCCCTTCAACCAGGCGGAGGACCTCCAGTTGCCTCCTGAATCCTCCGGGGTGCTACCTGATAACAATTGGAGTGAGACTTTCCTACACCCTGTACCTGATACCTCGCTCACTTCGTCCAGTGAACTTGACCAAGTGTACCCCGAAGCAGCGGTTACCCCCGAGTCTCTGCACCCCTCCAACCAGGCGGAGGACCTCCAGTTTTCTCCTGAACCCTCTGGGGTGCTACCTGATAACAAATGGAGAGAGACTTTCCTACACCCTGTACCTGATACCTCGCCCACTTTATGCAGTGAGCTTGACAAAGTGTACTTGGAAGCAGTGCTTACCCCCGAGTCTCTGCGCCCCTCCAACCAGGCGGAGGACCTCCAGTTGTCTCCTGAACCCTCTGGGGTGCTATCTGATTACAAATGGACAGAGACTTTCTTACACCCTGTTCCTGGTACTTCACCCACTTCATCTGGTGCTGAAGATGGCTTGATGGGAGGAAGCATCCCAGTTACCAAGATGATGAGACCAGTTTCGTTTCCTCTAGTGGACAGAAGAGGTAATCCTCTTGAAGAGAAGGATTGGCCTCCAAATTCTCTGCCGATCACTCTTGCAGGCTTGAAGAAGAGGGGGCGCAAAGGGGGGGTACTGTAACATACCTGGCGGCGGGCTTGGATAGTGCACCATCTCCCACTATGCAAGATCGCAATCTTGATCTTCAATCCAGTCTGCTAGCCTGGCTTCTTTTCGTGCTGACTGTTTGTCTATGTTCTGACTGCTTAGTGCGGCGGTCCGGTCACTTCCTGTTTCTTATAGCTGCCGTGGGCACACCCCTAATGCGTTCCCAGCCTATTGCTGTCTGTCACTTGATATTTAAACCAGCTCCACCTTGGAGCTGATGCCTGAGCAACTCTTACCCTCAGAGAGCTCCTAGCCTCTGATCTGCCAGGTCCCGTTCTGTTTTCCTGCCTGTCCATCTTCCTGGAGGCTGTATTTCCAGGCCTGTCTGAACACGCTCCTAGCCTGTTCATCCCGCCCTCTGGGGGCCGTATACCCAGACCTGTTATCTGTGTCTTCTAGCCTGTTTGTCCGCCTTCCTGGAGGCTGTATTTCCAGGCCTGTCTGAACACGCTCCTAGCCTATTCGTCCCGCCCTCTGGGGGCCGCATACCCAGACCTGTTATTTGTGTCTTCTAGCCTGTTTGTCTGCCTTTCTGGGGACCGTATACCCAGACTGGCTCCTGTGTCTCGCTGCAGTGTCAGTTCCTGGCTGAACACTCAGTTCCTGTCTGAACACTCTCCTAGCCTGTTACCTGTTCTGCTCTATGTCCGTATCTTCCCTTTTTCTGCAGAGTCTGAACCGGCACCTAACTCCTACTCGTTGTCGCTGTACTTCCGTTTGTAAGTTTAGAGTCCACTCGATATTTCATTGCAAGTACCTTGTGAGTATCTGGCTCGGCCTTTCCCTTCCAGTCTGTTCCGCGTGAACAGAGCCCTGTTCTGCCCGCTCTGTCTTACCGCTCCGGCGGTTCCTGCCCGCTCTGTCTTGCTCACCGCTCCGGCGGCTCCTGCCTGCTCTGTCTTGCTCATCGCTCCGGCGGCTCCTGACCGCTCTGCTTTGCTCACCTCTCCGGAGGCCCCTGCCTGCTCTGTCATGCTCACCGCTCTGGCGGCTCCTGCCTGCTCTGTCTTGCTCACTCCTCCGGCGGCTCCTGCCCGCTCTGTCTTGCTCACCTCTCCGGCGGCTCCTGCCTGCTCTGTCTTGCTCACCGCTCCAGCGGCTCCTGCATGCTCTGTCTTGCTCACCCCTCCGGCGGCTCCTGCCTGCTCTGTCTTGCTCACCGCTCCGGCAGCTCCTGCCTGCTCTGTCTTGCTCACTGGTCCGGCGGCTCCTGCCTGCTCTGCCTTGCTCACCGCTCCGGCGGTCTTCCCTCTGCTCTGCCTTTGCTCACCGCAATCGCGGTTTCGTCCTGCTCTGCCTTGCTCACCGCTCCGGCGGTTTCGCCCTGCTCTGCTTGCTCACCGCTCCGGCGGTGTCTCTCTGCTCTGTCTTGCCCACCGCTCCGGCGGTTCCTCTCTGCTCTGCTTGTCTACCACATCTGCGGTTCTGTTCCAGGGTCCCTGTACTGGACCCTATCCAGCCTGCGCTCCAACCCGCTAGTGACTCCCTGTCTGCACTCCAGCCGTGCCTGCCAGTACCTCCCTGTCTGTATACCAGTCGAGCTTGCCTACACCCGCCTGTCAGTGTGCCAGCCTAACATGCCAGCTCCTGTATTCCCCGGTGTGGGTCAACAGCCGTGTCCGGGGTCTGACCTGGAGTAGCACCCGGTCCCTCTGCTCGGTTCCTGCCTGGTGCACGGCGTCGTAGCCGTCGTGCGACCTGGGTCGGATCGGGTTGATACTCAGTTACGCCCCTCCAGGCACTCTCCGGTTCATGGCACAGTGGGATCACTAATCACGCACATGCCAGTCAGTTCGGGTGTGTGCATAACACAGCCCTCTTTTATCACCTGCCAAAGGTGCATAAAAACCCTATGAAACCTCCCGGACAACCGATCATTTCGGGTATAGGGTCACTAACCAGTCAACTGCCGCATTACATCGATCTGCACTTACAGAATCTAGTTAGAAAATTACCTTCTTTTCTCCTAGACCCCAGTCAATTAATAAAAGAATGTGAAAATTTTGTATGGGACGAAGATTACATGTTCATAACCTTAGACGTACATGCTCTCTACTCCAATATTGAACACATATTGGGAATCAATTCAGTTTCACATTATTTGAATGGGATAGTAGATATGCCAGAAAATCAGAGACGATTTTTAATAATGGGTCTAAAATTCATATTGGAACATAACCTTTTCACTTACCAGGGGCAATTGTATATAAAGTGGCTTGGCACAGCGATGGGGACTCGGGTAGCCCCAAGTTTTGCAAATCTTTTCATGGGGTGCTTCGAGTCGTCATCGCCCTTGTGTCAGCGCCCCTACTGCAACAATATATTATATTATCATCGCTATATTGACGATCTAATAGTTTTTTGGAAAGGTACTGAAGTTGAAGCTCAAGAATTCATGACGACATTAAATAGGAATGACTGGGGCATCACGTTTTCTGCACAGGTTATTAAAGAAAAAATTAATTTCCTCGATTTAGAAATATCCCATAAAAATAAAAAAATAAGCACTAAAACGTACTTTAAGAAAACTGATACTAATGGCTTCCTCGATTTTCGGAGCGCACACCATCAAAAATGGAAGCAAAACATTCCTTATAGCCAATTCCGTCGAATTAGGAGAAATAATACAAATTAGGAAGATTATGTGGAACAATCAATAATTCTGATCAATAGGTTTACAGATAAGAAATATCCAAAACGATTAATTATGGCAACATACAGAACTAATCTAGCAAGAACCCAGCAGGAGTGCTCATCTAGAGAGAATAACAAAAATAAGGATGTGGAGGAGGAGATAACCAAGGAAGGAGGAGATAACCAAGGAAGGAGGAGAAAAACCTGAGCAGATAATTAATAAGAATAAGGAAAGAAAAAAAAAGATGGGTGGCAGTATAATTTTATTTCCGCTTTTAATCGTAGTAATAAGGAGATAAGAAACATTTTAAATAAATACTGGTACTTGTTGAAAAAGGATACATTTTTGAAAAAACTTTTACCAGATAGACCCAATATTACCTTTCGTAGGGGCCAAACAGTGAAGGGTATAATTGCTCCTAGTAATCTCAGAATGACCAAAGATGGGGAACGGGAATGTATAAAGAAAAAAGAAAAAACTAGGATAAATAAAACGGATGCTTTCAAACTGGGGGTCCATCAATGTGGTTCCCGAAAATGTTGTACCTGCAAAGTTATCAATCATATGACTCAGTACATTACATCGTACGGTACGGGTGAAACCAGAGCAATCACACAAAAATTAACGTGTGATAGTGATTTTGTGATATATGTCATTACCTGTGCCTGTGGCCTGCAATACATGGGTCGGACCATCCAGTCCCTACGATCCCGTATGAATGGCCACAGGCACAATACCAAAAATGGGTTTTTAAAACAGAGCTTATCTCGGCACTTATGTTTGAAGCATAATAAAACATTCAATATTCCCGTGACCCCGTTGGAGCAAATACCTGAGAATTGTACTAATAGGGTACAAAATTTAAACCGGAAAGAATCATATTGGATCTTCCGTCTGGGTACATTATACCCAGATGGATTAAACGATATTATAGGGGGTATATGACATATAAATATTGACAGGTATATATATATACATATATTTTTTTTAATTATTTTTTTTATTATTTATTTATTTATGGGGGGGGTTTGTTTGTTTTTGTTTTATTTTTTTACAAAATTGTATTTGAAAAATGGCTATAATATGAAGAAAGAAAGGGTTTTAAATTTTGTCATAATGGACATGTTTGCAGGATTTTACATTTCTGTATGAAATCACACTTTTAGTATGTTTAATAACATTTTAAAGACATTTTATATATGGTAAAATTATATTTATAGTGTTTTTAGAAAAGAAAATATTTTCTGTGTGAAAAAAAAATTTGTTGTGCAAAAATTTTTTTTATGGAAAAAACTGTATGAAAGTCATTTAGTATATGGGTTTTGTTAAATTCCCCAGAGTGCAAAATCCTGCATATCTGAGTATCTGGGTGTGTCTGAAAAACAGATCTTTCAGTCCCCACCCAAAATGACAAGCAGGGATATCTGCTATAAAATGTGTGTATATAGATCTTTCTATATGCATGATGTTATACCTGAGGAAGACTCAAAGAAGTCGAAACCGGTTGTATTTTAGTTTGAAATAAAAATTATCTTTGAATCCGAATATCAAGTTCCATCATCATCCTTCAGGAGCGCATATTGCTGGGAAAAACATTTACAAAGTGATTTATATAAATGACGGTATGTAAAGTTCATTCACCATTGGGGTGTGGTGCAGTCTCAGCCTTGCTCGGATCCAGCTGTGATCCTTGTGTGCACTAAGACTTATTATGGTGGTAGCAGCATTTGTAATGGCTCAATAAAAGCTATGTTTTATTCAAGTTTATAACCTGATACGCTGGATCATTCCTCCTATTTTCTGATTCATATAAATGACCTCTTCCAGGCAATGGGGAGGATGTTGTCTGGAAGACAACTCTGCTTCCAGAGCTTATTTTACATGAAGGGGGAGTTATCAGTGTGATGTGTAATGGCCGCTCTCTGCTCTCCTGATCTCACTGCAGAGCTGTGTGTGATTATACCTGACACATCTGCAGGTTCCTCTCAGTTTCAGCTTCCATCTCACAGGCAGACAGGGTTGAAATATTGTTGCAATACAGCAGAGCTCAAGAGCTGCTAAAATTAGAAAAAATGCAAATTTAATTTCTCCTGTTTTGTGTTAGTTACTTGTCTCACACTGATAACTCCCCCTTTTATTTAAAATAAGCTCTGGAGGCCGAGTTCTCTTGCAGGCAGCGTCCTCCCCATAACCTTGAAGAGGTCAATTTACATATAAGAAAAATGTGGATTTCTCTGGGATTAGACATCTGATTGTAGATATCAAGGTTTTATTCAGCTTCCTATGACCTGCATGCCCATATAAATGGCATAGGAGGATTGATTCTACTGACAGATTCCCTTTAAGCCTTGTAAGTTACATGGTGGAGTCTCAATGGAGGGGATATATTTTTGGTATATCCCACTCTTTATCAATTGTAATGAGATCTGAGGAGAGTCATCATCTCTTTACTTTTCACTCCATCATGTTCCTCAGACTACACCAGAACAAATATTGTAGTCTGGCAGAGTGAATTTTCCCACCATCAGATAATATCATTGCCATAAAGAAATCTACCTGGTCTGCAACTGTAACGTGGCGCAGGGTGGTAGCTGTGGGCAAAGTGCTCTTCTTTCACGACCCGGCACGCTACATGATGATGGGGTACTGGCTGGGTGTGTGGACTTTGAAGGGGGCACTATGCACTTGCAGGCTGCATGATGCCAGTGACTTTGGCTGGCCAGGACCAGATGTCGAAAGGTTCAATGAGGGAGACCACTAGTCAGCATTAAACAGTTTTTTACTGAACAGTAACTTGGTGGGAATTATGTACAATAGATAACAGGTGCATAACTTCATGAACATTTCCTTTACAACATGTAGCATCTTCACACATGGTCTCGCTACCTCTTCCAGTCTTACTTTCTTCTCTCCCCAAGTTCCTCTGCCTTCATCACAACTCAGCACAGTAATACAGTCCTGTAAATGAGATTCCTGACATCAACACGCATTCTTTTCCCCCATAGGGGAGCTAGTTTACCACTATGGCTGTTATTTAGCTTATCTGCTTGCTGATGCCTGGTGCACTCTCTTCATGTAATGTTCCCTGTTCCATCTTGGCCAGTTACGTCTCCGGCTTGAGTCTTCATGTCATGTTCCCTGTTCCAGCTTGGCCCGTTACCTCTCCGGCTTGAATACTTAGGGCAGTACTGTTAGGCTCGGTGTCCTATCTCAGGACCAGTCTCCATTGCCTCACTCTGTCTTTCTGTAGTTTTTCCTCATCTCTACTCCGGATCTTGCTATCCTCTTCTTCAGTCTCCACTCATATCAGGGTCACCCACGTCAAGTGGCTCTGCTGACTAGTCAGACCATAGGTCTGCTTCTGTTGCATGCTGAGCCCTATCTGAAGTTCTAGAAGGAAACGGTCTCTGTCCCTTCACTTTTCCACTCCCACTCTGGGCTAGTCCCAAACATTAACCGTAACTTACTCTACTGTTGGGCAGAATAAAACTTTGTCACTAATAATGAATGTCACAATACACATTACAATAATACATGTGTCTTTAAGTGGAAATGTGGGCAGTATGTCCATCTCCTTACACAACAATGTTTAGTTAGGTGGTACATAACAAGAAACATCCACATGAATGCCAGGACCCAATATTTTCCAACAGAACAGTGCCTACAGCATCACACTGCCTCCGCCGACTTGTCTTCTTTCTATAATTCATCCTGAATAGTGATGCTATCTTTTCCCCAGGTAAGTGATGCACATGTACCCCATCATCTATATGATATAAAACAAAATGTGATTCATTAGTCCAGGCCTCTCCACAAGATCTTCCATTTTGGAAATGCTCTGATCCAGTGGTCTAACCATCACAATTTTGCCTCTGACAAAGTTGGCCATTTTACAGGCTTTTAACGCATCAACATCTCTCACTTGCAGCCTAATATATTGTACACTTGTACAAGTGCCATTATCTTAAGATAATTAGGCTCTGAAACATCGAGACCAACGATTTTCTTGCTAGTCTTGATGAGGAGGAATGCTGGAGTCAGACGCTCTTAATTCATTAAGACTGGAGAGATATTTCTGGTGTAGAGAATACTGCAACTCAGCATGCATTAGATGAGCTGTGGCATCATGCCCCAGCTGCACAACAGATTTGTCCCACCTCTGACCAGTTATACACATCTACTACTTAAATCACGCCCACCTTAATATAAAATACCAGGGATTGGTATTTTATATTAAGGTGGGGGTACATGAGTAAACAGATATTACAGCAGGGAATAACAGCTGATTCTTTTTGTGAGGTAAAACATTTCTCTGCCTGTTTTTAAACAATGTTTTACTTCAAAGAAAGAATCAGCTGTGATCCCCTGTTGTAAAGTCTATATTCTCTTTTTCTCCCTCCCCTGCCCAGGAGCTGTGGTATGATCAGACCATGTTCTGTACACGGTCAGACACAGCCATTACACAGTACACAGCAGGGGAACATTTATAAGATTATCTCAGCACAGGAACATTTTATTTAATTGCATTCAATTGTGGAACTTATTATTATTCCAAGATCTATTGTTTAAAATTAACTTTTGTTCATGGGAAAACCCCTTTAATGTTATTCACTTCTCCTGTCAGTGATATTGAGGTTATGACCGATTGTTCTCTACTATATTTTCCCTCTATCTAGAATACATGGTATATCAATCGTCTAAACGTTCATTGTCTACAATGAACGAAACAAAAGTTACAGAATTTATTCTTTTGGGTTTCGGAAACCTTCACGGTTTCAATATTTTATTTTTCATTCTCTTCTTGATCATCTTTTTTTTCACAGTTATAGGAAACCTTATGATCATTGTCCTTGTTTTAGTCAACAGTAAGCTCCAATTCCCCATGTATTACTTCCTGTGCCATCTTTCCTTTTCTGACCTTGTGATTAGCACGAATGTTGTTCCCAACATGCTTGGTGCCATTCTGTACGGAGGTAAAACAATGACTTACATAGGCTGCATCATCCAATTTTACTTCTTCACTGGTACAATTATTACGGAGTGTTTTCTTCTTTCAGTGATGTCCTATGATCGATACCTGGCTATCTGTAACCCCTTAAGATACTCTAGTATCATGGACCTTAAATTTCAAAACTGTCTTTCACTATGGCCATGGTTACTGGGTCTTACTCTTAATATTACAGGAATCATACCTGTTTCAAAGTTTAATTTTTGCCGTGGTAATATCATTGACCATGTCTACTGTGACCTTTTACCTCTTCAGAAGCTTTCTTGCTCGGACACTTCTTTTGTTGAACTGGAAGTCTTTTTATTATCTATGCCAACATTTATCCTTCCTTGTGCTTTTATCATTGGAACCTATGTTTATATCTTCTTCGCTATAGCTAAGATCCCATCTACAATTGGCAAACAAAAAACCTTTTCTACCTGCAGTTCTCATCTTATTGTTGTGGGGGCATTTTATGGGACATTAATAGCTAAATATATGATTCCATCTCGAGGACAGTCCTTGATTATTAATAAGATTGTTTCCCTATTACATTCTTTAATCACCCCTTTATTTAACCCTATGATATATAGCTTCAGAAACCAGGACATAAAGATTGCATTCAGAAAATGTTTTTCTCAATAATAAAATTGTATCCAATTTTAACTATCAATCTCCTATGATTATTCCGTCATTAACCTAGATATTGAAAGGGATTCTCTGCTGTGTACAAGTTTTACTTGTTAGAAACATCCTCCAAAAGTATTCTGATTACCGATAATCTCTTGGGGAATCTAATAGTGGAAGGGTTTCATATTCCTGCAGTGCCACCACAGGAAAAGTGAGGTATTACACAGTACCCAGAAAAACTATTGGGCTTTCTGTATAAAGCATCCTCCAGAGTAAGAGGCAATCTTTGTAGCCTATCTCTGCTCTTAATAATAGATGAGATGAATGTGGGATCTCCTTCTATTTACTGTGGTATTCAATTTGTCCAATGTATGTTCATTCTATATTGATTGAATTTTCAAAATAAAGCATGATGTAGAAAACTAAAAAAAAAACATTTGACTACTAAAATATTTAGGATCAATGTTTGAAGAAATGTGAATTACACATAATCACTCACATGAATCAAAGGAAGAACTGAAGTCACCAATAATTACTAAGAAGAAAGTAACACATACTGTGAAGTTCTGCATATGAAAGTCTCCCTTTTACAGGGGATAATTGAGCCACCAACCAAAAAAGAAGACAAAGTAGAGAATTATTTGTAGAGAATAGAACAAAGAAAATAGCAATAAAAACAGTAGAGGGTGAAAAAAGGGGTAGTAGAAATCATCTCCCAACATCTGTGACTACTGTAGGTATTTTTAAGTAAAGTTTATGAATAAAGGGAAGAAAATCATGGTACCTGTTCATTCTTTTGACTTTATGAGATAAATTCTTCCATAGATGTATGAAAACTGCTTATCCATCTACTTGCCCTAGGTACTCTGCTTCTTTGATGCTCAATATCAGATCAGTGGGGGTCCAACAACCGGCATGTAAACACTGTACGGAGCTAAAACTACACAGAACTGGCCGCTCCACTGTTCTTCACTCAATCCCATTCACTTGTATATTTAGCTTGGAATAAGAGCTGAACTGCAGTACCCAAGTGCTGCCACTAAGCAGTGTATGGAGCTGTGCTGTTCTGACTCTATTCTATACACTGTTTACATCTAGCCACCATTGTAGCTGATAACACTGTACTTGGGGGTGGCAGGTTTAAGACCCTCAACAATCTGACATTGATTGTCCTAAGATAGGTCATCATTGTCAAAGTAGTAGGCTGCCACTTTACCTGGGTTTCATTAAATATGTTTCACAACAGTGATACCCAACCTTTCTTAACTTAAGGCCATGGCCCCACTATCAGTATTTGGTCAGTATTCGGTCAGTGTTTTTTCTCAGGAGTGGGAGCCAAAACCAGGTGAGGAACAATCAGAGAAAAGGTATAATAGAAACAAGTCACCAATTCTGCATTTATCACCCACTCCTGGTTTTGGCTCCCACTCCTGAGAAAAATACTGACCGAATACCGACCAAATACTGATAGTGGGGCTGTGGCCTAAGAGTCAAATTCAGCTCTAAAAGAGGTTCGCGAGCCACATCCAGAGCCATCCTTCCACCCCGAGTAGTGACATCCAGCTCATGCCTCCACCACAGTAGTAATACCCAGAGCCCCCTTTGGTTAAGTGCACACGTAGCATTTTCGCTGCAGTTTTTCGGCACGGAAATGCATCAAAAACGCTTGGTAATCAGTCTACCAGCTAATGCAATGGCAATCCTGATGCGCTGCGCACATGATGCGGAAATTTCCGCTCAGGATTGCCATTGCATTTTAAAATGCAGCATTTCCTTTCTATGCAGCGCTTCCCATCCATCGACTTTAATTGAACCGCAGAAAACGCGCAGGTATAATATTTATACCTGCGGATTTATCATGGTTGAATTAAAAGTCAATGGGCCGCGGAAGCGCTGCAAAAATGCTGCGAGTGGTACCTGGGTCGGATGGGCTACTACTCCCCTGATCTGATCGCCGCTCTTGCTGAGGGCTGAGGGGAGTAGTAGTCTCCTCAGCCAAGCTGGGACTGAGCACGGTGTAAAAAAAAAAAAAGTAAAAAATTAAAAATAAATGCTACCCGGCATCCTCCCGATCCTTGGTCCTCGTGATGTCATCAGCTAGGTAACCGGCGGTACACTACTGGGAGCGTGCTCGCTCCTAGTAGTGTACATCGCTGTGCTGCCAGGACCTGCAGTCAAGTGAGCCCTCAGTTGAAGATCTCACTTTACGGCACCGGTGTTGCGTGGGAACAGTCTCAAGAATGTACTGTACATTCTGAAGACAGTACTGATCTTCAGCTGATGAACCCATGTGACCTCACTCCTGCAGCAGCACGTACACTGACAGGAATGATTTTCCACCCCTGTCAGTGTACATTGCTGTCTTCTACAACAGTGACATCAGTGATTGCTGATGTCACTGCTGTAGAAGTGACCCGGATCGCCGAGGGACAATCCAATGGACTACGTCATGATGGCAGATAGGTGAAGGATATGGTTGTTTTTTATTTTTATTTTTTTTCAGGAGACGAGGGATTCGGGGACAGAGCGTATAATCAAAAAATTATTAAAACCGTGTGTATTTTTATTTCATTAAAATACTTTATTCTGGCCGTGTCTTTTATTGAAAAAACATTGTAAACTTTAGTACGCAATTAGTAATGGGGGCATCTTCTAGACGCCCTCCATTACTAACCTTGGCTTCATGTCAGCCGCCAATACAAGGCTGACATGAACCCAAACCCCATTACCCTACTCGCCACCGCTACAGGGCAGTGGGAAGAGCGGAGGCGAAGTGCCAGATTTGGCGCATCTTATGGATGCGCCATTTCTTGGACTGCTGAGGGGTGATATTATTAGTCGCGAAGGGGGCTAGTATCTATGGCCCCTTCCCTGGCTATTAAAATCAGCCCGCAGCTGTTTGTTTAGCCTTTTCTGGTTAGCATTTATAGGGGGACCCTACGTCAAGTTTTTTTTGGCATCACCTTGTAATCTAGCCAGTTAAGGCTAAACAAACAGCTGTGGGCTGATATTAATAGCCAGGGAACATTGTTGGATAATGGCCCCTTCCTCCGGCTACTAATATTAGCCCACAGTGATCGGCTTTCCCTCTGCTGATTATAAAAATGACACGGGAGCCCACACCATTTTTTTTTTAATTTTAGGCTCTGTGCCCATGATCCAGACGTAGCAGTACTTTGGACGCATATTTTGCTGCATCCAAAACATTGCATTCTATTGAACGCAGGTAAATCCGTATGTGTTCACTGAACCATGTGTATTTACATTCTAATGGTCAAATTTTTGTTGTGGAGACTAGCGACTCCACAAGAGAATTTGACATACTGCGGTCCTGAAAGACGCGCCGCATGTCAGTTTCCACGGGTGATTCGCAGCCTCAGAAATCCCATCCACTATGCCCTAACATCTGGACGCTGGGGGTTTGATGCTGTATAAACATGCAGCGTCAAACCTGCAGCGGCTCCTGATAGTGGCCACGTACCCAAGCTCACTCGCAGCATGTCAATTTCTGTAGCGGACACACTAGTCTCCCCTTCAGATTTTGACAGATTGAAGTGTCATTATATGTGGTTGGTTCACATGTACCGACAACAAAAGTGTGGCATTAGAACACCGCGTTTTAGACGCAGCAAAAATACGCTGCATCCAAAGCGCTGCTTGTTGCTGATCAGGGGGACATAGCGGCTAACAAAACAGCTGTGAGCTGTTAATAATAGCCAGAGACCATGTTTGCCTAATGGCACCTTCCTAGGCTAAAAATAGCAGCTCACAGCTGCCCCACAAATTACATGAATGGGAATGCTAATGAAGGTTGGGTGAATGGGATTAGCTGACACCTAGCTCTTTTGTTTGGTGATGACAAGGTGTCAATCAGACCCTTTCATTACCAAACCTAATTAAAGTAAAAGAGTTAAATAAACACACAGACATAGAGCAAACACTTTATTTGAAATACAACAGACACATTCTTAAATTAACCAATATACTCACCCCAGTTCTGATGTTAATCCAAGGGTTAAAACAATGTTCCAAGTTCCTTTTCAAATAACTTTATTTAGCTCCAAAAAACATTCACTGATGTACAAAAACGCATTAAAAACACTTCAAAAAACGTGTCAAAACTGTGGCAAACCGCGTGTTTTTTCTACAGTGTTTTTCCTGCAAAGGAGATGCAGAAACGCTGCAGAAATTTCTGCTTCAAATTCTGAACGAGCACACATACCCTTTATTGGTATATTGACCGGCAATGCTTCCCCACAGAATCCACATTAAGGCAGTATAATTGTATCCAGGGGTTCCCAACTTATCCTGACTGAGAATTCTTGCATCAAGCACTCCCACCATGCTATTGCATCTAGCTTCAATCACCTCCTCTATCTGGAGGTATCATCCTATGTCCAGTTTAGAACTTAAAGAAGTTGTCCACTACTTTCACACTGATGCCTTATCCTTAAGATAAGGCATCAATGTATGATCGGCAGGGGTCCTGCACGTGGCACCACCGCCGATCAGCTGTTATCTGTGTCGTCGGCGTCAATTGTATGGGAGGCAGATGTGTAGTAACAAGCGCCAGCCACTACAACTTGACGGCCAAGCACCGCAAGTAAGGACTTACGGCCGGAGGCCGCCGCCAGCACCGGTGACAGCATAACAACTGATAGGCAGGGGTGCCGCGTGAGGGACCCCGGCCGCTCATACATTAATGCCCTATCCTAGGGCATCAATGTGAAAGTAGTGGACAACCCCTTTAACCTTATTTCTCCAATTGCAAAGCCTGTATATGTGGCTCCGGATCTGTTCTTTTGTGTGGTGCTACTCACATCACAAATGTCACCATCTGAAGATCTGCTTTTCATAGCTGTTTGCTAGACCTGGTACTAATGCAACAAGTTAGCAGACAGTTGCGAGACGCACATCATAGTGTCATGGGTGTGTCAGATGTAACAGACAGTCGCTCTGGATCTGGCTGCAGAAGGTCACTGCATTTGGCATTGCAGTCATCTTCTTAATCCTTCTTACTTTTGGACCCTGCGACAACCTCCCTCCTGCTCCGATTGACACACTCTAGTCTGAGTGTTTATAAACTTTCAGTCTGCTTCAAGGAGTCACCAGTGATATTTCCATTTTCCCTTGTGAAGGCTTGGAGCAGTAGCCGTCGGCTAGCTTCCTCTCTGGTGCCCTTGGAGTATGTTTGGTGTTATCTCTCTGGTGTCTGCTCAAGCTAAGTTTTTCTCCTTTGTTTGTCTACCTTGTTGTTTTTAGTTCATAGTGGGGCCTGACCAGTGCTCACCCCCCTCCCTATCTAGGGCCTAGCTCTAGAGATATACAGGGATTAGGTTTCCTGTTTGGCGATAGGTGTGGAACCTATATAGGGATGGTAGGATAGGTAGGGTGATATTTGATCTCCCTAGTGGTCTCCACTCCCCCTTTCCCTAGCGTTTGGGCTACCTTTCCCTCATCCCTTTGTATTGCACTTAGTCTTTCCCACACCGTGAGTGACACATGGGCACGTGAGCCACATGTGGCTCTGGAACCACAGGTTGACGATGACTGCTTTACACAATTAAAAATCTTTAAACATTGTGCATTTTCTTCTATAATTTCACCGGTCCAACAAGGTGTTCTAACATCATGTCTTTTAAGATTGTTAATTGACTTATAGAAGTAGTTTTATAACTAGCGATGAGCGAGCGTGCTCGGATAAGAGGTTATTCGAGCAAGCTCGGGTGCTAACCGAGTATCTTCGGTGTGCTCAAAAAAATAGGTTTGAGTTGCCGCAGCTGCATGTTGCTCGTCTGTTAGACAGCCACAACACATACATGGATTGCCTAACCCTAGAACGCATACCTGGGGCCTCGCAGGCCCGCCCTGTTAATTGTTTTCTATTTTCTGCTAGATTTCTTTAGTTAGAATTTTGAAACTCTAGGTATTCCTCAGGTATATAGTTGTTTGTCATTTTTGTTTGAGTTATTCCATGTTATTTGCACACGGGCCTAAAAGGCCCCAAGTATGTGAAAGTGTAGATTTTATGGTCATGCGTTCTAGGGCTGACAAACAGGTGCAGCAACTCGAATCTATTTTTTGAGTCCGTCGAAGATACTGGGTTAGCACCCAAGCATGCTTGAATAACCGTTTATACAAGCACGGTCGCTCATCACTATTTATAACACAACCCCTTTCCAAATCAAATATTAGTGGATATAAACTTTATAGGGGAGTCTACCATTAATTTCTACTGTAAGTCTATTAACCAGAGTCGAGAAACAGTCCTGATTCATCTATGTATTACATGATTCATCATTCATTTGAAACACTAGCATGTTATACTAAATTTCCCCTGTAACGGGTGCAACTGCCTGTCGGTATCTGAAACCGAACCAGATAATTGACAGATGGCCAGGTTAGCTACGTTATCTGCATGTGAAGGGTATAAGTTCTCTAGTACAGATACCAAACGTACCATTATTTGTTGATGTCATTCAAGCTTACCTGTTGTCTTAAATGATATTGACTTGCTCAATAGAAGTGCTAGCAATGTTCCTAATACAAATATCATAACTTCTTCTCCACATTAGATGTTTGCATTATTATGTGAAACGACTGCTCTCATGTGTCCTGTAATTTTCTGATAATTACACAACACACAATGATAAATATTTTTCTAATTTGTGTAATAGGAAAGCAATGAAGAATCCCCAGATATATAACAATGGATTTAGGACTGAATGAAGTATTTAAAAGGCAATTGTACTAGGAGGCAGCAAAAATCTACAAGATTTCCTACATTGTGCTGACCTTTTTATCCTGTTATGTATAAGTAGACTTTGCTTTGTCTTCACAACAATAATGCTTCCCAGAGCAAGCACTTTCTGAATGCTGCCGGCATGTTAGCGCATGTGTACTGATATTGACTGTCCCTAGCCGCATACGCACAGTGGCTGGGTGCATTCTCCTTCGTTTCTTCTTTCTGCTGGTGCAGCTCGCTATACTAATACACCTGGAAGCAGGGTTGGAATTTCAAGGCCCCATACCGGCAAAATTTTTGCGCCCCCTTGAGACTCTGCCCAGGCTTCACCCCAGCTCTGCCTCCACCCCTCAAACCTTCCACAGTCCCAGCACCCACTTTTGGAAAAACTTCACTTTTGTACCACGTCCTCACCAATCACACATTAACAGTTCCCATCGAACACCAGATCACATACATAGCCATCAGCTTTTGTTTTGGCCAAAAGATTTTTTAAGCCTGTCATCACAACAAGGTAGAATCTATTGGCCGGCCCTACTCTACTCTAACCTATTAAACATTTCTTAAAACATCCAATACTCTTTTTAGGTATATTTTATTTATTTTCCTTTAAGTAAATGTGTCACATACATGTTTTAAAATAACCAATAATGCCACATACAAGGGACAAATACCATCACACCATGGCAGGACCACATATTACCACCACATAATAACTGAATAATACCATGTACAAGGGAGAAATACCGCCACACCATGACCAGACTAAATATTATTATAGTGACCAAATAGTACTTCATACAAGAAACAAATACCGCCACACCATGACAAGACCACATATTACCACCACATATTGACAGAATAATACTACATACAAGGAACAAATACTGCCATGGCATGACCAGATTACATATTACCACCACATAGTGACCAATAATACCACATACAAGGGACACATACCACCACATCATGACCAGACCACATATTACCACCATATAGTGACCAAATAATACCACATACAAGGAACAAATACCGCCACACCATAACCAGACCACATATTACCACCACACAGTAACCAAATAATAACACATACAAGGAACAAATGCCGCCACACCATGACCAGACCATATATTACCACCACAGTGACCAAATACTACAATACTGATCATTAATAAAAAAAAAAACACAATACTAATGTTACCATAAGTACCATTATACACAGGACCTGTGTACACAGTGTATAGTGTAAGTGTACAGGTAATATAGTGATCACCAGTGACATACACAGAAGCTCTGTATATAGTGTCAGTGTACAGGTAATATAGTGATCACCAGTGACATTATACACAGGAGCTCTGTATATAGTGTATAGGTAATACAGAAATCACCAGGGCCATTATACACAGGAGCTTTGTATATAGTGTATAGTGCACAGGTAATACAGTGATCACTGATGACATTATACACAGGAGCTCTGTATATAGTGTATATTGTAGAGGTAAAACAGTAATCACAAGTGGACTGGATTCAGGCCCCCCCTCTTTACTTCTATTCACCGGGCCCATACAACAGTAAAGGTAGTAATATTCTGATATCGACCCTGCCTGGAAGTGAAGCAAGGAGAAAGGAGTTCTCTTAAGTCTCTCGCTGCACTTCCAGGTGTGTTTTTACAGCGTGCCGCAGGTATCAGCAAAAAGAAGATAGGGAGGAGAACACGTCCAACCACTGTTTCGGCTTGCAGCCAGGCACAGGCAGTATGCATGCGCACACACACCTGCCGCATTCAGACAACGCTTGCTCTGGGAAGCGAGCATTGTCAATCAGAAAAGGGGGAAGGATCCCAATATGCCAACATGGAGGCATAACGTTGCACCAAACTTTTGCCCTGCCAATTGTGCACCTTAGCCTCTTTGCATACAAATTAAAAGTTATTTTCTCAGGCCTTGTACCAGTAACAGGTACAATGCTTGTATGGTTTTTATAGGGGCTTTATCAAATGCAAAACTGTATAGCCTATTTAAAATGCATTTTGGGGTTGACAGACTCCTTTTAAATGTACTTCTGATTTGCAAAAAAATGTACATATTAACATGCTATAAAGAATTGTCTTGAGTTTTCTTGTGTGAACGACCCTGAACTGAAGCCATGACTGGTATAAGAAAGCTGCTTGGTGCTACTCCAACTACATTGGCTCATATTTGCCTTTTAGCTTGGAGATACACACGTGGTCAAAATTGTTGGTACCCCTCGTGTAATGAAAGAAAAACCCACAATGGTCACAGAAATAACTTGAATCTGACAAAAGTAATAATAAATTAAAAATCTTTGAAAATGAACAAATGAAAGTCAGACACTGCTTTTCAGCCCTGCTTCCACAGAATTTAAAAAAAAATTCAACTCATGAAATAGGCCTGGACAGAAATGATGGTACTCTTAACTTAATATTTTGTTGCACTGCAATCAAATGATTCCTGTAACTGTCAATGAGACTTTTGCACCTCTCGACAGGTATTTTGGCCCACTCCTCATGAGCAAACTGCTCCAGTTGTCTCATGTTTGAAGGTTGCCTTTTCCAGACGGCATGTTTCAGCTCTTTCCAAAGATGCTCAATAGGATTTAGGTCAGGGCTCATAGAAGGCCACTTCAGAATAGTCTAATGTTTTCCTCTTAGCCATTCTTGGGTATTTTTAGCTGTGTGTTTTGGGTCATTATCCTGTTGCAAGACCCATGACCTGCGACTGAGACCAAGCTTTCTGACACTGGGCAGCACATTTCTTTCTAGAATCCCATGATAGTCTTTAGATTTCATTGTACCTTGCACAGATTCAAGACACACTGTGCCAGATGCAGCAAAGCAGCCTCAGAACATAACAGAGACTCCTCCATGTTTCACAGTAGGGACAGTGTTCTTTTCTTGATATGCTTAATTTTTCTGTCTGTGAACATAGAGCTGATGTGCCTTGCCAAAAACTTCCATTTTTGTCTCATCTGTCCATAGGACATTCTCCCAGAAGCTTTGAGGCTTGTCAACATGTAGTTTGGCAAATTCCAGTCTGGCTTTTTTATGATTTTTTTTCAACAATGGTGTTCTCCTTCGTCGTCTCCCATGAAGTCCACTTTGGATCAAACAACGATGGATGGTGCGATCTGACAATGATGTTCCTTGAGCTTGAATTTTACCTTTAATCTCTTTAGAAGTTATACAGGGCTCTTCTGTTACCATTCATATTATCAGTCTCTTTGATTTGTCATCAATTTTCCTCCTGCGGCCACATCCAGGGAGGTTGGCTACAGTCCCATGGATATTACATTTATGAATAATATGTGCAACTGTAGTCACAGGAACATCAAGCTGCTTAGAGATGGTCTTATAAGCTCCTTTACCTTTAACATGCTTGTCTATAATTTCTTTCTAATCTCCTGAGACAACTCTTTCCTTTGCTTCCTACGGTCCATGTTGAGTGTCGTACACACCATGTCATCAAACAGCACAGTGAGTATCTGTAGCTCTATATACAGGCCTACAGGCTGATTACAAGATTGTAGACACTTGTGATGCTAATTAGTGGACACAACTTGATTTAAACATGTCCCTTTTGTCACATTATTTTCAGGGGTACCATCATTTCTGTCCAGGCCTATTTCATGAGTTTAATTTTTTTTTTAAATTCTGTGGAAGCAGGGTTGAAAAGCAATGACTGACTTTCATTTGTTCATTTTCATAGATTTTTAATTTATTATTACTTTTGTCAGATTCAAGTTATTTCTGTGATCATTGTGTGTTTTTCTTTCATTAAACAATTTTGACCACGTGTGTATAAGGGTCAAAGGGGTATTCTCATGTTATAAATAGGGTTCAGCGAGTATGTTCTGTTCCGAGTATGCTCGGGCCGAGCTCCGAGTATTTACAGCTGCATGATTTGCAACTGTTTGACAGCTTTATTACATGGGAGGAATGTGTAAAAAATAGACATTCCTCCCATGTAATAAAGCTGTCAAACAGTTGCAAATCATGCACACAGGAGAGATTTAACCTTATCACCGAGCAGCTGTAAATACTCGGGAGCTCGGCCCGAGCATACTCGGCGAAAGAGTTAATAGAACATACTCGCTCAACACTAGTTATAAAATTGGTATATTTAGTTAGGCAGCATGAAAATAAGCAAGTTTGCATTTGACTTGCTTTTTTTATCTGCTGTCATTCTTATGTTGTGAGAGCTACACAGTGTACAGCTTGTTGTCAAGAAGACTGACCACCAGAGCCTGGAGTTTGCACAGTAGCTACATTCAAGGCTGACAAATTAACTCCTGAGATACTAGCCAGCTCTCTCCAGCCCAATTCATTTTTATACAGCAGTTAACTGCTCCCTCTCCTCCCCTCCTGTCAGCTTTTGACCTGTTATCAGTCCTAAAAAATCAGAAACCCCAAGCGCCTGGCCTTTTCCATAGAAGTACTCTTAATCCACTGCAGTTCTCACTTTCTCAAGCCATGTCCTTATACAGAGGTCCTATTATTCCTATATACAAATAAAGTGATAACAGTGTGCACTTAACAACAAGCACTGATATCTGAATGTGTAACAGTAGAACAATAAAGCCCAGCACAAGTTCTGCTAATGTTACAGATCTGCTGCTTTTCCAGAATTGTCACTGAGGGAGGCATGCCCAACCCCAGCAACAAGGAAGGTTTCATCTGAATTACGTTAATCAGAGATTTAAATGGAAACACCGATATCAGTGCTCAGCGTAGAGCACAAGATAAATGGGAACATTTTACATAATATTTTGGATCATAATAAAAGCTTCGACTCAATCCACAAAAAAAGCAAGTCCCCACTCAGGTCTGTCATCTGTTAACAGAAATATGGGGGGCTTCCACGTTACTAGTAGCACAAAGGCTCTAGAAAAGAGAAATGGCCCTTGCCCCCCAAAAGAGATTTAGCAAATTCTGTGCTCCCAAATACAAATGCCCACCTCCCTTTTGAGCCCCACAGTATGCCTAAACCACAGTTAGCATCCACATGTTTAACATTTCTGTAGCGATGAGAGCCTGCCTAATTTACTTGTGCATGTCTGCAGAAGCACAAGCTGGGCATACGGTACTGGTCACTACAATGGCAGTTTGCAATTTTCACTCAGCAGCATCCACTGCTGCTTGTTTCTGGAAAGCACCCATGTAGTTAAAATCCTAACCACATCTGTAGATAAATTCCCAAGGGGGTATAATTTACAAAATGGGGTCACTTGAGGGAGGAGTCTGCTCTTCTAGCACTTAGGAGCTGTGTATATGGAGTCTGCATACTATTCTAGGAAAATCTGCGCTCCAGGAGGCAAATAGCGATCCGTCCCTCCCGAGTCTCGCCGTGTGGCTAAGCAGTACTGTACAGCCACATATGGAGTATTTCTACATTCAGTAAAAATTGTGTGACAAATTTTGGTGCCATTTTTACCCATTTCACAGTGTGAAAATGTAAAATCTGCGACTAAAACAAAACTTTGGTGGTAAAAATGTAATTACTAATTATTCTTTCTTCACTGCCCTATGGTGTAAAATTCTGTGAGGCATATGTGGTGTCATCATGCTCACTGCACCCCTAGATGAATTCATTGAGAGGTTTGTAAAATGGGGTCTCTTGTGGGGGGTCCTGCTGTTCTGGAACCTTAGAGGCTGTGCCAATGTGACATGGCACAAACCAGCCCAGCAAAATATAAACTCCAATATTGCGCTTCTTCCATTCTGAGCTTTGCACTGTGCCTCAAAAGTAGTTTTCGACCACATATGGGGTATCTGTGTGCTCATGAGAAATAGCACAACAAATTTTGGAGTCCACTTTCACATGTTACCCTTGTGAAAAAAATCGTTTTTGGCTAAAATAACATTTTTGTGGGAAAAAATTTGATTTTTATTTTCACAATTCAATGTTATAATTTTCTGTGAAGCACCTGGAGGTCCAAGGTGCTCACCACACATCTAGATTAATTCATTGGGTGGGGTCTAGCTTCCAAGGGGGCACTTGTTGGGCATTTCCACTCTTTAGGCACACACATCAGGGGCTCTGCAAATGTGACATGATGCACGCAGACCATTCCATCAAAGTCTGCATTCCAAAACGTCACTCCTTCCCTTCCGAGCCCTGACGTGCACCCAAACAGTAGTTTCCCCCCACATATGGGGTATCAGCATAGTTAGGAGAAATTGCACAACAACTTTTGGGGTCCAATTTTTCCTGTTACCCCTGTGAAAATAAAAAAATTGGGTCCAAATATAATTTTTGTGAAAAAAAAGTGATTTTTTTATTTTCAGGGCTCTACATTATAAACTTTTGTGAAACACTTGAGGGTTCAAAGTGCTCACCACATGTCTAGATAAGTTCCCTGATGGGTCTAGTTTCCAAAATGGGGTCACTTGTAGGGGGTTTCCACTGTTTACGCAACTCAGGGGTTCTCCAAACGCAACATGGCGTCCGCTAATTATTCAAGTAAATTTTACATTCAAAAAGTCAAATGGCGCTCACTCCCTTCCGAGCCCTGCCATGCACCCAAAACGTGGTTTTCCCCCACATATGGGGTATCGGCTTATTCAGGAGAAATTGCACAACCAATTATATGGTGCAATATCTCCTGTTATCTTTATGAAAATGCAAAATTTGGGGCTGAAAAACATTTTTGTGGGAAAAATATGAAAATTTTATTTTTACAGCTCAATGGTATAAACTTCTGTGAAGCACCTGGGGGTTCAAGGTGCTCGCCACACATCTAGATAAGTTCCCTGAGGGGTCTAGTTTCCAAAATGGTGTCACGTGTGGGGGGTGTCCACTGTTTAGGCACATCTGGGTCTCTACAAACGTGACCTGGCGTCAGCTAATTATTCACACAAATTTTTCATTGAAAAATGCTCATTTCCTTCCGAGCCCTGCCATGCGCCCAAACAGTGGTTTTCCCACACATATGGGGTTTCGGCTTACTCAGGAGAAATTGTACAACAAATTTTGTGGTCCATTTTTTTGTGTTACCCTTGCAAAAATAAAAAAATGTGGGTCTAAAGTAACATTTTTGTGAAAAAAAGGTTAATGTTCATTGTTTTCTTCAACATTCCAAAAATTCCTGTGAAGCACCTGAAGGGTTTTGTAAATTTTGTTGGAAAAATGAGAAATATCTGGTCAACTTTTAACACTTATAACGTCCTATCAAAAAAAAATAAAAAATCTTGGTTCCAAAATTGTGCTAATGTAAAGAAGACATGTGGGAAATGTTATTTATTAACTATTTTGTGACATATCTCTCTGATTTAAGAGCATGAAAATTCAAAGTTTGAAAATTGAGAAATTTTCAAAATTTTTGGGAAATTTCGGATTTTTTCACAAATAAACGCCAGTCATATCAAATAAATTTTATCACTATTATGAGGTACAATATGTCACGAAAAAACAAACTCAGAATCAGTGGGATCCATTGAAGCGTTCCAGAGTTATTACCTCATAAAGTGACAGTGGTCAGAATTGTAAAAATTGGCCTGGTCATTAACGTGCAAACAGCCTTCGGGGGTAAAGGGGTTAAGGTGTAACAAATTTTTAGGGCTTAATTCAAGTTCTTAAAGTTCTTGTAAAAACAAACAACTTTGCAATTTATCTCTAATCAAAAATCCTCTCCATGTACAAGAACTAAGATATTTAAAAAATTGTTGTGTACTGCTCATTGCCTAGGTTACCGGCCATCTCTGCAGTCTCAGTGTGGCCAGTTACCTAAGCAAAGAGCACATGTCACTTGAAGGCTCTTTTTTTTTAGACTGCTTACGCCATTCTGAAACTGGCGGGATGCTGGATCCGACCAGCTTTGGTACCCTGCGTTTCTCTCAGGCTGTAAAGGCAAAGCTGCTCCTGCTAGCGGAATAGTAGGGTGTTCAGTTTGGATCAGCAGTGCGACCATGCTGCTGGTCTGAGCTGTGCATATTCAGGAAGAACCAGGAAGCCGGGTGGCAGAAGAGTGGTGTACCCTGGAAGATTAATTATGAGAAGATCCTTTTTATAGGGGCAGTTTTATTATTTCTTTTTGAAGCAGGGAATGGATCTGGCAGTTGCAAAAAGCCACTATTCCATTGCCACCATATTTACGTGAAGGGTTAAGGTAGCAATCTGAATCTATACTATGGTTGAATGGAAGCCTAAACTTGGTTTAGAATATTTATTTTTATCTTGTTTCTTTTAAATGCAACTACGTTAAAAAAATGTTTTGTATATTCTGCAATCCACATTTTCTCAAAAAACATCAACCCCTTCATGACTGGATAATTTTCCATTTTTCATTTTTTCCACCCCCTTTCCAAGAGACATAACCTTTTCTTATTGTAATCCTATCCATCTACCTAACCGTATGAGGGCTTGAATTTTACAGAATAAGTTGTAGCTTTGAATTAATTTTACAATGCAATATACTGAGAAATGGGAAAAAACTCCAAGTGGGGTTGTGATAAAACTGAAATTCCACCATTCTTTTTTGGGTATTGTTTTTATGACATTCAGGGTAAGGTAAAAAAAATCTGGCAGTATTTGATTCTCCAAGATTAGTAGAATTTTCACGTTACCAAAATATTTTTATATATATACAGTCATATGAAAAAGTTTGGGCACCCCTATTAATCTTAAGCTTAATGTTTTATAAAAATTGGTGTTTTTGCAACAGCTATTTCAGTTTGATATATGTAATAACTGTTGGATACAGTAATGTTTCTGCCTTGAAATGATGTTTATTGTACTAACAGAAAATGTGCAATCTGCATTCAAACAAAATTTGACAGGTGCATAAGTATGGGCACCTCACCAGAAAAGTGACATTAATATTTAGTAGATCCTCCTTTTGCAAAAATAACAGCCTCTAGTCGCTTCCTGTAGCTTTTAATGAGTTCCTGGATCCTGGATGAAGGTATTTTTGACCATTCCTCTTTACAAAACAATTCCAGTTCAGTTAAGTTTGATGGTCGCCGAGCATGGACAACCCTCTTCAAATGATCCCACAGATGTTCAATGATATTCAGGTCTGGGGACTGGGATGGCCATTCCAGAACATTGTAATTGTTCCTCTGCATGAATGCCTGAGTAGATTTGGAGCGGTGTTTTGGATCATTGTCTTGCTGAAAGATCCATCCACTGCGTAACTTCAACTTTATCACTGATTCTTGAACACTATTGCCAAGAATCTGCTGATACTGAGAGGAATCCATGCGTCCCTCAACTTTAACAAGATTCCCAGTGCCGGCATTGACCACACAGCCCCAAAGCATGATGGAACCTCCACCAAATTTTACTGTGGGTAGCAAGTGTTTTTCTTGGAATGCTGTGTTTTTTTGCCACCATGCATAACGCCTTTTTGTATGACCAAACAACTCAATCTTGGTTTCATCAGTCCACAGGACCTTCTTCCAAAAAGAAATAGGCTTCTTCAAATGTGCTTTTGCATACCTCAGCCGACTCTGTTTGTGGCGTCCTTGCAGAAACGGCTTCTTTCGCATCACTCTCCCATACAGCTTCTCCTTGTGCAAAGTGCGTTGTATAGTTGACCGATGCACAGTGACACCATCTGCAGCAAGTTGATGCTGCAGCTCTCTGGGGGTGGTCTGAGGATTGTCCTTGACTGATCTCACCATTCTTCTTCTCTGCCTTTCTGATGTTTTTCTTGTCCTGACACTTCTGGCCTTAACAAGAACTGTCCCTATGTTCTTTCATTTCCTTACTATGTTCCTCACAGTGGAAACTGACAGGTTAAATCTCTGAGACAGCTTTTTGTATCCTTCCCCTGAACAACTATGTTGAATAATCTTTGTTTTCAGATCATTTGACAGTTGTTTTGAGGAGCCCATGATGCCACTCTTCAGAGGAGATTCAAACAGGAGAACAACTTGCAAGTGGCCACTTTAAGTAGCTTTTCTCATGATTGCATACACCTGGCTATAAAGTTCAAAGCTCAATGAGGTTACAAAACCAAAAAAAGTGCTTTAGTAAGTCAGTAAAAAGTAGGCAGGAGTATTTAAAACAAGAAAATGATAAGGGTGCCCATACTTATGCACAGGTCAAATTTTGTTTGAATGCAGATTGCACATTTTCTGTTAGCACAATAAACCTCATTTCAAGGCAGAAACATTACTGTGTCCAACAGTTATTACATATATCAAACTGAAATAGCTGTTGCAAAAACACCAATTTTTATAAAACATTAAGCTTAAGATTAATAGGGGTGCCCAAACTTTTTCATATGACTGTATATATATATATATATATATATATACAGGGTGGTCCAAAAGTAGGTGGACAGAAAGTGTAATAAGGTTATGAAGGGGGGAGATTTATCAAACACTAAATTGCAGCCGCCTGTCTGGATCATCCTCCAGTAAACCATGAATTAGACGTGGCCGATAAGCTTTCCACCCAATAGATTTCAGGATTCGCATGATAGAAGCTTGGGAAATTCCCAATTCCAATGAGGCTCTTCTGGTTGACTTTTTTGGACTCTGAACAAATGTTTCAGCAACAAGTTATTATCTTCTGTACAGACTGTTTTGGGTCGACCAGTTTTTGGAGCATTAAGGATTGAGCCAGTGGCATTGAATTTGTCACAAATGCGGTAAATGGTTTGTCTCTTTGGGGCTTGAGTACCAAATGTTTCAACCCAATTTGCTCCAACAGATTCAGAATTTTGAGATTTATAATACTCTGTTAAAATCCATTTTCTTTGATCTTATGTGTTATCTGAATTATCTGAAAAGAAAACAGATTTGGGGGAGATCTATCTGTGAAACTGGCTCAGTTGCCCTTAGCAACCAATCAGATTCCAGCTTTCATTTTCCAAAGAGTCTGTGAGGAATGAAAAGTGGAATCTGATTGGTTGCTAAAGGCAACTGAGCCAGTTTCACTTTACACCATCTTTGATAAATCTCCCTCTTCATAATCTTATTACACTTTCTGTCCACCTACTTTTGGACCACCCTGTATATATATATATACAGTATAGACCAAAAGTTTGGACACACCTTCTCATTTAAAGATTTTTCTGTATTTTCATGACTATGAAAATTGTACATTCACACTGAAGGCATCAAAACTATGAATTAACACATGTGGAATTATATACTTAACAAAAAAGTGTGAAACAACTGAAAATATGTCTTATATTCTAGGTTCTTCAAAGTAGCCACCTTTTGCTTTGATGACTGCTTTGCACACTCTTGGCATTCTCTTGATGAGCTTCAAGAGGTAGTCACCGGAAATGGTCTTCCAACAATCTTGAAGGAGTGCCCAGAGATGCTTAGCACTTGTTGACCCTTTTGCCTTCACTCTACGGTCCAGCTCACCCCAAACCATCTCGATTGGGTTCAGGTCTGGTGACTGTGGAGGCCAGGTCATCTGGCGTAGCACCCCATCACTCTCCTTCTTGGTCAAATAGCCCTTACACAGCCTGGAGGTGTGTTTGGGGTCATTGTCCTGTTGAAAAATAAATGATGGTCCAACTAAACGCAAACCGGGTAGAATAGCATGCTGCTGCAAGATGCTGTGTTAGCCATGCTGGTTCAGTATGCCTTCAATATTGAATAAATCCCCAACAGTGTCACCAGCAAAGCACCCCCACACCATCACACCTCCTCCTCCATGCTTCACGGTGGGAACCAGGCATGTAGAGTCCATCTGTTCACCTTTTCTGCGTCGCACAAAGACACGGTGGTTGGAACCAAAGATCTCAAATTTGGACTCATCAGACCAAAGCACAGATTTCCACTGGTCTAATGTCCATTCCTTGTGTTCTTTAGCCCAAACAAGTCTCTTCTGCTTGTTGCCTGTCCTTAGCAGTGGTTTCCTAGCAGCTATTTTACCATGAAGGCCTGCTGCACAAAGTCTCCTCTTAACAGTTGTTGTAGAGATGTGTCTGCTCCTAGAACTCTGTGTGGCATTGACCTGGTCTCTAATCTGAGCTGCTGTTAACCTGTGAGTTCTGAGGCTGGTGACTTGGATAAACTTATCCTCAGAAGCAGAGGTGACTCTTGGTCTTCCTTTCCTGGGGCGGTCCTCATGTGAGCCAGTTTCTTTGTAGCGCTTGATGGTTTTTGCAACTGCACTTGGGGACACTTTCAAAGTTTGCCCAATTTTTCGGACTGACTGACCTTCATTTCTTAAAGTAATGATGACCACTCGTTTTTCTTTACTTAGCTGCTTTTTTCTTGCCATAATACAAATTCTAACAGTCTATTCAGTAGGACTATCAGCGGTGTATCCACCTGACTTCTGCACAACACAACTGATGGTCCCAACCCCATTTATAAGGCAAGAAATCACACTTATTAAACCTGACAGGGCACACCTGTGAAGTGAAAATCATTTCTGGTGACTACCTCTTGAAGCTCATCAAGAGAATGCCAAGAGTGTGCAAAGCAGTCATCAAAGCAAAAGGTGGCTACTTTGAAGAACCTAGAATATAAGACATATTTTCAGTTGTTTCACACTTTTTTGTTAAGTATATAATTCCACATGTGGCAGGAGACAGGTAAGACATGCAAGACAAACCAACAAACTTGCTTACAGGTCATCTTTTTGGCAAACAGTATTCACCATTTGTATCTGTGCCATTTATTTTCTGGTTGCTACAATCATCCACATTCACCGTTCTCCCACAAATGCGGCACACTTCATCCATATTAATCCCTCACTCCTCTCTTCTCCGATGTACAGTTGTCATGCTCTCTTCACAATGTTATACCACGCAGATCCATTCATTCCCACCATACAACGCAGGAAACGCTCTCACAAATCACTCAATCATCTGCTCACTCTCTGTATCTTCCTTCTATTAGTCGCAGGTGATATTTCTCCCAATCCAGGACCCTCCAGTAATAATAACACTAACTCTTTCCCTGTTACATTCAGAAACCCTGCTAATCTCATTAATATTCCCTGCATATCTTCTGTCTCATTCAACTGTGCCCTTTGGAATGCACGCTCAGCTTGTAATAAACTCTCTTACATCCATGACTTTTTCCTCTCTAATTCCCTCAACCTTCTGGCTCTCACTGAAACCTGGATCCAGCAGTCGGACACCACCGCCGCTGCAGCTCTCTCCTATGGTGGCCTACATTTCTCTCATACCCCGCGACCTGACAACAGATCAGGTGGAGGTGTTGGTCTGCTTCTTTCAACAAAATGTACTTTTCAGGTTATCCCCCCTGTACCCTCCCTTATCTTCCCGTCCTTTGAGGCCCACACAGTCAGACTCTACCGGCCCTTCTCCCTGCGAGTGGCGGTTGTCTATCGCCCCCCAGGTCCCCCCCGTCAATTCCTGGATCACTTTGCTGCCTGGCTTACAAATTTTCTATCCCACGATAATCATGGGAGACTTTAACATCCCAATTGGCGATCCTCTTTCCCCATCTGCCACGCATCTTTTATCATTAACCTCCTCCTTCGGCCTTTCACAGCTTGCTAATTCTCCTACACATGAGGACGGGAACACATTGGACCTGATCTTCTCCCGGCTTTGCTCAGTACATGACTTTACTAACTCTCCCCTTCCACTCTCTGACCATAATCTTCTTTCATTCTCTGTCAAGAACTGTGACTCTACTCAAGACACTCCCACCGTCCACACTTATAGAAATTTACGCGCCATTAACACCCAGAAATTTATAAAAAGGTTGCAATCATCATTGGCCCCAATCTCCTCCCTCTCATGTCCCGACTCTGCATTGAAGCATTATAACAAAATAATGCTATGCGCCCTGGATGAAGCCGCACCTCCTACACAAAGAACAATTCGGCATAGACGGCGACAACCCTGGCACACGCCTCAAACACGTCTTCTCCAGAGGTACTCCAGGTGCGCTGAACGGCTGTGGAGAAAATCAAATCTGCCCGAAGATTTCCTCCACTATAAATTTATGCTGAAAACATATAACTCTGCCCTTCACCTCTCCAAACAAACCTAGTTTAACAACCTCATCATCTCACTTTCCAATAATCCTAAACGACTCTTTGACACGTTTCATTCTCTCCTCAATCAAACAGCACAGGCCCCGACCACCGACCTCAGCGCTGACGATCTGGCTAACTATTTCAAAGAAAAAATTGACCATATCCGACAGGAAATTTTCTCCCAATCCCCAAATGTTATGCATGCTCCCCCCCGCCACATTGTATCTTGCTCATTTTCTGACTTCGAACCAGTCACGGAAGATGAAGTGATCAGGCTCCTTGCATCTTCTCGCCCTACCACCTGCACCAGCGACCCTATTCCCTCACATCTCCTTCAGTCCCTTGCTCCAGCTGTCACCTCTCACCTAACTAAAATTTTCAACCTTTCCCTCTCATCTGGTATCTTTCCCTCTTCTTTTAAACACGCCAGCATACAACCATTACTTAAAAAACCATCCCTCGACCAGAACTGCACGGCCAACTACAGACCTGTTTCCAATCTTCCCTTTATCTCTAAACTCCTGGAACGCCTGGTCCACTCCCGTCTAATCCGCTATCTCTCAGACAACTCTCTTCTTGACCCTTTACAATCTGGTTTCCGCTCTTTACATTCTACTGAAACTGCCCTCACTAAAGTCTCTAATGATCTACTAACAGCTAAATCTAATGGTCACTACTCCCTGCTGATTCTCCTGGATCTCTCTGCAGCATTCGACACTGTGGATCATCAGCTCCTCCTCACTATGCTCCGCACTATTGGCCTCAAGGACACGGTTCTCTCCTGGTTCTCCTCTTATCTCTCTGACCGCTCCTTCTCTGTGTCTTTTGCCGGCTCCTCCTCCTCCCTACTTCCTCTTACTGTCGGGGTTCCTCAAGGATCAGTCCTAGGCCCCCTTCTTTTCTCCTTATACACCGCTCCTATTGGACAAACAATCAGTAGATTCGGTTTTCAGTACCATCTCTATGCTGATGACACCCAATTATACACCTCTGCTCCGGACATCACCCCTGCATTACTACAAAAGACCAGTGATTGTCTTTCTGCTGTGTCTAACATTATGTCCTCCCTCTACCTAAAACTGAATCTGTCAAAAACTGAACTACTCGTCTTTCCTCCCTCCATTAATCTACCTGTGCCCGATATTGCCATCTCCGTTTGTGGCTCAACCATTACTCCCCAGCTACAAGCCCGCTGTCTTGGGGTCATTTTTGATTCAGATCTTTCTTTCACTCCTCACATCAAATCACTCGCTCGTTCATGTCATCTACACCTCAAAAACATCTCAAGAATCAGGACTTTTCTCACCTTTGACTCGGCAAAAACTCTTACTGTCGCTCTTATTCATTCTCGTCTTGACTATTGCAACGCTCTACTAATCGGTCTCCCTCTTACTAAACTCTCCCCTCTCCAATCCGTCCTGAACGCAGCAGCCAGGATCATATTCCTCGCCAACCGCTACTCAGATGCCTCTTCCCTGTGCCAGTCATTGCATTGGTTGCCCATCCAATATAGAGTTCTGTCACGGGTGTGTTGCCACGAAGATCGTCACGAGTACACAGCCTGACTTCTCGCAGCTGACTTGTTGGTGCTTTGTGTTTTCTCGGCAGTGAAGGAGTTAATTCTCTCTCTCTCTGGGCTAGCTGAGGTCCAGCCTCGCCCAGCTGCAATCAATGCTTCGTTAGTGAGACTCCTTTATATTCCTGCAGGTCTGTTTGTGAGGTGTCGGTGAAAGCTTTTCATTCTGACTTACAGAGCGGATCGTGGTGTTTGGAGTTGCTGAGATAAGTGTATTTGAAAGTGTTATTTCCCTTTCCTCGCTTTATCATTTATCTCCTTTCCCGTTGGTGTTCCCTCTGTTGTAGTTTTGTTGAAGTTGTATGCAAGGTGGTTTTGGTTTTTCCCTTGTACTGTCTCGTTCGTCTAAATACTGTGTGTGGGCATATTATTGCTGGTTCCCTATTGTTGTGATCGGGGTCCTTCTCAGGACTAGATTACTGTGGTGCAGGGATCCTCAGGAGGTAGGGGTTACGCTGGCGGCCTGGACCTCTGTACCTTTAACAGTACCTCCAGGATGAGGGATTAGTCAGGGCCCCAGCTTAGGGTCAGCTTAGGCCCCCTACCTCCAGTATTCTGTGACAGTGTGACATTTTCACCGACCATCTTAGTTTTTCTCCAGCTACCATGGATCCAGTAGCCGGTCTAGCTCAGCAGTTGCAGAGTTTGTCCATGGGGCTGGCGGACGTTAGGTCCAAGGTTTTGCATCCTCTGGAGCAAGCCGGACCAGAACCTAAAGTAGCTCTCCCTGACAGGTTCACTGGGGGGCGGGACAAGTTTTTTGTTTTCCGGGAGGCATGCAAATTGTACTTTCGGCTGCGGCCTCGGTCATCGGGCAGTGAAGAACAAAGGGTGGGAATTGTCATCTCGCTCCTACAAGGGGACCCACAATCTTGGGCGTTCTCTCTTCCCCCTAGCTCCCCAGTTCTCCAGTCAGTGGATAGGTTTTTCGCTGCTTTGGGACTCGTGTATGATGACCCAGATCGGATCTCCCTTGCTGAGTCTAAGTTACGTAGGATTCAGCAGGGAGATCGTCCGGCGGAGGAATTCTGTTCGGAGTTCCGTAGGTGGGCCACGGACACCCAGTGGAATGACCCGGCTCTTAGGAGCCAGTTTTGTCATGGTTTATCCGACAAATTACAGGATGTGTTGGCACAGTATGACTCTCCCGCGTCACTGGAAGCCGCTATGGCCCTTGCTATTCGCGTTGACAGACGGCTTCGGGAGAGGTGCGGGATAACTCTACCCCCTGTAATGTCTCCACCTCTTACAAGGTCCCCTCATATGGTGGTTCCCCTGGTCAGTCCGGAGGAGCCTATGCAATTAGGAGGGACATCATTTCGGGGAAGGGGACCGGTGGTGCGCCATAAGACAGGAAGGTGTTTCCTCTGCGGGAAAAAGGGACATTTTATTGGGGGGTGTCCATCCCGTCCCTTGCTGAGTAAAGAGTCGTCGAAAAAACTGTTGATCCCAGGTTGTGTGGTGGACGGCAATCTGGGAGTAGGTATTTCGTCCCTAGGTTCGTCTCAGTTTCTCGTACCGGCGGAGGTGGTGGTGGGTACGAGAACTGAGAGGATATCTGTTCTTCTGGATAGTGGGGCCGGGGCTAATCTGGTTGATGCTCGGTTTGCCCGGGTTCAAGGTATGCGATTGAGTGAGTTGGCTAAACCCATCCCCATATTCTCGATCGATGCCAGGCCTCTCGGTCAGGGAAGTTTTTTGCAAGCTGTGCATGGCGTAAAACTTCAAGTGGGGGCAATACATAAAGAACTGTTGTCTTGCTACGTGTTGGAGGGTCTTCCCACTCCTATAGTGTTGGGCCTTCCTTGGTTAGCTAAGCATAACCCTGTTATTAATTGGCAAACCAGAGAGATAAGCCAATGGAGTAAATTCTGTAATAAAAACTGCATGAACACGGTCATCGGTGCGGTTACTCCTTGGGTCTTACCTCCATTTCTGGCAGACTTTGAGGATGTATTCTCGGAGAATGGGTGTCAGGAACTACCTCCTCATCGCGAGTATGACTGTTCTGTAAAACTGCTCCCTGAGGCCAAGTTACCTAAAGCTAGGTTGTATAACCTTTCTGGTCCTGAGAGGCAGGCCATGAAGGATTATATTTCTGAAAGTCTGGCTAAGGGGCATATTAGACCTTCATCTTCACCGGTGGCCGCGGGGTTCTTCTTTGTTAAGAAGAAAGATGGAGGCCTACGCCCTTGCCTGGATTTCCGTGAACTTAATCGGATTACGGTCCGAGATCCGTATCCGCTCCCACTTATTCCCGATCTCTTTAATCAGATCGTGGGCGCCAAATGGTTCTCTAAGTTGGATCTCAGGGGGGCGTACAATTTGATTAGGATGAAGGAGGGGGATGAGTGGAAGACGGCTTTTAACACTCCGGAGGGGCATTATGAGAACCTTGTCATGCCATTCGGTCTGACTAATGCCCCGGCGGTGTTTCAACACTTTGTTAATGATATTTTTCGCCACCTGGTGGGACAGTTTGTTGTCATATATCTGGATGATATCTTAATTTACTCGCCGGATCTGGTGTCTCATCAGGAGCACGTTAGACAGGTGTTACAGATCTTGCGGGATAATAAACTGTATGCCAAGTGGGAAAAGTGTGTGTTCGCCGTACAGGAACTCCAGTTTTTAGGCTTCCTGGTTTCTGCGTCCGGTTTTCGTATGGACCCTGGGAAAGTGCGGGCAGTTCTTGAGTGGGATCGGCCGGAGAATCTTAAGGCACTACAACGTTTCCTGGGGTTTGCTAACTATTACCGGAAGTTCATTCGTAATTTCTCGTCCGTGGTTAAGCCTCTCACAGACATGACTAAAAAGGGGACGGATTTTTCTAGGTGGTCTGACAAGGCTTGTCAAGCATTCTCCTCCTTGAAAAAATGTTTTGCCTCGGCACCCATACTCATTCAACCTGATGCGTCTCAGCCATTCTTTGTAGAGGTAGACACTTCCGAGGTAGGGGTGGGAGCAGTATTGTCACAGGGTTCGTCCCCTGGTAAGTGGCATCCGTGCGCCTTTTTCTCTAAAAAATTGTCGTCCGCTGAGAGGAATTACGATGTCGGCAATAGGGAACTCCTGGCCATTAAGTTAGCTTTTGAGGAGTGGCGCCATTTTTTGGAGGGGGCAGTTCATCCGGTCACCGTCATCACCGATCACAAGAACCTGCTATATCTGGAGTCCGCTAAACGTCTGAATCCCAGACAAGCTAGGTGGTCATTGTTTTTTACCAGGTTTAATTTCGTCGTTACATATCGTCCTGGGTCTAAAAATGTAAAGGCGGATGCCTTATCTCGTAGTTTCCCTGGGGCCGGGAATACGGACGACCCGATTCCTGTTCTTCAGGAGGGGGTGGTGGTTTCGGCAGTATGCTCTGAGCTGGAGGAGGAGATATTGGAGGCTCAGGGGGACGCCCCTGTTGGACCTCCGGGGAGACTGTTCGTTCCAGATCAGTTGCGACAAAAGGTGATCGAGGCACACCATAACTCAGTTTTTGCAGGACACCCGGGGAGTAAAGCAACTGTGGATCTCCTCTCGCGTCGGTTTTGGTGGCCTAACTTACATAAAGAGGTGGTAACTTTTGTCGCGTCCTGTGGGGTTTGTGCGCGCTCTAAGACCTCACATACCCGTCCGTCTGGGGCCCTCTTACCTTTGAAGATCCCGGAGCGTCCTTGGACTCATCTGTCTATGGACTTTATTACGGACCTCCCTCCGTCTTCGGGTAAAACGGTCATACTCGTTGTAGTGGACAGGTTCAGCAAGATGGCACATTTTATCGCTCTTCCGGCTCTCCCTAATGCTAAAACTCTTGCGCAGGTGTTCATTAGGGAGATTGTGAGGCTTCACGGGGTACCCTCCGAGGTGGTGTCTGATCGGGGGTCTCAGTTTGTGTCCAAGTTCTGGAAGGCGTTTTGTGCACGGCGGGGGATGCATTTGTCATTCTCGTCGGCTTTTCATCCTCAGACCAATGGTCAGACGGAACGTATGAACCAGAGCTTGGAGACATATCTTCGGTGTTTTGTGTCAGAGAACCAGGAGGACTGGGCTTCTTTCCTACCTCTGGCAGAGTTTGCTCTCAATAATAGGCGAAGCGAGTCCACGGGTAAATCCCCGTTTTTTGGGGCATATGGTTTTCACCCCCAGTTTTGTACTTTCAGTAGGGGGGGCTCTTCGGGGGTTCCGGAGGAGGAACGATTTTCCTCATCTCTCGCTTCAGTATGGAGAGGGGTGCTGAAGAATCTGAATACTATGGGGAACCGATACAAACGTATGGCTGATAGGAGGAGAGTGTCTGGTCCGGACCTAAGTGTGAACGATCAGGTATGGTTGTCTACCAGGAATATTAAACTTAAGGTTCCCTCCTGGAAACTGGGTCCCAGGTTCATCGGGCCGTACAGAATCAGTTCTGTTATTAATCCGGTGGCATTCCGTCTTGACCTCCCCCCTACGTTTAAAATTCACAACGTGTTTCACAGATCATTGCTTAAGAGGTATGTGGCGCCGGTGGTACCGTCACCTTTACCTCCCCCTCCTGTGGTTGTCAATGGTAACTTGGAGTTCCAGGTATCGAGGGTCATTGATTCACGCTTTAATCGCCGGTCCCTTCAGTACTTGGTTCATTGGAAGGGGTATGGTCCTGAGGAGAGGATGTGGGTTCCTGCGTCGGATATTAACGCAGACCGATTAGTTCGGGCCTTCCACACGACTCACCCGGATAAACCTGGCCCTGAGGGTCCGGAGGCCCCTCGTAGAAGGGGGGGTACTGTCACGGGTGTGTTGCCACGAAGATCGTCACGAGTACACAGCCTGACTTCTCGCAGCTGACTTGTTGGTGCTTTGTGTTTTCTCGGCAGTGAAGGAGTTAATTCTCTCTCTCTCTGGGCTAGCTGAGGTCCAGCCTCGCCCAGCTGCAATCAATGCTTCGTTAGTGAGACTCCTTTATATTCCTGCAGGTCTGTTTGTGAGGTGTCGGTGAAAGCTTTTCATTCTGACTTACAGAGCGGATCGTGGTGTTTGGAGTTGCTGAGATAAGTGTATTTGAAAGTGTTATTTCCCTTTCCTCGCTTTATCATTTATCTCCTTTCCCGTTGGTGTTCCCTCTGTTGTAGTTTTGTTGAAGTTGTATGCAAGGTGGTTTTGGTTTTTCCCTTGTACTGTCTCGTTCGTCTAAATACTGTGTGTGGGCATATTATTGCTGGTTCCCTATTGTTGTGATCGGGGTCCTTCTCAGGACTAGATTACTGTGGTGCAGGGATCCTCAGGAGGTAGGGGTTACGCTGGCGGCCTGGACCTCTGTACCTTTAACAGTACCTCCAGGATGAGGGATTAGTCAGGGCCCCAGCTTAGGGTCAGCTTAGGCCCCCTACCTCCAGTATTCTGTGACAGTGTGACAAGTTCGTTTTAAACTTATCACGCTTAACCACAAAGCGCTCCATGCTTCAGTACCCCCCTACATCTCCTCCCTTGTCTCAGTCTACCACCCTACACGTGCCCTCCATTCTGCAAATGACTTGAAACTAAAATCCTCCATAATCCGAACTTCCCACTCCCGTCTCCAAGATTTCTCGCGTGCTGCGCCAATTCTCTGGAATGCACTACCCAGGACAGTTCGATTAATTCCCAATACCCACAGTTTCAAGCGAACCCTAAAAACACATTTCTTTAGACTGGCGTATCACCTAAACACACTCTGTCCATCCCAGCTTTCCCCCATATTAAAATCTTCTTCAACTTCGGGTTCAAACCAACCATGCACATAAAAGCCTATGTCAGGACTGCACACATACTGGCTGGCGACCAGTCCATGTATTATTATTTATCCTATTCAGTATATCAAGGCTGCATTATACAATATATGTACTTTTTACCTTTTGTGTCTCCCCCACTTCCTCATAGACTGTAAGCTCGCGAGCAGGGCCCTCACTCCGTTCGATATGAGATATGCTTATTCTGTATTGTCTGTATAAGTCCCCCCTAAAATTTGTAAAGTGCTGCGGAATATGTTGGCGCTATAAAAATAAACTATTATTATTATTATTATGTGTTAATTCATAGTTTTGATGCCTTCAGTGTGAATGTACAATTTTCATAGTCATGAAAATACAGAAAAATCTTTAAATGAGGTGTGTCCAAACTTTTGGTCTGTACTGTATATCAATGTTTCTTTCTGTTAATGTTGATGATTATCGCTTACAGCCAATGAAAACACAAACGTCATTATCTCAGTAAATTAGAATAATTAACAAAAAACACCTGGGTAAGCCACAAAAGGTTATTGCTAAAGAAGCTGGCTGCTTTTGGAGTCATTGCTTCAAGAGCCACCACACACAGACTTATCCAGGACATGGACTACAAGTGTCGCATACCTTGTGTCAAGCCATTCATGACCAATAAACAACTCCAGAAGCATCTTACCTGGGCCAAGGAGAAAAAGACCCGGACTGTTGCTCAGTGGTCCAAGGTTTTGGTTTCAGATTAAAGTAAATTTTGCATTTCATTTGGAACCATCAGTGATGGTTTGGGGAGCCATGTCATCTGCTGGCGTAGGTCCACTGTGTTTTATCAAGACCAAAGTCAGCGCAGCCGTCTACCAGGAAATTTTAGAGCACTTCATGCTTCCCTCTGCCGACAAGCTTTTTGGAGATGGATATTTCATTCTCCAGCAGGACTTGGCACCTGTCCACACTGCCAAAAGAACCAATACCTGGTTTAAAAACAACAGTATCACTGTGCTTGATTGGCCAGCAAACTCGCCTGACCTTAACCCCATAGAGAATCTCTGGGGTATTGTCAAGAGGAAGATTAGAGACACCAGACCCAACAATGCAGACGAGCTGAAGGCTGCTATCAAAGCAACCTGGGCTTCCATAACACCTCAGCAGTGCCACAGGCTGATCGTCTCCATGCCACGCCGCATTGATGCAGTAATTGTTATGATCTGCTACAGGGACTAAGGAAAGACAGGAGAACTGTCCCTACAATATAACTAAACTAGATCCCTACGATGTAACGGGGAACCTGATCCAGCGATCAGACCCGCTAAAGTCCTCGGCTAGTCTGAACGAAGACCTATAGATGTGAGGGAGGGATCCCTACAAGAACTAGGGACTGGGATAAGTTGGACACCTCCTAGCAGAAATAGTAGCAGTCAAAGACAAACACACAACAAAAAGCATAGAGGTCAGAAGACCTAGCAAAACTAACAGAGAACGGCAACAGAGCACCAAGCTAGCTCAAGAGTAGTAAATACAATGAAGTCCAGCAAGACCAGGAGGGCAGAGCCGGATTAAAAAGGCAAAAATGGTCATGTGACCAGCAAACTAAAAAAAAACTAACAGGAGAGTTCTAACAGTACCCCCTCTTCTAAGAGGATCCTCCGGATCCCCTAGGCCCAGGCTTACCAGGAAACCTCCTGTGAAATGCTCTGACAAGTCTGGAAGCAGAAACATCATCCGCCCTCACCCATGAGTTATCCTCAGGTCCGAAACCCTTCCAAGCGACGAGATACTGCAAACTCCCTCTATACCGTCTAGAATTTAGGATGCGGGAAATTTCATATTCCCCGTCCTCCACCACCGGAGGAACAGTGGCAGAGGCGTCACCATCAGACACATCAGCTTTTTTCAACAGAGAAACATGAAACACCGGGTTAATCTTCCAGGACGTAGGAACCTCCAACCTAACAGCAGATTGGTTAACTATCTGAAGCACCTTAAAGGGCCCTATGAACTTGGGACCCAATTTTTTAGAAGGAATCCTCAATCGCAGATTCTTAGAGGACAACCAAACCATGTCACCAACAGCAAACAAAACCTCTTGCCGTTTCCTATCAAAGTACCTCTTAGATTTTTTGTTAGCCTCCTGAAGATTACCACGCACATCCGTCCAAACTCTCTCCAAATCACCGGAAAAACTCTCCTCCTCAGGCACAGCCGAAACCAATTTGGAGAATGACCCAAAAGATGGATGTCTCCCAGAACAACAAAAAAAAAGGCGAACACCCAGCAGAAGAGGATGTATGGTTGTTAAGAGCAAATTCAGCAAGTGGCAGAAACTCAGACCTCCCCTCTTGATTGTCTGCCACAAAACAACGCAAGAACTGCTCAACATCCTGGTTCTTCCTTTCTGTCTGGCCATTAGACTCAGGATGATATCCAGATGAAAACGACAAATGAAACATCCTGGTTCTTCCTTTCTGTCTGGCCATTAGACTCAGGATGATATCCAGATGAAAACGACAAATGAACTCCCAACCTGTCACAAAAGGCACGCCAAAAACGAGCCACGAACTGAGGTCCCCTATCAGAAACAATGTCAGTAGGAACACCATGTAGTCTGACAATTTCCTTGACAAAGGCCTTAGCGAGTGTCTTAACGCAAGGCAGTTTGATGAAGGGAACCAAGTGACACATCTTGCTAAAACGGTCCACGACCACCCAGATGACCGTGAAACCTTCAGAGGGGGGAAGGTCAGTAATAAAGTCCATAGCCAGATGTGTCCAAGGTGCACTAGGAACCTCCAGAGGGCAAAGCAACCCCGCAGCAGGAGCATGCGAAGACTTGGATCTAGCACACACAGTACATTGGCGCACCCACTTAATGACTTCCTTCTGCCATCCAGGCCACCAAAAACTGCGACCCACAAGTCTCTTGGTCTCAGAAATTCCTGGATGACCTGCCAACCGAGACTCATGACACTCAACAAACAAATCTCTCCTAAAGGTCCTAGGCACAAACAACCTCCCATGGGGAGTGTTAGATGGGGCATTCTCCTGAGCTTTAAGAATCTCATCCTCCAAAACGGAGTCCAAAGCAGCAATCACAACACCTTCTTGTAAAATGCTCTCCTCTTCCTCCTCAACACCGACCATGGGAGAAAAGCTGCGAGACAAAGCATCCGCTTTAACATTCTTGGTACCCGGGATGTAAGTAACGGAAAAATGAAACCGCGAGAAAAAAAGTGCCCACCTAGCCTGACGGGCATTCAAGCGCTTGGCAGCATCAAGATAGATCAGATTTTTATGATCAGTGAAAACCTGAATGGGAAATTCAGCACCTTCCAAGAGGTGACGCCAGTGTTCAAATGTGAGTTGAATCGCCAGCAATTCCCGATTACCAATATCGTAATTAAGTTCAGTCTCAGAAAATTTTTTTGAAAAAAAGGCACAGGGATGTACTCCATCCTTGTTTTCCTGAGACAACACCGCACCGACCCCCACCGAAGAAGCATCAACCTCAACCAAAAACGGCTTAGTCACATCAGGCTGCATAAGGATGGGAGCAGAGGTGAACCTCTCCTTTAGAAACACAAAAGCTTCAATGGCCTCAGAAGTCCACTGAACCGCATTAGCACCTTTCCTGGTGAGATCGGTCAGCGGTTTGACAATAATAGAAACATTTTTTATGAATTTTCTGTAATAATTGGCGAAACCCAAAAACCTCTGTATCGATTTCAAACCAATAGGCCTAGGCCATTCCTGCACAGCTTGAACTTTAACCGGGTCCATCTCAAAACCTTCACTGGAGATAATGTAGCCCAAAAAACTAATTCTCTGTACAGCGAACTCACATTTCTCCAGCTTAGCAAAAAGCGAATTGTCCATTAATAACTGTAATACCTCACGTACGCTCCGCCAATGAGACTCCAGATCAGGCGAATAAATCAGAATGTCATCCAAATACACAACCACATTTTTGCCGATTAAAGGTCTAAGGATGTCATTAATAAGATTCTGAAAAAATGCTGGAGCATTGGTAAGACCAAAAGGCATAACCAGATTCTCAAAATGACCCACAGGAGTGTTAAAAGCAGTCTTCCATTCATCACCCTCCTTCATGCGCAACAAATTGTATGCCCCCCAGAGATCAATTTTAGAGAACCACTTGGCCCCCACAACTGGTTAAATAAATCAGGAATCAATGGCAGTGGGTAAGGATTGCGTACAGTAATTTTATTAATCTCACGAAAGTCCAGACAAGAACGTAAACCGCCATCTTTTTTTTTTACAAAAAAAAATCCAACAGCCACAGGAGACTTGGAAGGCCTAATGTGACCGGCGGCCAAGCTTGTCTGTATGTATTCCTCCAAAGCCTTTCTCTCAGGAATAGTAAGATTAAATAAACGACTTTTAGGAAGAGTCGCTCCAGGGACAAATTCAATGGTACAATCATAGTCTCTATGGGGATGCAAAATTTGTGACTCCTCCTCAGAAAAAACTCTCCAAAAATCCTGAATAGATACAGGCAATTCCCCTTTATCCACAGCAGCAATACGTCCGTTACAACACTTGTCATAACACTTAGGGCTCCAGGACTTAATTTCATTGGTAGACCAATCCAGTACAGGATTGTGCAATTTTAACCAGGGTAACCCCAATATTACTGGAGAAGGCAAATTATCCAATACCACCAAATCCAAATTTTCTTGGTGAATACCATTAATAGTGAGGGGAAATTCACAGACCTTATGAGTAATACTCTTCAAGGGAGAGCCATCAACAGAAACCACAGCAATAGGGGATGACAAAGTTTTAGGTTCTAATCTAAGTTTTTCCAAGAATCCCCCATCAATCACATTCAGAGTAGAACCACAATCCACAAATACCCGAAATTCAATTAATTCATCCTGAGCAGCAGTAGTGGCAGATAGGAATACTCCCTTAGAATTTAAACAGGCAATACGGGCATAACTGACCATTTTTTTTTCTTTCTTCAAACGAAGCACACAGTTCTTAATAAAATGACCAGAATTTCAGCAATAGAAGCACAAGCCTTCAGAAAGCCTGCGATCTTTTTCCTCAGAGCGGGGTGGCATCGCCCCAATCTCCATCGGCTCTCCATTGTCAGCACAGACCCTCTCAAGACTCGGAGCTGACATAGCAGAGGATTTGCTCTCATTAACCCTTGCACGCAGTCTCCTGTCCAGGTGTGGGATAAGCAATCAGTAAATCCTTAACCCTTTCACCTAGCCCTGCAAGAAACAAGCTTTTCAAAGCTGAATCGTTCCACCTCCCCTGGGCAGACCACCGACGGAAGTGAGAACAATATTTTTCCACATTACCTGATCCCTGCCTCAAACGTCTCAATTCAGACTCAGCAGATGAGACACGATCAGGATCATCATACAACAAACCCAAAGCAGAAAAAAAACTATCCACTGATCTAAAGCACGGATCACTAGGTTGGAGAGAGAAGGCCCATCCCTGAGGATCTTTGCGCAAAAGTGACATTATGAACCCTATGCGCTGTGATTCATCACCAGAGGATCCGGGTTTCAAACGAAAATACAATAAACAAGCATTTTTAAAAGAAAAAAAATCTTGTTGTTCGCCAAAAAATAAATCAGGCAGACGTACCTTTGGCTCTACCAAATGTGCTCCAGAACAGCTACTCATGTGTTGTTGGAGCTTGGCCACCTCCAGAGAGAGTCCCTGCAAGCGTTGAGCCAAATCTTGAACCGAGACCATGATGGAAAACTGGAGGTCTTTCCTTAGAGAAAATTTTTTTTTTTTTTTCTTTTAGGGCTGGACTTACTGTTATGATCTGCTACAGGGACTAAGGAAAGACAGGAGAACTGTCCCTACAATATAACTAAACTAGATCCCTACGATGTAACGGGGAACCTGATCCAGCGATCAGACCCGCTAAAGTCCTCGGCTAGTCTGAACGAAGACCTATAGATGTGAGGGAGGGATCCCTACAAGAACTAGGGACTGGGATAAGTTGGACACCTCCTAGCAGAAATAGTAGCAGTCAAAGACAAACACACAACAAAAAGCATAGAGGTCAGAAGACCTAGCAAAACTAACAGAGAACGGCAACAGAGCACCAAGCTAGCTCAAGAGTAGTAAATACAATGAAGTCCAGCAAGACCAGGAGGGCGGAGCCGGATTAAAAAGGCAAAAATGGTCATGTGACCAGCAAACTAAAAAAAACCTAACAGGAGAGTTCTAACAGTAATTGATGCAAAAGGAGCCCCGACCAAGTATTGAGTGCATTTACTCAACATACATTTCAGTAGGTTAACATTTTGGATTTTAAAAACATTTTTCAAGCTGTTGTTATAAAGTATTCTAATTTACTGAGATAAAGACTTGTGTTTTCATTGGCTGTAAGCCATAATCATCAACATTAACAGAAATAAACACTTGAAATAGATCACTCTGTTTGTAATGACTCTATATAATATAGGAGTTTCACTTTTTGTATTGAAGAACTGAAATAAATGAACTTTTTGATGATATTCTAATTTAGTTCCCGGGAAGAAAGAAGTTAATTGTCTCCCAGTAGCTGTACGTTCAGTGAGGTGGCCAGGCAGCATTGTAACCCTATTTATCTGCAATTTAACCCTATATCTGCAGGTAACCATTACTGATTGTGGAAACTTCACACTAGACCTCCAGCAGCTTGGATTGTGTGCCTCTCCACTCTTCATCCAGACTCTGGGACCTTGATTTCCAAATGAAATGCAAAATTTATTTTCATCTGAAAACTACACCTTGAACCACTGAGCAACAGTTCTGGTCTTTTTCTCCTTGGCCCAGGTAAGACACTTCTGGCATTGTCTATTGGACACTTGTAGCCCATGTCCAGGATACGTCTGTGTGTGGTGTCTCTTTAAGCAATGACTCCAGCAGCAGTCCACTCCTTGTGAATCTCCCCCAAATTTTTGAATGGCCTTTTCTTAACAATCCTTTGAAGGCTGCGGTTATCCCGGTTGCTTGTGCACATTTTCTACCATACTTTTTCCTTCCACTCAACTTTCCATTAATATGCTTGGATACAGCACTCTGTGAGCAGCCAGCTTCTTTAGCAATGACCTTTTGTGGCTTACCCTCCTTGTGGAGTGTGTCAATGACTGCCTTCCGGACATCTGTCAAGTCAGCAGTCTTCCCCGTGATTGTGGAGCCTACTGAACCAGACTAAGGGACCTTTTTAAACGCTTCAGAAGCCTTTGCAGGTGTTTTTTGTTAATTATTCTGATTTACTGAGATAATGACTTGTGTTTTCATTGGCTGTAAGCCATAATCATCAATATTAACAGAAATAAACACTTGAAATAGATCACTCTGTTTGTAATGACTCTGTATAATATATGAGTTTCAGTTTTTGTATTGAAGAACTGAAATAAATGAACTTTCTGATGATATTCTAATTTAGTGAGAAGCACATCTATATTACTTTGCCGTATTGTCATTTGTAGATGCTATTCTATGCAGGAAATATTGTTATCCCATATATGTTAGAAGTTTAACTGTTGCTCTATCTGTGTTATAACTCCATTAGATTTAACCCTTGTACTTGTGTTCAGTATCGTTATATTGGGTATTTGTTACGTATATGTCTATTGTTGTTACAATATTTTTTTTTTTCTTTCTATCTCATTGGATAGAAACAATTTCCATACATATACTATATGGTGGTTACCTCCTGTACCTCATCATATAGACATTTCTCTTTTGCACTCAACCAATGTACTTTTCAACCAGCATTGCCATATTAGTTATTATATTGGTATATCAGGTTACCATACTAGTACACCTTTGGGAAATTGTTTTGGTTTCTTTCTGCTTTGTGTGTCCAGTATATCTGATTTTGGCAGGCATTAGAGATTAGGCATTAGCTCCATTATGGGCATGCTGCGATTTGTATATATAGCCCTTTGCCTGTTTTAATTGTTTTTAATTTTGTATGTGGCCTGTTTGTCTAGATATTTATCAATAAACAGTGTATTTTTTCAGATGATCCATTTCTTTTGGCATGCTTCTTTTACTCCCAGATTCCTGTGCTGTCTGTACAAGAGCGGAAAAGAATGATATACTGCAGGAATAAGCTGTAAGTAGAGGTGGTGTAAGGTGTGATGTTCTGCAGGATAGGTCTGTTTATAGAAGGGCTGAGGAGTGATACACTTTAAGATGGGGCTGTAGATCCAGGAAGGAGTGATGTACTCAGGATGGGGCTGTATATATAGGGGCTGAGTGGAGTAATATCTTGCAAGATAATATTGTAAATGAAGGGGCTAAGAGGAATAAGGTACTGCCAGCTGGGACTGTGTATACATGGGCTGAGAAGAATAATATACTACTCTATGGGGCTGTGTATAGTGGAGCTCAGAGGAGTAATGTACTGCTAGATGGGATTGTGTATAGAGGAGATGAGAGAAATTATATACTGCTGAATGGGGCGGTGCATAGAGGAGCTCAAAGTTGTGATATACTGCAGGAAGAAATTATGTATAGAGGAGCTGGGAGGTATGATATAATGCAGGATGGGTCTGTGTATAGAGGAGCTGAGAGATATGATGTAGTGCAGGATGGGGCTGTGAAAATAGGAACTGAGAATAGTGATATACTGCAGAATAGGACTGTGTATAAATGAGCAGAAAGAGGTTATATACAGCAGGATGAGGCTTTATACAGGGTTCTGAGAAAAGTCATATGTTGAAAGATGGGGCTGTGTATAAAGGAGCTTAATGGGGTGATTGGGCTGTATACAGGAAGCTGTGGGGAGTGATATACTGTTGGATGGAATTATATATAGAAGAGCTGAAAAGAGTGTTATACTGCAGGACTGGGTTGTATACAAGGCACTGAGAGGAATGATATTCTGCTGATATTCTGCTGGATGGGACAGTATATAGAGGAGTTGATCTGAGTGATATATTGCTGGGTGGGGCTATGTATAACAGAGCTTAAAGGAATAATATAATGCAGAATATGGCAGTTTATAAAGGACATGAGAAGAGTGATATACAGCTTCTTTATACACAACCCTATCTTACAGTATATCACTCCTTTCAGCCTCTCTATACACAGCCTCATCCAGCAGGTTAAGGTATTGGAAAAATACTACAGTTGCACTTCCCATGTCAGACCTAATTTAACTACAGATGAACCTAAGCTTATGGAAGTTTTGAAGAAAGATGGCTCTACAATATTGAAGAAGGCTGACAAAGGCATTGCAATTATGATCATGGATAAGTCAAAATATTGTCAGGACACATTACATCAGTTATCTAATCTGAATGTCTATAACATTTTTTAAAAAGATCTCACAGTTGAGATTAAGAGTGATGTACACAGGATGGTTAATTAGGCGTATAAAGAGGGATTGAGCTCTATTGAATTAAAATAAGTTCTTAATAATGACTATTCACATATACCAGTTCTATACTTATTACCGAAAATGTATAAGGATGTAAAAAATTCCCCCAGACAGCCTATAGTCTGTGGTGTAAATTCCATCTTTGAGTCTATTGCTGTATATGTGGATAGTCATTTACAAAGGGATGTAAATAAGCTACCCAACTGTTTAATCGACACTTGCTATGTTGGTACAATATAGTCTTTGGTGTAAATTCCATTTTTGAGCCTACTGCGGTATTCGAGGATACTAGATATGTAGTAGTGATAGAGAGTATACAAAAAATCATGGAAAGGATAGCAGAAACATTTGAGAAATTAAGCTATTTCAAAACAAGAGAAATTGGAGGTGGGAAAAGGATTTGGTTGGATATCTAAAGAACATGTAAGAAAACCTGGACCTAAAAGGAAAGAAATTAGACAACCATTTATTTATACTTATAATAAACATGCAAAATTGATTAAACATGTTATTTTGAAGAATTGTGATTTAATATGTAGAGAGACCCTGAGTATGGGATGAACTTTAAAGAATTGCTGAGGTTTATTTACAGAAAAGGAAAATATTTAGCCAATCAAGAGCTGATAATCAGAAACCTAAGATTTCTAGACAAATGTTTTTACAAGCCCCAAAAATTGAGCTTTTCCCTTTTCATGCCCAATCATGCCCAAATTGCTTTAATTATCAGAGGTGAATTTTTTCAATACCCTGTTAAAGGAACACCAGTTAAAATAAATGACTTTCACACCTGAAATAGTTCTAATATTGAGTATTAACCTAAATGCCCATTTGGCAAATCATATGTGCCAGACTATGTGGCCGATTAAATGAATATCATTCAGCAATACGCAATTATGAACAAAGATGAATTTAAAACAGGCAGTAACGCAAAAGAAAGAGAAAGTATTTTTTGTGAAAAAACAGTGGCTAAACATTTCTTTGAATCCATTCATAAGATTTACAACTTAAAATGGTTAATTTTGGAGGAAGTCAGCGTTGTAATATGAAATGTGAAAGGGCTTTTGAATCTATTCCATAAGCTCCAAAGGATTAAGGAAAAATTGTTACATTTAATATCTTTATATAAATGATTCTTGTATTACCCAATGCTGTAGGTCTTGCGGCGATCAATGTGGGTACACATGATACATCTTCAGTGTGTTTTCTACACTGGATTCAGAATGGTAAACTCTTAACAAGTAATGATATTGTTGGATTAGTAGTATTTATCAAATTTTGTTAACCAGTGTGTTGTGATGATATTGTAATGCATGTTTTTATTAGATTATTATACATACTTTTTGTTGAGAGGTTGTTGGCATATAATCTGATTAAGGAAGTCAGGGCGCATGCTTGAGAAAAGGGTCCGCCCCAAAATGCTGCAAGCGTGTTCGAATGGCAATTCTGTTTCAACTCTGTCTCCAAAGTGATGCCGAACTTTATGCTCATATGGATATCTCTAAAAATATGGACTATAAATGATTTACCAACATATGAAATAAAGAATATGGAATGCTGCAATTGCATAGCACTTCATGAACATATGATTCATCTTGGTAAAGTCTGAATTATTATACTTTGAATGCTGGTGCCATACATGAGATATCCATGCACCTTTAAAATGATGACAAAATATTTTTTTTTGTTTATATTTATTGTTCAATATTTACATAATGAATAAAAGAAATTACAAAAAAAATAAACTTATGTATTTCATTTATTGAGTTCAACTGTCTTTATCTGGTTAACAATTGAGTGGGGAGCCTCATTTGCCTGCATGGCCAGGATTGAATTTAATGGTCACTCACTATGTTTATATTGCTCTGAATAAGGAAGCTGAGAGAAGTTATATACTGCTGCGTGATGTACTGCAGGCTTTTTATAGAGGAGCTGAGAGGAGTAATATACTGCAATATGAAACTGTATATAAAGGGACTAAGAGGAGTGATATATTGCAGGATGGGACTGCATACTGAAAAAGGCTAAATGTAAGGGGGTGATGGTTATTTGAATGGGACTGCATGTTGGAGGAGGCTGCTGAAGGTAGGAGGTGATGTCTATTTACATATGATTGTATTTTGGAGGAAAATGAAGAGGGGGAAGTGATGTTATTTACATGGGACTGTATGTTGAAGAGGATCAAGGAAGAAGAAAGAGAAAGAGAGAAGAAAGATATTCTGCAGAATGGTAGATATGAAATTATGGCCATAGAGCTACTAGATGAAGTGACTTTTCTTTCTAACTTTTCCATCTAGTGGTATCAGCAATGTTCCAATCATCTTCTTCACCAAGTGACTGCTATTCATATCAGCTGTCTCGCACAGCATCTTTTGTGTAACCATATAAGAGCCTGTATGTGGGTCTCAAAGGATAAAACTGAGAAAATCAACTTCTGGTTCACAGAGATGATACTGTGTGATCTGATTAATCTGAAATGTGATCAGAAGATACAGAAGAGAAAGAGAACAGTGCTGGTATCAGGAGAAGATGGTGATGCATAAGTATATGAACACATTCATGCTGTACAACATGCATGTTGCGACGAGACTAAGAAATCTAAATTTTCCTTGGAATGCTTCTTTAAACGGAGCCGAAATGCACAAAGTAACTGCTCAAACTAAGCACTAGGGTTCAATGCATCCTTGGCATGGCCGAGCAGTTAAGTGCACATTTCCATCAGTGTCCAACCTCCAAAAAGCCAGAGCTGTCAAATAAAAGGGGGCAGAGAGAGATGGAAACTTCTGCTTGGCCATGCAAAGGGTGCACTTAAGGTGCGCTTGGTTTTAACAGTCGTTTTGTGCAGGAGACTTAGCTTTCTTATACTGAAGGCTACTGTAAAAAGCGTATACCACGCAGTATTAGTTTCTTAGATTTTCTGCTCCAGCACACACTTCCCACACAAAGTGGAGAGCCGGTCCTTCTGATCTCTTGGGCCACATAAAATGACATAGAGGGCTGGATTTGGCAAGCAGGACTTGAGTTTGACACCTCTCTGCATAGATGAATGGCTGTTATAGAAGGATGGTTTTAACATGATTTTAAAAGTTTACAAATAAAAGTTTTTTTTTTTTTAATTCCTGGCTGGACGTGCCTATGAAATCCTGCCTTCTTCCTTCGTTATACAAGGATGATTCAACTTTTCACAATCTTAGTTCTGGCTCAAACATAGCTCTGGCTCATATCAAAGAGCTATGATGTATACATGCCTAATGGGGCACATAGAGGTTGTGTACATAAAAGGAGCAATAAGTCTCATCATTCCCCTTCCCCCCAAACACCACGGGGGACACGAAGGGAGCAGAGCACAGGCAGCGGCTGGGGTGAATGAAGGAAAGGGAGAAGGGTTTATGAATGAGATGTCACTAAGGGGAATGCTGGGCGGCTGGGGAGAGTCAGCCTGGGACTGAGCTCGTAACACCCCCCTCTCGCTGTTGCTTTTACGTCCAACAGCTGGTATATAAAAACATAGTAGGTATATAAAAACATGCGTGTATTCAAATGCAAAGTTGTGTCAAAATTTCAAAGAAATCAGTGAAGAACTTTCAGAGATTTAAGATTTTGAACAAATGAACATTTACATTTTTATTTATATAGATTGTAACTCCTGATACTCTTATTTCACACTGCAGTAGGCCACTAAACATTTTTGGCTTCATATTGTGTAAAACATATAACATTATTGTTATATCATTGACCGCTTAACATATAATGGTGTTTTTTCTTTTTGTGGAGTGGGAATACTTTAAATACTCCTTAGATATTTGCAATAGTATTCAGCAATGGCAAAATCGTATAAAAATCAATCACACTAGTATGTTATCATATTGCAGTCCAAAAACCTACAAAACCACATAGTAAGTGCAGCAGCAACCTTTTTTGCCAGGCTACTTAAGGCTATGTGCGCACGTTGAGTATTTGACTGCAGAACTTTCTGCATTTTTGCTTTGTTTTTGGTGCGTTGTTTAAAGCATTTTTGTACAGCAATGAATGCCTTTTGGATCTAAATAAAGATATTAAAAAAAAAGAAACGTGGGACATCGTTTGAACCCTTGGAATACCATCAGACCTGAGGTGGCTATATTGGTTAATTTAAATGATTAAAGAATGTGTCTCTTTTATTTCAAATAAAGTGTTTTATTCTCGGAATGTGTGTTTATTTAACTCTTTACTTACAGGTTTAGTAATGAGGGTGTCTGGCAAACCTAGGGCTTGGTGTCAGCGACATCTAATCCCATTCAAATATGAAGTGCCATTTTTCTGGGGCAGCTGAAGGCTGGTATTTTTAGCCTAGGAAGGGGCCATTAGGCCAACATGTTCTCTCTGGCTATTAATAACTGCTCACAGCTGTTTGGTTAGCCTTTGGGATACGTCCCCATGATCAGGAACCATCAGTGCTTTGGACGCAGCATATTTTTGGGGTTAATAGGGTTGGAGTTCATGTCAGCCTTCTATTGGCAGCTGACATGAAGCCCAGGTTAGTAATGGAGAGGCGTCTATAGGACGCCCCCATTACTAACCCCATAGTAAAGGTCTTGAAAACACACAGCCTGAAAAAAATCCTTTATTTGAAATAAAAGTTCACATGGTTTTAATCATTTATTTAAAAATAAAAAACACAGTATACTCACCTAACGCCTAATCCGCTAAAGCCAATGTTCCCTGTAAAAAACAGAAAATAATAAACAAAAATACTCACCCAATGCCCATTCCATTTGAAGCCATTGTCACCTGTAAAAAAATAAATAAAAAACAACCATATCCATCACCTGTTCAACGTGATGAAATAATCCAGAGTGTCCCACGAAGATCTGGGTCAGTTCTAGAGCAGTCACATGAGCAATCACTGATGTGACTGTTCTAGAGGACAGCAGGCTACACCACTGACCTCTCTCGGCAGCTCAGTGCTATACACTGCCGGGAGCAATCACGCTCCTGTCAGTGTATTGCCGGGTGATCCGATCGCCGTTGGGATTAGTGATTACATGGTGATTATTTTTTACAGGGGACAAGGGCATCGGGGATTAGGTGTTAGATGAGTATAATGTGTCTTATATTTTAAGATTTATTTATTTTAACTTTTCTTTCTTCACTGTGAGTACAGGCTCCGGCTGATGATATCTCCCATCAGCGGGACCTGCTCTCACTATTATCGGCGGCAGCATCAGTAGGTTGATGGGAGGAGTATTCTTTCATCAGCCAACGCCTGTAACGAGCAATCATTTCTTTGTGCATTTTTGCCGCGTTTTTGACCCATTGACTTAATTGAGTCAGTCAAATACACTGCAAAAATCCACAGCAAATCTGCAAACACTTTTATATCTGCGTTTTCGACTGACTCAATTGAAGTCAATGGGTGGAAAACTTGGCAAAACTGCACAAAGTATTAACATGCTACAGATTTAAATGCAATGATAATCCTGACAGGGAAATACCTGATCATGTGCACAGCACTTCAGGATTGTCATTGAATTAGCTGGCAGAAGGATTCCCTAGCATTTTTGGCCCAAAATGCCGCAAAAACACACCGTGTGCACACAGCCTAATGCTTTAGATTTTGGTTTTTATTAGAAGCAGAGTACTGACTTGTGAACTCGCTATTACTCTTAGTATGTGTCTGTTTTATGAGGCATATTTTGGGGGAATTTTCTGCACATTTTAAAATTTATTCTAGAGGTACCCCAAAAAGGTCACTCAATGTCAGTGACAGGGTTGTCAACTTGAATTTTTATTTTTTTCTGGACAGGTTATCAAAAAATCGCAGACTGAAAATATTTTTTATTGACACATTGGAAAATTATAACAAATCATTAATACGCGATATATAATTACAACTCATAATTCCAATATGAAGACACTAAGTGCATTTATTATGAACTGTAAAATGATAATAATTAGTCATAATAATCTGTATAAATTTCAACTTCAAAAAAATCACAGACATCATTTTTTTATGAACAGGGGAAAAAAAGTGCCCTATTTGTACAGACTGTCCTGGAATTTCTGGAGGGTTGGCAACATTAGTAAGTGATAAGTGTGAAGAGTAAATTTTATTTTTAGTGTGCTGAGAAATTCTGTAAGGCTGGTGTTGCACAAAGGTGTTTGGTATCAGGATTATAGAAGGCATGTTTGGACCCGATTCTGGCTTGCTGTTGGTGATAGTTCCAAAGTTTTATATCATGTACAGTACAGACCAAAAGTTTGGACACACCTTCTCATTTAAAGATTTTTCTGTATTTTCATGACTTTGAAAATTGTACATTCACACTGAAGGCATCAAAACTATGAATTAACACATGTGGAATTATATACTTAACAAAAAAGTGTGAAACAACTGAATATATGTCTTATATTCTAGGTTCTTCAAATTAGCCACCTTTTGCTTTGATGACCGCTTTGCACACTCTTGGCATTCTCTTGATGAGCTTCAAGAGGTAGTCACCGGAAATGGTTTTCACTTCACAGGTGTGCCCTGTCAGGTTTAATAAGTGGGATTTCTTGCCTTATAAATGGGGTTGGGACCATCAGTTGTGTTGTGCAGAAGTCAGGTGGATACACAGCTGATAGTCCTACTGAATAGACTGTTAGAATTTGTATCATGGCAAGAAAAAAGCAGCTAAGTAAAGAAAAATGAGTGGCCATCATTACTTTAAGAAATGAAGGTCAGTCAGTGCGAAAAATTGGGAAAACTTTGAAAGTGTCCCAAAGTGCAGTTGCAAAATCCATCAAGAGCTACAAAGAAAATGGCTCACATGAGGACCGCCCCAGGAAAGGAAGACCAAGAGTCACCTCTGCTTCTGAGGATAAGTTTATCCGAGTCACCAGCCTCAGAAATCGCAGGTTAACAGCAGCTCAGATTAGAGACCAGGTCAATGCCACAGAGTTCTAGCAGCAGACACATCTCTACAACAACTGTTAAGAGGAGACTTTGTGCAGCAGGCCTTCGTGGTAAAATAGCTGCTAGGAAACCACGGCTAAGGACAGGCAACAAGCAGAAGAGACTTGTTTGGGCTAAACAACACAAGGAATGGACGTTAGACCAGTGGAAATCTGTGCTTTGGTCTGATGAGTCCAAATTTGAGATCTTTGGTTCCAACCACCGTGTCTTTGTGCGATGCAGAAAAGGTGAACAGATGGACTCTACATGCCTGGTTCCCACCGTGAAGCATGGAGGAGGAGGTGTGATGGTGTGGGGGTGCTTTGCTGGTGACACTGTTGGGGATTTATTCAAAATTGAAGGCATACTGAACCAGCATGACTACCACAGCATCTTGCAGCGGCATGCTATTCCATCCGGTTTGCGTTTAGTTGGACCATCATTTATTTTTCAACAGGACAATGACCCCAAACACACCTCCAGGCTGTGTAAGGGCTATTTGACCAAGAGGGAGAGTGATGGGGTGCTACGCCAGATGATCTGGCCTCCACAGTCACCAGACCTGAACCCAGTCGAGATGGTTTGGGGTGAGCTGGACCGCAGAGTGAAGGCAAAAGGGCCAACAAGTGCTAAGCATCTCTGGGAACTCCTTCAAGATTGTTGGAAGACCATTTCCGGTGACTACCTCTTGAAGCTCATCAAGAAAATGCCAAGAGTGTTCAAAGCAGTCATCAAAGCAAAAGGTGGCTACTTTGAAGAATCTAGAATATAAGACATATTTTCAGTTGTTTCACACTTTTTTGTTAAGTATATAATTCCACATGTGTTAATTCATAGTTTTGATGCCTTCAGTGTGAATGTACAATTTTCATAGTCATGAAAATACAGAAAAATCTATAAATGAGGTGTGTCCAAACTTTTGGTTTGCACTGTACGTTGCGATTATCTTCCCAATTACTATTTCTTGTCTTGACCTTGATCATTTCAAACATTATTCGTTTGTGATGTCTCACTCTCTGTACATCATGAGGATTACGGACCTTTCATACTTCCTGATCTCAGCTAGCTAATTTTATTGTTTCATTTGCGTTCCTTGGTAGATGATAATAATAACTCCTGTGGCCTGATATTACTTATTATTATTTATTATTATAGCGCCATTTATTCCATGGCGCTTTACATGTGATAGGGATATACATAACAAAAGCATTTACATAATCTTAACAAAACGAGTCAGCGACTGGTACAGGAGGAGCGAGGACCCTGCCCGCGAGGGCTCACAGTCTACAAGGGATGGGTGAGGATACAGTAGGTGAGGGTAGAGCTGGTCGTGCAGTGGTGTTTACTGCAGGTTGTAGGCTTGTCGGAAGAGGTGGGTCTTCAGGTTCCTTTTGAAGGTTTCCACGGTCGGCGAGAGTCTGATATGTTGGGGTAGAGAGTTCCAGAGTAGGGGGGAAGCACGGGAGAAATCTTGTATACGATTGTGGGAGGAGGAGATAAGAGGAGAGTAGAGCAGGAGATCTTGTGAGGATCGGAGGTTGCGTGCAGGTAAGTACCGGGAGACTAGGTCACAGATGTATGGGGGAGACAGGTTGTGGATGGCTTTGTATGCCATGGTTAGAGTTTTGAACTGAATTCTCTGGGCAATGGGGAGCCAGTGAAGGGATTGACAGAGAGGAGAGGCCGGGGAATAGTGGGGGGACAGGTGGATTAGTCGAGCAGCAGAGTTTAGGATAGATTGGAGAGGTGCAAGAGTGTTGGAAGGGATGCCACGGAGCAGGAGGTTGCAGTAGTCGAGGCGGGATATGATGAGGGCATGCACTAGTGTTTTTGCAGAGTCTTTGCTGAGGAATGCACGGATCCGGGAGATGTTTTTGAGTTGGAGTCGGCAGGTGGTGGAAAGGGCTTGGATATGTGGCTTGAAGGAGAGATCAGAGTCCAGGGTTACCCCAAGGCAGCGAGCTTGTGGGACTGGGGAGAGTGAACAGCCATTGACGTTGATGGATAGGTCAGATGGGGGATGTGAATGAGAGGGTGGAAAGATGATGAACTCTGTTTTATCCATGTTGAGTTTTAGAAACCTGTCGGAGAAGAAGGATGAGATGGCGGACAGACATTGTGGGATTCTGGTTAGTAGGGAGGAGATATCGGGTCCAGAGAGGTAGATCTGTGTGTCGTCAGCATAGAGGTGATACTGAAAGCCGTGAGACTCTATGAGCTGTCCCAGGCCGAAGGTGTAGATGGAGAAGAGCAGAGGTCCTAGAACTGAACCTTGGGGGACACCGACAGATAGGGGGCGAGATGAGGAGGTGGTGCGTGAGTGGGAGACGCTGAATGTCCTGTCTGTTAAGTATGAGGAGATCCAAGATAGAGCCAAGTCTGTGATGCCAAGAGATGAGAGAATCTGGAGTAAGAGGGAATGGTCCACTGTGTCAAAGGCAGATGACAGGTCCAGAAGGAGGAGGATGGAGTAGTGTTGCTTGGATTTGGCATTTAGTAGGTCATTGGTGACTTTGGTCAGGGCAGTTTCAGTCGAGTGATGCGGTCGGAAGCCAGATTGTAGACGGTCGAAGAGGGAGCAGGAGGAGAGGTGGGAGGACAGTTCAAGGTGGACATGTTGTTCTAGAAGTTTTGAGGCAAAGGGGAGGAGTGATATGGGGCGGTAGCTGGTCAGAGAGGAAGGGTCAAGGGAGGGCTTTTTGAGGATGGGTGTGATTGCGGCATGTTTGAAACATGAGGGGAAGACTCCGGTTGTTAGTGATAGATTGAAGAGGTGGGTTAGGGTTGGGATGAAGACTGTGGTGAGGTTAGTGATGAGGTGGGATGGGATTGGGTCAAGTTCGCAGGTGGTGAGGTGTGATTTAGAGAGTAAAGAGGAGACTTGACCTTCTGTAATGGTGGAGAAGTGGGGTTTGGAGGAGGAGGGTTGAGTAGATATGAGGAGGGGTTGTGTGGACTTTAGACCAAAGTTTTGTCTGATGGTGTCAATCTTCTGTTTGAAGAATGAGGCAAAGTCGTCGGCTGAGATGAGAGAAGAGGGAGGAGGTGCTGGGGGACGAAGGAGAGAGTTGAAAGTGTTAAATAGCTGTTTAGGGTTGTGAGATAGGGAGGATATGAGAGATGAGAAGTAGGTTTGTTTTGCTGTAGTGAGTGCGGACTTGAAATTAGTGAGGGATTGCTTGAATGCGATGAAGTGCTCGATGGAGTGAGACCTTTTCCATCTCCGCTCCGCAACCCTGGAGGCCCGGCGCAGTTCTTTGGTAAGTTTAGTGTGCCAGGGTTGCCTGTTGAATGTGCGAGGTGTGGTGTGTGTGAGAGGGGCGATCGAGTCTAGAGCTGAAGCTATTGTGGTGTTATATGAAGCAGCAGCAACGTCTGCATCGTGCAAGGAATTTATGTCTGTGAGAGGAAGGAGGGATTCAGAGAGAGAGTGTAGGTCAAGGTGTTTGAGATTTCTGCGAGGGTGTGTGAGTTTGTGGAGTGGGGATTGTGCACCCGGAGAGGAGAGGGCAGAGTTTTGAGGTTGTTACGTAACACTACATTTTGATCAATTGTAGAAAATACAGTACTTGGTTGAAGGTGTTGGGTGGACTTGTAAGTTGTGTACCAGGAGTCTTCTTGAGGACACGGCAGAGCCACGGGCGAGAAAACAAACTCTTACACAGTTTGATCTTAGACTAAACTATTTTACTGTATATTTTTACCCAGGACAAACAAAAAGAAAACATTTAAATATTATGTGAACATTATTTAACAGCTGAACCTCAGTGCTATACAGTGTGGAACCTAAGCAATCTGTATTTACTATCTTTTTTATACATTTTATAAATGAACAGAGCGGTCACATAAAATGTGGCCGCTCTGTTCATGGAATCTTCGTGGGACACTCGTTATTTGGACTGTGTCGGAAAGGTAAGGACGAGGTTGGTTTATTATTTTACTTTTATTACGGGTGATCGAGGGCTTTGGGGATTAGGTGTAAATTGAGTATATGGTGTTTTTTTATTTTTTGCAGGGGCAGCGAATATCGGGGACAAAGTGTAGGTGAGTTTAATGTGTTTCAATTTATTTAAAATTTTTTTTTTATTAATTTTAACTTTTTTTTTTTTTTAACGTTCAGCACAGCACAGGCGCCGACGGATGGGAGACTACTGCTCCCATCCAGCGGTGCCTGTGATCGCTGTTTCCAATGGCAGGAGACGCCAGCTGATTGTGGTAGTAGTATCATCAGCCGGCGCCTATGACCCGCAGTAAGCTATTTACTACCGGGTCACTGTCACAGCACTGTGATCGCGGTAATGCACTTTTGGGTATTTTCTGTCATATAGACCCCTCAAAGTCACTTCAAATGTGATGTGGTCCCTAAAAAAATAGTTTTGTAAATTTTGTTGGAAAAATTAGAAATTGTTGGTCAACTTTTAACCTTTATAACTTGCTAACAAAAAAAAATTATGTTTCAAAAATTGTGCTGATGTAAAGTAGACATGTGGGAAATGTTATTTATGAACTATTTTGTGTCACATAACTCTCGGATTTAAGGGTATAAAAATTAAAAGTTTGAAAATTGTTAAATTTACCAAATTTTCTCCAAATTTCCATTTTTTTCACAAATACACACAAGTCATATCAAAGAAAAATTACCACTATCATGAAGTACAATATGTCATGAAAAAACAGGCTTAGAATCAGTGGGATCCGTTGAAGCATTCCAGAGTTATTATTTTGTAATGTGACAGTGGTCAGAATTGTAAAATTTGGCCTGGTTATGAAGATGCTTGGGGGGGTGAAGCGGTTAAAATAAATTTTGGGCCCCTCTCAAGGTCAGTGTGTCAAGAGTTTATGGATGTGGTTTGGCAGGAGCCAAGAGATCATTCCATTGACTGTTACTTTTGCAAAGTGAAAAGTTCAGGATTTAACAAGAAAAATAATTACGAAATAGAGCATAGTAGTCTACCATCAGCTATACAAAGGGAAGTAATTCTCGGCACTCACGTTTTGAGTAAGTAATTGCTGTTTATTCAAGTGCAAGTTCCATTCAGACATTTCAGCCTGTCCCAGGTTTTTTTCAACAATGCAATCAAGATACATTCACAAGTTTATAAAGGGTTACACCATGGAAATGACATCATACATGAAAAAAGCCGTTTTTCCCAACACGTTTTTCTGTCCACCTACTTTTTGACCACCCTGTATATGTATATATATATATATATATATATATATATATATATATATATATATATATATATATATATATATATATATACACACAGTACAGACCAAAAGTTTGGACACACCTTCTCATTTTAAGATTTTTCTGTATTTTCATGACTATGAAAATTGTACATTCACACTGAAGGCATCAAAACTATGAATTAACACATGTGGAATTATATACTTAACAAAAAAGTGTGAAACAACTGAAAATATGTCTTATATTCTAGAAAAATCTTTAAATGAGAAGGTGTGTCCAAACTTTTGGTCTGTACTGTACATGTATCATATAACATTATTTAAATTTTATAATACAAGAATATCAAATAAAGACAAATAAATAATAACCATAAGGATTTTTTTTGATCAAAACTATCTTGATGAATCATACATTGCAACATACATTCGATAGGAACACTATATTATTCTAAATTCACTAAGTTTGTTTTAAATATATTATTTGGTTATCAATGATGAATTATTGATTTTGTCATGATATTATTAATCTTAAATATATGACCGTATTATTTCATAAAATATTATTATGCCTTATGGAACTGTTACAAAAATGCCCACTTTATCCGTTATTATTTCATCATTAGTAATTCATCAAGTAGCAATTCATCAATATTCAATTATCGTGATAAAGTTGTCAAGAAAAAAATATATTCATCAAAAAATAAAATAGAAAGTAGAATATAAAAGGTAAGATTTCATATAATAAGATTAATTTCATAATTTTTATTTAATCCATTCGGGAATCCAGTACGCCTCCCTTCGGAGAAATACTGTTTTAATATTGCCTCACCCTCCGAATAGAGGCGTACTGGATCCATAGTTTAAAAACATTATTAGATTATGAAAGATTAGAATATATAAGATTATGAAATTAATCGTATTATATGAAATTTTACCTTTTATATTCTACTTTCCTTTTTATTTTTTCATGAATATTTTTCTTTTTTTTCTAGACAACTTTATCATGATGATTGAACATTGATGAATTACTACTTGATGAATTACTAATAATGAAATAATAACGGATAAAGTGGGCATCTTTTTGTAACAGTTCCATAAGGCATAATAATATTTTATTAAATAATACGATCATCTATTTAAGATTAATAATATCATGCCAGAATCAATAATTCATGATTGATAACCAAATAATATATTTAAAACAAACTTATGTGAATTTAGAATAATATAATGTTCCTATCGAATATATGTTGAATTGTATAATTCATCAAGATAGTTTTGATAAAAAAAAATCCTTATGGTTATTATAATTTATTTTGTCTTTATTTAATATTCTTGTACTCTAATATTTAAATCATGGTAAAGTATATGATATATACACAATAACAGACTGTATTGGGAAAAACAGCTTTTTTCATGTATGATGTAATTTCCGTGGGGTAACCCTTTATAAACTTGTGAATGTATCTTGACCACATTGTTGAAAAAAGCCTGGGACAGGCTGAAATGTCCGAATGGAACTTGCACTCGAATAAACAGCAATGACTTATTCAATACGCGAGTGCCGGAAATTACTTCCTTTTGCACACTTTTACTCCACGAGCACCACGTCAACGGAGTGCCGACCCGCCATCTCTATTTTCCTACCATCAGCTATACGTCTGTAACGCTGGTGAGTATGGACGCCACGGGAGCCGGGCTTACCATGGAGGGACAGGATTATATGACTACCTGGTTTTCGATAGAGTCTCTAGTGGTGAGGTTAGTCTTGGCTGCAGGTAGTCGCAAGGTACCAATCCATGGGAAGCCCCGCGACTGCAGCAGCTGCCCGGAAAATCAGAGGCACGTGTACGCGGTACAAGAGAGCAAAGACAAAAGGTGGTGAGGTCAGGGTAGGCTGCACAGGATTAGTAAACGAAGCCGAAGTCAGGGGCAGAGAGGTCAGGCAGGACAGGTAAACTAGCCGGGTCAGTAATGCTCAGCAGAATAAGAAGAAGCACTTGAACAGGAACTAAAGATGGGAACCAATGTACAGGCAGGAAGTGGTAGGCGGAGCTTCCTTATAAAGGCGTGCTAGCACGGGATAGGCCGGGGAACCTAATCTCTGCAGGACACAACAGGGTTAAATTTCTGCAGAGATCGGCCACGCCCCCCTAAAGCTAAATGAATACCACAAGCAATGCAACAGTGCAGTATGAGGCAGATTAGTGGAACAGCCTGACCCGGGGAGAAACCGCGCGGTGGGTAGAGGGGCGCTGAGGAGGCATGCGAGTTACTGCTGTGTCAACGTCCAGTGCCTCATTCAGCTGAAATCCCAGTGCTAGTTTTCCTTGAACTACCCTCTTTATAAGAACAGCATTATGGTGAAAAACAAAGTGACAGCAATGATGAAGATTCTCAGTTCGTAAGGGATTTGGCCAGCATGAGTTGAACAATTTGGCACGAGATTTGAAACTATCAAAAAAGACTTCATAACTCCTAGCATCGAGACTGCATGAGAAAAATTAGTTTGGATCGAAAGTAGGATACCTTTGCTCCTTTTCAGAGGAAGTGCATTTCTGCAATACTTTAGAACAATATATCCTCTGCATGAATAAGATAGCTTTAAATAGATACAATGGAAAATAATGCAAAAAATAACCTGTATTTTATGTACCTTTTGGATGGTTTTGAAGACAAAGAGAAAGTATCCTGTAGCTTAAAAAGTTGTGATAGAGAAAAACTGGGGTCACTTTTGGATTCAGAAGCTAAGTTAGTCAAAAATAGTTGTCAGATCTAACTGAATGACAATTGTGTTCCCCAGTTATAATGCCCCATCTATATGTCATTTTCATACTAATGCCTTTTTTGCCCCTTTATAATAATGCAGCCCCTATAATAGTTATGCCCCTCTCTGCCTTATTGTAATGAAGCCCTCCTACACCAAGCCCCCCCCCATGCCTCCTTATAGTATTGCAGCTTCTTTATAGTAAAAATGTCCCCCGGTGCCTCCTTATGGTAATAAAACCATTCTATAGTATTAATACCCCTATTTGTCGCCTTATTGTAATACAGTACACCTGTAGAGATAAGGCCCTCAGTGCCTTCTTATAATGCAGCCCACCTATAGTAATAATGTCCCTATCCTTCTATAAACTGTGTGCCCAATTATATGGCAATTTATATTTTTGATTAATTTTATTATTGAACAATTATAGAGCGGTAATTTAATCCAAAAGGTAAATAAACCTGAATATTTAAGAAAGTAAGAGTGAGGTTTTGTCTTTCATAAGAGAAGATATGTGCAGAACTAGCAGGCAACTATTAGTGTGCAGAATTAATATGCAACTAAATGAAAAATGTAAATTTCCCATCTCCGTAGTTCATTTTAAATTTTTAAAAGTTAGAATATTAACCAAACAAATCAAAATGTACAAAAATACATTTCTGACATTTTAAAATAATATCAGTGACCAATATAGCCATCGGAGACAGTGACGCCAGCGCTGATTGGGCACTTGTCTCATAACAACCGCAAGGGAGTCCCGGGACTGCGAATGCCGACACCGCTTGAACGGTGAGTATATGCTTTTTTATTTTATCAGGGCCAAACATTTAGATCAAGAAGGAGTTGTCCTAGTAGTGGACAACCCCTTTAAGGCCTTTACTATCAGCCAAATGGAGACTTCAAAGCATGCGATGTAGCACTGTCTTGCATAAAAATCATAGTTTTCTTGAAAGACGCAGAATTTTTCCTGTACCAACTGCTTGAAGAAAGTGTGTTCTAAAAACTGACAGTAGGTTTAGGAGTTGATTTTGAGTCCATCTTCAACACGTAAAGTTCCAACTAGCTCATCTTTAATAATATCAGCCTATAACAGTACCCAAACTCCAATCTACTGGCGTCTGAGTAGAAGTGGAGGTCTGTGCCCATTACTGATCCAGCCACTGGCTCCATCTGGTCCGTAAAGAGTTACTTATCTCATCAGTCCATAAAGCCTTTGAAAAATTTGTCTTCAAATATTTCTTGGCCCAGTCTTGACATTCACTTTCTGTGTCTTGGTCCAGTGATGGTCGGGTTTCGTCCCTCCTCACCTCGGCCATGTCTCTTAGCACTGAACACCTTGTACTTCTGGGCTCTCCACGGAGGTTGCAGATCTGGAACATGACATCACTGGAGGATAATGGCTTCCTGGTCGCTTCACATTTGATTCTTCTCAAACTAAATTAAAATTCTTTGGCAGTTAACATCTTTTGATCTCAACAAGTTTTTTGAGACCATGTTGACTATTTTCAACAAAACTTTTGATGGTGCTGTGATCACTTCAATATCTTAGCAATATCAAGAGTGCTGCCTCTCTATGCATGACTTAATAATTTTTGACTTTTCAGTCAGTTAGTTTTGGTTTATTTTGCCTGAGGAAATCAAGCTGCCTAATAATTCTGCACACATTGATAAAGAGTGTTGCTATCCTTAGGACGCACCATCCCTCATTACACAAATACTCATCACCTGATCTGCTTCATCCAATCAGCATTCAAGTAGTCCGTACTTGAAGTATTAGGCCTGTTGGGCCAAACTATGAACAAAATGATGAAATACTCACCTCACTCCACTAACATGCAATGCGCCACTCCTCCTCCTAAACAGTAAATGCAATGAAATGATTTTTTTCGCATCACCTGACATCCCCTGCATTGCACCATTTTAGATAGGCTGCAGATTAGAAGCAGCCTATGCCCTACCAGTGTATGTGGCAGAGCAGGACACATATACTAGTAAAAAAAGTGCCTCCCCCCCGTGATCCGGCCCACTGCAGGATCTGCCCATTTTGTTTTTGCCAGAATTACCAGTCCGACCATGCGTGTGTGAACAAGCCTTTTAAAGATCTAAGTATGGTAACTACTGATCTTGCCACGTTTGTTCACATGTGGTGAATGTTTTCAAGGGCTGGAGATTATCTGAGGAAGCTGAGGGTAAAGGGCTATGTTGGGACCTATTCTTACAAAAGGCGATCAATGTTTGATCAGCTCCTTTGAGATCAGCACAATAAAGTATCCTCAATGCTCTTGCCAACTCTACATCCTAAACATTGTTTATACAGGCTCGTACATTTGAAGCGGTGTCACATGTCCCATGGCACTTAAAGTAAGTATAATCACCATTAATTAATTCTTAAATGGAACTTGTCCAGAAACACTATATACCTGCAGAGATTATTCTGCAGGTACATAGCATTAAAATCTTGTTCGGTTGTCTCTATTAAAACAGCTCCCTGCAGTTGCCCACTATCAGTCAGCGGGCCAGTGCATGGAGCAGTTAGTCACCGCTCATTATAGCTTGAGCGTGGCTCTAATCATTCGCCAGCACTTTATCCGTCTGATGCGCAGAGCAAGCTGTTAATGTGCAGGGGAGTGATTACAGCTATAGTGAGCGGTAACTGTAACCACTCCCTGCACTGGCCCGCTTTCTGGAAGTGAGAGAGAGAATATCATTTTATATCCACACTTAAATAGTGGACAAGAAAAAATCCACTTGAAAGGGTTTGTCTATTAAAAACAAGTTAACACAAATCCACAACATAGGTGATAACTGTAATGCACACGCCCGGACTGACTGGCGTGTGCGTGTTTAGTGGTTCCACTCTGCCATGAACCGGAGAGTGTCTGGAGGGGCGTAACTAAGTATCTGCCCGATCCGACCAAGGTCGCACGACGGCATACGACGCCAGTGCACCAGGGAGGAACCGAGCAGAGGGACCAGGGTCTAGTCCAGGTCAGACTCCGGACACGGCTGTTGACCCACACCGGGGAATACAGGAACAGGCAGACTAGAGCGCAGGCTGGGTAGGGTCCAGTACAGACTGGGAGACAAATTCGGAGCCGCAGATGCGGTAAACAAACAGAGTAAAGTGAAACCGCAGGTGCGGTAGTCAAGGCCGAGCAGAGCAGAACCGCAGACGCGGTAGACAAGGCAGAGCAGAGCAGAACCGCAGACGCGGTAGACAAGGCTGAGCAGAGCAAAACCGCAGACGCGGTAGACAAGGCTGAGCAGAGCAAAACCGCAGACGCGGTAGACAAGGCTGAGCAGAGCAAAACCGCATAAGCGGTAGACAAAGCTGAGCAAAGCGAAACCGCAGACGCGGTGGACAGGACTGAGCAAAGCGAAACCGCAGACGCGGTGGACAGGGCTGAGCAAAGCGAAACCGCAGACGCGGTGGACAGAGTTGAGCAAAGCAAAACTGCAGACGCGGTGGACAGGGCTGAGCAAAGCGAAACCGCAGACGCAGTGGACAGGGCTGAGCAAAGCGAAACCGCAGATGCGGTGGACAGGGCAGAGCAAAGCGAAACCGCAGACGCGATGGACAGGGCAGAGCAAAGCGAAACCACAGACGTGGTGGACAGGGCTGAGCAAAGCGAAACCGCAGACGCTGTGGACAGGGCTGAGCAAAGCGAAACCGCAGACGCGGTGGACAGGGCTGAGCAAAGCGAAACCGCAGAAGCGGTGGACAGGGCTGAGCAAAGCGAAACCGCAGACGCAGTGGACAGGGCAGAGCAAAGCGAAACCGCAGACGTGGTGGACAGGGCTGAGCAAAGCGAAACCGCAGACGCAGTGGACAGGGCTGAGCAAAGCGAAACCGCAGACGCAGTGGACAGGGCAGAGCAAAGCGAAACCGCAGACGTGGTGGACAGGGCTGAGCAAAGAGAAACCGCAGACGCGGTGGACAGGGCTGAGCAAAGAGAAACCGCAGACGCGGTGGACAGGGCTGAGCAAAGAGAAACCGCAGATGCGGTGGACAGGACTGAGCAAAGAGAAACCGCAGACGCGGTGGACAGGACTGAGCAAAGAGAAACCGCAGACGCGGTGGACAGGGCTGAGCAAAGCGAAACCGCAGACGCAGTGGACAGGGCAGAGCAAAGCGAAACCGCAGACGTGGTGGACAGGGCTGAGCAAAGCGAAACCGCAGACGCGGTGGACAGGGCTGAGCAAAGAGAAACCGCAGACGCGGTGGACAGGGCTGAGCAAAGAGAAACCGCAGATGCGGTGGACAGGACTGAGCAAAGAGAAACCGCAGACGCGGTGGACAGGACTGAGCAAAGAGAAACCGCAGACGCGGTGGACAGGGCTGAGCAAAGCGAAACTGCAGACGCGGTGGACAGGGCTGAGTTCACACGGAACAGACAGGAAGAGAAAGGTAGAACCAGATACCCACAGGGTACTTGCAGAGAAGTAGCGAGTGGACCACAAACTCACAAACGGAAGTACAGTGACAACGAGCAGGAGTTAGGTACAAGTTCAGACTTTGCAGAAAAAGGGAAGGTACGGACATAGAGAAAAACAAAACAGGCTAGGAGAGTATTCAGACAAGAACAGACACAGCAGCAAGATACAGCAGCGGGTCTAGGTATGCGGCCCCTAGAAGGCGGAATGAACAGGCAGGAGCGTGTTCACACAGGCCTGGAAATACAGCCTCCAGGATAGGCAGAAGACAACAGGCTAGAAGATAATACAGACAGGACACAGTTCAGACACGGGAACTGATACCGAAGGCAGGAAACATAAACGGGACCTGGCATATCAGTGACCAGAAGCCAAATGACAGAACACAATGCTCAGGCATGGGTTAATTGGAGCAGCTGGTTTAAATACCAGGTGACAGACAGCAATAGGCTGAGGACGCACAAGGGGTGTGCCTGCAGCAGGTACAAAAAGCAGGAAGTGATCGGGCGCCGCCCTTAAGCAGCAGAAACAGAAGCAAACAGACAGCATGGAGGGAAGCCAGAGAGACATTCTGGATTGGAGATCAAGTGCGCGCTCTTGCACAGTGGGAGGTGGACCACTATGCAAGGACGCCGCCAGGTATGTTACAATAACTTTTTGATCCATGATGGTACCAAGGGCTAGGCCCCGAATAAATAGACAGAAATGGGAATGATTACCTGTTAGAGTAAAGTGGAAGTGCTCATACACGACCTGCACACCACTCATTCCCTGTGGGGGCCACCGAGTGCTATGCTGTTTTTTTTCCTGCAGAGAATGAATGGTGCAGCGGTTGGGCGTACAAACAGCCCCTCCGTTTAATAATGGGGATAAAAATTCCTAGCTGTCCCAATCGGAGCAGATCTAAATGATCGCACCCACACCAATCTGTAAGTTATTACTGGCCAACTCCTTTAACTGGCCAACTCCGTCTTCCTACAAACCTTCAGATAGAATGTCAGTGTTAAAGTCCAATAAAGCACCCATTATTGCATCTAGACAGGATATTTTAATGTCCTGTACTGCATTCATAGATGGCAGATGCTGTATACAACGTTACAATGTACAACCATTCATAAAAAAGAATTGTTCACCTCACCTGATGAAAAAAAGCTTTGAACTCTCAAGATGTGCACGAATACTGCATCCCAGTTGGAAGGATGATAGAACACATCTGTAAAAACGGTAGTCTTGTCCAGCACTCAATCTTCAAATCATTAAAAAGATACAAAAACACACAAGTTTAAAAACAGGACATCCTGCAAAAATTCCTACGCGCTTCGAACCTAGAAATATGTGCAGTACAGACCAAAAGTTTGGACACACCTTCTCATTTAAAGATTTTTCTGTATTTTCATGACTATGAAAATTGTACATTCACACTGAAGGCATCAAAACTATGAATTAACACATGTGGAATTATATAGTTAACAAAAAAGTGTGAAACAACTGAGAATATGTCTTATATTCTAGGTTCTTCAAAGTAGTCACCTTTTGCTTTGATGACTGCTTTGCACACTCTTGGCATTCTCTTGATGAGCTTCAAGAGGTAGTCACCGGAAATGGTTTTCACTTCACAGGTGTGCCCTGTCAGGTTTAATAAGTGGGATTTCTTGCCTTATAAATGAGGTTGGGACCATCAGTTGTGCTGTGCAGAAGTCAGGTGGATACACAGCTGATAGTTCTACTGAATAGACTGTTAGAATTTGTATTATGGCAAGAAAAAAGCAGTTAAGTAAAGAAAAACGAGTGGCCATCATTACTTTAAGAAATGAAGGTCAGTCAGTGCGAAAAATTGGGAAAACTTTGAAAGTGTCCCCAAGTGCAGTTGCAAAAACCATCAAGCGCTACAAAAAAACTGGCTCACATGAGGACCGCCCCAGGAAAGGAAGACCAAGAGTCTGAGGATAAGTTTATCTGAGTCACCAGCCTCAGAAATCGCAGATTAACAGCAGCTCAGATTAGAGACCAGGTCAATGCCACACAGAGTTCTAGCAGCAGACACATCTCTACAACAACTGTTAAGAGGAGACTTTGTGCAGCAGGCCTTCATGGTAAAATAGCTGCTAGGAAACCACTGCTAAGGACAGGCAACAAGCAGAAGAGACTTGTTTGGGCTAAAGAACACAAAGAATGGACATTAGACTAGTGGAAATGTGTGCTTTGGTCTGATGAGTCGAAATTTGAGATCTTTGGTTCCAACCACCGTGTCTTTGTGCGACGCAGAAAAGGTGAACGGATGGACTCTACATGCCTGGTTCCCACCGTGAAGCATGGAGGAGGAGGTGTGATGGTGTGGGGGTGCTTTGCTGGTGACACTGTTGGGGTTTTATTAAAAATTTAAGGCATACTGAACCAGCATGGCTACCACAGCATCTTGCAGCGGCATGCTATTCCATCCGGTTTGCGTTTAGTTGGACCATCATTTATTTTTCAACAGGACAATGACCCCAAACACACCTCCAGGCTGTGTAAGGGCTATTTGACCAAGAAGGAGAGTGATGGGGTGCTACGCCAGATGACCTAGCCTCCACAGTCACCAGACCTGAACTCCAATCGAGATGGTTTGGGGTGAGCTGGACCGCAGAGTGAAGGCAAAAAGGCCAACAAGTGCTAAGCATCTCTGGGAACTCCTTCAAGATTGTTGGAAGACCATTTCTGGTGACTACCTCTTGAAGCTCATCAAGAGAATGCCAAGAGTGTGCAAAGCAGTCATCAAAGCAAAAGGTGGCTACTTTGAAGAACCTAGAATATAAGACATATTTTCAGTTGTTTCACACTTTTTTGTTAAGTATATAATTCCACATGTGTTAATTCATAGTTTTGATGCCTTCAGTGTGAATGTACAATTTTCATAGTCATGAAAATACAGAAAAATCTTTAAATGAGAAGGTGTGTCCAAACTTCTGGTCTGTACTGTATGTTCAGTAAATGCACTCAATACTTGGTCGGGGCTCCTTCTGCATCAATTACTGCATCAATGCGGCGTGGTATGGAGGCGATCAGCCTGTGGCACTGCTGAGGTGTTATGGAAGCCCAGGTTGCTTTGATAGCAGCCTTCAGCTCGTCTGCATTGTTGGGTCTGGTGTCTCTCATCTTCCTCTTGACAATACCCCATAGATTCTCTATGGGGTTAAGGTCAGGCAAGTTTGCTGGCCAATCAAGCACAGTGATATTGTTGTTTTTAAACCAGGTATTGGTACTTTTGGCAGTGTGGACAGGTGCCAAGTCCTGCTGGAGAATGAAATTTCCATCTCCAAAAAGCTTGTCGGCAGAAGGAATCATGAAGTGCTCTAACATTTCCTGGTAGACGGCTGCGCTGACTTTGGTCTTGATAAAACACAGTGGACCTGCACCAGCAGATGACATGGCTCCCCAAACCATCACTGATTGTGGAAGCTTAACACTAGACCTCAAGCAGCTTGGATTGTGTGCCTCTCCACTCTTCCTCCAGACTCTGGGACCTTGATTTCCAAATCAAATGCAAAATTTACTTCCATCTGAAAACAACACCTTGGATCACTGAGCAAAAGTCCAGGTCTTTTTCTCCTTGGCCCAGGTAAGACGCTTCTGGCGTTGTCTATTAGACATGAGTGGCTTAACACAAGGAATGCAACAATTGTAGCCCACGTCCTGGATAAGTCTGTGTGTGGTGGCTCTTGAAGTAATGACTCTAGCAGCAGTCCACCCCTTGTGAATCTCCCCCAAATTTTTGAATGGCCTTTTCTTAACAATCCTTTCAAGGCTGCGGTTATCCAGGTTGCTTGTGCACCTTTTTCTACCACACTTTTTTCCTCCCACTCAACTTTCCATTAATATGCTTGGATACAGCACTCTGTGAACAGCCAGCTTCTTTAGCAATGACCTTTTGTGGCTTACTCTCCTTGTGGAGTGTGTCAATGACTGCCTTCTGGACATCTGTCAAGTCAGCAGTCTTCCCCATGATTGTGGAGCCTACTGAAACAGACTAAGGTACCTTTTTAAAACGTGTAGGAAGCCTTTGCAGGTGGTTTTTTTTAATTACTCTAATTTACTGAGATAATGACTTTTGTGTTTTCATTGGCTGTAAGCCATAATAGTCAACATTAACAGAAATAAACACTTGAAATAGATCACTCTGTTTGTAATGACTCTATATAATATACGAGTTTCACTTTTTGAATTGAAGAACTGAAATAAATTAACTTTTTGATGATATTCTAATTTTGTGAGAAGCACCTGTATATGCACACCCAGTTTGGCCTGGACTTCCTTAGAAAAGACATTCAGTTCATACATATAAATTGACCAAATAGCTGACTTACCGTTATGCCATGACAAAGAACCGTACATATTTCTAGGTTGGAAACACGTAGGATTGCTTTGCAGGATGTCCTGTTTTTAAACTTGGGTGTTTTTTGTATCTTTTTAATGGATCAATAAAGTTCTTTTTGTTTACTTTTTTTCTCATATTATGCTATAATACATGCACTTGAGACAAGGCAGTTCGTGAATTAGCGATAATAAAATTAGGACAACATGGATATGACGCGGTTTATTTCATAATACTGTCAGGAATATACATTTGTTGATGTTTCAAGAGAAAGAAATAGTCTGAATAGCTCTTCCCACAGTGGGAGCATATATACAACTTATCTTGTTTGTGGATTTTCACGTGCTGGTCAAGCGCAAATTTGCGTGTAAACTTCTTCCCGCAGCCGTTGCACTCATACGGTTTCTCCCCGGTGTGGATTCTGGAATGCACGCTGAGATTTGAGGAGTTAGTGAAGGATTTGTTGCAATCAGGACATTTGTAGAGCTTCTCTCCAGAGTGACTTTTCTGATGTCGATAGAGGCTCGATCTGTGGGAGAACCTGCGAGTACAAAATTTACACCCATACGGCTTATCGCCCATACCCCTCATGTGCGTGTCGAATGCTGGTGGGTAAGACATGCTTTCAAGCTCAGCGCTAGCTTCCTCTTCAATATCACAATGAAATGCATCTGTGCCATCTATGAGAAAATCATTCAAGTCTTGTGTATCAGCTGTAGGAGCTGCGTTACCAGAGTCTTTGCTGGGAAAATTTTGGAAATTCTCCCCACCGATGTCTGGAGGAGATTCCGCATGATGCTGTCTTTTGGATACTTCTTGAGCTGGTGGAGAAGCTGTTACTCCGGACACTTGTTCTGGAAGTAAAGGTGCGGGGAAGTGGTCTGTGGCCTCATTATTAGGCACTTCTAATATATATAAAAAAAAAAGAAAAGTTATGCAATTCCAACAGATAAGGGTTACAGTGCCACTGCCCTTTTTCACAAAAAGTGGTCATAAGGCTTGTATCCCACATTATTTAGAGATTTCCCCTCTGTAGGTTCTATGCACTAGAAGCCTCAGCAGCTTCTCTGTGTATTCTGCCTCTTTCCCCCTCAAGCGTTTCACCATCCCCTTTCTATACACTTACATAGGCAGCAGCTGTAATTCGACAAAAACTAAAGTCAGAACTATAGCCAGATTTTAGCAGTGTGTGTGAATAATCACTGTAGGAGAGAATAGGAGACTAATACGTGGGGGAAGGAGTCATTTTTCTTTCAATATATATTACAAAGTCTCTTATCTTCCTTTGAACTATTCATTTATGTAAAAAAATATGTTTAAATTACCCTTTCAAATATTTAGGCACAAATTAAAGCTCTATAGTTGTGAAGACAGTAACAAGTCAGTTATTCTGTGTACATCAAGGACCTAACTGTCCCCGATAGATATTGACGCATCCTTACTTTTAAAATTTAACCTCCCATTATTTTAAAGGGGTTGTCCACTGGTAGGTCAACCCCTTCTCAATCCGTAGGTTTCCCCCTTTTAAAATAATAACTGCTAGGCCATGGCCCCACTATCAGTATTTTTTCTCAGGAGTGGGAGCCAAAACCAGGAGTGGGTGATAAATGCAGAATTGGTGCACTTGTTTCTATTATACCTTTTCTCTGATTGTTCCTCACCTGGTCTTTGCTCCAACTCCTGAGAAAAAATACTGACCGAATACTGATCAAATACTGATAGTGGGGCCGTGTCCTTATATTCACCTCTGGTGCCGATGATGTTCCAGCAGAGTAGGCACTGGCTCTCCTGAAATTATGTAAGTGTGAAGTTATGCGAACTCTGCAGCCAATCAGTGGCTGCTTCACTCTCCCCCGCTTTTGGACAAATCACTTATATCCAGAGGAAGAGAGAGCAGCAGCTTCCTCTGGATGTATGTGATACCTCCAAAGGTGGGTCGAGTCAAGACGCCACTGATTGGCTGCAGGGTTGAGTTATTTTAAAAGGAGGAAATATATGGATTGAGCAGGGGTTGTCCCAGTAAAGGACAACCCCTTTAAACACCAATCAACATTTTTTAACACAATATTAATGATACACATATATAACCCATGGAAGCGCCAAGTACATTGCAAGTAGATAGTATGTCCTGATAACAGTGCATGTGCCAGTACAGAGATATATGACTGTTCATTGCACTTTAAAAAAGATAAAACAAACATATATAGAAAAATTTAAAGAAAAATTAAGCCAACACGAGCAATCCAACCAGCCGACGAGTGAGTGTTTTGACATTCGATAGCTGATCAGCAGGATGTTTACATGGGCTGATGACTGAGAACAAGCAGTCTTATTAAAGGGGAACTATCAGTTTGGACATGCAGTACAATCTGCCATAAGCATGATAGAGAGTAGGAGGAGCTGAACAGATTAATATATGGTTTTGTGGGAAAGACCCGGTATAACCCGTGTTATATGCAATGAAATTCCTTGTCCTTTTGTGCACTCAGGTCCAGTGGGAATTCCTAATCATTGATTGACAGCTGAGTGCACAAAAGACTGGAAATGTCACATTTGTGGCATATTAAAAGTATATACCATAAATTTCAGATAGGTACAAACTCTACTTATAGGACTCTTACCTCCAAAAATCAGCATTCTAATGGTATCTTCACATTGAGATTTGTGACAAATATTTAGAAATAGATTCTGCTCCTAAATCCACATCAAAAATCGCATGAAATAGTTTCTGAATACATTTCTGACTGATTTGAATAGGAAAATCGCCTTTATTTGTTTCACATTATTTTGAACATTTCACAATAAAGCTAATAGGAAGTTTATTCAACGAGTATTTGAAGCAATAGTTTATGTGGATTTGCAGTCAAATCTGCTTCTAAATCCTTGTTATAAAAGGTGTGACTATGCATTCAAGAGGAAAAGGTGACGCCTGTACATGGATCTCTACAATAGATCATGGGGTTTTTGCTTACTGCCTAACGCAACCTACAGTGGAGCAAACCACAGACACGCTAGGTCACCTGTCTAATTCACATACTCCTTTCTCGAGTGGTAATTGGGTTAAGAGACCCCATTCTCCCAATGTATGAGGAATCCAGAGATATATACAGGGCTCCATTAGTACTTGCCAGTAAGTGCTCCTCAGCTGCTGCCACTACTTTTCTGTGTGTGGTTGCTCTCATATAATTAACCTGTCAGTGCAATAAAGCATTTTTCTGTCCATATGGACATGGTGCCGCTCAGAATGACACTGCGTGCTGTATATGGGCTCCGGGCTGCAGGTTGTACACCCCTGATCTATAACATGCCGATAGCAGATTGCACTGCACGTTCAAACTGATAAATTCGCTTTAAAGCTATTTTTGTGCACTGTCCATTTTCAGCATGCCCAATTTTTTAATATGTCACTTGCTTTATTAATGCTTTTTTATGATATGTCTTACTCATAGAAGCTTTGTGTTTACACATCCAATGGCTTGCAAAAGGATTCATCACCCCTTGGCATTTTTCGTGTTTTGCTCCTCTCAACCTGGAATTTCAGGTTTTTTTTGAGGCTTTGCATAAGTTCATGTAAAGAACATGCCTACAACTGTCAACACTTGGTTTTCTTTTTACTGTGAAGTAAACGAATAGGACAAAATAACTGAAAACTTCAGAGTGAATAACTATTCATCCCCCTAAAGTCAGTACTTTGTAGAGCCTCATTTTGCGGCAATTACAGCAGCAAGTCACTTTAGATAAGTCTCTATGAGCTTTCCACATCTTGCCACTGGGATTTTTGCCCATTTCTCAAGGCAAAACTGCACCAGCTCCTTCAAGTTGGTTTCCTCTGGTGAACAGCAATCTTCAAGTCTGACCACAGATTCTCAATTGGATTAAGGTCTGGGATTTGACTAGGCCACTCCAAAACATTTACATGCTTCCCCTTAACCGCTCGAGTGTTGCTTTAGCAGTATGCTCTGGGTCATTGCCTTGTTGGAAGGTGACCTCCGTCCCAGTCTCAAATCACTGACAGACTGAAAAAGTTTTTTCTCAAGAATATCCCTGCATTTTGCACCATCCACCTTCCCTGTCCCTGCTGCCAAAAAACATCCCCACAGCTTGATGCTGCCACCACCATGTTTCACTGTAGGGATGGTGTTCTCGGGGTGATGAGCTGTGTTGTCTTTTAGCAAACTAAAAACAAACCTTACGTTTTTTGTATGCAAGTAAAGACTTTTTTCTGGCTACTCTTCCATAAAAGCCACCTCTATGGAGTGTATGGCTTATTGTGGTCGTATGGACAGATACTTCAGTCTCTAATTGGGAACTCTGCAGCTCCTTCAGGGGTTAACTTTGGTCTAGCATATGAAAAGAAATAATGAGGCACCAGTCACACTATGCAGCCTTCAATTGTCGAGCACTAATCGCTGCACTCGGCATATGAAAGAGTGTTAGCCTGAAAACCATTTAGACAGGGCACTAGTCGTGTGCATGCGAGCCAGGTGGTGCAAATTCCATATATAGTGAAACCTGAGCCGTCAAAGCTATAGAAATGGAACAGATAATGCGCTCACCAACAGTGTTGCTTGATAATAGTCCTGTTTATTCGGGATTACACATGCGGAGTGGTGGTGCAGGTTCTGGGGTGCGGGGGTGAGAGGACAACGGCCGTTTCGCGCGAGTCCTGCGCTTCAACAGATCCACCACAGGTGAGCAGCCGAAGCCTTCTGGTTAAATACCTGAAAATGAGGCAATACGGCCAACCCACCTGCACAGGTGTTGATTAAGTGAAATAACTCACAAATAAAAAAAATGTATGCAACACATACACAGTTACAATGAACTTATGAAAACTCATATAAATCTCATATAAATCCAGATAAATCCAGGTGATCATTAAGTCCTGTCGGACCTTGTGCGTTAAGAGTCCAGAATTAGCCTAGCTTCTTTTTGAAGTAAAACTAAATTGTAATTACTTCCGTTTTTGGGCGGATTAACCTTCAGGAGGCCAGCAAAGCGTAATTTATTAGGGTCGCTACCATGAGCTTCTTTCGTGTGCTGAACTAAACGGGGAGAGCCTTTTCCTGAACGAATCGATCGATAATGCTCACCAAACCTCACATGCAGGGGTCTGATGGTTTTCCCTATGTAGAAGAATCTACAGCGACAGAAAATCACGTAGACCACATAGTTAGTCTTACAGGTAATCAAATCCTTTACTTGCCACTTTAGGCTTCCCAATTGAAAAAACTTACCGCTGAGATGCAGTGAGCAATGGAAACAGTGTCCACATTTGTAATTACCCCAAGGAATGTCTCTCTCCAGCCAGTTCATATGAGGAATTTTGCGTAGGCAATTTTTTACAAGTAAATCAGAAAGATTATGGCATCTTTTATACGCGAACAGGGGTTATTTTTGCCTTTTCCTGTAGGACCCTATCCTGCTCTAACATATGCCAGTTTTTCCTTATTGCTGCCTGGATCACATTATCAAGGTTAGTATGCTTAAATGAAAAAATTAACCTATCTGAATTATCCTTCCTTATCTTTTGCTGTCCAGGAGGCTGATTTTTAGGGGGGACAGATGCCTTATGGAGGGCCTGCTCCAATAATTTTTTGGGGTATCCCCTATTCAAAAAATCGGTTTTAATTATTTCTGCTTGTTTTTTAAAACCCTCATCACTGTTGTTAATTTTCCTCAACCTGAGGAATTGGCTGTACGGCAACCCTCGCTTAGTATGGCCAGGGTGAGCTGATTCATACCGCAGGAAGGAATTGGTGGCAGTTGATTTTTTAAAACACTCTGTCAGAATTTTACAGTCATCCACACAAATTTTTACGTCTAGAAAATCTATGGACTCTCCTCCCCACTTGGCTGTAAATCTCATATTACACAAATCCGAAGTATTAAGAAATTCTATGAAATCGAAAAATTCCTCTTTTTTCCCCATCCAGACTATGAACACGTCGTCCACATAACGTAGATAAGTATGTATAAATTTTAAGAAAGGATTATTAGTAGAGGTAATAAACTCATTTTCTAGCCAAGACAGAAATAAATTGGCGAACGTACATGAGACAGGCGTGCCCATGGCGGTACCTTTGCACTGTCTGTACCACTTGTTACAAAATTTAAATAATCCCATAATGCTTTTAAATGAGTTTATTCCTCAGGTTGAGGAAAATCAACAACAGTGATGAGGGTTTTAAAAAACAAGCAGAAATAATGAAAACCGATTTTTTTAATAGGGGGTACCCCAAAAAATTATTAGAGCAGGCCCTCCATAAGGCATCTGTCCCCCCTAAAAATCAGCCTCCTGGACAGCAAAAGATAAGGAAGGATAATTCAGATAGGTTAATTTTTTCATTTAAGCATACTAACCTTGATAATGTGATCCAGGCAGCAATAAGGAAAAACTGGCATATGTTAGAGCAGGATAGGGTCCTACAGGAAAAGGCAAAAATAACCCCTGTTCGCGTATAAAAGATGCCATAATCTTTCTGATTTACTTGTAAAAAATCGCCTATGCAAAATTCCTCATATGAACTGGCTGGAGAGAGACATTCCTTGGGGTAATTACAAATGTGGACACTGTTCCCACTGCTCACTGCATCTCAGCGGTAAGTTTTTCCAATTGGGAAGCCTAAAGTGGCAAATAAAGGATTTGATTACCTGTAAGACTAACTATGTGGTCTACGTGATTTTCTGTCGCTGTAGATTCTTCTACATAGGGAAAACCATCAGACCCCTGCATGTGAGGTTTGGTGAGCATTATAGATCGATTCGTTCAGGAAAAGGCTCTCCCCGTTTAGTTCAGCACATGAAAGAAGCTCATGGTAGCGACCCTAATAAATTACGCTTTGCTGGCCTCCTGAAGGTTAATCCGCCCAAAAACGGAGGTAATTACAGTTTAGTTTTACTTCAAAAAGAAGCTAGGCTAATTCTGGACTCTAATGCACAAGGTCCGACAAGACTTAATGATCACCTGGATTTACCTGTATTTATATGAGTTTTCATAAGTTCATTGTAACTGTGTATGTGTTGCATTGTGGTTTTAAACATTTTTTTATTTGTGTGTTGTTTCACTTAATCAACACCTGTGCAGGTGGGTTGGCCGTATTGCCTCATTTTCAGGTATTTAACCAGAAGGCTTCGGCTGCTCACCTGTAGTGGACCTGTTGAAGTGCAGGACTCGCGCGAAACGGCCTTTGTCCTCTCACCCCCGCACCCCAGAACCTGCACCACCACTCCGCATGTGTAATCCCGAATAAACAGGACTATTATCAAGCAACACTGTTGGTGAACGCATTATCTGTTCCATTTCTATAGCTTTGATGGCTCAGGTTACCTTTGGTCTCTGTGCTGCCTCTGATTAATGGCCTTCTTGCCCTGTGAGAGTTTTGGTGGGCAGCCCTCTAATGGCAGGTTTGTTGTGGCACAATGTTATTTCCATTTGATGATAATGGATTTGATGGTGCTTAGGGGGATCATCAGATTTTGGGATATATTTTTTTTTTAGAACCCAACCCTGACTTGTATGGAGATCTCCTTGGTCTTCATGGTGTGTTTGGTTAGTGGATGCTTAATGGTTTTGCAGCTTCTGTGGCCTTTCAAATAAAGTGTGTATATACTGACATACCATGTGACACTTAGATTGCACCCGCACCGCTCCCGGCACATTAAGCCCCGCAATTCTGCGATCGAGGTCGATCGCAGCATTGCGGTGGCAAGGGGGGAGGTGATCGGTATACTCACCTCTCCTGCCGGCGTCCAGCGAGGTCTGCGGCAGCTTCCGGATGTTGCCATGACGACCCGATGTCGTCATGACAACATCCGGGTCACCAAGAGGCAGGACGTTCCTTTGGTCATGCGCAGTGAACGACCAAAGTAATGTCTCCCCTGTGTGCAGCGCTGACAGGCTGCATGACAAAGGGAGCTGCTGCTCTCTATGCCATGCAGCCAATCAGGTTGCAAAAAGTGAAAGTCCCATAGTGGGACAATGTGTAAAAGTAAAAAAAAAAAAAAAAAAAAAAAGGTAGAAAAGTGGAAAAAAAAAATAAAATAAAATTGTAAAAATATAAAAAAAAAAGAAAAAAAGAATTCCCAAAAAATAAAAATATATTGAACCCATAATATTTATTTATTTATTATAAAAAAAAAATAAACCAATAAAAGTACACATATTTGGTATCGTCGTGTCCGGAACAACCTGACCTATACAACTGTCCCAATAGTTAACCCCTTTAGTGAACAAGGTAAAAAAAATAAATAAAAAACGAAGCAAAAAACAATGCTTTATCATCATACCGCCAAACAAAAAATGGAAATAACACGCGATCAAAAAGACGAATGTAAATAAAAATGGTACCGCTGAAAACGTCATCTTGTCCCGCAAAAAAACAAGCCACCACACAGCTCCATTGTCCGAAAAAAAAAAAAGTTATAGCTCTCAGAATAAAGCGATACAAAAAAATTATTTTTTCTAGAAATTCGTTTTTATTGTGTAAAAGCGGCAAAACATAAAAAAAACTATATAAATGTGGTACCGCTGTAAACATACTGACCCGAAGAATAACGCTGCATTATCAATTTTACCACACGCGGAACGGCATAAAAAAAAAACGCAAAAAAACAATTCCTGAATTGTTGGTTTTTGTTTATTCTGCCTCCCAAAAATCAGAATAGAAAGAGATCAAACAATGTCACGTGCCCGAAAATGGTACCAATAACAACGTCAACTCATCCCGCAAAAAACAAGCCATCACATGACTCTGTCGGCCAAAATATGGAAAAAATGATAGCTTTCAAAATATGGTGATGCAAACACTAGTCTTTGCAAAAAAAGCGTCTTTTAGTGTGTGACAGCTGTCAATCATAAAAACCCAATATGATTCTGGTATCGCTGTAATCACACCGACCCGAAGAATAAAGTAGCCTAATCACTTATACCACGTGAGGAATGGTGTAAAAAAATAAACTCTAGGATTACTGTTATGCTAGGGTTTGGTTTGGGCTGTATTTGGGTTGGGGATTTTTGAAAAGTAAAGAAAAAAAAAATGATGACAATATGGCGACCAGTGTTGAGCGCAAGTGCTCGCTGCTTGAGTTTGCATCGGGTACTTGGGTATGCATTGAGTATAGCGGGTGCTTGAGTGACATGATCGAGTCTCTGCCCCATATGCTTCGCGGCCAAAAAAACGTTGCTGGGATCGCCTGCCATGCACGAGCGATCCCCGCATGTTTTTTTGGGGTGTCTAACAACCGTGAAACATGCGGGGCGGGGACTCGAGCATGTCATTCGAGCACCCGCGATACTTGGTGCATACCCGAGTACCCGATGCAAACTCAAGTAGCGAGCACTTGCGCTCAAGACTAATGACAACTTATTCAATATGTTGACCTAATATTATCAAATTCTGTCGTACCTTTGGGTTCAAAATGTACACTATACCCCTTGATAAAATTCTTGAGGGGTCTAGTTTCCAAAATGGGGTCACTTGCACATCAGGGGCTCCCGAAATGCGACATGGTGTCCACTCTTGATTCCAGGCAATTTTGCGTTCAAAAAGTCACACAGTGCTCCTTCCCTTCTGAACCCTGACGTGCGCCCAAACAGTGTATTTTCCCCACATATACACATACTCAGGAGAAATTGCACAACAGTTTTTAGGTTCCATTTTCTCCTCTTACCCTTGTGAAACTAAAAAAATGGGGCAAAAAGATCATTTTTGTGGAAAAAGTTCGATTTTTTTTATTTTCACAGCTTCATGTTCTAAACTTCTGTGAAGCACTTGGGGGTTAAGGGTGCTCACCACACATCTAGGTAAGTTCCATCAGGGGTCTAGTTTCCAAAATGGTGTCACTTGTGGGGGTTTTCCACTGTTTAGGCACATCCGCTAATTATTCAAGCAAATTTTACAATCAAAAAGTCAAATGGCGCTCCTTCCCTTCCGAACCCTGCCGTATGCCCAAACAGTGGTTTTCCCCCACATACGGGGTATCGGCTTACTCAGGAGAGATTGCACAACAAGTTGCATGGTGCAATTTCTCCTGTTACCCTTATGAAAATGCAAAACTGGGGGCTGAAAAACATTTTTTGTGGGAAAAATGTGAAAATTTTATTTTCACGGCTCCATGTTATAAACTTCTGTGAAGCACTTGGGGGTTCAAGATGCTCTCCACACATCTAGATAAGTTCCCTGAGGGATCTAGTTTCCAAAATGGTGTCACTTGTGGGGGGTTTCCACTGTTTAGGCACATCAGGGGCTCCCTAAACGCAACATGGCATCCGATAATTATTCAAGCAAATTTTACATTCAAAAAGTCAAATGGTGCTCCTTCCCTTCTGAGCCCTGCCGTGCACCCAAACAGTGGTTTTTCCCCACGTATGGGGTATCTGCGTACACAGGGGAAATTGCACAACAAATTTTGGGGTCCATTTTTTCCTGCTACCCCTGCAAAAATAAAAAAATTGGGGTCTAAAGTAACATTTTTGTGAAAAAAGTTAAATGTTCATTTTTTTCTTTCTTGAATGTGGTTTTGAGCACCTTGAGGGGTGCAGTTTTTAGAATGATGTCACTTTTGGGTATTTTATGTCATAAAGGCCCCTCAAAGTCACTTCAAATGTGATATGGTCCCTAAAAAAATGGTTTTGTAAATTTTGTTGGAAAAATGAGAAATCGCTGGTCAACTTTTAACCCTTATAGCGCACTAATAAAAAAAAAAAATTCGGTCCAAAATTGTGCTGATGTAAAGTAGACATGTGGGAAATGTTATTTATTAACTCTTTTGTGTGACATATCTCTCTGATTTAACGGAATAAAAATTCAAATTTTGACAATTGTGAAATTTTCAAAATTTTCGCCAAATTTCCATTTTTTTCACAAAATAAACGCAAGTGATATCGAAGAAATTTTACCACTATCATGAAGTACAATATGTCACGAAAAAACAATCTCAGAATCACTGGGATCTGTTGAAGCGTTCCAGAGTAATTACATCATAAAGTGACAGTGGTCAGAATTGTAAAAATTGGCCTGGTCATTAACGTGCAAACCACCCTTGGGGGTAAAGGGGTTAATGCTGATGCATCGCACACAAATTGGATTACAAAAATATGTAAACACGGGTTGTAATGTAACAAAATAGGTAAAAAGTCAAAGGGGTGAATACTTTTGCAAGCCTCTGTAATATGGTATATCTGTATAGCATACAATCTGGTGAGCAATTCTGTATTTTGCACCCTATCATGTACAAAAAGTCACATGCATACATTTAGAAGTTCTTAAAGGGGCACAGTTTTTAAATAGAACAAAAAAAAACCACATACCAACAACAAACTGTGCTTTAAGCCACTATCAGTATTCAGTCAGTATTTTTTCTCAGGGGTGGGAGACAAAACCAGGAGTGGGTGACAAATGCAGAATTGGTGACTTGTTTCTATTATACCTTTTCTCTGATTGTTCCTTACCTGGTTTTGGCTCCCAGTCCTGAGAAAAAATACTGACCGAATACTGATAGTGGGCCGTGGCCTTAGTCACATTCTCCGGGCCCAGTGCCAAGTCTTTGCCACTGCTCCCAGTGTCTCATGTCGAGAGCTCTGCAGCAAGTCAGTGAGTTCAGAGGTTCTCCCCGAGTAGACAGCACTAGCCACTAAGAGTCACCAACCTCAATGATTGGCTGCAGCGCTGTTCATGCGATATCAGCACTTCAAACAATAACAGAAACATGAAGCAACCCGAGGAAAGTGAGTAAAGAACAGTTTTTTTTTCCCATTTATTTTTTTTAAGACAAACTGTGTCTGGGAATGGGTTTTCTGAAATATTCGTGTTTTAGGGCACAAACTCTTCTAATCTTAGTCATCCAGGAATAGATCATGCCGATCAAGGAGGATATTGCATCAAGCTGAACATCCACATCTGATATTCTGGAAAGGTTGTTTTTAACTCGGCAATGAGCAAGAAACTAGTGGCACGTACCCTTATTACAAGGGAAGTGATAACACCCACTCGACAATGCTTTTTTATGTTTCCATGAAGAATAGCAGAGGAATGGCACACTGCGGAGTTTTAAGAAAAGATGCAATAGAATGGTTATTTTGTGTGGATTACAAGTGTTACTGAACATTTTAGAAGAACCAACAGATCCTCTGTAAGATACACAAGAAATATAGAAATATTGTATGTTAATCGACAAATTCTCACCTAAGATTAGAGTTGCTGATTCATTAACACTAAAAGGTTTGTCCTCCGCTTTGTGATTGGCATCAGATGTGGATACCTGTTTTAGATAGAAGTGAAAAATTAAATGGTAAATACAATTACTACTAATGTCAGAATAATTGTCCATTTCAGCGTAAACGAGCAATAACACCTATTATATGACTTGCCCCCTGCATCATTCACCGGTTTTCTCCTGGTGAAGCTCTATCTCCAATTTAAATGTAATTTCCTTCTCAGCGGAACAAGCTGCCATGATACACCCCATATGCAGTACAGCACCACGAGATGGATTCCTGCTCTTCATTCCTTAATTGGTACACAAACAGAAGCATTGAGGGAATTATGCATCAGCACTGAGTAGTGTAGATGAGAATCCAGCTCTGGGATGAGTTAAAATACATGTTAATCTAAGCTTACCGTTTTTTTATGTGGCTTTTCAAGCTGATCAGCTTTAAAAATCCACATCAAAGCATATTCAATGAATTCTTGAAATGGATTAGTTTCAAAATCCACATAAAAACAAACTGTGAACCTAGCCTTAGAAAGTTCAACATGACCTTCGCCATTCTCCTTTCCCTTCACAGAGTATAATGGGCTGTTGTAACCTGACACCTCATTAGCTGGCAGTCCTGATTTGAGTTTCTCTCCCCCAGTGTAGATGGTTAGTTCAGAAGGCAGGGTGGAGGGGAAGCAGTGTCTCATAAGTAAAGAATAGAATCAGATTTCTCTGATAAGAAATATTACGTTAAGTGTATTAAGTTTTTTTTATATTTACTTGTACTATTGATTTATGTAAAGTTTGTTGAAAGAACAGTTACCATTTAAAGTGTAAAATCCAATACCTTCATTAGGGGAACCCAAACTAACAGCTCCACCAATACACTGTAAGCAGCCATTGCTGTGGCACAAGGACAATGGGTTTATTATTTAAAGGGATTTCCCAGTTTAGAAAGCCTATTCCTATATAAACACTATTAGGAAATTTAGGTTAATAGAACAAGTCATCTGTTCAGGATCCTCATCTCTTACATTGGTTACAAAGTCTTATGCTTTGGAGAACCTATGGTGCTTTACATAGCCAACCAACTGATTTATATTGAGGCTATATAATGCTTTGTTTCCCCTGAGGGGGCGCTACAGAGAATTTAACAATTAAGGCTCATTTAGACAAGACGATAATTGGGAACGTGCAGTGGCTACAGTTCTCGTTTGCAGATTATCAGCATCTGTAATCATCCCACCATTCCCCTGCCGAACAGAACTCTTGGTTATCGGGTGATTGGTTCATCATGCCGGTATTAAAATGATTGCGCCGCCAGCACAAACCCCTGGGTAAAACAGGACATGTGCTGCTGACAATGATGATATTCCATGTGCACAGAACCATCATTAACGACCGTTCTGTGCACATCGAGTTCTGGTTGGGCTGTCTAAAGTCATTAAAGGGAATCTGTCAGCAGGTTTATGCTATGTATTCTGAAGACAACATGAGGTTGGGGTTAAAATCCAGATTTCAGCAATGCCTCACTTATCAAGCTCTGTGGTTTTGTTTGCTTGCAATGATTGCTTTAGCACCAGGAGCTTATCATTGCTGGGTCACAGCAGCGCGTGCATGCTAGTCCAACTACGCCCCCTCCCCCTGTGATAAGCACCTCACTGTCTATGGACTTTGTATACAGTGAACCTGGTGTGGGCGAGGTTAGCTTCCTCAGCTCTGCTGTATTGCTAAATCAAAAAACTCTAAAGTGTCAGAACGGCTGCACCCAGTAAACTAAGCGATATATTGCTGGATTCAGCTTCTCTTTGCCTACATCCGGCTGCTCTCAGATGAGGTAGCAAAAATCTGCTGACAGATTCCCTTTCAGTGACCGATGATTTGCAGGCTCTTACTGCCAGTTTTTCACACAGATAACATCTCATCACTGGTGGTCTATGCAGGAGGACACTTGGTGATCAGTTCACTTTAAAGGGACCTTTCTAACATGTAGGGGTTGTTCAATGTGGCGAACCCTCTAAATAAACCTGTGCCCCTAACCCGGATCCCAACTTTCTCCTCCGGAAAGCGACAACACCGGATCCATAAAGGAGGAACTTACACTGCATTCATACTTCCTTAAATGACTTTCATTAGCAGAATTACTCTTGTTGCAAGCAGGGGCGATAGCTGTGCTTGCTGATTCTATGCTATAGATGTTTCTCCAAGCAGGTAACTGACACAGTATGTATATTTAGCCTGCTGTGGATATTTTAATCGCATTTCATATTTTTCCTTCTCAGTTGTATAAAAGCTCAATTTAAAATAAAATACAATTGTGCAATGTGATTTTTTGCTAAATGGAATCTAAACCTTTAAGAAAAATAAATTATAGTCCACTAGGCGACTAAACCGAACTTAGGTCACCACAGAGTTTTATAGTGATCTATGTATGTTTCGGTAAAATCAAAAGGAGCCGAGATTTTATAACTTGTCTGTGTTAAAGGGTAACTGCACATTGTTTTATGTCCCAGGGCAGATTGGCACCCTGGTCGCTCACATGTGTGTGGCTCAGGAAGCAGAAAGGCTTGCTCCTACATGAGTGCACACACCGAGTGGCTTATGAGCTCGCAGAAAGTTAAAGTGACAAATGAGTGACCGGTGGCAGTCTCAGGATCTGGACCTCCCGCCAATCTGGAGGGAATTGCTCAGTCATGCTAGAGAACAAAAAAGTGCAAGTACCCTTGAAGATCATCTGAAAGATGCTTTGTGCCTCCCTGTAACAAATCTTCCTGTTCCTCTACTACTTTCACCAAATTGCTTACCTGTGCTAGAAATATAAAAGCTGGATTCTGAATTTCTGGCTATAAGTACCATTAGCCCTATAAATCTAAGTTGCCAGGAACAGAAGTGTTGTCATGAGGACTCTGAAACAGAAAATCATTAACTTCAACTTATGAAAAAAAGTTTGACATTTCTAAAGCAGATTCTAGAGACCTTACCAAGTGTCCGACGCTTCTATATTGATGATCCATCTTTCAATATCAGAACCTTGGGCGAGGGGAGTCTCCCAACAATCAGCTGTTATGATCTCCGGTGGTGGCCTGATGCAAGCAGTATAAGCAGCAGAACACTACAGTGCTGCCATGTGTAGTGGCCACTCCCCGTTACTGAAGCTCAACAGCTATAGAAGAGAATAGAAGCAGATCTACAATTCTCAGCAAAAGCCACTAAATACAGCTGCCATACGCCGTTTATGTCCGGCCACCATCGGTGGTGATAACAGCAGCACGTTCCCATTTGTAGGACCCACACTGATCTGATATTGATGATCTATTCATAAGAATAAGTCATGAATATAAAAAAAAGTGGAAAGCTCCTTTAGTGATCCGATTACATGAATTTATTGCAAAATTATTGCAGCTATTTCTGCAATTTACCATACTAATAAATCTACATATACATCTTCTGGTATTTCCCGCTTAGGCCTCAAATCACGTCAGTGTTTGTCAGCATTTTTCCATGAAAGAACACTGATATATTATATTCTGTGGAGCAATTCATATGTTTGTTTGTTTTTTAACAAAAAAAACCCTGACAAAAAAAACCCCCGAACTCTGAATGAACACGGATGGCTTTTGTCAAGTAATTGCAGGGGACAATGGGAATCTAGTCTGTCCCTTGAGCTATGGGAATCCTAGGCTATCCCTGTCACCCAGTTTACCCCAGGTGGTGGAAACGCCGGGGTCTCATACCTTGCTATGCTCTTATATAAACTCTTCTCTGTTCCCTCCCCCACCCAGAGAGGTATATGACAGAAGTGTATAGATTAACACAAACCAGACAGACGGGTAAATAGACAGGGAGGGATAAAAAGAAAACTACAATCATACAAAGTCACTCACAAAACCACCGAGTGGGAATCAGGGGAAGAATAGGAGGGACAAACCAAATGGGTAGATGACGAGGATAAACATGTACCGACTCCACACAGCAATTCCTGAAAAACACTCCAACCGCCAACTCCAAACATTGAACGTCTCCTTCAACTCCAAACCAGGTAGTGGTAAACAATCACTGGCAACTCCCAAGGGCCAGTATATATACCAGAGGGGAGGGGCCAACACAGAACAGCTGAGGCAATTTAGGACAGAGTTCAAGGAGATAAAAAGAACTGATTAACTCTTGCAATAAGAGAGCAAGGAAAACCGGCACTACTAATAGGAAGGTGAAGCAGTTCTAATCAGTGCAGGGGTTCGTGTATCCAGACGCCGCGATCATCTGGCCCCTTTCTGTCATGGCATCCAGGTGACAGCTTCCTAGTGGCATTGTAGCGCTGTCCAATTTTCCTGACTGGGTGCTAGGAAAAGTTTTTATCAGTTTTTGATAAATTCTAAGAGTGGACACAAGGACCAAAAAACTGATGGAAAAAAATGAACTATGGAAAATTAACAGCTTATGGGGTTTTTTTCGCAGCAAAACAGGCATGAATGTGTGGATAAGGCCTTAGTGGGGTAACAACATGAAGATAAAGATCAATGGAGCCGATTCATCAAGGGCATAGCGCCCAATTACGCTATGCCAGTTTTGCAGGAGCAGCAGGCATCAATCTCCTCTCCTAAGTGGCGCGAGCCTCTGTGAGCTGCCGTAGAAATGCTACTCCAGTGAAGGACTGGAGTAAAATTTCTGGTGTACAAAAGCCGACACTGTTGACGAATCTGACGGGCAGACGTGGCCACACCCCATCCATTTTGGCAAAGCCGATTCAAACTAGTGTTAAAACTTCAAAAGTAGCAAAACTTTTGCACAACTCTGTGTTACACCAATTTATTGACTTTTCAAAGCTTTTACAACACTTTTGTAGCGTAAAAGCTTTGATGAATGTGCCCCTAAGCGGTCTGTGCCGCATCACAACCCATTCTTTATAACTTACACTGAGTGACGCATCGTGCCTTTCTTGTGCTGCATTGATTTCGTATGATGGGCGCAATGCTGAATACTGAGACAATTCATTTTCTGTTCCTTGTTCAGACATTGTGAAAAGCTGTAAAGAAAAGTGACAAATCTGTAGTAGTGATGTAATAAGTGACACAATAAGCAGGACTATGGTCGGCCCTGGGGGAACGGTATGTGAGCGATAGATCGGCTTCTCTCCACTAATTGTGCGATTTCCAATTTAGCAATAGTCATGTAATAATGTGACAAGAACAACCCGGCATTAATAACAGGGCCGCCCGGTATGAATAACAGGGCCGCCCGATGGAAACCAAAAATGGAGTTATGTTTTTCTAGTACATTTTTCAGTGCCTCAGTCTTCATCTCTCAGCCTGGGTTTGGCAGCTCCACTTTCAGGGAAAGTTTCTGTGTCGGCATGTTATCAGTCTTTGTGTGAAGGGGGCTGGCTGACTGGTTCATTGCAATAGCTAAGTCACACACTTTCTCCTTCATGGCCGATGCACTGAGAGAAAAGGGGGCTTGGCTTAGCTATCGAAATGCAAATGAGTGCATTGGGGGCAGGATGAAGTACTAGCCGTCCTAGACACCCCTCCCACCCTTCCAGGCTGATTTGCATAACCTTTATTACTGGGTTTTCTCTGACTGGCTGGTCACTTTGGGCTAATGCATATATGAATGAACGTGTATTTCTATGGCCTACAGGACCATGACTTCTGTTACAAGTTCCTCTCAGGTCCTGTATTGTTCAGGGTGGTGCCCCCAGGGACCAGACTTGCTTTACCATGACAACTCCTGGTCTATGGCACTGATGAAGATAACTTAAAGGGACTGTCACAACAGAATAACTGTTGAAACCAAGTACAGGCACTCGGTGCTTCACGGTGTTGCCTATCATTTATATACACCGTCACACCTGCTTGTTTTCCGTCTATCTCCTCCCTCCTCTTCTTTGATTGACAGCTCTGGCTTCATAGGACCGGAGAAGAGAGGAGATAGAGGGAAACTAAGCAGATGGGAAGGTGTATATAAATGATTGGCCGCCATGAAGCACCGAGCGCCTGTACTTGGTTTCAACAGTCATTCTGTGCTGTCAGTCCCATTAATGCATTGTGGCATCCTTCATTATTTCTTTGCCCAGGGGGGTACATGTCTCGCTCTGGTGACTGACAGGACTCCCATTGATCTAACAATTATAGGTGGTTGGTCAGCAGGCAGAAGGGGGCTGTGTTTTTGGAGACATTCTCCCTTAGTCCACGACACTGGTCTGTGGCCGCTGCCTGGGAGTGGGGGGTTACCGCCTTGTACCTGCTAGGGGCGGCGGCTCTTCTGATTAGCGGGCTTATCAGGCGGTCACACAACACTACGATGACATCACGCCAGCTAACCAGAAGAGCCGCCAATGCTGGCAGGTAAGAGGAAGTACCCTCGCTCCCTTACGGTCACAGACCAGTGTCATGGCTGATGGGATGGATGTGCAAGTCGCTTTGTACCAAGCCTACTGATGATCTCTGTGTACATGGCCGTACATTAGGACAAGGTACCATCTTCCCGCCACTGTGCAGTGATAATATGCTGGCGGATGGTGTGAGGCTAGAGGCGGGGCTTAGCGTACAATATCCTAATTGTTTGTCCCTCTTTCCGTTCTCATAAAGTTGGGAGTCATCACCACTGCTCCTTCCGTAATTACCGGTACCGTGTCGTCAGGGGGCCGGCTTTACTTCCCTATCTTTGGATTTTGTCCCCCACCTTTCTATGGAGACCCCCTTTAAATCTGCACCAGTCCCCTCATCTCTGCATGGCATAGTACACAGTAATTAGATCACTCCAGCACATCCCCAGTGCGGCTCATACAGACCGATGCCACCTGTATATCAGCGCTAATGTGGAGCCTTACTGAGACAGAGCTGGTAATGTGCGCAGCGCTGTGTATGATGGAGGCAGCCGGCCGCCGGCTTCACTGGTGAGTGTGAGCGCAGACTACCCGCTTTTTACTCACACTCCCTCGTCAGACAAGTACAAGCCTACCTGTATCTTCCCGTCCGAAATCTTAGGAAGCAGACAAAAGGCAGTGTCACCTGATTGGCCAGCTACGAAGCACGTGATCCACAGCGCTGTAAGCAAAGCTCTCTGGGAAATGTAGTCTTGGCGCTCATACAGTATAGTTATGTCCCGCTGTAAGAAAACTACAAATCCTATAAACCCCCTGTCGGTGACTCGCTTATTTTGGCAGAGGAGCCCTTCTTGTAGTTATCCATGTTGGTCATGTTATCATGTAACAGGCAAAGGCTGCGAGAAATGTTGTGTGAGCATATGGAGGCTGTTAGTGCGTTGTGTAATCACACAGAGGAGCGAGCAGAGCTTATACAGGCAGACTTTATTCAGAGGAAGGTGACGGGGCTTATAATGCCCAGATAAGGGCAGAACACCATGCTCCATCGCTAGCGCCCACCTAAACAATACACGAGTGCCCACTTAAGCAGAGTGCCTCCAGAACATTATTGGGGTGTGTTCACACCAAGACTTTTTGCCAAATTTTTGAAGCAGAAACTCCTAAATTTTTGAGGAGAATTTTTGAGTTATCATTCCAAGAACTCAGCAAAATACAGTGTGAACATGCCCTTAGGCTATGTGCCCACGTTGCATTTATGAAGCAGAAAATTTCTGCTTCATTTCTGCAAGTCCTCTCCCGGAAAAACGCATGCACACGTTTTCCACATGCGGAATTGCCTTGCGTTTTTTATGCATTGGACAAAGGCAATTCTGCATGCGGAAACGCAAAATTAAATGACATGCTGCGGATTTTTGAACGCAGCATAAACGCTGCGGAAAAATCCGCAGCATGTGCATAGAACTTGCGGAATCCCATTGGGGACCATGGGGTGCGGGTTACCAAGCGTTTTACAAGCGTTTCCGCTGCGAAAATTCCGCATCAAAAACGCTTGAAAAACGCTACGTGGGCACACAGCCTTACAATCAGCCAGAGTGCAACTCTAGAGAGTGACAGAGTTCCACCATAACCAGAGAAGCCCCCCCATAAACAGTTCCAGAGCGAATCATGAACCCTAAGTAATGACAGTGCCCCCATAAACAGTGTCAGAGCAATTCATGAATCATCCCCTTAGTAGTGAAAGTACCCTTATAAACAATGTGTTCATAAACTGTGCCCTCTTAGTAGTGACAGTGCCCCCAAAAACAATGTCCGAGCAATTCATGAACCGTGCCCTTAGTAGTGACAGTACACTTATAAACAATGTGTTCATAAACCCTTCCCTCTTAGTAATAACAGTGCCCCATAAACAATATATTCATAAACCATGTCCTCTCAGTAGTGACAGTGCCCCCATAAACAATGTATTCATAAACCGTGCCCTCTCAGTAGTGACAGTACCCCCATAAACAATGTATTCATCCATAAGATGTACCAAATGTCCAGCTGGGGGTCTTTATGTAGGGGAGACAGGGCAAAAACTTAGGACAAGGATGAATCATCATCGCCACACAATAAAAGAAAAAAGAATAGATCTGCCTGTAGCCAAGCATTTTTGTTCCCCTGATCACAGCATAAAAGACATGAAATTACTGGTATTAAAAGGTAATTTCAAATCTCAAAGAGAGAGAATAATCTCAGAATATAAACTGATGATGACTTTTAACACTTTCAAAGCAGGAATGAATGTGTCACATGGATTTATGTCATTCTACATCAACTAAGGAATGTGCCCCTCAGACTTGTGAGGCCATCACAACACTGGACCTGGTCACAGGACAATAAATCCTTCACACTCATCTATTAACTGCTAAAATATTTATAGCCAGAACTGTTTATCTCTTTCATAATAACTCTGCTTTCCATCACCTGTCTTATCTATTACCTATGGCATTTTTTGTGTGTCTTATTGTGCATAAATATGTGACTCTTCAGATTTTGTGGTATATTAGCCTGATGAAGAGACCTGCGTAGTCTTGAAAGCTTGCAATTTGTTACCATCTTTTCAGTTAGCCATTAAAAGGTATCAACCGCTGAGGACTCTCAAATCTAAATATTTTTCTATCTACACGCTAACACGGTACAAAGATATATATTTTCCCTATAAAAAAAGTTCAAATCACCTCCATTTTCTCCCCATTAAAAATTAAAAATAAGTACAAAAATACACGTGATATCACCGCATTCAGAAAAGTGATCAAAACATAAAAATAATTAACCTGATCGGTAAACATATAAACAAAAAAAATTCAAGGACGCCAAAATTACGTTCTTTACGTTGCTGCAATACCACAAAACATGTTGTAACAAGCGATCAAAATGTTATATCTATCTCAAAGTGGTTTCAATAAAAAGATTGTCCTACCCCGCAAAAAATAAGCCGTCACACAGCTCCATCGACTGAAAAATGAAAACGTTAGGAATCTCAGAAAATGGCAACCAAGCACCCCTTTAGACCCCCCGCATTCCGATTGCAGGATCACGGCTGCTTAAGGCCACATCCCCACTATCAGTATTTGGTCAGAATTCAGTCAGTATTTTTTCTCAAGAGTGGGAGCCAAAACCAGGTGAGGACCAATCACAGAAAAGGTATAATAGAAACTAGTTCAACAATTCTGCATTTATCACCCACTCCTGATTTTGGTTCCCACTCCTGAGAAAAAATTCTGACTGAATACTGACCAAATCTGAAAGTGGGGCCGTGGCCTAAATGTGCAAAATGGAGTCGGACATTAGTAGTGTGCAAAGTTTTTGAGGGCATCATGAGAGATGATCTGCAGAGTTATATCGGAGAGAATAATATAATAAATGATAATCAGCACGGATTCATGAAAAATAGGTCGTGTCTAACCAACATGTTGGAGTTCTAGGTGGAGGTAAGTGCAAATCTGGATGTTGATAATGGGGCTCATGTGATTTATCTGGACTTTGCAAAGGTATTTGATACTGTACCACATAACAGCCTTATACTGAAGCTACAGAAGCAAGGACTTGGGGGAACTATAAGCAGATGGGTAAGGAATTGGATAAATGATAGGAAACAAAGATTCGTCATAAATGGTACATTCTCTAAATAGGACATAGTCAGCAGTGGGCACCGCAGGGATCTGTGCTAGGGCCGATTCTTTTTAACCTCTATATTAATGACCTTGGGGATGGGATTGAGAGTAAAGTGTCAATCTTTGCCGATGACACCAAACTATGTAGGATATTAAAATCTGATCTTGATATTACGATATTGCAGAACGATCTGGATAAGATATCTGAATGGGCAAACACTTGGCAGATGAGGTTTAATGTAGATAAATGTAGAGTAATGTACCTAGGACTGAGTAATCTTATTGCTGCATATATATATTAAATGGGAGTATACTCGGGACTACAGAACAGGAGAAGGACTTGGGCATTCTGGTTACAAGTAAGCTAAGCAGCAGTACTCAATGTCAAGCAGCAGCCACAAAAGCAAACAAGATTTTAGGATGTATAAAAAGAGAAATAAAATAGCGCAATCCCAATGTACTGTTACCCCTTTATAAATGGTAAGCTCCACATTTTAAAAAGGATACTCAGAAGTTAGAGTCAGTTCAAAAGTGGGCAACTAGATTATTACAAGGGATAGAAGGCCTCTCATATGATGAGAGGTTGAAAAAGTTGGGCTTGTTTAGCTTAGAAAAAAGACGCCTCAGAGGGGATCTCATAGTACAAAAGGACTAGCACATGACTTATTCCTTCCAAAGACAATACTAAGGACCAGGGGACACTCATTACGGGTGGATAAAAGGTGATTTCGGCACCTAAACAGGAAAGGGTTATTTACAGTAAGAGCAGTCGGACTGTGGAATGCCCTACCACAAGAGGTAGTGATGGCCGACACTATAACAGCTTTCAAAAAAGGGCTGGATGATTTCCTCGATAGACGAAACATTGTGGGCTACAATTAAATTAGACAAAATGTACAACTGGGCGAGGGAGTTTGAATTTGATGGACCTAGGTCTTTATTCAATCTATGTAACTATGTAAAAGTATAACAAAGGTCAAGTGTCAAATCAATAAAAACCTGCACAACAGTGTTTGGCAATGCAATCATGGTTAAAACAGACCATGATAGAAGTGTTACAAAACGTATATAAAGAAACAAAAAACATTTTATATAGTTAAAAAAATTATCAAAATTGAATTATTAGAAAAAGTTTGAGTCCATAATAAAAAGTCTAAACATTAATCCACCAAGTACCGTATTTTTTGGACCATAAGACACACTTTTTCTCCCCCAAATTTGGGAGGAAAATGGGAGGTGCGTCTTATGGTCCGAACCTGAGCTTACTGGATAGTTGCGGTGGTGCTGGAGCAGGATCGCAGGGCTCTCGGCCCCTCCCACAGGAACCCGGCGGCGGTAGCAGAAGAGGTGAGGTGCTGCAGGGCCAGTGTATGGCTATCGGCATTGAGGAAGTGAGGCATAGCAGTGAGCGCTGCTTTCCAGTGGCCGCGGCCATCTTCCTGAAGCCGTGATCTACAGGAAAATGGCCACCCAAGCCAGTGCATGCGCAGACTGGGATTTTGGCGGCCATTTTCCTGAAGATCACGGCTTCAGGAAGATGGCCGCGGCCACCGGAAAGCAGCACCCTGCCTTTCTGCCTCACTGCCAGACTCACTCTCTGCCTCACAGACAGCCAGCGCAGCACCTCACCTCTTCTGCTGCCACCGCTGGGTTCCTGAGGGAGGGAACGGAGGGCCCTGCGATCCTGTTCCACCACCACCCCAACTCCCAGCTGCTGGAGCACCGCCTTCTTACACCCAGGGTCCGCAGCATTCCTCCACTCCATTCCCCCGCTCCACCGCCCCCCAGGTAAGATACCGTACCTATTCAGACTATAAGACGGACCACCATATTATAAAAATATTTTCTTCCTATTTTCCACCTTTGGGGTGCGTCTTATGGTTCGGTGCGTCTAATAATCTGAAAAATACAGGTATATAATTAACACAGGTAGTAAAGATGGTTGGAATTCATTAAATAAAAGTGGTGCTTTGCATAAAAATGTGAATCTATGCCACTCTTGCCGCTATAGATATGTGGATGGGAAGATGGAGATATTAAGCGGGAGAGATAATAGTGCTATAGTTAATGATAAGTCACATTTATCCAATATGGCGGGAAAGATAATAGTGCTATAGTTAATGATAAGTTACATTTATCCAATATGGTACATATCAGTAGCTGTTGCCCAGAAAAAGTATAATAGAAACACATCACCACTTCTGCATTTTTCATCCACTTTTGGTTTTGGCTTACAAATACAGATATAAAATACTGACCAAATACTGAACTTGTGAACGTGGCCTTAAACTAATACTTTGTTGAAGTAGCCTCTGAATTTAATACAACATTCAGTTTTTGGATAAAAGTTTATCAGCATGACACACATAGAATTGGCAATCCTTGCTCACTCTTCCTTGCAGTAGTGCTCTAGATCTGTCAGATTAAAAGAGCATTTGCAGCATACAGCAACCTCTTCATGTCAACCCACATATTTTCAATTGGTTTCAGGGCTGGGCTCTGGCTGGGCCATTCCAAAACCTTGATTTCCCTCTGGGGAAGCCATTCTTTTGTTGATTTGGAGGTGTGCTTAGGGTCGTTGTCATGCTGAAAGGTGAAATTCCTCTTCGTCTTCAGCTTTTTAGCAGAAGCCTTAAAGTTTTGATGCAAAATTGACTAATATTTGGAACTGTTCATAATTCCCTCCACATTGACTAAAGCCAGCTGCCAAAAAACAGCCTGAAAGCATAATGCTGCCCCCATCATGCTTCACTGTAGGTATGGTGTTCATGTGGTGATATGCAGTGTTGACTTTGCGCCAAACATACCTTTTGGAATTATGGCCAAAAAGTTCATCCTTGGTCTCATCAGATCATAACACATTTACCACATGCTTTTAGCAGACATGATGTAGATTTTGGCAAACATAGCCAGGCTTGAAGCTTTTTCTGTGTAAGAAAATGTTCCCGTCTTACCACCCTACCCCATACACCAGACATATAAAGTATGTGGAAGATAGGTGTCACATTAAGTATGCAACCAGTACTTGCCAGACATTCCAGAACAATTTTCTTCTTATGTTTTCAGCAATTTTTGTGAGATGTTTAGTTCTAGGTAATATCACTGTTGTGCCAAATGTAAGTCACTTTTTCATGACCGTCTTCATAATGTTCCATGGTATATCTAATGACTCAAATTTTTTTGTTCTCTTAACTGATAACTTTCAACAATGAGATCCCTTTGCAGTGTTGTAAGCTGTTAACACTCATCTCTTAAATAACAGTTATTCTTCAGAAATGCTGACATGTGGTAAAAAATATTAATTCCAAAACTGGTGAACAATGTCCAATTAAGTTGTGTTTTTCTGTATACAATCTTTTTATCATTTTTTCTACCCAATACAGTCAAAGCCAGATATCATGGGTTGGGCTGCTATTAACAGCCTGGAGCAGGCCATGCCCCTATTAATGAACTGAATAGAGACAGATATCATGGGGTGGGCAGCTAGAAACAGCCTGGAGAAGGCTACACCCCTATTATTGGACTGAATAGAGACAAATATTATGGGGCTGGCAGCATGGAACAACCTGGAGCAGGCTACTCCCCTATTATCAGACGGAATAGAGACAAATATCATGGGGTGGGAAGCTAGGAACAGCCTGGAAAAGGCTACACCCCTATTATCAGACTGAATAGAGACAAATATCATGGGACGGGCATCCAGGAACAGCCTGGAAGAGGCTACACCCCTATTATCAGACTGAATAGAGACAAATATCATGGGGTAGACAGCCAGGAACAGCCTGGAGAAGACTACACTCCTATTTTCAGACTGAATAGAGATAAATATCATGGGGTGGACAGCTAGGAACATCCCTGAGCAGGCCACGCCCCTATTATTGAGCTAAATAGAGACAGATATCATAGGGTGGGCAGCTAGGAACAGCCTAGAGCTGGCTACACCCCTATTATCAGACTGAATAGAGACAAATATCATGGGGCGGGCAGCCAGGAACAACCTGGAGCAGGCTACACCTCTATTATCGGACTGAATAGAGACAAATATCATGGGGTGGGCAGCCAGGAACAACCTGGAGCAGGCTACTCCCCTATTATCAGACTGAATAGAGACAAATATCATGGGGTGGACAGCCAGGAACAGCCTGGAGAAGGCTACACCCCTATTATCAGACTGAATAGAAACAAATATCATGGGGTTAGCAGCTAGGAACAACCTGGAGCAGGCTACACCCCTATTATCGGACTGAATAGAGACAAATATCATGGGGTGGGCAGCCAGGAACATCCTGGAGAAGGCTACGCCTCTATTATCAGACTGAATAGAGACAAATATCATGGGGCGGGCAGCCAGGAACAACCTGGAGCAGGCTACACCTCTATTATCGGACTGAATAAAGACAAATATCATGGGGTGGACAGCCAGGAACAGCCTGGAGAAGGCTACTCCCCTATTATCGGACTGAATAGAGACAAATATCATCGGGTGGACAGCTAGGAACAGCCTGAAGCAGGCTACACCCCTATAATCAGACTGAATAGAGACAAATATCATGGGGTTGGCAGCTAGGAACAGCCTGGAGCAGGCTACACCTCTATTATCGGACTGAACAGAGACAAATATCATGGGGCGGGCAGCCAGGAACAATCTGGAGCAGGCTGCTCCCCTATTATCAGACTGAATAGAGACAAATATCATGGGGTTGGCAGCTAGGAACAGCCTGGAGAAGGTTACACCCCTATTATCAGACTGAATAGAGACAAGTATCATGGGGTTAGCAGCTAGGAACAACCTGGAGCAGGCTACACCCCTATTATCGGACTGAATAGAGACAAATATCATGGGGCGGGCAGCCAGGAACATCCTTGGGCAGGCTACACCCCTATTATCGGACTGAATAGAGACAAATATCATAGGGTGGGCAGCTAGGAACAGCCTAGAGCAAGCTACTTCCCTATTATCAGACTGAATAGAGACACATATCATGGGGTGGGCAGCCAGGAACAATCTGGAACAGGCTACTCCCCTATTATCAGACTGAATAGAGACACATATCATGGGGTGGGCAGCCAGGAACAATCTGGAGCAGGCTACTTCCCCTATTATCAGACTTAATAGAGACAAATATCATGGGGCGGATATCCAGGAACAGCCTGGAAGAGGCTACACCCCTATTATCAGACTGAATAGAGACAAATATCATGGGGTGGACAGCCAGGAACAGCCTGGAGAAGGCTACACCCCTATTATCAAACTGAATAGAGATAAATATCATGGGGTGGACAGCTAGGAACAGCCTGGAGAAGGTTACACCCCTATTATCAGACTGAATAGAGACAAATATCATGGGGCGGGCAGCCAGGAACATCCTTGGGCAGGCTACACCCCTATTATCGAACTGAATAGAGACAAATATCATGGGGTTGGCAGCTAGGAACAGCCTGAAGCAGGCTACACCCCTATAATCAGACTGAATAGAGACAAATATCATGGGGTGGGCAGCTAGGAACAGCCTGGAGAAGGCTACACCCCTATTATCAGACTGAATAGAGACAAATATCATGGGGTGGGCAGCCAGGAACAGCCTGGAGCAGGCTACTCCCCTAATATCAGACTGAATAGAGACAAATATCATGGGGTGGGCAGCCAGGAACAGCCTGGAGAAGGCTACACCCCTATTATCAGACTGAATAGAGACAAATATCATGGGGCGGGCAGCCAGGAACAGCCTGGAGAAGGCTACACCCCTATTATCGGACTGAATAGAGACAGGTATCATGGAGCAGGCATCCAGGATCAGCCTGGAGGAGGCTACACCTCTATTATCGGACTGAATAGAGACAAATATCATAGGGTGGGCAGCTAGGAACAGCCTAGAGCAAGCTACTTACCTATTATCAGACTGAATAGAGACACATATCATGGGGTGGGCAGCCAGGAACAATCTGGAGCAGTCTACTCCCCTATTATCAGACTGAATAGAGACAAATATCATGGGGTGGGCAGCTAGGAACAGCCTGGAAAAGGCTACACCCCTATTATCAGACTGAATAGAGACAAATATCATGGGGTGGGCAGCCAGGAACAGCCTGGAGAAGGCTACACCCCTATTATCAGACTGAATAGAGACAAATATCATGGGGCGGACAGCCAGGAACAGCCTGGAGAAGGCTACACCCCTATTATCAGACTGAATAGAGACAAATATCATGGGGTTAGCAGCTAGGAACAACCTGGAGCAGGCTACACCCCTATTATCGTACTGAATAGAGAAAAATATCATGGGGTGGGCAGCCAGGAACATCCTTGGGCAGGCTACACCCCTATTATCGGACTGAATAGAGACAAATATCATGGAGTGGGCAGCCAGGAACATCCTGGAGAAGGCTACGCCTCTATTATCAGACTGAATAGAGACAGGTATCATGGGGTGGACAGCTAGGACCAGCCTGGAGCAGGCTACACCCCTATTATCAGACTGAATAGAGACAAATATCATGTTGTGGACAGCCAGGAACATCCTGGAGAAGGCTACACCTCTATTATCGGACTGAATAGAGACAAATATCATGAGGCGGGCAGCCAGGAACAGCCTGGAGAAGGCTACACCCCTATTATCGGACTGAATAGAGACAAATATCATGGGGCGGGCAGCCAGGAACAGCCTGGAGAAGGCTACACCCCTATTATCGGACTGAATAGAGACAATTATCATGGGGTGGGCAGCTATGAACAGCCTGGAGAAGGCTGCACCCCCATTATCAGACTGAATAGAGACAAATATCATGGGGTGGACAGCCAGGAACAGCCTGGAGAAGGCTACACTCCTATTATCGGACTGAATAGAGAAAAATATCATGGGGTGGACAGCTAGGAACAGCCTGAAGCAGGCTACACCCCTATTATCAGACTGAATAGAGACAAATATCGTTGTGGGCAGCTAGGAACAGCCTAGAGCAGGCTACACCCCTATTATCAGACTGAATAGAGACAAGTATCAATGGGCCGGCATCCAGGAACAGCCTGGAGGAGGCTACTCCCCTATTATCAGACTGAATAGAGACAAATATCATGGGGCGGGCAGCTAGGAACAACCTGGAGCAAGCAACTCCCCTATTATCGGACTGAATAGAGACAAATATCATGGGGTGGGCAGCCACGAACATCCTGGAGCAGGCTACACCCCTATTATCAGACTGAATAGAGACAAACATCATGGGGTGGACAGCCAGGAACAGCCTGGAGAAGGCTACACTCCTATTATCGGACTGAATAGAGACAAATATCATGGGGCGGGCAGCGAGGAACATCCTGGAGCAGGCTACACCCCTATTATCGGACTGAATAGAAACAAATGTCAATCGGCGGGCAGCATGGAACAACCTGGAGCAGGCTACTCCCCTATTATCAGACTGAATAGAGACAAATATCATGGGGCCGGAATCCAGAAACAGCCTGGAGGAGGCTACACTCCCTATTATCAGACTGAATAGAGACAAATATCATGGGGTGGACAGCCAGGAACAGCCTGGAGAAGTCTACACTCCTATTATCGGACTGAATAGAGACAAATATCATGGGGTGGACAGCTAGGAACAGCCTGAAGCAGGCTACACCCCTATTATCAGACTGAATAGAGACAAATATCATGGGGTGGACAGCTAGGAACAGCCTGGAGCAGGCTACACCTCTATTATCGGACTGAATAGAGACAAATATCATGGGGCGGGCAGCCAGGAACAATCTGGAGCAGGCTGCTCCCCTATTATCAGACTGAATAGAGACAAATATCATGGGGTGGGCAGCTAGGAACAGCCTGGAGCAGGCTACTCCCCTAATATCAGACTGAATAAAAACAAATATCATGGGGTTGGCAGCTAGGAACAGCCTAGAGCAAGCTACTTCCCTATTATCAGACTGAATAGAGACACATATCATGGGGTGGGCAGCCAGGAACAATCTGGAGCAGGCTACTCCCCTATTATCAGACTGAATAGAGACACATATCATGGGGTGGGCAGCCAGGAACAATCAGGAGCAGGCTACTTCCCCTATTATCAGACTTAATAGAGACAAATATCATGCGGCGGACATCCAGGAACAGCCTGGAAGAGGCTACACCCCTATTATCAGACTGAATAGAGACAAATATCATGGGGTGGACAGCCAGGAACAGCCTGGAGAAGGCTACACCCCTATTATCAAACTGAATAGAGATAAATATCATGGGGTGGACAGCTAGGATCAGCCTGGAGAAGGTTACACTCCTATTAGCAGACTGAATAGAGACAAATATCATGGGGTGGACAGCCAGGAACAACCTGGAGAAGGCTACACCCCTATTATCAGACTGAATAGAGACAAGTATCATGGGGTTAGCAGCTAGGAACAACCTGGAGCAGGCTACACCCCTATTATCGGACTGAATAGAGACAAATATCATGGGGCGGGCAGCCAGGAACATGCTTGGGCAGGCTACACCCCTATTATCGGACTGAATAGAGACAAATATCATGGGGTTGGCAGCTAGGAACAGCCTGAAGCAGGCTACACCCCTATAATCAGACTGAATAGAGACAAATATCATGGGGTGGGCAGCTAGGAACATCCTGGAGAAGGCTACACCCCTATTATCAGACTGAATAGAGACAAATATCATGGGGTGGGCAGCCAGGAACAGCCTGGAGCAGGCTACTCCCCTAATATCAGACTGAATAGAGACAAATATCATGGGGTGGGCAGCCAGGAACAGCCTGGAGAAGGCTACACCCCTATTGTCAGACTGAATAGAGACAAATATCATGGGGCGGGCAGCCAGGAACAGCCTGGAGAAGGCTACACCCCTATTATCGGACTGAATAGAGACAGGTATCATGGAGCAGGCATCCAGGATCAGCCTGGAGGAGGCTACACCTCTATTATCGGACTGAATAGAGACAAATATCATAGGGTGGGCAGCTAGGAACAGCCTAGAGCAAGCTACTTCCCTATTATCAGACTGAATAGAGACACATATCATGGGGTGGGCAGCCAGGAACAATCTGGAGCAGTCTACTGCCCTATTATCAGACTGAATAGAGACAAATATCATGGGGTGGGCAGCTAGGAACAGCCTGGAGAAGGCTACACCCCTATTATCAGACTGAATAGAGACAAATATCATGGGGTGGGCAGCCAGGAACAGCCTGGAGAAGGCTACACCCCTATTATCAGACTGAATAGAGACAAATATCATGGGGCGGGCAGCCTGGAGAAGGCTACACCCCTATTATCGGACTGAATAGAGACAAATATCATGGGGCGGACAGCCAGGAACAGCCTGGAGAAGGCTACACCCCTATTATCAGACTGAATAGAGACAGGTATCATGGGGTGGACAGCTAGGACCAGCCTGGAGAAGGCTACACCCCTATTATCAGACTGAATAGAGACAAATATCATGGGGTGGACAGCTAGGAACAGCCTGGAGCAGGCTACACCTCTATTATCAGACTGAATAGAGACAAATATCATGGGGTTGGCAGCTAGGAACAGCCTGGAGCTGGCTACTCCCCTATTATCTGTCTGAATAGAGACCAATATCATGGGGCGGGCAGCCAGGAACAGCCTGGAGAAGGCTACACCCCTATTATCGGACTGAATAGAGACAAATATCATGGGGCGGGCAGCCAGGAACAGCCTGGAGAAGGCTACACCCCAATTATCGGACTGAATAGAGACAAATATCATGGGGTGGGCAGCTATGAACAGCCTGGAGAAGGCTGCACCCCCATTATCAGACTGAATAGAGACAAATATCATGGGGCGGGGAGCCAGGAACAGCCTGAAGAAGGCTACACCCCTATTATCAGACTGAATAGAGACAAATATCATGGGGTGGGCAGCCAGGAACAGCCTGGAGAAGGCTACACCCCTATTATCAGACTGAATAGAGACAAATATCATGGGATGAACAGCCAGGAACAGCCTGGTGAAGGCTACACTCCTATTATCGGACTGAATAGAGACAAATATCATGGGGCGGGCAGCCAGGAACAGCCTGGAGAAGGCTGCATCCCTATTATCGGACTGAATAGAGACAAATATCATGGGGTGGGCAGCTAGGAACAGCCTGGAGAAGGCTGCACCCCCATTATCGGACTGAATAGAGACAAATATCAATGGGCGGGCAGCCAGGAACAGCCTGGAGAAGGCTACACCCCTATTATCTGACTGAATAGAGACAAATATCATAGGGCTACAGCTAGGAACAGCCTGGAGCAGGCTACTCCCCTATTATCGGACTGAATAGAGACAAATATCATGGGGTGGACAGCCAGGAACAGCTTGGAGAAGGCTACACTCCTATTATCGGACTGAATAGAAACAAATATCAATGGGCGGGCAGCATGGAACAACCTGGAGCAGGCTACTCCCCTATTATCAGACTGAATAGAGACAAATATCATGGGGTGGGCAGCCAGGAACAGCCTGGAGAAGGCTACACCCCTATTATTGGACTGAATAGAGACAGGTATCATGGAGCAGGCATCCAGGATCAGCCTGGAGGAGGCTATACCTCTATTATCGGACTGAATAGAGACAAATATCATAGGGTGGGCAGCTAGGAACAGCCTAGATCAAGCTACTTCCCTATTATCAGACTGAATAGAGACACATATCATGGGGTGGGCAGCCAGGAACAATCTGGAGCAGTCTACTCCCCTGTTATCAGACTGAATAGAGACAAATATCATGGGGTGGGCAGCTAGGAACAGCCTGGAGAAGGCTACACCCCTATTATCAGACTGAATAGAGACAAATATCATGGGGCGGGCAGCCAGGAACAGCCTGGAGAAGGCTACACCCCTATTATCGGACTGAATAGAGACAAATATCATGGGGTTAGCAGCTAGGAACAACCTGGAGCAGGCTACACCCCTATTATCGGACTGAATAGAGACAAATATCATGGGGCGGACAGCCAGGAACAGCCTGGAGAAGGCTACACCCCTATTATCAGACTGAATAGAGACAAATATCATGGGGTTAGCAGCTAGGAACAACCTGGAGCAGGCTACACCCCTATTATCGGACTGAATAGAGACAAATATCATGGGGTTGGCAGCCAGGAACATCCTTGGGCAGGCTACACCCCTATTATCGGACTGAATAGAAACAAATATCATGGGGTGGGCAGCCAGGAACATCCTGGAGAAGGCTACGCCTCTATTATCAGACTGAATAGAGACAAATATCATGGGGTTAGCAGCTAGGAACAACCTGGAGCAGGCTACACCCCTATTATCGGACTGAATAGAGACAAATATCATGGGGCGGACAGCCAGGAACAGCCTGGAGAAGGCTACACCCCTATTATCAGACTGAATAGAGACAAATATCATGGGGTTAGCAGCTAGGAACAACCTGGAGCAGGCTACACCCCTATTATCGGACTGAATAGAGACAAATATCATGGGGTTGGCAGCCAGGAACATCCTTGGGCAGGCTACACCCCTATTATCGGACTGAATAGAAACAAATATCATGGGGTGGGCAGCCAGGAACATCCTGGAGAAGGCTACGCCTCTATTATCAGACTGAATAGAGACAGGTATCATGGGGTGGACAGCTAGGACCAGCCTGGAGCAGGCTACACCCCTATTATCAGACTGAATAGAGACAAATATCATGGGGTGGACAGCCAGGAACAACCTGGAGAAGGCTATACCTCTATTAACGGATTGAATAGAGACAAATATCATGGGGTGGGCAGCTAGGAACAGCCTGGAGCAGGCTACACCCCTATTATCAGACTGAATAGAGACAAATATCATGGGGTTGGCAGCTAGGAACAGCCTGGAGCAGGCTACTCCCCTATTATCAGACTGAATAGAGACAAATATCATGGGGTTAGCAGCTAGGAACAACCTGGAGCAGGCTACTTCCCTATTATCGGACTGAATAGAGACAAATATCATGGGGTGGGCAGCTACGAACATCCTTGAGCAGGCTACACCCCTATTATCGGACTAAATAGAGACAAATATCATGGGGTGGACAGCTAGGAACTTCCTTGAGCATGCCACGCCCCTATTATCGAACTAAACAGAGACCGGTATCATGGGGTGGGCAGCTAGGAACAGCCTAGACAGGCTACACCCCTATTATCAGACTGAATAGAGACAAATATCATGGGGCGGGCAGCCAGGAACATCCTTGAGCAGGCTACACCCCTATTATCAGACTGAATAGAGACAAGTATCAATGGGCAGGCAGCATTGAACAACCTGGAGCAGGCTACTCCCCTATTATCAGACTGAATAGAGACAAATATCAAGGGGCGGTCTTCCAGAAACAACCTGGAGAAGGCTACACCCCTATTATCGGACTGAATAGAGACAAATATCATGGGGTTAGCAGCTAGGAACAACCTGGAGCAGGCTACACCCCTATTATCGGACTGAATAGAGACAAATATCATGGGGCGGGCAGCCAGGAACATCCTGGAGAAGGCTACGCCTCTATTATCAGACTGAATAGAGACAGATATCATGGGGTGGACAGCTAGGAATAGCCTGGAGCAGGCTACACCTCTATTATCGGACTGAATAGAGACAAATATCATGGGGCGGGCAGCCAGGAACAATCTGGAGCAGGCTACTCCCCTATTATCAGACTGAATAGAGACAAATATCATGGGGTTGGCAGTTAGGAACAGCCTGGAGCAGGCTACTCCTCTATTATCGGACTGAATAGAGACAAATATCATGGGGTTGGCAGCTAGGAACAGCCTGAAGCAGGCTACACCCCTATTATCGGACCGAATAGAGACAAATATCATGGGGTTGGCAGCCAGGAACATCCTGGACCAGGCTACACCCCAATTATCAGACTGAAGAGACAAATATTATGAGGCTGGCAGACAGGAACATCCTGGAGAAGGCTACACCCCTATTATCAGACTGAATAGAGACAAATATCATGGGGTGGGCAGCTAGTAACAGCCTGGAGCAGGCTACACCCCTATTATCAGACTGAATAGAGACAAATATCATGGGGTTGGCAGCTAGGAACAACCTGGAGCAGGCTACTCCCCTACTATCAGACTGAATAGATACAAATATCATGGGGCGGGCAGCCAGGAACAGCGTGGAGCAGGCTACACCCCTATTATCAGACTGAATAGAGACAAATATCATGGGGTTGTCAGCTAGGAACAGCCTGGAGCAGGCTACTCCCCTATTATCAGACTGAATAGAGACAAATATCATGGGGTTGGCAGCTAGAAAAACCTGGAGCAGGCTACACCCCTATTATCAGACTGAATAGAGACAAATATCATGGGGAAGGCAGCCAGGAACATCCTCGAGCTGGATACAACCCTATTATCGGACTGAATAGAGACAAATATCATGGGGTGGGCAGCCAGGAACATCCTGGAGAAGGCTACACCTCTATTATCGGACTGAATAGAGACAAATATCGTGGGGTGGACAGCTAGGAACAGCCTGGAGCAGGCTACACCTCTATTATCAGACTGAATAGAGACAAATATCATGGGGTTGGCAGCTAGGAACAGCCTGGAGCTGGCTACTCCCCTATTATCTGTCTGAATAGAGACCAATATCATGGGGCGGGCAGCCAGGAACAGCCTGGAGAAGGCTACACCCCTATTATCGGACTGAATAGAGACAAATATCATGGGGCGGGCAGCCAGGAACAGCCTGGAGAAGGCTACACCCCTATTATCGGACTGAATAGAGACAAATATCATGGGGTGGGCAGCTATGAACAGCCTGGAGAAGGCTGCACCCCCATTATCAGACTGAATAGAGACAAATATCATGGGGCGGGGAGCCAGGAACAGCCTGAAGAAGGCTACACCCCTATTATCAGACTGAATAGAGACAAATATCATGGGGTGGGCAGCCAGGAACAGCCTGGAGAAGGCTACACCCCTATTATCAGACTGAATAGAGACAAATATCATGGGATGAACAGCCAGGAACAGCCTGGTGAAGGCTACACTCCTATTATCGGACTGAATAGAGACAAATATCATGGGGCGGGCAGCCAGGAACAGCCTGGAGAAGGCTGCATCCCTATTATCGGACTGAATAGAGACAAATATCATGGGGTGGGCAGCTAGGAACAGCCTGGAGAAGGCTGCACCCCCATTATCGGACTGAATAGAGACAAATATCAATGGGCGGGCAGCCAGGAACAGCCTGGAGAAGGCTACACCCCTATTATCTGACTGAATAGAGACAAATATCATAGGGCTACAGCTAGGAACAGCCTGGAGCAGGCTACTCCCCTATTATCGGACTGAATAGAGACAAATATCATGGGGTGGACAGCCAGGAACAGCTTGGAGAAGGCTACACTCCTATTATCGGACTGAATAGAAACAAATATCAATGGGCGGGCAGCATGGAACAACCTGGAGCAGGCTACTCCCCTATTATCAGACTGAATAGAGACAAATATCATGGGGTGGGCAGCCAGGAACAGCCTGGAGAAGGCTACACCCCTATTATCGGACTGAATAGAGACAGGTATCATGGAGCAGGCATCCAGGATCAGCCTGGAGGAGGCTACACCTCTATTATCGGACTGAATAGAGACAAATATCATAGGGTGGGCAGCTAGGAACAGCCTAGATCAAGCTACTTCCCTATTATCAGACTGAATAGAGACACATATCATGGGGTGGGCAGCCAGGAACAATCTGGAGCAGTCTACTCCCCTATTATCAGACTGAATAGAGACAAATATCATGGGGTGGGCAGCTAGGAACAGCCTGGAGAAGGCTACACCCCTATTATCAGACTGAATAGAGACAAATATCATGGGGCGGGCAGCCAGGAACAGCCTGGAGAAGGCTACACCCCTATTATCGGACTGAATAGAGACAAATATCATGGGGTTAGCAGCTAGGAACAACCTGGAGCAGGCTACACCCCTATTATCGGACTGAATAGAGACAAATATCATGGGGCGGACAGCCAGGAACAGCCTGGAGAAGGCTACACCCCTATTATCAGACTGAATAGAGACAAATATCATGGGGTTAGCAGCTAGGAACAACCTGGAGCAGGCTACACCCCTATTATCGGACTGAATAGAGACAAATATCATGGGGTTGGCAGCCAGGAACATCCTTGGGCAGGCTACACCCCTATTATCGGACTGAATAGAAACAAATATCATGGGGTGGGCAGCCAGGAACATCCTGGAGAAGGCTACGCCTCTATTATCAGACTGAATAGAGACAGGTATCATGGGGTGGACAGCTAGGACCAGCCTGGAGCAGGCTACACCCCTATTATCAGACTGAATAGAGACAAATATCATGGGGTGGACAGCCAGGAACAACCTGGAGAAGGCTATACCTCTATTAACGGATTGAATAGAGACAAATATCATGGGGTGGGCAGCTAGGAACAGCCTGGAGCAGGCTACACCCCTATTATCAGACTGAATAGAGACAAATATCATGGGGTTGGCAGCTAGGAACAGCCTGGAGCAGGCTACTCCCCTATTATCAGACTGAATAGAGACAAATATCATGGGGTTAGCAGCTAGGAACAACCTGGAGCAGGCTACTTCCCTATTATCGGACTGAATAGAGACAAATATCATGGGGTGGGCAGCTACGAACATCCTTGAGCAGGCTACACCCCTATTATCGGACTAAATAGAGACAAATATCATGGGGTGGACAGCTAGGAACTTCCTTGAGCATGCCACGCCCCTATTATCGAACTAAACAGAGACCGGTATCATGGGGTGGGCAGCTAGGAACAGCCTAGACAGGCTACACCCCTATTATCAGACTGAATAGAGACAAATATCATGGGGCGGGCAGCCAGGAACATCCTTGAGCAGGCTACACCCCTATTATCAGACTGAATAGAGACAAGTATCAATGGGCAGGCAGCATTGAACAACCTGGAGCAGGCTACTCCCCTATTATCAGACTGAATAGAGACAAATATCAAGGGGCGGTCTTCCAGAAACAACCTGGAGAAGGCTACACCCCTATTATCGGACTGAATAGAGACAAATATCATGGGGTTAGCAGCTAGGAACAACCTGGAGCAGGCTACACCCCTATTATCGGACTGAATAGAGACAAATATCATGGGGCGGGCAGCCAGGAACATCCTGGAGAAGGCTACGCCTCTATTATCAGACTGAATAGAGACAGATATCATGGGGTGGACAGCTAGGAATAGCCTGGAGCAGGCTACACCTCTATTATCGGACTGAATAGAGACAAATATCATGGGGCGGGCAGCCAGGAACAATCTGGAGCAGGCTACTCCCCTATTATCAGACTGAATAGAGACAAATATCATGGGGTTGGCAGTTAGGAACAGCCTGGAGCAGGCTACTCCTCTATTATCGGACTGAATAGAGACAAATATCATGGGGTTGGCAGCTAGGAACAGCCTGAAGCAGGCTACACCCCTATTATCGGACCGAATAGAGACAAATATCATGGGGTTGGCAGCCAGGAACATCCTGGACCAGGCTACACCCCAATTATCAGACTGAAGAGACAAATATTATGAGGCTGGCAGACAGGAACATCCTGGAGAAGGCTACACCCCTATTATCAGACTGAATAGAGACAAATATCATGGGGTGGGCAGCTAGTAACAGCCTGGAGCAGGCTACACCCCTATTATCAGACTGAATAGAGACAAATATCATGGGGTTGGCAGCTAGGAACAACCTGGAGCAGGCTACTCCCCTACTATCAGACTGAATAGATACAAATATCATGGGGCGGGCAGCCAGGAACAGCGTGGAGCAGGCTACACCCCTATTATCAGACTGAATAGAGACAAATATCATGGGGTTGTCAGCTAGGAACAGCCTGGAGCAGGCTACTCCCCTATTATCAGACTGAATAGAGACAAATATCATGGGGTTGGCAGCTAGAAACAACCTGGAGCAGGCTACACCCCTATTATCAGACTGAATAGAGACAAATATCATGGGGAAGGCAGCCAGGAACATCCTCGAGCTGGATACAACCCTATTATCGGACTGAATAGAGACAAATATCATGGGGTGGGCAGCCAGGAACATCCTGGAGCAGGCTACACCCCTATTATCAGACTGAATAGAGACAAATATCATGGGGTTGGCAGCTAGGAACAACCTGGAGCAGGCTACACCCCTATTATCAGACTGAATAGAGACAAATATCATCGGGTTGGCAGGTACGAACAGCCTGGAGGAGGCTACTCCCCTATTATCAGACTGAATAGATACAAATATCATGAGGCGGGCGGCTAGGAACAGCCTGGAGAAGGCTACACCCCTATTATCAGACTTAATAGAGACAAATATCATGGGGTGGACAGCTAGGAACAGCCTGGAGAAGGCTACACCCCTATTATCAGACTTAATAGAGACAAATATCACGGGGTTGTCAGCTAGGAACAGCCTGGAGCAGGCTACACCCCTATTATCGGACTGAATAGAGACAAATATCATGGGGTTGGCAGCCAGGGAAATCCTGGAGCAGGCTGCACCCCAATTATCAGACTGAATAGAGACAAATATCATGGGGTGGGCAGCTAGGAACAGCCTGGAGGAGGCTACACCTCTATTTTCAGACTGAATAGAGAAAAGTATCATGGGTTGAGCAGCTAGCAACAGCCTGGAGGAGGCTACAGCCCTGTTATTCGACTGAATAGAGACAAATCTCACGGGGTTGTCAGCTAGGAACAGCCTGGAGCAGGCTACACCCCTATTATCAGACTGAATAGAGACAAATATCATGGGGTTGGCAGCCAGGAAAATCCTGGAGCAGGCTACACCCCAATTATCAGACTGAATAGAGACAAATATCATGGGGTTGGCGGCTAGGATCAACCTGGAGCAGGCTACTCCCCTATTATCTGACTGTATAGAGACAAATATCATGGGGTTGGCAGCTAGGAACAGCCTAGAGCAGGCTACTCCCCTATTTTCAGACTGAATAGAGACAAATATCATGGGGCAAGCAGCTAGGAACAGCCTGGAGGAGGCTACACCCCTATTATCAGACTGAATAGAGACAAATATCATGGGGTGGGGAGCCAGGAAAATCCTGGAACAGGCAACTCCACTATTATCAGACTGAATAGAGACAAATATCATGGGGTGGACAGCCAAGAACAGCCTGGAGAAGGCTACACTCCTATTATCTGACTTAATAGAGACAAATATCATGGGGTGGACAGCCAAGAACAGCCTGGAGAAGGCTACACTCCTATTATCAGACTGAATAGAGACAAATATCATGGGGTGGACAGCCAGGAACAGCCTGGAGAAGGCTACACCCCTATTATCGGACAGAATAGAGACAAATATCATGGGGTGGACAGCTAGGATCAACCTGGAGCAGGCTACTCCCTTATTATCGGACTGAATAGAGACAAATATCATGGAGCGGGCAGCTAGGAACAGCCTGGAGCTGGCTACTCCCCTATTATCAGACTGAATAGAGACAAATATCATGGGGCAGGCAGCCAGGAACAGCCTGGAGAAGGCTACACCTCTATTTTCGGACTAAATGGAGACAAATATCATGGGGTGGGCAGCTAGGAACAGCCTGGAGCAGGCTACACCCCTATTATCAGACTGAATAGAGACAAATATCATGGGGTTGGCAGCTAGGAACAACCTGGAGCAGGCTACTCCCCTATTATCAGACTGAATAGAGACAAATATCATGGGGTTGGCAGCTAGGAACAGCCTGGAGAAGGCTACACTCCTATTATCAGACTGAATAGAGACAAACATGATGGGGTGGACAGCCAGGAACAGGCTGGAGAAGGCTACACTCCAATTATCAGACTGAATAGAGACAAATATCATGGGGTGGACTGCCAGGAACAACCTGGACCAGGCTACACCCCTATTATCAGACTGAATAGAGACAAATATCATGGGGTCAGCAGCTAGGAACAGTCTGGAGCAGGCTACACCCCTATTATCGGACTGAATAGAAACAAATATCAATGGGCGGGCAGCATGGAACAACCTGGAGCAGGCTACTCCCCTATTATCAGACTGAATAGAGACAAATATCATGGGGCGGGCAGCCAGGAACAGCCTGGAGGAGGCTACACTCCCTATTATCAGACTGAATAGAGACAAATATCATGGGGTGGACAGCCAGGAACAGCCTGGAGAAGGCTACACCCCTATTATCAGACTGAATAGAGACAAATATCGTTGTGGGCAGCTAGGAACAGCCTAGAGCAGGCTACACCCCTATTATCAGACTGAATAGAGACAAGTATCAATGGGCGGGCAGCATTGAATAACCTGGAGCAGGCTACACCCCTATTATCGGACTGAATACAGACAAATATCATGGGGCGGGCCGCCAGGAACAGCTTGAAGAAGGCTACACCCCTATTATCAGACTGAATAGAGACAAATGTCATGGGGCGGACAGCCAGGAACAGCCTGAAGAAGGCTACACCCCTATTATCAGACTGAATAGAGACAAATATCATGGGGTGGACAGCCAGGAACAGCCTGGAGAAGGCTACACTCCTATTATCGGACTGAATAGAGACAAATATCATGGGGCGGGCAGCCAGGAACTGCCTGGAGAAGGCTACACCCCTATTATCGGACTGAATAGAGACAAATATCTTGGGGCGGGCAGCCAGGAACAGCCTGGAGAAGGCTACACTCCTATTATCAGTCTGAATAGAGACAAATATCATGGGGTGGACAGCCAGGAACATCCTGGAGAAGGCTACACCCCTATTATCGGACTGAATAGACAAATATCATGGGGCGGGCAGCCTGGAACATCCTGGAGAAGGCTACACCTCTATTATCGGACTGAATAGAGACAAATATCATGGGGTGGACAGCCAGGAACAGCCTGGAGAAGGCTACTCCCCTATTATCGGACTCAATAGAGACAAATATCATGGGGTGGACAGCTAGGAACAGCCTGAAGCAGGCTACACCCCTATAATCATACTGAATAGAGACAAATATCATGGGGTTGGCAGCTAGGAACAGCCTGAAGCAGGCTACACCCCTATAATCAGACTGAATAGAGACAAATATCATGGGGTGGACCGCTAGGAACAGCCTGGAGCAGGCTACACCTCTATTATCAGACTGAATAGAGACAAATATCATGGGGCGGGCAGCCAGGAACAATCTGGAGCAGGCTACACCCCTATTATCGAAATAAATAGAGACAGGTATCATGGGGCGGGCATCCAGGATCAGCCTGGAGGAGGCTACACCTCTATTATCGGACTGAATAGAGACAAATATCATGGGGTGGGCAGCTAGGAACAGCCTAGAGCAAGCTACTACCCTATTATCAGACTGAATAGAGACACATATCATGGGGTGGGCAGTCAGGAACAGCCTGAAGAAGGCTACTCCCCTATTATCAGACTGAATAGAGACAAATATCATGGGGCGGGCAGCCAGGAACAGCCTGAAGAAGGCTACACCCCTATTATCAGACTGAATAGAGACAAATATCATGGGGTGGGCAGCCAGGAACAGCCTGGAGAAGGCTACACCCCTATTATCAGACTGAATAGAGACATATATCATGGGGCGGGCAGCCAGGAACAGCCTGGAGAAGGCTACACCCCTTTTATCGGACTGAATAGAGACAAATATCATGGGGCGGGCATCCAGGAAGACCCTGGAAGAGGCTACACCCCTATTATCAGACTGAATAGAGACAAATATCATGGGGTGTGTAACGGGTCTGGGAGGCGGAAACTCTGAGCTACTATACAAGGGGGCGGTCCTTGTAAGGGAGCGGGTGGCGACCAGGGTAGACAGGCAGGCAGTCACAGCAGGTGACCGGGACAGTCTCTGAATGAACGGACAGGAGGTCACAGCAAGTGACCGGGGCAGTCTCTGGATGAACGGGCAGGAGGTCACGGCAAGTGACCGGGGCAGTCTCTGGATGAACGGGCAGGAGGTCACGGCAAGTGACCGGGGCAGTCTCTGGATGAACGGGCAGGAGGTCACGGCAAGTGACCGGGGCAGTCTCTGGGTAAAGGATTGGTACGACCTGTGGCGGCAGATGATAGACGTGAGCTCCCAGGTGAGCAGGCGAGAGTCTCTGGATAAACGGGTGGTCACAGCATGTGACGGCGGAGCCTCCAGGAAGACCAACAGACAGGTAGCAGATGAGCGCTCCCAGGTGAGCGGTCAGGAGTCTCTGGACAGGCGGGTGGTCACAGCACGTGACGGCAGAGCCTCCTGGTAGGCTAGCAGACAGGCAGCAGATGAGCACTCCCAGGTGAGCGGGCAAGCTGGTCCTTAGACTGACAGGAGTTGGAAGGCAGACCGTCGGACCTCAGGCAAGCAGGCAGGTAGAAGATGTGCGCTCCCAGGTGAGCGGGCAAGCTGGTCCCTAGACAGACTGACAGGAGTTGGAAGGCAGACCGTCGGACCACAGGCTAGCAGGCAGGTAGCAGGATATCAGGCAGGAATTAGACAGCAGACTGGCAGGAATCTGGCAGGTATTTGGCAGGTAACTGGCAACGGGACCTGAGGGCTGAAGCAGAGTAGTGAACAGTGCTACAACATTGCTCGGGCACCTCCATTTTGGAGGAGGTGCCTTTTATATGGGAGGTCCTCCGGCAATTGGCCGGGGACTCCTTAGGACGGCGCGCGCGGTCCCTTTAAGAGAGGGGGAGCGCGCGCGCGCCCTAAGCACACTGCCGGGGAAGGAGCGCGTGCCGGAAGCAGCGGGGAGAGAAGCTCTGGAGGACGCCGCGCCAGGAGCGGGGAGGTGAGAGGGACGGCGTCTCTGCCTAGAACGGGGCAGAGACGCCGGTGCTACAGGGTGGACAGCTAGGAACATCCCTGAGCAGGCCACGCCCCTATTATCGAACTAAATAGAGACAGATATCATAGGGTGGACAGCTAGGAACAGCCTAGAGCAGGCTACACCCCTATTATCGGACTGAATAGAGACAAATATCATGGGGCGGGCAGCCAGGAACAACCTGTAGCAGGCTACACCTCTATTATCTGACTTAATAGAGACAAATATCATGGGGTGGACAGCTAGGAACAGCATGGAGGAGGCTACACCCCTATTATCAGACTGAATAGAGACAAAATCATGGGGTGGGCAGCTAGGAACAGCCTGGAGGAGGCTACAGCCCTATTATCAGACTGAATAGAGACAAATATCATGGGGTGGGTAGCTAGGAACAGCCTGGAGGAGGCTACAGCCCTATTATCAGACTGAATAGAGACAAATATCACAGGGTTGTCAGCTAGGAACAGCCTGGAGCAGGCTACACCCCTATTATCGGACTGAATAGAGACAAATATCATGGGGTTGGCAGCCAGGAAAATCCTGGAGCAGGCTACACCCCAATTATCAGACTGAATAGAGACAAATATCATTGGGTGGGCTGCTAGGAACAGCCTGGAGGAGGCTACACCTCTATTATCAGACTGAATAGAGAAAAATATCATGGGTTGGGCAGCTAGGAACAGCCTGGAGGAGGCTACAGCCCTATTATTAGACTGAATAGAGACAAATATCACGGGGTTGTCAGCTAGGAACAGCCTGGAGCAGGCTACACCCCTATTATCGGACTGAATAGAGACAAATATCATGAGGTTGGCAGCAAGGAAAATCCTGGAGCAGGATACACCCCAATTATCAGACTGAATAGAGACAAATATCATGGGGTGGACAGCCAGGAACAGCCTGGAGAAGGTTACATCTCTATTTTCGGACTGAATGGAGACAAATATCATGGGGTGGGCAGCTAGGAACAGCCTGGAGGAGGCTACACCCCTATTATCGGACTGAATACAGACAAATATCATGGGGTGGGCAGCCAGGAAAATCCTGGAGCAGGCAACTCCCCTATTATCAGACTGAATAGAGACAAATATCATGGGGTGGACAGCTAAGAACAGCCTGGAGAAGGCTACACTCCTATTATCAGACTGAATAGAGACAAATATCATGGGGTGGACAGCCAAGAACAGCCTGGAGAAGGCTACACTCCTATTATCAGACTGAATAGAGACAAATATCATGGGGTGGACTGCCAGGAACAGCCTGGAGAAGGCTACACCCCTATTATCGGACTGAATAGAGACAAATATCATGGGGTGGACAGCTAGGAACATCCCTGAGCAGGCCACGCCCCTATTATCGAACTAAATAGAGACAGATATCATAGGGTGGACAGCTAGGAACAGCCTAGAGCAGGCTACACCCCTATTATCGGACTGAATAGAGACAAATATCATGGGGCGGGCAGCCAGGAACAACCTGGAGCAGGCTACACCTCTATTATCGGACTGAATAGAGACAAATATCATGGGGTGAACAGCTAGGAACAGCCTGGAGGAGGCTACACCCCTATTATCAGACTGAATAGAGACAAAATCATGGGGTGGGCAGCTAGGAACAGCCTGGAGGAGGCTACAGCCCTATTATCAGACTGAATAGAGACAAATATCATGGGGTGGGTAGCTAGGAACAGCCTGCAGGAGGCTACAGCCCTATTATCAGACTGAATAGAGACAAATATCACAGGGTTGTCAGCTAGGAACAGCCTGGAGCAGGCTACACCCCTATTATCGGACTGAATACAGACAAATATCATGGGGTGGGCAGCCAGGAAAATCCTGGAGCAGGCAACTCCCCTATTATCAGACTGAATAGAGACAAATATCATGGGGTGGACAGCCAGGAACAGCCTGGAGAAGGCTACACCCCTATTATCGGACAGAATAGAGACAAATATCATGGGGTGGGCAGCTAGAATCAACCTGGAGCAGGCTACTCCCCTATTATCAGACTGAATAGAGGCAAATATCATGGGGTTGGCATCTAGGAGCTGCCTGGAGCAGGCTACTCCCTTATTATCGGACGAGAATAGAGACAAATATCATGGAGCGGGCAGCTAGGAACAGCCTGGAGCTGGCTACTCCCCTATTATCAGACTGAATAGAGACAAATATCATGGGGCAGGCAGCCAGGAACAGCCTGGAGAAGGCTACACCTCTATTATCGGACTAAATGGAGACAAATATCATGGGGTGGGCAGCTAGGAACAGCCTGGAGCAGGCTACACCCCTATTATCAGACTGAATAGAGGCAAATATCATGGGTTTGGCAGCCAGGAACAGCCTGGAGAAGGCTACACTCCTATTATCAGACTGAATAGAGACAAACATGATGGGGTGAACAGCCAGGAACAGGCTGGAGAAGGCTACACTCCTATTATCAGACTGAATAGAGACAAATATCATGGGGTGGACTGCCAGGAACAACCTGGAGCAGGCTACACCCCTATTATCAGACTGAATAGAGACAAATATCATGGGGCGGGCAGCGAGGAACATCCTGGAGCAGGCTACACCCCTATTATCGGACTGAATAGAAACAAATATCAATGGGCGGGCAGCATGGAACAACCTGGAGCAGGCTACTCCCCTATTATCAGACTGAATAGAGACAAATATTATGGGGCGGGCAGCCAGGAACAGCCTGGAGGAAGCTACACTCCCTATTATCAGACTGAATAGAGACAAATATCATGGGGTGGACAGCCAGGAACAGCCTGGAGAAGGCTACACTCCTATTATCGGACTGAATAGAGACAAATATCATGGGGTGGACAGCTAGGAACAGCCTGAAGCAGGCTACACCCCTATTATCAGACTGAATAGAGACAAATATCGTTGTGGGCAGCTAGGAACAGCCTAGAGCAGGCTACACCCCTATTATCAGACTGAATAGATACAAGTATCAATGGGCCGGCATCCAGGAACTGACTGGAGGAGGCTACTCCGCTATTATCAGACTGAATAGAGACAAATATCATGGGGCGGGCAGCCAGGAACATCCTGGAGCAGGCTACTCCCCTATTATCGGACTGAATAGAGACAAATATCATGGGGCGGGCAGCCAGGAACATCCTGGAGCAGGCTACACCCCTATTATCAGACAGAATAGAGACAAATATCATGGGTTTAGCAGCTAGGAACAACCTGGAGCAAGCAACTCCCTTATTATCGGACTGATTAGAGACAAATATCATGGGGTGGGCAGCCACGAACATCCTGGAGCAAGCTACACCCCTATTATCAGACTGAATAGAGACAAGTATCAATGGGCGGGCAGCATTGAATAACCTGGAGCAGGCTACACCCCTATTATCGGACTGAATACAGAAATATCATGGGGCGGGCAGCCAGCAACAGCCTGAAGAAGGCTACACCCCTATTATCAGACTGAATAGAGACAAATATCATGGGGCGGGCAGCCAGGAACAGCCTGAAGAAGGCTACACCCCTATTATCAGACTGAATAGAGACAAATATCATGGGGCGGGCAGCCAGCAACAGCCTGAAGAAGGCTACACCCCTATTATCAGACTGAATAGAGACAAATATCATGGGGTTAGCAGCTAGGAACAACCTGGAGCAGGCTACACCCCTATTATCGGACTGAATAGAGAAATATCATGGGGCGGGCAGCCTGGAACATCCTTGGGCAGGCTACACCCCTATTATCGGACTGAATAGAGACAAATATCATGGGTTGGACAGCCAGGAACAGCCTGGAGAAGGCTACACTCCTATTATCGGACTGAATAGAGACAAATATCATGGGGCGGGCAGCCAGGAACTGCCTGGAGAAGGCTACACCCCTATTATCAGACTGAATAGAGACAAATATCATGGGGCGGGCAGCCAGGAACAGCCTGGAGAAGGCTACACCCCTATTATCGGACTGAATAGAGACAAATATCATGGGGCGGGCATCCAGGAACAGCCTGGAAGAGGCTACACCCCTATTATCAGACTGAATAGAGACAAATATCATGGGGTGGACAGCTAGGAACATCCCTGAGCAGGCCACGCCCCTATTATCGAACTAAATAGAGACAGATATCATAGGGTGGACAGCTAGGAACAGCCTAGAGCAGGCTACACCCCTATTATCGGACTGAATAGAGACAAATATCATGGGGCGGACAGCTAGGAACAACCTGGAGCAGGCTACACCTCTATTATCGGACTGAACAGAGACAAATATCATGGGGTGGACAGCCAGGAACAGCCTGGAGAAGGCGACTCCCCTATTATCAGACTGAATAGAGACAAATATCATGGGGTGGACAGCCAGGAACAGCCTGGAGAAGGCTACACTCCTATTATCAGACTGAATAGAGACAAATATCATGGGGTGGATAGCCAGGAACAGCCTGGAGAAGGCTACACCCCTATTATCAGACTGAATAGAGACAAATATCATGGGGTTAGCAGCTAGGAGCAACCTGGAGCAGGCTACACCCCTATTTTCGGACTGAATAGAGACAAATATCATGGGGAGGGCAGCCAGGAACATCCTGGAGAAGGCTACTCCCCTATTATCAGACTGAATAGAGACAAATATCATGGGGCGGGCAGCCAGGAACAATCTGGAGCAGGCTACTCCCCTATTATCAGACTGAATAGAGACAAATATCATGGGGTTGGCAGCTACGAACAGCCTGGAGCAGGCTACACCCCTATTATCAGACTGAATAGAGACAAGTATCAATGGGAGGGCAGCATTGAATAACCTGGAGCAGGCTACACCCCTATTATCGGACTGAATAGAGAGAAGTATCATGGGGCGGGCAGCCAGGAACTGCCTGAAGAAGGCTACACCCCTATTATCAGACTGAATAGAGACAAATATCATGGGGCGGGCAGCCAGGAACAGCCTGAAGAAGGCTACACCCCTATTATCAGACTGAATAGAGACAAATATCATGGGGCGGGCAGCCAGGAACAGCCTGAATAAGACTACTCCCCTAATATCAGACTGAATAGAGACAAATATCATGGGGTGGACAGCCAGGAACAGCCTGGAGAAGGCTACACTCCTATTATCGGACTGAATAGAGTCAAATATCATGGGGCGGGCAGCGAGGAACATCCTGGAGCAGGCTACACCCCTATTATCGGACTGAATAGAAACAAATATCAATGGGCGGGCAGCATGGAACAACCTGGAGCAGGCTACTCCCCTATTATCAGACTGAATAGAGACAAATATCATGGGGCCGGAATCCAGGACCAGCCTGGAGGAGGCTACACTCCCTTTTATCAGACTGAATAGAGACAAATATCATGGGGTGGACAGCCAGGAACAGCCTGGAGAAGGCTACACTCCTATTTTCGGACTGAATAGAGACAAATATCATGGGGTGGACAGCTAGGAACAGCCTGAAGCAGGCTACACCCCTATTATCAGACTGAATAGAGACAAATATCGTTGTGGGCAGCTAGGAACAGCCTAGAGCAGGCTACACCCCTATTATCAGACTGAATAGAGACAAGTATCAATGGGCCGGCATCCAGGAACAGCCTGGAGGAGGCTACTCCCCTATTATCAGACTGAATAGAGACAAATATCATGGGGCGGGCAGCCAGGAACATCCTAGAGCAGGCTACTCCCCTATTATCGGACTGAATAGAGACAAATATCATGGCGCGGGCAGCCAGGAACATCCTGGAGCAGGCTACACCCCTATTATCAGACTGAATAGAAACAAGTATCAATGGGCGGGCAGCATTGAATAACCTGGAGCAGGCTACACCCCTATTATCGGACTGAATAGAGACAAGTATCATGGGGCGGGCAGCCAGGAACTGCCTGAAGAAGGCTACACCCCTATTATCAGACTGAATAGAGACAAATATCATGGGGCGGGCAGCCAGGAACAGCCTGAAGAAGGCTACACCCCTAATATCAGACTGAATAGAGACAAATATCATGGGGCGGGCAGCCAGGAACAGCCTGAATAAGACTACACCCCTAATATCAGACTGAATAGAGACAAATATCATGGGGTGGACAGCCAGGAACAGCCTGGAGAAGGCTACACTCCTATTATCGGACTGAATAGAGACAAATATCATGGGGCAGGCAGCCAGGAACTGCATGGAGAAGGCTACACCCCTATTATCGGACTGAATAGAGACAAATATCATGGGGCGGGCAGCCAGGAACAGCCTGGAGAAGGCTACACCCCTATTATCGGACTGAATAGAGACAAATATCATGGGGCGGGCATCCAGGAACAGCCTGGAAGAGGCTACACCCCTATTATCAGACTGAATAGAGACACATATCATGGGGTGGGCAGCCAGGAACAGCCTGGAGAAGGCTACACCCCTATTATCAGACTGAATAGAGACAAATATCATGGGGTGGACAGCTAGGAACATCCCTGAGCAGGCCACGCCCCTATTATCGAACTAAATAGAGACAGATATCATAGGGTGGACAGCTAGGAACAGCCTAGAGCAGGCTACACCCCTATTATCGGACTGAATAGAGACAAATATCATGGGGCGGACAGCTAGGAACAACCTGGAGCAGGCTACACCTCTATTATCGGACTGAACAGAGACAAATATCATGGGGTGGACAGCCAGGAACAGCCTGGAGAAGGCGACTCCCCTATTATCAGACTGAATAGAGACAAATATCATGGGGTGGACAGCCAGGAACAGCCTGGAGAAGGCTACACTCCTATTATCAGACTGAATAGAGACAAATATCATGGGGTGGACAGCCAGGAACAGCCTGGAGAAGGCTACACCCCTATTATCAGACTGAATAGAGACAAATATCATGGGGTTAGCAGCTAGGAGCAACCTGGAGCAGGCTACACCCCTATTTTCGGACTGAATAGAGACAAATATCATGGGGCGGGCAGCCAGGAACATCCTTGGGCAGGCTACACCCTTATTGTCGGACTGAATAGAGACAAATATTATGGGGAGGGCAGCCAGGAACATCCTGGAGAAGGCTACGCCTCTATTATCAGACAGAATAGAGACGGTATCATGGGGTGGACAGCTAGGAACAGCCTGGAGCAGGCTACACCTCTATTATCGGACTGAATACAGACAAATATCATGGGGTGGACAGCAAGGAACAGCCTGGAGCAGGCTACACCTCTATTATCGGACTGAATAGAGACAAATATCATGGGGCGGGCAGCCAGGAACAATCTGGAGCAGGCTACTCCCCTATTATCAGACTGAATAGAGACAAATATCATGGGGTTGGCAGCTAGGAACAGCCTGGAGCAGGCTGCACCCCTATTATCAGACTGAATAGAGACAAGTATCAATGGGAGGGCAGCATTGAATAACCTGGAGCAGGCTACACCCCTATTATCGGACTGAATAGAGAGAAGTATCATGGGGCGGGCAGCCAGGAACTGCCTGAAGAAGGCTACACCCCTATTATCAGACTGAATAGAGACAAATATCAATGGGCGGGCAGCCAGGAACAGCCTGAAGAAGGCTACACCCCTATTATCAGACTGAATAGAGACAAATATCATGGGGCGGGCAGCCAGGAACAGCCTGAATAAGACTACTCCCCTAATATCAGACTGAATAGAGACAAATATCATGGGGTGGACAGCCAGGAACAGCCTGGAGAAGGCTACACTCCTATTATCGGACTGAATAGAGTCAAATATCATGGGGCGGGCAGCGAGGAACATCCTGGAGCAGGCTACACCCCTATTATCGGACTGAATAGAAACAAATATCAATGGGCGGGCAGCATGGAACAACCTGGAGCAGGCTACTCCCCTATTATCAGACTGAATAGAGACAAATATCATGGGGCCGGAATCCAGGAACAGCCTGAAGGAGGCTACACTCCCTTTTATCAGACTGAATAGAGACAAATATCATGGGGTGGACAGCCAGGAACAGCCTGGAGAAGGCTACACTCCTATTTTCGGACTGAATAGAGACAAATATCATGGGGTGGACAGCTAGGAACAGCCTGAAGCAGGCTACACCTCTATTATCAGACTGAATAGAGACAAATATCGTTGTGGGCAGCTAGGAACAGCCTAGAGCAGGCTACACCCCTATTATCAGACTGAATAGAGACAAGTATCAATGGGCCGGCATCCAGGAACAGCCTGGAGGAGGCTACTCCCCTATTATCAGACTGAATAGAGACAAATATCATGGGGCGGGCAGCCAGGAACATCCTAGAGCAGGCTACTCCCCTATTATCGGACTGAATAGAGACAAATATCATGGGGCGGGCAGACAGGAACATCCTGGAGCAGGCTACACCCCTATTATCAGACTGAATAGAGACAAGTATCAATGGGCGGGCAGCATTGAATAACCTGGAGCAGACTACACCCCTATTATCGGACTGAATAGAGACAAGTATCATGGGGCGGGCAGCCAGGAACTGCCTGAAGAAGGCTACACCCCTATTATCAGACTGAATAGAGACAAATATCATGGGGCGGGCAGCCAGGAACAGCCTGAAGAAGGCTACACCCCTATTATCAGACTGAATAGAGACAAATATCATGGGGCGGGCAGCCAGGAACAGCCTGAATAAGACTACACCCCTAATATCAGACTGAATAGAGACAAATATCATGGGGTGGACAGCCAGGAACAGCCTGGAGAAGGCTACACTCCTATTATCGGACTGAATAGAGACAAATATCATGGGGCAGGCAGCCAGGAACTGCATGGAGAAGGCTACACCCCTATTATCGGACTGAATAGAGACAAATATCATGGGGCGGGCAGCCAGGAACAGCCTGGAGAAGGCTACACCCCTATTATCGGACTGAATAGAGACAAATATCATGGGGCGGACAGCTAGGAACAACCTGGAGCAGGCTACACCTCTATTATCGGACTGAACAGAGACAAATATCATGGGGTGGACAGCCAGGAACAGCCTGAAGAAGGCGACTCCCCTATTATCAGACTGAATAGAGACAAATATCATGGGGTGGACAGCCAGGAACAGCCTGGAGAAGGCTACACTCCTATTATCAGACTGAATAGAGACAAATATCATGGGGTGGACAGCCAGGAACAGCCTGGAGAAGGCTACACCCCTATTATCAGACTGAATAGAGACAAATATCATGGGGTTAGCAGCTAGGAGCAACCTGGAGCAGGCTACACCCCTATTTTCGGACTGAATAGAGACAAATATCATGGGGTGGGCAGCCAGGAACATCCTTGGGCAGGCTACACCCTTATTGTCGGACTGAATAGAGACAAATATTATGGGGAGGGCAGCCAGGAACATCCTGGAGAAGGCTACGCCTCTATTATCAGACAGAATAGAGACGGTATCATCGGGTGGACAGCTAGGAACAGCCTGGAGCAGGCTACACCTCTATTATCGGACTGAATATAGACAAATATCATGGGGTGGACAGCAAGGAACAGCCTGGAGCAGGCTACACCTCTATTATCGGACTGAATAGAGACAAATATCATGGGGCGGGCAGCCAGGAACAATCTGGAGCAGGCTACTCCCCTATTATCAGACTGAATAGAGACAAATATCATGGGGTTGGCAGCTAGGAACAGCCTGGAGCAGGCTGCACCCCTATTATCAGACTGAATAGAGACAAGTATCAATGGGAGGGCAGCATTGAATAACCTGGAGCAGGCTACACCCCTATTATCGGACTGAATAGAGAGAAGTATCATGGGGCGGGCAGCCAGGAACTGCCTGAAGAAGGCTACACCCCTATTATCAGACTGAATAGAGACAAATATCATGGGGCGGGCAGCCAGGAACAGCCTGAAGAAGGCTACACCCCTATTATCGGACTGAATAGACAAATATCATGGGGCGGGCAGCCAGGAACAGCCTGAATAAGACTACTTCCCTAATATCAGACTGAATAGAGACAAATATCATGGGGTGGACAGCCAGGAACAGCCTGGAGAAGGCTACACTCCTATTATCGGACTGAATAGAGTCAAATATCATGGGGTGGACAGCTAGGAACAGCCTGAAGCAGGCTACACCCCTATTATCAGACTGAATAGAGACAAATATCGTTGTGGGCAGCTAGGAACAGCCTAGAGCAGGCTACACCCCTATTATCAGACTGAATAGAGACAAGTATCAATGGGCCGGCATCCAGGAACAGCCTGGAGGAGGCTACTCCCCTATTATCAGACTGAATAGAGACAAATATCATGGGGCGGGCAGCCAGGAACATCCTAGAGCAGGCTACTCCCCTATTATCGGACTGAATAGAGACAAATATCATGGGTCGGGCAGCCAGGAACATCCTGGAGCAGGCTACACCCCTATTATCAGACTGAATAGAGACAAGTATCAATGGGCGGGCAGCATTGAATAACCTGGAGCAGGCTACACCCCTATTATCGGACTGAATAGAGACAAGTATCATGGGGCGGGCAGCCAGGAACTGCCTGAAGAAGGCTACACCCCTATTATCAGACTGAATAGAGACAAATATCATGGGGCGGGCAGCCAGGAACAGCCTGAAGAAGGCTACACCCCTATTATCAGACTGAATAGAGACAAATATCATGAGGCGGGCAGCCAGGAACAGCCTGAATAAGACTACACCCCTAATATCAGACTGAATAGAGACAAATATCATGGGGTGGACAGCCAGGAACAGCCTGGAGAAGGCTACACTCCTATTATCGGACTGAATAGAGACAAATATCATGGGGCAGGCAGCCAGGAACTGCATGGAGAAGGCTACACCCCTATTATCGGACTGAATAGAGACAAATATCATGGGGCGGGCAGCTAGGAACAGACTGGAGAAGGCTACACCCCTATTATCAGACTGAATAGAGACAAATATCAATGGGCGGGCAGCCAGGAACAGCCTGGAGAAGGCTACACCCCTATTATCTGACTGAATAGAGACAAGTATCATGGGGCTGGCAGCTAGGAACAGCCTGGAGCAGGCTACTCCCCTATTATCAGACTGAATAGAGACAAATATCATGGGGTGGACAGCCAGGAACAGCCTGGAGCAGGCTACACCCCTATTATCGGACTGAATAGAAACAAATATCAATGGGCGGACAGCATGGAACAACCTGGAGCAGGCTACTCCCCTATTATCAGACTGAATAGAGACAAATATCATGGGGCCGGAATCCAGGTACAGCCTGGATGAGGCTACACCCTTATTATCAGACTGAATAGAGACAAATATCATGGGGCGGGCAGCCAGGAACAGCCTGGAGAAGGCTACACTCCTATTATCGGACTGAATAGAGACAAATATCATGGGGTGGACAGCCAGGAACAGCCTGGAGAAGGCTACACTCCTATTATCGGACTGAATAGAGTCAAATATCATGGGGCGGGCAGCGAGGAACATCCTGGAGCAGGCTACACCCCTATTATCGGACTGAATAGAAACAAATATCAATGGGCGGGCAGCATGGAACAACCTGGAGCGGGCTACTCCCCTATTATCAGACTGAATAGAGACAAATATCATGGGGCCGGAATCCAGGAACAGCCTGGAGGAGGCTACACTCCCTTTTATCAGACTGAATAGAGACAAATATCATGGGGTGGACAGCCAGGAACAGCCTGGAGAAGGCTACACTCCTATTTTCGGACTGAATAGAGACAAATATAATGGGGTGGACAGCTAGGAACAGCCTGAAGCAGGCTACACCCCTATTATCAGACTGAATAGAGACAAATATCGTTGTGGGCAGCTAGGAACAGCCTAGAGCAGGCTACACCCCTATTATCAGACTGAATAGAGACAAGTATCAATGGGCCGGCATCCAGGAACAGCCTGGAGGAGGCTACTCCCCTATTATCAGACTGAATAGAGACAAATATCATGGGGCGGGCAGCCAGGAACATCCTAGAGCAGGCTACTCCCCTATTATCGGACTGAATAGAGACAAATATCATGGGTCGGGCAGCCAGGAACATCCTGGAGCAGGCTACACCCCTATTATCAGACTGAATAGAGACAAGTATCAATGGGCGGGCAGCATTGAATAACCTGGAGCAGGCTACACCCCTATTATCGGACTGAATAGAGACAAGTATCATGGGGCGGGCAGCCAGGAACTGCCTGAAGAAGGCTACACCCCTATTATCAGACTGAATAGAGACAAATATCATGGGGCGGGCAGCCAGGAACAGCCTGAAGAAGGCTACACCCCTATTATCAGACTGAATAGAGACAAATATCATGGGGCGGGCAGCCAGGAACAGCCTGAATAAGACTACACCCCTAATATCAGACTGAATAGAGACAAATATCATGGGGTGGACAGCCAGGAACAGCCTGGAGAAGGCTACACTCCTATTATCGGACTGAATAGAGACAAATATCATGGGGCAGGCAGCCAGGAACTGCATGGAGAAGGCTACACCCCTATTATCGGACTGAATAGAGACAAATATCATGGGGCGGGCAGCTAGGAACAGACTGGAGAAGGCTACACCCCTATTATCAGACTGAATAGAGACAAATATCAATGGGCGGGCAGCCAGGAACAGCCTGGAGAAGGCTACACCCCTATTATCTGACTGAATAGAGACAAGTATCATGGGGCTGGCAGCTAGGAACAGCCTGGAGCAGGCTACTCCCCTATTATCAGACTGAATAGAGACAAATATCATGGGGTGGACAGCCAGGAACAGCCTGGAGAAGGCTACACCCCTATTATCGGACTGAATAGAAACAAATATCAATGGGCGGGCAGCATGGAACAACCTGGAGCAGGCTACTCCCCTATTATCAGACTGAATAGAGACAAATATCATGGGGCCGGAATCCAGGTACAGCCTGGAGGAGGCTACACCCTTATTATCAGACTGAATAGAGACAAATATCATGGGGCGGGCAGCCAGGAACAGCCTGGAGAAGGCTACACTCCTATTATCGGACTGAATAGAGACAAATATCATGGGGTGGACAGCTAGGAACAGCCTGAAGCAGGCTACACCCCTATTATCAGACTGAATAGAGACAAATATCATGGGGCGGGCAGCCAAGAACATCCTAGAGCAGGCTAATCCCCTATTATCGGACTGAATAGAGACAAATATCATGGGGCGGGCAGCCAGGAACATCCTGGAGCAGGCTACACCCCTATTATCAGACTGAATAGAGACAAGTATCAATGGGCGGGCAGCATTGAATAACCTGGAGCAGGCTACACCCCTATTATCGGACTGAATAGAGACAAATATCAAGGGGCGGGCATCCAAAAACAGCCTGGAGAAGGCTACACCCCTATTATCAGACTGAATAGAGACAAATATCATGGGGTGGACAGCCAGGAACAGCCTGGAGAAGGCTACACCTCTATTATCGGATTGAATAGAGACAAATATCATGGGGTGGGCAGCTAGGAACAGCCTGGAGCAGGCTACACCCCTATTATCAGACTGAATAGAGACAAATATCATGGGGTTGGCAGCTAGGAACAGCCTGGAGCAGGCTACTCCCCTATTATCAGACTGAATAGAGACAGATATCATGGGGTTAGCAACTAGGAACAGCCTGGAGCAGGCTACTCCCCTATTATCAGACTGAATAGAGACAAATATCATGGGGTTAGCAGCCAGGAACAGCCTGTTGGAGGCTACTTCCCTATTATCAGACTGAATAGAGACAAATATTATGGGGTGGGCAGCTAGGAACTTCCTTGAGCAGGCTACACCCCTATTATCAGACTGAATAGAGACAAATATCATGGGGTTAGCAGCTAGGAACAACCTGGAGCAGGCTACACCCCTATTATCAGACTGAATAGAGACAAATATCATGGGGTTAGCAGCTAGGAACAACCTGGAGCAGGCTACAACCCTATTATCGGACTGAATAGAGACAAATATCATGGGGTGGGCGGCCAGGAACATCCTTGGGCAGGCTACACCCCTATTATCGGACTGAATAGAGACAAATATCATGGGGTGGGCAGCCAGGAACATCCTGGAGAAGGCTACGCCTCTATTATCAGACTGAATAGAGACAGGTATCATGGGGTCGACAGCTAGGAACAGCCTGGAGCAGGCTACACCTCTATTATCGGACTGAATAGAGACAAATATCATGGGGTTGGCAGCTAGGAACAGCCTGGAGCAGGCTACACCCCTATTATCAGACTGAATAGAGACAAATATCATGGGGTGGGCAGCTAGGAACAGCCTGGAGCAGGCTACTCCCCTATTATCAGACTGAATAGAGACAAATATCATTGGGTGGGCAGCTAGGAACAGCCTGGAGCAGGCTACACCCCTATAATCAGACTGAATAGAGACAAATATCATGGGGTTGGCAGCTAGGAACAACCTGGAGCAGGCTACACCCCTATTATCAGACTGAATAGAGACAAATATCATGGGGTTGGCAGCTAGGAACAGCCTGGAGGAGGCTACTCCCCTGTTATCAGACTGAATAGAGACAAATATCATGGGGTTGGCAGCTAGGAACAACCTGGAGCAGGCTACACCCCTATTATCAGACTGAATAGAGACAAATATCATGGGGTTGGCAGCTAGGAACAGCCTGGAGGAGGCTACTCCCCTATTATCAGACAGAATAGAGACAAATATCATGGGGTTAGCAGCTAGGAACAGCCTGAAGAAGGCTACACCCCTATTATCAGACTGAATAGAGACAAATATCATGGGGCGGGCAGCCAGGAACAGCCTGAATAAGACTACTCCCCTAATATCAGACTGAATAGAGACAAATATCATGGGGTGGACAGCCAGGAACAGCCTGGAGAAGGCTACACTCCTATTATCGGACTGAATAGAGTCAAATATCATGGGGCGGGCAGCGAGGAACATCCTGGAGCAGGCTACACCCCTATTATCGGACTGAATAGAAACAAATATCAATGGGCGGGCAGCATGGAACAACCTGGAGCAGGCTACTCCCCTATTATCAGACTGAATAGAGACAAATATCATGGGGCCGGAATCCAGGAACAGCCTGGAGGAGGCTACACTCCCTTTTATCAGACTGAATAGAGACAAATATCATGGGGTGGACAGCCAGGAACAGCCTGGAGAAGGCTACACTCCTATTTTCGGACTGAATAGAGACAAATATCATGGGGTGGACAGCTAGGAACAGCCTGAAGCAGGCTACACCCCTATTATCAGACTGAATAGAGACAAATATCGTTGTGGGCAGCTAGGAACAGCCTAAAGCAGGCTACACCCCTATTATCAGACTGAATAGAGACAAGTATCAATGGGCCGGCATCCAGGAACAGCCTGGACGAGGCTACTCCCCTATTATCAGACTGAATAGAGACAAATATCATGGGGCGGGCAGCCAGGAACATCCTAGAGCAGGCTACTCCCCTATTATCGGACTGAATAGAGACAAATATCATGGGGCGGGCAGCCAGGAACATCCTGGAGCAGGCTACACCCCTATTATCAGACTGAATAGAGACAAGTATCAATGGGCGGGCAGCATTGAATAACCTGGAGCAGGCTACACCCCTATTATCGGACTGAATAGAGACAAGTATCATAGGGCGGGCAGCCAGGAACTGCCTGAAGAAGGCTACACCCCTATTATCAGACTGAATAGAGACAAATATCATGGGGCGGGCAGCCAGGAACAGCCTGAAGAAGGCTACACCCCTATTATCAGACTGAATAGAGACAAATATCATGGGGCGGGCAGCCAGGAACAGCCTGAATAAGACTACACCCCTAATATCAGACTGAATAGAGACAAATATCATGGGGTGGACAGCCAGGAACAGCCTGGAGAAGGCTACACTCCTATTATCGGACTGAATAGAGACAAATATCATGGGGCAGGCAGCCAGGAACTGCATGGAGAAGGCTACACCCCTATTATCGGACTGAATAGAGACAAATATCATGGGGCGGGCAGCTAGGAACAGACTGGAGAAGGCTACACCCCTATTATCAGACTGAATAGAGACAAATATCAATGGGCGGGCAGCCAGGAACAGCCTGGAGAAGGCTACACCCCTATTATCTGACTGAATAGAGACAAATATCATGGGGCTGGCAGCTAGGAACAGCCTGGAGCAGGCTACTCCCCTATTATCAGACTGAATAGAGACAAATATCAAGGGGTGGACAGCCAGGAACAGCCTGGAGAAGTCTACACTCCTATTATCGTACTGAATAGAGACAAATATCATGGGGCGGGCAGCGAAGAACATCGTGGAGCAGGCTACACCCCTATTATTGGACTGAATAGAAACAAATATCAATGGGCGGGCAGCATGGAACAACCTGGAGCAGGCTACTCCCCTATTATCAGACTGAATAGAGACAAATATCATGGGGCCGGAATCCAGGTACAGCCTGGAGGAGGCTACACCCTTATTATCAGACTGAATAGAGACAAATATCATGGGGCGGGCAACCAGGAACAGCCTGGAGAAGGCTACACTCCTATTATCGGACTGAATAGAGACAAATATCATGGGGTGGACAGCTAGGAACAGCCTGAAGCAGGCTACACCCCTATTATCAGACTGAACAGAGACAAATATCGTTGTGGGCAGCTAGGAACAGCCTAGAGCCGGCTACACCCCTATTATCAGACTGAATAGAGACAAATATCAATGGGCCGGCATCCAGGAACAGCCTGGAGGAGGCTCCTCCCCTATTATCAGACTGAATAGAGACAAATATCATGGGGCGGGCAGCCAGGAACATCCTAGAGCAGGCTACTCCCCTATTATCGGACTGAATAGAGACAAATATCATGGGGCGGGCAGCCAGGAACATCCTGGAGCAGGCTACACCCTTATTATCAGACTGAATAGAGACAAGTATCAATGGGCGGGCAGCATTGAATAACCTGGAGCAGGCTACACCCCTATTATCGGACTGAATAGAGACAAATATCAAGGGGCGGGCATCCAAAAACAGCCTGGAGAAGGCTACACCCCTATTATCAGACTGAATAGAGACAAATATCATGGGGTGGACAGCCAGGAACAGCCTGGAGAAGGCTACACCTCTATTATCGGATTGAATAGAGACAAATATCATGGGGTGGGCAGCTAGGAACAGCCTGGAGCAGGCTACACCCCTATTATCAGACTGAATAGAGACAAATATCTTGGGGTTGGCAGCTAGGAACAGCCTGGAGCAGGCTACTCCCCTATTATCAGACTGAATAGAGACAGATATCATGGGGTTAGCAACTAGGAACAGCCTGGAGCAGGCTACTCCCCTATTATCAGACTGAATAGAGACAAATATCATGGGGTTAGCAGCCAGGAACAGCCTGGAGGAGGCTACTTCCCTATTATCAGACTGAATAGAGACAAATATTATGGGGTGGGCAGCTAGGAACTTCCTTGAGCAGGCTACACCCCTATTATCAGACTGAATAGAGAGAAATATCATGGGGCGGGCAACCAGGAACATCCTGGAGCAGGCTACACCCCTATTATCAGACTGAATAGAGACAAATATCATGGGGTTAGCAGCTAGGAACAACCTGGAGCAGGCTACACCCCTATAATCAGACTGAATAGAGACAAATATCAAGGGGCGGTCATCCAGAAACACCCTGGGGAAGGCTACACCCCTATTATCAGACTGAATAGAGACAAATATCATGGGGTTAGCAGCTAGGAACAACCTGGAGCAGGCTACAACCCTATTATCGGACTGAATAGAGACAAATATCATGGGGTGGGCGGCCAGGAACATCCTTGGGCAGGCTACACCCCTATTATCGGACTGAATAGAGACAAATATCATGGGGTGGGCAGCCAGGAACATCCTGGAGAAGGCTACGCCTCTATTATCAGACTGAATAGAGACAGGTATCATGGGGTGGACAGCTAGGAACAGCCTGGAGCAGGCTACACCTCTATTATCGGACTGAATAGAGACAAATATCATGGGGTTGGCAGCTAGGAACAGCCTGGAGCAGGCTACACGCCTATTATCAGACTGAATAGAGACAAATATCATGGGGTGGGCAGCTAGGAACAGCCTGGAGCAGGCTACTCCCCTATTATCAGACTGAATAGAGACAAATATCATTGGGTGGGCAGCTAGGAACAGCCTGGAGCAGGCTACACCCCTATAATCAGACTGAATAGAGACAAATATCATGGGGTTGGCAGCTAGGAACAACCTGGAGCAGGCTACACCCCTATTATCAGACTGAATAGAGACAAATATCATGGGGTTGGCAGCTAGGAACAGCCTGGAGGAGGCTACTCCCCTATTATCAGACTGAATAGAGACAAATATCATGGGGTTGGCAGCTAGGAACAACCTGGAGCAGGCTGCACCCCTATTATCAGACTGAATAGAGACAAATATCATGGGGTTGGCAGCTAGGAACAGCCTGGAGGAGGCTACTCCCCTATTATCAGACTGAATAGAGACAAATATCATGGGGCGGGCAGCCAGGAACATCCTGGAGCAGGCTACTCCCCTATTATCGGACTGAATAGAGACAAATATCATTGGGCGGGCAGCCAGGAACATCCTGGAGCAGGCTACACCCCTATTATCAGACAGAATAGAGACAAATATCATGGGGTTAGCAGCTAGGAACAACCTGGAGCAAGCAATTCCCCTATTATCGGACTGATTAGAGACAAATATCATGGGGTGGGCAGCCACGAACATCCTGGAGCAGGCTACACCCCTATTATCAGACTGAATAGAGACAAGTATCAATGGGCGGGCAGCATTGAATAACCTGGAGCAGGCTACACCCCTATTATCGGACTGAATACAGACAAATATCATGGGGCGGGCAGCCAGCAACAGACTGAAGAAGGCTACACGCCTATTATCAGACTGAATAGAGACAAATATCATGGGGCGGGCAGCCAGGAACAGCCTGAAGAAGGCTACACCCCTATTATCAGACTGAATAGAGACAAATATCATGGGGCGGGCAGCCAGGAACAGCCTGAAGAAGACTACATCCCTAATATCAGACTGAATAGAGACAAATATCATGGGGTGGACAGCCAGGAACAGCCTGGAGAAGGCTACACTCCTATTATCGGACTGAATAGAGACAAATATCATGGGGTTAGCAGCTAGGAACAACCTGGAGCAGGCTACACCCCTATTATCGGACTGAATAGACAAATATCATGGGGCGGGCAGCCTGGAACATCCTTGGGCAGGCTACACCCCTATTATCGGACTGAATAGAGACAAATATCATGGGGTGGACAGCCAGGAACAGCCTGGAGAAGGCTACACTCCTATTATCGGACTGAATAGAGACAAATATCATGGGGCGGGCAGCCAGGAACTGCCTGGAGAAGGCTACACCCCTATTATCGGACTGAATAGAGACAAATATCTTGGGGCGGGCAGCCAGGAACAGCCTGGAGAAGGCTACACTCCTATTATCAGTCTGAATAGAGAAAAATATCATGGGGTGGACAGCCAGGAACAGCCTGGAGAAGGCTACACCCCTATTATCAGACTGAATAGAAACAAATATCATGGGGTTAGCAGCTAGGAACAACCTGGAGCAGGCTACACCCCTATTATCGGACTGAATAGACAAATATCATGGGGCGGGCAGCCAGGAACATCCTGGAGAAGGCTACGCCTCTATTATCAGACTGAATAGAGACAAATATCATGGGGCGGGCAGCCAGGAACAACCTGGAGCAGGCTACACCTCTATTATCGGACTGAATAGAGACAAATATCATGGGGTGGACAGCCAGGAACAGCCTGGAGAAGGCTACACCTCTATTATCGGACTGAATAGAGACAAATATCATGGGGTGGACAGCCAGGAACAGCCTGGAGAAGGCTACTCCCCTATTATCGGACTGAATAGAGACAAATATCATGGGGTGGACAGCTAGGAACAGCCTGAAGCAGGCTACACCCCTATAATCAGACTGAATAGAGACAAATATCATGGGGTTGGCAGCTAGGGACAGCCTGAAGCAGGCTACACCCCTATAATCAGACTGAATAGAGACAAATATCATGAGGTTGGCAGCTAGGAACAGCCTGGAGCAGGCTACACCTCTATTATCGGACTGAATAGAGACAAATATCATGGGGCGGGCAGCCAGGAACAATCTGGAGCAGGCTACACCCCTATTATCGAAATAAATAGAGAAAGGTATCATGGGGCGGGCATCCAGGATCAGCCTGGAGGAGGCTACACCTCTATTATCGGACTGAATAGAGACAAATATCATGGGGTGGGCAGCTAGGAACAGCCTAGAGCAAGCTGCTACCCTATTATCAGACTGAATAGAGACACATATCATGGGATGGGCAGCCAGGAACAGCCTGAAGAAGGCTACTCCCCTATTATCAGACTGAATAGAGACAAATATCATGGGGCGGGCAGCCAGGAATAGCCTGAAGAAGGCTACACCCCTATTATCAGACTGAATAGAGACAAATATCATGGGGTGTGCCGCCAGGAACAGCCTGGAGAAGGCTACACCCCTATTATCGGACTGAATAGAGACAAATATCATGGGGCGGGCATCCAGGAACAGCCTGGAAGAGGCTACACCCCTATTATCAGACTGAATAGAGACACATATCATGGGGTGGGCAGCCAGGAACAGCCTGGAGAAGGCTACACCCCTATTATCAGACTGAATAGAGACAAATATCATGGGGTGGACAGCTAGGAACATCCCTGAGCAGGCCACGCCCCTTTTATCGAACTAAATAGAGACAGATATCATAGCGTGGACAGCTAGGAACAGCCTAGAGCAGGCTACACCCCTATTATCGGACTGAATAGAGACAAATATCATGGGGCGGACAGCTAGGAACAACCTGGAGCAGGCTACACCTCTATTATCGGACTGAATAGAGACAAATATCATGGGGTGGACAGCCAGGAACAGCCTGGAGAAGGCGACTCCCCTATTATCAGACTGAATAGAGACAAATATCATGGGGTGGACAGCCAGGAACAGCCTGGAGAAGGCTACACTCCTATTATCAGACTGAATAGAGACAAATATCATGGGGTGGACAGCCAGGAACAGCCTGGAGAAGGCTACACCCCTATTATCAGACTGAATAGAGACACATATCATGGGGTTAGCAGCTAGGAACAACCTGGAGCAGGCTACACCCCTATTATCGGACTGAATAGAGACAAATATCATGGGGTGGGCAGCCAGGAACATCCTTGGGCAGGCTACACCCTTATTGTCGGACTGAATAGCGACAAATATCATGGGGAGGGCAGCCAGGAACATCCTGGAGAAGGCTACGCCTCTATTATCAGACTGAATAGAGACGGTATCATGGGGTGGACAGCTAGGAATAGCCTGGAGCAGGCTACACCTCTATTATCTGACTGAATACAGACAAATGTCATGGGGTGGACAGCAAGGAACAGCCTTGAGCAGGCTACACCTCTATTATCAGACTGAATAGAGACAAATATCATGGGGCGGGCAGCCAGGAATAATCTGGAGCAGGCTACTCCCCTATTATCAGACTGAATAGAGACAAATATCATGGGGTTGGCAGCTAGGAACAGCCTGGAGCAGGCTACATCCCTATTATCAGACTGAATAGAGACAAATATCATGGGGTGGGCAGCTAGGAACAGCCTGGAGCTGGCTACTCCTCTATTATCAAAATAAATAGAGACAGGTATCATGGGGCGGGCAGCCAGGAACAGCCTGGAGAAGGCTGCACCCCCATTATTGGACTGAATAGAGACAAATATCAATGGGCGGGTAGCCAGGAACAGCCTGGAGAAGGCTACACCCCTATTATCTGACTGAATAGAGACAAATATCATGGGGCTGGCAGGTAGGAACAGCCTGGAGCAGGCTACTCCCCTATTATCGGACTGAGTAGAGACAAATATCATGGGGTGGACAGCCAGGAACAGCCTGGAGAACGCTACACTCCTATTATCGGACTGAATAGAGTCAAATATCATGGGGCGGGCAGCGAGGAACATCCTGGAGCAGGCTACACCCCTATTATCGGACTGAATAGAAACAAATATCAATGGGCGGGCAGCATGGAACAACCTGGAGCAGGCTACTCCCCTATTATCAGACTGAATAGAGACAAATATCATGGGGCCGGAATCCAGGTACAGCCTGGAGGAGGCTTCACTCCCTTTTATCAGACTGAATAGAGACAAATATCATGGGGTGGACAGCTAGGAACAGCCTGGAGAAGGCTACACTCCTATTTTCGGACTGAATAGAGACAAATATCATGGGGTGGACAGCTAGGAACAGCCTGAAGCAGGCTACACCCCTATTATCAGACTGAATACAGACAAATATCGTTGTGGGCAGCTAGGAACAACCTGGAGCAAGCAAGTCCCCTATTTTCGGACTGAATTGAGACAAATATCATGGGGTGGGCAGCCACGAACATCCTGGAGCAGGCTACACCCCTATTATCAGACTGAATAGAGACAAGTATCAATGGGCGGGCAGCATTGAATAACCTGGAGCAGGCTACACCCCTATTATCGGACTGAATAGAGACAAGTATCATGGGGAGGGCAGCCAGGAACTGCCTGAAGAAGGCTACACCCCTATTATCAGACTGAATAGAGACAAATATCATGGGACGGGCAGCCAGGAACAGCCTGAAGAAGGCTACACCCCTATTATCAGACTGAATAGAGACAAATATCATGGGGCGGGCAGCCAGGAACAGCCTGAATAAGACTACTCCCCTAATATCAGACTGAATAGAGACAAATATCATGGGGCTGGCAGCTAGGAACAGCCTGGAGCAGGCTACTCCCCTATTATCAGACTGAATATAGACCAATATCATGGGGTGGACAGCCAGGAACAGCCTGGAGAAGGCTACACTCCTATTATCGTACTGAATAGAGACAAATATCATGGGGCGGGCAGCGAGGAACATCGTGGAGCAGGCTACACCCCTATTATCGGACTGAATAGAAACAAATATCAATGGGCGGGCAGCATGGAACAACCTGGAGCAGGCTACTCCCCTATTATCAGACTGAATAGAGACAAATATCATGGGGCCGGAATCCAGGTACAGCCTAGAGCAGGCTACACCCCTATTATCAGACTGAATAGAGACAAGTATCAATGGGCCGGCATCCAGGAACAGCCTGGAGCAGGCTACTCCCCTATTATCAGACTGAATAGAGAAAAATATCAAGGGGCGGTCATCCAGGAACACCCTGGCGAAGGCTACACCCCTATTATCAGACTGAATAGAGACAAATATCATGGGGTTAGCAGCTAGGAACAACCTGGAGAAGGCTACAACCCTATTATCGGACTGAATAGAGACAAATATCATGGGGTGGGCGGCCAAGAACATCCTTGGGCAGGCTACACCCCTATTATCGGACTGAATAGAGACAAATATCATGGCGTGGGCAGCCAGGAACATCCTGGAGAAGGCTACGCCTCTATTATCAGACTGAATAGAGACAGGTATCATGGGGTGGACAGCTAGGAACAGCCTGGAGCAGGCTACACCTCTATTATCGGACTGAATAGAGACAAATATCATGGGGTTGGCAGCTAGGAACAGCCTGGAGCAGGCTACACCCCTATTATCAGACTGAATAGAGACAAATATCATGGGGTTGGCAGCTAGGAACAACCTGGAGCAGGCTACACCCCTATTATCAGACTGAATAGAGACAAAGATCATGGGGTTGGCAGCTAGGAACAGCCTGGAGGAGGCTACTCCCCTATTATCAGACTGAATAGAGACAAATATCATGGGGTTGGCATCTAGGAACAACCTGGAGCAGGCTACACCCCTATTATCAGACTGAATAGAGACAAATATCATGGGGTTGGCAGCTAGGAACAACCTGGAGCAGGCTACTCCCCTATTATCAGACTGAATAGAGACAAATATCATGAGGCGGGCAGCTAGGAACAGCCTGGAGGAGGCTACACCCCTATTATCAGACTGAATAGAGACAAATATCATGGGGTTGGCAGCTAGGAACAACCTGGAGCAGGCTACACCCCGATTATCAGACTGAATAGAGACAAATATCATGGGGTTGGCAGCTAGGAACAACCTGGAGCAGGCTACTCCCCTATTATCAGACTGAATAGAGACAAATGTCATGGGGTTGGCAGCCAGGAACAGCCTGGAGAAGGCTACACTCCTATTATCAGACAGAATAGAGACAAATATTATGGGGTGGACAGCCAGGAACAGCCTGGAGAAGGCTACTCCCCTATTATTAGACTGAATAGAGACAAACATCATGGGGTGGACAGGCAGGAACAGCCTGGAGCAGGCTACTCCCCTATTATCAGACTGAATAGAGACAAATATCATGGGGTGGGCAGCTAGGAACAGCCTAGACAGGCTACACCCCTATTATCAGACTGAATAGAGACAAATATCATGGGGCGGGCAGCCAGAAACAGCCTAGACAGGCTACACCTCTATTATCGGACTGAATAGAGACAAGTATCAATGGGCGGGCAGCATTGAACAACCTGGAGCAGGCTACTCCCCTATTATCAGACTGAATAGAGACAAATATCAAGGGGCGGTCATCCAGAAACAGCCTGGAGAAGGCCACACCCCTATTATCAGACTGAATAGAGACAAATATCATGGGGTTAGCAGCTAGGAACAACCTGGAGCAGGCTGCACCCCTATTATCGGACCGAATAGAGACAAATATCATGGGGCGGGCAGCCAGGAACATCCTTGGGCAGGCTACACACCTATTATCGGACTGAATAGAGACAAATATCATGGGATGGGCAGCCAGGAACATCCTGGAGAAGGCTACGCCTCTATTATCAGACTGAATAGAGACAGGTATCATGGGGTGGACAGCTAGGAACAGCCTGGAGCAGGCTACACCTCTATTATCGGACTGAATAGAGACAAATATCATGGGGTGGGCAGCCAGGAACAATCTGGAGCAGGCTACTCCTCTATTATCAGACTGCATAGAGACAATTATCATGGGGTTGGCAGCTACGAACAGCCTGGAGCAGGCTACACCCCTATTATCAGACTGAATAGAGACAAATATCATGGGGTGGGCAGCTAGGAACAGCCTGGAGCTGGCTGCTCCTCTATTATCGGACTGAATAGAGACAAATATCATGGGTTTGGCAGCTAGGAACAGCCTGAAGCAGGCTACACCCCTATAATCAGACTGAATAGAGACAAATATCATGGGGTGGGCAGCTAGGAACAGCCTGGAGGAGGCTACACCCCTATTATCAGACTGAATAGAGACAAATATCATGGGGTGGGCAGCTAGGAACAGCCTGGAGCAGGCTACAACCCTATTATCAGACTGAATAGAGACAAATATCATGGGGTGGGCAGCCAGGAACATCCTGGAGAAGGCTACTCCTCTATTATCGGACTGAATAGAGACAAATATCATGGGGCGGGCAGCTAGGAACAACGTGGAGCAGGCTACACCCCTATTATCAGACTGAATAGAGACAAATATCATGGGGTGGACAGTCAGGAACAGCCTGGAGAAGGCTACATCTCTATTATCGGACTGAATGGAGACAAATATCATGGGGTGGGCAGCTAGGAACAGCCTGGAGCAGGTTACTCCCCTATTATCAGACTGAATAGAGACAAAGATCACGGAGTTGTCAGCTAGGAACAGCCTGGAGCAGGCTACACCCCTATTATCGGACTGAATAGAGACAAATATCATGGGGTTGGCAGCCAGGAACATCCTGGAGCAGGCTACACCCCAATTATCAGACTGAAGAGACAAATATCATGAGGCTGGCAGACAGGAACATCCTGGAGAAGGCTGCATCCCTATTATCAGACTGAATGGAGACAAATATCATGGGGTGGGCAGCTAGCAACAGCCTGGAGCAGGCTACACCCCGATTATCAGACTGAATAGAGACAAATATCATGGGGTTGGCAGCTAGGAACAACCTGGAGCAGGCTACTCCCCTATTATAAGACTGAATAGAGACAAATGTCATGGGGTTGGCAGCCAGGAACAGCCTGGAGAAGGCTACACTCCTATTATCAGACTGAATAGAGACAAATATCATGGGGTTGGCAGCTAGGAACAACCTGGAGCAGGCTACACCCCGATTATCAGACTGAATAGAGACAAATATCATGGATTTGGAAGCTAGGAACAACCTGGAGCAGGCTACTCCCCTATTATCAGACTGAATAGAGACAAATGTCATGGGGTTGGCAGCCAGGAACAGCCTGGAGAAGGCTACACTCCTATTATCAGACAGAATAGAGACAAACATTATGGGGTGGACAGCCAGGAACAGCCTGGAGAAGGCTACTCCCCTATTATTAGACTGAATAGAGACAAATATCATGGGGTGGACAGGCAGGAACAGCCTGGAGCAGGCGACTCCCCTATTATCAGACTGAATAGAGACAAATATCATGGGGTTGGCAGCCAGGAACAGTCTGGAGCAGGCTACACCCCTATTATCGGACTGAATAGAGACAAATATCATGGGGTTGGCAGCTAGGAACAACCTGGAGCAGGCTACACCCCTATTATCAGACTGAATAGAGACAAATATCATGGGGTTGGCAGCTAGGAACAGCCTGGAGGAGGCTACTCCCCTATTATCAGATTGAATAGAGGCAAATATCATGAGGCGGGCAGCTAGGAACAGCCTGGAGGAGGCTACACCCCTATAATCGGACTGAATAGAGACAAATATCATGGGGTGGGCAGATAGGAACAGCCTGGAGGAGGCTACACCCCTATTATCAGACTGAATAGAGAAAAATATCATGGGGTGGGCAGCTAGGAACAGCCTAGACAGACTACACCCCTATTATCAGACTGAATAGAGACAAATATCATGGGGCGGGCAGCCAGGAACATCCTGGAGCAGGCTACACCCCTATTATCAGACTGAATAGAGACAAATATCATTGGGTTAGCAGGTAGGAACAACCTGGAGCAGGCTACACCCCTATTATCGGACTGAATAGAGACAAGTATCAATGGGCGGGCAGCATTGAACAACCTGGAGCAGGCTACTCCCCTATTATGAGACTGAATAGAGACAAATATCAAGAGGCGGTCATCCAGAAACAGCCTGGAGATGGCTACACCCCTATTATCAGACTGAATAGAGACAAATATCATGGGGTTAGCAGCTAGGAACAACCTGGAGCAGGCTGCACCCCTATTATCGGACCGAATAGAGACAAATATCATGGGGCGGGCAGCCAGGAACATCCTTGGGCAGGCTACACCCCTATTATCGGACTGAATAGAGACAAATATCATGAGGTTGGCAGCCACGAACATCCTGGAGCAGGCTACACCGCAATTATCAGACTGAAGATACAAATATCATGAGGCTGGCAGACAGGAACATCCTGGAGAAGGCTACATCCCTATTATCAGACTGAATGGAGACAAATATCATGGGGTGGGCAGCTAGCAACAGCCTGGAGCAGGCTACACCCCGATTATCAGACTGAATAGAGACAAATATCATGGGGTTGGCAGCTAGGAACAACCTGGAGCAGGCTACTCCCCTATTATCAGACTGAATAGAGACAAATGTCATGGGGTTGGCAGCCAGGAACATCCTGGAGAAGGCTACACTCCTATTATCAGACTGAATAGAGACAAATATTATGGGGTGGACAGCCAGGAACAACCTGGAGAAGGCTACTCCCCTATTATCAGACTGAATAGAGACAAATATCATGGGGTTGTCAGCTAGGAACAGCCTGAAGCAGGCTACTCCCCTATTATCAGACTGAATAGAGACAAATATCATGGGGTTGGCAGCCAGGAACAGCCTGGAGCAGGCTACACCCCTATTATCGGACTGAATAGAGACAAATATCATGGGGTTGGCAGCTAGGAACAACCTGGAGCAGGCTACACCCCTATTATCAGACTGAATAGAGACAAATGTCATGGGGTTGGCAGCTAGGAACAGCCTGGAGGAGGCTACTCCCCTATTATCAGACTGAATAGAGACAAATATCCTGAGGCGGGCAGCTAGGAACAGCCTGGAGGAGGCTACACCCCTATTATCGGACTGAATAGAGACAAATATCATGGGGTGGGCAGCTAGGAAGAGCCTGGAGGAGGCTACACCCCTATTATCAGACTGAATAGAGACAAATATCATGGGGTGGGAAGCTAGGAACAGCCGGGAGGAGGCTACACCCCTATTATCAGACTGAATAGAGACAAATATCATGGGGTGAGCAGCTAGGAACAGCCTGGAGGAGGCTATACCCCTATTATCGGACTGAATAGAGACAAATATCATGAGGTGGGCAGCTAGGAACAGCCTGGAGGAGGCTACACCCCTATTATCAGACTGAATAGAGACAAATATCATCGGGTGGGCAGCTAGGAACAGCCTGGAGGAGGCTACACCTCTATTATCAGACTGAATAGAGACAAATATCACGGGGTTGTCAGCTAGGAACAGCCTGGAGCAGGCTACACCCCTATTAGCAGACTGAATAGAGACAAATATCATGGGGTTGGCAGCCAGGAAAATCCTGGAGCAGGCTACACCCCAATTATCAGACTGAATAGAGACAAATATCATGGGGCGAGCAGCTAGGAACAGCCTGGAGGAGGCTACACCCCTATTATCAGACTGAATAGAAACAAATATCATGAGGTTAGCAGCTAGGAACACCCTGGAGCAGGCTACACCCCTATTATCGGACTGAATAGACAAATATCATTTGGCGGGCAGCCTGGAACATCCTTGGGCAGGCTACACCCCTATTATCGGACTGAATAGAGACAAATATCATGGGGTGGGCAGCCAGGAACATCCTGGAGAAGGCTACGCCTCTATTATCAGACTGAATAGAGACAAATATCATGGGGCGGGCAGCCAGGAACAACCTGGAGCAGGCTACACCTCTATTATCGGACTGAATAGAGACCAATATCATGGGGTGGACAGCCAGGAACAGCCTGGAGAAGGCTACACCTCTATTATCGGACTGAATAGAGACAAATATCATGGGGTGGGCAGCCAGGAAATGCCTGGAGAAGGCTACTCCCCTATTATCGGACTGAATAGAGACAAATATCATGGGGTGGACAGCTAGGAACAGCCTGAAGCAGGCTACACCCCTATAATCAGACTGAATAGAGACAAATATCATGGGGTTGGCAGCTAGGAACAGCCTGGAGCAGGCTACACCTCTATTATCGGACTGAATAGAGACAAATATCATGGGGTGGACAGCTAGGAATAGCCTGGAGCAGGCTACACCTCTATTATCGGACTGAATAGAGACAAATATCATGGGGTGGGCAGCCAGGAACAATCTGGAGCAGGCTACACCCCTATTATAGAAATAAATAGAGACAGGTATCATGGGGCGGGCATCCAGGATCAGCCTGGAGGAGGCTACACCTCTATTATCGGACTGAATAGAGACAAATATCATGGGGTGGGCAGCTAGAAACAGCGTAGAGCAAGCTACTTCCCTATTATCAGACTGAATAGAGACACATATCATGGGGTGGGCAGCCAGGAACAGCCTGAAGAAGGCTACTCCCCTATTGTCAGACTGAATAGAGACAAATATCATGGGGCGGGCAGCCAGGAACAGCCTGAAGAAGGCTACACCCCTATTATCAGACTGAATAGAGACAAATATCATGGGGCGGGCATCCAGGAACAGCCTGGAAAAGGCTACACCCCTATTATCAGACTGAATAGAGACAAATATCATGGGGTGGACAGCCAGGAACAGCCTGGAGAAGGATACACTCCTATTATCAGACTGAATAGAGATAAATATCATGGGGTGGACAGCTAGGAACATCCCTGAGCAGGCCACGCCCCTATTATCGAACTAAATAGAGACAGATATCATAGGGTGGACAGCTAGGAACAGCCTAGAGCAGGCTACACCCCTATTATCGGACTGAATAGAGACAAATATCATGGGGCGGGCAGCCAGGAACAACCTGGAGCAGGCTACACCTCTATTATCGGACTGAATAGAGACAAATATCATGGGGTGGACAGCCAGGAACAGCCTGGAGAAGGCTACTCCCCTATTATCAGACTGAATAGAGACAAATATCATGGGGTGGACAGCCAGGAACAGCCTGGAGAAGGCTACACCCCTATTATCAGACTGAATATAGACAAATATCATGGGGTTAGCAGCTAGGAACAACCTGGAGCAGGCTACACCCCTATTATCGGACTGAATAGAGACAAATATCATGGGGCGGGCAGCCGGGAACAGCCTGAAGAAGGCTACACCCCTATTATCAGACTGAATAGAGACAAATATCATGGGGAGGGCAGCCAGAAACATCCTGGAGAAGGCTACGCCTCTATTATCAGACTGAATAGAGACAGGTATCATGGGGTGGACAGCTAGGAACAGCCTGGAGCAGGCTACACCTCTATTATCGGACTGAATAGAGACAAATATCATGGGGTGGACAGCTAGGAACAGCCTGGAGCAGGCTACACCTCTATTATCGGACTGAATAGAGACAAATATCATGGGGCGGGCAGCCAGGAACAATCTGGAGCAGGCTACTCCCCTATTATCAGACTGAATAGAGACAAATATCATGGGGTTGGCAGCTAGGAACAGCCTGGAGCAGGCTACACCCCTATTAGCAGACTGAATAGAGAGACAAATATCATGGGGTGGACAGCTAGGAACTGCCTGGAGCTGGCTACTCCTCTATTATCGGACTGAATAGAGACAAATATCATGGGGTGGGCAGCCAGGAACAGCCTGAAGAAGGCTACTCCCCTATTATCAGACTGAATAGAGACAAATATCATGGGGCGGGCAGCCAGGAACAGCCTGAAGAAGGCTACACCCCTATTATCAGACTGAATAGAGACAAATATCATGGGGTGGGCAGCCAGGAACAGCCTGGAGAAGGCTACACCCCTATTATCAGACTGAATAGAGACAAATATCATGGGGTGGACAGCCAGGAACAGACTGGAGAAGGCTACACTCCTATTATCGGACTGAATAGAGACAAATATCATGGGGCGGGCAGCCAGGAACTGCCTGGAGAAGGCTACACCCCTATTATCGGACTGAACAGAGACAAATATCATGGGGTGGGCTGCTAGGAACAGCCTGGAGAAGGCTGCACCCCCATTATCGGACTGAATAGAGACAAATATCAATGGGCGGTCAGCCAGGAACAGCCTGGAGAAGGCTACACCCCTATTATCTGACTGAATAGAGACAAATATCATTGGGCTGGCAGCTAGGAACAGACTGGAGCAGGCTACTCCCCTATTATCAGACTGAATAGAGACAAATATCATGGGGTGGACAACCAGGAACAGCCTGGAGAAGGCTACACTCCTATTATCGGACTGAATAGAGACAAATATCATGGGGAGGGCAGCCAGGAACATCCTGGAGCAGGCTACACCCCTATTATCGGACTGAATAGAAACAAATATCAATGGGCGGGCAGCATGGAACAACCTGGAGCAGGCTACTCCCCTATTATCAGACTGAATAGAGACAAATATCATGGGGCCGGAATCCAGGAACAGCCTGGAGGAGGCTACACTCCTATTATCGGACTGAATAGAGACACATATCATGGGGTTGGCAGCTAGGAACAGCCTGAAGCAGGCTACACCCCTATAATCAGACTGAATAGAGACAAATATCATGGGGTGGGCAGCTAGGAACAGCCTGGAGGAGGCTACACCCCTATTATCAGACTGAATAGAGACAAATATCATGTGGTGGGCAGCTAGGAACAGCCTGGAGCAGGCTACACCCCTATTATCAGACTGAATAGAGACAAATATCATGGGGTGGGCAGCCAGGAACATCCTGGAGAAGGTACTCCTCTATTATCGGACTGAATAGAGACAAATATCATGGGGCGGGCAGCTAGGAACAACGTGGAGCAGGCTACACCCCTATTATCAGACTGAATAGAGACAAATATCATGGGGTGGACAGTCAGGAACAGCCTGCAGAAGGCTACATCTCTATTATTGGACTGAATGGAGACAAATATCATGGGGTTGGCAGCTAGGAACAACCTGGAGCAGGCTACACCCCTATTATCGGACTGAATAGAAACAAATATCATGGGGCGGGCAGCCAGGAACAGCCTGGAGAAGGCTACACCCCTATTATCAGACTGAATAGAGACAAATATCATGGGGCGGGCAGCCAGGAACATCCTTGGGCAGGCTACACCCCTATTATCGGACTGAATAGAGACAAATATCATGGGGAGGGCAGCCAGGAACATCCTGGAGAAGGCTACGCCTCTATTATCAGACTGAATAGGGACAGGTATCATGGGGTGGACAGCTAGAAACAGCCTGGAGCAGGCTACACCTCTATTATCGGACTGAATAGAGACAAATATCATGGGGCGGGCAGCCAGGAACAATCTGGAGCAGGCTACTCCCCTATTATCAGACTGAATAGAGACAAATATCATGGGGTTGGCAGCTAGGAACAGCCTGGAGCAGGCTACACCCCTATTATCAGACTGAATAGAGACAAATATCATGGGGTGGGCAGCTAGGAACAGCCTGGAGCTGGCTACTCCTCTATTATCGAAATAAATAGAGACAGGTATCATGAGGCGGGCATCCAGGAACAGCCTGGAGGAGGCTACACCTCTATTATCGGACTGAATAGAGACAAATATCATGGGGTGGGCAGCTAGCAACAGCCTAGAGCAAGCTACTTCCCTATTTTCAGACTGAATGAAGACACATATCATGGGGTGGGCAGCCAGGAACAGCCTGAAGAAGGCTACTCCCCTATTATCAGACTGAATAGAGACAAATATCATGGGGCGGGCAGCCAGGAACAGCCTGAAGAAGGCTACACCCCTGTTATCAGACTGAATAGAGACAAATATCATGGGGTGGGCAGCCAGGAACATCCTGGAGAAGGCTACGCCTCTATTATCGGACTGAATAGAGATAGGTATCATGGGGTGGACAGCTAGGAACAGCCTGGAGCAGGCTACACCTCTATTATCGGACTGAATAGAGACAAATATCATGGGGTGGACAGCTAGGAACAGCCTGGAGCAGGCTACACCTCTATTATCGGACTGAATAGAGACAAATATCATGGGGCGGGCAGCCAGGAACAGCCTGGAGAAGGCTACACCCCTATTATCGAACTGAACAGAGACAAATATCATGGGGTGGGCTGCTAGGAACAGCCTGGAGAAGGCTGCACCCCCATTATCGGACTGAATAGAGACAAATATCAATGGGCGGGCAGCCAGGAACAGCCTGGAGAAGGCTACACCCCTATTATCTGACTGAATAGAGACAAATATCATGGGGCTGGCAGCTAGGAACAGCCTGGAGCAGGCTACTCCCCTATTATCAGACTGAATAGAGACAAATATCATGGGGTGGACAGCCAGGAACAGCCTGGAGAAGGCTGCACCCCCATTATCGGACTGAATAGAGACAAATATCAATGGGCGGGCAGCCAGGAACAGCCTGGAGAAGGCTACACCCCTATTATCTGACTGAATAGAGACAAATATCATGGGGCTGGCAGCTAGGAACAGCCTGGAGCAGGCTACTCCCCTATTATCAGACTGAATAGAGACAAATATCATGGGGTGGACAGCCAGGAACAGCCTGGAGAAGGCTACACTCCTATTATCGGACTGAATAGAGACAAATATCATGGGGAGGGCAGCCAGGAACATCCTGGAGCAGGCTACTCCCCTATTATCAGACTGAATAGAGACAAATATCATGGGGTTAGCAGCTAGGAACAACCTGGAGCAGGCTACTTCCCTATTATCGGACTGAATAGAGACAAATATCATGGGGTGGGCAGCCAGGAACATCCTTGGGCAGGCTACACCCCTATTATCGGACTGAATAGAGACAAATATCATTGGGCTGGCAGCTAGGAACAGACTGGAGCAGGCTACTCCCCTATTATCAGACTGAATATAGACAAATATCATGGGGTGGACAGCCAGGAACAGCCTGGAGAAGGCTACACTCCTATTATCGGACTGAATAGAGACAAATATCATGGGGAGGGCAGCCAGGAACATCCTGGAGCAGGCTACACCCCTATTATCGGACTGAATAGAAACAAATATCAATGGGCGGGCAGCATGGAACAACCTGGAGCAGGCTACTCCCCTATTATCAGACTGAATAGAGACAAATATCATGGGGCCGGAATCCAGGAACAGCCTGGAGGAGGCTACACTCCTATTATCGGACTGAATAGAGACACATATCATGGGGTTGGCAGCTAGGAACAGCCTGAAGCAGGCTACACCCCTATAATCAGACTGAATAGAGACAAATATCATGGGGTGGGCAGCTAGGAACAGCCTGGAGGAGGCTACACCCCTATTATCAGACTGAATAGAGACAAATATCATGGGGCGGGCAGCTAGGAACAACCTGGAGCAGGCTACTTCCCTATTATCGAACTGAATAGAGACAAATATCATGGGGTGGGCAGCTACGAACATCCTTGAGTAGGCTCCTCCCCTATTATCGGACTGAATAGAGACAAATATCATGGGGTGGACAGCTAGGAACTTCCTTGAGCAGGCTACACCCCTATTATCAGACTGAATAGAGACAAATATCATGGGGCGGGCAGCCAGGAACATCCTGGAGCAGGCTACACCCCTATTATCAGACTGAATAGAGACAAATATCATGGGGTTAGCAGCTAGGAACAACCTGGAGCAGGCTACACCCCTATTATCGGACTGAATAGAGACAAGTATCAATGGGCGGGCAGCATTGAACAACCTGGAGCAGGCTACTCCCCTATTATCAGACTGAATAGAGACAAATATCAAGGGGCGGTCATCCAGAAACTCCCTGGAGAAGGCTACACCCCTATTATCAGACTGAATAGAGACAAATATCATGGGGTTAGCAGCTAGGAACAACCTGGAGAAGGCTACACCCCTATTATCGGACTGAATAGAGACAAATATCATGGGGTGGGCAGCCAGGAACATCCTTGGGCAGGCTACACCCCTATTATCGGACTGAATAGAGACAAATATCATGGGGTGGGCAGCCAGGAATATCTTGGAGAAGGCTACGCCTCTATTATCAGACTGAATAGAGACAGGTATCATGGGTTGGACAGCTAGGAACAGCCTGGAGCAGGCTACACCTCTATTATCGGACTGAATAGAGACAAATATCATGGGGCGGGCAGCCAGGAACAATCTGGAGCAGGCTACTCCTCTATTATCAGACTGAATAGAGACAAATATCATGGGGTTGGCAGCTAGGAACAGCCTGGAGCAGGCTACACCCCTATTATCAGACTGAATAGAGACAGATATCATGGGGTTAGCAGCTAAGAACAGCCTGGAGCAGGCTACTCCCCTATTATCAGACTGAATAGAGACAAATATCATGGGGTTGGCAGCTAGGAACAACCTGAAGCAGGCTACACCCCTATTATCAGACTGAATAGAGACAAATATCATGGGGTGGGCAGCTAGGAACAGCCTGGAGCAGGCTACACTCCTAATATCAGACTGAATAGAGACAAATATCATGGGGTGGGCAGCCAGGAACAACCTGGAGCAGGCTACACCCCTATTATCAGACTGAATAGAGACAAATATCATGGGGTGGGCAGCTAGTAACAGCCTGGAGCAGGCTACACCCCGATTATCAGACTGAATAGAGACAAATATCATGGGGTGGGCAGCTAGAAACAGCCTGGAGAAGGCTACACCCCTATTATCAGACTGAATGGAGACAAATATCATGGGGTGAGCAGCTAGGAACAGCCTGGAGCAGGCTACATCTCTATTTTTGGACTGAATGGAGACAAATATCATGGGGTGGGCAGCTAGGAACAGCCTGGAGCAGGCTACCCCCCTATTATCAGACTGAATAGAGACAAATATCATGGGGTGGACAGCCAAGAACAGCCTGGAGAAGGCTACACTCCTATTAACAGACTGAATAGAGACAAATATCATGGGGTGGACAGCCAGGAACAGCCTGGAGCAGGCTACACCCCGATTATCAGACTGAATAGAGACAAATATCATGGGGTGGGCAGCTAGGAACAGCCTGGAGAAGGCTACACCCCTATTATCAGACTGAATAGAGACAAATATCATGGGGTTGGCAGCTAGCAACAGCCTGGAGGAGGCTACTCCCCTATTATCAGACTGAATAGAGACAAATATCATGAGGCGGGCAGACAGGAACATCCTGGAGAAGGCTACATCCCTATTATCAGACTGAGTAGAGAAATATATCATGGGGTGGGCAGCTAGTAACAGCCTGGAGCAGGCTACACCCCGATTATCAGACTGAATAGAGACAAATATCATGGGGTGTGCAGCTAGTAACAGCCTGGAGCAGGCTACACCCCGATTATCAGACTGAATAGAGACAAATATCATGGGGTGGGCAGCTAGGAACAGCCTGGAGAAGGCTACACCCCTATTATCAGACTGAATAGAGACAAATATCATGGGGTGGACAGCCAGGAACAGCCTGGAGCAGGCTACTCCCCTATTATCAGACTGAATAGAAACAAATATCATGGGGTTGGCAGCCAGGAACAGCCTGGAGCAGGCTACACCCCTATTATCGGACTGAATAGAGACAAATATCATGGGGTTGGCAGCTAGGAACAACCTGGATCAGGCTACACCCCTATTATCAGACTGAATAGAGACAAATATCATGGGGTTGGCAGCTAGGAACAGCCTGGAGGAGTCTACACTCCTATTATCAGACTGAATAGAGACAAATATCATGGGGTGGGCAGCTAGGAACAGCCTGCAGGAGGCTACACCTCTATTATCAGACTGAATAGAGACAAATATCATGGGGTTGGCAGCTAGGAACAGCCTAGACAGGCTACACCCCTATTATCGGACTGAATAGAGACAAATATCATGAGGCGGGCAGATAGGAACAGCCTGGAGCAGGCTACACCCCTATTATCAGACTGAATAGAGACAAATATCATGAGGCGGGCAGATAGGAACAGCCTGGAGGAGGCTACACCTCTATTATCAGACTGAATAGAGAAAAATATCATGGGGTGGGCAGCTAGGAACAGCCTAGACAGGCTACACCCCTATTATCGGACTGAATAGAGACAAGTATCAATGGGCGGGCAACATTGAACAACCTGGAGCAGGCTGCTCCCCTATTATCAGACTGAATAGAGACAAATATCATGGGGTGGGCAGCTAGGAACAGCCTGGAGGAGGCTACTCCCTTATTATCAGACTGAATAGAGACAAATATAATGGGTGGGCAGCCAGGAACAGCCTGGAGAAGGCTACATCTCTATTTTCGGACTGAATGGAGACAAATATCATGGGGTGAGCAGCTAGGAACAGCCTGGAGCAGGCTACATCTCTATTTTTGGACTGAATGGAGACAAATATCATGGGGTGGGCAGCTAGGAACAGCCTGGAGCAGGCTACACTCCTATTATCAGACTGAATAGAGACAAATATCATGGGGTGGACAGCCAAGAACAGCCTGAAGAAGGCTACACTCCTATTATCAGACTGAATAGAGACAAATATGATGGGGTGGACAGCCAGGAACAGCCTGGAGAAGGCTACACCCCTATTATCGGACAGAATAGAGACAAATATCATGGGGTGGGCAGCTAGGATCAACCTGGAGCAGGCTACTCCCCTATTATCAGACTGAATAGAGACAAATATCATGGGGTTGGCAGCTAGGAATAGCCTGGAGCTGGCTACTCCCCTATTATCAGACTGAATAGAGACATATATCATGAGTTTGGCAGCCAGGAACAGCCTGGAGAAGGCTACACTCCTATTATCAGACTGAATAGAGACAAATATCATGGGGTGGTCTGCCAGGAACAACCTGGAGCAGGCTACACCCCTATTATCAGACTGAATAGAGACAAATATCATGGGGTTTGCAGCTAGGAACAGCCTGGAGCTGGCTACTCCCCTATTGTCGGACTGAATAGAGACAAATATCATGGGGTGGGGAGCTAGGAACAGCCTGGAGCAGGCTACACCCCTATTATCAGACTGAATAGAGACAAGTATCATGGGGTGGGCAGCCAGGAACAACCTGGAGCAGGCTACACCCCTATTATCAGACTGAATAGAGACAAATATCATGGGGTGGACAGCCAGGAACAGCCTGGAGAAAGCTGCACTCCTATTATCAGACAGAATAGAGACAAATATCATGGGGTGGACAGCCAGGAACAGCCTGGAGAAGGCTACACCCCTATTATCGGACAGAATAGAGACAAATATCATGGGGTTGGCAGCTAGGATCAACCTGGATCAGGCTACTCCCCTATTATCAGACTGAATAGAGACAAATATCATGGGGTTGGCAGCTAGGAACAGCCTGGAGCTGGCTACTCCCCTATTATCGGACTGAACAGAGACAAATATCATGGGGCGGGCAGACAGGAACATCCTGGAGAAGGCTACATCCCTATTATCAGACTGAATAGAGAAATATATCATGGGGTGGACAGCTAGTAACAGCCTGGAGCAGGCTACACCCCTATTATCAGACTGAATAGAGACAAATATCATGGGGTGGGCAGCTAGGAACAACCTGAAGCAGGCTACACCCCGATTATCAGACTGAATAGAGACAAATATCATGGGGTAGGCAGCTAGGAACAGCCTGGAGGAGGCTACTCCCCTATTATCAGACTGAATAGAGACAAATATCATGAGGCGGGCAGACAGGAACATCCTGGAGAAGGCTACATCCCTATTATCAGACTGAGTAGAGAAATATATCATGGGGTGGGCAGCTAGTAACAGCCTGGAGCAGGCTACACCCCGATTATCAGACTGAATAGAGACAAATATCATGGGGTGGACAGCCAGGAACAGCCTGGAGCAGGCTACTCCCCTATTATCAGACTGAATAGAGACAAATATCATGGGGTTGGCAGCCAGTAACAGCCTGGAGCAGGCTACACCCCTATTATAGGACTGAATAGAGACAAATATCATGGGGTTGGCAGCTAGGAACAACCTGGAGCAGGCTACACCCCTATTATCAGACTGAATAGAGACAAATATCATGGGGTTGGCAGCTAGGAACAGCCTGGAGGAGGCTACTCCCCTATTATCAGACTAAATAGAGACAAATATCATGAGGCGGGCAGCTAGGAACAGCCTGGAGGAGGCTACACCCCTATTATCGGACTGAATAGAGACAAATATCATGGGGTGGGCAGCTAGGAACAGCCTGGAGGAGGCTACACCCCTATTATCAGACTGAATAGAGACAAATATCATGGGGTTAGCTGCTAGGAACAACCTGGAGCAGGCTACACCCCTATTATCGGACTGAATAGAGACAAGTATCAATGGGCGGGCAGCATTGAACAACCTGGAGCAGGCTACTCCCCTATTATCAGACTGAATAGAGACAAATATCATGGGTGGGCAGCCAGGAACAGCCTGGAGAAGGCTACATCTCTATTTTCGGACTGAATGGAGACAAATATCATGGGGTGAGCAGCTAGGAACAGCCTGGAGCAGGCTACATCTCTATTATCGGACAGAATAGAGACAAATATCATGTGTTGGGCAGCTAGGAACAGCCTGGAACAGGCTACCCCCCTATTATCAGACTGAATAGAAACATATATCATGAGTTTGGCAGCCAGGAACAGCCTGGAGAAGGCTACACTCCTATTATCAGACTGAATTGAGACAAATATCATGGGGTGGTCTGCCAGGAACAACCTTGAGCAGGCTACACCCGTATTATCAGACTGAATAGAGACAAATATCATGGGGTTGGCAGCTAGGAACAGCCTGGAGCTGGCTACACCCCTATTATCAGACTGAATAGAGACAAATATCATGGGGTGGACAGCCAGGAACAGCCTGGAGCAGGCTACACTCCTAATATCAGACTGAATAGAGACAAATATCATGGGGTGGGCAGCCAGGAGCAACCTGGAGCAGGCTACACCCCTATTATCAGACTGAATAGAGACAAATATCATGGGGTTGGCAGCTAGGAACAGCCTGGAGCAGGCTACACCCCTATTATCAGACTGAATAGAGACAGATATCATGGGGTTAGCAGCTAAGAACAGCCTGGAGCAGGCTACTCCCCTATTATCAGACTGAATAGAGACAAATATCATGAGGTTGGCAGCTAGGAACAACCTGAAGCAGGCTACACCCCTATTATCAGACTGAATAGAGACAAATATCATGGGGTGGGCAGCTAGGAACAGCCTGGAGCAGGCTACACTCCTAATATCAGACTGAATAGAGACAAATATCATGGGGTGGGCAGCCAGGAACAACCTGGAGCAGGCTACACCCCTATTATCAGACTGAATAGAGACAAATATCATGGGGTGGGCAGCTAGTAACAGCCTGGAGCAGGCTACACCCCGATTATCAGACTGAATAGAGACAAATATCATGGGGTGGGCAGCTAGAAACAGCCTGGAGAAGGCTACACCCCTATTATCAGACTGAATGGAGACAAATATCATGGGGTGAGCAGCTAGGAACAGCCTGGAGCAGGCTACATCTCTATTTTTGGACTGAATGGAGACAAATATCATGGGGTGGGCAGCTAGGAACAGCCTGGAGCAGGCTACCCCCCTATTATCAGACTGAATAGAGACAAATATCATGGGGTGGACAGCCAAGAACAGCCTGGAGAAGGCTACACTCCTATTAACAGACTGAATAGAGACAAATATCATGGGGTGGACAGCCAGGAACAGCCTGGAGCAGGCTACACCCCGATTATCAGACTGAATAGAGACAAATATCATGGGGTGGGCAGCTAGGAACAGCCTGGAGAAGGCTACACCCCTATTATCAGACTGAATAGAGACAAATATCATGGGGTTGGCAGCTAGCAACAGCCTGGAGGAGGCTACTCCCCTATTATCAGACTGAATAGAGACAAATATCATGAGGCGGGCAGACAGGAACATCCTGGAGAAGGCTACATCCCTATTATCAGACTGAGTAGAGAAATATATCATGGGGTGGGCAGCTAGTAACAGCCTGGAGCAGGCTACACCCCGATTATCAGACTGAATAGAGACAAATATCATGGGGTGTGCAGCTAGTAACAGCCTGGAGCAGGCTACACCCCGATTATCAGACTGAATAGAGACAAATATCATGGGGTGGGAAGCTAGGAACAGCCTGGAGAAGGCTACACCCCTATTATCAGACTGAATAGAGACAAATATCATGCGGTGGACAGCCAGGAACAGCCTGGAGCAGGCTACTCCCCTATTATCAGACTGAATAGAAACAAATATCATGGGGTTGGCAGCCAGGAACAGCCTGGAGCAGGCTACACCCCTATTATCGGACTGAATAGAGACAAATATCATGGGGTTGGCAGCTAGGAACAACCTGGATCAGGCTACACCCCTATTATCAGACTGAATAGAGACAAATATCATGGGGTTGGCAGCTAGGAACAGCCTGGAGGAGTCTACACTCCTATTATCAGACTGAATAGAGACAAATATCATGGGGTGGGCAGCTAGGAACAGCCTGCAGGAGGCTACACCTCTATTATCAGACTGAATAGAGACAAATATCATGGGGTTGGCAGCTAGGAACAGCCTAGACAGGCTACACCCCTATTATCGGACTGAATAGAGACAAATATCATGAGGCGGGCAGATAGGAACAGCCTGGAGCAGGCTACACCCCTATTATCAGACTGAATAGAGACAAATATCATGAGGCGGGCAGATAGGAACAGCCTGGAGGAGGCTACACCTCTATTATCAGACTGAATAGAGAAAAATATCATGGGGTGGGCAGCTAGGAACAGCCTAGACAGGCTACACCCCTATTATCGGACTGAATAGAGACAAGTATCAATGGGCGGGCAACATTGAACAACCTGGAGCAGGCTGCTCCCCTATTATCAGACTGAATAGAGACAAATATCATGGGGTGGGCAGCTAGGAACAGCCTGGAGGAGGCTACTCCCTTATTATCAGACTGAATAGAGACAAATATAATGGGTGGGCAGCCAGGAACAGCCTGGAGAAGGCTACATCTCTATTTTCGGACTGAATGGAGACAAATATCATGGGGTGAGCAGCTAGGAACAGCCTGGAGCAGGCTACATCTCTATTTTTGGACTGAATGGAGACAAATATCATGGGGTGGGCAGCTAGGAACAGCCTGGAGCAGGCTACACTCCTATTATCAGACTGAATAGAGACAAATATCATGGGGTGGACAGCCAAGAACAGCCTGAAGAAGGCTACACTCCTATTATCAGACTGAATAGAGACAAATATCATGGGGTGGACAGCCAGGAACAGCCTGGAGAAGGCTACACCCCTATTATCGGACAGAATAGAGACAAATATCATGGGGTGGGCAGCTAGGATCAACCTGGAGCAGGCTACTCCCCTATTATCAGACTGAATAGAGACAAATATCATGGGGTTGGCAGCTAGGAATAGCCTGGAGCTGGCTACTCCCCTATTATCAGACTGAATAGAGACATATATCATGAGTTTGGCAGCCAGGAACAGCCTGGAGAAGGCTACACTCCTATTATCAGACTGAATAGAGACAAATATCATGGGGTAGTCTGCCAGGAACAACCTGGAGCAGGCTACACCCCTATTATCAGACTGAATAGAGACAAATATCATGGGGTTTGCAGCTAGGAACAGCCTGGAGCTGGCTACTCCCCTATTGTCGGACTGAATAGAGACAAATATCATGGGGTGGGCAGCTAGGAACAGCCTGGAGCAGGCTACACCCCTATTATCAGACTGAATAGAGACAAGTATCATGGGGTGGGCAGCCAGGAACAACCTGGAGCAGGCTACACCCCTATTATCAGACTGAATAGAGACAAATATCATGGGGTGGACAGCCAGGAACAGCCTGGAGAAAGCTGCACTCCTATTATCAGACAGAATAGAGACAAATATCATGGGGTGGACAGCCAGGAACAGCCTGGAGAAGGCTACACCCCTATTATCGGACAGAATAGAGACAAATATCATGGGGTTGGCAGCTAGGATCAACCTGGATCAGGCTACTCCCCTATTATCAGACTGAATAGAGACAAATATCTTGGGGTTGGCAGCTAGGAACAGCCTGGAGCTGGCTACTCCCCTATTATCGGACTGAACAGAGACAAATATCATGGGGCGGGCAGACAGGAACATCCTGGAGAAGGCTACATCCCTATTATCAGACTGAATAGAGAAATATATCATGGGGTGGACAGCTAGTAACAGCCTGGAGCAGGCTACACCCCTATTATCAGACTGAATAGAGACAAATATCATGGGGTGGGCAGCTGGGAACAACCTGGAGCAGGCTACACCCCGATTATCAGACTGAATAGAGACAAATATCATGGGGTAGGCAGCTAGGAACAGCCTGGAGGAGGCTACTCCCCTATTATCAGACTGAATAGAGACAAATATCATGAGGCGGGCAGACAGGAACATCCTGGAGAAGGCTACATCCCTATTATCAGACTGAGTAGAGAAATATATCATGGGGTGGGCAGCTAGTAACAGCCTGGAGCAGGCTACACCCCGATTATCAGACTGAATAGAGACAAATATCATGGGGTGGACAGCCAGGAACAGCCTGGAGCAGGCTACTCCCCTATTATCAGACTGAATAGAGACAAATATCATGGGGTTGGCAGCCAGTAACAGCCTGGAGCAGGCTACACCCCTATTATAGGACTGAATAGAGACAAATATCATGGGGTTGGCAGCTAGGAACAACCTGGAGCAGGCTACACCCCTATTATCAGACTGAATAGAGACAAATATCATGGGGTTGGCAGCTAGGAACAGCCTGGAGGAGGCTACTCCCCTATTATCAGACTAAATAGAGACAAATATCATGAGGCGGGCAGCTAGGAACAGCCTGGAGGAGGCTACACCCCTATTATCGGACTGAATAGAGACAAATATCATGGGGTGGGCAGCTAGGAACAGCCTGGAGGAGGCTACACCCCTATTATCAGACTGAATAGAGACAAATATCATGGGGTTAGCTGCTAGGAACAACCTGGAGCAGGCTACACCCCTATTATCGGACTGAATAGAGACAAGTATCAATGGGCGGGCAGCATTGAACAACCTGGAGCAGGCTACTCCCCTATTATCAGACTGAATAGAGACAAATATCATGGGTGGGCAGCCAGGAACAGCCTGGAGAAGGCTACATCTCTATTTTCGGACTGAATGGAGACAAATATCATGGGGTGAGCAGCTAGGAACAGCCTGGAGCAGGCTACATCTCTATTATCGGACAGAATAGAGACAAATATCATGTGTTGGGCAGCTAGGAACAGCCTGGAACAGGCTACCCCCCTATTATCAGACTGAATAGAGACATATATCATGAGTTTGGCAGCCAGGAACAGCCTGGAGAAGGCTACACCCGTATTATCAGACTGAATAGAGAGAAATATCATGGGGTTGGCAGCTAGGAACAGCCTGGAGCTGGCTACACCCCTATTATCAGACTGAATAGAGACAAATATCATGGGGTGGACAGCCAGGAACAGCCTGGAGCAGGCTACACCCCTATTATCAGAGTGAATAGAGACAAATATCATGAGTTTGGCAGCTAGGAACAGCCTGGAGTTGGCTACACCCCTATTATCAGACTGAATAGAGACAAATATCATGGGGTGGTCTGCCAGGAACAACCTGGAGCAGGCTACACCCCTATTATCAGACTGAATAGTGACAAATATCATGGGGTAGGCAGGTAGGAACTGCCTGGAGAAGGCTACACCCCTATTATCGGACTGAATAGAGACAAATATCATGGGGTGGACAGCCAGGAACAGCCTGGAGCAGGCTACACCCCTATTATCAGACTGAATAGAGACAAATATCATGGGGTTGACAGCTAGAAACAACCTGGAGCAGGCTACACCCCTATTATCAGACTGAATATAGACAAATATCATGTGGTGGGCAGCTAGGAACAGCCTGGAGCAGGCTACACCCCTATTATCAGACTGAATAGAGACAAATATCATGGGGCAGGCAGCCAGGAACATCCTGGAGCTGGATAAACCCCTATTATCGGACTGAATAGAGACAAATATCATGGGGTGGACAGCCAGGAACAGCCTGGAGAAAGCTACACTCCTATTATCGGACAGAATAGAGACAAATATCATGTGGTGGGCAGCTAGGAACAGCCTGGAGCAGGCTACTCCCCTATTATCAGACTGAATAGAGACAAATATCATGGGGTTGGCAGCTAGGAACAGCCTGGAGCTGGCTACTCCCCTATTATCGGACTGAGGAGAGACAAATATCATGGGACGGGCAGACAGGAACATCCTGGTGAAGGCTATATCCCTATTATCAAACTGAATAGAGAAATATATCATGGGGTGGGCAGCTAGTAACAGCCTGGAGCAGGCTACACCCCGATTATCAGACTGAATAGAGACAAATATCATGGGGTGGGCAGCTAGTAACAGCCTGGAGCAGGCTACACCCCGATTATCAGACTGAATAGAGACAAATATCATGGACTGGGCAGCTAGGAACAGCCTGGAGAAGGCTACACCTCTATTATCAGAATGAATAGAGACAAATATCATGGGGTGGACAGCCAGGAACGGCCTGGAGCAGGCTACTCCCCTATTATCAGACTGAATAGAGACAAATATCATGGGGTTGGCAGCCAGGAACAGCCTGGAGCAGGCTACACCCCTATTATCGGACTGAATAGAGACAAATATCATGGGGTGGGCAGCTAGGAACAGCCTAGACAGGCTACACCCCTATTATCAGACTGAATAGAGACAAATATCATGGGGCGGGCAGCTAGGAACATCCTGGAGCAGGCTACACCCCTATTATCAGACTGAATAGAGACAAATATCATGGGGTTAGCAGCTAGGAACAACCTGGAGCAGGCTACACCCCTATTATCGGACTGAATAGAGACAAGTATCAATGGGCGGGCAGCATTGAACAACCTGGAGCAGGCTACTCCCCTATTATCAGACTGAATAGAGACAAATATCATGGGGTGGACAGCTAGGAACAGCCTGGAGGAGGCTACCCCCCTATTATTAGACTGAATAGAGACAAATATCATGGGGTGGACAGCCAAGAACAGCCTGGAGAAGGCTACACCCCTATTATCGGACAGAATAGAGACAAATATCATGGGGTGGGCAGCTAGGATCAACCTGGAGCAGGCTACTCCCCTATTATCTGACTGAATAGAGACAAATATCATGGGGTTGGCAGCTAGGAACAACCTGGAGCTGGCTACTCCCCTATTATCAGACTGAATAGAGACAAATATCATGGGGTGGACAGCCAGGAACAACCTGGAGCAGGCTACACCTCTATTATCAGACTGAATAGAGACAAATATCATGTGGTGGACAGCCAGGAACAACCTGGAGCAGGCTACACCCCTATTATCAGACTGAATAGAGACAAATATCATGTGGTGGGCAGCCAGGAACATCCTGGAGCAGGCTACACCCGTATTATCAGACTGAATAGAGACAAATATCATGGGGTTTGCAGCTAGGAACAACCTGGATCAGGCTACACCCCTATGATCAGACTGAATAGAGACAAATATCATGGGGTTGGCAGCTAGGAACAGCCTGGAGGAGGCTACTCCCCTATTATCAGACTGAATAGAGACAAATATCCTGAGGCGGGCAGCTAGGAACAGCCTGGAGAAGGCTACCCCCCTATTATCAGACTGAATAGAGACAAATATCATGGGGTGGACAGCTAGGAACAGCCTGGAGAAGGCTACCCCCCTATTATCAGACTGAATAGAGACAAATATCATGGGGTGGACAGCTAGGAACAGCCTGGAGGAGGCTACACCCCTATTATCAGACTGAATAGAGACAAATATCATGGGGTGGGCAGCTAGGAACAGCCTGGAGGAGGCTACACCCCTATTATCAGACTGAATAGAGACATATATCATGAGTTTGGCAGCCAGGAACAGCCTGGAGAAGGCTACACTCCTATTATCAGACTGAATAGAGACAAATATCATGGGGTAGTCTGCCAGGAACAACCTGGAGCAGGCTACACCCCTATTATCAGACTGAATAGAGACAAATATCATGGGGTTTGCAGCTAGGAACAGCCTGGAGCTGGCTACTCCCCTATTGTCGGACTGAATAGAGACAAATATCATGGGGTGGGCAGCTAGGAACAGCCTGGAGCAGGCTACACCCCTATTATCAGACTGAATAGAGACAAGTATCATGGGGTGGGCAGCCAGGAACAACCTGGAGCAGGCTACACCCCTATTATCAGACTGAATAGAGACAAATATCATGGGGTGGTCTGCCAGGAACAACCTGGAGCAGGCTACACCCCTATTATCAGACTGAATAGTGACAAATATCATGGGGTAGGCAGGTAGGAACTGCCTGGAGAAGGCTACACCCCTATTATCGGACTGAATAGAGACAAATATCATGGGGTGGACAGCCAGGAACAGCCTGGAGCAGGCTACACCCCTATTATCAGACTGAATAGAGACAAATATCATGGGGTTGACAGCTAGAAACAACCTGGAGCAGGCTACACCCCTATTATCAGACTGAATAGAGACAAATATCATGTGGTGGGCAGCTAGGAACAGCCTGGAGCAGGCTACACCCCTATTATCAGACTGAATAGAGACAAATATCATGGGGCAGGCAGCCAGGAACATCCTGGAGCTGGATAAACCCCTATTATCGGACTGAATAGAGACAAATATCATGGGGTGGACAGCCAGGAACAGCCTGGAGAAAGCTACACTCCTATTATCGGACAGAATAGAGACAAATATCATGTGGTGGGCAGCTAGGAACAGCCTGGAGCAGGCTACTCCCCTATTATCAGACTGAATAGAGACAAATATCATGGGGTTGGCAGCTAGGAACAGCCTGGAGCTGGCTACTCCCCTATTATCGGACTGAGCAGAGACAAATATCATGGGACGGGCAGACAGGAACATCCTGGTGAAGGCTATATCCCTATTATCAAACTGAATAGAGAAATATATCATGGGGTGGGCAGCGAGTAACAGCCTGGAGCAGGCTACACCCCGATTATCAGACTGAATAGAGACAAATATCATGGGGTGGGCAGCTAGTAACAGCCTGGAGCAGGCTACACCCCGATTATCAGACTGAATAGAGACAAATATCATGGACTGGGCAGCTAGGAACAGCCTGGAGAAGGCTACACCTCTATTATCAGACTGAATAGAGACAAATATCATGGGGTGGACAGCCAGTAACTGCCTGGAGCAGGCTACTCCCCTATTATCAGACTGAATAGAGACAAATATCATGGGGTTGGCAGCCAGGAACAGCCTGGAGCAGGCTACACCCCTATTATCGGACTGAATAGAGACAAATATCATGGGGTGGGCAGCTAGGAACAGCCTGGAGCAGGCTACACCCCTATTATCAGACTGAATAGAGACAAATATCATGGGGTTAGCAGCTAGGAACAACCTGGAGCAGGCTACACCCCTATTATCAGACTGAATAGAGACAAATATCATGGGGTGGACAGCCAGGAACAGCCTGGAGAAAGCTGCACTCCTATTATCAGACAGAATAGAGACAAATATCATGGGGTGGACAGCCAGGAACAGCCTGGAGAAGGCTACACCCCTATTATCGGACAGAATAGAGACAAATATCATGGGGTTGGCAGCTAGGATCAACCTGGATCAGGCTACTCCCCTATTATCAGACTGAATAGAGACAAATATCATGGGGTTGGCAGCTAGGAACAGCCTGGAGCTGGCTACTCCCCTATTATCGGACTGAACAGAGACAAATATCATGGGGCGGGCAGACAGGAACATCCTGGAGAAGGCTACATCCCTATTATCAGACTGAATAGAGAAATATATCATGGGGTGGACAGCTAGTAACAGCCTGGAGCAGGCTACACCCCTATTATCAGACTGAATAGAGACAAATATCATGGGGTGGGCAGCTAGGAACAACCTGGAGCAGGCTACACCCCGATTATCAGACTGAATAGAGACAAATATCATGGGGTAGGCAGCTAGGAACAGCCTGGAGGAGGCTACTCCCCTATTATCAGACTGAATAGAGACAAATATCATGAGGCGGGCAGACAGGAACATCCTGGAGAAGGCTACATCCCTATTATCAGACTGAGTAGAGAAATATATCATGGGGTGGGCAGCTAGTAACAGCCTGGAGCAGGCTACACCCCGATTATCAGACTGAATAGAGACAAATATCATGGGGTGGACAGCCAGGAACAGCCTGGAGCAGGCTACTCCCCTATTATCAGACTGAATAGAGACAAATATCATGGGGTTGGCAGCCAGTAACAGCCTGGAGCAGGCTACACCCCTATTATAGGACTGAATAGAGACAAATATCATGGGGTTGGCAGCTTGGAACAACCTGGAGCAGGCTACACCCCTATTATCAGACTGAATAGAGACAAATATCATGGGGTTGGCAGCTAGGAACAGCCTGGAGGAGGCTACTCCCCTATTATCAGACTAAATAGAGACAAATATCATGAGGCGGGCAGCTAGGAACAGCCTGGAGGAGGCTACACCCCTATTATCGGACTGAATAGAGACAAATATCATGGGGTGGGCAGCTAGGAACAGCCTGGAGGAGGCTACACCCCTCTTATCAGACTGAATAGAGACAAATATCATGGGGTTAGCTGCTAGGAACAACCTGGAGCAGGCTACACCCCTATTATCGGACTGAATAGAGACAAGTATCAATGGGCGGGCAGCATTGAACAACCTGGAGCAGGCTACTCCCCTATTATCAGACTGAATAGAGACAAATATCATGGGTGGGCAGCCAGGAACAGCCTGGAGAAGGCTACATCTCTATTTTCGGACTGAATGGAGACAAATATCATGGGGTGAGCAGCTAGGAACAGCCTGGAGCAGGCTACATCTCTATTATCGGACAGAATAGAGACAAATATCATGTGTTGGGCAGCTAGGAACAGCCTGGAACAGGCTACCCCCCTATTATCAGACTGAATAGAGACATATATCATGAGTTTGGCAGCCAGGAACAGCCTGGAGAAGGCTACACTCCTATTATCAGACTGAATAGAGACAAATATCATGGGGTGGTCTGCCAGGAACAACCTTGAGCAGGCTACACCCGTATTATCAGACTGAATAGAGAGAAATATCATGGGGTTGGCAGCTAGGAACAGCCTGGAGCTGGCTACACCCCTATTATCAGACTGAATAGAGACAAATATCATGGGGTGGACAGCCAGGAACAGCCTGGAGCAGGCTACACCCCTATTATCAGAGTGAATAGAGACAAATATCATGAGTTTGGCAGCTAGGAACAGCCTGGAGTTGGCTACACCCCTATTATCAGACTGAATAGAGACAAATATCATGGGGTGGTCTGCCAGGAACAACCTGGAGCAGGCTACACCCCTATTATCAGACTGAATAGTGACAAATATCATGGGGTAGGCAGGTAGGAACTGCCTGGAGAAGGCTACACCCCTATTATCGGACTGAATAGAGACAAATATCATGGGGTGGACAGCCAGGAACAGCCTGGAGCAGGCTACACCCCTATTATCAGACTGAATAGAGACAAATATCATGGGGTTGATAGCTAGAAACAACCTGGAGCAGGCTACACCCCTATTATCAGACTGAATAGAGACAAATATCATGTGGTGGGCAGCTAGGAACAGCCTGGAGCAGGCTACACCCCTATTATCAGACTGAATAGAGACAAATATCATGGGGCAGGCAGCCAGGAACATCCTGGAGCTGGATAAACCCCTATTATCGGACTGAATAGAGACAAATATCATGGGGTGGACAGCCAGGAACAGCCTGGAGAAAGCTACACTCCTATTATCGGACAGAATAGAGACAAATATCATGTGGTGGGCAGCTAGGAACAGCCTGGAGCAGGCTACTCCCCTATTATCAGACTGAATAGAGACAAATATCATGGGGTTGGCAGCTAGGAACAGCCTGGAGCTGGCTACTCCCCTATTATCGGACTGAGCAGAGACAAATATCATGGGACGGGCAGACAGGAACATCCTGGTGAAGGCTATATCCCTATTATCAAACTGAATAGAGAAATATATCATGGGGTGGGCAGCTAGTAACAGCCTGGAGCAGGCTACACCCCGATTATCAGACTGAATAGAGACAAATATCATGGGGTGGGCAGCTAGTAACAGCCTGGAGCAGGCTACACCCCGATTATCAGACTGAATAGAGACAAATATCATGGACTGGGCAGCTAGGAACAGCCTGGAGAAGGCTACACCTCTATTATCAGACTGAATAGAGACAAATATCATGGGGTGGACAGCCAGGAACGGCCTGGAGCAGGCTACTCCCCTATTATCAGACTGAATAGAGACAAATATCATGGGGTTGGCAGCCAGGAACAGCCTGGAGCAGGCTACACCCCTATTATCGGACTGAATAGAGACAAATATCATGGGGTGGGCAGCTAGGAACAGCCTAGACAGGCTACACCCCTATTATCAGACTGAATAGAGACAAATATCATGGGGCGGGCAGCTAGGAACATCCTGGAGCAGGCTACACCCCTATTATCAGACTGAATAGAGACAAATATCATGGGGTTAGCAGCTAGGAACAACCTGGAGCAGGCTACACCCCTATTATCGGACTGAATAGAGACAAGTATCAATGGGCGGGCAGCATTGAACAACCTGGAGCAGGCTACTCCCCTTTTATCAGACTGAATAGAGACAAATATCATGGGGTGGACAGCTAGGAACAGCCTGGAGGAGGCTACCCCCCTATTATTAGACTGAATAGAGACAAATATCATGGGGTGGACAGCCAAGAACAGCCTGGAGAAGGCTACACCCCTATTATCGGACAGAATAGAGACAAATATCATGGGGTGGGCAGCTAGGATCAACCTGGAGCAGGCTACTCCCCTATTATCTGACTGAATAGAGACAAATATCATGGGGTTGGCAGCTAGGAACAACCTGGAGCTGGCTACTCCCCTATTATCAGACTGAATAGAGACAAATATCATGTGGTGGACAGCCAGGAACAACCTGGAGCAGGCTACACCCCTATTATCAGACTGAATAGAGACAAATATCATGTGGTGGGCAGCCAGGAACATCCTGGAGCAGGCTACACCCGTATTATCAGACTGAATAGAGACAAATATCATGGGGTTTGCAGCTAGGAACAACCTGGATCAGGCTACACCCCTATGATCAGACTGAATAGAGACAAATATCATGGGGTTGGCAGCTAGGAACAGCCTGGAGGAGGCTACTCCCCTATTATCAGACTGAATAGAGACAAATATCATGAGGCGGGCAGCTAGGAACAGCCTGGAGAAGGCTACCCCCCTATTATCAGACTGAATAGAGACAAATATCATGGGGTGGACAGCTAGGAACAGCCTGGAGGAGGCTACACCCCTATTATCAGACTGAATAGAGACAAATATCATGGGGTGGGCAGCTAGGAACAGCCTGGAGGAGGCTACACCCCTATTATCAGACTGAATAGAGACAAATATCATGGGGTGGGCAGCTAGGAACAGCCTGGAGGAGGCTACACCACTATTATCGGACTGAATAGAGACAAATATCATGGGGTGGGCAGCTAGGAACAGCCTGGAGGAGGCTACACCCCTATTATCGGACTGAATAGAGCCAAATATCATGGGGTGGGCAGCTAGGAACAGCCTGGAGGAGGCTACACCTCTATTATCAGACTGAATAGAGAAAAATATCATGGGGTGGGCAGCTAGGAACAGCCTGGAGGAGGCTACACCCCTATTATCAGACTGAATAGAGACAAATATCACGGGGTTGTCAGCTAGGAACAGCCTGGAGCAGGCTACAACCCTATTATCGGACTGAATAGAGACAAATATCATGGGCTTGGCAGCCAGGAAAATCCTGGAGCAGGCTACACCCCTATTATCAGACTGAATAGAGACAAATATCATGGGGTGGACAGCCAGGAGCTGCCTGGAGAAGGCTACACTCCTATTATCAGACTGAATAGAGACAAATATCATGGGGTGGACAGCCAGGAACAGCCTGGAGAAGGCTACACCCCTATTATCGGACAAAATAGAGAAAAATATCATGGGGTTGGCGGCTAGGATCAACCTGGAGCAGGCTACTCCCCTATTATCAGACTGAATAGAGACAAATATCATGGGGTTGGCAGCTAGGAACAGCCTGGAGCAGGCTACTCCCCTATTATCAGACTAAATAGAGACAAATATCATGGGGCGAGCAGCTTGGAACAGCCTGGAGGAGGCTACACCCTTATTATCAGACTGAATAGAGACAAATATCATGGGTGGGCAGCTAGGAACATCCTGGATTAGGCTACTCCTCTATTTTCGGACTGAATAGAGACAAATATCATGGGGTTGGCAGCAAAGAACAACCTGGAGCAGGCTACACCCCTATTATCGGACTGAATAGAGACAAATATCATGGTGCGGGCAGCCAGGAACAGCCTAGAGCAGGCTACTCCCCTATTATCAGACTGAATAGAGACAAATATCATGGGGTGGGCAGCTAGGAACAGCCTGGAGGAGGCTACACCCCTATTATCAGACTGAATAGAGACAAATATCATGGGGTGGGCAGCTAGTAACAGCCTGGAGCAGGCTACACCCCGATTATCAGACTGAATAGAGACAAATATCATGGACTGGGCAGCTAGGAACAGCCTGGAGAAGGCTACACCTCTATTATCAGACTGAATAGAGACAAATATCATGGGGTGGACAGCCAGGAACGGCCTGGAGCAGGCTACTCCCCTATTATCAGACTGAATAGAGACAAATATCATGGGGTTGGCAGCCAGGAACAGCCTGGAGCAGGCTACACCCCTATTATCGGACTGAATAGAGACAAATATCATGGGGTGGGCAGCTAGGAACAGCCTGGAGCAGGCTACACCCCTATTATCAGACTGAATAGAGACAAATATCATGGGGTTAGCAGCTAGGAACAACCTGGAGCAGGCTACACCCCTATTATCAGACTGAATAGAGACAAATATCATGGGGTGGACAGCCAGGAACAGCCTGGAGAAAGCTGCACTCCTATTATCAGACAGAATAGAGACAAATATCATGGGGTGGACAGCCAGGAACAGCCTGGAGAAGGCTACACCCCTATTATCGGACAGAATAGAGACAAATATCATGGGGTTGGCAGCTAGGATCAACCTGGATCAGGCTACTCCCCTATTATCAGACTGAATAGAGACAAATATCATGGGGTTGGCAGCTAGGAACAGCCTGGAGCTGGCTACTCCCCTATTATCGGACTGAACAGAGACAAATATCATGGGGCGGGCAGACAGGAACATCCTGGAGAAGGCTACATCCCTATTATCAGACTGAATAGAGAAATATATCATGGGGTGGACAGCTAGTAACAGCCTGGAGCAGGCTACACCCCTATTATCAGACTGAATAGAGACAAATATCATGGGGTGGGCAGCTAGGAACAACCTGGAGCAGGCTACACCCCGATTATCAGACTGAATAGAGACAAATATCATGGGGTAGGCAGCTAGGAACAGCCTGGAGGAGGCTACTCCCCTATTATCAGACTGAATAGAGACAAATATCATGAGGCGGGCAGACAGGAACATCCTGGAGAAGGCTACATCCCTATTATCAGACTGAGTAGAGAAATATATCATGGGGTGGGCAGCTAGTAACAGCCTGGAGCAGGCTACACCCCGATTATCAGACTGAATAGAGACAAATATCATGGGGTGGACAGCCAGGAACAGCCTGGAACAGGCTACTCCCCTATTATCAGACTGAATAGAGACAAATATCATGGGGTTGGCAGCCAGTAACAGCCTGGAGCAGGCTACACCCCTATTATAGGACTGAATAGAGACAAATATCATGGGGTTGGCAGCTTGGAACAACCTGGAGCAGGCTACACCCCTATTATCAGACTGAATAGAGACAAATATCATGGGGTTGGCAGCTAGGAACAGCCTGGAGGAGGCTACTCCCCTATTATCAGACTAAATAGAGACAAATATCATGAGGCGGGCAGCTAGGAACAGCCTGGAGGAGGCTACACCCCTATTATCGGACTGAATAGAGACAAATATCATGGGGTGGGCAGCTAGGAACAGCCTGGAGGAGGCTACACCCCTCTTATCAGACTGAATAGAGACAAATATCATGGGGTTAGCTGCTAGGAACAACCTGGAGCAGGCTACACCCCTATTATCGGACTGAATAGAGACAAGTATCAATGGGCGGGCAGCATTGAACAACCTGGAGCAGGCTACTCCCCTATTATCAGACTGAATAGAGACAAATATCATGGGTGGGCAGCCAGGAACAGCCTGGAGAAGGCTACATCTCTATTTTCGGACTGAATGGAGACAAATATCATGGGGTGAGCAGCTAGGAACAGCCTGGAGCAGGCTACATCTCTATTATCGGACAGAATAGAGACAAATATCATGTGTTGGGCAGCTAGGAACAGCCTGGAACAGGCTACCCCCCTATTATCAGACTGAATAGAGACATATATCATGAGTTTGGCAGCCAGGAACAGCCTGGAGAAGGCTACACTCCTATTATCAGACTGAATAGAGACAAATATCATGGGGTGGTCTGCCAGGAACAACCTTGAGCAGGCTACACCCGTATTATCAGACTGAATAGAGAGAAATATCATGGGGTTGGCAGCTAGGAACAGCCTGGAGCTGGCTACACCCCTATTATCAGACTGAATAGAGACAAATATCATGGGGTGGACAGCCAGGAACAGCCTGGAGCAGGCTACACCCCTATTATCAGAGTGAATAGAGACAAATATCATGAGTTTGGCAGCTAGGAACAGCCTGGAGTTGGCTACACCCCTATTATCAGACTGAATAGAGACAAATATCATGGGGTGGTCTGCCAGGAACAACCTGGAGCAGGCTACACCCCTATTATCAGACTGAATAGTGACAAATATCATGGGGTAGGCAGGTAGGAACTGCCTGGAGAAGGCTACACCCCTATTATCGGACTGAATAGAGACAAATATCATGGGGTGGACAGCCAGGAACAGCCTGGAGCAGGCTACACCCCTATTATCAGACTGAATAGAGACAAATATCATGGGGTTGATAGCTAGAAACAACCTGGAGCAGGCTACACCCCTATTATCAGACTGAATAGAGACAAATATCATGTGGTGGGCAGCTAGGAACAGCCTGGAGCAGGCTACACCCCTATTATCAGACTGAATAGAGACAAATATCATGGGGCAGGCAGCCAGGAACAACCTGGAGCAGGCTACACCCCTATTATCAGACTGAATAGTGACAAATATCATGGGGTAGGCAGGTAGGAACTGCCTGGAGCAGGCTACACCCCGATTATCAGACTGAATAGAGACAAATATCATGGACTGGGCAGCTAGGAACAGCCTGGAGAAGGCTACACCTCTATTATCAGACTGAATAGAGACAAATATCATGGGGTGGACAGCCAGGAACGGCCTGGAGCAGGCTACTCCCCTATTATCAGACTGAATAGAGACAAATATCATGGGGTTGGCAGCCAGGAACAGCCTGGAGCAGGCTACACCCCTATTATCGGACTGAATAGAGACAAATATCATGGGGTGGGCAGCTAGGAACAGCCTAGACAGGCTACACCCCTATTATCAGACTGAATAGAGACAAATATCATGGGGCGGGCAGCTAGGAACATCCTGGAGCAGGCTACACCCCTATTATCAGACTGAATAGAGACAAATATCATGGGGTTAGCAGCTAGGAACAACCTGGAGCAGGCTACACCCCTATTATCGGACTGAATAGAGACAAGTATCAATGGGCGGGCAGCATTGAACAACCTGGAGCAGGCTACTCCCCTATTATCAGACTGAATAGAGACAAATATCATGGGGTGGACAGCTAGGAACAGCCTGGAGGAGGCTACCCCCCTATTATTAGACTGAATAGAGACAAATATCATGGGGTGGACAGCCAAGAACAGCCTGGAGAAGGCTACACCCCTATTATCGGACAGAATAGAGACAAATATCATGGGGTGGGCAGCTAGGATCAACCTGGAGCAGGCTACTCCCCTATTATCTGACTGAATAGAGACAAATATCATGGGGTTGGCAGCTAGGAACAACCTGGAGCTGGCTACTCCCCTATTATCAGACTGAATAGAGACAAATATCATGTGGTGGACAGCCAGGAACAACCTGGAGCAGGCTACACCCCTATTATCAGACTGAATAGAGACAAATATCATGTGGTGGGCAGCCAGGAACATCCTGGAGCAGGCTACATCCGTATTATCAGACTGAATAGAGACAAATATCATGGGGTTTGCAGCTAGGAACAACCTGGATCAGGCTACACCCCTATGATCAGACTGAATAGAGACAAATATCATGGGGTTGGCAGCTAGGAACAGCCTGGAGGAGGCTACTCCCCTATTATCAGACTGAATAGAGACAAATATCATGAGGCGGGCAGCTAGGAACAGCCTGGAGAAGGCTACCCCCCTATTATCAGACTGAATAGAGACAAATATCATGGGGTGGACAGCTAGGAACAGCCTGGAGGAGGCTACACCCCTATTATCAGACTGAATAGAGACAAATATCATGGGGTGGGCAGCTAGGAACAGCCTGGAGGAGGCTACACCCCTATTATCAGACTGAATAGAGACAAATATCATGGGGTGGGCAGCTAGGAACAGCCTGGAGGAGGCTACACCACTATTATCGGACTGAATAGAGACAAATATCATGGGGTGGGCAGCTAGGAACAGCCTGGAGGAGGCTACACCCCTATTATCGGACTGAATAGAGCCAAATATCATGGGGTGGGCAGCTAGGAACAGCCTGGAGGAGGCTACACCTCTATTATCAGACTGAATAGAGAAAAATATCATGGGGTGGGCAGCTAGGAACAGCCTGGAGGAGGCTACACCCCTATTATCAGACTGAATAGAGACAAATATCACGGGGTTGTCAGCTAGGAACAGCCTGGAGCAGGCTACAACCCTATTATCGGACTGAATAGAGACAAATATCATGGGCTTGGCAGCCAGGAAAATCCTGGAGCAGGCTACACCCCTATTATCAGACTGAATAGAGACAAATATCATGGGGTGGACAGCCAGGAGCTGCCTGGAGAAGGCTACACTCCTATTATCAGACTGAATAGAGACAAATATCATGGGGTGGACAGCCAGGAACAGCCTGGAGAAGGCTACACCCCTATTATCGGACAAAATAGAGAAAAATATCATGGGGTTGGCGGCTAGGATCAACCTGGAGCAGGCTACTCCCCTATTATCAGACTGAATAGAGACAAATATCATGGGGTTGGCAGCTAGGAACAGCCTGGAGCAGGCTACTCCCCTATTATCAGACTAAATAGAGACAAATATCATGGGGCGAGCAGCTTGGAACAGCCTGGAGGAGGCTACACCCTTATTATCAGACTGAATAGAGACAAATATCATGGGTGGGCAGCTAGGAACATCCTGGATTAGGCTACTCCTCTATTTTCGGACTGAATAGAGACAAATATCATGGGGTTGGCAGCAAAGAACAACCTGGAGCAGGCTACACCCCTATTATCGGACTGAATAGAGACAAATATCATGGTGCGGGCAGCCAGGAACAGCCTAGAGCAGGCTACTCCCCTATTATCAGACTGAATAGAGACAAATATCATGGGGTGGGCAGCTAGGAACAGCCTGGAGGAGGCTACACCCCTATTATCAGACTGAATAGAGACAAATATCATGGGGTGAGCAGCTAGGAACAGCCTGGACGAGGCTACACCCCTATTATCAGACTGAATAGAGACAAATATCATCGGGTGGGCAGCTAGGAACAGCCTGGAGGAGGCTACACCCCTATTATCAGACTGAATAGAGACAAATATCATGGGGTGGGCAGCTAGGAACAGCATGGAGGAGGGTACACACCTATTATCGGACTGAATAGAGACAAATATCATGGGGTGGGCAGCTAGGAACAGTCTGGAGAAGGCTAAACCCCTATTATCAGACTGAATAGAGACAAATATCATGGGTGGGCAGCCAGGAACATCCTGGAGAAGGCTACTCCTCTATTATCAGACTGAAGAGACAAATATCATGGGGCGGGCAGCCAGGAACATCCTGGGGCAGGCTACACCCCTATTATCAGACTGAATAGAGACAGGTATCATGGGGTGGGCAGCTAGGAACAGCCTGGAGCAGGCTACTCCAGTATTATCAGACTGAATAGAGACAAATATCATGGGGTTGTCAGCTAGGAACAGCCTGGAGCAGGCTACACCCCTATTATCGGACTGAATAGAGACAAATACCATGGGGTGGGCAGCCAGGAACATCCTGGAGCAGGCTACAACCCAATTATCGGACTGAAGAGACAAATATCATGGGGCGGACAGCCAGGAACATCCTGGAGCAGGCTACACCCCAATTATCGGACTGAAGAGACAAATATCATGAGGCGGGCAGCCAGGAACATACTGGAGCCGGCTACACCCCCTATTATCGGACTGAATAGAGACAAATATCATGAGGCGGGCAGCCAGGAACATACTGGAGCAGGCTACTCCCCCTATTATCAGACTGAATAGAGACAAATATCATGGGGTGGACAGCTAGGAACAGCCTGGAGGAGGCTACACTCCTATTATCAGACTGAATAGAGACAAATATCATGGGGTGGACAGCCAGGAACTGCCTGGAGAAGGCTACACTCCTGTTATCAGACTGAATAGAGACAAATATCATGGGGTGGACAGCTAGGAACAGCCTGAAGCAGGCTACACCCCTATAATCAGACTGAATAGAGACAAATATCATGGGGCACGCAGCTAGGAACAGCCTGGAGGAGGCTACACCCCTATTAACAGACTGAATAAAGACAAATATCATGGGGTGAGCAGCTAGGAACAGCCTGGAGGAGGCTACTCCCCTATTATCAGACTGAATAGAGACAAATATCATGGGGTGGGCAGCTAGGAACAGCCTGGAGGAGGCTACTCCCCTATTATCAGACTGAATAGAGACAAATATCATGGGGTGGGCAGCTAGGAACAGCCTGGAGGAGGCTACGCCCCTATTATCAGACTGAATAGAGACAAATATCATGGGGTGGGCAGCTAGGAATAGCATGGAGGAGGCTACACCTCTATTATCAGACTGAATAGAGACAAATATCATGGGGTCGGCAGCTAGGAACAGTCTGGAGAAGGCTACACCCCTATTATCAGACTGAATAGAGACAAATGTCATGGGGCGGGCAGCTAGAAACAACATGGAGTAGGCTTCACCCCTATTATCAGACTGAATAGAGACAAATATCATGGGGTGGGCAGCCAGGAACAACCTGGAGAAGGCTACACCCCTATTATCAGACTGAATAGAGACAAATGTCATGGGGCAGGCAGCTAGGAACAACATGGAGTTGGCTACTCCCCTATTATCAGACTGAATAGAGACAAATATCATGGGTGGGCAGCCAGGAACATCCTGGAGAAGGCTACTCCCCAATTATCAGACTGAATAGAGACAGGTATCATGGGGTGGGCAGCTAGGAACAGCCTGGAGGAGGCTACTCACCTATTATCAGACTGAATAGAGACAAATATCATGGGGTGGGCAGCTAGGAACAGCTTTGAGGAGGCTACTCCCCTATTATCAGACTGAATAGAGACAAATATCATGGGGTGGGCAGCCAGGAACATCCTGGAGCAGGCTACACCCCTATTATCGGACTGAATAGAGACAAATATCATGGGTCGGGCGGCCAGGAACAGCCTGGAGAAGGCTACACCTCTATTATCGGACTGAATGGAGACAAATATCATGGAGTGGGCATCTAGGAACAGACTGGAGCAGGCTATACCCCTATTATCAGACTGAATAGAGACAAATATCATGGGGTTGGCAGCAAGGAACAACCTGGAGCAGGCTACACCCCTATTATCGGACTGAATAGAGACAAATATCATGGGGTGGGCAGCTAGGAACAGCCTGGAGGAGGCTACACCCCTATTATCAGACTGAATAGAGACAAATATCATGGGGTTGTCAGCTAGGAACAGCCTGCATCAGGCTACACCCCTATTATCAGACTGAATAGAGACAAATATCATGGGGTGGCAGCCAGGAACATCCTGGAGTTGGCTACAACCCAATCATCGGACTGAAGAGACAAATATCATGAGGCGGGCAGCCAGGAACATACTGGAGCAGGCTACACCCCCTATTATCAGACTGAATAGAGACAAATATCATGGGGTGGACAGCCAGGAACAGACTGGAGAAGGCTACACTCCTGTTATCAGACTGAATAGAGACAAATATCATGGGGTGGAAAGCCAGGAACAGCCTGGAGAAGGCTACACTCCTATTATCAGACTGAATAGAGATAAATATCATGGGGTGGACAGTCCGTAACAGCCTGGAGAAGGCTGCACCCCTATTATCGGACAGAATAGATACAAATATCATGGGGTTGGCAGCAAGGATCAACCTGGAGCAGGCTACTCCCCTATTATCAGACTGAATAGAGACAAATATCATGGGGTTGGCAGCTAGGAAAAGACTGGAGCAGGCTACTCCCCTATTATCGGACTGAATGTAGACAAATATCATGGGGTGAGCAGCTAGGAACAGTCTGGAGAAGGCTACACCCCTATTATCAGACTGAATAGAGACAAATATCATGGGGTTGGCAGCTAGGAACAGCCTGGAGAAGGCTACACCCCTATTATCAGACTGAATAGAGACAAATATCATGGGGTTGGCTGCTAGGAACAGCCTGGAGCAGGCTACACTCCTATTATCGGACTGAATAGAGACAAATATCATGGGGTTGTCAGCTAGGAACATCTTGATGTAGGCTACACCCCTATTATCGGACTGAATAGAGACAAATATCATGGGGTTGTCAGCTAGGAACATCTTGATGCAGGCTACACGCCTATTATCAGACTGAATAGAGACAAATATTATGGGGTGGGCAGCCAGGAACAGCCTGGAGCAGGCTATTCCCCTATTATCAGACTGAATAGAGACAAATATCATGAGGGGGGCAGCAAGGAACATCCTGGAGCAGGCTAAAACCCAATTATCGGACTGAACAGACAAATATCATGAGGCGGGCAGCCTGGAACATCCTGGAGCAGGCTGCACCCCAATTATCGGACTGAAGAGACAAATATCATGAGGCGGGCAGCCAGGAACATCCTAGAGCAGGCTACACCCCCTATTATCGGACTGAATAGAGACAAATATTATGGGGTGGGCAGCCAGGAACTGCCTGGAGAAGGCTACATTCCTATTATCAGACTGAATAGAGACAAATATCATGGGGTGGACAGCTAGGAACATCCTGGAGAAGGCTACACCCCTATTATCAGACTGAATAGAGACAAATATCATGGGGTGGACAGCCAGGAACAGCCTGGAGATGGCTACACTCCTATTATCAGACTGAATAGAGACAAATGTCATGGGGTGGACAGCCAGGAACAGCCTGGAGAAGGCTACACTCCTATTATCAGACTGAATAGAGACAAATATCATGGGGTTGGCAGCTAGAAACAGCCTGGAGAAGGCTACACCCCTATTATCAGACTGAATAGAGACAAATATCATGGGGTTGGCTGCTAGGAACAGCCTGGAGCAGGCTACACCCTTATTATCAGACTGAATAGAGACAAATATCATGGGTGGGCAGCCAGGAACATCCTGGAGAAGGCTACTCCTCTATTATCGGACTGAATAGAGACAAATATTATGGGGTGGGCAGCCAGGAACAGCCTGGAGAAGGCTACACTCCTATTATCAGACTGAATAGAGAGAAATATCATGGGGTTGGCAGCTAGGAACAGCCTGGAGAAGGCTACACCCCTATTATCAGACTGAATAGAGACAAATATCATGGTGTTGGCTGCTAGGAACAGCCTGGAGCAGGCTACACCCTTATTATCAGACTGAATAGAGACAAATATCATGGGTGGGCAGCCAGGAACATCCTGGAGAAGGCTACTCCTCTATTATCGGACTGAATAGAGACGAATATCATGGGGCGTGCAGCCAGGAACAACCTGGAGCAGGCTGCACCCCTATTATCAGACTGAATAGAGACAAATATCATGGGGTTGTCAGCTAGGAACATCTTGATGCAGGCTACACGCCTATTATCAGACTGAATAGAGACAAATATTATGGGGTGGGCAGCTAGGAACAGCCTGGATCAGGCTATTCCCCTATTATCAGACTGAATAGAGACAAATATCATGAGGCGGGCAGCAAGGAACATCCTGGATCAGGCTACAACCCAATTATCGGACTGAAGAGACAAATATCATGAGGCGGGCAGCCAGGAACATCCTAGAGCAGGCTACACCCCCTATTATCGGACTGAATAGAGACAAATATTATGGGGTGGGCAGCCAGGAACAGCCTGGAGAAGGCTACACTCCTATTATCAGACTGAATAGAGACAAATATCATGGGGTGGACAGCTAGGAACAGACTGGAGAAGGCTACACTCCTATTATCAGACTGAATAGAGACAAATATCATGGGGTGGACAGCCAGGAACAGCCTGGAGATGGCTACACTCCCATTATCAGACTGAATAGAGACAAATATCATGGGGTGGACAGCCAGGAACAGCCTGGAGATGGCTACACTCCCATTATCAGACTGAATAGAGACAAATATCATGGGGTGTACAGCCAGGAACAGCCTGGAGATCGCTACACTCCTATTATCAGACTGAATAGAGACAAACATCATGGGGTGGACAGCCAGGAACAGCCTGCAGATGGCTACACTCCTATTATCAGACTGAATAGAGACAAATATCATGGATTTGGCAGCCAGGAACAGACTGGAGAAGGCTACACTCCTATTATCAGACTGAATAGAGACAAATATCATGTGGTGGACAGCCAGGAACAGGCTGGAGAAGGCTACACTCCTATTATCATACAGAATAGAGACAAATATTATGGGGTCGACAGCCAGGAACAACCTGGAGCAGGCTACACCCCTATTATCAGACTGAATAGAGACAAATATCATGGGGTTGGCAGCTAGGAACAGCCTGGAGAAGGCTACTCCCCTATTATCAGACTGAATAGAGACAAATATCATGGGGTTGGCAGCTAGAAACAGCCTGGAGCTGGCTACTCCCCTATTTTCTGTCTGAATAGAGACAAATATCATGGGGTGGACAGCTAGGAACAGCCTGGAGTAGGCTACTCCTCTATTATCAGACTGAATAGAGACAAATATCATGGGGCGGGCAGCCAGGAACAACCTGGAGCAGGCTACTCCACTATTATCAGACTGAATAGAGACAAATATCATGGGGCGGGCAGCCAGGAACAGCCTGGAGAAGGCTACACCCCTATTATCGGACTGAATAGAGACTAATATCATGGGGTTGGCAGCTAAGAACAACCTGGAGCAGGCTACACCCCTATTATCAGACTGAATAGAGACAAATATCATGGTGTTGGCAGCTAGGAACAGCCTGGAGCAGGCTACTCCCCTATTATCAGACTGAATAGAGACAAATATCATGGGGCGGGCAGCCAGGAACAACCTGGAGCAGGCTACTCCACTATTATCAGACTGAATAGAGACAAATATCATGGGGCGGGCAGCCAGGAACAGCCTGGAGAAGGCTACACCCCTATTATCGGACTGAATAGAGACAAATATCATGGGGTTGGCAGCTAAGAACAACCTGGAGCAGGCTACACCCCTATTATCAGACTAAATAGAGACAAATATCATGGGGTTGGCAGCTAGGAACAGCCTGCAGCAGGCTACTCCCCTATTATCAGACTGAATAGAGACAAATATCATGGGGCGGACAGCCAGGAATATCCTGGAGCAGGCTACACCCCTATTATCGGACTGAATAGACACAAATATCATGGGGCGGACAGCCTGGAACAGCCTGGAGCAGGCTACACCCCTATTATCAGACTGAATAGAGACAAATATCATGGGGTTGGCAGCTAGGAACAACCTGGAACAGGCTACACCCCTATTATCAGACTGCATAGAGACAAATATCATGGGGTGGGCAGCTAGGAACAGCCTGGAGCAGGCTACACCCCTATTGTCAGACTGAATAGAGACAAATATCATGGGGTGGACAGCCAGGAACAGCCTGGAGCAGGCTACACCCCTATTATCAGACTGAATAGAGACAAATATCATGGGGTTGGCAGCTAGGTAGAGCCTTGAGCAGGCTACACCCCTATTATCAGACTGAATAGAGACAAATATCATGGGTTGCGCAGCTAGGAACAGCCTGGAGCAGGCTACACCCCTATTGTCAGACTGAATAGAGACAAATATCATGGGGCAGGCAGCCAGGAACATCCTGGAGCCGGCTACACCCTTATTATTGGACTGAATAGAGACAAATATCATGGGGCGGGCAGCCATGAACATCCTGGAGCAGGCTACACCCCTATTATCAGACTGAATAGAGACAAATTTCATGGGGTTGGCAGCTAGGAACAACCTGGAACAGGCTACTCCCCTATTATCAGATTGAATAGAGACAAATGTCATGGGGTGGGCAGCTAGGAACAGCCTGGAGCAGGCTACACCCCTATTATCGGACTGAATAGAGACAAATATCATGGGGCGGGCAGTTAGGAACAACCTGGAGGAGGCTACTGCCCTATTATTATACTGAATACAGACAAATATCATGGGGTGGGCAGCTAGGAACAGCCTGGAGCAGGCTACTCCCCTATTATCAGACTGAATAGAGACAAATATCATGGGGTGGGCAGCTAGGAACAGTCTGGAGCAGGCTACACCCCTATTATCAGACAGAATAGAGACAAATATCATGGGGTGGGCAGCCAGGAACATCCTGGAGCAGGCTACACCCCTATTATCGGACTGAATAGAGAAAAATATCATGGGGTGGACAGCCAGGAACAGCCTGGAGCAGGCTACACCCCTATTATCAGACTGAATAGAGACAAATATCATGGGGTGCGCAGCTAGGAACAGCCTGGAGCAGGCTACACCCCTATTATCAGACTGAATAGAGACAAATATCATGGGGCAAGCAGCCAGGAACATCGTGGAGCAGGCTACACCCCTATTGTCGGACTGAATAGAGACAAATATCATGGGGCGGGCAGCCAGGAACATCCTGGAGCAGGCTACACCCCTATTATCAGACTGAATAGAGACAAATATCATGGGGTTGGCAGCTAGGAACAACCTGGAACAGGCTACTCCCCTATTATCAGACTGAATAGAGACAAATGTCATGGGGTGGGCAGCTAGGAACAGCCTGGAGCAGGCTACACCCCTATAATCAGACTGAATAGAGACAAATATCATGGGGCGGGCAGCTAGGAACAGCCTGGAGGAAGCTACACCCCTATTATCGGACTGAATAGAGACTAATATCATGGGGCGGGCAGCTAGGAACAACCTGAAGGAGGCTACACCCCTATTATCAGACTGAATAGAGACAAATATCATGGGGTGGGCAGCTAGGAACAGCCTGGAGGAGGCTACACCCCTATTATCAGACTGAATAGAGACAAATATGATGGGGTGGGCAGCTAGGAACAGCCTGGAGCAGGCTACTCCCCTATTATCAGACTGAATAGAGACAAATATCATGGGGTGGGCAGCTAGGAACAGCCTGGAGGAGGCTACTCTCCTATTATCGGACTGAATAGAGACAAATATCATGGGGCGGGCAGCCAGGAACAGCCTGGAGCAGGCTACTCCCCTATTATCAGACTGAATAGAGACAAATATCATGGGGTGGACAGCTAGGAACAGCCTGGAGGAGGCTACACCCCTATTATCAGACTGAATAGAGACAAATATCATGGGTTGGGCAGCTAGAACAGCCTGGAGGAGGCTACACCCCTATTATCGGACTGAATAGAGACAAATATTATGGGGTGGGCAGCCAGGAACAGTCTGGAGAAGGCTACTCCCCTATTATCTGTCTGAATAGAGACAAATATCATGGGGTGGGCAGCTAGGAACAGCCTGGAGCAGGCTACTCCTCTATTACCAGACTGAATAGAGACAAATATCATGGGGCGGGCAGCCAGGAACAACCTGGAGTAGGCTACTCCTCTATTATCAGACTGAATTGAGACAAATATCATGGGGTGGGCAGCCTGGAGAAGGCTACACTCCTATTATCAGACTGAATAGAGACAAATATCATGGGGTGGACAGCCAGGAACAGCCTGGAGCAGGCTACACCCCTATTATCAGACTGAATAGAGACAAATATCATGGGGTTGGCCGCCAGGAACAGCTTGGAGAAGGCTACACTCCTATTATCAGACTGAATAGAGACAAATATCATGGGGTGGGCAGCCAGGAACAGCCTGGAGAAGGCTCCACCCTTATTATCAGACTGAATAGAGACAAATATCATGGGGTGGGCAGCCAGGAACAACCTGGAGCAGGCTACACCCCTATTATCAGACTGAGTAGGGACAAATATCATGGGGTTGGCAGCTAGGAACAACATGGAGCAAGCTACTCCCCTATTATCAGACTGAATAGAGACAAATATCATGGAGTTGGCAGCCAGGAACAGCCTGGAGAAGGCTACACCCCTATTATCAGACTGAATAGAGACAAATATCATGGGGTTGGCAGCCAGGAACAGCCTGGAGAAGGCTACACTCCTATTATCAGACTGAATAGAGACAAATATCATGTGGTGGACAGCCAGGAACAACCTGGAACAGGCTACACCCCTATTATCAGACTTAATAGAGACAAATATCATGGGGTTGGCAGCTAGGAACAGCCTGGAGAAGGCTACTCCCCTATTATCAGACTGAATAGAGACAAATATCATGGGGTTGGCAGCTAGGAACAGCCTGGAGCTGGCTACTCCCATATTATCTGTCTGAATAGAGACAAATATCATGGGGTGGGCAGCTAGGAACAGCCTGGAGTAGGCTACACCCTTATTATCAGACTGAATAGAGACAAATATCATGGGGTGGGCAGCCAGGAACAACCTGGAGCAGGCTACACCCCTAATATCAGACTGAGTAGAGACAAATATCATGGGGTTGGCAGCTAGGAACAACCTGGAGCAGGCTACTCCCCTATTATCAGACTGAATAGAGACAAATATCATGGAGTTGGCAGCCAGGAACAGCCTGGAGAAGGCTACACCCCTATTATCAGACTGAATAGAGACAAATATCATGGGGTTGGCAGCCAGGAACAGCCTGGAGAAGGCTACACTCCTATTATCAGACTGAATAGAGACATATATCATGTGGTGGACAGCCAGGAACAACCTGGAACAGGCTACACCCCTATTATCAGACTGAATAGAGACAAATATCATGGGGTTGGCAGATAGGAACAGCCTGGAGAAGGCTACTCCCCTATTATCAGACTGAATAGAGACAAATATCATGGGGTTGGCAGCTAGGAACAGCCTGGAGCTGGCTACTCCCCTATTATCTGTCTGAATAGAGACAAATATCATGGGGTGGGCAGCTAGGAACAGCCTGGAGTAGGCTACTCCTCTATTATCAGACTGAATAGAGACAAATATCATGGGGTTGGCAGCTAGGAACAGCCTGGAGAAGGCTACTCCCCTATTATCAGACTGAATAGAGACAAATATCATGGGGTTGGCAGCTAGGAACAGCCTGGAGCTGGCTACTCCCCTATTATCTGTCTGAATAGAGACAAATATCATGGGGTGGGCAGCCAGGAACAGCCTGGAGAAGGCTACACCCCTATTATCGGACTGAATAGAGACAAATATCATGGGGTGGACAGCCAGGAACAGCCTGGAGCAGGCTACACCCCTATTATCAGACTGAATAGAGACAAATATCATGGGGTTGGCAGCTAAGAACAACCTGGAGCAGGCTACAACCCTATTATCAGACTGAATAGACACAAATATCATGGGGTTGGCAGCTAGGAACAGCCTGGAGCAGGCTACTCCCCTATTATGAGACTGAAGAGAGACAAATATTATGGGGCAGGCAGCGAGAAACAGCCTGGAGGAGGCTACACCCCTATTATCAGACTGAATAGAGACAAATATCATGGGGTTGGCAGCCAGGAACAGCCTGCAGAAGGCTACACTCCTATTATCAGACTGAAAAGAGACAAATATCATGTGGTGGACAGCCAGGAACAGCCTGGAGCTGGCTACTCCCCTATTATCAGACTGAATAGAGACAAATATCATGTGATGGACAGCCAGGAACAGGCTGGAGAAGGCTACACTCCTATTATCAGACTGAATAGAGACAAATATCATGGGGTGGGCAGCTAGTCACAGCCTGGAGCAGGCTACACCCCTATTATCAGACTGAATAGAGACAAATATCATGGGGTGGGCAGCCAGGAACATCCTGGAGCAGGCTACACCCCTATTATCGGACTGAATAGAGACAAATATCATGGGGCGGGCAGCCAGGAACAGGCTGCACCCCTATTATCAGACTGAATAGAGTCAAATATCATGGGGTGGGCAGCCAGGAACAGCCTGGAGAAGGCTACACCCCTATTATCAGACTGAATAGAGACAAATATCATGGGTTGGGCAGCTAGGAACAGTCTGGAGGAGGGTACACCCCTATTATCGGACTGAATGGAGACAAATATCATGGGGTGGGCAGCCAGGAACAGCCTGGAGAAGGCTACACCCCTATTATCAGACTGAATAGAGACAAATATCATGGGGTGGGCAGCTAGGAACAGCCTGGAGGAGGCTTCTCCCCTATTATCAGACTGAATAGAGACAAATATCATGGGGTGGGCAGCTAGGAACAGCCTGGAGGAGGCTACACCCCTATTATCAGACTGAATAGAGACAAATATCATGGGGTTGGCAGCTAGGAACAGCCTGGAGCAGGCTACTCCCCTATTATCTGTCTGAATAGAGACAAATATCATGGGGTTGGCAGCTAGGAACAACCTGGAGCAGGCTACACCCCTATTATCAGACTGAATAGAGACAAATATCATGGGGTGGGCAGCTAGGAACAGCCTGGAGGAGGCTACTCCCCTATTATCAGACTGAATAGAGACAAATATCATGGGGTGGGCAGCTAGGAACAGCCTGGAGGAGGCTACTCCCCTATTATCAGACTGAATAGAGACAAATATCATGGGGCGGACAGCCTGGAACAGCCTGGAGCTGGCTACACCCCTATTAGCAGACTGAATAGAGACAAATATCATGGGGCGGGCAGCCAGGAACAGCCTGGAGCAGGCTACTCCCCTATTATCAGACTGAATAGAGTCAAATATCATGGGGTTGGCAGCTAGGAACAGCCTGGAGCAGGCTACTCCCCTATTATCAGACTGAATAGAGACAAATATCATGGGGTGGGCAGCTAGGAACAGCCTGGAGGAGGCTTCACCCCTATTATCAGACTGAATAGAGACAAATATCATGGGTTGGGCAGCTAGAACAGCCTGGAGGAGGCCACACCCCTATTATCGGACTGAATAGAGACAAATATTATGGGGTGGGCAGCCAGGAACAGCCTGGAGAAGGCTACTCCCCTATTATCTGTCTGAATAGAGACAAATATCATGGGGTGGGCAGCTAGGAACAGCCTGGAGCAGGCTACTCCTCTATTACCAGACTGAATAGAGACAAATATCATGGGGCGGGCAGCCAGGAACAACCTGGAGTAGGCTACTCCTCTATTATCAGACTGAATTGAGACAAATATCATGGGGTGGGCAGCCTGGAGAAGGCTACACTCCTATTATCAGACTGAATAGAGACAAATATCATGGGGTGGACAGCCAGGAACAGCCTGGAGCAGGCTAAACCCCTATTATCAGACTGAATAGAGACAAATATCATGGGGTTGGCCGCCAGGAACAGCTTGGAGAAGGCTACACTCCTATTATCAGACTGAATAGAGACAAATATCATGGGGTGGGCAGCCAGGAACAGCCTGGAGAAGGCTCCACCCTTATTATCAGACTGAATAGAGACAAATATCATGGGGTGGGCAGCCAGGAACAACCTGGAGCAGGCTACACCCCTATTATCAGACTGAGTAGAGACAAATATCATGGGGTTGGCAGCTAGGAACAACCTGGAGCAGGCTACTCCCCTATTATCAGACTGAATAGAGACAAATATCATGGAGTTGGCAGCCAGGAACAGCCTGGAGAAGGCTACACCCCTATTATCAGACTGAATAGAGACAAATATCATGGGGTTGGCAGCCAGGAACAGCCTGGAGAAGGCTACACTCCTATTATCAGACTGAATAGAGACAAATATCATGTGGTGGACAGCCAGGAACAACCTGGAACAGGCTACACCCCTATTATCAGACTGAATAGAGACAAATATCATGGGGTTGGCAGCTAGGAACAGCCTGGAGAAGGCTACTCCCCTATTATCAGACTGAATAGAGACAAATATCATGGGGTTGGCAGCTAGGAATAGCCTGGAGCTGGCTACTCCCATATTATCTGTCTGAATAGAGACAAATATCATGGGGTGGGCAGCTAGGAACAGCCTGGAGTAGGCTACACCCTTATTATCAGACTGAATAGAGACAAATATCATGGGGTGGGCAGCCAGAAACAACCTGGAGCAGGCTACACCCCTATTATCAGACTGAGTAGAGACAAATATGGGGTTGGCAGCTAGGAACAACCTGGAGCAGGCTACTCCCCTATTATCAGACTGAATAGAGACAAATATCATGGAGTTGGCAGCCAGGAACAGCCTGGAGAAGGCTACACCCCTATTATCAGACTGAATAGAGACAAATATCATGGGGTTGGCAGCCAGGAACAGCCTGGAGAAGGCTACACTCCTATTATCAGACTGAATAGAGACATATATCATGTGGTGGACAGCCAGGAATAACCTGGAACAGGCTACACCCCTATTATCAGACTGAATAGAGACAAATATCATGGGGTTGGCAGATAGGAACAGCCTGGAGAAGGCTACTCCCCTATTATCAGACTGAATAGAGACAAATATCATGGGGCGGGCAGCTAGGAACAGCCTGGAGTAGGCTACTCCTCTATTATCAGACTGAATAGAGACAAATATCATGGGGTTGGCAGCGAGGAACAGCCTGGAGAAGGCTACTCCCCTATTATCAGACTGAATAGAGACAAATATCATGGGGTTGGCAGCTAGGAACAGCCTTGAGCTGGCTACTCCCCTATTATCTGTCTGAATAGAGACAAATATCATAGGGTGGGCAGCCAGGAACAACCTGGAGAAGGCTACACCCCTATTATCGGACTGAATAGAGACAAATATCATGGGGCGGGCAGCCAGGAACAATCTGGAGCAGGCTACTCCCCTATTATCAGACTGAATAGAGACAAATATCATGGGGTTGGCAGCTAGGAACAGCCTGGAGAAGGCTACACCCCTATTATCGGACTGAATAGAGACAAATATCATGGGGTGGACAGCCAGGAACAGCCTGGAGCAGGCTACACCCCTATTATCAGACTGAATAGAGACAAATATCATGGGGTTGGCAGCTAAGAACAACCTGGAGCAGGCTACAACCCTATTATCAGACTGAATAGACACAAATATCATGGGGTTGGCAGCTAGGAACAGCCTGGAGCAGGCTACTCCCCTATTATCAGACTGAAGAGAGACAAATATTATGGGGCAGGCAGCCAGAAACAGCCTGGAGGAGGCTACACCCCTATTATCAGACTGAATAGAGACAAATATCATGGGGTTGGCAGCCAGGAACAGCCTGCAGAAGGCTACACTCCTATTATCAGACTGAATAGAGACAAATATCATGTGGTGGACAGCCAGGAACAGCCTGGAGCTGGCTACTCCCCTATTATCAGACTGAATAGAGACAAATATCATGTGATGGACAGCCAGGAACAGGCTGGAGAAGGCTACACTCCTATTATCAGACTGAATAGAGACAAATATCATGGGGTGGGCAGCTAGTCACAGCCTGGAGCAGGCTACACCCCTATTATCAGACTGAATAGAGACAAATATCATGGGGTGGGCAGCCAGGAACATCCTGGAGCAGGCTGCACCCCTATTATCGGACTGAATAGAGACAAATATCATGGGGCGGGCAGCCAGGAACAGCCTGGAGCAGGCTGCACCCCTATTATTGGACTGAATAGAGTCAAATATCATGGGGTGGGCAGCCAGGAACAGCCTGGAGAAGGCTACACCCCTATTATCAGACTGAATAGAGACAAATATCATGGGTTGGGCAGCTAGGAACAGTCTGGAGGAGGGTACACCCCTATTATCGGACTGAATGGAGACAAATATCATGGGGTGGGCAGCCAGGAACAGCCTGGAGAAGGCTACACCCCTATTATCAGACTGAATAGAGACAAATATCATGGGGTGGGCAGCTAGGAACAGCCTGGAGGAGGCTTCTCCCCTATTATCAGACTGAATAGAGACAAATATCATGGGGTGGGCAGCTAGGAACAGCCTGGAGGAGGCTACACCCCTATTATCAGACTGAATAGAGACAAATATCATGGGGTTGGCAGCTAGGAACAGCCTGGAGCAGGCTACTCCCCTATTATCTGTCTGAATAGAGACAAATATCATGGGGTTGGCAGCTAGGAACAACCTGGAGCAGGCTACACCCCTATTATCAGACTGAATAGAGACAAATATCATGGGGTGGGCAGCTAGGAACAGCCTGGAGGAGGCTACTCCCCTATTATCAGACTGATTAGAGACAAATATCATGGGGTGGGCAGCTAGGAACAGCCTGGAGGAGGCTACTCCCCTATTATCAGACTGAATAGAGACAAATATCATGGGGCGGACAGCCTGGAACAGCCTGGAGCTGGCTACACCCCTATTAGCAGACTGAATAGAGACAAATATCATGGGGCGGGCAGCCAGGAACAGCCTGGAGCAGGCTACTCCCCTATTATCAGACTGAATAGAGTCAAATATCATGGGGTTGGCAGCTAGGAACAGCCTGGAGCAGGCTACTCCCCTATTATCAGACTGAATAGAGACAAATATCATGGGGTTGGCAGCTAGGAACAGCCTGGAGCAGGCTACTCCTCTATTATCAGACTGAATTAAGACAAATATCATGGGGTTGGCAGCCAGGAACAGCCTGGAGAAGGCTACACTCCTATTATCTGACTGAATAGAGACAAATATCATGGGGTGGATTACCAGGAACAGGCTGGAGAAGGCTACACTCCTATTATCAGACAGAATAGAGACAAATATCATGGGGTGGACAGCCAGGAACAACCTGAAGAAGGCTACTCCTCTATTATCAGACTGAATAGAGACAAATATCATGGGGCGGGCAGCCAGGAATAGCCTGGAGAAGGCTACACCCCTATTATCGGACTGAATAGAGACAAATATCATGGGGCGGGCAGCTAGGAACAACCTGGAGGAGGCTACACCCCTATTATCAGACTGAATAGAGACAAATATCATGGGGCGGGCAGCCAGGAACAGCCTGGAGCAGGCTACTCCCCTATTATCAGACTGAATAGAGACAAATATCATGGGGTTGGCAGCCAGGAACATCCTGGAGCAGGCTACACCCCTATTATCAGACTGAATAGAGACAAATATCATGGGGCGGGCAGCCAGGAACATCCTGGAGCAGGCTATACCCCTATTATCAGACTGAATAGAGACAAATGTCATGGGGTGGGCAGCTAGGAACAGCCTGGAGGAGGCTACACCCCTATTATCAGACTGAATAGAGACAAATATCATGCGGTGGATTACCAGGAATAGGCTGGAGAAGGCTACACTCCTATTATCAGACAGAATAGAGACAAATATCATGGGGTGGACAGCCAGGAACAACCTGGAGAAGGCTACTCCTCTATTATCAGACTGAATAGAGACAAATATCATGGGGTTGGCAGCTAGGAACAGCCTGGAGATGGCTACTCCCCTATTATCAGACTGAAAAGAGACAAATATCATGGGGTTGGCAGCTAGGAACAGCCTGGAGCTGGCTACTCCCCTATTATCTGTCTGAAAAGAGACAAATATCATGGGGTAAGCAGCTAGGAACAGCCTGAAGCAGGCTACTCCTCTATTATCAGACTGAATAGAGACAAATATCATGGGGTGGGCAGCCAGGAACAGCCTGGAGAAGGCTACACCCCTATTATCGGACTGAATAGAGACAAATATCATGGAGCGGGCAGCCAGGAACAACCTGTAGCAGGCAACACCCCTATTATCAGACTGAATAGAGACAAATATCATGGGGCGGGCAGCCAGAAACAGCCTGGAGCAGGCTACTCCCCTATTATCAGACTGAATAGAGTCAAATATCATGGGGTTGGCAGCTAGGAACAGCCTGGAGCTGGCTACACCCCTATTAGCAGACTGAATAGAGACAAATATCATGGGGCGGGCAGCCAGGAGCAGCCTGGAGCAGGCTACTCCCCTATTATCAGACTGAATAGAGTCAAATATCATGGGGTTGGCAGCTAGGAACAGCCTGGAGCAGGCTACTCCCCTATTATCAGACTGAATAGAGACAAATATCATGGGGTTGGCAGCTAGGAACAGCCTGGAGCAGGCTACTCCTCTATTATCAGACTGAATTGAGACAAATATCATGGGGTTGGCAGCCAGGAACAGCCTGGAGAAGGCTACACTCCTATTATCTGACTGAATAGAGACAAATATCATGGGGTGGATTACCAGGAACAGGCTGGAGAAGGCTACACTCCTATTATCAGACAGAATAGAGACAAATATCATGGGGTGGACAGCCAGGAACAACCTGAAGAAGGCTACTCCTCTATTATCAGACTGAATAGAGACAAATATCATGGGGCGGGCAGCCAGGAATAGCCTGGAGAAGGCTACACCCCTATTATCGGACTGAATAGAGACAAATATCATGGGGCGGGCAGCTAGGAACAACCTGGAGGAGGCTACACCCCTATTATCAGACTGAATAGAGACAAATATCATGGGGCGGGCAGCCAGGAACAGCCTGGAGCAGGCTACTCCCCTATTATCAGACTGAATAGAGACAAATATCATGGGGTTGGCAGCCAGGAGCATCCTGGAGCAGGCTACACCCCTATTATCAGACTGAATAGAGACAAATATCATGGGGCGGGCAGCCAGGAACATCCTGGAGCAGGCTATACCCCTATTATCAGACTGAATAGAGACAAATGTCATGGGGTGGGCAGCTAGGAACAGCCTGGAGGAGGCTACACCCCTATTATCAGACTGAATAGAGACAAATATCATGCGGTGGATTACCAGGAATAGGCTGGAGAAGGCTACACTCCTATTATCAGACAGAATAGAGACAAATATCATGGGGTGGACAGCCAGGAACAACCTGGAAAAGGCTACTCCTCTATTATCAGACTGAATAGAGACAAATATCATGGGGTTGGCAGCTAGGAACAGCCTGGAGATGGCTACTCCCCTATTATCAGACTGAAAAGAGACAAATATCATGGGGTTGGCAGCTAGGAACAGCCTGGAGCTGGCTACTCCCCTATTATCTGTCTGAAAAGAGACAAATATCATGGGGTGGGCAGCTAGGAACAGCCTGAAGCAGGCTACTCCTCTATTATCAGACTGAATAGAGACAAATATCATGGGGTGGGCAGCCAGGAACAGCCTGGAGAAGGCTACACCCCTATTATCGGGCTGAATAGAGACAAATATCATGGAGCGGGCAGCCAGGAACAACCTGTAGCAGGCAACACCCCTATTATCAGACTGAAGAGAGACAAATATCATGGGGCGGGCAGCCAGAAACAGCCTGGAGCAGGCTACTCCCCTATTATCAGACTGAATAGAGACAAATATCAAGGGGTTGGCAGCCAGGAACATCCTGGAGCAGGCTACACCCCTATTATCGGACTGAATAGAGACAAATATCATGGGGCGGGCAGCCAGGAACATCCTGGAGCAGGCTATACCCCTATTATCAGACTGAACAGAGACAAATATCATGGGGTTGGCAGCTAGGAACAACCTGGAGCAGGCTACACCCCTATTATCTGACTGAATAGAGACAAATATCATAGGGCGGGCAGCTAGGAACAACCTGGAGGAGGCTACACCACTATTATCAGACTGAATAGAGACAAATATCATGGGGTGTGCAGCTAGGAACAGCCTGGAGGAGGCTACACCCCTATTATCAGACTGAATAGAGACAAATGTCATGGGGTTGGCAGCTAGGAACAGCCTGGAGCAGGCTACACCCCTATTATCGGACTGAATAGAGACAAATATCATGGGTTGGGCAGCTAGAACAGCCTGGAGGAGGCTACACCCCTATTATCGGACTGAATAGAGACAAATATCATGGAGTGGGCAGCTAGGAACAGTCTGGAGGAGGCTACACCCCTATTATCGGTCTGAATAGAGACAAATATCATGGGGTGGGCAGCCAGGAACAGCCTGGAGAAGGCTACACCCCTATTATCAGACTGACTAGAGACAAATATCATGGGGTTGCAGCTAGGAACAACCTGGAGCAGGCTACTCCTCTATTATCAGACTGAATAGAGACAAATATCATGGGGCGGGCAGCCAGGAACAGCCTGGAGGAGGCTACACCCCTATTATCAGACTGAATAGAGACAAATATCATGGGGTTGGCAGCTAGGAACAGCCTGGAGCAGGCTACTCCCCTATTATCTGTCTGAATAGAGACAAATATCATGGGGTGGGCAGCTAGGAACAGCCTGGAGCAGGCTACTCCTCTATTATCAGACTGAATAGAGACAAACATCATGGGGCGGGCAGCCAGGAACAACCCGGAGTAGGCTACTCCTCTATTATCAGACTGAATAGAGACAAATATCATGGGGTGGGCAGCCAGGAACAGCCTGGAGAAGGCTACACCCCAATTATCGTACTGAATAGAGACAAATATCATGGGGTGGGCAGCTAAGAACAACCTGGAGCAGGCTACTCCCCTATTATCAGACTGAATAGAGACAAATATCATGGGGTTGGTAGCTAGGAACAGCCTGGAGCAGGCTACACCCCTATTATCAGACAGAATAGAGACAAAAATCATGGGGTTGGTAGCTAGGAACAACCTGGAGCAGGCTACACCCCTATTATCAGACTGAATAGAGACAAATATCATGGGGTGGGCAGCTAGGAACAGCCTGGAGCAGGCTACACCCCTATTATCGGACTGAATAGAGAGAAATATCATGGGACGGGCAGCCAGGAACATCCTGGAGCAGGCTACACCCCTATTATCAGACTGAATAGAGACAAATGTCATGGGGTGGGCAGCTAGGAACAGCCTGGAGCAGGCTACACCCCTATAATCAGACTGAATAGAGACAAATATCATGGGGTGGGCAGCTATGAACAACCTGGAGCAGGCTACACCCCTATTATCAGACTGAATAGAGACAAATATCATGGGGTGGGCAGCGAGGAACAGCCTGGAGGAGGCTACTCCCCTATTATCGGACTGAATAGAGACAAATATCATGGGGCGGGCAGCCAGGAACAGCCTGGAGCAGGCTGCACCCCTATTATTGGACTGAATAGAGTCAAATATCATGGGGTGGGCAGCCAGGAACAGCCTGGAGAAGGCTACACCCCTATTATCAGACTGAATAGAGACAAATATCATGGGTTGGGCAGCTAGGAACAGTCTGGAGGAGGGTACACCCCTATTATCGGACTGAATGGAGACAAATATCATGGGGTGGGCAGCCAGGAACAGCCTGGAGAAGGCTACACCCCTATTATCAGACTGAATAGAGACAAATATCATGGGGTGGGCAGCTAGGAACAGCCTGGAGGAGGCTTCTCCCCTATTATCAGACTGAATAGAGACAAATATCATGGGGTGGGCAGCTAGGAACAGCCTGGAGGAGGCTACACCCCTATTATCAGACTGAATAGAGACAAATATCATGGGGTTGGCAGCTAGGAACAGCCTGGAGCAGGCTACTCCCCTATTATCTGTCTGAATAGAGACAAATATCATGGGGTTGGCAGCTAGGAACAACCTGGAGCAGGCTACACCCCTATTATCAGACTGAATAGAGACAAATATCATGGGGTGGGCAGCTAGGAACAGCCTGGAGGAGGCTACTCCCCTATTATCAGACTGATTAGAGACAAATATCATGGGGTGGGCAGCTAGGAACAGCCTGGAGGAGGCTACTCCCCTATTATCAGACTGAATAGAGACAAATATCATGGGGCGGACAGCCTGGAACAGCCTGGAGCTGGCTACACCCCTATTAGCAGACTGAATAGAGACAAATATCATGGGGCGGGCAGCAAGGAACAGCCTGGAGCAGGCTACTCCCCTATTATCAGACTGAATAGAGTCAAATATCATGGGGTTGGCAGCTAGGAACAGCCTGGAGCAGGCTACTCCCCTATTATCAGACTGAATAGAGACAAATATCATGGGGTTGGCAGCTAGGAACAGCCTGGAGCAGGCTACTCCTCTATTATCAGACTGAATTGAGACAAATATCATGGGGTTGGCAGCCAGGAACAGCCTGGAGAAGGCTACACTCCTATTATCTGACTGAATAGAGACAAATATCATGGGGTGGATTACCAGGAACAGGCTGGAGAAGGCTACACTCCTATTATCAGACAGAATAGAGACAAATATCATGGGGTGGACAGCCAGGAACAACCTGAAGAAGGCTACTCCTCTATTATCAGACTGAATAGAGACAAATATCATGGGGCGGGCAGCCAGGAATAGCCTGGAGAAGGCTACACCCCTATTATCGGACTGAATAGAGACAAATATCATGGGGCGGGCAGCTAGGAACAACCTGGAGGAGGCTACACCCCTATTATCAGACTGAATAGAGACAAATATCATGGGGCGGGCAGCCAGGAACAGCCTGGAGCAGGCTACTCCCCTATTATCAGACTGAATAGAGACAAATATCATGGGGTTGGCAGCCAGGAACATCCTGGAGCAGGCTACACCCCTATTATCAGACTGAATAGAGACAAATATCATGGGGCGGGCAGCCAGGAACATCCTGGAGCAGGCTATACCCCTATTATCAGACTGAATAGAGACAAATGTCATGGGGTGGGCAGCTAGGAACAGCCTGGAGGAGGCTACACCCCTATTATCAGACTGAATAGAGACAAATATCATGCGGTGGATTACCAGGAATAGGCTGGAGAAGGCTACACTCCTATTATCAGACAGAATAGAGACAAATATCATGGGGTGGACAGCCAGGAACAACCTGGAGAAGGCTACTCCTCTATTATCAGACTGAATAGAGACAAATATCATGGGGTTGGCAGCTAGGAACAGCCTGGAGATGGCTACTCCCCTATTATCAGACTGAAAAGAGACAAATATCATGGGGTTGGCAGCTAGGAACAGCCTGGAGCTGGCTACTCCCCTATTATCTGTCTGAAAAGAGACAAATATCATGGGGTAAGCAGCTAGGAACAGCCTGAAGCAGGCTACTCCTCTATTATCAGACTGAATAGAGACAAATATCATGGGGTGGGCAGCCAGGAACAGCCTGGAGAAGGCTACACCCCTATTATCGGACTGAATAGAGACAAATATCATGGAGCGGGCAGCCAGGAACAACCTGTAGCAGGCAACACCCCTATTATCAGACTGAATAGAGACAAATATCATGGGGCGGGCAGCCAGAAACAGCCTGGAGCAGGCTACTCCCCTATTATCAGACTGAATAGAGTCAAATATCATGGGGTTGGCAGCTAGGAACAGCCTGGAGCTGGCTACACCCCTATTAGCAGACTGAATAGAGACAAATATCATGGGGCGGGCAGCCAGGAACAGCCTGGAGCAGGCTACTCCCCTATTATCAGACTGAATAGAGTCAAATATCATGGGGTTGGCAGCTAGGAACAGCCTGGAGCAGGCTACTCCCCTATTATCAGACTGAATAGAGACAAATATCATGGGGTTGGCAGCTAGGAACAGCCTGGAGCAGGCTACTCCTCTATTATCAGACTGAATTGAGACAAATATCATGGGGTTGGCAGCCAGGAACAGCCTGGAGAAGGCTACACTCCTATTATCTGACTGAATAGAGACAAATATCATGGGGTGGATTACCAGGAACAGGCTGGAGAAGGCTACACTCCTATTATCAGACAGAATAGAGACAAATATCATGGGGTGGACAGCCAGGAACAACCTGAAGAAGGCTACTCCTCTATTATCAGACTGAATAGAGACAAATATCATGGGGCGGGCAGCCAGGAATAGCCTGGAGAAGGCTACACCCCTATTATCGGACTGAATAGAGACAAATATCATGGGGCGGGCAGCTAGGAACAACCTGGAGGAGGCTACACCCCTATTATCAGACTGAATAGAGACAAATATCATGGGGCGGGCAGCCAGGAACAGCCTGGAGCAGGCTACTCCCCTATTATCAGACTGAATAGAGACAAATATCATGGGGTTGGCAGCCAGGAACATCCTGGAGCAGGCTACACCCCTATTATCAGACTGAATAGAGACAAATATCATGGGGCGGGCAGCCAGGAACATCCTGGAGCAGGCTATACCCCTATTATCAGACTGAATAGAGACAAATGTCATGGGGTGGGCAGCTAGGAACAGCCTGGAGGAGGCTACACCCCTATTATCAGACTGAATAGAGACAAATATCATGCGGTGGATTACCAGGAATAGGCTGGAGAAGGCTACACTCCTATTATCAGACAGAATAGAGACAAATATCATGGGGTGGACAGCCAGGAACAACCTGGAAAAGGCTACTCCTCTATTATCAGACTGAATAGAGACAAATATCATGGGGTTGGCAGCTAGGAACAGCCTGGAGATGGCTACTCCCCTATTATCAGACTGAAAAGAGACAAATATCATGGGGTTGGCAGCTAGGAACAGCCTGGAGCTGGCTACTCCCCTATTATCTGTCTGAAAAGAGACAAATATCATGGGGTGGGCAGCTAGGAACAGCCTGAAGCAGGCTACTCCTCTATTATCAGACTGAATAGAGACAAATATCATGGGGTGGGCAGCCAGGAACAGCCTGGAGAAGGCTACACCCCTATTATCGGGCTGAATAGAGACAAATATCATGGAGCGGGCAGCCAGGAACAACCTGTAGCAGGCAACACCCCTATTATCAGACTGAAGAGAGACAAATATCATGGGGCGGGCAGCCAGAAACAGCCTGGAGCAGGCTACTCCCCTATTATCAGACTGAATAGAGACAAATATCAAGGGGTTGGCAGCCAGGAACATCCTGGAGCAGGCTACACCCCTATTATCGGACTGAATAGAGACAAATATCATGGGGCGGGCAGCCAGGAACATCCTGGAGCAGGCTATACCCCTATTATCAGACTGAACAGAGACAAATATCATGGGGTTGGCAGCTAGGAACAACCTGGAGCAGGCTACACCCCTATTATCTGACTGAATAGAGACAAATATCATAGGGCGGGCAGCTAGGAACAACCTGGAGGAGGCTACACCACTATTATCAGACTGAATAGAGACAAATATCATGGGGTGTGCAGCTAGGAACAGCCTGGAGGAGGCTACACCCCTATTATCAGACTGAATAGAGACAAATGTCATGGGGTTGGCAGCTAGGAACAGCCTGGAGCAGGCTACACCCCTATTATCGGACTGAATAGAGACAAATATCATGGGTTGGGCAGCTAGAACAGCCTGGAGGAGGCTACACCCCTATTATCGGACTGAATAGAGACAAATATCATGGAGTGGGCAGCTAGGAACAGTCTGGAGGAGGCTACACCCCTATTATCGGTCTGAATAGAGACAAATATCATGGGGTGGGCAGCCAGGAACAGCCTGGAGAAGGCTACACCCCTATTATCAGACTGACTAGAGACAAATATCATGGGGTTGCAGCTAGGAACAACCTGGAGCAGGCTACTCCTCTATTATCAGACTGAATAGAGACAAATATCATGGGGCGGGCAGCCAGGAGCAGCCTGGAGCAGGCTACTCCCCTATTATCAGACTGAATAGAGTCAAATATCATGGGGTTGGCAGCTAGGAACAGCCTGGAGCAGGCTACTCCCCTATTATCAGACTGAATAGAGACAAATATCATGGGGTTGGCAGCTAGGAACAGCCTGGAGCAGGCTACTCCTCTATTATCAGACTGAATTGAGACAAATATCATGGGGTTGGCAGCCAGGAACAGCCTGGAGAAGGCTACACTCCTATTATCTGACTGAATAGAGACAAATATCATGGGGTGGATTACCAGGAACAGGCTGGAGAAGGCTACACTCCTATTATCAGACAGAATAGAGACAAATATCATGGGGTGGACAGCCAGGAACAACCTGAAGAAGGCTACTCCTCTATTATCAGACTGAATAGAGACAAATATCATGGGGCGGGCAGCCAGGAATAGCCTGGAGAAGGCTACACCCCTATTATCGGACTGAATAGAGACAAATATCATGGGGCGGGCAGCTAGGAACAACCTGGAGGAGGCTACACCCCTATTATCAGACTGAATAGAGACAAATATCATGGGGCGGGCAGCCAGGAACAGCCTGGAGCAGGCTACTCCCCTATTATCAGACTGAATAGAGACAAATATCATGGGGTTGGCAGCCAGGAACATCCTGGAGCAGGCTACACCCCTATTATCAGACTGAATAGAGACAAATATCATGGGGCGGGCAGCCAGGAACATCCTGGAGCAGGCTATACCCCTATTATCAGACTGAATAGAGACAAATGTCATGGGGTGGGCAGCTAGGAAGAGCCTGGAGGAGGCTACACCCCTATTATCAGACTGAATAGAGACAAATATCATGCGGTGGATTACCAGGAATAGGCTGGAGAAGGCTACACTCCTATTATCAGACAGAATAGAGACAAATATCATGGGGTGGACAGCCAGGAACAACCTGGAAAAGGCTACTCCTCTATTATCAGACTGAATAGAGACAAATATCATGGGGTTGGCAGCTAGGAACAGCCTGGAGATGGCTACTCCCCTATTATCAGACTGAAAAGAGACAAATATCATGGGGTTGGCAGCTAGGAACAGCCTGGAGCTGGCTACTCCCCTATTATCTGTCTGAAAAGAGACAAATATCATGGGGTGGGCAGCTAGGAACAGCCTGAAGCAGGCTACTCCTCTATTATCAGACTGAATAGAGACAAATATCATGGGGTGGGCAGCCAGGAACAGCCTGGAGAAGGCTACACCCCTATTATCGGGCTGAATAGAGACAAATATCATGGAGCGGGCAGCCAGGAACAACCTGTAGCAGGCAACACCCCTATTATCAGACTGAAGAGAGACAAATATCATGGGGCGGGCAGCCAGAAACAGCCTGGAGCAGGCTACTCCCCTATTATCAGACTGAATAGAGACAAATATCAAGGGGTTGGCAGCCAGGAACATCCTGGAGCAGGCTACACCCCTATTATCGGACTGAATAGAGACAAATATCATGGGGCGGGCAGCCAGGAACATCCTGGAGCAGGCTATACCCCTATTATCAGACTGAACAGAGACAAATATCATGGGGTTGGCAGCTAGGAACAACCTGGAGCAGGCTACACCCCTATTATCTGACTGAATAGAGACAAATATCATAGGGCGGGCAGCTAGGAACAACCTGGAGGAGGCTACACCACTATTATCAGACTGAATAGAGACAAATATCATGGGGTGTGCAGCTAGGAACAGCCTGGAGGAGGCTACACCCCTATTATCAGACTGAATAGAGACAAATGTCATGGGGTTGGCAGCTAGGAACAGCCTGGAGCAGGCTACACCCCTATTATCGGACTGTATAGAGACAAATATCATGGGTTGGGCAGCTAGAACAGCCTGGAGGAGGCTACACCCCTATTATCGGACTGAATAGAGACAAATATCATGGAGTGGGCAGCTAGGAACAGTCTGGAGGAGGCTACACCCCTATTATCGGTCTGAATAGAGACAAATATCATGGGGTGGGCAGCCAGGAACAGCCTGGAGAAGGCTACACCCCTATTATCAGACTGACTAGAGACAAATATCATGGGGTTGCAGCTAGGAACAACCTGGAGCAGGCTACTCCTCTATTATCAGACTGAATAGAGACAAATATCATGGGGCGGGCAGCCAGGAACAGCCTGGAGGAGGCTACACCCCTATTATCAGACTGAATAGAGACAAATATCATGGGGATGGCAGCTAGGAACAGCCTGGAGCAGGCTACTCCCCTATTATCTGTCTGAATAGAGACAAATATCATGGGGTGGGCAGCTAGGAACAGCCTGGAGCAGGCTACTCCTCTATTATCAGACTGAATAGAGACAAACATCATGGGGCGGGCAGCCAGGAACAACCCGGAGTAGGCTACTCCTCTATTATCAGACTGAATAGAGACAAATATCATGGGGTGGGCAGCCAGGAACAGCCTGGAGAAGGCTACACCCCAATTATCGTACTGAATAGAGACAAATATCATGGGGTGGGCAGCTAAGAACAACCTGGAGCAGGCTACTCCCCTATTATCAGACTGAATAGAGACAAATATCATGGGGTTGGTAGCTAGGAACAGCCTGGAGCAGGCTACACCCCTATTATCAGACAGAATAGAGACAAAAATCATGGGGTTGGTAGCTAGGAACAACCTGGAGCAGGCTACACCCCTATTATCAGACTGAATAGAGACAAATATCATGGGGTGGGCAGCTAGGAACAGCCTGGAGCAGGCTACACCCCTATTATCGGACTGAATAGAGAGAAATATCATGGGACGGGCAGCCAGGAACATCCTGGAGCAGGCTACACCCCTATTATCAGACTGAATAGAGACAAATGTCATGGGGTGGGCAGCTAGGAACAGCCTGGAGCAGGCTACACCCCTATAATCAGACTGAATAGAGACAAATATCATGGGGTGGGCAGCTATGAACAACCTGGAGCAGGCTACACCCCTATTATCAGACTGAATAGAGACAAATATCATGGGGTGGGCAGCTAGGAACAGCCTGGAGGAGGCTACTCCCCTATTATCGGACTGAATAGAGACAAATATCATGGGGTGGGCAGCTAGGAACAGCCTGGAGGAGGCTACACCCCTATTATCGGACTGAATAGTGACAAATATCATGGGGCGGGCTGCTAGGAACATCCTGGAGGAGGCTACACCCCTATTATCAGACTGAATTGAGACAAATATCATGGGGTGGGCAGCTAGGAACAGCCTGGAGCAGGCTACTCCCCTATTATCAGACTGAATAGAGACAAATATCATGGGGTGGGCAGCCAGGAACAGCCTGGAGCAGGCTTCTCCTCTATTATCAGACTGAATTGAGACAAATATTATGGGGTGGGCAGCTAGGAGCAGCCTGGAGCAGGCTACACCTATATTATCAGACTGAATAGAGACAAATATCATGGGGTTGGCAGCCAGGAACAGCCAGGAGAAGGCTACACTCCTATTATCTGACTGAATAGAGACAAATATCATGGGGTGGATTACCAGGAACAGGCTGGAGAAGGCTACACTCCTATTATCAGACAGAATAGAGACAAATATCATGGGGTGGACAGCCAGGAACAACCTGTAGAAGGCTACTCCTCTATTATCAGACTGAATAGAGACAAATATCATGGGGTTGGCAGCTAGGAACAGCCTGGAGATGGCTACTCCCCTATTATCAGACTGAATAGAGACAAATATCATGGGGTTGGCAGCTAGGAACAGCCTGGAGCTGGCTACTCTCCTATTATCTGTCTGAAAAGAGACAAATATCATGGGGTGGGCAGCTAGGAACAGCCTGAAGCAGGCTACTCCTCTATTATCAGACTGAATAGAGACAAATATCATGGGGTGGCAGCCAGGAACAGCCTGGAGAAGGCTACACCCCTATTATCGGACTGAATAGAGACAAATATCATGGAGCGGGCAGCCAGGAACAACCTGTAGCAGGCTACACCCCTATTATCAGACTGAATAGAGACAAATATCATGGGGCGGGCAGCCAGGAACAGCCTGGAGCAGGCTACTCCCCTATTATCAGACTGAATATAGACAAATATCATGGGGTTGGCAGCCAGGAACATCCTGGAGCAGGCTACACCCCTATTATCGGACTGAATAGAGACAAATATCATGGGGCGGGCAGCCAGGAACATCCTGGAGCAGGCTATACCCCTATTATCAGACTGAATAGAGACAAATATCATGGGGTTGGCAGCTAGGAACAACCTGGAGCAGGCTACACCCCTATTATCTGACTGAATAGAGACAAATATCATGGGGCGGGCAGCTAGGAACAACCTGGAGGAGGCTACACCACTATTATCAGACTGAATAGAGACAAATATCATGGGGTGGGCAGCTAGGAACAGCCTGGAGGAGGCTACACCCCTATTATCAGACTGAATAGAGACAAATGTCATGGGGTTGGTAGCTAGGAACAGCCTGGAGCAGGCTACACCCCTATTATCGGACTGAATAGAGACAAATATCATGGATTGGGCAGCTAGAACAGCCTGGAGGAGGCTACACCCCTATTATCGGACTGAATAGAGACAAATATCATGGAGTGGGCAGCTAGGAACAGTCTGGAGGAGGCTACACCCCTATTATCGGACTGAATAGAGACAAATATCATGGGGTGGACAGCCAGGAACAACCTGGAGAAGGCTACTCCTCTATTATCAGACTGAATAGAGACCAATATCATGGGGTTGGCAGCTAGGAACAGCCTGGAGATGGCTACTCCCTTATTATCAGACTGAAAAGAGACAAATATCATGGGGTTGGCAGCTAGGAACAGCCTGGAGCTGGCTACTCCCCTATTATCTGTCTGAAAAGAGACAAACATCATGGGGTGGGCAGCTAGGAACAGCCTGAAGCAGGCTACTCCTCTATTATCAGACTGAATAGAGACAAATATCATGGGGTGGGCAGCCAGGAACAGCCTGGAGAAGGCTACACCCCTATTATCGGACTGAATAGAGACAAATATCATGGAGCGGGCAGCCAGGAACAACCTGTAGCAGGCAACACCCCTATTATCAGACTGAATAGAGACAAATATCATGGGGCGGGCAGCCAGGAACAGCCTGGAGCAGGCTACTCCCCTATTATCAGACTGAATAGAGACAAATATCATGGGGTTGGCAGCCAGGAACTTCCTGGAGGAGGCTACACCCCTATCATCGGACTGAATAGAGACAAATATCATGGGGTGGGCAGCTAGGAACAGCCTGGAGGAGGCTACACCCCTATTATCAGACTGAATAGTGACAAATATCATGGGGCGGGCTGCTAGGAACATCCTGGAGGAGGCTACATCCCTATTATCAGACTGAATAGAGACAAATATCATGGGGTGGGCAGCTAGAAACAGCCTGGAGCAGGCTACTCCCCTATTATCAGACTGAATAGAGACAAATATCATGGGGTGGGCAGCCAAGAAAAAGCCTGGAGCAGGCTACTCCTCTATTATCAGACTGAATAGAGACAAATATCATGGGGTTGGCAGCCAGGAACAGCCAGGAGAAGGCTACACTCCTATTATCTGACTGAATAGAGACAAATATCATGGGGTGGATTACCAGGAACAAGCTGGAGAAGGCTACACTCCTATTATCAGACAGAATAGAGACAAATATCATGGGGTGGACAGCCAGGAACAACCTGGAGAAGGCTACTCCTCTATTATCAGACTGAATAGAGACAAATATCATGGGGTTGGCAGCTAGGAACAGCCTGGAGATGGCTACTCCCCTATTATCAGACTGAATAGAGACAAATATCATGGGGTTGGCAGCTAGGAACAGCATGGAGCTGGCTACTCCCCTATTATCTGTCTGAAAAGAAACAAATATCATGGGGTGGGCAGCTAGGAACAGCCTGAAGCAGGCTACTCCTCTATTATCTGTCTGAAAAGAGACAAATATCATGGGGTGGCAGCCAGGAACAGCCTGGAGAAGGCTACACCCCTATTATCGGACTGAATAGAGACAAATATCATGGAGCGGGCAGCCAGGAACAACCTGTAGCAGGCTACACCCCTATTATCAGACTGAATAGAGACAAATATCATGGGGCAGGCAGCCAGGAACAGCCTGGAGCAGGCTACTCCCCTATTATCAGACTGAATAGAGACAAATATCATGGGGCGGGCAGTTAGGAACAACCTGGAGGAGGCTACACCACTATTATCAGACTGAATAGAGACAAATATCATGGGGTGGGCAGCTAGGAACAGCCTGGAGGAGGCTACACCCCTATTATCAGACTGAATAGAGACAAATGTCATGGGGTTGGCAGCTAGGAACAGCCTGGAGCAGGCTACACCCCTATTATCGGACTGAATAGAGACAAATATCATGGGTTGGGCAGCTAGAACAGCCTGGAGGCGGCTACACCCCTATTATCGGACTGAATAGAGACAAATATCATGGGGTGGGCAGCTAGGAACAGCCTGGAGGAGGCTACACCCCTATTATCGGACTGAATAGAGACAAATATCATGGGGCGGGCAGCCAGGAACAGCCTGGAGCAGGCTACTCCCCTATTATCAGACTGAATAGAGACATATATCACGGGGTGGGCAGCTAGGAACAGCCTGGAGCAGGCTACTCCTCTATTATCAGACTGAATAGAGACAAATATCATGGGGCGGGCAGCCAGGAACAGCCTGGAGGAGGCTACACCCCTATTATCGGACTTAATAGAGACAAATATCATGGGGTGGGCAGCTAGGAACAGCCTGGAGGAGGCTACACCCCTATTATCGGACTGAATAGAGACAAATATCATGTGGCGGACAGCTAGGAACAACCTGGAGGAGGCTACACCCCTATTATCAGACTGAATAGAGACAAATATCATGGGGTGGGCAGCTAGGAACAGCCTGGAGCAGGCTACTCCCCTATTATCAGACTGAATAGAGACAAATATCATGGGGTGGGCAGCCAGGAACAGCCTGGAGCAGGCTACTCCCCTATTATCAGACTGAATAGAGACAAATATCATGGGATGGGCAGCTAGGAACAGCCTGGAGGAGGTTACACCCCTATTATCAGACTGAATAGAGACAAATATCATGGGGTGGGCAGCTAGAACAGCCTGGAGGAGGCTACACCCCTAATATCGGACTGAATAGAGACAGATATCATAGGGTGGGCAGCTAGGAACAGTCTGGAGGAGGCTACACCCCTTTTATCGGACTGAATAGAGACAAATATCATGGGGCGGGCAGCTAGGAACAACCTGGAACAGGCTACACCCTTATTATCAGACTGAATAGAGACAAATATCATGGGGTGGGCAGCTAGGAACAGCCTGTAGGAGGCTACTCCCCTATTATCAGACTGAATAGAGACAAATATCATGGGATGGGCAGCTAGGAACAGCCTGGAGCAGGCTACTCCCCTATTATCAGACTGAATAGAGACAAATATCATGGGGTGGGCAGCTAGGAACAACCTGGAGCAGGCTACACCCCTATTATCAGACTGAATATAGACAAATATCATGGGGTGGGCAGCTAGGAACAACCTGGAGCAGGCTACACCCCTATTATCAGACTGAATAGAGACAAATATCATGGGGTTGGCAGCTAGGAACAGCCTGGAGCAGGCTACTCCCCTATTATCAGACTGAATAGAGACAAATATCATGGGGTGGGCAGCTAGGAACAGCCTGGAGGAGGCTACTCCCCTATTATCAGACAAATGTCATGGGGCGGGCAGCCAGAAACAGCCTGGAGCTGGCTACACCCCTATTATCGGACTGAATAGAGACAAATATCATGGGGTGAGCAGCTAGGAACAACCTGGAGGAGGCTACTCCCCTATTATCAGACAAATATCATGGGGCGGGCAGCCAGGAACAGCCTGGAGCTGGCTACACCCCTATTATCAGACTGAATAGAGACAAATATCATGGGGTGGGCAGCTAGGAACAGCCTGGAGGAGGCTACACCCCTATTAACAGACTGAATAAAGACAAATATCATGGGGTGGGCAGCTAGGAACAGCCTGGAGGAGGCTACGCTCCTATTATCAGACTGAATAGAGACAAATATCATGGGGTGGGCAGCTAGGAACAGCCTGGAGGAGGCTACTCCCCTATTATCAGACTGAATAGAGACAAATATCATGGGGTGGGCAGCTAGGAACAGCCTGGAGGAGGCTACGTCCCTATTATCAGACTGAATAGAGACAAATATCATGGGGTGGGCAGCTAGGTACAGCATGGAGGAGGCTACACCTCTATTATCAGACTGAATAGAGACAAATGTCATGGGGAGGGCAGCCAGGAACATCCTGGAGCAGGCTACACCCCTATTATCAGACTGAATAGTGACAAATATCATGGGGTGGGCAGCTAGGAACATCCTGGAGCAGGCTACACCCCTATTATCAGACTGAATAGAGACAAACATCATAGGGCGGGCAGCCAGGAACAACCTGGAGTAGGCTACTCCTCTATTATCAGACTGAATAGAGACAAATATCATGGGGTGGGCAGCCAGGAACAGCCTGGAGAAGGCTACACCCCAATTATCGGACTGAATAGAGACAAATATCATGGGGTGGGCAGCTAAGAACAACCTGGAGCAGGCTACTCCCCTATTATCAGACTGAATAGAGACAAATATCATGGGGTTGGTAGCTAGGAACAGCCTGGAGCAGGCTACACCCCTATTATCAGACTGAATAGAGACAAATATCATGGGGTTGGTAGCTAGGAACAACCTGGAGCAGGCTACACCCCTATTATCAGACTGAATAGAGACAAATATCATGGGGTGGGCAGCTAGCAACAACCTGGAGCAGGCTACACCCCTATTATCAGACTGAATAGAGACAAATGTCATGGGGTGGGCAGCTAGGAACAGCCTGGAGCAGGCTACACCCCTATAATCAGACTGAATAGAGACAAATATCATGGGGTGGGCAGCTAGGAACAACCTGCAGCAGGCTACACCCCTATTATCAGACTGAATAGAGACAAATATCATGGGGTGGGCAGCTAGGAACAGCCTGTTGGAGGCTACTCTCCTATTATCAGACTGAATAGAGTCAAATATCATAGGGCGAGCAGCCAGGAACAGCCTGGAGGAGGCTACACCCCTATTATCGGACTGAATAGAGACAAATATCATGGGGTGGGCAGCTAGGAACAGCCTGGACGAGGCTACACCCCTATTATCGGACTGAATAGTGACAAATATCATGGGGCGGGCTGCTAGGAACAACCTGGAGGAGGCTACATCCCTATTATCAGACTGAATAGAGACAAATATCATGGGGTGGGCAGCTAGGAACAGCCTGGAGCAGGCTACTCCCCTATTGTCAGACTGAATACAGACAAATATCATGGGGTGGGCAGCCAGGAACAGCCTGGAGTAGGCTACTCCTCTATTATCAGACTGAATTGAGACAAATATTATGGGGTGGGCAGCTAGGAGCAGCCTGGAGCAGGCTACACCTCTATTATCAGACTGAATAGAGACAAATATCATGGGGTTGGCAGCCAGGAACAGCCAGGAGAAGGCTACACTCCTATTATCTGACTGAATAGAGACAAATATCATGGGGTTGGCAGCTAGAAACAGCCTGGAGCAGGCTACTCCCCTATTATCAGACTGAATAGAGACAAATATCATGGGGTGGGCAGCTAGGAACAGCCTGGAGGAGGCTACACCCCTATTATCGGACTGAATAGAGACAAATATCATGGGGCGGGCAGCCAGGAACAGCCTGGAGCAGGCTACTCCCCTATTATCAGACTGAATAGAGACAAATATGAAGGGGTGGGCAGCTAGGAACAGCCTGGAGCAGGCTACTCCTCTATTATCAGACTGAATAGAGACAAATATCATGGGGCGGGCAGCCAGGAACAGCCTGGAGGAGGCTACACCCCTATTATCGGACTTAATAGAGACAAATATCATGGGGTGGACAGCTAGGAACAGCCTGGAGGAGGCTACACCCCTATTATCGGCCTGAATAGAGACAAATATCATGGGGCGGGCAGCTAGGAACAACCTGGAGGAGGCTACACCCCTATTATCAGACTGAATAGAGACAAATATCATGGGGTGGGCAGCTAGGAACAGCCTGGAGCAGGCTACTCCCCTATTATCAGACTGAATAGAGACAAATATCATGGGGTGGGCAGCCAGGAACAGCCTGGAGCAGGCTACTCCCCTATTATCAGACTGAATAGAGACAAATATCATGGGATGGGCAGCTAGGAACAGCCTGGAGGAGGTTACACCCCTATTATCAGACTGAATAGAGACAAATATCATGAGGTGGGCAGCTAGAACAGCCTGGAGGAGGCTACACCCCTAATATCGGACTGAATAGAGACAGATATCATAGGGTGGGCAGCTAGGAACAGTCTGGAGGAGGCTACACCCCTTTTATCGGACTGAATAGAGACAAATATCATGGGGCGGGCAGCTAGGAACAACCTGGAACAGGCTACACCCTTATTATCAGACTGAATAGAGACAAATATCATGGGGTGGGCAGCTAGGAACAGCCTGTAGGAGGCTACTCCCCTATTATCAGACTGAATAGAGACAAATATCATGGGGTTGGTAGCTAGGAACAGCCTGGAGCAGGCTACACCCCTATTATCAGACTGAATAGAGACAAATATCATGGGGTTGGTAGCTAGGAACAACCTGGAGCAGGCTACACCCCTATTATCAGACTGAATAGAGACAAATATCATGGGGTGGGCAGCTAGCAACAACCTGCAGCAGGCTACACCCCTATTATCAGACTGAATAGAGACAAATGTCATGGGGTGGGCAGCTAGGAACAGCCTGGAGCAGGCTACACCCCTATAATCAGACTGAATAGAGACAAATATCATGGGGTGGGCAGCTAGGAACAACCTGCAGCAGGCTACACCCCTATTATCAGACTGAATAGAGACAAATATCATGGGGTGGGCAGCTAGGAACAGCCTGGAGCAGGCTACTCCTCTATTATCAGACTGAATAGCGTCAAATATCATAGGGCGAGCAGCCAGGAACAGCCTGGAGGAGGCTACACCCCTATTATCGGACTTAATAGAGACAAATATCATGGGGTGGACAGCTAGGAACAGCCTGGAGGAGGCTACACCCCTATTATCGGCCTGAATAGAGACAAATATCATGGGGCGGGCAGGTAGGAACAACCTGGAGGAGGCTACACCCCTATTATCAGACTGAATAGAGACAAATATCATGGGGTGGGCAGCTAGGAACAGCCTGGAGCAGGCTACTCCCCTATTATCAGACTGAATAGAGACAAATATCATGGGGTGGGCAGCCAGGAACAGCCTGGAGCAGGCTACTCCCCTATTATCAGACTGAATAGAGACAAATATCATGGGATGGGCAGCTAGGAACAGCCTGGAGGAGGTTACACCCCTATTATCAGACTGAATAGAGACAAATATCATGAGGTGGGCAGCTAGAACAGCCTGGAGGAGGCTACACCCCTAATATCGGACTGAATAGAGACAGATATCATAGGGTGGGCAGCTAGGAACAGTCTGGAGGAGGCTACACCCCTTTTATCGGACTGAATAGAGACAAATATCATGGGGCGGGCAGCTAGGAACAACCTGGAACAGGCTACACCCTTATTATCAGACTGAATAGAGACAAATATCATGGGGTGGGCAGCTAGGAACAGCCTGTAGGAGGCTACTCCCCTATTATCAGACTGAATAGAGACAAATATCATGGGGTTGGTAGCTAGGAACAGCCTGGAGCAGGCTACACCCCTATTATCAGACTGAATAGAGACAAATATCATGGGGTTGGTAGCTAGGAACAACCTGGAGCAGGCTACACCCCTATTATCAGACTGAATAGAGACAAATATCATGGGGTGGGCAGCTAGCAACAACCTGGAGCAGGCTACACCCCTATTATCAGACTGAATAGAGACAAATGTCATGGGGTGGGCAGCTAGGAACAGCCTGGAGCAGGCTACACCCCTATAATCAGACTGAATAGAGACAAATATCATGGGGTGGGCAGCTAGGAACAACCTGCAGCAGGCTACACCCCTATTATCAGACTGAATAGAGACAAATATCATGGGGTGGGCAGCTAGGAACAGCCTGTTGGAGGCTACTCTCCTATTATCAGACTGAATAGAGTCAAATATCATAGGGCGAGCAGCCAGGAACAGCCTGGAGGAGGCTACACCCCTATTATCGGACTGAATAGAGACAAATATCATGGGGTGGGCAGCTAGGAACAGCCTGGACGAGGCTACACCCCTATTATCGGACTGAATAGTGACAAATATCATGGGGCGGGCTGCTAGGAACAACCTGGAGGAGGCTACATCCCTATTATCAGACTGAATAGAGACAAATATCATGGGGTGGGCAGCTAGGAACAGCCTGGAGCAGGCTACTCCCCTATTGTCAGACTGAATACAGACAAATATCATGGGGTGGGCAGCCAGGAACAGCCTGGAGTAGGCTACTCCTCTATTATCAGACTGAATTGAGACAAATATTATGGGGTGGGCAGCTAGGAGCAGCCTGGAGCAGGCTACACCTCTATTATCAGACTGAATAGAGACAAATATCATGGGGTTGGCAGCCAGGAACAGCCAGGAGAAGGCTACACTCCTATTATCTGACTGAATAGAGACAAATATCATGGGGTTGGCAGCTAGAAACAGCCTGGAGCAGGCTACTCCCCTATTATCAGACTGAATAGAGACAAATATCATGGGGTGGGCAGCTAGGAACAGCCTGGAGGAGGCTACACCCCTATTATCGGACTGAATAGAGACAAATATCATGGGGCGGGCAGCCAGGAACAGCCTGGAGCAGGCTACTCCCCTATTATCAGACTGAATAGAGACAAATATGAAGGGGTGGGCAGCTAGGAACAGCCTGGAGCAGGCTACTCCTCTATTATCAGACTGAATAGAGACAAATATCATGGGGCGGGCAGCCAGGAACAGCCTGGAGGAGGCTACACCCCTATTATCGGACTTAATAGAGACAAATATCATGGGGTGGACAGCTAGGAACAGCCTGGAGGAGGCTACACCCCTATTATCGGCCTGAATAGAGACAAATATCATGGGGCGGGCAGCTAGGAACAACCTGGAGGAGGCTACACCCCTATTATCAGACTGAATAGAGACAAATATCATGGGGTGGGCAGCTAGGAACAGCCTGGAGCAGGCTACTCCCCTATTATCAGACTGAATAGAGACAAATATCATGGGGTGGGCAGCCAGGAACAGCCTGGAGCAGGCTACTCCCCTATTATCAGACTGAATAGAGACAAATATCATGGGATGGGCAGCTAGGAACAGCCTGGAGGAGGTTACACCCCTATTATCAGACTGAATAGAGACAAATATCATGAGGTGGGCAGCTAGAACAGCCTGGAGGAGGCTACACCCCTAATATCGGACTGAATAGAGACAGATATCATAGGGTGGGCAGCTAGGAACAGTCTGGAGGAGGCTACACCCCTTTTATCGGACTGAATAGAGACAAATATCATGGGGCGGGCAGCTAGAAACAACCTGGAACAGGCTACACCCTTATTATCAGACTGAATAGAGACAAATATCATGGGGTGGGCAGCTAGGAACAGCCTGTAGGAGGCTACTCCCCTATTATCAGACTGAATAGAGACAAATATCATGGGATGGGCAGCTAGGAACAGCCTGGAGCAGGCTACTCCCCTATTTTCAGACTGAATAGAGACAAATATCATGGGGTGGGCAGCTAGGAACAACCTGGAGCAGGCTACACCCCTATTATCAGACTGAATAGAGACAAATATCATGGGGTGGGCAGCTAGGAACAACCTGGAGCAGGCTACACCCCTATTATCAGACTGAATAGAGACAAATATCATGGGGTTGGCAGCTAGGAACAGCCTGGAGCAGGCTACTCCCCTATTATCAGACTGAATAGAGACAAATATCATGGGGTGCTCAGCTAGGAACAGCCTGTAGGAGGCTACTCCCCTATTATCAGACAAATATCATGGGGCGGGCAGCCAGGAACAGCCTGGAGCTGGCTACACCCCTATTATCGGACTGAATAGAGACAAATATCATGGGGTGAGCAGCTAGGAACAACCTGGAGGAGGCTACTCCCCTATTATCAGACAAATATCATGGGGTGGGCAGCTAGGAACAGCCTGGAGGAGGCTACGTCCCTATTATCAGACTGAATAGAGACAAATATCATGGGGTGGGCAGCTAGCTCAGCATGGAGGAGGCTACACCTCTATTATCAGACTGAATAGAGACAAATGTCATGGGGCGGGCAGCTAGGAACAACATGGAGTTGGCTACTCCCCTATTATCAGACTGAATAGAGACAAATATCATGGGGTTAGCAGCAAGGAACAGCCTGGTGCAGGCTACACCCCTATTGTCAGACTGAATAGAGACAAATATCATGGGTGGGCAGCCAGGAACATCCTGGAGAAGGCTACTCCTCTATTATTGGACTGAAGAGACAAATATCATGGGGCGGGCAGCCAGGAACATCCTGGAGCAGGCTACACCCCTATTATCAGACTGAATAGAGACAAATATCATGGGGTGGGCAGCTAGGAACATCCTGGAGCAGGCTACACCCCTATTATCAGACTGAATAGAGACAAACATCATAGGGCGGGCAGCCAGGAACAACCTGGAGTAGGCTACTCCTCTATTGTCAGACTGAATAGAGACAAATATCATGGGGTGGGCAGCCAGGAACAGCCTGGAGAAGGCTACACCCCAATTATCGGACTGAATAGAGACAAATATCATGGGGTGGGCAGCTAAGAACAACCTGGAGCAGGCTACTCCCCTATTATCAGACTGAATAGAGACAAATATCATGGGGTTGGTAGCTAGGAACAGCCTGGAGCAGGCTACACCCCTATTATCAGACTGAATAGAGACAAATATCATGGGGTTGGTAGCTAGGAACAACCTGGAGCAGGCTACACCCCTATTATCAGACTGAATAGAGACAAATATCATGGGGTGGGCAGCTAGGAACAGCCTGGAGCAGGCTACACCCCTATTATCGGACTGAATAGAGAGAAATATCATGGGGCCGGCAGCCAGGAACATCCTGGAGCAGGCTACACCCCTATTATCAGACTGAATAGAGACAAATGTCATGGGGTGGGCAGCTAGGAACAGCCTGGAGCAGGCTATACCCCTATAATCAGACTGAATAGAGACAAATATCATGGGGTGGGCAGCTAGGAACAACCTGGAGCAGGCTACACCCCTATTATCAGACTGAATAGAGACAAATATCATGGGGTGGGCAGCTAGGAACAGCCTGGAGGAGGCTACTCCCCTATTATCAGACTGAATAGAGACAAATATCATGGGGCGGGCAGCCAGGAACAGCCTGGAGGAGGCTACACCCCTATTATCGGACTGAATAGAGACAAATATCATGGGGCGGACAGCCAGGAACATCCTGGAGCAGGCTACACCCCTATTATCAGACTGAATAGAGACAAATGTCATGGGGTGGGCAGCTAGGAACAGCCTGGAGCAGGCTACACCCCTATAATCAGACTGAATAGAGACAAATATCATGGGGTGGGCAGCTAGGAACAACCTGGAGCAGGCTACACCCCTATTATCAGACTGAATAGAGACAAATATCATGGGGTGGGCAGCTAGGAACAGCCTGTTGGAGGCTACTCTCCTATTATCAGACTGAATAGAGACAAATATCATGGGGCGAGTAGCCAGGAACAGCCTGGAGGAGGCTACACCCCTATTATCGGACTGAATAGAGACAAATATCATGGGGTGGGCAGCTAGGAACAGCCTGGACGAGGCTACACCCCTATTATCGGACTGAATAGTGACAAATATCATGGGGCGGGCTGCTAGGAACAACCTGGAGGAGGCTACATCCCTATTATCAGACTGAATAGAGACAAATATCATGGGGTGGGCAGCTAGGAACAGCCTGGAGCAGGCTACTCCCCTATTGTCAGACTGAATACAGACAAATATCATGGGGTGGGCAGCCAGGAACAGCCTGGAGCAGGCTACTTCTCTATTATCAGACTGAATTGAGACAAATATTATGGGGTGGGCAGCTAGGAGCAGCCTGGAGCAGGCTACACCTCTATTATCAGACTGAATAGAGACAAATATCATGGGGTTGGCAGCCAGGAACAGCCAGGAGAAGGCTACACTCCTATTATCTGACTGAATAGAGACAAATGTCATGGGGTTGGCAGCTAGAAACAGCCTGGAGCAGGCTACTCCCCTATTATCAGACTGAATAGAGACAAATATCATGGGGTGGGCAGCTAGGAACAGCCTGGAGGAGGCTACACCCCTATTATCGGACTGAATAGAGACAAATATCATGGGGCGGGCAGCCAGGAACAGCCTGGAGCAGGCTACTCCCCTATTATCAGACTGAATAGAGACAAATATCACGGGGTGGGCAGCTAGGAACAGCCTGGAGCAGGCTACTCCTCTATTATCAGACTGAATAGAGACAAATATCATGGGGCGGGCAGCCAGGAACAGCCTGGAGGAGGCTACACCCCTATTATCGGACTTAATAGAGACAAATATCATGGGGTGGGCAGCTAGGAACAGCCTGGAGGAGGCTACACCCCTATTATCGGACTGAATAGAGACAAATATCATGGGGTGGGCAGCTAGGAACAACCTGGAGGAGGCTACACCCCTATTATCAGACTGAATAGAGACAAATATCATGGGGTGGGCAGCTAGGAACAGCCTGGAGCAGGCTACTCCCCTATTATCAGACTGAATAGAGACAAATATCATGGGGTGGGCAGCCAGGAACAGCCTGGAGCAGGCTACTCCCCTATTATAAGACTGAATAGAGACAAATATCATGGGATGGGCAGCTAGGAACAGCCTGGAGGAGGCTACACTCCTATTATCTGACTGAATAGAGACAAATGTCATGGGGTTGGCAGCTAGAAACAGCCTGGAGCAGGCTACTCCCCTATTATCAGACTGAATAGAGACAAATATCATGGGGTGGGCAGCTAGGAACAGCCTGGAGGAGGCTACACCCCTATTATCGGACTGAATAGAGACAAATATCATTGGGCGGGCAGCTAGGAACAACCTGGAACAGGCTACACCCTTATTATCAGACTGAATAGAGACAAATATCATGGGGTGGGCAGCTAGGAACAGCCTGGAGCAGGCTACTCCTCTATTATCAGACTGAATAGAGACAAATATCATGGGGCGGGCAGCCAGGAACAGCCTGGAGGAGGCTACACCCCTATTATCGGACTTAATAGAGACAAATATCATGGGGTGGGCAGCTAGGAACAGCCTGGAGGAGGCTACACCCCTATTATCGGACTGAATAGAGACAAATATCATGGGGTGGGCAGCTAGGAACAACCTGGAGGAGGCTACACCCCTATTATCAGACTGAATAGAGACAAATATCATGGGGTGGGCAGCTAGGAACAGCCTGGAGCAGGCTACTCCCCTATTATCAGACTGAATAGAGACAAATATCATGGGGTGGGCAGCCAGGAACAGCCTGGAGCAGGCTACTCCCCTATTATCAGACTGAATAGAGACAAATATCATGGGATGGGCAGCTAGGAACAGCCTGGAGGAGGTTACACCCCTATTATCAGACTGAATAGAGACAAATATCATGGGGTGGGCAGCTAGAACAGCCTGGAGGAGGCTACACCCCTAATATCGGACTGAATAGAGACAGATATCATAGGGTGGGCAGCTAGGAACAGTCTGGAGGAGGCTACACCGCTTTTATCGGACTGAATAGAGACAAATATCATTGGGCGGGCAGCTAGGAACAACCTGGAACAGGCTACACCCTTATTATCAGACTGAATAGAGACAAATATCATGGGGTGGGCAGCTAGGAACAGCCTGTAGGAGGCTACTCCCCTATTATCAGACTGAATAGAGACAAATATCATGGGATGGGCAGCTAGGAACAGCCTGGAGCAGGCTACTCCCCAATTATCAGACTGAATAGAGACAAATATCATGGGGTGGGCAGCTAGGAACAACCTGGAGCAGGCTACACCCCTATTATCAGACTGAATAGAGACAAATATCATGGGGTTGGCAGCTAGGAACAGCCTGGAGCAGGCTACTCCCCTATTATCAGACTGAATAGAGACAAATATCATGGAGTGGGCAGCTAGGAACAGCCTGGAGGAGGCTACTCCCCTATTATCAGACAAATATCATGGGGCGGGCAGCCAGGAACAGCCTGGAGCTGGCTACACCCCTATTATCGGACTGAATAGAGACAAATATCATGGGGTGAGCAGCTAGGAACAACCTGGAGGAGGCTACTCCCCTATTATCAGACAAATATCATGGGGTGGGCAGCTAGGAACAGCCTGGAGGAGGCTACGTCCCTATTATCCAACTGAATAGAGACAAATATCATGGGGTGGGCAGCTAGGTACAGCATGGAGGAGGCTACACCTCTATTATTAGACTGAATAGAGACAAATGTCATGGGGCGGGCAGCTAGGAACAACATGGAGTTGGCTACTCCTCTATTATCAGACTGAATAGAGACAAATATCATGGGGTTAGCAGCCAGGAACAGCCTGGTGCAGGCTACACCCCTATTGTCAGACTGAATAGAGACAAATATCATGGGTGGGCAGCCAGGAACATCCTGGAGAAGGCTACTCCTCTATTATTGGACTGAAGAGACAAATATCATGGGGCGGGCAGCCAGGAACATCCTGGAGCAGGCTACACCCCTATTATCAGACTGAATAGAGACAAATATCATGGGTTGGGCAGCCAGGAACAGCCTGGAGAAGGCTACACCCCAATTATCGGACTGAATAGAGACAAATATCATGGGGTGAGCAGCTAAGAACAACCTGGAGCAGGCTACTCCCCTATTACCAGACTGAATAGAGACAAATATCATGGGGTGGGTAGCTAGGAACAGCCTGGAGCAGGCTACACCCCTATTATCAAACTGAATAGAGACAAATATCATGGGGTTGGTAGCTAGGAACAACCTGGAGCAGGCTACACCCCTATTATCAGACTGAATAGAGACAAATATCATGGGGTGGGCAGCTAGGAACAGCCTGGAGCAGGCTACACCCCTATTATCGGACTGAATAGAGAGAAATATCATGGGGCGGGCAGCCAGGAACATCCTGGAGCAGGCTACACCCCTATTATCAGACTGAATAGAGACAAATGTCATGGGGTGGGCAGCTAGGAACAGCCTGGAGCAGGCTACACCCCTATAATCAGACTGAATAGAGACAAATATCATGGGGTGGGCAGCTAGGAACAACCTGGAGCAGGCTACACCCCTATTATCAGACTGAATAGAGACAAATATCATGGGGTGGGCAGCTAGGAACAGCCTGGAGGAGGCTACTCTCCTATTATCAGACTGAATAGAGACAAATATCATGGGGCGAGCAGCCAGGAACAGCCTGGAGGAGGCTACACCCCTATTATCGGACTGAATAGAGACAAATATCATGGGGTGGGCAGCTAGGAACAGCCTGGACGAGGCTACACCCCTATTATCGGACTGAATAGTGACAAATATCATGGGGCTGGCTGCTAGGAACAACCTGGAGGAGGCTACATCCCTATTATCAGACTGAATAGAGACAAATATCATGAGGTGGGCAGCTAGGAACAGCCTGGAGCAGGCTACTCCCCTATTGTCAGACTGAATACAGACAAATATCATGGGGTGGGCAGCCAGGAACAGCCTGGAGCAGGCTACTCCTCTATTATCAGACTGAATTGAGACAAATATTATGGGGTGGGCATCTAGGAGCAGCCTGGAGCAGGCTACACCTCTATTATCAGACTGAATAGAGACAAATATCATGGGGTTGGCAGCCAGGAACAGCCAGGAGAAGGCTACACTCCTATTATCTGACTGAATAGAGACAAATATCATGGGGTGGATTACCAGGAACAGGCTGGAGAAGGCTACACTCCTATTATCAGACAGAATAGAGACAAATATCATGGGGTGGACAGCCAGGAAAAACCTGGAGAAGGCTACTCCTCTATTATCAGACTGAATAGAGACAAATATCATGGGGCGGGCAGCCAGGAACAGCCTGGAGGAGGCTACACGCCTATTATCAGACTGAATAGAGACAAATATCATGGGGTTGGCAGCTAGGAACAGCCTGGAGCAGGCTACTCCCCTATTATCTGTCTGAATAGAGACAAATATCATGGGGTGGGCAGCTAGGAACAGCCTGGAGCAGGCTACTCCTCTATTATCAGACTGAATAGAGACAAATGTAGCACCCTGAGGATTCTGCTGCTACAGGGGTATTACACCTCAAGCCAGAGGTGTGGTATTCCACTCCCGGGTAAGGATGGAGTGTGGAACTAAGCTCAGTAGGCTGCATACACTACATACATCCCATTTCCGGGGGACAGACCGACGGTACTCCCACCAGTTTATGTGCAGGTACGATAGTGTCTGTCCCTGGCTGGAGTGGGAGGGGGGTGGAACATCCCAGTAGTGTAGGGGCAGATAGGGGGAGCAGTCTGGGTAATGCTAGGAGCTCATTGGGTGCTGGTCACCTGAGCTCACACATAGAGGGAGTATATAAGGTGGGAACCATCTTAGATCAGGGTCAGACAGGCAGACAGCTACTAGTCAGTCTGTTGTAGAGGGTCAAGCAGTCCTGAAAGAAGAGAGAGAGGAGTCAGAAGGACCCAGAGGGGAAGAAGAGGGAACCCCAAGAGCCCAAATACAAGCAACAGGGTGAAGGGTTGGCACAAGGGTACCGGATCCCAAGCTGGTGGAGGGCACTAATCCTCAGCCAGAGACCGGAGGTTGTGGGCAGGATCTGCCACGACCCCCCACTAAATCCACCAGGAAGGCAGACCAAGTATAGGGTCAGGGAACCCAGAAGAGGTGTACCCACCAAGAGACCCGAGGGAGCCGGACATAGGTGGATCCCTGGTGGGGAAGGCCAGAGAAAAGGAACGTCAGAAAGGGAGCTCAGGATCACGCTCCAGAATTACCTGGGGGTTGGCCGAGTCCAGGACCTGGTGGACGCAGCACGGCTCGGGCGGTCACTCAAGGCCGGAGTGACCAGAACAACAGCAGTAAGTAAAAACCCTGAACTGCACAGCCCGACTCTGAGTCTTAATACCATCCTCACTGCACCACCACAACCACCACCCTCTACAACTGACCCCCTGAGGCTATACCCCTCCCGTTGGGGGTTATACTACCAGAAGCTGCACACACACCACCAGCCTCAGCGGACCCTGCTGCAGCGGCGGCCGTATTGACCGCAAATCAACGGGTGGCGTAGTCGACACTAAAGAACATCCAGCAACATCTGTAGGACTGCCACACACTGAGCTTGACACCCTGGGCACGGACCGGGTCACCGCCACTCGGAGACTACAACCCCCATCTGATCCGGCTCCGGGTATCCCCAAACAACACTGGCCCAGGGGGCGCGTCACAAACATCATGGGGCAGGCAGCCAGGAACAACCTGGAGTAGGCTACTCCTCTATTATCAGACTGAATAGAGACAAATATCATGGGGTGGGCAGCCAGGAACAGCCTGGAGAAGGCTACACCCCAATTATCGGACTGAATAGAGACAAATATCATGGGGTGGGCAGCTAAGAACAACCTGGAGCAGGCTACTCCCCTATTATCAGACTGAATAGAGACAAATATCATAGGGTTGGTAGCTAGGAACAGCCTGGAGCAGGCTACACCCCTATTATCAGACTGAAAAGAGACAAATATCATGGGGTTGGTAGCTAGGAACAACCTGGAGCAGGCTACACCCCTATTATCAGACTGAATAGAGACAAATATCATGGGGTGGGCAGCTAGGAACAGCCTGGAGCAGGCTACACCCCTATTATCGGACTGAATAGAGAGAAATATCATGGGGCGGGCAGCCAGGGACATCCTGGAGCAGGCTACACCCCTATTATCAGACTGAATAGAGACAAATGTCATGGGGTGGGCAGCTAGGAACAGCCTGGAGCAGGCTACACCCCTATAATCAGACTGAATAGAGACAAATATCATGGGGCGGGCAGCTAGGAACAGCCTGGAGGAGGCTACATCCCTATTATCGGACTTAATAGAGACAAATATCATGGGGTGGGCAGCTAGAAACAGCCTGGAGGAGGCTACACCTCTATTATCAGACTGAATAGAGACAAATGTCATGGGGTTGGCAGCTAGAAACAGCCTGGAGCAGGCTACTCCCCTATTATCAGACTGAATAGAAACAAATATCATGGGGTGGGCAGCTAGGAACAGCCTGGAGGAGGCTACACCCCTATTATCGGACTGAATAGAGACAAATATCATGGGGTTGGCAGCTAGGAACAGCCTGGAGAAGGCTACACCCCTATTATCGGACTTAATAGAGACAAATATCATGGGGTGGGCAGCTAGGAACAGCCTGGAGGAGGCTACACCCCTATTATCGGACTGAATAGAGACAAATATCATGGGGCGGGCAGCTAGGAACAACCTGGAGGAGGCTACACCCCTATTATCAGACTGAATAGAGACAAATATCATGGGGTTGGCAGCTAGGAACAACCTGGAACAGGCTACACCCCTATTATCAGACTGAATAGAGACAAATATCATGGGGTTGGCAGCTAGGAACAGCCTGGAGAAGGCTACACCCCTATTATCAGACTAAATAGAGACAAATATCATGGGGTTGGCAGCTAGGAACAGCCTGGAGCAGGCTACTCCTCTATTATCGGACTGAATAGAGACAAATATCATGGGGTTGTCAGCTATGAACAGCTTTATGCAGGCTACACGCCTATTATCAGACTGAATAGAGACAAATATCATGGGGTGGGCAGCTAGGAACAACCTGGAGCAGGCTACTCCAGTATTATCAGACTGAATAGAGACAAATATCATGGGGTTGTCAGCTAGGAACAGCCTGGATCAGGCTACACCCCTATTATCGGACTGAATAGAGACAAATATCATGGGGTGGGCAGCCAGGAACATCCTGGAGTTGGCTACAACCCAATTATCGGACTGAAGAGACAAATATCATGAGGCGTGCAGCCAGGAACATACTGGAGCAGGCTGCACCCCTATTATCAGACTGAATAGAGACAAATATCATGGGGTGGACAGCCAGGAACAGACTGGAGAAGGCTACACTCCTGTTATCAGACTGAATAGAGACAAATATCATGGGGTGGACAGCCAGGAACAGCCTGGAGAAGGCTACACTCCTATTATCAGACTGAATAGAGATAAATATCATGGGGTGGACAGCCAGGAACAGCCTGGAGAAGGCTACACTCCTATTATCAGACTGAATAGAGATAAATATCATGGGGTGGACAGCCAGTAACAGCCTGGAGAAGGCTACACCCCTATTATCGGACAGAATAGAGACAAATATCATGGGGTTGGCAGCTAGGATCAACCTGGAGCAGGCTACTCCCCTATTATCAGACTGAATAGAGACAAATATCATGGGGTTGGCAGCTAGGAAAAGACTGGAGCAGGCTACTCCCCTATTATCGGACTGAATAGAGACAAATATTATGGGGTGGGCAGCCAGGAACAGCCTGGAGAAGGCTACACTCCTATTATCAGACTGAATAGAGACAAATATCATGGGGTTGGCAGCTAGGAACAGCCTGGAGAAGGCTACACCCCTATTATCAGACTGAATAGAGACAAATATCATGGGGTTGGCTGCGAGGAACAGCCTGGAGCAGGCTACACCCTTATTATCAGACTGAATAGAGACAAATATCATGGGGTTGTCAGCTAGGAACATCTTGATGCAGGCTACACGCCTATTATCAGACTGAATAGAGACAAATATCATGGGGTGGGCACCTAGGAACAGCCTGGAGCAGGCTATTCCCCTATTATCAGACTGAATAGAGACAAATATCATGAGGCGGGCAGCAAGGAACATCCTGGAGCAGGCTACAATCCAATTATCGGACTGAACAGACAAATATCATGAGGCGGGCAGCCTGGAACATCCTGGAGCAGGCTGCACCCCAATTATCGGACTGAAGAGACAAATATCATGAGGCGGGCAGCCAGGAACATCCTAGAGCAGGCTACACCCCCTATTATCGGACTGAATAGAGACAAATATTAAGGGGTGCGCAGCCAGGAACAGCCTGGAGAAGGCTACACTCCTATTATCAGACTGAATAGAGACAAATATCATGGGGTGGACAGCTAGGAACAGACTGGAGAAGGCTACACTCCTATTATCAGACTGAATAGAGACAAATATCATGGGGTGGACAGCCAGGAACAGCCTGGAGATGGCTACACTCCTATTATCAGACTGAATAGAGACAAATATCATGGGGTGGACAGCCAGGAACAGCCTGGAGATGGCTACACTCCTATTATCAGACTGAATAGAGTGAAATATCATGGGGTGGACAGCCAGGAACAGCCTGGAGATGGCTACACTCCTATTATCAGACTGAATAGAGACAAATATCATGGGGTGGACAGCAAGGAACAGCCTGCAGATGGCTACACTCCTGTTATCAGACTGAATAGAGACAAATATCATGGGGTGGACAGCCAGGAACAGCCTGGAGAAGGCTACACTCCTATTATCAGACTGAATAGAGACAAATATCATGGGTTTGGCAGCCAGGAACAGACTGGAGAAGGCTACACTCCTATTATCAGACTGAATAGAGACAAATATCATGTGGTGGACAGCCAGGAATAGGCTGGAGAAGGCTGCACTCCTATTATCAGACAGAATAGAGACAAATATCAAGGGGTGGACAGCCAGGAACAACCTGGAGCAGGCTACACCCCTATTATCAGACTGAATAGAGACAAATATCATGGGGTTGGCAGCTAGCAACAGCCTGGAGAAGGCTACTCCCCTATTATCAGACTGAATAGAGACAAATTTCATGGGGTTGGCATCTAGGAACAGCCTGGAGTAGGCTACTCCTCTATTATCAGACTGAATAGAGACAAATATCATGGGGCGGGCAGCCAGGAACAACCTGGAGCAGGCTACTCCACTATTATCAGACTGAATAGAGACAAATATCATGGGGCGGGCAGCCAGGAACAGCCTGGAGAAGGCTACACCCCTATTATCGGACTGAATAGAGACTAATATCATGGGGTTGGCAGCTAAGAACAACCTGGAGCAGGCTACACCCCTATTATCAGACTGAATAGAGACAAATATCATGGGGTTGGCAGCTAGGAACAGCCTGGAGCAGGCTACTCCCCTATTATCAGACTGAATAGAGACAAATATCATGGGGCGGGCAGCCAGGAACAACCTGGAGCAGGCTACTCCACTATTATCAGACTGAATAGAGACAAATATCATGGGGCGGGCAGCCAGGAACAGCCTGGAGAAGGCTACACCCCTATTATCGAACTGAATAGACAAATATCATGGGGTTGGCAGCTAAGAACAACCTGGAGCAGGCTACACCCCTATTATCAGACTGAATAGAGACAAATATCATGGGGTGGACAGCCAGGAACAGCCTGGAGCAGGCTACACCCCTATTATCAGACTGAATAGAGACAAATATCATTGGGTTGGCAGCTAGGTAGAACCTTGAGCAGGCTACACCCCTATTATCAGACTGAATAGAGACAAATATCATGGGGTGCGCAGCTAGGAACAGCCTGGAGCAGGCTACACCCCTATTATCAGACTGAATAGAGACAAATATCATGGGGTGGGCAGCTAGGAACAGCCTGGAGCAGGCTACACCCCTATTATCAGACTGAATAGAGACAAATATCATGGGGCAGGCAGCCAGTAACATCCTGGAACCGGCTACACCCCTATTATTGGACTGAATAGAGACAAATATCATGGGGTGGGCAGCCAGGAACATCCTGGAGCAGGCTACTCCCCTATTATCAGACTGAATAGAGACAAATTTCATGGGGTTGGCAGCTAGGAACAGCCTGGAGCTGGCTACTCCCCTATTATCTGTCTGAATAGAGACAAATATCATGGGGTGGGCAGCCAGGAACAACCTGGAGAACGCTACACCCCTATTATCGGACTGAATAGAGACAAATATCATGGGGCGGGCAGCCAGGAACAATCTGGAGCAGGCTACTCCCCTATTATCAGACTGAATAGAGACAAATATCATGGGGTTGGCAGCTAGGAACAGCCTGGAGAAGGCTACACCCCTATTATCGGACTGAATAGAGACAAATATCATGGGGTGGACAGCCAGGAACAGCCTGGAGCAGGCTACACCCCTATTATCAGACTGAATAGAGACAAATATCATGGGGTTGGCAGCTAAGAACAACCTGGAGCAGGCTACAACCCTATTATCAGACTGAATAGACACAAATATCATGGGGTTGGCAGCTAGGAACAGCCTGGAGCAGGCTACTCCCCTATTATCAGACTGAAGAGAGACAGATATTATGGGGCAGGCAGCCAGAAACAGCCTGGAGGAGGCTACACCCCTATTATCAGACTGAATAGAGACAAATATCATGGGGTTGGCAGCCAGGAACAGCCTGCAGAAGGCTACACTCCTATTATCAGACTGAATAGAGACAAATATCATGTGGTGGACAGCCAGGAACAGCCTGGAGCTGGCTACTCCCCTATTATCAGACTGAATAGAGACAAATATCATGTGGTGGACAGCCAGGAACAGCCTGGAGATGGCTACACTCCTATTATCAGACTGAATAGAGTGAAATATCATGGGGTGGACAGCCAGGAACAGCCTGGAGATGGCTACACTCCTATTATCAGACTGAATAGAGACAAATATCATGGGGTGGACAGCAAGGAACAGCCTGCAGATGGCTACACTCCTATTATCAGACTGAATAGAGACAAATATCATGGGGTGGACAGCCAGGAACAGCCTGGAGAAGGCTACACTCCTATTATCAGACTGAATAGAGACAAATATCATGGGTTTGGCAGCCAGGAACAGACTGGAGAAGGCTACACTCCTATTATCAGACTGAATAGAGACAAATATCATGTGGTGGACAGCCAGGAACAGGCTGGAGAAGGCTGCACTCCTATTATCAGACAGAATAGAGACAAATATCAAGGGGTGGACAGCCAGGAACAACCTGGAGCAGGCTACACCCCTATTATCAGACTGAATAGAGACAAATATCATGGGGTTGGCAGCTAGCAACAGCCTGGAGAAGGCTACTCCCCTATTATCAGACTGAATAGAGACAAATTTCATGGGGTTGGCAGCTAGGAACAGCCTGGAGTAGGCTACTCCTCTATTATCAGACTGAATAGAGAAAAATATCATGGGGCGGGCAGCCAGGAACAACCTGGAGCAGGCTACTCCACTATTATCAGACTGAATAGAGACAAATATCATGGGGCGGGCAGCCAGGAACAGCCTGGAGAAGGCTACACCCCTATTATCGGACTGAATAGAGACTAATATCATGGGTTTGGCAGCTAAGAACAACCTGGAGCAGGCTACACCCCTATTATCAGACTGAATAGAGACAAATATCATGGGGTTGGCAGCTAGGAACAGCCTGGAGCAGGCTACTCCCCTATTATCAGACTGAATAGAGACAAATATCATTGGGCGGGCAGCCAGGAACAACCTGGAGCAGGCTACTCCACTATTATCAGACTGAATAGAGACAAATATCATGGGGCGGGCAGCCAGGAACAGCCTGGAGAAGGCTACACCCCTATTATCGAACTGAGTAGAGACAAATATCATGGGTTTGGCAGCTAAGAACAACCTGGAGCAGGCTACACCCCTATTATCAGACTGAATAGAGACAAATATCATGGGGTGGACAGCCAGGAACAGCCTGGAGCAGGCTACACCCCTATTATCAGACTGAATAGAGACAAATATCATGGGGTTGGCAGCTAGGTAGAACCTTGAGCAGGCTACACCCCTATTATCAGACTGAATAGAGACAAATATCATGGGGTGCGCAGCTAGGAACAACCTGGAGCAGGCTACACCCCTATTATCAGACTGAATAGAGACAAATATCATGGGGTGGGCAGCTAGGAACAGCCTGGAGCAGGCTACACCCCTATTATCAGACTGAATAGAGACAAATATCATGGGGCAGGCAGCCAGTAACATCCTGGAACCGGCTACACCCCTATTATTGGACTGAATAGAGACAAATATCATGGGGTGGGCAGCCAGGAACATCCTGGAGCAGGCTACTCCCCTATTATCAGACTGAATAGAGACAAATATCATGGGGTTGGCAGCTAGGAACAGCCTGGAGCTGGCTACTCCCCTATTATCTGTCTGAATAGAGACAAATATCATGGGGTGGGCAGCCAGGAACAACCTGGAGAAGGCTACACCCCTATTATCGGACTGAATAGAGACAAATATCATGGGGCGGGCAGCCAGGAACAATCTGGAGCAGGCTACTCCCCTATTATCAGACTGAATAGAGACAAATATCATGGGGTTGGCAGCTAGGAACAGCCTGGAGAAGGCTACACCCCTATTATCGGACTGAATAGAGACAAATATCATGGGGTGGACAGCCAGGAACAGCCTGGAGCAGGCTACTCCCCTAATATCAGACTGAATAGAGACAAATATCATGGGGTTGGCAGCTAAGAACAACCTGGAGCAGGCTACAACCCTATTATCAGACTGAATAGACACAAATATCATGGGGTTGGCAGCTAGGAACAGCCTGGAGCAGGCTACTCCCCTATTATCAGACTGAAGAGAGACAGATATTATGGGGCAGGCAGCCAGAAACAGCCTGGAGGAGGCTACACCCCTATTATCAGACTGAATAGAGACAAATATCATGGGGTTGGCAGCCAGGAACAGCCTGCAGAAGGCTACACTCCTATTATCAGACTGAATAGAGACAAATATCATGGGGTGGGCAGCCAGTCACAGCCTGGAGCAGTATACACCCCTATTATCAGACTGAATAGAGACAAATATCATGGGGTGGGCAGCCAGGAACATCCTGGAGCAGGCTACACCCCTATTATCGGACTGAATAGAGACAAATATCATGGGGCGGGCAGCCAGGAACAGCCTGGAGCAGGCTGCACCCCTATTATCAGACTGAATAGAGACAAATATCATGGGGTGGGCAGCTAGGAACAGCCTGGAGGAGGCTACACCCCTATTATCAGACTGAATAGAGACAAATATCATGGGTTGGGCAGCTAGAACAGCCTGGAGGAGGCTACACCCCTATTATTGGACTGAATAGAGTCAAATATCATGGGGTGGGCAGCCAGGAACAGCCTGGAGAAGGCTACACCCCTATTATCAGACTGAATAGAGACAAATATCATGGGTTGGGCAGCTAGGAACAGTCTGGAGGAGGCTACACCCCTATTATCGAACTGAATGGAGACAAATATCATGGGGTGGGCAGCCAGGAACAGCCTGGAGAAGGCTACACCCCTATTATCAGACTGAATAGAGACAAATATCATGGGGTGGGCAGCTAGGAACAGCCTGGAGGAGGCTTCTCCCCTATTATCAGACTGAATAGAGACAAATATCATGGGGCGGGCAGCTAGGAACAGCCTGGAGGAGGCTACACCCCTATTTTCAGACTGAATAGAGACAAATATCTTGGGGTTGGCAGCTAGGAACAGCCTGGAGCAGGCTACTCCCCTATTATCTGTCTGAATAGAGACAAATATCATGGGGTTGGCAGCTAGGAACAACCTGGAGCAGGCTACACCCCTATTATCAGACTGAATAGAGACAAATATCATGGGGTGGGCAGCTAGCAACAGCCTGGAGGAGGCTACTCCCCTATTATCAGACTGAATAGAGACAAATATCATGGGGTGGGCAGCTAGGAACAGCCTGGAGGAGGCTACTTCCCTATTATCAGACTGAATAGAGACAAATATCATGGGGCGGACAGCCTGGAACAGCCTGGAGCTGGCTACACCCCTATTATCAGACTGAATAGAGTCAAATATCATGGGGTTGGCAGCTAGGAACAGCCTGGAGCAGGCTACTCCCCTATTATCAGACTGAATAGAGACAAATATCATGGGGTTGGCAGCTAGGAACAGCCTGGAGCAGGCTACACTCCTATTATCTGACTGAATAGAGACAAATATCATGGGGTGGATTACCAGGAACAGGCTGGAGAAGGCTACACTCCTATTATCAGACAGAATAGAGACAAATATCATGGGGTGGACAGCCAGGAACAACCTGAAGAAGGCTACTCCTCTATTATCAGACTGAATAGAGACAAATATCATGGGGCGGGCAGCCAGGAATAGCCTGGAGAAGGCTACACCCCTATTATCGGACTGAATAGAGACAAATAACATGGGGCGGGCAGCCAGGAACAACCTGGAGCAGGCTACACCCCTATTATCAGACTGAATAGAGACAAATATCATGGGGCGGGCAGCCAGGAGCAACCTGGAGCAGGCTACTCCCCTATTATCAGACTGAATAGAGACAAATATCATGGGGTTGGCAGCCAGGAACATCCTGAAGCAGGCTACGCCCCTATTATCAGACTGAATAGAGACAAATATCATGGGCGGGCAGCCAGGAACATCCTGGAGCAGGCTATACCCCTATTATCAGACTGAATAGAGACAAATATCATGTGGTTGGCAGCTAGGAACAACCTGGAGCAGGCTACACCCCTATTATCTGACTGAATAGAGACAAATATCATGGGGCGGGCAGCTAGGAACAACCTGGAGGAGGCTACATCCCTATTATCAGACTGAATAGAGACAAATATCATGGGGCGGGCAGCCAGGAACAGCCTGGAGCAGGCTACTCCCCTATTATCAGACTGAATAGAGACAAATATCATGGGGTTGGCAGCCAGGAACATCCTGGAGCAGGCTATACCCCTATTATCAGACTGAATAGAGACAAATATCATGGGGTGGGCAGCTAGGAACAGCCTGGAGGAGGCTACACCCCTATTATCAGACTGAATAGAGACAAATATCATGGGGTGGATTACCAGGAACAGGCTGGAGAAGGCTACACTCCTATTATCAGACAGAATAGAGACAAATATCATGGGGTGGACAGCCATGAACAACCTGGAGAAGGCTACTCCTCTATTATCAGACTGAATAGAGACAAATATCATGGGGTTGGCAGCTAGGAACAGCCTGGAGATGGCTACTCCCCTATTATCAGACTGAAAAGAGACAAATATCATGGGGTTGGCAGCTAGGAACAGCCTGGAGCTGGCTACTCCCCTATTATCTGTCTGAAAAGAGACAAATATCATGGGGTGGGCAGCTAGGAACAGCCTGAAGCAGGCTACTCCTCTATTATCAGACTGAATAGAGACAAATATCATGGGGTGGGCAGCCAGGAACAGCCTGGAGAAGGCTACACCCCTATTATCGGACTGAATAGAGACAAATATCATGGAGCGGGCAGCCAGGAACAACCTGTAGCAGGCAACACCCCTATTATCAGACTGAATAGAGACAAATATCATGGGGCGGGCAGCCAGGAACAGCCTGGAGCAGGCTACTCCCCTATTATCAGACTGAATAGAGACAAATATCATGGGGTTGGCAGCCAGGAACATCCTGGAGCAGGCTACACCCCTATTATCGGACTGAATTTAGACAAATATCATGGGGCGGGCAGCCAGGAACATCCTGGAGCAGGCTATACCCCTATTATCAGACTGAACAGAGACAAATATCATGGGGTTGGCAGCTAGGAACAACCTGGAGCAGGCTACACCCCTATTATCTGACTGAATAGAGACAAATATCATGGGGCGGGCAGCTAGGAACAACCTGGAGGAGGCTACACCACTATTATCAGACTGAATAGAGACAAATATCATGGGGTGGGCAGCTAGGAACAGCCTGGAGGAGGCTACACCCCTATTATCAGACTGAGTAGAGACAAATGTCATGGGGTTGGCAGCTAGGAACAGCCTGGAGCAGGCTACACCCCTATTATCGGACTGAATAGAGACAAATATCATGGGTTGGGCAGCTAGAACAGCCTGGAGGAGGCTACACCCCTATTATCGGACTGAATAGAGACAAATATCATGGAGTGGGCAGCTAGGAACAGTCTGGAGGAGGCTACACCCCTATTATCGGACTGAATAGAGACAAATATCATGGGGTGGGCAGCCAGGAACAGCCTGGAGAAGGCTACACCCCTATTATCTGTCTGAATAGAGACAAATATCATGGGGTGGGCAGCTAGGAACAGCCTGGAGCAGGCTACTCCTCTATTATCAGACTGAATAGAGACAAACATCATGGGGCGGGCAGCCAGGAACAACCCGGAGTAGGCTACTCCTCTATTATCAGACTGAATAGAGACAAATATCATGGGGTGGGCAGCCAGGAACAGCCTGGAGAAGGCTACACCCCAATTATCGGACTGAATAGAGACAAATATCATGGGGTGGGCAGCTAAGAACAACCTGGAGCAGGCTACTCCCCTATTATCGGACTGAATAGAGAGAAATATCATGGGGCGGGCAGCCAGGAACATCCTGGAGCAGGCTACACCCCTATTATCAGACTGAATAGAGACAAATGTCATGGGGTGGGCAGCTAGGAACAGCCTGGAGCAGGCTACACCCCTATAATCAGACTGAATAGAGACAAATATCATGGGGTGGGCAGCTAGGAACAACCTGGAGCATGCTACACCCCTATTATCAGACTGAATAGAGACAAATATCATGGGGTGGGCAGCTAGGAACAGCCTGGAGGAGGCTACTCCCCTATTATCAGACTGAATAGAGACAAATATCATGGGGCGGGCAGCCAGGAACAGCCTGGAGGAGGCTACACCCCTATTATCGGACTGAATAGAGACAAATATCATGGGGTGGGCAGCTAGGAACAGCCTGGAGGAGGCTACACCCCTATTATCGGACTGAATAGTGACAAATATCATGGGGCGGGCTGCTAGGAACATCCTGGAGGAGGCTACATCCCTATTATCAGGCTGAATAGAGACAAATATCATGGGGTGGGCAGCTAGGAACAGCCTGGAGCAGGCTACTCCCCTATTATCAGACTGAATAGAGACAAATATCATGGGGTGGGCAGCCAGGAACAGCCTGGAGCAGGCTTCTCCTCTATTATCAGACTGAATTGAGACAAATATTATGGGGTGGGCAGCTAGGAGCAGCCTGGAGCAGGCTACACCTCTATTATCAGACTGAATAGAGACAAATATCATGGGGTTGGCAGCCAGGAACAGCCAGGAGAAGGCTACACTCCTATTATCTGACTGAATAGAGACAAATATCATGGGGTGGATTACCAGGAACAGGCTGGAGAAGGCTACACTCCTATTATCAGACAGAATAGAGACAAATATCATGGGGTGGACAGCCAGGAACAACCTGGAGAAGGCTACTCCTCTATTATCAGACTGAATAGAGACAAATATCATGGGGCGGGCAGCCAGGAACAGCCTGGAGCAGGCTTCTCCCCTATTATCAGACTGAATATAGACAAATATCATGGGGTTGGCAGCCAGGAACATCCTGGAGCAGGCTACACCCCTATTATCAGACTGAATAGAGACAAATATCATGGGGCGGGAAGCCAGGAACATCCTGGAGCAGGCTATACCCCTATTATCAGACTGAATAGAGACAAATATCATGGGGTTGGCAGCTAGGAACAACCTGGAGCAGGCTACACCCCTATTATCTGACTGAATAGAGACAAATATCATGGGGTTGGCAGCTAGGAACAGCCTGGAGCAGGCTACACCCCTATTATCGGACTGAATAGAGACAAATATCATGGGTTGGGCAGCTAGAACAGCCTGGAGGCGGCTACACCCCTATTATCGGACTGAATAGAGACAAATATCATGGAGTGGGCAGCTAGGAACAGTCTGGAGGAGGCTACACCCCTATTATCGGACTGAATAGAGACAAATATCATGGGGTGGACAGCCAGGAACAACCTGGAGAAGGCTACTCCTCTATTATCAGACTGAATAGAGACAAATATCATGGGGTTGGCAGCTAGAAACAGCCTGGAGATGGCTACTCCCCTATTATCAGACTGAAAAGAGACAAATATCATGGGGTTGGCAGCTAGGAACAGCCTGGAGCTGGCTACTCCCCTATTATCTGTCTGAAAAGAGACAAATATCATGGGGTGGGCAGCTAGGAACAGCCTGAAGCAGGCTACTCCTCTATTATCAGACTGAATAGAGACAAATATCATGGGGTGGGCAGCCAGGAACAGCCTGGAGAAGGCTACACCCCTATTATCGGACTGAATAGAGACAAATATCATGGAGCGGGCAGCCAGGAACAACCTGTAGCAGGCAACACCCCTATTTTCAGACTGAATAGAGACAAATATCATGGGGCGGGCAGCCAGGAACAGCCTGGAGCAGGCTACTCCCCTATTATCAGACTGAATAGAGACAAATATCATGGGGTTGGCAGCCAGGAATATCCTGGAGCAGGCTACACCCCTATTATCGGACTGAATAGAGACAAATATCATGGGGCGGGCAGCCAGGAACATCCTGGAACAGGCTATACCCCTAGTGTCAGACTGAACAGACACAAATATCATGGGGTTGGCAGCTAGGAACAACCTGGAGCAGGCTACACCCCTATTATCTGACTGAATAGAGACAAATATCATGGGGCGGGCAGCTAGGAACATCCTAGAGGAGGCTACACCACTATTATCAGACTGAATAGAGACAAATATCATGGGGTGGGCAGCTAGGAACAGCCTGGACGAGGCTACACCCCTATTATCAGACTGAATAGAGACAAATGTCATGGGGTTGGCAGCTAGGAACAGCCTGGAGCAGGCTACACCCCTATTATCGGACTGAATAGAGACAAATATCATGGGTTGGGCAGATAGAACAGCCTGGAGGAGGCTACACCCCTATTATCGGACTGAATAGAGACAAATATCATGGAGTGGGCAGCTAGGAACAGTCTGGAGGAGGCTACACCCCTATTATCGGACTGAATAGAGACAAATATCATGGGGTGGGCAGCCAGGAACAGCCTGGAGAAGGCTACACCCCTATTATCAGACTGACTAGAGATAAATATCATGGGGTTGCAGCTAGGAACAACCTGGAGCAGGCTACTCCTCTATTATCAGACTGAATAGAGACAAATATCATGGGGCGGGCAGCCAGGAACAGCCTGGAGGAGGCTACACCCCTATTATCAGACTGAATAGAGACAAATATCATGGGGTTGGCAGCTAGGAACAGCCTGGAGCAGGCTACTCCCCTATTATCTGTGTGAATAGAGACAAATATCATGGGGTGGGCAGCTAGGAACAGCCTGGAGCAGGCTACTCTTCTATTATCAGACTGAATAGAGACAAACATCATGGGGCGGGCAGCCAGGAACAACCTGGAGTAGGCTACTCCTCTATTATCAGACTGAATAGAGACAAATATCATGGGGTGGGCAGCCAGGAACAGCCTGGAGAAGGCTACACCCCAATTATCGGACTGAATAGAGACAAATATCATGGGGTGGGCAGCTAAGAACAACCTGGAGCAGGCTACTCCCCTATTATCAGACTGAATAGAGACAAATATCATGGGGTTGGTAGCTAGGAACAGCCTGGAGCAGGCTACACCCCTATTATCAGACTGAATAGAGACAAATATCATGGGGTTGGTAGCTAGGAACAACCTGGAGCAGGCTACACCCCTATTATCAGACTGAATAGAGACAAATATCATGGGGTGGGCAGCTAGGAACAGCCTGGAGCAGGCTACACCCCTATTATCGGACTGAATAGAGAGAAATATCATGGGGCGGGCAGCCAGGAACATCCTGGAGCAGGCTACACCCCTATTATCAGACTGAATAGAGACAAATGTCATGGGGTGGGCAGCTAGGATCAGCCTGGCGCAGGCTACACCCCTATAATCAGACTGAATAGAGACAAATATCATGGGGTGGGCAGCTAGGAACAACCTGGAGCAGGATACACCCCTATTATCAGACTGAATAGAGACAAATATCATGGGGTGGGCAGCTAGGAACAGCCTGGAGGAGGCTACTCCCCTATTATCAGACTGAATAGAGACAAACATCATGGGGCGGGCAGCCAGGAACAGCCTGGAGGAGGCTACACCCCTATTATCGGACTGAATAGAGACAAATATCATGGGGTGGGCAGCTAGGAACAGCCTGGAGGAGGCTACACCCCTATTATCGGACTGAATAGTGACAAATATCATGGGGCGGGCTGCTAGGAACATCCTGGAGGAGGCTACATCCCTATTATCAGACTGAATAGAGACAAATATCATGGGGTGGGCAGCTAGGAACATCCTGGAGGAGGCTACTCCCCTATTATCAGACTGAATAGAGACAAATATCATGGGGTGGGCAGCCAGGAAAAAGCCTGGAGCAGGCTACTCCTCTATTATCAGACTGAATTGAGACAAATATTATGGGGTGGGCAGCTAGGAGCAGCCTGGTGCAGGCTACACCTCTATTATGAGACTGAATAGAGACAAATATCATGGGGTTGGCAGCCAGGAACAGCCAGGAGAAGGCTACACTCCTATTATCTGACTGAATAGAGACAAATATCATGGGGTGGATTAGCAGGAACAAGCTGGAGAAGGCTACACTCCTATTATCAGACAGAATAGAAACAAATATCATGGGGTGGACAGCCAGGAACAACCTGGAGAAGGCTACTCCTCTATTATCAGACTGAATAGAGACAAATATCATGGGGTGGGCAGCTAGGAACAGCCTGAAGCAGGCTACTCCTCTATTATCAGACTGAATAGAGACAAATATCATGGGGTGGCAGCCAGGAACAGCCTGGAGAAGGCTACACCCCTATTATCGGACTGAATAAAGACAAATATCATGGAGCGGGCAGTCAGGAACAACCTGTAGCAGGCTACACCCCTATTATCAGACTGAATAGAGACAAATATCATGGGGCAGGCAGCCAGGAACAGCCTGGAGCAGGCTACTCCCCTATTATCAGACTCAATAGAGACAAATATCATGGGGCGGGCAGCTAGGAACAACCTGGAGGAGGCTACACCACTATTATCAGACTGAATAGAGACAAATATCATGGGGTGGGCAGCTAGGAACAGCCTGGAGGAGGCTACACCCCTATTATCAGACTGAATAGAGACAAATGTCATGGGGTTGGCAGCTAGGAACAGCCTGGAGCAGGCTACACCCCTATTATCGGACTGAATAGAGACAAATATCATGGGTTGGGCAGCTAGAACAGCCTGGAGGCGGCTACACCCCTATTATCGGACTGAATAGAGACAAATACTATGGAGTGGGCAGCTAGGAACAGTCTGGAGGAGGCTACACCCCTATTATCGGACTGAATAGAGACAAATATCATGGGGTGGGCAGCCAGGAACAGCCTGGAGAAGGCTACACCCCTATTATCAGACTGAATAGAGACAAATATCATGGGGCGGGCAGCCAGGAACAGTCTGGAGGAGGCTACACCCCTATTATCAGACTGAATAGAGACAAATATCATGGGGTTGGCAGCTAGGAACAGCCTGGAGCAGGCTACTCCCCTATTATCTGTCTGAATAGAGACAAATATCATGGGGTGGGCAGCTAGGAACAGCCTGGAGCAGGCTACTCCTCTATTATCAGACTGAATAGAGACAACCATCATGGGGCGGGCAGCCAGGAACAACCTGGAGTAGGCTACTCCTCTATTATCAGACTGAATAGAGACAAATATCATGGGGTGGGCAGCCAGGAACAGCCTAGAGAAGGCTACACCCCAATTATCGGACTGAATAGAGACAAATATCATGGGGTGGGCAGCTAAGAACAACCTAGAGCAGGCTACTCCCCTATTGTCAGACTGAATAGAGACAAATATCATGGGGTTGGTAGCTAGGAACAGCCTGGAGCAGGCTACACCCCTATTATCAGAATGAAAAGAGACAAATATCATGGGGTTGGTAGCTAGGAACAACCTGGAGCAGGCTACACCCCTATTATCAGACTGAATAGAGACAAATATCATGGGGTGGGCAGCTAGGAACAGCCTGGAGCAGGCTACACCCCTATTATCGGACTGAATAGAGAGAAATATCATGGGGCGGGCAGCCAGGAACATCCTGGAGCAGGCTACACCCCTATTATCAGACTGAATAGAGACAAATGTCATGGGGTGGGCAGCTAGAAACAGCCTGGAGCAGGCTACACCCCTATAATCAGACTGAATAGAGACAAATATCATGGGGCGGGCAGCTAGGAACAGCCTGGAGGAGGCTACACCCCTATTATCGGACTTAATAGAGACAAATATCATGGGGTGGGCAGCTAGGAACAGCCTGGAGGAGGCTACACCCCTATTATCAGACTGAATAGAGAGAAATGTCATGGGGTTGGCAGCTAGAAACAGCCTGGAGCAGGCTACTCCCCTATTATCAGACTGAATAGAGACAAATATCATGGGGTAGGCAGCTAGGAACAGCCTGGAGGAGGCTACACCCCTATTATCGGACTGAATAGAGACAAATATCATGGGGCGGGCAGCCAGGAACAGCCTGGAGCAGGCTACTCCCCTATTATCAGACTGAATAGAGACAAATATCACGGGGTGGGCAGCTAGGAACAGCCTGGAGCAGGCTACTCCTCTATTATCAGACTGAATAGAGACAAATATCATGGGGCGGGCAGCCAGGAACAGCCTGGAGGAGGCTACACCCCTATTATCGGACTTAATAGAGACAAATATCATGGGGTGGGCAGCTAGGAACAGCCTGGAGGAGGCTACACCCCTATTATCGGACTGAATAGAGACAAATATCATGGGGCGGGCAGCTAGGAACAACCTGGAGGAGGCTACACCCCTATTATCAGACTGAATAGAGACAAATATCATGGGGTGGGCAGCCAGGAACAGCCTGGAGCAGGCTACTCCCCTATTATCAGACTGAATAGAGACAAATATCATGGGATGGGCAGCTAGGAACAGCCTGGAGGAGGTTACACCCCTATTATCAGACTGAATAGAGACAAATATCATGGGGTGGGCAGCTAGAACAGCCTGGAGGAGGCTACTCCCCTAATATCGGACTGAATAGAGACAGATATCATAGGGTGGGCAGCTAGGAACAGTCTGGAGGAGGCTACACCCCTTTTATCGGACTGAATAGAGACAAATATCATGGGGTGGGCAGCTAGGAACAACCTGGAACAGGCTACACCCTTATTATCAGACTGAATAGAGACAAATATCATGGGGTGGGCAGCTAGGAACAGCCTGTAGGAGGCTACTCCCCTATTATCAGACTGAATAGAGACAAATATCATGGGATGGGCAGCTAGAAACAGCCTGGAGAAGGCTACTCCCCTATTATCAGACTGAATAGAGACAAATATCATGGGGTGGGCAGCTAGGAACAACCTGGAGCAGGCTACACCCCTATTATCAGACTGAATAGAGACGAATATCATGGGGTGGGCAGCTAGGAACAACCTGGAGCAGGCTACACCCCTATTATCGGACTGAATAGAGACAAATATCATGGGGTGAGCAGCTAGGAACAACCTGGAGGAGGCTACTCCCCTATTATCAGACAAATATCATGGGGCGGGCAGCCAGGAACAGCCTGGAGCTGGCTACACCCCTATTATCAGACTGAATAGAGACAAATATCATGGGGTGGGCAGCTAGGAACAGCCTGGAGGAGGCTACACCCCTATTAACAGACTGAATAAAGACAAATATCATGGGGTGGGCAGCTAGGAACAGCCTGGAGGAGGCTACGCTCCTATTATCAGACTGAATAGAGACAAATATCATGGGGTGGGCAGCTAGGAACAGCCTGGAGGAGGCTACTCCCCTATTATCAGACTGAATAGAGACAAATATCATGGGGTGGGCAGCTACGAACAGCCTGGAGGAGGCTACGTCCCTATTATCAGACTGAATAGAGACAAATACCATGGTGTGGGCAGCTAGGTACAGCATGGAGGAGGCTACACCACTATTATCAGACTGAATAGAGACCAATATCATGGGGTGGGCAGCCAGGAACAGCCTGGAGGAGGCTACACCCCTATTATCGGACTGAATAGAGACAAATATCATGGGGCGGGCAGCCAGGAACAGCCTGGAGCAGGCTACTCCCCTATTATCAGACTGAATAGAGACAAATATCACGGGGTGGGCAGCTAGGAACAGCCTGGAGCAGGCTACTCCTCTATTATCAGACTGAATAGAGACAAATATCATGGGGCGGGCAGCCAGGAACAGCCTGGAGGAGGCTACACCCCTATTATCGGACTTAATAGAGACAAATATCATGGGGTGGGCCGCTAGGAACAGCCTGGAGGAGGCTACACCCCTATTATCGGACTGAATAGAGACAAATATCATGGGGCGGGCAGCTAGGAACAACCTGGAGGAGGCTACACCCCTATTATCAGACTGAATAGAGACAAATATCATGGGGTGGGCAGCTAGGAACAGCCTGGAGCAGGCTACTCCACTATTATCAGACTGAATAGAGACAAATATCATGGGATGGGCAGCTAGGAACAGCTTGGAGGAGGTTACACCCCTATTATCAGACTGAATAGAGACAAATATCATGGGGTGGGCAGCTAGGAACAACCTGGAACAGGCTACACCCTTATTATCAGACTGAATAGAGACAAATATCATGGGGTGGGCAGCTAGGAACAGCCTGTAGGAGGCTACTCCCCTATTATCAGACTGAATAGAGACAAATATCATGGGGTGGGCAGCTAGGAACAACCTGGAGCAGGCTACACCCCTATTATCAGACTGAATAGAGACCAATATCATGGGGTGGGCAGCTAGGAACAACCTGTAGCAGGCTACACCCCTATTATCGGACTGAATAGAGACAAATATCATGGGGTGAGCAGCTAGGAACAACCTGGAGGAGGCTACTCCCCTATTATCAGACAAATATCATGGGGCGGGCAGCCAGGAACAGCCTGGAGCTGGCTACACCCCTATTATCAGACTGAATAGAGACAAATATCATGGGGTGGGCAGCTAGGAACAGCCTGGAGGAGGCTACACCCCTATTAACAGACTGAATAAAGACAAATATCATGGGGTGGGCAGCTAGGAACAGCCTGGAGGAGGCTACGCTCCTATTATCAGACTGAATAGAGACAAATATCATGGGGTGGGCAGCTAGGAACAGCCTGGAGGAGGCTACTCCCCTATTATCAGACTGAATAGAGACAAATATCATGGGGTGGGCAGCTACGAACAGCCTGGAGGAGGCTACGTCCCTATTATCAGACTGAATAGAGACAAATATCATGGGGTGGGCAGCTAGGTACAGCATGGAGGAGGCTACACCACTATTATCAGACTGAATAGAGACCAATATCATGGGGTGGGCAGCTAGGAACAGCCTGGAGCAGGCTACTCCCCTATTATCAGACTGAATAGAGACAAATATCATGGGGTGGGCAGCCAGGAACAGCCTGGAGGAGGCTACACCCCTATTATCGGACTGAATAGAGACAAATATCATGGGGCGGGCAGCCAGGAACAGCCTGGAGCAGGCTACTCCCCTATTATCAGACTGAATAGAGACAAATATCACGGGGTGGGCAGCTAGGAACAGCCTGGAACAGGCTACTCCTCTATTATCAGACTGAATAGAGACAAATATCATGGGGCGGGCAGCCAGGAACAGCCTGGAGGAGGCTACACCCCTATTATCGGACTTAATAGAGACAAATATCATGGGGTGGGCCGCTAGGAACAGCCTGGAGGAGGCTACACCCCTATTATCGGACTGAATAGAGACAAATATCATGGGGCGGGCAGCTAGGAACAACCTGGAGGAGGCTACACCCCTATTATCAGACTGAATAGAGACAAATATCATGGGGTGGGCAGCTAGGAACAGCCTGTAGGAGGCTACTCCCCTATTATCAGACTGAATAGAGACAAATATCATGGGGTGGGCAGCTAGGAACAACCTGGAGCAGGCTACACCCCTATTATCAGACTGAATAGAGACCAATATCATGGGGTGGGCAGCTAGGAACAACCTGTAGCAGGCTACACCCCTATTATCGGACTGAATAGAGACAAATATCATGGGGTGAGCAGCTAGGAACAACCTGGAGGAGGCTACTCCCCTATTATCAGACAAATATCATGGGGCGGGCAGCCAGGAACAGCCTGGAGCTGGCTACACCCCTATTATCAGACTGAATAGAGACAAATATCATGGGGTGGGCAGCTAGGAACAGCCTGGAGGAGGCTACACCCCTATTAACAGACTGAATAAAGACAAATATCATGGGGTGGGCAGCTAGGAACAGCCTGGAGGAGGCTACGCTCCTATTATCAGACTGAATAGAGACAAATATCATGGGGTGGGCAGCTAGGAACAGCCTGGAGGAGGCTACTCCCCTATTATCAGACTGAATAGAGACAAATATCATGGGGTGGGCAGCTACGAACAGCCTGGAGGAGGCTACGTCCCTATTATCAGACTGAATAGAGACAAATATCATGGGGTGGGCAGCTAGGTACAGCATGGAGGAGGCTACACCACTATTATCAGACTGAATAGAGACCAATATCATGGGGTGGGCAGCTAGGAACAGCCTGGAGCAGGCTACTCCCCTATTATCAGACTGAATAGAGACAAATATCATGGGGTGGGCAGCCAGGAACAGCCTGGAGGAGGCTACACCCCTATTATCGGACTGAATAGAGACAAATATCATGGGGCGGGCAGCCAGGAACAGCCTGGAGCAGGCTACTCCCCTATTATCAGGCTGAATAGAGACAAATATCACGGGGTGGGCAGCTAGGAACAGCCTGGAACAGGCTACTCCTCTATTATCAGACTGAATAGAGACAAATATCATGGGGCGGGCAGCCAGGAACAGCCTGGAGGAGGCTACACCCCTATTATCGGACTTAATAGAGACAAATATCATGGGGTGGGCCGCTAGGAACAGCCTGGAGGAGGCTACACCCCTATTATCGGACTGAATAGAGACAAATATCATGGGGCGGGCAGCTAGGAACAACCTGGAGGAGGCTACACCCCTATTATCAGACTGAATAGAGACAAATATCATGGGGTGGGCAGCTAGGAACAGCCTGGAGCAGGCTACTCCCCTATTATCAGACTGAATAGAGACAAATATCATGGGGTGGGCAGCCAGGAACAGCCTGGAGCAGGCTACTCCCCTATTATCAGACTGAATAGAGACAAATATCATGGGATGGGCAGCTAGGAACAGCCTGGAGGAGGTTACACCCCTATTATCAGACTGAATAGAGACAAATATCATGGGGTGGGCAGCTAGGAACAACCTGGAACAGGCTACACCCTTATTATCAGACTGAATAGAGACAAATATCATGGGTTGGGCAGCTAGGAACAGCCTGTAGGAGGCTACTCCCCTATTATCAGACTGAATAGAGACAAATATCATGGGATGGGCAGCTAGGAACAGCCTGGAGCAGGCTACTCCCCTATTATCAGACTGAATAGAGACAAATGTCATGGGGTGGGCAGCTAGGAACAACCTGGAGCAGGCTACACCCCTATTATCAGACTGAATAGAGACAAATATCATGGGGTGGGCAGCTAGGAACAACCTGGAGCAGGCTACACCCCTATTATCGGACTGAATAGAGACAAATATCATGGGGTGAGCAGCTAGGAACAACCTGGAGGAGGCTACTCCCCTATTATCAGACAAATATCATGGGGCGGGCAGCCAGGAACAGCCTGGAGCTGGCTACACCCCTATTATCAGATTGAATAGAGACAAATATCATGGGGTGGGCAGCTAGGAACAGCCTGGAGGAGGCTACACCCCTATTAACAGACTGAATAAAGACAAATATCATGGGGTGGGCAGCTAGGAACAGCCTGGAGGAGGCTACGCTCCTATTATCAGACTGAATAGAGACAAATATCATGGGGTGGGCAGCTAGGAACAGCCTGGAGGAGGCTACTGCCCTATTATCAGACTGAATAGAGACAAATATCATGGGGTGGGCAGCTACGAACAGCCTGGAGGAGGCTACGTCCCTATTATCAGACTGAATAGAGACAAATATCATGGGGTGGGCAGCTAGGTACAGCATGGAGGAGGCTACACCACTATTATCAGACTGAATAGAGACCTATATCATGGGGTGGGCAGCTAGGAACAGCCTGGAGCAGGCTACTCCCCTATTATCAGACTGAATAGAGACAAATATCATGGGGTGGGCAGCCAGGAACAGCCTGGAGCAGGCTACTCCCCTATTATCAGACTGAATAGAGACAAATATCATGGGATGGGCAGCTAGGAACAGCCTGGAGGAGGTTACACCCCTATTATCAGACTGAATAGAGACAGATATCATGGGGTGGGCAGCTAGAACAGCCTGGAGGAGGCTACACCCCTAATATCGGACTGAATAGAGACAGATATCATGGGGTGGGCAGCTAGGAACAGTCTGGAGGAGGCTACACCCCTTTTATCGGACTGAATAGAGACAAATATCATGGGGCGCGCAGCTAGGAACAACCTGGAACAGGCTACACCCTTATTATCAGACTGAATAGAGACAAATATCATGGGGTGGGCAGCTAGGAACAGCCTGTAGGAGGCTACTCCCCTATTATCAGACTGAATAGAGACAAATATCATGGGATGGGCAGCTAGGAACAGCCTGGAGCAGGCTACTCCCCTATTATCAGACTGAATAGAGACAAATATCATGGGGTGGGCAGCTAGGAACAACCTGGAGCAGGCTACACCCCTCTTATCAGACTGAATAGAGACAAATATCATGGGGTGGGCAGCTAGGAACAACGTGGAGCAGGCTACACCCCTATTATCAGACTGAATAGAGACAAATATCATGGGGTTGGCAGCTAGGAACAGCCTGGAGCAGGCTACTCCCCTATTATCAGACTGAATAGAGACAAATATCATGGGGTGAGCAGCTAGGAACAACCTGGAGGAGGCTACTCCCCTATTATCAGACAAATATCATGGGGCGGGCAGCCAGGAACAGCCTGGAGCTGGCTACACCCCTATTATCAGACTGAATAGAGACAAATATCATGGGGTGGGCAGCTAGGAACAGCCTGGAGGAGGCTACACCCCTATTAACAGACTGAATAAAGACAAATATCATGGGGTGGGCAGCTAGGAACAGCCTGGAGGAGGCTACGCTCCTATTATCAGACTGAATAGAGACAAATATCATGGGGTGGGCAGCTAGGAACAGCCTGGAGGAGGCTACTCCCCTATTATCAGACTGAATAGAGACAAATATCATGGGGTTAGCAGCCAGGAACAGCCTGGTGCAGGCTACACCCCTATTATCAGACTGAATAGAGACAAACATCATAGGGCGGGCAGCCAGGAACAACCTGGAGTAGGCTACTCTTCTATTATCAGACTGAATAGAGACAAATATCATGGGGTGGGCAGCAAGGAACAGCCTGGAGAAGGCTACACCACAATTATCGGACTGAATAGAGACAAATATCATGGGGTGGGCAGCTAAGAACAACCTGGAGCAGGCTACTCCCCTATTATCAGACTGAATAGAGACAAATATCATTGGGTTGGTAGCTAGGAACAGCCTGGAGCAGGCTACACCCCTATTATCAGAATGAATAGAGACAAATATCATGGGGTTGGTAGCTAGGAACAACCTGGAGCAGGCTACACCCCTATTATCAGACTGAATAGAGACAAATATCATGGGGTGGGCAGCTAGGAACAGCCTGGAGTAGGCTACACCCCTATTATCGGACTGAATAGAGAGAAATATCATGGGGCCGGCAGCCAGGAACATCCTGGAGCAGGCTACACCCCTATTATCAGACTGAATAGAGACAAATGTCATGGGGTGGGCAGCTAGGAACAGCCTGGAGCAGGCTATACCCCTATAATCAGACTGAATAGAGACAAATATCATGGGGTGGGCAGCTAAGAACAACCTGGAGCAGGCTACACCCCTATTATCAGACTGAATAGAGACAAATATCATGGGGTGGGCAGCTAGGAACAGCCTGGAGGAGGCTACTCCCCTATTATCAGACTGAATAGAGACAAATATCATGGGGCGGGCAGTCAGGAACAGCCTGGAGGAGGCTACACCGCTATTATCGGACTGAATAGAGACAAATATCATGGGGTGGGCAGCTAGGAACAGCCTGGAGGAGGCTACACCCCTATTAACGGACTGAATAGAGAGAAATATCATGGGGCGGGCAGCCAGGAACATCCTGGAGCAGGCTACACCCCTATTATCAGACTGAATAGAGACAAATGTCATGGGGTGGGCAGCTAGGAACAGCCTGGAGCAGGCTACACCCCTATAATGAGACTGAATAGAGACAAATATCATGGGGTGGGCAGCTAGGAACAACCTGGAGCAGGCTACACCCCTATTATCAGACTGAATAGAGACAAATATCATGGGGTGGGCAGCTAGGAACAGCCTGGAGGAGGCTACTCTCCTATTATCAGACTGAATAGAGACAAATATCATGGGGCGAGCAGCCAGGAACAGCCTGGAGGAGGATACACCCCTATTATCGGACTGAATAGAGACAAATATCATGGGGTGGGCAGCTAGGAACAGCCTGGACGAGGCTACACCCCTATTATCGGACTGAATAGTGACAAATATCATGGGGCAGGCTGCTAGGAACAACCTGGAGGAGGCTACATCCCTATTATCAGACTGAATAGAGACAAATATCATGGGGTGGGCAGCTAGGAACAGCCTGGAGCAGGCTACTCTCCTATTGTTAGACTGAATAGAGACAAATATCATGGGGTGGGCAGCCAGGAACAGCCTGGAGCAGGCTACTCCTCTATTATCAGACTGAATTGAGACAAATATTATGGGGTGGGCAGCTAGGAGCAGCCTGGAGCAGGCTACACCTCTATTATCAGACTGAATAGAGACAAATATCATGGGGTTGGCAGCCAGGAACAGCCAGGAGAAGGCTTCACTCCTATTATCTGACTGAATAGAGACAAATATCATGGGGTGGATTACCAGGAACAGGCTGGAGAAGGCTACACTCCTATTATCAGACAGAATAGAGACAAATATCATGGGGTGGACAGCCAGGAAAAACCTGGAGAAGGCTACTCCTCTATTATCAGACTGAATAGAGACAAATATCATGGGGCGGGCAGCCAGGAACATCCTGGAGGAGGCTACACCCCTATTATCAGACTGAATAGAGACAAATATCATGGGGTTGGCAGCTAGGAACAGCCTGGAGCAGGCTACTCCCCTATTATCTGTCTGAATAGAGACAAATATCATGGGGTGGGCAGCTAGGAACAGCCTGGAGCAGGCTACTCCTCTATTATCAGACTGAATAGAGACAAACATCATGGGGCGGGCAGCCAAGAACAACCTGGAGTAGGCTACTCCTCTATTATCAGACTGAATAGAGACAAATATCATGGGGTGGGCAGCCCGGAACAGCCTGGAGAAGGCTACACCCCAATTATCGGACTGAATAGAGACAAATATCATGGGGTGGGCAGCTAAGAACAACCTGGAGCAGGCTACTCCCCTATTATCAGACTGAATAGAGAAAAATATCATGGGGTTGGTAGCTAGGAACAGCCTGGAGCAGGCTACACCCCTATTATCAGACTGAAAAGAGACAAATATCATGGGGTTGGTAGCTAGGAACAACCTGGAGCAGGCTACACCCCTATTATCAGACTGAATAGAGACAAATATCATGGGGTGGGCAGCTAGGAACAGCCTGGAGCAGGCTACACCCCTATTATCGGACTGAATAGAGAGAAATATCATGGGGCGGGCAGCCAGGGACATCCTGGAGCAGGCTACACCCCTATTATCAGACTGAATAGAGACAAATGTCATGGGGTGGGCAGCTAGGAACAGCCTGGAGGAGGTTACACCCCTATTATCAGACTGAATAGAGACAAATATCATGGGGTGGGCAGCTAGAACAGCCTGGAGGAGGCTACACCCCTAATATCGGACTGAATAGAGACAGATATCATAGGGTGGGCAGCTAGGAACAGTCTGGAGGAGGCTACACCCCTTTTATCGGACTGAATAGAGACAAATATCATGGGGTTGGCAGCTAGGAACAGCCTGGAGCAGGCTACTCCCCTATTATCTGTCTGAATAGAGACAAATATCATGGGGTGGGCAGCTAGGAACAGCCTGGAGCAGGCTACTCCTCTATTATCAGACTGAATAGAGACAAACATCATGGGGCGGGCAGCCAGGAACAACCTGGAGTAGGCTACTCCTCTATTATCAGACTGAATAGAGACAAATATCATGGGGTGGGCAGCCCGGAACAGCCTGGAGAAGGCTACACCCCAATTATCGGACTGAATAGAGACAAATATCATGGGGTGGGCAGCTAAGAACAACCTGGAGCAGGCTACTCCCCTATTATCAGACTGAATAGAGACAAATATCATGGGGTTGGTAGCTAGGAACAGCCTGGAGCAGGCTACACCCCTATTATCAGACTGAAAAGAGACAAATATCATGGGGTTGGTAGCTAGGAACAACCTGGAGCAGGCTACACCCCTATTATCAGACTGAATAGAGAGAAATATCATGGGGCGGGCAGCCAGGGACATCCTGGAGCAGGCTACACCCCTATTATCAGACTGAATAGAGACAAATATCATGGGGTGGGCAGCTAGGAACAGCCTGGAGGAGGCTACTCCCCTATTATCAGACTGAATAGAGACAAATATCATGGGGCGGGCAGCCAGGAACAGCCTGGAGGAGGCTACACCCCTATTATCGGACTGAATAGAGACAAATATCATGGGGTGGGCAGCTAGGAACAGCCTGGAGGAGGCTACACCCCTATTATCGGACTGAATAGAGAGAAATATCATGGGGCGGGCAGCCAGGAACATCCTGGAGCAGGCTACACCCCTATTATCAGACTGAATAGAGACAAATGTCATGGGGTGGGCAGCTAGGAACAACCTGGAGCAGGCTACACCCCTATTATCAGACTGAATAGAGACAAATATCATGGGGTGGGCAGCTAGGAACAGCCTGGAGGAGGCTACTCTCCTATTATCAGACTGAATAGAGACAAATATCATGGGGCGAGCAGCCAGGAACAGCCTGGAGGAGGCTACACCCCTATTATCGGACTGAATAGAGACAAATATCATGGGGTGGGCAGCTAGGAACAGCCTGGACGAGGCTACACCCCTATTATCGGACTGAATAGTGACAAATATCATGGGGCGGGCTTCTAGGAACAACCTGGAGGAGGCTACATACCTATTATCAGACTGAATAGAGACAAATATCATGGGGTGGGCAGCTAGGAACAGCCTGGAGCAGGCTACTCCCCTGTTGTCAGACTGAATAGAGACAAATATCATGGGGTGGGCAGCCAGGAACAGCCTGGAGCAGGCTACTCCTCTATTATCAGACTGAATTGAGACAAATATTATGGGGTGGGCAGCTAGGAGCAGCCTGGAGCAGGCTACACCTCTATTATCAGACTGAATAGAGACAAATATCATGGGGTTGGCAGCCAGGAACAGCCAGAAGAAGGCTACACTCCTATTATCTGACTGAATAGAGACAAATATCATGGGGTGGATTACCAGGAACAGACTGGAGAAGGCTACACTCCTATTATCAGACAGAATAGAGACAAATATCACGGGGTGGACAGCCAGGAAAAACCTGGAGAAGGCTACTCCTCTATTTTCAGACTGAATAGAGACAAATATCATGGGGCGGGCAGCCAGGAACAACCTGTAGTAGGCTACTCCTCTATTATCACACTGAATAGAGACAAATATCATGGGGTGGGCAGCCAGGAACAGCCTGGAGAAGGCTACACCCCAATTATCGGACTGAATAGAGACAAATATCATGGGGTGGGCAGCTAAGAACAACCTGGAGTAGGCTACTCCCCTATTATCAGACTGAATAGAGACAAATATCATGGGGTGGGCAGCTAGGAACAGCCTGGAGCAGGCTACACCCCTATTATCGGACTGAATAGAGAGAAATATCATGGGGTGGGCAGCCAGGGACATCCTGGAGCAGGCTACACCCCTATTATCAGACTGAATAGAGACAAATGTCATGGGGTGGGCAGCTAGGAACAGCCTGGAGGAGGTTACACCCCTATTATCAGACTGAATAGAGACAAATATCATGGGGTGGGCAGCTAGAACAGCCTGGAGGAGGCTACACCCCTAATATCGGACTGAATAGAGACAGATATCATAGGGTGGGCAGCTAGGAACAGTCTGGAGGAGGCTACACCCCTTTTATCGGACTGAATAGAGACAAATATCATGGGGTGGGCAGCTAGGAACAGCCTGTAGGAGGCTACTCCCCTATTATCAGACTGAATAGAGACAAATATCATGGGATGGGCAGCTAGGAACAGCCTGGAGCAGGCTACTCCCCTATTATCAGACTGAATAGAGACAAATATCATGGGGTGGGCAGCTAGGAACAACCTGGAGCAGGCTACACCCCTATTATCAGACTGAATAGAGACAAATATCATGGGGTGGGCAGCTAGGAACAACCTGGAGCAGGCTACACCCCTAATATCAGACTGAATAGAGACAATTATCATGGGGTGGGCAGCTAGGAACAGCCTGGAGGAGGCTACTCCCCTATTATCAGACAAATATCATGGGGCGGGCAGCCAGGAACAGCCTGGAGCTGGCTACACCCCTATTATCAGACTGAATAGAGACAAATATCATGGGGTGGGCAGCTAGGAACAGCCTTCAGCAGGCTACTCCCCTATTAACAGACTGAATAAAGACAAATATCATGGGGTGGGCAGCTAGGAACAGCCTGGAGGAGGCTACGCTCCTATTATCAGACTGAATAGAGACAAATATCATGGGGTGGGCAGCTAGGAACAGCCTGGAGGAGGCTACTCCCCTATTATCAGACTGAATAGAGACAAATATCATGGGGTGGGCAGCTAGGAACAGCCTGGAGGAGGCTACGTCCCTATTATCAGACTGAATAGAGACAAATATCATGGGGTGGGCAGCTAGGTACAGCATGGAGGAGGCTACACCTCTATTATTAGACTGAATAGAGACAAAGGTCATGGGGCGGGCAGCTAGGAACAACATGGAGTTGGCTACTCCCCTATTATCAGACTGAATAGAGACAAATATCATGGGGTTAGCAGCCAGGAACAGCCTGGTGCAGGCTACACCCCTATTGTCAGACTGAATAGAGACAAATATCATGGGTGGGCAGCCAGGAACATCCTGGAGAAGGCTACTCCTCTATTATTGGACTGAAGAGACAAATATCATGGGGCGGGCAGCCAGGAACATCCTGGAGCAGGCTACACCCCTATTATCAGACTGAATAGAGACAAATATCATGGGGTGGGCAGCTAGGAACATCCTGGAGCAGGCTACACCCCTATTATCAGACTGAATAGAGACAAACATCATAGGGCGTGCAGTCAGGAACAACCTGGAGAAGGCTACACCCCAATTATCGGACTGAATAGAGACAAATATCATGGGGTGGGCAGCTAAGAACAACCTGGAGCAGGCTACTCCCCTATTATCAGACTGAATAGAGACAAATATCATGGGGTTGGTAGCTAGGAACAGCCTGGAGCAGGCTACACCCCTATTATCAGACTGAATAGAGACAAATATCATGGGGTTGGTAGCTAGGAACAACCTGGAGCAGGCTACACCCCTATTATCAGACTGAATAGAGACAAATATCATGGGGTGGGCAGCTATGAACAGCCTGGAGCAGGCTACACCCCTATTATCGGACTGAATAGAGAGAAATATCATGGGGCCTGCAGCCAGGAACATCCTGGAGCAGGCTACACCCCTATTATCAGACTGAATAGAGACAAATGTCATGGGGTGGGCAGCTAGGAACAGCCTGGAGCAGGCTATACCCCTATAATCAGACTGAATAGAGACAAATATCATGGGGTGGGCAGCTAAGAACAACCTGGAGCAGGCTACACCCCTATTATCAGACTGAATAGAGACAAATATCATGTGGTGGGCAGCTAGGAACAGCCTGGAGGAGGCTACTCCCCTATTATCAGACTGAATAGAGACAAATATCATGGGGTGGATTACCAGGAACACCCTGGAGAAGGCTACACTCCTATTATCAGACAGAATACAGACAAATATCATGGGGTGGACAGCCAGGAAAAACCTGGAGAAGGCTACTCCTCTATTATCAGACTGAATAGAGACAAATATCATGGTGCGGGCAGCCAGGAACAGCCTGGAGGAGGCTACACCCCTATTATCAGACTGAATAGAGACAAATATCATGGGGTTGGCAGCTAGGAACAGCCTGGAGCAGGCTACTCCCCTATTATCTGTCTGAATAGAGACAAATATCATGGCGTGGGCAGCTAGGAACAGCCTGGAGCAGGCTACTCCTCTATTATCAGACTGAATAGAGACAAACATCATGGGGCGGGCAGCCAGGAACAACCTGTAGTAGGCTACTCCTCTATTATCAGACTGAATAGAGACAAATATCATGGGGTGGGCAGCCAGGAACAGCCTGGAGAAGGCTACACCCCAATTATCGGACTGAATAGAGACAAATATCATGGGGTGGGCAGCTAAGAACAACCTGGAGTAGGCTACTCCCCTATTGTCAGACTGAAAAGAGACAAATATCATGGGGTTGGTAGCTAGGAACAACCTGGAGCAGGCTACACCCCTATTATCAGACTGAATAGAGACAAATATCATAGGGTGGGCAGCTAGGAACAGCCTGGAGCAGGCTACACCCCTATTATCGGACTGAATAGAGAGAAATATCATGGGGCGGGCAGCCAGGGACATCCTGGAGCAGGCTACACCCCTATTATCAGACTGAATAGAGACAAATGTCATGGGGTGGGCAGCTAGGAACAGCCTGGAGCAGGCTACACCCCTATAATCAGACTGAATAGAGACAAATATCATGGAGCGGGCAGCTAGGAACAGCCTGGAGGAGGCTACACCCCTATTATCGGACTTAATAGAGACAAATATCATGGGGTGGGCAGCTAGAAACAGCCTGGAGGAGGCTACACCCCTATTATCAGACTGAATAGAGACAAATGTCATGGGGTTGGCAGCTAGAAACAGCCTGGAGCAGGCTACTCCCCTATTATCAGACTGAATAGAGACAAATATCATGGGGTGGGCAGCTAGGAACAGCCTGGAGGAGGCTACACCCCTATTATCGGACTGAATAGAGACAAATATCATGGGGCGGGCAGCCAGGAACAGCCTGGAGCAGGCTACTCCCCTATTATCAGACTGAATAGGGACAAATATCACGGGGTGGGCACCTAGGAACAGCCTGGAGCAGGCTACTCCTCTATTATCAGACTGAATAGAGACAAATATCTTTTGGCGGGCAGCCAGGAACAGCCTGGAGGAGGCTACACCCCTATTATCGGACTTAATAGAGACAAATATCATGGGGTGGGCAGCTAGGAACAGCCTGGAGGAGGCTACACCCCTATTATCGGACTGAATAGAGACAAATATCATGGGGCGGGCAGCTAGGAACAACCTGGAGGAGGCTACACCCCTATTATCAGACTGAATAGAGACAAATATCATGGGGTGGGCAGCTAGGAACAGCCTGGAGCAGGCTACTCCCCTATTATCAGACTGAATAGAGACAAATATCATGGGGTGGGCAGCTAGGAACAGCCTGGAGGAGGTTACACCCCTATTATCAGACTGAATAGAGACAAATATCATGGGGTGGGCAGCTAGAACAGCCTGGAGGAGGCTACACCCCTATTATCGGACTGAATAGAGACATATATCATAGGGTTGGCAGCTAGGAACAGTCTGGAGGAGGCTACACCCCTTTTATCGGACTGAATAGAGACAAATATCATGGGGCGGGCAGCTAGGAACAACCTGGAACATGCTACACCCTTATTATCAGACTGAATAGAGACAAATATCATGGGGTGGGCAGCTAGGAACAGCCTGGAGGAGGCTACTCCCCTATTATCAGACTGAATAGAGACAAATATCATGGGGTGGGCAGCTAGGAACAGCCTGGAGGAGGCTACGTCCCTATTATCAGACTGAATAGAGACAAATATCATGGGGTGGGCAGCTAGGAACAGCATGGAGGAGGCTACACCTCTATTATCAGACTGAATAGAGACAAATATCATGGGGTCGGCAGCTAGGAGCAGTCTGGAGAAGGCTACACCCCTATTATCAGACTGAATAGAGACAAATGTCATGGGGCGGGCAGCTAGGAACAACATGGAGTAGGCTTCACCCCTATTATCAGACTGAATAGAGACAAATATCATGGGGTGGGCAGCCAGGAACAGCCTGGAGCTGGCTACACCCCTATTATCGGACTGAATAGAGACAAATATCATGGGGTGAGCAGCTAGGAACAGCCTGGAGGAGGCTACACCCCTATTAACAGACTGAATAAAGCCAAATATTATGGGGTGGGCAGCTAGGAACAGCCTGGAGGAGGCTACGCTCCTATTATTAGACTGAATAGAGACAAATATCATGGGGTCGGCAGCTAGGAACAGTCTGGAGAAGGCTACACCCCTATTATCAGACTGAATAGAGACAAATGTCATGGGGCGGGCAGCTAGGAACAACATGGAGTAGGCTTCACCCCTATTATCAGACTGAATAGAGACAAATATCATGGGGTGGGCAGCCAGGAACAGCCTGGTGCAGGCTACACCCCTATTGTCAGACTGAATAGAGACAAATATCATGGGTGGGCAGCCAGGAACATCCTGGAGAAGGCTACTCCTCTATTATCGGACTGAAGAGACAAATATCATGGGGCGGGCAGCCAGAAACATCCTGGAGCAGGCTACACCCCTATTATCAGACTGAATAGAGACAAATATCATGGGGTGGGCAGCTAGGAACAGCCTGGAGGAGGCTACTCCCCTATTATCAGACTGAATAGAGACAAATATCATGGGGTGGGCAGCTAGGAACAGCCTGGAGGAGGCTACTCCCCTATTATCAGACTGAATAGAGACAAATATCATGGGGTGGGCAGCCAGGAACATCCTGGAGCAGGCTACACCCCTATTATCGGACTGAATAGAGACAAATATCATGGGTCGGGCAGCCAGGAACAGCCTGGAGAAGGCTACACCTCTATTATCGGACTGAATGGAGACAAATATCATGGAGTGGGCAGCTAGGAACAGCCTGGAGCAGGCTACACCCCTATTATCAGACTGAATAGAGACAAATATCATGGGGTGGGCAGCTAGGAACAGCCTGGAGGAGGCTACACCCCTATTATCAGACTGAATAGAGACAAATATCATGGGGTAAGCAGCTAGGAACAGCCTGGAGGAGGCTACACCCCTATTATCAGACTGAATAGAAACAAATATCATCGGGTGGGCAGGTAGGAACAGCCTGGAGGAGGCTACACCCCTATAATCAGACTGAATAGAGACAAATATCATGGGGTGGGCAGCTAGGAACAGCCTGGAGGAGGCTACACCCCTATTATCAGACTGAATAGAGACAAATATCATGGGGTTGGCAGCTAGGAACAACCTGGAAGAGGCTACACCCCTATTATCAGACTGAATAGAGACAAATATCATGGGGTTGGCAGCTAGGAACAGCCTGGAGAAGGCTACACCCCTATTATCAGACTAAATAGAGACAAATATCATGGGGTTGGCAGCTAGGAACAGCCTGGAGCAGGCTACTCCTCTATTATCGGACTGAATAGAGACAAATATCATGGGGTTGTCAGCTATGAACAGCTTGATGCAGGCTACACGCCTATTATCAGACTGAATAGAGACAAATATCATGGGGTGGGCAGCTAGGAACAACCTGGAGCAGGCTACTCCAGTATTATTAGACTGAATAGAGACAAATATCATGGGGTGGGCAGCCAGGAACATCCTGGAGTTGGTTACAACCCAATTATCGGACTGAAGAGACAAATATCATGAGGCGTGCAGCCAGGAACATACTGGAGCAGGCTGCACCCCTATTATCAGACTGAATAGAGACAAATATCATGGGGTGGACAGCCAGGAACAGCCTGGAGAAGGCTACACTCCTATTATCAGACTGAATAGAGATAAATATCATGGGGTGGACAGCCAGGAACAGCCTGGAGAAGGCTACACTCCTATTATCGGACAGAATAGAGACAAATATCATGGGGTTGGCAGCTAGGATCAACCTGGAGCAGGCTACTCCCCTATTATCAGACTGAATAGAGACAAATATCATGGGGTTGGCAGCTAGGAAAAGACTGGAGCAGGCTACTCCCCTATTATCGGACTGAATAGAGACAAATATTATGGGGTGGGCAGCCAGGAACAGCCTGGAGAAGGCTACACTCCTATTATCAGACTGAATAGAGACAAATATCATGGGGTTGGCAGCTAGGAACAGCCTGGAAAAGGCTACACCCCTATTATCAGACTGAATAGAGACAAATATCATGGGGTTGGCTGCTAGGAAGAGCCTGGAGCAGGCTACACCCTTATTATCAGACTGAATAGAGACAAATATCATGGGGTTGTCAGCTAGGAACATCTTGATGCAGGCTACACGCCTATTATCAGACTGAATAGAGACAAATATCATGAGGCGGGCAGCAAGGAACATCCTGGAGCAGGCTACAACCCAATTATCAGACTGAACAGACAAATATCATGAGGCGGGCAGCCTGGAACATCCTGGAGCAGGCTGCACCCCAATTATCGGACTGAAGAGACAAATATCATGAGGCGGGCAGCCAGGAACATCCTAGAGCAGGCTACACCCCCTATTATCGGACTGAATAGAGACAAATATTAAGGGGTGGGCAGCCAGGAACAGCCTGGAGAAGGCTACACTCCTATTATCAGACTGAATAGAGACAAATATCATGGGGTGGACAGCCAGGAACAGCCTGGAGAAGGCTACACTCCTATTATCAGACTGAATAGAGACAAATATCATGGGTTTGGCAGCCAGGAACAGACTGGAGAAGGCTACACTCCTATTATCAGACTGAATAGAGACAAATATCATGGGGTCGGCAGCTAGGAACAGTCTGGAGAAGGCTACACCCCTATTATCAGACTGAATAGAGACAAATGTCATGGGGCGGGCAGCTAGGAACAACATGGAGTAGGCTTCACCCCTATTATCAGACTGAATAGAGACAAATATCATGGGGTGGGCAGCCAGGAACAGCCTGGTGCAGGCTACACCCCTATTGTCAGACTGAATAGAGACAAATATCATGGGTGGGCAGCCAGGAACATCCTGGAGAAGGCTACTCCTCTATTATCGGACTGAAGAGACAAATATCATGGGGCGGGCAGCCAGAAACATCCTGGAGCAGGCTACACCCCTATTATCAGACTGAATAGAGACAAATATCATGGGGTGGGCAGCTAGGAACAGCCTGGAGGAGGCTACTCCCCTATTATCAGACTGAATAGAGACAAATATCATGGGGTGGGCAGCCAGGAACATCCTGGAGCAGGCTACACCCCTATTATCGGACTGAATAGAGACAAATATCATGGGTCGGGCAGCCAGGAACAGCCTGGAGAAGGCTACACCTCTATTATCGGACTGAATGGAGACAAATATCATGGAGTGGGCAGCTAGGAACAGCCTGGAGCAGGCTACACCCCTATTATCAGACTGAATAGAGACAAATATCATGGGGTGGGCAGCTAGGAACAGCCTGGAGGAGGCTACACCCCTATTATCAGACTGAATAGAGACAAATATCATGGGGTAAGCAGCTAGGAACAGCCTGGAGGAGGCTACACCCCTATTATCAGACTGAATAGAAACAAATATCATCGGGTGGGCAGGTAGGAACAGCCTGGAGGAGGCTACACCCCTATAATCAGACTGAATAGAGACAAATATCATGGGGTGGGCAGCTAGGAACAGCCTGGAGGAGGCTACACCCCTATTATCAGACTGAATAGAGACAAATATCATGGGGTTGGCAGCTAGGAACAACCTGGAAGAGGCTACACCCCTATTATCAGACTGAATAGAGACAAATATCATGGGGTTGGCAGCTAGGAACAGCCTGGAGAAGGCTACACCCCTATTATCAGACTAAATAGAGACAAATATCATGGGGTTGGCAGCTAGGAACAGCCTGGAGCAGGCTACTCCTCTATTATCGGACTGAATAGAGACAAATATCATGGGGTTGTCAGCTATGAACAGCTTGATGCAGGCTACACGCCTATTATCAGACTGAATAGAGACAAATATCATGGGGTGGGCAGCTAGGAACAACCTGGAGCAGGCTACTCCAGTATTATTAGACTGAATAGAGACAAATATCATGGGGTGGGCAGCCAGGAACATCCTGGAGTTGGCTACAACCCAATTATCGGACTGAAGAGACAAATATCATGAGGCGTGCAGCCAGGAACATACTGGAGCAGGCTGCACCCCTATTATCAGACTGAATAGAGACAAATATCATGGTGTGGACAGCCAGGAACAGACTGGAGAAGGCTACACTCCTGTTATCAGACTGAATAGAGACAAATATCATGGGGTGGACAGCCAGGAACAGCCTGGAGAAGGCTACACTCCTATTATCAGACTGAATAGAGATAAATATCATGGGGTGGACAGCCAGGAACAGCCTGGAGAAGGCTACACTCCTATTATCGGACAGAATAGAGACAAATATCATGGGGTTGGCAGCTAGGATCAACCTGGAGCAGGCTACTCCCCTATTATCAGACTGAATAGAGACAAATATCATGGGGTTGGCAGCTAGGAAAAGACTGGAGCAGGCTACTCCCCTATTATCGGACTGAATAGAGACAAATATTATGGGGTGGGCAGCCAGGAACAGCCTGGAGAAGGCTACACTCCTATTATCAGACTGAATAGAGACAAATATCATGGGGTTGGCAGCTAGGAACAGCCTGGAAAAGGCTACACCCCTATTATCAGACTGAATAGAGACAAATATCATGGGGTTGGCTGCTAGGAAGAGCCTGGAGCAGGCTACACCCTTATTATCAGACTGAATAGAGACAAATATCATGGGGTTGTCAGCTAGGAACATCTTGATGCAGGCTACACGCCTATTATCAGACTGAATAGAGACAAATATCATGAGGCGGGCAGCAAGGAACATCCTGGAGCAGGCTACAACCCAATTATCGGACTGAACAGACAAATATCATGAGGCGGGCAGCCTGGAACATCCTGGAGCAGGCTGCACCCCAATTATCGGACTGAAGAGACAAATATCATGAGGCGGGCAGCCAGGAACATCCTAGAGCAGGCTACACCCCCTATTATCGGACTGAATAGAGACAAATATTAAGGGGTGGGCAGCCAGGAACAGCCTGGAGAAGGCTACACTCCTATTATCAGACTGAATGGAGACAAATATCATGGGGTGGACAGCTAGGAACAGACTGGAGAAGGCTACACTCCTATTATCAGACTGAATAGAGACAAATATCATGGGGTGGACAGCCAGGAACAGCCTGGAGATGGCTACACTCCTATTATCAGACTGAATAGAGACAAATATCATGGGGTGGACAGCCAGGAACAGCCTGGAGATGGCTACACTCCTATTATCAGACTGAATAGAGTGAAATATCATGGGGTGGACAGCCAGGAACAGCCTGGAGATGGCTACACTCCTATTATTAGACTGAATAGAGACAAATATCATGGGGTGGACAGCAAGGAACAGCCTGCAGATGGCTACACTCCTATTATCAGACTGAATAGAGACAAATATCATGGGGTGGACAGCCAGGAACAGCCTGGAGAAGGCTACACTCCTATTATCAGACTGAATAGAGACAAATATCATGGGTTTGGCAGCCAGGAACAGACTGGAGAAGGCTACACTCCTATTATCAGACTGAATAGAGACAAATATCATGTGGTGGACAGCCAGGAACAGGCTGGAGAAGGCTACACTCCTATTATCAGACAGAATAGAGACAAATATCATGGGGTGGACAGCCAGGAACAGCCTGGAGAAGGCTACACCCCTATTATCAGACTGAATAGAGACAAATATCATGGGGTTGGCAGCTAGGAACAGCCTGGAGAAGGCTACTCCCCTATTATCAGACTGAATAGAGACAAATTTCATGGGGTTGGCAGCTAGGAACAGCCTGGAGTAGGCTACTCCTCTATTATCAGACTGAATAGAGACAAATATCATGGGGCGGGGAGCCAGGAACAACCTGGAGCAGGCTACTCCACTATTATCAGACTGAATAGAGACAAATATCATGGGGCGGGCAGCCAGGAACAGCCTGGAGCTGGCTACTCCCCTATTATCTGTCTGAATAGAGACAAATATCATGGGGTGGACAGCTAGGAACAGCCTGGAGTAGGCTACTCCTCTATTATCAGACTGAATAGAGACAAATATCATGGGGCGGGCAGCCAGGAACAACCTGGAGCAGGCTACTCCACTATTATCAGACTGAATAGAGACAAATATCATGGGGCGGGCAGCCAGGAACAGCCTGGAGAAGGCTACACCCCTATTATCGGACTGAATAGAGACTAATATCATGGGGTTGGCAGCTAAGAACAACCTGGAGCAGGCTACACCCCTATTATCAGACTGAATAGAGACAAATATCATGGGGTTGGCAGCTAGGAACAGCCTGGAGCAGGCTACTCCCCTATTATCAGACTGAATAGAGACAAATATCATGGGGCGGGCAGCCAGGAACAACCTGGAGCAGGCTACTCCACTATTATCAGACTGAATAGAGACAAATATCATGGGGCGGGCAGCCAGGAACAGCCTGGAGAAGGCTACACCCCTATTATCGGACTGAATAGAGACAAATATCATGGGGTTGGCAGCTAAGAACAACCTGGAGCAGGCTACACCCCTATTATCAGACTGAATAGAGACAAATATCATGGGGTGGGCAGCTAGGAACAGCCTGGAGCAGGCTACACCCCTATTATCAGACTGAATAGAGACAAATATCATGGGGTGGACAGCCAGGAACAGCCTGGAGCAGGCTACACCCCTATTATCAGACTGAATAGAGACAAATATCATGGGGTTGGCAGCTAGGTAGAACCTTGAGCAGGCTACACCCCTATTATCAGACTGAATAGAGACAAATATCATGGGGTGCGCAGCTAGGAACAGCCTGGAGCAGGCTACACCCCTATTGTCAGACTGAATAGATACAAATATCATGGGGCAGGCAGCCAGGAACATCCTGGAATTGGCTACACCCCTATTATTGGACTGAATAGAGACAAATATCATTGGGTGGGCAGCCAGGAACATCCTGGAGCAGGCTACACCCCTATTATCAGACTGAATAGAGACAAATTTCATGGGGTTGGCAGCTAGGAACAACCTGGAACAGGCTACTCCCCTATTATCAGACTGAATAGAGACAAATGTCATGGGGTGGGCAGCTAGGAACAGCCTGGAGCAGGCTACACCCCTATAAGCAGACTGAATAGAGACAAATATCATGGGGCGGGCAGCTAGGAACAGCCTGGAGGAGGCTACACCCCTATTATCGGACTGAATAGAGACAAATATCATGGGGAGGACAGCTAGGAACAGCCTGGAGGAGGCTACACCCCTATTATCGGACTGAATAGAGACAAATATCATGGGGCGGGCAGCTAGGAACAACCTGGAGGAGGCTACTGCCCTATTATTAGACTGAATAGAGACAAATATCATGGGGTGGGCAGCTAGGAACAGCCTGGAGCAGGCTACTCCCCTATTATGAGACTGAATAGAGACAAATTTCATGGGGTGGGCAGCTAGGAACAACCTGGAGCAGGCTACACCCCTATTATCAGACTGAATAGAGACAAATATCATGGGGTGCGCAGCTAGGAACAGCCTGGAGCAGGCTACACCCCTATTATCAGACTAAATAGAGACAAATATCATGGGGCAAGCAGCCAGAAACATCGTGGAGCAGGCTACACCCCTATTGTCGGACTGAATAGAGACAAATATCATGGGGCGGGCAGCCAGTAACATCCTGGAGCAGGCTACACCCCTATTATCAGACTGAATAGAGACAAATGTCATGGGGTTGGCAGCTAGGAACAACCTGGAACAGGCTACTCCCCTATTATCAGACTGAATAGAGACAAATGTCATGGGGTGGGCAGCTAGGAACAGCCTGGAGCAGGCTACACCCCTATAATCAGACTGAATAGTGACAAATATCATGGGGCGGGCAGCTAGGAACAACCTGGAGGAGGCTACAGCCCTATTATCAGACTGAATAGAGACAAATATCATGGGGTGGGCAGCTAGGAACAGCATGGAGCTGGCTACTCCACTCTTATCTCTCTGAATAGAGACAAATATCATGGGTTGGGCAGGTAGGAACAGCCTGGAGCAGGCTACTCCTCTATTATCAGACTGAATAGAGACAAATATCATTGGGTGGGCAGCCAGGAACAGCCTGGAGAAGGCTACACCCCTGTTATCGGACTGAATAGAGACAAATATCATGGGGTGGACAGCCAGGAACAGCCTGGAGCAGGCTACACCCCTATTATCAGACTGAATAGAGACAAATATCATGGGGTTGGCAGCTAGGAACAACCTGGAGCAGGCTACACCCCTATTATCAGACTGAATAGAGACAAATATCATGGGGTGCGCAGCTAGGAACAGCCTGGAGCAGGCTACACCCCTATTATCAGACTAAATAGAGACAAATATCATGGGGCAAGCAGCCAGAAACATCGTGGAGCAGGCTACACCCCTTTTGTCGGACTGAATAGAGACAAATATCATGGGGCGGGCAGCCAGGAACATCCTGGAGCAGGCTACACCCCTATTATCAGACTGAATAGAGACAAATGTCATGGGGTTGGCAGCTAGGAACAACCTGGAACAGGCTACTCCCCTATTATCAGACTGAATAGAGACAAATGTCATGGGGTGGGCAGCTAGGAACAGCCTGGAGCAGGCTACACCCGTATAATCAGACTGAATAGTGACAAATATCATGGGGCGGGCAGCTAGGAACAACCTGGAGGAGGCTACAGCCCTATTATCAGACTGAATAGAGACAAATATCATGGGGTGGGCAGCTAGTAACAGCCTGGAGCTGGCTACTCCACTCTTATCTCTCTGAATAGAGACAAATATCATGGGTTGGGCAGGTAGGAACAGCCTGGAGCAGGCTACTCCTCTATTATCAGACTGAATAGAGACAAATATCATTGGGTGGGCAGCCAGGAACAGCCTGGAGAAGGCTACACCCCTATTATCGCACTGAATAGAGACAAATATCATGGGGCGGGTAGCCAGGAACAACCTGGAGCAGGCTACTCCCATATTATCAGACTGAATAGAGACAAATATCATGGGGTTGGCAGCCAGGAACATCCTGGAGCAGGCTACACCCCTATTATCGGACTGAATAGAGACAAATATCATGGGGCGGGCAGCCAGGAACATCCTGGAGCTGGCTATACCCCTATTATCAGACTGAATAGAGACAAATATCATGGGGTTGGCAGCTAGGAACAACCTGGAGGAGGCTACACCCCTATTATCGGACTGAATAGAGACAAATATTATGGGGTGGGCAGCTAGTAACAGCCTGGAGAAGGCTACACCCCTATTATCAGACTGAATAGAGACAAATATCATGGGGAGGGCAGCTAGGAACAGCCTGGAGAAGGCTACACCCCTATTATCAGACTGAATAGAGACAAATATCATGGGGTGGGCAGCTAGGAACAGCCTGGAGGAGGCTACTCCCCTATTATCAGACTGAATAGAGACAAATATCATGGGGTGGGCAGCTAGGAGCAGCCTGGAGGAGGCTACACCCCTATTATCAGACTGAATAGAGACAAATATCATGGGGTTGGCAGCTAGGAACAGCCTGGAGCATGCTACTCCCCTATTATCTGTCTGAATAGAGACAAATATCATGGGGTGGGCAGCTAGGAACAGCCTGGAGCAGGCTACTCCTCTATTACCAGACTGAATAGAGACAAATATCATGGGGCGGGCAGCCAGGAACAACCTGGAGTAGGCTACTCCTCTATTATCAGACTGAATAGAGACAAATATCATGGGGTGGGCAGCCAGGAACAGCCTGGAGAAGGCTACACTCCTATTATCAGACTAAATAGAGACAAATATCATGGGGTGGGCAGCCAGGAACAGCCTGGAGAAGGCTACACCCCCTATTATCAGACTGAATAGAGACAAATATCATGGGTTTGGCAGCTAGGAACAACCTGGAGCAGGCTACACTCCTATTATCAGACTGAATAGAGACAAATATCAAGGGGTGGGCAGCCAGGAACATCCTGGAGTTGGCTACAACCCAATTATCGGACTGAAGAGACAAATATCATAAGGCGGGCAGCCAGGAACATACTGGAGCAGGCTACACCACCTATTATCAGACTGAATAGAGACAAATATCATGGGGTGGACAGCCAGGAACAGACTGGAGAAGGCTACACTCCTGTTATCAGACTGAATAGAGACAAATATCATGGGGTGGGCAGCCAGGAACAGCCTGGAGAAGTCTACACTCCTATTATCAGACCGAATAGAGATAAATATCATGGGGTGGACAGCCAGGAACAGCCTGGAGAAGGCTACACTCCTATTATCAGACTGAATAGAGATAAATATCATGGGGTGGACAGCCAGTAACAGCCTGGAGAAGGCTACACCCCTATTATCGGACAGAATAGAGACAAATATCATGGGGTTGGCAGCTAGGATCAACCTGGAGCAGGCTACTCCCCTATTATCAGACTGAATAGAGACAAATATCATGGGGTTGGCAGCTAGGAACATCTTGATGCAGGCTACACGCCTATTATCAGACTGAATAGAGACAAATATCATGGGGTGGGCACCTAGGAACAGCCTGGAGCAGGCTATTCCCCTATTATCAGACTGAATAGAGACAAATATCATGAGGCGGGCAGCAAGGAACATCCTGGGGCAGTCTACAACCCAACTATCGGACTGAACAGACAAATATCATGAGGCGGGCAGCCTGGAACATCCTGGAGCAGGCTGCACCCCAATTATCGGACTGAAGAGACAAATATCATGAGGCGGGCAGCCAGGAACATCCTAGAGCAGGCTACACCCCCTATTATCGGACTGAATAGAGACAAATATTAAGGGGTGGGCAGCCAGGAACAGCCTGGAGAAGGCTACACTTCTATTATCAGACTGAATAGAGACAAATATCATGGGGTGGACAGCTAGGAACAGACTGGAGAAGGCTACACTCCTATTATCAGACTGAATAGAGACAAATATCATGGGGTGGACAGCCAAGAACAGCCTGGATATGGCTACACTCCTATTATCAGACTGAATAGAGACAAATATCATGGGGTGCACAGCCAGGAACAGCCTGGAGATGGCTACACTCCTATTATCAGACTGAATAGAGTCAAATATCATGGGGTGGACAGCCAGGAACAGCCTGGAGATGGCTACACCCCTATTATCAGACTGAATAGAGACAAATATCATGGGGTGGACAGCAAGGAACAGCCTGCAGATGGCTACACTCCTATTATCAGACTGAATAGAGACAAATATCATGGGGTGGACAGCCAGGAACAGCCTGGAGAAGGCTACACTCATATTATCAGACTGAATAGAGACAAATATCATGGGTTTGGCAGCCAGGAACAGACTGGAGAAGGCTACACTCCTATTATCAGACTGAATAGAGACAAATATCATGTGGTGGACAGCCAGGAACAGGCTGGAGAAGGCTACACTCCTATTATCAGACAGAATAGAGACAAATATCATGGGGTGGACAGCCAGGAACAACCTGGAGCAGGCTTCACCCCTATTATCAGACTGAATAGAGACAAATATCATGGGGTTGGCAGCTAGGAACAGCCTGGAGAAGGCTACTCCCCTATTATCAGACTGAATAGAGACAAATATCATGGGGTTGGCAGCTAGGAACAGCCTGGAGTAGGCTACTCCTCTATTATCAGACTGAATAGAGACAAATATCATGGGGCGGGCAGCCAGGAACAACCTGGAGCAGGCTACTCCACTATTATCAGACTGAATAGAGACAAATATCATGGGGTGGGCAGCCAGGAACAGCCTGGAGAAGGCTACACCCCTATTATCAGACTGAATAGAGACAAATATCATGGGGTTGGCAGCTAGGAACAGCCTGGAGCATGCTACTCCCCTATTATCTGACTGAATAGAGACAAATATCATGGGGTGGGCAGCTAGGAACAGCCTGGAGCAGGCTATTCCTCTATTACCAGACTGAATAGAGACAAATATCATGGGGCGGGCAGCCAGGAACAACCTGGAGTAGGCTACTCCTCTATTATCAGACTGAATAGAGACAAATATCATGGGGTGGGCAGCCAGGAACAGCCTGGAGAAGGCTACACTCCTATTATCAGACTGAATAGAGACAAATATCATGGGGTGGACAGCCAGGAACAGCCTGGAGCAGGCTACACCCCTATTATTAGACTGAATAGAGACAAATATCATGGGTTTGGCAGCTAGGAACAACCTGGAGCAGGCTACACTCCTATTATCAGACTGAATAGAGGCAAATATCATGGAGTTGGCAGCCAGGAACAGCCTGGAGAAGGCTACACCCCCTATTATCAGACTGAATAGAGACAAATATCATGGGGTTGGCCGCCAGGAACAGCTTGGAGAAGGCTACACTCCTATTATCAGACTAAATAGAGTCAAATATCATGGGGTGGGCAGCCAGGAACAGCCTGGAGAAATCTCCACCCTTATTATCAGACTGAATAGAGACAAATATCATGGGGTGGGCAGCCAGGAACAACCTGGAGCAGGCTACACCCCTATTATCAGACTGAGTAGAGACAAATATCATGGGGTTGGCAGCTAGGAACAACCTGGAGCAGGCTACTCCCCTATTATCAGACTGAATAGAGACAAATATCATGGAGTTGGCAGCCAGGAACAGCCTGGAGAAGGCTACACCCCTATTATCAGACTGAATAGAGACAAATATCATGGGGTTGGCAGCCAGGAACAGCCTGGAGAAGGCTACAACCCTATTATCAGACTGAATAGAGACAAATATCATGGGGTGGGCAGCTAGGAACAGTCTGGAGGAGGCTACTCCCCTATTATCAGACTGAATAGAGACAAATATCATGCGGTGGGCAGCTAGGAACAGCCTGGAGGAGGCTACACCCCTATTATCAGACTGAATAGAGACAAATATCATGGGGTTGGCAGCTAGGAACAGCCTGGAGCATGCTACTCCTCTATTATCTGTCTGAATAGAGACAAATATCATGGGGTGGGCAGCTAGGAACAGCCTGGAGCAGGCTACTCCTCTATTACCAGACTGAATAGAGACAAATATCATGGGGCGGGCAGCCAGGAACAACCTGGAGTAGGCTACTCCTCTATTATCAGACTGAATAGAGACAAATATCATGGGGTGGGCAGCCAGGAACAGCCTGGAGAAGGCTACACTCCTATTATCAGACTGAATAGAGACAAATATCATGGGGTTGGCCGCCAGGAACAGCTTGGAGAAGGCTACACTCCTATTATCAGACTAAATAGAGACAAATATCATGGGGTGGGCAGCCAGGAACAGCCTGGAGAAATCTCCACTCTTATTATCAGACTGAATAGAGACAAATATCATGGGGTGGGCAGCCAGGAACAACCTGGAGCAGGCTACACCCCTATTATCAGACTGAATAGAGACAAATATCATGGAGTTGGCAGCCAGGAACAGCCTGGAGAAGGCTACACCCCTATTATCAGACTGAATAGAGACAAATATCATGGGGTGGGCAGCTAGGAACAGCCTGGAGGAGGCTACTCCCCTATTATCAGACTGAATAGAGACAAATATCATGCGGTGGGCAGCTAGGAACAGCCTGGAGGTGGCTACACCCCTATTATCAGACTGAATAGAGACAAATATCATGGGGTTGGCAGCTAGGAACAGCCTGGAGCATGCTACTCCTCTATTATCTGTCTGAATAGAGACAAATATCATGGGGTGGGCAGCTAGGAACAGCCTGGAGCAGGCTACTCCTCTATTACCAGACTGAATAGAGACAAATATCATGGGGCGGGCAGCCAGGAACAACCTGGAGTAGGCTACTCCTCTATTATCAGACTGAATAGAGACAAATATCATGGGGTGGGCAGCCAGGAACAGCCTGGAGAAGGCTACACTCCTATTATCAGACTGAATAGAGACAAATATCATGGGGTGGACAGCCAGGAACAGCCTGGAGCAGGCTACACCCCTATTATCAGACTGAATAGAGACAAATATCATGGGATTGGCAGCTAGGAACAACCTGGAGCAGGCTACACTCCTATTATCAGAATGAATAGAGGGAAATATCATGGAGTTGGCAGCCAGGAACAGCCTGGAAAAGGCTACACCCCCTATTATCAGACTGAATAGAGACAAATATCATGGGGTTGGCCGCCAGGAACAGCTTGGAGAAGGCTACACTCCTATTATCAGACTGAATAGAGACAAATATCATGGGGTGGGCAGCCAGGAACAGCCTGGAGAAGGCTCCACCCTTATTATCAGACTGAATAGAGACAAATATCATGGGGTGGGCAGCCAGGAACAACCTGGAGCAGGCTACACCCCTATTATCAGACTGAGTAGAGACAAATATCATGGGGTTGGCAGCTAGGAACAACCTGGAGCAGGCTACTCCCCTATTATCAGACTGAATAGAGACAAATATTATGGAGTTGGCAGCTAGGAACAGCCTGGAGAAGGCTACACCCCTATTATCAGACTGAATAGAGACAAATATCATGGGGTTGGCTGCTAGGAACAGCCTGGAGCAGGCTACACCCTTATTATCAGACTGAATAGAGACAAATATCATGGGTGGGCAGCCAGGAACATCCTGGAGAAGTCTACTCCTCTATTATCGGACTGAATAGAGACAAATATCATGAGGCGGGCAGCCAGGAACAACCTGGAGCAGGCTACACCCCTATTATCGGACTGAATAGTGACAAATATCATGGGATTGTCAGCTAGGAACATCTTGATGCAGGCTACACGCCTATTATCAGACTGAATAGAGACAAATATCATGGGGTGGGCACCTAGGAACAGCCTGGAGCAGGCTATTCCCCTATTATCAGACTGAATAGAGACAAATATCATGACGCGGGCAGCAAGGAACATCCTGGAGCAGGCTACAACCCAACTATCGGACTGAACAGACAAATATCATGAGGCGGGCAGCCAGGAACATCCTAGAGCAGGCTACACCCCCTATTATCGGACTGAATAGAGACAAATATTAAGGGGTGGGCAGCCAGGAACAGCCTGGAGAAGGCTACACTTCTATTATCAGACTGAATAGAGACAAATATCATGGGGTGGACAGCTAGGAACAGACTGGAGAAGGCTACACTCCTATTATCAGACTGAATAGAGACAAATATCATGGGGTGGACAGCCAGGAACAGCCTGGAGATGGCTACACTCCTATTATCAGACTGAATAGAGACAAATATCATGGGGTGGACAGCCAGGAACAGCCTGGAGATGGCTACACTCCTATTATCAGACTGAATAGAGTCAAATATCATGGGGTGGACAGCCAGGAACAGCCTGGAGATGGCTACACTCCTATTATCAGACTGAATAGAGACAAATATCATGGGGTGGACAGCAAGGAACAGCCTGCAGATGGCTACACTCCTATTATCAGACTGAAGAGAGACAAATATCATGGGGTGGACAGCCAGGAACAGCCTGGAGAAGGCTACACTCCTATTATCAGACTGAATAGAGACAAATATCATGGGTTTGGCAGCCAGGAACAGACTGGAGAAGGCTACACTCCTATTATCAGACTGAATAGAGACAAATATCATGTGGTGGACAGCCAGGAACAGGCTGGAGAAGGCTACACTCCTATTATCAGACAGAATAGAGACAAATATCATGGGGTGGACAGCCAGGAACAACCTGGAGCAGGCTACACCCCTATTATCAGACTGAATAGAGACAAATATCATGGGGTTGGCAGCTAGGAACAGCCTGGAGAAGGCTACTCCCCTATTATCAGACTGAATAGAGACAAATATCATGGGGTTGGCAGCTAGGAACAGCCTGGAGTAGGCTACTCCTCTATTATCAGACTGAATAGAGACAAATATCATGGGGCGGGCAGCCAGGAACAACCTGGAGCAGGCTACTCCACTATTATCAGACTGAGTAGAGACAAATATCATGGGGTTTGCAGCTAGGAACAACCTGGAGCAGGCTACTCCCCTATTATCAGACTGAATAGAGACAAATATCATGGGGTTGGCAGCCAGGAACAGCCTGGAGAAGGCTACACTCCTATTATCAGACTGAATAGAGACAAATATCATGTGGTGGACAGCCAGGAACAACCTGGAACACGCTACACCCCTATTATCAGACTGAATAGAGACAAATATCATGGGGTTGGCAGCTAGGAACAGCCTGGAGAAGGCTACTCCCCTATTATCAGACTGAATAGAGACAAATATCATGGGATTGGTAGCTAGGAACAGCCTGGAGCTGGCTACTCCCCTATTATCTGTCTGAATAGACACAAATATCATGGGGTTGGCAGCTAGGATCAGCCTGGTGCAGGCTACTCCCCTATTATCAGACTGAAGAGAGACAAATATTATGGGGCAGACAGCCAGAACCAGCCTGGAGGAGGCTACACCCCTATTATCAGACTGAATAGAGACAAATATCATGGAGTTGGCAGCCAGGAACAGCCTGCAGAAGGCTATACTCCTACTATCAGAGTGAATAGAGACAAATATCATGTGGTGGACAGCCAGGAACAGCATAGAGCTGGCTACTCCCCTATTATCAGACTGAATAGAGACAAATATCATGTGGTGGACAGCCAGGAACAGGCTGGAGAAGGCTACACTCCTATTATCAGACAGAATAGTGACAAATATCATGGGGTGGACAGCCAGGAACAACCTGGAGCAGGCTACACCCCTATTATCAGACTGAATAGAGACAAATATCATGGGGCGGGCAGCCAGGAACAACCTGGAGAAGGCTACACCCCTATTATCGGACTGAATAGAGACAAATATCATGGGGTTGGCACCTAAGAACAACCTGGAGCAGGCTACTCCCCTATTATCAGACTGAATAGAGACAAATATCGTGGGGTTGGCAGCTAGGAACAGCCTGGAGCAGTCTACTCCCCTATTATGAGACTGAATAGAGACAAATATCATGGGGTTGGCAGCTAGGAACAACCTGGAGCAGGCTACTCCCCTATTATCAGACTGAATAGAGACAAATATCATGGGGTTGGCAGCTAGGAACAGCCTGGAGCCGGCTACTCCCCTTTTATCGGACTGAATAGAGACAAATATCATGGGGCGGACAGCCTGGAACAGCCTGGAGCAGGCTACACCCCTATTATCAGACTGAATAGAGACACATATCATGGGGTTGGCAGCTAGGAACAGACTGGAGCAGGCTACACCCCTATTATCAGACTGAATAGAGACAAATATCATGGGGTGGGCAGCTAGTCACAGCCTGGAGCAGGCTACACCCCTATTATCAGACTGAATAGAGACAAATATCATGGGGTGGGCAGCCAGGAACATCCTGGAGCAGGCTACACCCCTATTATCGGACTGAATAGAGACAAATATCATGGGGCGGGCAGCCAGGAACAGCCTGGAGCAGGCTGCACCCCTATTATCAGACTGAATAGAGACAAATATCATGGGGTGGGCAGCTAGGAACAGCCTGGAGGAGGCTACACCCCTATTATCAGACTGAATAGAGACAAATATCATGGGTTAGGCAGCTAGAACAGCCTGGAGGAGGCTACACCCTTATTATTGGACTGAGTAGAGTCAAATATCATGGAGTGGGCAGCTAGGAACAGTCTGGAGGAGGCTACACCCCTATTATCGGACTGAATAGAGACAAATATCATGGGGTGGGCAGCCAGGAACAGCCTGGAGAAGGCTACACCCCTATTATCAGACTGAATAGAGACAAATATCATGGGGTGGGCAGCTAGGAACAGCCTGGAGGAGGCTTCTCCCCTATTATCAGACTGAATAGAGACAAATATCATGGGGTGGGCAGCTAGGAACAGCCTGGAGGAGGCTACACCCCTATTATCAGACTGATTAGAGACAAATATCATGGGGTTGGCAGCTAGGAACAGCCTGGAGCAGGCTACTCCCCTATTATCTGTCTGAATAGAGACAAATATCATGGGGTTGGCAGCTAGGAACAACCTGGAGCAGACTACACCCCTATTATCAGACTGAATAGAGACAAATATCATGGGGTGGGCAGCTAGGAACAGCCTGGAGGAGGCTACTCCCCTAATGTCAGACAGAATAGAGACAAATATCATGGGGCTGACAGCCTGGAACAGCCTGGAGCTGGCTACACCCCTATTATCAGACTGAATAGAGACAAATGTCATGGGGTTGGCAGCTAGGAACAACCTGGAGCAGGCTACACCCCTATTATCAGACTGAATAGAGACAAATATCATGGGGTGGGCAGCTAGGAACAGCCTGGAGGAGGCTACACCCCTATTATCGGACTGAATAGTGACAAATATCATGGGGCGGGCAGCTAGGAACAACTTGGAGGAGGCTACAGCCCTATTATCAGACTGAATAGAGACAAATATCATGGGGTTGGCAGCTAGGAACAGCCTGGAGAAGGCTACTCCCCTATTATCAGACTGAATAGAGACAAATATCATGGGGTTAGCAGCTAGGAACAGCCTGGAGCTGGCTACTCCCCTATTATCTGTCTGAAAAGAGACAAATATCATGGGGTGGGCAGCTAGGAACAGCCTGAAGCAGGCTACTCCTCTATTATCAGACTGAATAGAGACAAATATCATGGGGCGGGCAGCCAGGAACAGCCTGGATCAGGCTACTCCCCTATTATCAGACTGAATAGAGACAAATATCATGGGGTTGGCAGCCAGGAACATCCTGGAGCAGGCTACACCCCTATTATCAGACTGAATAGAGGCAAATATCATGGGGCGGGCAGCCAGGAACATCCTGGAGCAGGCTATACCCCTATTATCAGACTGAATAGAGACAAATATCATGGGGTTGGCAGCTAGGAACAACCTGGAGCAGGCTACACCCCTATTATCTGACTGAATAGAGACAAATATCATGGGGCGGGGAGCTAGGAACAACCTGGAGGAGGCTACACCCCTATTATCAGACTGAATAGAGACAAATATCTTGGGGTGGACAGCTAGGAACAGCCTGGAGGAGGCTACACCCCTATTATCAGACTGAATAGAGACAAATATCATGGGGTTGGCAGCTAGGAACAGCCTGGAGAAGGCTACACCCCTATTATCGGACTGAATAGAGACAAATATCATGGGGCGGACAGGCTAGAGCAGGCTACACCCCTATTATCAGACTGAATAGAGACAAATATCATTTGGTTGGCAGCTAGGAACAACCTGGAGCAGGCTACACCCCTATTATCAGACTGAATAGAGACAAATATCATGGGGTGGGCTGCTAGGAACAGCCTGGAGGAGGCTACTCCCCTATTATCAGACTGAATAGAGACAAATATCATGGGGCGGGCAGCCAGGAACAGCCTGGAGGAGGCTACACCCCTATTATCGGACTGAATAGTGACAAATATCATGGGGCGGGCTGCTAGGAACAACCTGGAGGAGGCTACATCCCTATTATCAGACTGAATAGAGACAAATATCATGGGGTGGGCAGCTAGGAACAGCCTGGAGCAGGCTACTCCCCTATTATCAGACTGAATAGAGACAAATATCATGGGGTGGGCAGCCAGGAACAGCCTGGAGCAGGCTACTCCTCTATTATCAGACTGAATTGAGACAAATATCATGGGGTGGGCTGCTAGGAGCAGCCTGGAGCAGGCTACACCTCTATTATCAGACTGAATAGAGACAAATATCATGGGGTTGGCAGCCAGGAACAGCCTGGAGAAGGCTACACTCCTATTATCTGACTGAATAGAGACAAATATCATGGGGTGGGCAGCCAGGAACAGCCTGGAGAAGGCTACACCCCTATTATCGGACTGAATAGAGACAAATATCATGGGGTCGGCAGCCAGGAACAGCCTGGAGAAGGCTACACCCCTATTATCGGACTGAATAGAGACAAATATCATGGAGTGGGCAGCCAGGAACAACCTGTAGCAGGCTACACCCCTATTATCAGACTGAATAGAGACAAATATCATGGGTCGGGCAGAAAGGAACAGCCTGGAGCTGGCTACTCCCCTATTATCAGACTGAAAAGAGACAAATATCATGGGGTTGGCAGCCAGGAACATCCTGGAGCAGGCTACACCCCTATTATCGGACTGAATAGAGACAAATATCATGGGGCGGGCAGCCAGGAACTTCCTGGAGCAGGCTATACCCCTATTATCAGACTGAATAGAGACAAATATCATGGGGTTGGCAGCTAGGAGCAACCTGGAGCAGGCTACACCCCTATTATCTGACTGAATAGAGACAAATATCATGGGGCGGGCAGCTAGGAACAACCTGGAGAAGGCTACACCACTATTATCAGACTGAATAGATACAAATATCATGGGGTGGGAAGCTAGGAACAGCCTGGAAGAGGCTACACCCCTATTATCAGACTGAATAGAGACAAATGTCATGGGGTTGGCAGCTAGGAACAGCCTAGAGCAGGCTACTCCCCTATTATCAGACTGAATAGAGACAAATATCATGGGGTGGATTACCAGGAACAGGCTGGAGAAGGCTACACTCCTATTATCAGACAGAATAGAGACAAATATCATGGGGTGGACAGCCAGGAACAACCTGGAGAAGGCTTCTCCTCTATTATCAGACTGAATAGAGACAAATATCATGGGGTTGGCAGCTAGGAACAGCCTGGAGATGGCTACTCACCTATTATCAGACTGAATAGAGACAAATATCATGGGGTTGGCAGCTAGGAACAGCCTGGAGCTGGCTACTCCCCTATTATCTGTCTGAAAAGAGACAAATATCATGGGGTGGGCAGCTAGGAACATCCTGAAGCAGGCTACTCCTCTATTATCAGACTGAATAGAGACAAATATCATGGAGTGGGCAGCCAGGAACAGCCTGGAGAAGGCTACACCCCTATTATCGGACTGAATAGAGACAAATATCATGGAGCGGGCAGCCAGGAACAACCTGTAGCAGGCTACACCCCTATTATCAGACTGAATAGAGACAAATATCATGGGGCGGGCAGCCAGGAACAGCCTGGAGCAGGCTACTCCCCTATTATCAGACTGAATAGAGACAAATATCATGGGGTTGGCAGCCAGGAACATCCTGGAGCAGGCTACACCCCTATTATCGGACTGGATAGAGACAAATATCATGGGGCGGGCAGCCAGGAACATCCTGGAGCAGGCTATACCCCTATTATCAGACTGAATAGAGACAAATATCATGGGGTTGGCAGCTAGGAACAACCTGGAGCAGGCTACACCCCTATTATCTGACTGAATAGAGACAAAAATCATGGGGCGGGCAGCTAGGAACAACCTGGAGGAGGCTACACCACTATTATCAGACAGAATAGACAAATATCATGGGGTGGGCAACTAGGAACAGCCTGGAGGATGCTACACCCCTATTATCAGACTGAATAGAGACAAATGTCATGGTGTTCGTAGCTAGGAACAGCCTGGAGCAGGCTACTCCCCTATTATCAGACTGAATAGAGACAAATATCATGGGTTGGGCAGCTAGAACAGCCTGGAGGAGGCTACACCCCTATTATCTGACTGAATAGAGACAAATATCATGGGGCGGGCAGCTAGGAACAACCTGGAGGAGGCTACACCACTATTATCAGACTGAATAGACAAATATCATGGGGTGGGCAGCTAGAACAGCCTGGATGAGGCTACAGCTCTATTATCGGACTGAATAGAGACAAATATCATGGAGTGGGCAGCTAGGAACAGTCTGGAGGAGGCTACACCCCTATTATCGGACTGAATAGAGACAAATATCATGGGGTGGGCAGCCAGGAACAGCCTGGAGAAGGCTACACCCCTATTATCAGACTGACTAGAGACAAATATCATGGGGTGGGCAGCTAGGAACAGCCTGGAGGAGGCTACTCCCCTATTATCAGACTGAATAGAGACAAATATCATGGGGTGGGCAGCTAGGAACAGCCTGGAGCAAGCTACTCCTCTATTATCAGACTGAATAGAGACAAATATCATGGGGCGGGCAGCCAGGAACAGCCTGGAGGAGGCTACACCCCTATTATCAGACTGAATAGCGACAAATATCATGGGGTTGGCAGCTAGGAACAGCCTGGAGTAGGCTACTCCCCTATTATATGTCTGAATACAGACAAATATCATGGGGTGGGCAGCTAGGAACAGCCTGGAGCAGGCTACTCCTCTATTATCAGACTGAATAGAGACAAACATCATGGGGCGGGCAGCCAGGAACAACCTGGAGTAGGCTACTCCTCTATTATCAGACTGAATAGAGACAAATATCATGGGGTGGGCAGCCAGGAACAGCCTGGAGAAGGCTACACCCCAATTATCGGACTGAATAGAGACAAATATCATGGGGTGGGCAGCTAAGAACAACCTGAAGCAGGCTACTCCCCTATTATCAGACTGAATAGAGACAAATATCATGGGGTTGGTAGCTAGGAACAGCCTGGAGCAGGCTACACCCCTATTATCAGACTGAATAGAGACAAATATCATGGGGTTGGTAGCTAGGAACAACCTGGAGCAGGCTACACCCCTATTATCAGACTGAATAGAGACAAATATCATGGGGTGGGCAGCTAGGAACAGCCTGGAGCAGGCTACACCCCTATTATCGGACTGAATAGAGAGAAATATCATGGGGCGGGCAGCCAGGAACATCCTGGAGCAGGCTACACCCCTATTATCAGACTGGATAGAGACAAATGTTATGGGGTGGGCAGCTAGGAACAGCCTGGAGCAGGCTACACCCCTATAATCAGACTGAATAGAGACAAATATCATGGGGCGGGCAGCTAGGAACAGCCTGGAGGAGGCTACACCACTATTATCGGACTTAATAGAGACAAATATCATGGGGTGGGCAGCTAGGAACAGCCTGGAGGAGGCTACACCCCTATTATCGGACTGAATAGAGACAAATATCATGGGGTGGGCAGCCAGGAACAGCCTGGAGAAGGCTACACCCCTATTATCAGACTGACTAGAGACAAATATCATGGGGTGGGCAGCTAGGAACAGCCTGGAGGAGGCTAATCCCCTATTATTAGACTGATTAGAGACAAATATCATGGGGTGGGCAGCTAGGAACAGCCTGGAGCAGGCTACTCCTCTATTATCAGACTGAATAGAGACAAATATCATGGGGCGGGCAGCCAGGAACAGCCTGGAGGAGGCTACACCCCTATTATCAGACTGAATAGAGACAAATATCATGGGGTTGGCAGCTAGGAACAGTCTGGAGCAGGCTACTGCCCTATTATCTGTCTGAATAGAGACAAATATCATGGGGTTGGCAGCTAGGAACAGCCTGGAGCAGGCTACTCCCCTATTATCAGACTGAATAGAGACAAATATCATGGGGTGGATTACCAGGAACAGGCTGGAGAAGGCTACACTCCTATTATCAGACTGAATAGAGACAAATATCATGGGGTTGGCAGCTAGGAACAGCCTGGAGCAGGCTACTCCCCTATTATCAGACTAAATAGAGACAAATATCATGGGTTGGGCAGCTAGAACAGCCTGGAGGAGGCTACACCCCTATTATCGGACTGAATAGAGACAAATATCATGGAGTGGGCAGCTAGGAACAGTCTCGAGAAGGCTACACCCCTATTATCGGACTGAATAGAGACAAATATCATGGGGTGGGCAGCTAGGAACAGCCTGGAGGAGGCTACTCCCCTATTATCAGACTGAATAGAGACAAATATCATGGGGTGGGCAGCTAGGAAGAGCCTGGAGCAGGCTACTCCTCTATTATCAGACTGAATAGAGACAAATATCATGGGGCGGGCAGCCAGGAACAGCCTGGAGGAGGCTACACCCCTATTATCAGACTGAATAGAGACAAATATCATGGGGTTGGCAGCTAGGAACAGCCTGGAGGAGGCTACACCCCTTTTATCAGACTGAATAGAGACAAATATCATGGGGTGGGCAGCCAGGAACAGCCTGGAGAAGGCTGCACCCCTATTATCTGTCTGAGTAGAGACAAATATCATGGGGTGGGCAGCTAGGAACAGCCTAGAGCAGGCTACTCCTCTATTATCAGACTGAATAGAGACAAACATCATGGGGCGGGCAGCCAGGAACAACCTGGAGTAGGCTACTCCTCTATTATCAGACTGAATAGAGACAAATATCATGGGGTGGGCAGCCAGGAACAGCCTCGAGAAGGCTACACCCCAATTATCGGACTGAATAGAGACAAATATCATGGGGTGGGCAGCTAAGAACAACCTGGAGCAGGCTACTCCCCTATTATCAGACTGAATAGAGACAAATATCATGGGGTTGGTAGCTAGGACCAGCCTGGAGCAGGCTACACCCCTATTATCAGACTGAATAGAGACAAATATCATGGGGTTGGTAGCTAGGAACAACCTAGAGCAGGCTACACCCCTATTATCAGACTGAATAGAGACAAATATCATGGGGTGGGCAGCTAGGAACAGCCTGGAGCAGGCTACACCCCTATTATCGGACTGAATAGAGAGAAATATCATGGGGCGGGCAGCCAGGAACATCCTGGAGCAGGCTACACCCCTATTATCAGACTGAATAGAGACAAATGTCATGGGGTGGGCAGCTAGGAACAGCCTGGAGCAGGCTACACCCCTATAATCAGACTGAATACAGACAAATATCATGGGGCGGGCAGCTAGGAATAGCCTGGAGGAGGCTACACCCCTATTATCGGACTTAATAGAGACAAATATCATGGGGTGGGCAGCTAGGAACAGCCTGGAGGAGGCTACACCCCTATTATCGGACTTAATAGAGACAAATATCATGGGGCTGGCAGCTAGGAACAGCCTGGAGGAGGCTACACCCCTATTATCAGACTGAATAGAGACAAATGTCATGGGGTTGGCAGCTAGGAACAGCCTTTAGCAGGCTACTCCCCTATTATCAGACTGAATAGAGACAAATATCATGGGGTGGGCAGCTAGGAACAGCCTGGAGGAGGCTACACCCCTATTATCAGACTGAATAGAGACAAATATCATGGAGTGGGCAGCTAGGAACAGTCTGGAGGAGGCTACACCCCTATTATCGGACTGAATAGAGACAAATATCATGGGGTGGGCAGCCAGGAACAGCCTGGAGAAGGCTACACCCCTATTATCAGACTGACTAGAGACAAATATCATGGGGTGGGCAGCTAGGAACAGCCTGGAGGAGGCTACTCCCCTATTATCAGACTGAATAGAGACAAATATCATGGGGTGGGCAGCTAGGAACAGCCTGGAGCAGGCTACTCCTCTATTATCAGACTGAATAGAGACAAATATCATGGGGCGGGCAGCCAGGAACAGCCTGGAGGAGGCTACACCCCTATTATCAGACTGAATAGAGACAAATATCATGGGGTTGGCAGCTAGGAACAGCCTGGAGCAGGCTACTCCCCTATTATCTGTCTGAATAGAGACAAATATCATGGGGTGGGCAGCTAGGAACAGCCTGGAGCAGGCTACTCCTCTATTATCAGACTGAATAGAGACAAACATCATGGGGCGGGCAGCCAGGAACAACCTGGAGTAGGCTACTCCTCTATTATCAGACTGAATAGAGACAAATATCATGGGGTGGGCAGCCAGGAACAGCCTGGAGAAGGCTACACCCCAATTATCGGACTGAATAGAGACAAATATCATGGGGTGGGCAGCTAAGAACAACCTGGAGCAGGCTACTCCCCTATTATCAGACTGAATAGAGACAAATATCATGGGGTTGGTAGCTAGGAACAGCCTGGAGCAGGCTACTCCCCTATTATCAGACTGAATAGAGACAAATATCATGGGGTTGGTAGCTAGGAACAACCTGGAGCAGGCTACACCCCTATTATCAGACTGAATAGAGACAAATATCATGGGGTGGGCAGCTAGGAACATCCTGGAGCCGGCTACTCCCCTATTATCAGACTGAATAGAGACAAATATCATGGGGTGGGCAGCTAGAAACATCCTGGAGCAGGCTACTCCCCTAATATCAGACTGAATAGAGACAAATATCATGGGGTTGGCAGCCAGGAACAGCCTGGAGAAGGCTACACTCCTATTATCAGACTGAATAGAAACAAATATCATGGGGTGGACAGCTAGGAACAGCCTGGAGAAGGCTACACCTCTATTATCGGATTGAATAGAGACAAATATCATGGGGCGGGCAGCCAGTAACAACCTGGAGCAGCCTACTCCCCTATTATCAGACTGAATAGAGACAAATATCATGGGGTGGGCAGCTAGGAACAACCTGGAGCAGGCTACTCCCCTATTATCAAAGTGAATAGAGACAAATATCATGGGGCGGGCAGCTAGGAACATCCTGGAGCAGGCTACACCCCAATTATCGGACTGAAGCGAGAGATATCATGGGGCGGGCAGCTACTAACAGCCTGGAGCAGGCTACACCCCTATTATCAAACTGAATAGAGACAAATATCATGGGGCGGGCAGCCAGGAACATCCTGGAGCAGGCTACACCCCAATTATCGGACTGAAGAGAGAGATATCATGGTGCCGGCCTTGGAACTGCCTGCCATAGGCCATGCCCCTGCTCATATCAGGAAACTGGCTGTTACTGATAGCGGAGAGTTGAACACTGCTGTGTGATGTAATGTCCCAGATGGGAGGGGCAGATCCTGTTACACGGAATGACAAGGGTTATAAAGATAATTAAAGGGCACTGTGCATCTCACCTTTATAGTGTATGAGCGAAGGAACGGTATAATTTTTTTTTATTTCCCCAGAGTTCCCCTTTAAATGCAGCTGTCAATCACTAATAGTGTCATTTAACACATTCCGGCCAGAGCATGTCACTGGTCCTGCCCATTGGCACCCCTGTCACTTATTCGCGGGTCCCCGATGTGATGCCATAGCAGCCGAGGATCTGCAGAAGACCACCGTGCCTGTCATTGTGAATATCCGGTTGAACGTTAACTTGTGACCAGCGCTCATAGGAGAGCAGAAATTACGATACGTGCTGATTTTTGCTGTGCTGTATAGCACAGGCGATTGGAAGATCACAGCTTCAAGTCTCCTATGGGGACTATTGTACACTGTAAAAGGTGAAAAAATAAAAAGTAAAAAAAAAATATTAACAAAATTTAAAAACATAAGTTCAAATCATGCCCCCTTTTGCCCTATTAAAAATAAAACAATTTAAAACAATACATATTTGGTATCACCGCATTCAGAATCGTCCAATCTATCAAAATATAAAGCAAATTAATCCGATCAGTAAATGGCGTAATGAGAAAAAAAACTATGTTTTTTAGGTCCCTGCAACATTTGCAATAAAATGCAATAACAGGCGATCAAAACATCGTATCTTCCCCAAAATGGTATCAATAAAAACGTCAGTTGAAGCTGCAAAAAAATAAGCCCTCACCCAGCCCCAAATCCAAAAAAATGGAGACGCTACGGGTCTTGAAAAAATGGTGACAAACGTAAAAACTTTTTTTCATACAAATTGCGGGATTTTTTTTCATCACTTGAATAAAGTACATGTACATGTCTGCAAACTCGTACTGATTTGGGTAATCATATTACAAGGTCAGTTTTACCAAATAGTGAATATAGTATATAAAAAAAACAAAAAACAATTGTGGAATTGCACTTTTTTTTTAATTTCACTGCTCTTGGAATTTTTTCCCCATTTACCAGTACACTACAAGTGCATCTCACTAAATTAGAATATCACCAAAACGTTAATTCATTTCAGTTCTTCAATACAAAAAGTGAAACTCATATATTATAGAGTCATTACAAACAGAGTGATCTATTTCAAGTGTTTATTTCTGTTAATGTTGATGATTATGGCTTACAGCCAATGAAAACACAAAAGTCATTATCTCAGTAAATTAGAATAATTTATAACAACAGCTTGAAAAATGTTTTTAAAATCTGAAATGTTGGCCTAATGAAATGTATGTTCAGTAAATGCACTCAGTACTTGGTCGGGGCTCCTTTTGCATCAATTACTGCATCAATGCGGCGTGGCATGGAGGCGATCAGCCTGTGGCACTGCTGAGGTGTTATGGAAGCCCAGGTTGCTTTGATAGCAGCCTTCAGCTCGTCTGCATTGTTGGGTCTGGTGTCTCTCATCTTCCTGTTGACAATACCCCATAGATTCTCTATGGGGTTAAGGTCAGGCGAGTTTGCTGGCCAATCTAGCACAGTGATACTGTTGTTTTTAAACCAGGTATTGGTACTTTTGGCAGTGTGGACCGGTGCCGGGACGTACTAAACTGCATATTGGGATAATGGGATGATGGGCTGCAATGCTAGACTCGACCACATGATGGCTGCACATTTTTCAAATGCAGACCAGGAAATGACTTCTGGCCTTGATACTGGATTAGAAGAAACTGCAGTTTTTAAGGCTATGTGCCCACGATGCAGAAATGAAGCAGAAAATTTCTGCAGCATTTCTGCATCTCCCTGGTAGAAAAAACACATGCAGATTATGCATGTGTTTTTCCTGCAGAATACATGCGGATTCACATGCGTATCCACATGCGTTAACGCATGTGTTTCCGCATGCGGACTGACAAGCACTTTCCAGGCGATGGCATCACTTGGAAAGTGCTTGACAACTAGGTCACACTGTATAAATCCATGCAAACAGCATGACCGTAAAAATAAAAAAAATAAAGCTATACTTACCTCCGATGCCGCAGCGTGTGCTGTCGCGCTCCTTCCTGGTTCCTTCCTGGCTTGCCGGCATCTCGCGAGACAGGCTGCGGTCACATGACCGCGACGTCATCTCAGGTCCTGGAAGGAGAAGCGCTGCAGGGGCCGCCGGACAGGTGAATATAAACTTTATTTGTTATTTTATTCTTTTTTTACAGGTACAATGGTACCCAGGTCTGGATGAGAGTCTTCTCTCCTCCAGAACTGGGTACCATCCGCACATAGAGACGCATATTATCCGCTTGTACAAATGTACAGACACGGATTCTATGCGTCTCAATGCAAGTCAATGGCGGCGCTTCTGCTGCGCTTCCGCAAAATTAATGAACATGCTGCGGATTTATGAGCGCTGCAGAAACACTGCGGAAAAATTCGCAGCATGTGCATTGACATTGCGGAATGCACATGGGGGGTGAAATATCACAAATGCACATGCCCAGGAACATACTTCATCTACTTCTCATAGGAATATGGGTATAACTATTGTTCTGTATGGGGATTACTCATACTTCACATATGTATTCCTGATATGTCACCCGAAATCCCCATATAGAATACGAATTATACTAATATTCCTATCAGAAGTACAAGAAATATGTTACTGGATATGTGTATTTGTGATATTTCAACCATAATCCCTATACAGAACAATAGTTATACCCATATTCCTATGAGAAGTAGATGAAATATGTTCCTGGGCATGTGTATTTGTGATATTTCACCCATAATCCCCATACAGAACAATAGTTATACCCATATTCCTATCAGAAATAGATGAAGTATGTTCCTGGGCATGTGTATTTGTGATATTTTAGCCATAATCCCCATACTGAACAATAATTATGCCTATATTCCTATGAGATGTTGATAAGATATATCACCAGGCGTGTGTAACCCCAATATTCTACACATAATCCCATCTGTTTTCCCTGGTTCTATTATTAAACTTTAATCCAGCCGTGTGGATGTTCTGATTCATTTTAGTATTTCCATTGAATTCCCTCTGATTTCTTTCTATATTACAGGTCAAGAGTTAAAGGCTGAGTTCACACGATGCGTTTTTCATGCGTTTCCGCGGCGTTTTTGCAGTTGCGTAAACGCCGCGGAAACGCATGAAAAACGCATGGTAGAAGGGCAGCAATGTTCCCCAATGGAAATCCGCATGTGCTGTGCCCATGATGCGGATTTTTCCGCAGCGTAAACGCTGCGGTCAAAAATCCGCAGCATGTCAATTAATTTTGCGGATACGCTGCTCTTTTGCCGTCATTGACTTGCATTAGACCGCATGGAATCCGCATCACTGTATATGTTGATGCGCTTTTCATGCGGTCTAATGTGCGGATGGTACCCGGGTGTGGATGAGAGGACTCTCATCCAGACCCAGGTACCACTAAAATAAAAAGAATAAAATAAAAAATATATATATTCTCACCTTCTGACGGCCCGCGCAGCGCTCCTGCTTGATTCCCCGCACTTCGCGGTTGAATGAAGAAGGACCTTCGCTGACGTCAGAGTCATGTGACGGGTCACGTGACGCTGACGTCGGAAGGTCCTAAAGTCTTCACTGCCGGCAGCCGGGACCGAGCGAAGCCGGACACCGGGGGCCATCAGAGGGTAAAGTATATATTTATTTTTTGACATTCACACACTATATAAATCCATGCCGGTTGCATGGATTTATATAGTGTGAAGTTGACAAGCACTTTCCAAGTGATGCTAAAATTGCTTGGGAAGCTCTTGTCAACCCGCATGCGGAAATGAAAGTGAAGAACGCTTCACATCCGCATGTCCCTGGCAGGAAACCGCATGTACAATCTGCATGCGTTTTTTCCTGCCAGAGAGATGCAGAAACGCTCAGGAAAAAATCCTGAGCATTTCTGCATCGTGTGCACATACCCAAAAACTGCTGCTTCTTCTAATCCAGTATCAAGGCCAGAAGTCATTTCCTGGTCTGCATTTGAAAAAATGTGCTGCCATCTAGTGGTCGAGTCTAGCTTTGCAGCCCATCATCCCATCATCCCAATATGCAGTTTAGTAGGTCCCCAGGTGCCAAGTCCTGCTGGAGAATGAAATTTTCATCTCCAAAAAGCTTGTCAGCAGAGGGAAGCATGAAGTGCTCTAAAATTTCCTGGTAGATGGCTGGGCTGACTTTGGTCTTGATTAAACACAGTGGACCTACACCAGGAGATGACATGGCTCCCCAAACCATCACTGATTGTGGAAACTTCACACTAGACCTCAAGCAGCTTAGATTGTGTGCCTCTCCACTCTTCCTCCAGACTCTGGGACCTTGATTTCCAAATGAAATGCAAAATTTACTTTAATCTGAAAACATCACATTGGACCACGGAGCAACAGTCCAGGTATTTTTCTCCTTGGCCCAGGTAAGACGCTTCTGGCGTTGTCTATTGGTCATGAGTGGCTTGATACAAGGAATACCACACTTGTACCCCATGTCCTGGATACGTCTGTGTGTGGTGGCTCTTGAAGCAATGACTCCAGCAGCAGTCCACTCCTTGTGAATCTTCCCCAAATTTTTGAATTGTGGAAAAATGCAAGAGCGCAATAAGGTCTTATCCAATTAATAATTGTTACAGAAGTATTAAAAACTGCTCACCTAGTAGGGTTGTGTGGGACACAACACCTATAAATGTAAAAACACAAAGAAAAACTGAGTGTACAGCATATAAAAAGAGACTTTATTAATAGAAGTATAAATACACAATATTATCAATATAATGAATAAATACAAGAGGGAGACAGTACAGAACCACGGGGGCACATAGCAGCTAACCACAGCTAGCCAATATGGTAGAATGGTATAAGAGAGAATAAGGGGAGGGGGGAGGGAGCGACCCAAGACAACATGTGCACAAAGTGGCAAGATAGGAGAGGCATCTATAGAAGGATGTCAAGCATTAAATAATGATGGGTATGTGTCCCAAGGGGCGCTAGAGGAGGGGGTCAGGGAACACGGCAGGAGCAAACCAATGTGGGACCTGCGGGCCTCGACGCACGTTTCGCAGGTTTGCTTTGTCTTTGTCTTCCTCTAGCGCCCCTTGGTGGCCTTTTTGGTGAGTGCATCCTGTATTATGGTCTTTATCTATTCTGCCCCCATTTGGGGGAAATATGGGACACATACCCATCATTATTTAATGCTTGACATCCTTCTATAGATGCCTCTCCTATCTTGCCACTTTGTGCACATGTTGTCTTGGGTCGCTCCCTCCCCCCTCCCCTTATTCTCTCTTATACCGTTCTACCATATTGGCTAGCTGTGGTTAGCTGCTATGTGCCCCCGTGGTTCTGTACTGTCTCCCTCTTGTATTTATTCATTATATTGATAATATTGTGTATTTATACTTCTATTAATAAAGTCTCTTTTTATATGCTGTACACTCAGTTTTTCTTTGTGTTTTTACATTTATTTTGAGTAAGCAAAATTTTTTTCACGACTATGGGGTGTGAGTTGTGGTTCTTCCGCACTCCATACTCGTGATCTCTATTATGCTGGCCGAAGTGTTTTCTACAACACCTATAAAGCCTGGACTCCAAATGCTGCAGCTTCCTATGGATATGTCAGAGATGCTGGGAAGGAAAGTTGTTTCTGCGCTCTCTGGAGTCACGACAAACCATTAGTATGGATAAAAATGTTGTGTTATGTATGGTTGTCCTGAGGAAGGAGTCAGTAGACTCTGAAACGCGTAGACAATAAAGTTTTTATCCATACTAATGGTTTGTCGCGACTCCAGAGAGTGCAGAAACATCTCCAAATTGTTGAATGGCCTTTTCTTAACAATCCTTTCATAGGCTGTGGTTATCCCAGTTGCTTGGGCACCTTTTTCTACCACACTTTTTCCTTCTACTCAACTTTCTATTAATATGCTTGGATGCAGCACTCTGTGAACAGCCAGCTTCTTTAGGAATGACCTATTGTAGCTTACTCTCCTTGTGGAGTTTGTCAATGACTGCCTTCTGGACTTCTGTCAAGTCAGCAGTCTTCCCCATGATTGTGGAGCCTACTGAAACAGACTAAGGGGCCTTTTTAAACGCATCAGAAGCCTATGCAGGTGTTTTTTGTTAATTATTCTAATTAATTGAGATAACGACTTTTGTGTTTTCATTGGCTGTAAGTCATAATCATCAACATTAACAGAAATAAACACTTGAAATAGATCACTCTGTTTGTAATGACGCTATATAATATATCGGTTTCACTTTTTGTATTGAAGAACTGAAATAAATTAACTTTTTGATGATATTCTAATTTAGTTAGAAGCACTTGTATGTGGTAAAATCAATAGTGTCATTCAAAAGTGCAAAAAATTAGCCCTTATATGACATATTGATGGAAAAAAAATAAATTTATAGCTCTTGGAAGAAGGGAAGCAAAAAATTAAAAACTAAAAATCACGCGAGGTGAAGGGGTTAAACTAAATCCTAAACTGTGTTATAATAAAATGGATTGTTTACTTTGGGGAGTAGTACTCAATAATACCACAAGGTGTCACAATTGTTTCACAGAAAAATATTGGCACAGACACACACAAATGGTTATGTTCTGTAACATGAGAGCCAGATGAACACTTGTGTTTCTACTGATGCCGAATGGTGGCAACTGGAACACATTTAAAATAAAGAATGTAGCCTGTGTAAGCCTATGTTCATACTGATATGTATGTTGTGATGTGTCATGCTCTCCAAATTATTTTAATTCTTGTTTTATCCCCATAAGGTAACAGAGAAATCAATATATTGTAAACATTTTGGTCATAATGCCTTCATCAGGCCCGATTGTCCTGTACACAGTAAGCTAATTTTGAGAGTATATTACTTCATATCTATAAATGTATCTGGTCTGGGAACCTGTACCTGCACCTGCAATAAAGAACAACGTGGTGTGATTAACTTTTTACATGCTGACATCATGGCAGAAGCCATGATGCTGTGCCACATTTATTGTACGGCAGGTCCAAGCCGTGACAGAGGGCGATTTTTGACTTATAATGGGAGTCTGTTTGGGTTCTGCCAAATTTTCATTGTTTGCATGTTATGCTATTCTTCTAGTAAAACATATAAGCACCTCAGAACAAGGAATCACATGTACAGTACTTGATATTATAAGATGATACATTTTTGCATTAACTCCTTAATCACACCAACCGTACATGAACGACGCAAGTTGGTAGTGGGTGTATGGAGGGGGCTCATGACTTGAGTTCACTCTATACCAGGCAGGTAATGGCTGTGTGAGGACCTGCTCCTTTTAGCTGTGTGAGAAGCAGAGCGGAGTCTGCAGAGCTGCCACCAGGAATTTCAGGGCCCCTTACTGGCTAAATTTTTGGGCCTCCTTGAGACTCCGCCCAGGCTCCACCTCACCTCCGCCTCCACCCCTCGAACCTTCCACAGTCCCACCGCTCACTCTTGGAAAAACTCCACTTCTTCACCGCTTCCTCACCAATCACACATTAACAATTCCCATCGAACACCAGATCACATACATAGCCATCAGCTTTTGTTTTGGCCAAAAGATTTTTTAAAGGGGTTACTTGGACAATCCCTTCTTCATCTTAATGCTTGACCACAATAAAATAAAAAAACTTATACTCCCCTCTCGTGCCGGCACCGTTCCAGCGATGCCGGCATTCACTCTCCCGGGGCTTTCGTGCAGCTGTTATGACACATGAGCCCGGCGCCCAATTAGCGCTGGAGTCACTGTCCCCGCCTTGGTATGAAATGAACATGAAGATAAAGTCAAAGAGCAGCTGCAGCCCTTACTTCCTCTTCATGTTCAATTCATACGAAGGCGGAGACGGTGACATCAGCGCTGATTGGGCACCAGGCTCACGAGGGCCCGAGACCACAAGTACTGACGCCGCTGGAACGGCGCGGGCACGGGAAGTGAGTATAAGCTTTTTTATTTTATCAAGGCCAAACATTTATATCAAGAAGGGGGTTGTCCTAGTAGTGGACAACCCCTTTAAGCCTGCCACCACAACAAGGTAGACTCTTTTAGCAGGGTACTCTAGTCTAATCTATTAAAAATTTCTTCAAATAACCAATACTCTTTTTAGGTAAATTTTTATTGATTTTTCTATAAGGGAATGTGTCACATACATTTTTTTTAAATGACCAATAATGCCACATACTAGTGACAAATACCATCAGACCATGACCGTATCACATATTACCACCACATAGTGACCGAATAATACCACATACAAGGAACAAATACCACCATACCGTGACCAGATCACATATTACCAACACATAGTGACCGAATACTACAATTCTGATCATTAATAAAAAAACAATACTAATATTACCATAATACACAGGATCTCTGTACATAAAGTGTATTGTGTAAGTGTACAGGTAGCACACTACTCACCAGTGATGTCTCTAGTTGAAGATATTTATCTTTGCTTTTCTTCAGCCAGCTATCTAGAGCACCGCATCCAGAGCACATTTGCCAATTTTTCCCCAACTTCTACTCTACACCTGATGATGAAAAAAAGCGACAGTGTCACCCTGCACAGTAACACGACCTCACCTCTCCACTGAAAACAGTATCCTCATAAACAAAATACATCACAGCAGTAATAATATCCCTTAATTATCCCCTATAGTAATAATGTCCCACATCCTGGCCCCTTCCTGTAAAAACGTCCACCATCCTAGTCCCCAAGTGTCTCATTCTTGGCTCCATGTGTCTTATTCCTGCCCCCATCTGTTCTCCTATTCTGACTCCATGTGTCTTCATCCTGCCCTCATATGGTCTCCTATCCTGCCCTCATATGTTCTCCCATCCTGACCCCATATATCTCCATCCTGCCCCCATATGTTCTCCTATCCTTCCCCCATATGTTCTCCCATCCTTCCCCCATATGTTCTCCCATCCTACCCCCATGTATCTCCATAGTGGCTCTGTGTGTCTCCATCTTGCCCCATATGTTCTCCCATCCTGCCCCATATGTCTCCATCCTGCCCCCATATGTTCTCACATCCTGGCCCCATGTGTCTCCATCCTACCCCAATATGTTCTCCCATCCTGGCCCCATGGGTCTCCATCCTGGCCCCATGGGTCTCCATCCTGGCCCCATGGGTCTCCATCCTGGCCCCATGCGTCTCCATCCTGGCCCCATGCGTCTCCATCCTGGCTCCATGCGTCTCCATCCTGGCTCCATGCGTCTCCATCCTGCCCCATGCGTCTCCATCCTGGCCCCATGCGTCTCCATCCTGGCCCCATGCGTCTCCATCCTGGCCCCATGCGTCTCCATCCTGGCCCCATGTGTTGTCTCCATCCTTTCCCCATGTGTTGTCTCCATCCTTTCACCATATGATCTCCCATCCTGCCCCCATGTGTTGTCTCCATCCTTTCACCATATGATCTCCCATCCTGCCCCCATATGTTCTCCTATCCTGGCCCCATGTAATCTCCCACCCTGGCCCCATATGTCTGCTCGCAATACAAAAAATAAAAAAAAGTTCCTCCTTACCTGGCCAGCGGCACCCTCTTCCTCATCAATTTGAGTTGTGTACGGCATTAGTTACTGTACCGGACGAATCTTGCCCCTGGGCCTGGTCCAGCCACCTCTGCTTGCTTCTACTCACCTGCCCCATACACCAGATGGCGGCCATGGGAGCCTGCGACTGTTAACCTGTTAAATGCCGCTGTGAAAGTCTTACAGTGGTATTAACAGGGCACTGGCATGGGGGTGCGTCATTCTATGCGCCCATCTGCGCTCCCTCGAAGGGATTGTGGGGAACCGATGGGTTGCTATTACAGCCAGGGGTCTGTTGAAGACCTCCATGCTTGTCATCACAGAGCTCCCTTGAAACCCAGCCTGTGGCCGATTCTCAAGGAGACTATGATTTTTACTACAGTATATGCAGCAATACTGTGGTATTGCTGTATATAGTACAAGCGATCAGGCTATTGCTGATTCAGGTCCTTTAAGGGGACTAATAAATACAGTGAAAAGTAAAAAACAAAGTTGTAAAAAAAAATGAAAATAATAAAAAAATCTTCAAATTACCCCCCTTTTCATCCATTAAAAATAGAGATATAATAATAAAAAAAAAATACACATATGTGATATTGGGATATTCAGAATGGTCTAATCTAACAAAATCTAAACAGTGTAAAGAAAATTTGTTTTCAAAGTTCTGATTTTTTTCACTGCAAAATAATAAAAAAGCGACAAGTTTGGTATCTGTGTAATTGTACTGATGAGGATAATCATATTGCCTGGTGATTTTTACCACACAATGTATGACGTGAAAATAAATCCCAAAAAACAATGTCTGAATTGTATTTTTTTACAATTTCAACGCATTTGGATGTTTTCCCCCGTTTTCTAGTACACTATATGGTAAAATGAATGTTGTAACTCATAAGTACAACTCATCCGGCAAAAAACTGTTACACGCACGCCGCTAGGTTCAGATAGGGGCGAGAGAGGTTACATGAACTCTTTGGAATCCTGGGGGAACCGTCACTCAGGGCTACCATAGACCATGTCCTGATGCTTCTCTCAGGCACACAGGGGTATTGACCCTCAGGCACAGACACGTAGGTTATTTCACTTGCTGACGAGACACACTTGACAAGAGTCTTCATAAACGGTAGAACAGTAGCATTTAATAAGAAGCCGCACAGCCAGTGCAAGTTAAGTCTTATGAGCAACAGGCTCCAGTGACAAACAGTACAGTTTCCTTAGCAGCACAGCAGTTCACAGTCTTCCCAGTAGTACAGGACAGCACAGTTCTAATGCAAAGGCACATTAATGAACACAGCATTCTTTACAGCACCGTGAGATGGAGAAGGGGGAGGGTTTGCTGAGGGCGATGATCCCTGTGACACCATTTCTTACAGTCCTTATCTTTCTGCTTGACAATACTCTGCACTGCTAGTTCAGGAACTCTACCTGACCTGTGCTTAGCTTCACTCCTGACTTGAATCCTTTTCACTTGCAGGGGCACTTCCGTGAGATACAGAACACACACACCACCTTTCTTTTCATCTCCAGCCAGACAGTAAACAACTTCCCCCCAATCCCCATGGGGCTCTGCTAAAACACTCCCCTTCTCCTCTAGTTGCTGGATGCTTCTGGAGCACAACACTTCCTGTCTCATGTGCTTGTGTTACTTCTAATAGTTGCTGAATGCTTTTAAAGCAACAGCACTACTTCTGCATGTCACAAAACAACCCCTAATATGTCTATATGAGCAGAAAAATAAAAGAGTTATGGCTCTTAGAAGAAGGGGAGGAAAAAATGAAAATGAAAAAACGGAATGTGGCCATGTCGGGAAGGGGTTAATTGATTATTAGTTACATATATAAAAAAAAGACATAATGCTACAGTTCTCGTTAATACATTGAAATATGATACATAACCCCCATATTTGTGGCTTTTTTGGAATATCAGGTCTCATTGTCCTTCACTTTCAATGGAATCTATCAGAAGGTTTTGCTATGTAATATGGGAGTAGTATATCGTAGGCCCTGATTCCAGCGATGTATCACTTATTGGGCAGTGTTATGCTGTTTCAATACAATCAGTGTTTTACCAGCAGGAGATTATCACTACAGAACAAGCTGCCTTTGGTGTATAAAATAAATGTAAAGACTTTACACACAAAACTAACCCCTGCTTGACCTCAGCATTAGATACCTTCTGCCTATTCAGTTTTCCTCTAATGCCATTTTCCTACAGTTAATATTAATGGTCCGAATAGAGCCCACCATGTCCAAACCAACCGTGGTTTATGCCATGCACGCCTGGGTCATGGACCCACTGCGTCACGGTCCGGGCTTGCCTAAGAGGGGCTTAGCTGAGTGGCTACCTGGTTTTTGCTAGGGCTTCTGATAGTGGAGTTAGGCTTGTACTGCAGGTAGCTTCCAGGTACCACTCCTAAGCAGTCTCTGGTATTGCAGCTGCTGACCCAAGGGGACAGGATCGCAGACACATACAGGGCTCTGAGTCATTGAGAGGATTCAGACTCTGTTCAGAGAACACAGGTTCTGGATCACTGGGCAGAAAGGATACTGACACGGAGTCACAGGCAGGGCTGGATTCGGATACTGGAACAGGCTCCGACAGTATGGACAATGGAAACAAACAAAAAGAGACACTGGTGCTGGTTCAAGTACCATCGGACTGGTTTCAGGTACCCTGGGTGCGGCTTCAGGGTTCAGGTACCATGGGTGCGACTTCAGGGTTCAGGTACCGCAGGTGCACCTTCAGGGTTCAGGTACCGCGGGTGCGGCTTCAGGGTTCAGGTACCACGGGTGCAGCTTCAGGGTTCAGGTACCGCGGGTGTGGCTTCAGGGTTCAGGTACTGCGGGTGCGGCTTCAGGGTTCAGGTACTGCGGGTGCGGCTTCAGGGTTCAGGTGCCACGAGTGCGGCTTCAGTTTGGCTTCAGGATCCAGGTAGCAAGGGTGCGGTTTTAGGCTCAGGTACCGCAGGGAACGGTGTCAGACTCAGGTACCGCAGGGAGCGGTGTCAGGGATCAGGTGCCGCCGGTGCTGCTTCAGGATTTAGACAACACAGGAAACCGAACAGGTACTAGGTTAAATAACACAGGACAAGGGCACAGGTTCAGGTACTAACAGAATAGGTACAGGAATAGGTTCAGGGACCTGACAACTAACTTAACAGGAAGACTAAACTAACACTAAGTTTGTTGTTACAATACAGCAGAGCTGTAAGAGCTGCTGCTGCTAATGTGTTAGTTATGAAACAAAGTTCAGTTCCCCTGTTCTGTTACTTACATATCTCACACTGGTAATGCCTTCTTTAATTTAAAATAAGCTCTGGAGGCAGATTCTCATTCGTATCTGTGTCCAGCCTATACAGGGTGGTCCAAAAGTAGGGGGAAATTTATCAAACATGGTGTAAAGTGAAACTGGCTCACTTGCCCTTAGCAACCAATCAGATTCCACTTTTCATTCCTCACAGACTCTTTGGAAAATGAAAGGTGGAATCTGATTGGTTGCTAAGGGCAACTTAGCCAGTTTCACAGATCTAGTTTTCACAGATATATCTCTCCCAAATCTGTTTTCTTTTCAAATAATTCAGATAACACATAATGGCAAATAATTTATATACAGATCAAAGAAAATGGATTTTAACAGAGTATTGGAAATCTCCAAATGCTGAAACCATTAGAGCAAATTGGGTTGAAACATTGGGTACTCAAGCCCCAAAGAGACAAACCATTTACTGCATTCGTGACAAATTCAATGCCACTGGCTCAATCCTTAATGCTCCAAAAACTGGTCGACCCAAAACAGTCTGTACAGAAGATAATAAACAACTTGTTGCTGAAACATTTGTTCAGAGTCCAAAAAAGTCCACCAGAAGAGCCTCTTTCGAATTGGGAATTTCACGAGCTTCTATCATGCGAATCCTGAAATCTATTGGGTGGAAAGCTTATCGTCCACGTCTAATTCATGGTTTATTGGAGGATGATCCAGACAGGCGATTGCAATTTAGTGAGATTATGCTTAACGAAATTGAAGAAAATCCAGTAATTTTAGATAACATTATGTGGAGTGATGAAGCGTCTTTCAAATTATCTGGCCATATTAACAGACATAAATGTATTTACTGGTATAATGAGAACATGCATTTAACATTAGAGCAACAACTAAATGAGCCTGGTGTCAATGTTTGGGGTTCGCATTTCAAGTTTTGGTGTTTTAGGACCAATATTTTCTGATGGAAGAGTCACAGGAGATAAGTATCTCGAAATTCTAATGAATCAAGTTGTTCCCCAGTTACAGCAACAGCCTAATTCAAATGACCTTTATTTCCAACAAGATGGGGCCCCTCCACATTATTCAAGAGTAGTCCGCGAGTATCTTGATGAAACATTTCCTAATAAATGGATTGGCCGAAGAAGCCCACTTGATTGGCCGGCACGTTCACCAGACTTGACCCCAATGGATTTTTTCTTTTGGGGAGTACTCAAGGACAAAGTTTATAGTCGAAAACCAAAAAGTGTCAGTGATTTGAAAAATTACATAAGAGATGCATTTCAAGAAATTAATACCCAAAGAGACTTGTGCAAACAAGTTTGTCGAAGCGTAAGAGGCAGACTTCAAAGCTATGCAAATTGTAATGGAAAACAGTTTGAGCATCTGCGTTGATAAAATTTTAGGGCTTTTGTATTATTGTTCAGAATAAAATTTAATTCTCAATGTTATGCTTGTGTTAGTAAATATAATTTTATATATAAATCAAAATAAATGTTATTATTTTCTGGCCACCTACTTTTGGACCACCCTGTATATCTTAACAGCTCATTTACATATTAAGAAAATGTAGATTTTCTCTGGAATAAGACATTGCACAGGTGACTATCCTATGAGAGGAGGAGAGTTGATGGAGGGTTTGTAAAGTGACACAGCTAAACTCAGCTGTGCTGCCCCTCCCCCTCATTTACTCCCAGGAGATGAAAGGTCAAAAGTCTCAGTAATGACTTCAGGTTTGCTGTGGGCACAGCAACTTGTAATCGCTCTGCAGAGAATATATGTCTCACACAGGAGAAAATTGTTTATTCTATGTTGGGGGTGTGTTCTTCTTTCCCTTAATTGTTGCTGCTTGCTTATGATTAGTCAGCACCATACAGGGTGAAAAAGTAAATTCCTTCAGTGAAATCTGTCTGATAACACCCACTTGGAATTAGCAAAAATGTATTTATTAGCTGCCAAATACTTTGATTGCTAATATCTCTGCAACGGAGAGACGGTAATTTAAACAAATCAAACAAAAAAACGTTTTATTCCACTCTGCAACCACTTTTACATCACATGTCCAATTCAACATGGAAAATTGGGTGAACAGTCCTCTTTAATTTCAGTAAAATGAGAGCCACATAGACAAAGCATTTTACCAATTTGCTTCATAGAGGTCCTGAGCAGCCCCCGACACCCTCAATAGGGCATATGAATGTGGTTGTTTTCATAAGACAGCCTGTAATTGTATTGTTGGTGGCCTGGCTTGAAATAAAGCTATTTAAAACTGAAATATCTTTGTGTTCTGACTCCATGTACACATGTATAGTGAAATATGTATTTATGTGATAACGTGAAAGATCCTCGATGTTCTGAGGAATCCTGCCATAATATTAGGAGGATGTTGTGGATCCACTACTTTAAGACGTTTGTGATGACCTCATGTAAAAGTTTGAGAAGCCTCTTGTTGTTGCTGATTTTTCTCAGGAGACTGAGGAGATAGTCACGACTTCTGCCTTGTAGAGCCCAGAGGACATACTATGTGGCATAGGGCAGCAATCGTGCTTTGCTTGTCTGCTGAGATTGAGTTTCTCTATCCACAAGGGGTCACTTTTGTGCTACATAGTTTTTCTTTCTTCTTTTTCCGTATTTCTGAGCAGTTTCCTTATCTGGTCACTGTTTTTTATTTCCTTTATTCTTTTTGGATTATTTCCTGAATAAATTCTATAAACTATGCTGTTATCTTTCTGACGTTATGTAGCCAAAATAATAAAATGAGAGAGGCATGTACTCAATCAGAAGGTTATGCACGGGAAAAGGGGCAATAGACCAACAATCTGGACTTCTGTAATCCCAATACAATAAAGTCGATAGATACTGTACATGATAAATCTTTTTCTTATGTTTCCTTCTGCTTATTTCACTCTGGCATAATGTTAACAGGTCATATTCCAACTTTTCAATTTATAAGGTTTTTATCCAGAATAATCTGTAAAAAATATATGATGTCAGTGATCAAAATACATACAAAGAAAGGGGGAAAAGGGTTGGAGACAAGGAGTATACATAAGCAAATTATATATACATGTGTGTATTATGTTGCAATAATTGCAGACATGATAGTGAAAATGAATAGGCTTGTGATGAAGTCTTCTACTCCGGATCATCCGAAACCTGTGTTACAAAATGAATCTCGTGAATAGCATGAAACACAGAAGCAAATGTAGCAGCACTATCTGTAGAGTCAATGTGTGACGCTAGTCACTAACTCACGGAGCGACCGTGAGGCAGATAGTCAGACGTTCCGTGGTCAAAACCAAAAGAGCATGTAGACGCCAAGGGAAAAGACAGAGGCGTTAGGTCACAGTCCAGGGTCAATACCAATAGAAAGCGGAACAAAGCCAAAGGACAAGACAAGGGGGTAGTCAAAACACGGTCCAAAGGGTCAGGCAGCAGACGATCAGAACACTAGGCACATAGTACAAACCACACACTAGCTGAATGAACGTCTGGCAGAGGTTTGGGAGAAACAGCTCAGTTAAGTAGCCTGGCAATCACCTGCAACAATGAACACCTGGAAATAGCCAGCGCCTCCATATCCCAGATAGGACAGCCGAGCTGTCAATCAACACACTGACAGCTTTAGCTCGCCCCTGTACCCGATTGGATGGTCGAGCTGTCAATCACACTACTGACAGTTCCAGCACGCCCCCGCACCAGCTTGGATGGCTGAGCTGTCAGTAACTGCATCCCAGACACACTGAGGGGTGGAACCATGACACGATGGAAAAAAGTTGAGGTAGATCGACTATCAAGTCTGAAACAAAAGTGGGCAAATAACGGCACATCGCAAAAATAACAGAAGAAGTGGCAGTGAGAAAATGTAATCTAAATACATGTTTGGAGTGCAGACTGAGGGGTAGAGTGTAACCACAGGTCTGTGCTGCTTGATTGGTCAGTTGTGTGCATAGAAGCATTGATTTAAATGAGAAAAAGAGGTTCCAAAATGTCTAGGAATGTGTGCTATGAACTGGAGCATATGCGCATTCACAGTAATCAGAAGTGTAGAGCGCACAATATTAGTTATGGCACAAAAGAGCGAGAGTGCGCAATGCATTAGGTTCATTGAGTATGGACGATAGTTCTTAAAAGTGTGACTGGCACCACGTTGATTATGGGGGAGTGGAACAAGCTAATGTCTTGTTCCAAAACCATGGGTAATAGCTGTGGGAAGCTAATCAAATGTCATATTATTAATGGGAAGGTGAATGGCGCATGCGCAATGTGTCAAACTTGTGGCGCATGTGCCAGTAAGATTGGTGTAGCCTGCAGAAGCCACATACAGTGCCCTGAAAAAGTATTAATACCCTGTGATATTTTTCCACATTTTTTCACTTTAACTCACAAACTTAAATGTTTTTAGGGGATTTTATGCGTTATACCAACACAAAGTAGCAAGTATTTGTGAAGTGTACAGGAAATGATACATGGGTTTCTAAATATTTTAAAAATATAAATCTGAAAATTGTGACATGCATTTGTATTCAGCCCCCTGAGTCATTATTTTTTATTGACCACCTATCACTGCAATAACTGCTGCACGTGTTTTGGGGTATCTCTTTACCAACTTTGCACATCTAGAGTCTGAAATTTTGCCCATTCTTCTTAGCAAACTAGCTCTAGCTTAAAGAGGATGGATGGAGAGCTTCTATGAACAGAAATTTTCAAGTCTTGCCATAGATTTTCCATGTAATTTAGGTTTGGACTTTGACTTGGCCATTCACACACATGAATATGCTTTGATCTAAACTATTCCATTGTAGTTCTTTCAGTATGTTTAGGGTCATTGTCCTGCTGGAAGGTGAACCAGTCTCCATTCTTTTGCAGCCTCTAACAGGCTTTCCATCAACTTTGACCAGGTTCCCTGTCCCTGCTGAAGAAAAGCATCCCCACAACATGATGCTGCAACCAGCGTGTTTGACCGTGGGGATGGTGTTTTCAAGGTGATGTGCATTGTTAGTTTTCCGTCACACATAGTGTTTTTTGCATTTAAAACAAAAAGTTCTACTTTGGCCTCATCTGACCAGAGCACCTTCTTTCACGTGCTAGCTGTGTCCCCTACATGGCCTTTTGCAAATGGAACTTCTTATGGTTTGCTTTCATCTTGACACTATTTCATAAAGGCCACGATTGTGCTGTATACAACTAATAGTTGTCTTGTGGACAGATTCTCCCACCTGATCTGCGGATCTCTGCAGCTCCTTCAGAGTGACCATGGGCCTCTTGGCTGCATCTCTAATTAGTGCTCTCCTTTGTTTGGGATGTCAAGTTTAGGTGGACGGCCATGTCTTGCTAGGTTTTCAGCTGTGCCATACTCCTTGCATTTTTGGATGATGGATTGAACGGTGTTCCGTAAGTAGTTTAGAGCTTGGGCTATTGTTTTGTAACCTAACTCTGCTTTACTCTTCTCCACAGCTTTATCCATGACCTTTCTGGTGTGTTCTTTGCTTTTCCTGATGCTGTTTGATCCTTATTGTTCTCAAACAAACCTCTGAAGCCTTCACAGAACAGCTGTAGTTATACTGAGAATAAATTACACACAGGTTGACTCCATTTACTAATTATATGACTTCTGTAAGCAATTGGTCACTCGGGATTTTATTTAGGGCTATCAGACTACAGGGGGCAAAATACAAATGCATGTCACAATTTTCAGATTTATATTTTTAAAATAATTAGAAAACCTTGTATCATTTCTTTGACACTTCATAAATACTTACTACCTTGAGTTGGTATATCACAAATCTCAACAAAAAACCTCATAACATAAAAACACTCTGTAGTGGAGGAATATTGCTGATAATGCAGGGATTGCCTACATGATGCATTTAATAAAATATAAAATGAAATTTGTTCTAACCATATTTGTTTCTGAGTATGGTCCACTAACAGAAGCCTCACCTGTGCTCATACTACACTGATCTCTGAAGTTACATTATTTCCAGGACCTCCATTGTAAGCTGAAGATATAGTATACTGACCAGATATCATAACTCTATGGAAAACTAGTAAAACTTTGTTCTTAAGCCTTAAAATGTCACCATAAAATAATAAAAAAAGACTCATATGGATAAAGCAAGTCAGTCAGACTGAGCAGCTGGGAGCTGTAAATCACTTTCTTTGTTTAGGACTGGAGCATCTTCAAGGTCCTGAACAGTGCACACAGTATTCTGGGAAATAAATGAAACTGCTCTCATCTGATGTCCAAAGAATCAGTTCATCCTGACCCAAGTAAAGGACAATACAGAAGAAGATATATTACTGTACCGTAAAAAGATGCTACTATACAACCAACCAGTGCATGCACTACAGTAAGGCATGTGTTTTACCAGGAAAATGGCACTTTTAGCAGTGTTTCTCAAAGAGTAACCATTGTTTTAATTTTTATTTCATAAATAAATAGTACACATGAAAATAGGTAACTTTTAGTAATGAGCGAGCACTAAAATGCTCGGGTGCACACTGCTTGGGTCGAGCAAATCGTAATGCTCGGGTGCTCGACCCGAGCAACTAGCCCAATGTGAGTCTATGGGAAACTCGGAGGTGTGGAGGGGGCCTAAAAATTGCCCAAATCGATGGGAACAGTGGCGAAATGACATGGGAACAGCATGGGGAAGACCCCTGGGAGCATCGAGCATTTTACCTACACCCCCCCCCCCCCCGGAGGTCTGCAGAGGGCCTAAAAATTGCCCAAATCAATGGGAACAGTGTTCAAAAGACCCCTGGAAGCATCTCTGACTCCCAGGTCACTGCTGTGAACAATGTTGTCAGAGTATTACGCCACTTTTACCGCCTCACAATAAAAAAAACATACAAAAATGAAACCAAAATGGATTTTCCTGGAAAAAATGTTAAGGAACATTCTTTCCAGGGTAATGACTTGCATATATGGCAAAATAAATACCCCCCCCCCCAAAAAAAAATGTTCCTCCACACCTTGGGCTATGTTCACACATAGCATTTTTGATGCCGTTTTGCACTTTTGCATTGCTTTCAACGGTGAAAAATACATTCACCAGTAATTGTCATTTTAACATTTTACTACCTTATCTGCCCATGTGGTATGTGAGACATAATCAGACACATCCTGTTTCATTTATTAAGGAGGGACTCTGAAAGTCACAAAGCCTTTTTATATAGGGCCATCAGGCGGCCTTTCCGGATTATAACCGCCCACGTCGTCCTGTGTCCTACAGGGAAGTGATCCAGCCAACTCTCAGTTAATTTGTGTACCTTCCCAGGTCGTCTCTCTGCGCTGGTTCTCGCCCTCCTGCCCTGCGCCTCACACACCGTGTCCCGAGCCAGTGGCCGCGGGCCTTATTGGGCGACGTCCTTTGAGTCCCTTGGCGCTATATGGCCACCTTTTCAGTGATTATGTGTGGATTGTGGCTACGGCACTTGAAGATACCACAACCTCCAGTTTACTAGCTAAGACTTGAAGTACTCCACTAGTCTGGGGCCGGTCCCCTACTGCGGCCTGATCCCTCCACGGTCAGCGTGAACTCAGGCACACCGGTGGACTCCACACTCGCTGTGCCCCTAGGATCCCCTCTATATCTGGAGCCTTTCCCACTGCTCGTGTCTTGTCTCCTCACTCTCCTCCTGGGCCTCTCTCACTGGGCCCGACTCCTCTACTCTCCTGAGCAGGACTGAACTCCTCCAAACTCCACTCCACAGAACTGAACTCAACTGCTCACCTGAGCAGATATCCTTATAGATCTCTCCACCCTTGCTTATATACTGCTTTTTCAGTGCTCCCCTGAACTTCTTCCACCACCCACACACTCTACATGGTTCCCTCTCTTTTGGTTCCCTCCCTTCCAGCCAGGGACATGGCTCAGCAGTAACTAAGTGTATCTTGCCCCGCCTGCTGGTCTGGAGAAGTGTAGTGTTTGATGTAGGTGTGTGGGTCCTGGGTAGTTCTCCCTCCTTACTTGAGAGTGGGGTACCACACCTCTGGTTGAGATGCAGTATCTCTGTGGCAACTGGACCCGCAGGGGCACCACAGAAGCGTATACACATTTCTGGGTGTGAAGAGGTGCATGGGAATAGACCCTCCTCCCCAAAAAAAGCCACTGGATTTGACTTTATATTCTGTTGCTATAATCCGATGGTGATGAGAAGTCTGGCCCAATCCAGCCCTTGTTCATGTTAATAAGAGTCAGTCGGTCAGCATTTTCAGTTGACACGTGGATGCGCCTATCAGTTATAATGCCCCAGGCGGCACTAAAAACCCTCTCTGACAAAACGCTAGTGGCAGGACAGGCCAGGACCTCCAGGGCGTACAGAGCCAGTTCTTGCCAAGTGTCCAGCTTGGATACCCAATAATTATAAGGCACAGAGGAATCACGGAGGACGTTGGTACGGTTGGCAAGGTATTCCTACAGCATCTTCCAAAACATTTCCCTCCTTGTGAGAGTACCCCGCTCATCAGGGCCTGTGTGCGCTGGGAGGGTCTGAGGAAACTGTCCCACACCTTTGACAGTGTTCCTCTTCCTCTGCTGCTGCTTCGTATTTGTCTCCCTCACCTGTACTCTTTGGTTGTCCAAGGAACTGTGACCTCTGCCGCCAGTGTTATCAGATGGGAATTTTTAAAAGAATTCCGCAATTAATTTTGCCTTCTGGTACTGCAACATTTTACTAGACCTCTCCGCCATGGGAAGGAGAGATAGAAAGTTACCTTGTAGCATGGGTCTAGAAGCGTGACCAACCAGTAATTACTGTGGGCCAAAATGCATACAATTCGAGGGTCACAGGAAAGGCAGAGGAACATAGTCAGCCATGTGTGCCAGACTGGTAACAGCCAAGTCTTCCCTATCCTGACCAAGAGGACGACTGTTCATGCTCTCCTCCTCATCCTCCTTCTCCTCCTCCTCGTTCTCCCTTCCCTCAGGCCATCCACGCTGAACAGACGCTATGAATGTTGTGTGGGTAATGCTGTCTGTAGCGCAGGAAATCAGCTCCTGTTCCTCTTCCTCCTCTTTCTCCTTCTCATTATCACCCAATCCGTGTTGGGATGAGATGAGGCTGGGATGTGTGGCATCACCCTGGTAGTACCGTCTATAGCGCATGAAAGTAGCTCCTGTTCTTCCTCCTCCTCCTCTTCCTCATTGTCACCCAAATCACGTTGGGATGAGATGAGGCTGGACTGTGTGCAATCACCCTGTATGGTTCCTTGCTCCATCTCAACGTGCTCCGCCTACAATGCATCCTCTTTGATTGTGAGCAGAGAGCATTTCAGAAGAAAGAGAAGCGGGATGGTGAAGCTAATTATGGCGTCATCGCCGCTCACCATCTTGGTGGAGTCCTCTTACAGTTAGGTCCATTTATTGGTCCCTTTAAAAACAGGGTGGCACATGTTAAGGAGCTGAAACTCCCTAAACCCTTCCTCCAATATTAATGTGGATACCCTCAAATGAAAGCTGCAAGTTTCAACTTCAACTGCAACTGAATTGTTTTGTTTAAAATTCATTGTGGTAATGTCTAGAACCAAAATTAGAAAAATGTTGTCTCTGTCCAAATATATATGGACCTAACTGTATGTGTGGAGGCTGACTTGAATGCCCATGGGGGTGTTGAAGCTGGTACTCAACAACTTCCCTCTGCTGCTCACAAATCCTTCCCAACATCTGCAACTTTGAGTTCCAATGCATGGTGACATCGCACACCAGTCGGTGAGCTGGAAGCTGCAAACATTGCTGAAGCACGGCAAGGGCGGCAAAAGCTATAGGTGACTTTCAAAAATGGGCACGCAAGCGGTGTACTTGACAAGCAGCTCAGGTAGATCCGGTAGGTTGAGAAACCGCTGAACCACTAGGTTGAGCACATGGGCCAGGCTTGGTACGTGTGTGAGGTTACCTAGCTTCAGAGCCGCCACCAGGTTCCAGCCATTGTCACACACGACCATGCTTGGCTGTAGGTTCAACGGTGACAGCCACAAATCTACCTGCTCTGTTGCAGCTGTCAATAATTCTTCAGAGGTGTGCGGTTTGTCCCCTAAGCATATTAGCTTCAGCAGTGCCTGTTGTCGCTTGGCCGAGGCAATGCTGCAGTGCTTCCGACTGATGTGGTCATTTCGGAGATGGAGGCTGAGGAGGAAGTGCAGGAGCTGTAGAATGTGGGGGCAACCTTGATTGACCCAGGGCCCACAATCCTCGGCATCAGGGTCCAAATGAGTCCTGACCTCCACTATATTAACCCAGTGTGACATCAGTGAAATGAACCGTCCCTGGCCACAAGTCCGTGGTTAGGTGGACCTTCACAGTAGCTGCATTGTTGAGGGCATGGCTAATGTTCTGGGACACATGCTTGTGTAATGCGGGGACGGCACACCGAGATAAATAGGGGCGGCTGGGGACCGAGTTCCAAGGAATGGCTGCCGCCATCAGGTTGCAGAAAGATTCTGTCTCCACGAGCCTAAAAGGCAACATTTCAAGTGCAAGCATTCGAGAAATGTGTGAGTTTCGTAATGTGGCCTGTGGGGCGTTAGCTGCGTATTTGCACTTGCATTTCAAGGACTGGGGTAGGGACAACTGAACGCTGCGCTGGGATAAGGATGTGAACTGTGATGGTTACAAGTCTGCAACGATAGGTGCAGGGCTGGAGGCATCTTCACCTTCACCATGGACAGGAGATTGGCGTGCACGCACAACAGCGGAACAGGCAGTGGTGTCAGCGGCAGACACTGTTTCTGGACCCTGGCTTTCTGCCCACATAGTCGGGTGCTTTGCTGTCATGTGCCTGAGTATGCTGGTGGTGGTCAGGCTGGTAATTTTGCTGCCACTGCTGATCCTGGCCTGGCAGATGTTGCAAATGGCCTTTTTGGGGTTATCTGGACAAGCTTTAAAAAAGAGCCAGACTCTGGAAGACCTAACAGTTGGACTGGCAACTTCCCTCGTGTTGGTGTTCCAGAGAACAGTTGCCCTCCTTGTGTCTGTGGCCACCCCACTGCTTGTTCCTGCCTGTTGTGGTGCTGCGCCTCCCTCCTCCACTGTGCTACTGTCCTCGCTATGCATATCACCTTGCCAGGTTGGGTCAGTGACTTCATCGTCCACCAGCTCATCTTCCACGTACTCACCCTGGGCCTCCTCCTGACTTGCTGGCAATTGTGTCTCATCATCAACATCCACCTCTTACGACAGTAGTTGCACTCTCCCGCCATCACCTTGTGTGACCGTGGCTGCTCCAATATTTGGGCATCGCTACATGCGATCTCCTCTAGCCCCGCTTGAATCTGGCTGGGTGAGATGCCCGAATCTATAAATGGAAAAGTGAACAGCTCTTCGGAGTGTCCAAGTGTGGGATCAATTGTCTCCTGGTGCTCGGCATGGTGGGAGGAAGGAGGATCAGGGTGAGGAATATGTGGTCCAGAAGTAAACATATATACCCTCTAAAATATAGAGGCATATTAATGGCAGACCCAAATCTTAGGGGCTTGGTTCCACCCTCTCCAAGTGTCACCTATAGAAGAGGGATGTCGATTGGTGACCGCCTTGTACATAGTCTCTACCAGAGACCGACAAAATCAGGGACCTGGCTGGATAGGAAACCCTGTGGTTTTTACCGGTGCGGTAATTGCTCCTATTGTGGTTGGATGAAGGTATGCAAAACCTTTGAGAGTGCCTCTACGGGCAAAGTATTTTCACTAAGAGACTTTGGCAATTGTAAAACATCTGGAGACCACCTGTACCTGTCCACTAGATTATGTGGGGAAGACCACAAGGGATCTAAGAAGGAGAGTGGGAGAACACTTGGGCGATATCAGAAATAAGCGTGATACCCCGATTGCAAGACATATCAATGGAACTCATGGAGGTCGTCTAAAGGAAATATAGTTTTGTATGATCGATCTGATTAGACCTAAAGCTAGAGGGGCGACTTGGATAGAATGATCCTTCGGAAAGAATCTGAATGGATCTTTAGAATACAATCCCTATCTCTAAAGGGATTAAATGAACAACTATCTCATACATGTTTCCTATAAAATCACCCCTCGTGGTCTCCCTCTCTGCCTCGTCTGTTGTCCATCTTATCTGGGCCCTCCTCCTGCTTCCACTATATTGTGTTTTTTTAACCTGAATTCTGCCTTGCTTCAAAATGACCACCTGATTGGTGGTCCCCTATTGTGGGAATCATATGTGGGTATTATCCATCTCAAACGTATATTGCCATTATGGCACCGTTATGCTGAGACTACATACCGTACATACATCATGGGCACGTGTGTGCCACTAATCATTTTTATATGGCATTTTTTCCTCCTACACTCCCTCCCCTTCCCTTCCTAGCTATGGTCCTCATTAAATTGGATTATATACCCCAGTTAGATACAACAATGTTCATCTAGGTTCCAATGGTTACCAGTCATACCCCACTAATCCCCACTATTTCAATCCATGTCAAAGCTCCATATATTTAAAATGAGTTATTGTCGCCTTGGCTACATTTTTGTCCTTTATATACATAAAAAAATCATATATTCATTCTGGTATTATTTAATCAATTAAGACATATCTATAACTATATTAGTGGCTGGGCTCATTGAAGCAATAGGGGCTATTTGATTTACATCTTTTGTTGAATCTCTATATGCATTCCAGGATGGAACGCTGATGTCATTTCCGGGAATGAAAAGGATAAACCGGATATTACAGAGATGTGTTATTGGTCCCTTCCGGTATAAGTGCTATTCAGATGCTGATGATGTGTATGCGCTCTCCTGTGCGCTCCTCGGTGGAACTCACACGTCATTTCCGGGCACGCAGCCGGTACATGCGCTGACTCACCATAGCGTGCAGGCGTCTTTCTTTTCTTGTACCCTCCCTGCTGACGTCAGCAGGCCTGCGCATTTACCTTATATCACGTATCTCTTAGGTATAATTGACAGACATGCGCGGTAACGCCAGTGGGACAGGGAAGCCCATGGTAGAGTATAGGACTCACCTCTATGGGGGTGTATGTTTCTCTATCCACACATTAACTAGGGGGATATTTAAACCTGGTCTCTGACACTCTATCTTTGTCAGCCATCACCCTTCCAGTAATATACATCATGCAGCTTCATCATTCCTTGACATAGAATCCCGGTATCGGTCTCCTGATGAACCTAATAATAGGCGAAACGTGTCGAGGCATACTTTGAATGAAAGATAAGTCTATCAATTGACTTGACTTTTGTCTATCCATGTTTATTTTTATTATTTGTATACTAGGAATATCTATGTATTAGACTAGGCAGTCATCTTTCTTTATTATGTTTAGTTCACCCTGTAGGGTGTAACAGGGACAAGTAGGGACAGCCGCCTTTGAGCGTTGGCGCCAAAAAACGTTATTAGGGTGCCAACCTCCGCGTCAGGCAGGATCATATTAGAGGCTATTAGGGCTATTTAAGTCCTTGCTATATCTTAGAGCAATTATCCTCCTCAGGGAGATGTGCCATTATTAAATCTCTGACAATTATGGAAATATTCTGTTTTTAATATACACGGGTATAGGTGTGTTTTAAATAATATAAAAATAAAAGCATTGTTTTAGAGTGTATATATGTTTACTTCACTAAAAATCTTCTTGGTATAATCTATATGTTGAATATGTGGTCCAGGCTCACGACTACTGAGACTGGACCGTGTGGAAGACAGGGTGGTGGTGGTGGCAAACTGACTAGAAGCATTATCTGCTATCCAACTAACAACATTTTCACACTGCTCTGGCTTCAGGAGTGGTGTCCCACGGCCCCCTAGTAATTGGGACAGGAAGGTAGTTCGGTATGATGTGGGTGTTCGTTGTGCTCCCCCAGCAGGCACAGCTTCATCTTGCCCACGGCTTCTGCGTGCACCATCACCATCACGTCCACTTCCTCTTCCCTTGCCACACGCCTTTACCATTTTAAATGGAGTGTAATATTTGGCCCTCTCCACAAAATGTCTGTATTATTACCAAAGTAATATGGGATCAAGTCTGATGAGCACTGTTTTAGGAAGTGGCCTTATAGTGGCCTCACAGCGACCAAGTGTGAATCGGTTCAACAAAACACAGCTGGCTGACTTTAAGTGGATTGGAATATTTGGCACACTCCACAAAATGTCTGTATTATTACCGCAGCAATATGGGATCATGTGTGATGACCACGGTTTTAGTAAGTGGCCTTTTAAATATGATATTGGTCAGCGACCAAGTGTGAATAGATTCAACAAAACACAGTTGGCTGACTTTAAATGGAGTGTAATATTTGGCACGCTCCAAAAAATGTCATGATTATTTCCGCAGTAATATGGGATCACATGTGGTGATGGAAAAGTTTCTCTGCTTACACAATACAGCAATGCGAATAAAATCCAAAAAATCTGCCTGTATTCTGCTAACAAGCAAATGGAGCAGTAAAATGGAGTACTGTATTAATTTTTAAACAATCAGGATTAAGAGCAAAAAAAATATCCCTGATATGTAGGGCTATGGATATCTGTAACAGCAGCGGACAGAACGTGCAATGGACCCTACTGTGCTGTGTACACTGTCCACAAACTCTGCCTGCCTAACTCCTGCTATCACCAGCGATATATACAGCTGGATTAGTCCTCAGAAGGACTGTTAGTTCAGATGTGTATATATAGCCTGTGGAATACCTGACTAAAACAAGCACCAATTCTCTACCTCACTCAGCAGCACCTCTCCCTACTCTGTCTGATTCCGGGGTAGACTGTGACGAGCATAGGGTCACCAGGTGTTATATAGACCCGATGACGCTGCGCGGCCAACCAATCACTGTAATGCCAGAACCAACATGGCTATGACATTACAGTGAGTGGCAGGCAATCCCTGCATGTTAATTGGCTGTCTAAAGAGCGTCAAACATGCGGGGGACCCGAGCTCCCACCCGAGCATCCCGGAAATACTTGCCAAGCGCCAAACACCTCGAGCAGTGAGATGCTCGGGCGAGTACCGAGCAGTGGCGAGCATGCTCGCTCATCACTAGTAACTTTATAATGTATCTTATCAGAGAAATTGGTCTCTTTCTTTGGACTTTCTTAACTCTCAAAACTCTCAATTCACAGGTAAAATCTGTATTCAGTGAAGACAAATTTTTACATAACTGAGATAGGAGATGACAGATGCTACTTATAAGATTGCCTCTAGCTCCTCCCTTCTCCTCCCCCCTCCCCTCTAGATATTTTTTTTGGGCGAAAAAAATAAATAAAAACATAGTAAAAATAGTTGCATTTCTTAGGTCAACTCCATTTTTACTAGAAAGTGCTCCAGATAATAATCTCATCACTGGGTTTTCCACTGCTAGGAATTCCATCAATCAGCTGTAATTGGTGGTCAAACCCGACAGCCAGTGTTGAGATTTCCTGCAGTGCCCCGGCAGGAAAAATAAAGTATTACACAGATAAAAAATGAGTTGTCTGTGAACTAAATGGACTTGTGGGGTCCTCCAGAGCTAGAGAATTACAGGGTGGAAAAAACATCTCTAGATGAATATTGGCTATTGGACTTTTAGTGCATCAGATTGCTTTGTTTTTTTAAGGCTATTTTCCACAAGTTGTAAAAAACATGTAATCTTTAGTCCTATACACAATTCAGCCTCTGTCTGACAAGTCGTGCCGAGCATTCATATTAGTGTTACAGGGAATCGGGTATTGATCATGAACCTAGAGATGTTTATGGTCTTGAGCCTGTCGAATGTCCATAAGTGCTTTATTGTCATTGCCTCGCAATAATTCCTTGTCTGTGTGACCACATGCCCTAAAGGTGGAGACGAGGCGGATAAATAATTAGTTAGTGTTGACATTGGAGCTCAGCTTGACTACTGATATTGGACCTGTTTTGCAGTTATTTGAAAAAAAAAGCCTCTTTTTAGTGACAGGACATCAATGAAGACTTAATAGTCATGTGACCCTTTAAATCTACTTGAAAAATCTTGACAAATTTCATCCAGCACTTTACAGAATTTTGTTTTTATCATAGATGGCTTCTGCTTAGACTCATAAGTGCACCTACCATGTCCTGTTTCAGCAGGTCATCTTATAGATGCCCCAAGGTAAATTCTTTTGGTAGGTGACATTACATCAATATGATTAATTGATTCTTATAAAGACTATCCGATCAGGATGACCCTATTTTGCTGTACAGCCCCATAACTAACTGATCTGTGCTGCTGGAAATCCCAGTGATCATCTTTGATCACTGGTCAAAACTGCCAAAGCTAACACAGTGGTATGTGCCACCTACAATTCATAAAATAACCACTCACAAATGGGCACATATAGCATAAACATCTCTTGACAGAGTATCACAAAGACTTGTATTTTCTTAAAGCTGGCCACCTCACAACTCTCATCTCAGGATACGTTAAACCAAGAGGAAGGGTAAGGATGGACATGTCTGTACCATTTTGATTTTCCACTCTATCACAATCACTGTACATTATGTATAAACCATAGGTCTCTGTGCATACGAATATGATCTAATGATGAATGATTTTTGCCCTGGCAATTATTATTGCAAGACATGCAAAGTATATGAACCATTATATATTATAATATGATGCGCTATTAATATTTCATGGCTATTCCCTCAAAATGCACATTGCGGTCTATTAACATTACCATACATTTCATCATAACGTGTAATGGCTGTCATTCTCCACCAGCTTTTCAAAAAATCTACTTTCTATTCAAATATGGAGAAATGACTCAGTAATATTATGCGATACCAGGTTATTACATCTCCATTAAATATAAATTCATGTGTAAAGTTCCATTAAAATCTCTGGAAGTGAGCTAGCTTAGGGAGCAATTAAGCCTGCAGTATGTCAAACATATCTCCTAGAATCTGTGTTTGCACCTGCAAACATTTAGCATTTACAAAGCAGATTCTTCACTGCCTGGGCGCTGATAACACATTTATTGCGGTGTGGTTGGATGGGTTTTCTGGGAACTTGAAATGACTTTCCACTGACTTGTGTCTGCAAATATTTACTGTTATTGACTGTGCGGTGAGCATTGTTGTGTATGCAGTCTGTGCACCTGCTCAAGTTAAACACCATGTAAAAATGTTCTTTATGCATTGGCCACAATTTCTTCACTCACCTATGAAAAATTGTTCACAATCTACATTAACTAGCCTTTTTAAAAGTGAAAAATTTAATATTATTGATACACTGTGACCTCATTTGGATTTAGAGCTGAATATCAATGCTCTTGATGTACAGAATTAAAAGTTTCTGCCTAATTTGGTCTACTTTCCAATTTCTTAAAGGGGTTTTCTGGGACTTTATTATTGATGATGACCTCTTTTTTGGGTTGTCCCACAAACAAAGTACATTTTAATTAATAGATTTTCCTGCCTGTTTTATCACAGGAGCGAGTGTTTCTGCTGCATCTCCAGCCCTCTGAGATCTTCATAAATCAAGTCATTGCTGTTGGAGCTCAGTATGAACTCATATGTCAATTACTTGATTTATAGTGAGCTCATAACATGCAGAAACATTTGCTCCTGTGCTAAAACAAGCAGGGAAATATGTTACCTCAGAAAGCAGCACCTCTGCTGAGCCTCTGCTGTTCAACCCCTTACCGACCTTAGACGTACTCAGTACTTCTTGGTCGTCAGGTACTTACCGACCTTAGACGTACTGAGTACGTCATGGCTAAAAAGCGTCACCGAGATCGTTGTCGCAGTGATCACATTAATCTGCCTGCGCCATCTTGGAGCAGAGGACATGGTGTTGTCCCCCCGGGGATGTCGCTGCCCCTCCGCAACTACAATCTACATTTAGAATTGAACAGCCAATCACAGAATTTTCAGTGTTTCAGGCAATTAGATTGCCTGAAACACTGATGTCCAGTCTAGGATTTGTGCTATAAGAGCACCGATCATAGGCTGGAGCCTAGCAATGCAGTACTTGATCGTCAATTTTTGTCAGTTGTTTTCTTTTTCGTGCATCCTGCAGCTGCCGAGCGCTGATCAGTGCCGCAAATCACTGATCAACGTCGCTATTTTCCAGGACTCTTCTTTTTTTATTTTTTTTCCCTGTCCATTTTTCTCCCCTACCCGCCTTTGCACCACCTCCGTGCTTGCATCTAGCAGCCGCCGAGCGTTGATCAGTGTTGCAAATCACTGATCCGCACTCGTGCTCGCTGTTTTCTACAACTTTTTTGTTCACTAACTCTTCCCTCCTTCCCTTTGCACCACTCTGAGTGTGCGTCCTGCAGACGCCAAGCCACTGATCATATGCACACCACTGATTAGCACCTTTTGAATAACACTCCAGTGTTCCGGATGGCCATGACCTGTAAACGTTTTGAGGCCATCCACAAATTCTTGCAATATAATGATAATGCATGGTGTCCTCCTCGAGATGACACCAACTTTGACTGACATTTCAAAGTTCGGCAGATCATTGAGCACTTCAGCAACAAATTTGTCCACTTCAGCGTGGATGAGTCCCTAATCCATTTCAAGGGGAGGCTCACATTCTGACAGTACCTGCCCGTTAAGTGGGCTAGGTACGGAATTAAGCTCTACCAGCTGTGCAAGAGTACCTCAGGGTACACACACAGGTTTAGCGTTTATGAAGGGAAGGACACCCGTATTGAAGCCCTTGAATGCCTCCCCATCCTTGGCATGAATGGGAAAATTGTGTGGGACTTGGTGCACCCACTGCTGCATCATCTCTACGTAGATAACTTTTATACCAGCATCCCACTTTTCAAGTCCCTCTCTAGACGAGATACTGCAGCCTGTGGTATTGTCCGCAAAAATCAGAGGAAAACCTAAGACTCTAATTGGGCTGCTTCTCAGAAATGTCGAAAGCAGAGCTCAATGTAGCAACAACCTGCTGATGGTCAAGTACAAGGACAATAGGGATGTCCTTTTCTTGACCACCATGCATGGTGATGACAGCACCCCCACCACTATACGAGGTACCTCTCCACAGGTCCACAAATCACATTGTGCACTGGGGTACAACAAGAACATGGGTGGGGGGGAGTTGATCTCTCTGTTCAAGTCCTCAAGCCCTACAGTGCCATGAGAAAGGCCAAGGTGCGGTACAAGAAGCTGGCCATGCACATCGTACAGATGGCAATGTACACCGCTTTTGTGCTTTACCTATGTGCAGGCCAGACTGCTACATCGTACCTTCAGTTCCATGAGGAAGTGATTAAGGCCCTGATACTTGGCAGTCAGGAACGAGCGGGCCCCAGTACTTCCGGAACTGAAGGTGCCCGTATCGTACCAGGCCAGCATTTCATTGTTGAGGTCCCTCAAACTGCAAAGAAAGGAAGGTCACAAGAAAGGTGCCGAGTCTGTTACTAAAGGGGGATACGCAAGGACAGCATTTGGCAATGCGACACCTGCCCCGACAAACCTGGCCTGAGTATAAAAGAATGTTTCAGACTGTACAACACATCCATGGACTACTAAATTCATTTCTGAATTACACAACTCACGTATGCCAACCTGACGTACACTACACAACTCATGTATGCCAACCTGATGCGATCTACACAATTTACGCAAGCCACCACATTATAAAATTCACATATCAGGAAAACAATACATCAATTCCAATATAGGGGGGTTTCTACTGTTTAGACACATTAGGGGCTCTGCAAATGGAATGGTCTGCGGGCGTCATGTCGCGTCAAAGTCTGCATGCCAAAATGTCACTACTTCCTTTCTGACCCTTGACGTGTGCACAAACATTACTTTTCTCCCATATATGGGGTATCAGCATACTCAGGAGAAATTGCACACAACTTTGGGGGTCCAATTTCTCCTGTTACCCTTGTGAAAATAAACAATTTGGAGCTAAAAGATCATTTTTGTGGAAAAAAAGTGATTTATTTATTTTCACGGCTCTACGTTATAAAATTTTGTGACACACTTGGGGATTCAAAGTGCTCGCCAGACATCTAGATAAGTTTCTTAAAGGTCTAGTTTCCAAAATGGGGTTAATTGTGGGGGGTTTCCACTGTTTAGGCACATCAGGAGCTCCCCAAACGCGACATGGCATCCGCTAACTATTCAAGCAAATTTTACGTTCAAAAAGTCAAATGGCGCTCCTTCCCTTCCGAACCCTGCCGTTTGCCCAAATAGTGTTTTTTCCCCACATATGAGATATCAGCTTACTCAGGAAAAATTGCACAACAAATGGCATGGTGCAATTTCTCCTGTTACCCTTATCAAAACACAAAATTGGGGGCTGAAAAACATTTTTGTGGAAAAAATGTGAAAACTTCATTTTTACAGCTCAATGTTACAAACTTCTGTGAAGCACCTGGGGGTTCAAGGTGCTCACCACACATCTAGATAAGTTCCCTCAGGGGTCTAGTTTCCAAAATGGTATCACTTGTTGGGGGTTTCTACTGTTTAGGCACATCAGGGGCTCCCCAAACACGACATGGCATCCACTAATTATTCAAGCAAATTTTACATTCAAAAAGTCAAATTGCGCTCCTCCTCTTCCGAGCCCTGCAGTGCACCCAAACAGTGATTTTTCCCCACATATGGGATATCGGCGTGCTCAGGAGAATTTGAACAACACACTTTGGGGTCGATTTTTTCCTGTTACCCTTGCTTTTTTGTGAAAAAAGTTAAATGTTCATTTTTTTCTTCCACATTCCAAAAATTCCTGTGAGGTACCTGAAGGGTTAATAAACTTCTTGAATGTTGTTTTGAGCACCTTGAGGGGTGCAGATTTTAGAATAGTGTCACTTTTGGGTATTTTCTGTCATATAGGACCCCCAAAGTCACTTCAAATGTGATATGGTCCCTAAAAAAATGGTTTTGTATATTTTGTTAGAAAAGTGAGAAATCCATGATCAACTTATAACCCTTATAGCTTCCTAACAAAAAAAAATTATGTTTCAAAAATTGTTGTGATGTAAAGTAAGTAGACATGTGGGAAATGTTATTTATTAACTAATTTGTATGGCATAACTCTCTGATTTAAGGGCATACAAAGTAAAAGTTTGAAAATTGCTACATTTTCGCCAAATTTCTGTTTTTATCACAAATAAACAAAAGTCTTATCTAACAAATTTTGCCACTGTCATGAAGTACAATATGTCACGAAAAAACTTTCTCAGAATCAGGGGGAACCGTTGAAGCTTTCCATAGTAATTACCTCATAAAATAACACTGGTCAGTATTGTAAAATTTGGCCTGGTCATGAATGTGAACGTAACCGTCATTTTCATTTTTACTTCGTAAATCAATAGTACACATAAAAATAATCAACTTTGTAATATACAGGGGGCTTGGAACAAGCCAGGATGCTCGTGCGTTGGAATGGTGAGGTAGGTACTGGACAGCGCAGCAAAACACCTGTATATTGGCCGCAGAAAATCCCTACTCACCTAAAACCACTCTATGTTCAAAAAGTTGGTATATGGTGCGTGGCATATCATAGGCTCTATTTTCTTTGACACCATCGTGAACACTGATGTGTACCTGGACATTTTTGAACAGTTTCTGAATCAACTGGATGGTTGTGAGTTAATAGAAGGTTACTTCAAGCAAAATGGAGCAACGTGTCACATATCAGCAAGGAGTATGGCAAAAATGTAGTCATTTTTCAGCAACAGGATCAGTTCAAAGGTGCTTTGGCCATCATGGGAGTTACAACACAATATTCAGGGCATCTTTTGAGTGAATTTCCCTGTATCTTATCAAAAAACTTTGCTCTTCCCTCCTGGACTAATCTTTCGCTCTCAATTCAGGAGTAAAATTTGTTTTCATTGAAGACCGATTTTACCATTACTGAGATAAGAGATGATAGTTGGAGCTTTAAAATCCTTTGATGGGAGGAACAAGCGGCAGACAGATATTCTACTGCTAGTTCTGAAACAACAGTTACAATTCTCCATAGAATTTTATGAGCACCAGCTGTCATCTCCTACCTTAGTAATGGAAAAGTCTGTATTTACTTCAGACAGATTTTACCTTTGAATTGAGAATATTGAAAATTAATGCTCAGTCCAAGATGAGAAAGAAGAGGATTTCTCTAATAAGATATATGACAAAGTTTCTTATTTTTCACGTGTATTAATGATTTATGGAAAAAATAAATAAAACAAAAGCTACTCTATGAACAAATGTAATGAATTCTTTTCTGTGGACTTGCTATGTAATTTTTCTAATAAACACTTAGAATTAAAGAGTAGCTGTGTGTTCTTTCACCCAAAACATAAAGCAAATGAAATATGTAAAAGGATTATTTACAAAAATGATGCAGTGTCTCCCACATGGGTTGTGGAGAACAATGTCCCAAGATAAACTTGATGTGGATATATCAGTCTTGTGTTGTTGTGTAATTTGGAAATCATGTTTGTTGCCAATGGTGGAATAATCTCTTTGGGTGTCCATTTAAGGGTTTCAGAATACACCCATCCCATCACCCTTGGTCCCTTAAAGGAAGTCTGATATGTTGTATGTGCAGTCCAATCTGTGTGGTGTAGAGGAGGATAAGCTGTGCTGAATGGTATTTAAGTTTGTTGGAAAATATCAGTATAACTTGCATTTTAGTCAATGAAATCCATGGTTTTTATATGTATATGAGTCCAGTGGGTGGTCCTATTCAGTGACCCCTGGTTGGATCGCCCCACTGGACTGATATGCATACAAACATCAGGGATTTCAGTGAATAAAATGTAAGTTATACTACAAATTTTCCCACAAAAAAGTGTATCAATCCGACCAACTCTTCTTGATGTTTAACATCCTCACTGCAGATCAGATACCATTTTCACCATGACACGTTCCCATAGAGTTCGGCATGATAAACTCTTGGGATACAGCATCCATTATTGGTTTTGTAGAAAAGATACATTTTAAAAATACCCACTTACCAAACCTTGTCGCGGTGTCTCATTCTCCTGGAGCTCATTTTATATGGAAGCGATGGAGAAGTTATATCTCTTCATGAGAGAGATGATATTCCTTTATAGTCCATGTGAATCTGAAATCACACACGTGAACTGTACTAATGAGGTCCTCTAGAAAACTATGTGGTACTTTTTATACCACTTTCTTCAATTCAGTCAATTACAGATGAAGAGATGTCTGATCTTGAGTCTTGATCTGGTTATATCTCTTATCTAAGCTTTTTTTGTTATAGGTTGAAAGCATCAAAAGTTCTCTAAACTTTGAGCTATCGGACAGTTAAGGCTATGTTCACATCTATTTTTTCTACACATCAGAGGTATTTGTCAGAAATATTCTCTGATATAGGTCGCTGATGTGTCAAAAGCATTATATGCTGTAGTGCCGGCGTCCCTGCCCTCTGCTAGGCAGGGACGCTGTTCCCCTCACCGCTCTGCTCCGTGCCCGGCGTCCCTCTCCCGCTCTGCTGGCAGCGCGCGCTCCTTCCCGGCCACTGTGCTTAGGGCGCGCGCGCGCGCCCTCCCTCCCTCTTAAAGGGGCCGCGCGCGCCGTCCTAAGGAGTCCCCGGCCAATGGCCGGAGGACTTTACCATATATAAGGCACCTCCTCCAAAATGGAGGTGCCCGAGCAATGTTGTTGCACCGTTCTACTCTGCTTCAGCCCTCAGGTCCCGTTGCCAGTTACCTGCCAGTTACCTGCCAGATTCCTGCCAGCTTGCTGTCCTAATCCTGCCTGATTTCCTGTTACCTGCCTGCCTGCCTGAGGTCCGACGGTCTGCCTTACAACTCCGGTCAGTCTGTCTAAGGACCAACTTGCCTGCTCACCTGGGAGCGCACATCAGCTACCTGCCTGCTTGCCTGAGGTCCGACGGTCTGCCTTACAACTCCGGTCAGTCTGTCTATGGACCAGCTTGCCCGCTCACCTGGGAGCGCTTCTCCACTACCTGCCTGCTTGCCTGCCCGGGGGTTCCGCTGTCACGTGCTGGGACCACCAGCTATTCCAGAGACTCTTGCCCGCTCACCTGGGAGCGCTTCTCCGCTACCTGCCTGCTTGCCTACCTGGAGGCTCCGCCGTCACGTGCTGTGACCACCTGCTATTCCAGAGACTCTCGCTTGCTCACCTGGGAGCACACATCCTCCATCTGCCTTGCTAGCCTACCTGGAGGTTCAGCCATCACAGGTCGTACCTACCCTTTACCTAGAGACTGCCCCGGTCACTTGCCGTGACCTCCAGCCCGTTCTTCCAGAGACTGCCCCGGTCACTTGCCGTGACCTCCAGCCCGTTCTTCCAGAGACTGCCCTGATCACTTGCCGTGACCTCCTGCCCGTACACCCAGAGACTGTCCCGGTCACCTGCTGTGACTGCCTGCCTGGTCGCCACCCGCTCCCTTACAAAGACCGCTCCCTTGTATAGTAGCCCAGAGGTTCCGCCTCCCAGACCCGTTACAGTTTGCTCGGGCCATGGAACCCGGTGGCACCCAAGCTCCCTCGCTCTCGGACCTGTGTCATGAACTGTCCCGTCAAAGGTCCCAACAGTAGTCCATCCTGGGTCACCTGCGGAATGTCAATACTCGCCTGGACACTCTGACTGTTCCACCAACAACCTCCGCCAGTGCCATGTCTTGCAATCCGGCAGCTCCGCTGTCCACTAACACCATGATATCCTACCCCGGACCTCGGCTTTCTGCACCTCCTCGCTTCGGAGGCGACTCAGCCCAGGCTCGGGGCTTCATAAATCAGTGCACCCTGCACTTTGAACTATTGTCCCACCAGTTTAACTCCGACCGAGCCAAAATTGCATTCATCATGTCTCATCTCACCGGGGAGGCCCTGGCCTGGCTAAATCCTCTATGGGAGAGAGGAGACCCCCTGGTGTCCAACTTGCCTGCTTTTCTCACGGCCTTCCGGAAAGTCTTCGACGAACCCGGACGGAAGACCTCATCCGCATCATCGTTGCTACGCCTCCGTCAGGAAAGTCTCACCGTGGGCCAATATGCCATACGGTTCCGTACCCTTGCCTCGGAGCTGGCCTGGGATAACGACGCTCTGGTTTCCGTCTTCTGGGAGGGTCTGTCCGGCCGTATTAAAGATGAACTTGCCGGTCGGGACATTCCTACCACTCTCGATGACTTAATAACTCTTGCCACCCGGATTGACCTACGGTTCCAGGAGCGTGCCAGAGAGGTCACCCGTGAGAGGAGGTTACCATGTCTAGCTCCTACTTTTCAGAAACCCGTCACTCCTTCTGTCTCTAACCAGGTACACCCTCCTGAGCCTATGCAGGTCGACCAGACCAAGATGGTCAAGACCCGTCAGGACTTACGCCGTGCCGAGGGGACCTGCTTCTACTGTGGCAGTAAGGAGCACCGGATCCGTGCCTGCCCGGAGAGGTCGGGAAACGCCTGTGTCTAGGTTCGCTCAGAGAGGTCCACCTAGACAAGAATAAATCCTCTCCATCCCTGCTGTTGTCAGTTTCAATCGTCTACGGGGAGAACCGTTATTTCGAACTAGCCCAACTGGACTCTGGAGCAGCCGGGAATCTTATTTCACAGTCCCTGGTAGAGAAATACCGCATCCCCACCAAACCTCTGGCTGTACCCTTGTCTGTTGCTGCCGTGGATGGGGGGCTCTTACCACGCCCCATCCAACTCATCACCGAATCCATTACTCTGCAGGTGGGAATGCTGCATTCTGAAAGTATCTCCTTCCATGTTCTGCCTGGACTCTCTCACGCCCTCTTGCTAGGCCTACCTTGGCTCCAGAAACATGCACCCGTTCTTGACTGGCAGACCGGAGAAGTCCTTCGCTGGGGACAGGGCTGCCATAAGACCTGTCTGGTTCCCGTTCATCCCGTCCGTCCTTCTCCTACCCCAGCTAATCTACCTGGACTTCCGATTCCTTATTGGTCTTATGCTGATGTCTTTAATAAAAAGGAGGCAGAGACACTACCCCTCATAGACCATACGACTGCCCTATCGACCTGTTACCTGGTACTTCTCCTCCCCGTGGGCGTATTTATCCATTATCCGCTGCTGAGACCCGGTCGATGTCCGAATATATTGAGGAGAATCTGGCCAGGGGATTCATCCGGAAATCTACCTCCCCGGCGGGAGCAGGCTTCTTTTTCGTCAAAAAGAAGGACGGCTCTCTCCGTCCCTGTATAGACTATAGAGGCCTTAACCAGATCACGGTGAAGAATAAGTACCCCCTTCCGCTCATTCCGGAGTTATTTGATTGTCTGAGGGGGGCTAGAATCTTCACCAAACTGGACCTCCGTGGGGCGTACAACCTGGTTCGTATCCGTCAGGGGGATGAATGGAAGACGGCATTCAACACCCGGGACGGCCACTATGAATATCTGGTAATGCCCTTTGGCCTCTGTAACGCTCCTGCCGTCTTTCAAGAGTTGGTCAATGACATCTTCCGGGACCTTCTCTACTCCTGCGTAGTGGTGTACCTGGACGACATCTTGGTCTTCTCTCCGGATCTCCAGACTCACCGGAGGGATGTTCGTCAGGTCCTGCTCAGGCTCAGGCAGAACCATCTCTACGCTAAATATGAGAAGTGCCTCTTTGAGCAGACCTCGCTTCCGTTTCTGGGCTACATTATCTCTCAGACCGGCCTACAAATGGATCCTGAGAAACTGTCTGCCATCGAGAAATGGCCCCGACCAGAGGGGTTGAAGGCTATTCAACGGTTCCTGGGCTTCGCCAACTATTACCGCCTCTTCATCCCGCACTTCTCTTCCCGGACTGCCCCAATTTCCGCGCTCACCCGTAAGGGTACTAATCCCAAAGAGTGGCCGCCCGAAGCAGAGGAGGCCTTTCTTTCCCTAAAACAGGCCTTCTCTTCCGCCCCGGTGCTGCATCGCCCGGACGGCAACAAGCAGTTCTTCCTGGAAGTTGACGCCTCCTCCTCTGGAGCCGGAGCGGTACTTACTCAAAAATCATCTTCCGGGAGAATGGTAACTTGTGGCTTCTTCTCCAAACTCTTCTCCTCTTCTGAGCGCAACTATTCCATAGGAGACCGAGAGTTATTGGCCATCAAGCTGGCGTTGGAGGAGTGGCGTTACCTACTCGAGGGGGCTCTTCATCCGGTAATAATTTACACTGACCACAAGAACTTGGCTTACCTCCAGCATGCCCAGAGACTTAACCCGCGCCAAGCCCGGTGGTCCTTGTTTTTTGCTCGCTTTGATTTTGTTCTTCATTTTCGCCCGGCTGACAAAAACGTCAAAGCAGACGCCTTGTCCCGATCCTTTCTGGTGTCCGATGTCGAGGAAGAACCTAAACATATCATCGATCCCGCCAGAGTAATGCAGGTGGCTCCCGTGAGTCTAAATCGTCTCCCTCCCGGTAAGACGTTTGTTTCAGTACCTGATCGGGAGAAGATCCTACACTGGGGCCATTCGTCTAAACTAGCTGGCCACGCCGGTCAGAAAAAGACCCTCCAGCTTATTGCCCGGCACTATTGGTGGCCTACCCTGCACAAGGACATAATAGACTTTGTTTCTGCCTGTGTGCCCTGCGCCCGCAACAAAGTCCCGAGACATCTGCCAGCCGGACGCCTCCTTCCGCTTCCTGTACCTGCTGCCCCCTGGCAGCATATAGCAATGGACTTTATAACTGATCTCCCCGTCTCTGCCGGTTGTACGGTCATTTGGGTGGTCGCTGACCGCTTTTCCAAGATGGCTCACTTTATTCCCCTGCCAGGCCTTCCGTCTGCACCCCAGCTGGCTAAAGACTTTATCCGCCACATCTTCCGTCTTCATGGCCTGCCCCTCCACATCGTGTCGGATCGTGGGGTACAGTTCACCTCACGTTTCTGGAGAGCCACTTGTAAACTACTAGACGTCACCCTGGACTTCTCTTCTGCTTACCACCCACAGTCCAATGGTCAAGTGGAGCGGATCAATCAGAACCTGACCAGTTACCTCCGGCACTTCGTTAATGCCCACCATTCTGACTGGGTGGATCTCCTACCATGGGCCGAGTTCTCTTATAATAATCACGAGAGCGAATCCTCCTCCAAATCCCCGTTTTTTGTAGTCTTTGGTCAGCATCCTCGGATTCCTTTTCCTGTCTCCACCTCTGTGGACAACCCGGCTGCGGAATCTCTCGTTAGCAAATTTTCCTCCATATGGGAGAGTACCCGGTCCGCACTCCTTCTGTCATCCGAGCGTATGAAAAGACACGCTGACAAAAAACGCCTGGATCCTCCACAATTTCGTCCAGGAGATAAAGTCTGTCTCTCATCTAAATATGTTCGACTCAAGATACCTTCTTACAAGTTAGGGCCTCGGTTCATCGGTCCTCTGGAGGTCATCAGTCAGATCAACCCGGTGGCCTATAAATTGAAACTCCCGGCCAACTTACGGATCCCTAACTCCTTCCATGTATCTCTCCTCAAACCCGTGGTGCTTAACTCTTTTTCCAAGTCTACAGGTACGCCTCCTGCTCCGGTTTCTGCTGAGGACGAGTTTGAGGTAGAGAACATTCTTGCCACCAAAAGGGTAAGAGGAAAGACCTTTTTTCTGGTAGATTGGAAGGGGTTTGGTCCTGAGGAGAGAACGTGGGAGCCCCGGGAGAACATCCATGCCCCTCTCATCCTAGCTAAATTTCTATCTGGCCTAAAAAAGGGGGGGCCTAAAGGGGGGGGTACTGTAGTGCCGGCGTCCCTGCCCTCTGCTAGGCAGGGACGCTGTTCCCCTCACCGCTCTGCTCCGTGCCCGGCGTCCCTCTCCCGCTCTGCTGGCAGCGCGCGCTCCTTCCCGGCCACTGTGCTTAGGGCGCGCGCGCGCGCCCTCCCTCCCTCTTAAAGGGGCCGCGCGCGCCGTCCTAAGGAGTCCCCGGCCAATGGCCGGAGGACTTTACCATATATAAGGCACCTCCTCCAAAATGGAGGTGCCCGAGCAATGTTGTTGCACCGTTCTACTCTGCTTCAGCCCTCAGGTCCCGTTGCCAGTTACCTGCCAGTTACCTGCCAGATTCCTGCCAGCTTGCTGTCCTAATCCTGCCTGATTTCCTGTTACCTGCCTGCCTGCCTGAGGTCCGACGGTCTGCCTTACAACTCCGGTCAGTCTGTCTAAGGACCAACTTGCCCGCTCACCTGGGAGCGCACATCAGCTACCTGCCTGCTTGCCTGAGGTCCGACGGTCTGCCTTACAACTCCGGTCAGTCTGTCTATGGACCAGCTTGCCCGCTCACCTGGGAGCGCTTCTCCACTACCTGCCTGCTTGCCTGCCCGGGGGTTCCGCTGTCACGTGCTGGGACCACCAGCTATTCCAGAGACTCTTGCCCGCTCACCTGGGAGCGCTTCTCCGCTACCTGCCTGCTTGCCTACCTGGAGGCTCCGCCATCACGTGCTGTGACCACCTGCTATTCCAGAGACTCTCGCTTGCTCACCTGGGAGCACACATCCTCCATCTGCCTTGCTAGCCTACCTGGAGGTTCAGCCATCACAGGTCGTACCTACCCTTTACCTAGAGACTGCCCCGGTCACTTGCCGTGACCTCCAGCCCGTTCTTCCAGAGACTGCCCCGGTCACTTGCCGTGACCTCCAGCCCGTTCTTCCAGAGACTGCCCTGATCACTTGCCGTGACCTCCTGCCCGTACACCCAGAGACTGTCCCGGTCACCTGCTGTGACTGCCTGCCTGGTCGCCACCCGCTCCCTTACAAAGACCGCTCCCTTGTATAGTAGCCCAGAGGTTCCGCCTCCCAGACCCGTTACATATGCACAGTAATAAAAGGTACACATACTTTTTTACCATGGGAACCTATAGGTTTAATACTTAAATTGAGGTCAGGGACGGTCTTAGATAAAGTGGTGCCCTGGGCAAAAGTTTAAAGTGGGCCCCAAATGCTGACATATTGCACCATCACACAGAACATTTTGGTTATATTTACATGCACTGAGTTCAGACCGTTAAACAAGCTCGATCGACAATATTGAAGTTGCTCAGTGCCTGTTTATCGGCCTCTTTATAAAGTCTGGAGGATGAATGATGAGCACAGAACGATCACTAGTAGATCAATATGTCCCCATACATATCATGTTATCAGCAGCACATCCTGCAGTTTTCACCGGGCGATGTGCTGGCGAGAAAAATTATTTCTGTTCCACCATAAACAATACAATCACCCGATGAATAGGCAGCAATTTACTGGTTTGTTGGGCGATTGCTGTTGTTTACACCTGAGGACTAGAGATGAGCGTTGTTCTACTCGAACTGTTCGCCAATCTCAAATTCGAGCTGTTTTGGGCGGTGTTCGAGCCGTTCGGCGAACACGAACAATTTGAGAAAAATTCGGCTGTTCGAGGTTATGTTCGATAACTGTTCGTGCACCAAAATCATAACTGGATTTTTTCTCAGTAATGATGAAAATTAATGTTAATACGCAGTTTGAGTGTACAGCGGGGTGGGGGGAGGGGCAGGGGATGGATCTCTGCAGGAACAATGAAGATCTCCATTTTTTTTCTCTTTCCCGCATTTACAGTGGGGAGGTGCAATCTGTCAGCCTATCAGCAGCGCACACACGGAGCGAAGTGCTTTTTTTCACACAAGCAAGGGCATGTGTCATTGGCAGTGTATGTCACATGTCCTTGCCCTATAAGACCAAGCCATTTTCCCCGTCGCCACCATTTTCTCACTGCTGCAGCTGCGTGTTAGACGGCACCGCTGTTGCTGTGTGCGCTATACCTTGTTAATTTCAAGCCAATTTTCGCACAAATCTACAGATAGCTTGGGAGTAGGGAATAGTTGTGATTGCAGTCCTTTTAAGGACTAGGTTACAGCATTTCCTACGACTTTTATCAGGCAGGTCTGTGCTCTTAAATAGATAGATTGTGGGAGTAAAGACTAATTGTAATTGGAGTCCTTTTCAGGACTAGGTTACATCAGTTCCTATCAGTTTTTGCCAGGCAGGTCTGTGCCAGTGCTGTGCAAGTTTTTTTCACAGCATTTGGCTGAATCTAGCAAAGCTAATCCTTTTTGGCCTATTGCAGAGTGTGTTAGTCAGTGGAGTAGCCTATCTGTGTTGCAAGATATACCACCTGTGTATAGAATACCAATTTTTTTACTGCACCTAGTGAAGTAAAATCTTTTGGGCATAGCATCATTCTATTAGTCCATCTATACTGACCTCCATCAGGTTGCAAATTGAATATAATTTTTTTCTGCATCTAGCTCTGAAAAAATATTGGGCTTCTAGCTGTGTGTGGGACTTGTTGTATTAGTCCATCTATACCGACCTCCATCAGGTTGCAAACTGAATATATTTTTTTCTGCATCTACCTCTGAAAAAATATTGGGCTTCTAGCTGTGTGTGGGACTTGTTCTATTAATCCATCTATACAGACCTCCATCAGGTTGCAAACTGAATATATTTTTTTCTGCATCTACCTCTGAAAAAATATTGGGCTTCTAGCTGTGTGTGGGACTTGTTCTATTAATCCATCTATACAGACCTCCATCAGGTTGCAAACTGAATATATTTTTTTCTGCATCTACCTCTGAAAAAATATTGGGCTTCTAGCTGTGTGTGGGACTTGTTCTATTAATCCATCTATACAGACCTCCATCAGGTTGCAAACTGAATATATTTTTTTCTGCATCTACCTCTGAAAAAATATTGGGCTTCTAGCTGTGTGTGGGACTTGTTCTATTAATCCATCTATACAGACCTCCATCAGGTTGCAAACTGAATATATTTTTTCTGCATCTACCTCTGAAAAAATATTGGGCTTCTAGCTGTGTGTGGGACTTGTTCTATTAATCCATCTATACAGACCTCCATCAGGTTGCAAACTGAATATATTTTTTTCTGCATCTACCTCTGAAAAAATATTGGGCTTCTAGCTGTGTGTGGGACTTGTTGTATTAGTCCATCTATACAGACCTCCATCAGGTTGCAAACTGAACATATTTTTTTCTGCATCTACCTCTGAAAAAATATTGGGCTTCTAGCTGTGTGTGGGACTTGTTGTATTAGTCCTTCTATACTGACCTCCATCAGGTTGCAAACTGAATATATTTTTTTCTGCATCTACCTCTGAAAAAATATTGGGCTTCTAGCTGTGTGTGGGACTTGTTCTATTAATCCACCTATACAGACCTCCATCAGGTTGCAAACTGAATATATTTTTTTCTGCATCTATCTCTGAAAAAATATGTGGCCTTCTAGCTGTGTGTGGGACTTTCTCTATTAGTCCATCTATACTGACCTCCATCAGGTTGCAAATTAAAAATAATTTTTATCTGCATCTACAGTACCTCTGAAAAAATATTTGGCCTTCTAGCTGTGTGTGGGACTTGTTCTATTAGTCCATCTATACTGACCTCCATCAGGTTGCAAATTGAATATAATTTTTATCTGCATCTAGCTCTGAAAAAATATTTGGCCTTCTAGCAGTGTGTGGGACTTTCTCTATTAGTCCATCTATACTGACCTCCATCAGGTTGCAAATTAAAAATAATTTTTATCTGCATCTAGCTCTGAAAAAATATTTGGCCTTCTAGCAGTGTGTGGGACTTTCTCTATTAGTCCATCTATACTGACCTCCATCAGGTTGCAAATTAAAAATAATTTTTATCTGCATCTAGCTCTGAAAAAATATTTGGCCTTCTAGCAGTGTGTGGGACTTTCTCTATTAGTCCATCTATACTGACCTCCATCAGGTTGCAAACTGAATATAATTTTTTTCTGCATCTAGCTCTGAAAAAATATTTGGCCTTCTAGCAGTGTGTGGGACTTTCTCTATTAGTCCATCTATACTGACCTCCATCAGGTTGCAAATTAAAAATAATTTTTATCTGCATCTAGCTCTGAAAAAATATTTGGACTTCTAGCAGTGTGTGGGACTTTCTCTATTAGTCCATCTATACTGACCTCCATCAGGTTGCAAACTGAATAAAAAATTTTTCTGCATCTAGCTCTGAAAAAATATTTGGCCTTCTAGCAGTGTGTGGGACTTTCTCTATTAGTCCATCTATACTGACCTCCATCAGGTTGCAAATTAAAAATAATTTTTATCTGCATCTAGCTCTGAAAAAATATTTGTCCTTCTAGCAGTGTGTGGGACTTTCTCTATTAGTCCATCTATACTGACCTCCATCAGGTTGCAAATTAAAAATAATTTTTATCTGCATCTACAGTACCTCTGAAAAAATATTTGGGCTTCTAGCTGTGTGTGGGACTTGTTCTATTAGTCCATCTATACTGACCTCCATCAGGTTGCAAATTGAATATCATTTTTATCTGCATCTAGCTCTGAAAAAATATTTGGCCTTCTAGCAGTGTGTGGGACTTTCTCTATTAGTCCATCTATACTGACCTCCATCAGGTTGCAAATTAAAAATAATTTTTATCTGCATCTAGCTCTGAAAAAATATTTGGCCTTCTAGCAGTGTGTGGGACTTTCTCTATTAGTCCATCTATACTGACCTCCATCAGGTTGCAAATTAAAAATAATTTTTATCTGCATCTAACCCAGCCAATAGTTTTGGCCTAATACCACAGTTTGGCCACTCAGCTCTGCTCGGTTCCCATCCATTGTTTTTTTGTGCAAACAACTCCAGAGTTGTGAATTAGTTAACCACCAAAATGAGTGGAAAAAGGCCTGCTGCTGGTGGAAAGGGGAATAGGCGTGTTGGGAAGGGGAAAAAAGGTTGTGTCCGTGGGGTAGGTGTTAAAGCAACAGTAACATCTGCAGAAGAAAGACCATCTTCCAGCCAAACTAAAATGTCTACTTCTTTTAGCGGACAATGTGATAAGATCCCTTTCTTACGGCCACGCCAATCGCTACAAATTCCAGATGAGGCACAAAAACAGCAGGTGCTTCAACGGATATCAAGTGCTCCTTTAAGTGGGCTCTCCTCCACATCAACTTCAACATCACAAATACTCCAGTCCTCAAAGGTGTCACCCCAATCGCACTTGCTTCCTCACAGCTCCCAAATCTCCAGCTGCCCATCTGAGTATGAGGTAGAACAGATGGTTGAGTCTGCAGAGCTGTTTACTCATACTATAGCCTGGGAATCAGAGGTCGACTCCAGCGCTTCTGTGAATCCAGACGAGGAAATGATCTGCACTGATGCCCAGAATCTTTATGAGTCGGATCCAGGACCAGACGCAGAAGGTTCTGACCATAATGTAGACCCTCATTCCCAAACTGTAACTCCTGTTGGTGGAGACAATGAGGAAGACGATGATAAGACTCAAATACCTGATTGGAGCGACAACTTTAGTTTTTTGTCAGGGCAGGAACAGGTTGGCTCTGAGGACGACGGGTGTGATAACGCACAGGGTGATGATGATGAGGTTGGAGATCCCACTTACTGTCAACCCACAGTCAGCCAAGAGATGAGGTCAGCAGAGGAGGTGGAGGAAGATGCTAGTGACGACGAGGTCAGGTTGCGCCTTCCTGGACAGAGACGTAGTACTGGAAGCACGTCAACAACTGCATCCTCAAACACAACTCTGCCTCTCACCACAAGTCGTGGTGGCTCTTCAGGTCGCATGGGTGCTAAGCCTTGCATAGCCTGGGCATTTTTTCAGATCGATAAAGATGACCCAACTCGTGTTATCTGTAACATTTGTCAGCAAAAGCTAAGTAGAGGCCAAAAAATACATAGTTTGAGTACTTCATGCATGAACCGGCACATGGACATGAAGCATAAGTTGCAGTGGGAAGCTCAGTGTGCTACAATGCGGCCTAGCCGGCCGGGCCAACCACCGTCTGCCATATCTTGTGCATCCGCGGCCTCTTCATCCTCTGTGACTGGGGGGACAGCAGTCACACCTGTTTTGGGGCGCAGACCTGCCACCTCTTTACCCGCAACAGCAAGCGTGATTGGCAGGTCATCATTTTCTTTGGAGGTGGTAACACCAGCTGGTGTTGAGCGCTGTCCGACATCGATAGCACCACCTTTGGATCAAGGCAACCTAACATGTCCGCCTGCATCTTCCTCACAGACCGGCAGTTTGCCGGGGACACCCTTATCAACCCCGTCTAAGCACAATAGCCAGCCCTCGGTCTCTCAGATGTGGACAAGTAAAAGACCATTTCCTCCTAGCCATGAGAAAGCTAAGAGGTTGAATTTCACCATCTGCAAGCTCTTGGCTACAGAAATGCTGCCTTTCCGCCTGGTGGACACAGAGGATTTTCGAGACCTTATGTCCGTCGCAGTGCCCCAGTACCAGATGCCCAGTCGGCACTACTTCTCAAAGAAAGGTGTGCCTGCGCTCCACCAGCATGTAGCACACAACATCACCGCTTCTTTGAGAAACTCTGTGTGTGACAGGGTGCATTTCACCACAGACACTTGGACGAGTAGGCATGGACAGGGGCGTTACATGTTGCTGACTGGGCACTGGGTAACTATGGTGACAGCAGGACAAGGGGCTGCTGTCCAAGTCTTGCCGTCCCCACGAGTTGTGCATCAATCCTCTTTATGTCAAAGTTCCTCCACTGCTTCTGCCTCCTCAACCTCCTCTCGGTCTTCCACCTGCACCCAAAGCCTGTCTGGTCATGCCACAAGCTTTCTAACTGCGCAGAAGGGATCCTGCACACCTCCTTACTATGCTGGCAGTAGGGCTCAACGTCATCAGGCGGTTTTTACATTGAAATGTCTGGGAAATGTGAGTCACACAGCTGAGGAGTTGTGGTCAGCTCTGGAGAACCAATTTCATGAATGGTTGTCTCCACTGGACCTGAAACCAGGGAAGGCCGTGTGCGACAATGCTGCAAACCTGGGTGCGGCCCTTCGCCGGGGCAATGTCACACACGTGCCTTGTATGGCTCACGTGTTGAACCTGGTTGTCCAGCAATTTTTAGCCCACTATCCCAGACTAGATGGCCTTCTGCAGAGGGCACGGTCGCTGTGTGCTCACTTCCGCCGTTCGCATCCCGCAGCTCAGCGACTTACATCTCTACAGAAGTCGTTGGGCCTGCCACTTCACCAGCTAAAATGCGATGTGCCTACCCGGTGGAATTCAACTCTGCACATGTTGCAGCGACTGTGGCAGCACCGACAAGCCCTGGTGCAATACGTTCTGACGTATAGCCTGGGCCAACGAGATCCAGAGGTGGGGCAAATCACGCTGGAGGAGTGGTCTCAGATCAGGGACCTATGCACCCTTCTGCACAGTTTTGAAATGGCGACGAAGGTGTTTAGTGCTGACGATGCCATTATCAGCATGACTATTCCGGTGATTTACATGCTGGAGCACATGTTAAACAGAATTCGGAGTCAGGTGGTGGCACAAGAGGAGGTGGAGGAAGTAGAGGAGGAGGAGTTGTATGCGGAAGGGCTAACATCTGCAAGGTCCAGACGGTCGGCAGCACCAAGGCGGCAGGCATGTGAGGGTGGGGGAGATGGTTTTACCAGGGCGCATGGTAGCAGCCAAACTAGTGAGGAAGGTGCAGGAGCCCAGGAAGAAGTGGAGGACGAACTGATGGAAGACTCATCAGATGAGGGAGACCTTGATCACATTTCTGTTGTGCGAGGTTGGGGGGAGAGGACAGAGGAAGGAAGCATGATTGTTACCTCGCCACCAACACAACAGGGACTTGGTGCTCCTGGATGCGCAACACACATGAGTGCCTTCTTGCTGCACTACCTGCAACATGACCCTCGAATTGTGAGAATTAGAAATAATCCTGACTACTGGGTTGCCACACTGTTAGATCCCCGGTACAAAAGTAAATTTGCAGAAATTATTCCTGCCATAGAAAGGGATGCACGCATGCAGGAGTATCAGCAGAGACTGTTGCAGAATCTTACATGTGCTTTTCCACAAAATACCAGTGGTGCACGTAGTGAATCTCACAGTTCCAACTTGCCAACCGTGGGACCGTCAAGTGTTCAGCACTCAAACAGTAACAGAACCACAGTATCTGCTGGTAACATCAATTTTGCGGAATCATTTCACCACTTTTTTAGCCCATCCTTTGCAAGGCCACAGGAGACAAGAAGTCTGACACATAGTCAACGCCTAGAGACGATGGTACAGGAGTATCTCCAAGTAAACATTGAAGCCACGACTGTGTCACTGGACCCTTGCTCTTTTTGGGCTTCCAATCTGGATAAATGGCCGGAGCTAGCCACTTACGCCTTGGAGATCTTGTCATGCCCCGCAGCCAGCGTTCTGTCTGAACGTGTGTTCAGCGCTGCTGGTGGTGTGCTGACAGATAAGCGCACGCGGCTCTCCACTGATAATGTAGACAGACTCACGTTCATAAAGATGAACAAATCATGGATCCGAAACGACTTTTCTACCCCTGTGTCATCCTGGGGAGAGTAAAAGCTTGATGATTGGTTAAAATCACCCTACCAACCGTTTTAAGCTTTCAAATTACTAATCATGTTTATCCGTATCTTGGCTGGAAAATAATTTGGGCTTTGTAGCAGTGTGCAGCACTGATTCTATTAGGCCATCTATAATAAGCTCCACCAGATTTAAAATTACTAATCATGTTTATCTGTATCTTGACTGGAAAATAATTTGGGCTTTGTAGCAGTGTGCAGCACTGATCCTATTAGGCCATCTATACTAAAGCTTCACCAGATTTAAAATTAATAATAATTTTTAGCTGCATCTAGCCCGGAAAATAATTTTGGGGCTCCGAGATGCGCAAGACACATAAGTGCCTTCTTGCTGCACTAACTGCAGCATGACCCTCATATTGTCAGAATTCGAAGTAATCATGACTACTGGGTTGCCACACTCTTAGATCCCCCAAACTTTTCGATCAACCTTTTCATTTTAATAAAGACCAAAAAAATGGTCATTTTTGAAATTATAAGCATTAGCAGGTTGTTAGAAACTGAAATCAAACAGTTTTCAACTCAAAACTTTATTCTAGGTGATGTTACATTTTCACATAGGACCCCTTGTTCGAAAGGAGCTTCTGAACTCTCTCGTCCATTGAATTTGTCAGGTTTTGGATGGTTTCTGCTTCAATTGTTTTGCATGAGGACAGAATACCCTCCCAGAGCTGTTGCTTAGATGTGAACTGCCTCCCGCCATCATAGACACTCCTTTTAATGATGCTCCAAAGGTTCTGAATGGGGTAGAGGTCAAGGGAGCATGGGGGTCACACCATAAGTTTGTCCCCTTTTATGCCCATATCAGCCAGAGATGCAGATGTTTTATGTGCAGCATGAGATGGTGCATTATCATGCAAAAAAATGATCTTGCTGTGAAATACACGGTTCTTCTTCTTGAACCATGGCAGGAAGTGCTGTTTGAGAAAATCCACATACATTATGGAGTTCATCTTTAGCGCCTTCAGGGATCCTAAAGGGGCCGACAATCTCTCTCCCCATGATTCCAGCCCAAAACATTACTCCACCTCCTCCTTGTTGGCGCTGTAGCCGTGTTTGCGTGGGGTGTCCATCAACCAGCCATCCTCCACTCCATCCATCTGGACCATCGAGCGCTGCACGGCACTCATCCGTGAACAAAACAGTTTTGAAATCAGTCTTCATGTAATGTTTGGCCCACTGGAGCCGTTTCTGCTTGTGTGAAGTGGATAGAGGAGGTCGACAGGATGGCGTATGCACAGCTGCAAACCTCTGAAGGACCCTGCATCTTGTTGTTCGGGGGACGTTGGAGGCACAAGCAGCTTCAAAAACTTGTCTGCTGCTATGACAAGGCTTTTTTGCCGCTGCTCTTTCAACCTGACGTAATTGCCTGTAGGAAAGAGTCCTCAATTTGCCCTTATCAGCACGCACATGTGTGTACTGTGAATCAGCTACATACTTCTTGATTGCCAAGACACTTCATCCTGATCATCGCACAATGTTGATTGTAGTCATGCCTTGACCTAAACACTCCACAATTTGTTGCTTCTCAGCAGCCGACACATCCTTTTTCTTTCCCATTTTGGCAGAAAATGTAGGCTGCTTAATAATGTGAGAGAGCCTTCTTAAGTAGTCTTGCCTTTCATTGGACACACCTGCCAAACTAATTAGCACAGGTGTCTGCAATTGCTTACAGTGATATAAAGAGCCCTGACACACATCACCATCAATGAGTTTAACTGACAAACAAACAAATTCTTCCCTTATCACTCCTAAACACTTTTTGCATAATAATTTGGAACACAGTGTACATGTGCTTTTCCACAAAACACCAGTGGTTCACGTAGTGAATCTTACAGTTCTAACTTGCCAACCGTGGTCTGTATGGAGTTGTTCAATAAAGGGCCCAAAATTAAGATAACATAGATGGGAGAGGTCTCTATGAATAGGAATTCGTAAGTATTTGATACCCTGTGAGGGCCAGGCAAAGGGAAAGTTGGACTGGATGGAATCCTATATGGATTTGGGGAGGGAGACATTGAGGGCCTCAGACTTCGCTGCATTGATTTTAAAATTTGACCATGTAACAAAGTGATCTATTTCAGCCATAACAGCATGGATGGATATATGTGATTGAGTGATATATACTAGGACATCATCAGCAAATAGAGAGCACTTGTACTCGGTGCCTCCCACCTCAATCCACCTAATATTGGGGTTATGGCGAATTGATGAGAGCAGGTGCTCCGTCACTAGGATGTATAAGAGAGGGGACAGAGAACATCCCTGCCTTGTCCCATTGGTGATTGTGAAAGGTGATGAAAATGTTCTGACGCACCCCCTGGGCCTTGGGACACCCGGAGCCAGACCCTTTTTGGTGGATGCTGGTGGTTGTAGTCTCCGTGGCGGCGACCCGGTTCCGTGGCTCAGGGCGGTCAAACCAGTGGCGGAACTATTTATGTGGTTTTGATGTTTAAATGTCCGACTACGCCACCCGTGGATTGCAGTCAGAGTGAACCGCCGCTCCAGGGCAGACCGCTGAGGCTGGTGTTGTGGGTGCAGCAGAGCGTAGCATAACTCCCCACGGGAGGAGTATAGCCTCAGGGCAGTGTATGCGGAGGATGGGGGTGATGGTGCAGGGCAGCAGCAGTAACGACACGGAGTCAGTGATGCAGTCCAGGGCCTTTACTCACAGTTCTTATTATCCAGACCACGTCTGCAGGTAACGGCTGCCCACGTCGTACTGTGCTCACCAGGTGAGGGGCTCAGACAACTCCCAGATAACTTTGGAGCGCTTCACAGGACCCCCTTTGTGTGTCCTTTGTCTGGCCTTTCTTACCAACCCTTCTGTCCGGCTGCCTCGGGCCTCCTCTTGGTAAACTTGGCGCCAGTTTCCCTGACCCTATGTGGTGCCTTCCTAGCGGGTGTAGCGAGGGGCTGCGCCACATAAAATGTCACAGCCTCCTGTTTCTAGCTGAGGGTCGTTTCCTGCCTCCACTAGTTTCGGGGACCGGTCTCCCCCTTTGGCCTGACCCCTCCACGCAGGTGGATTCGGGCGTGCGGTGGCGACTCGCCCGTCCGCACCCCTGGGATCCCTTCGTTCCTCGTTCCTGGAGCCTTCTCCGCTCCTCTTCCTTCCTTCTCCCTCTTCCAGGCCTGGGCCTCTGTTACTAGGCCCTCCTCCGGAGCAGAGCTCATGCAGAGCCCCTGCTCCCTGCCACTTCTGCTCAGACTTCTCTGCACTGAACTAAGATGGTGCCCACCTTTTATACTCCCTTCTCAATGCACCCAGGAACTGCTTCCTCCCTGCTCCTGCACTACAGGGTTCCCCTTCCTCAGTGTTCCCCCCCCCCACTCCAGCCAGGGACAGGGACTGTCGTGCCCATCTCAGGGGCATATTGGTCGCCCTGCCCCACGGCAATGTGGTGTACTGCATGCAGGTGTCGGGTCCTGATCCACACTACATCCTTACCTGAGAGTGAGATATCACAGCTCTGGGTGAGGTGCAATACCTCTGTAGCAACCGAGCCCTCAGGGTGCTACAGTTCCATTTATCTTCAGCCTAGGTGACGTATTGCGATACAGGTCCGTGATTTTGGCTATAAGAGGGTCCCCTAGACCCCTACCCCAAGCTTTTTAAGAGAATCATATATGGCGTGCCAGGAGACTCTATGGAATGCTTTCTCAGCATCCAACGAGAGTATCTAATTACAAATTTTTAACTGCATCTAGCCCAGGAAATACTTTGTGCCTAGTAGCAGTGTCTGCTAGTCAGCGGATTATCCCGGCTGTTAAGCAAGCTACACCACCTGTAGTTTGGACACTTAATTTTTTCAAAGGAAATGCTTCGGGACCACGGGATACTCAGTGAAGAGCATCAGGAGGCACCCCAAGGCATAGGGGCTGGGACTGGCAGTAGGATGCCTTGCGGTGGACAGCCGAGCTCGATCCTTATAAAAGCTTTTTAACTGCAGCAGCTTTAGTGGACGCTACTGGAGCTGGAATTACGCGGCTGCTGGCATGAGACTTGCCCTCCAATAGATCCTTGTAAATGGATTTAAAGTGTATTCATTCAAATTAGAGAGACAATTTAAATTAAAAAGCTTAGAGCTGCCTCCACCACAGGGGGGCTCTCTCGACCCACCAGCGGACAGGCACCAGTATTGGGAGAGGGGGGCTGGCCGTCAGGGTTCACCGCGGCTCTGGCACAAACCCGGCGACGCGGAGGTGGCACGGGCAGGAGCGGACTGAACGTGTCGGCTTCTCACTTTTTGGATTTTAGAAGGGCATGACATGCCTATATCTGTGTCTCCCCCTCCTTTTACTCCTCCACCTCTTTTCTTTTCGCATGACTATATGTACTTGTCACTTTTCCATGTGTTAGTTATGTCTTCTGAGCAGTTTGTCAGCTTTTGGACACCTTTGAAGGTGTTTTCTATGTGTTTCTATGTGTTTTTGTTTGCCTGCCATTGGTTTTAACGGTGTTCGAAGGTGTTCGACAAACAGTTCGACGAACAGTTCGGCGAACACACGGGTGTTCGACGAACCGAACCGAACTCGAACACTACGGGGGTGGCTCAACACTACTGAGGACTCCCGTCTGTGCTGCCAGTATTCATAAATGTGCATGCTACATACACACCGTATGTGACACACTTTGTACAGTATGTTACACACACATATGTATACACACACATAGCACACACGCATGTATACCCCAAGCACATACACTCACACAAACACACATATAGCATGGTGGCTCAGTGGTTAGCTCTGTTGCTTTGCAGCATTGGGGTCCTGGATTCAAATCCCACCAAGGACAACATCTGCAAGGACTTTGTATGTTCTCCCCGTGTTTGTGTGGGTTTCCTCCGGGTTCTCCGGTTTCCTCCCACATTCCAAATACATACTGATAGGGAATCTAGATTGTGAGCCCCAATGGGGACAGTGCAAATAATGTCTGTAAAGTGCTGTGGAAATAATGGTGCTATATAAGTGAGTAAAATAAATATATAAAAAAAGCGTAGTAGTAGCACCTACGTTATTTATTCCATTGTTTGTGATAAATGTCAATTGCAATATGTTGGGTGCACTACAAGAACTCTCAGAAAGCGCATCGCAGAGCATATATATGAATCACAGAACAGCAGCACGTGAAATCTATCAGGTGCTCTCCCAGAGTAAATGGAATAGAACGGGTTTTTTCTTCCAAAAGACGAGGAGACAAACTTAGGAAATTCCGACTTAGGGAAGAGGCATGGATTTTAAAATGAAACAGACGGAGACCAGATGGTATGAATATTAAGACTGATTTAATGTATATTTATTGAGCTTGGATTCATTATTATATTTCTCTTTTTTTTAATATTTATTCATTCCCCTACGTCATTTCCTTTTTCAATACTATTTAAACAACATCTATGGCGCCAACATCATGCATAACTAGGACTAAGAACCCAGTGTTCAAAACGCGTCAGTAGCATGCTCCTGACATAGCGCTTTTTATCTTGGAATATTTTTAATCATTTTTTTCATTAAATGTTGTTTTTTTATCTGATTTCTTGTTTTCCGGATTGGAGGTGCTGGATCCCTTTTTCTTTTTTGGATTCCTCTCTTGCTGCTGACACAAGCTTTCTGGTCCGTGCACATCGGGAAAAATCTCCATACAAAAAGGACTGGTGAGCTAGAGCACTATACTTATCTTGATTCTTCCAAAATAAATATATGTATACACACACATAGCACACACTCATGTATAACACAGAGCACATACACACATGTGTACAGAGCATATTAGTCAGTAAGAAGAACATTTTCATAGGATCGTCTACCTAAATGTCATTTTTAACAAAGAACTCGTGTATACTTCATACTAAAGTCTATTTAAAAAAAAAATGTTAAATTTGAATTATTAAGCACTATGACAACACTTCCTGTCTTGTGTTGTTATGGTGATCACTATGTTGAGCTCAATGCCTTAAGTTTTGCCTGAAAACTGTCTACAGAGGTACCATAACCCTAATTACATTTCATAGGTATGATTATTTTTTTAGTTTAATAGTAAACCCATCATAAACATCTGAAGAATGAAGCCTGCAGGGTGCGATCATGCTGCTATTATATGGCTATTACAAGGATTTTAACCCCTTGACCCAAGGGCGATTTTCTGTTATTTCATTTTCATTTTTTCCTCTTCTTCTTCAAAGAGCTATAGCTTTTTTATTTTTCTGTCCAGCTGTATGAGGGTTTGTTTTTTGCGGGACAAGTTGTACTTTTAAATAGCACCATTAAATAACATTATTCATTCTACCACTGGGACGCACAACTCCAGTCCTCAAGGGAAACCAACAGTGCATGTTTTCAGGATTTCCTTAGCAATACACAAGGTGTTGGAATCATCATCCATGCAGGTGATTAAATTATCAGGAAATCCTGAAAACATGCATTGTTGGTTTCCCTTGAGGACTGGAGTTGTGCAACCCTGCTCTACCACATAGTGTACTGGAAAATGGGAAAATAATTCAAAGTGCGTTGTAATTGCAAAAAAAATCTGCAATTGCACAATTTTTTTTAAGTTGTTTATTTACTATGTTCACTGCATGGTAAAACTGACCTGGCAGTATGATTCTCCAGGTCAGTAAAAGTATGCATACATGTGACATGCAGAAGTAGTGCTGTTGCTTCCAAAGCAACCAGCAACTGTTAAAAATAACACAAGCACAGGAGAAAGGAAGTGTTGTGCTTCATAAGCATCCAGCAATTAGAGTGGTTAACACTGTCACAGGAGACAGGGAGTGTTTTAGCAGAGCCACAGGGGGAGTGTGGCGAACTTGTTATTGTAGTCTGGCTGAAGCCGAAGAGAAAGGTGGTGTGTTATCTGGATCTGACAGAAGGCAACTGAACAGGATTCAGATCAGGAGAGAAACTAAACACGGGTCAGATAAACTCCATGAACTAACAGCGCAGAGTATTATTGGGTAGGAAGATAAGGACTGGAAGGAATTATGTCACAGGGATCATCTCCCTCATCAAACCCTCCCCCCTCCATCTTCATGCAGGATAAGAATGCTGTGTACTATTGTGTCCTTGTGAAGGAAAAGCTTGTGGATGTGTATGCATAGAAGTGTGCTGCTAAGAGATTTAATGAATGCTGAATTATGCTACTGAAGAGACTGTAATACTGTGTGTGACATTCAGAAGTAGTGCTGTTGCAGAGTGCGACATACAGAAGAAGTGTTGTGCTCCAGAAGCATCCAACAACTAGAGGGGTTAACACAATCACAGGAGAAGGGGAGTGTTTTAGCAGAGCCCCAGGGGGATTGTGGGGAAGTTGTTTACTGTCTGGCTGAAGCCAAAGAGAAAGAGAGAAAGGTGGTGTGTGTTCTGTATCTCACAGAAGCGCCCCTGCAAGTGAAAAGGATTCAAGTCAGGAGTGAAGCTAAGCACCGGTCAGGTTGAGTTCCTGAACTAACAGTGTGGAGTATTATCGGCCAGGAAGATAAGGACTGGAAGGAAGCCTGTCATAGAGATAATCTCCCTCATCACACCCTTCCCCCTCTCCAGGAATTAGCGTGTAGAGGAAGAAGAGGAAAAATGTCTGGAAAAAAACAGCAGCACTAGCACCTCAACTCAACTCTGCTACACCAGTTAAAGGGGACCAGCCCTAAAGAAAAACTCACTAGCACCAATGGATGTGGAAATACAAATGGGCAGAATTAGTGAACTGCTTCTTCAGTTAACCTGTGAAAAATTTAGAACAGTAGCAGAACATATAAAGATGTCAGTAGAACAGATTTCCAAAGCACACAACCGCAGGCAACTGCCATTAATGTAAAAATGGATGAGCTGGGGGAGAAAGAAGCTGATGATGTCATGGGGACATTCCTCCAGGAACTAACACATTTTCTAACCAGGTTGAAGTTGGAGGATGGAGGAGCGGCACCAATTGCCAAAAGCGGGAATCTCCGTCTGCAGACAGAACTACAGGAATTGAAAGAACAATTCAAAGCCCTAACAGGCTAGTTTCTCCAGCCTGTTATATATCAGAGGGTGAGGCACATTGGCTCAGTGGTTAGCACTGAAACCTTGCAGCGTTGGGATTCTGGGTTCAAATTCCAGCTAGGACAACATCTGCAAGGATTTTGTATGTTCTCCCCATGTTTGCGTGGGTTTCCACCTCTGTAAAAAAGCAGCCATAGAGTGTCCGGGAACCTTTCCACACACTTTTCTTAGCCAGGACTGCTTCTCGGCAGGGTTGGACTGTCCCACCAGAGAATGCTCGGGTGGGCCCTGGCTTCTCCATCAGGAGAGTTCATGATAGCGCAAACTTTGCAGCTGCTATGGGGCTCTTGAGCGGGGGGAGAAAGGTGAGCCCTCAGAATCACATCCTCTGGATGACCCAATGTTTTTCAGTCTGAAACTGCTTCTCAGTTGGAGTTGTATTTCACCACAGCCATATTCATAAGCTAGGTGAAAGGACTGGCATAGAGGGAAACCGTATCTACTCCGGCTGTCATTTGGGCTGTCACCAGGTTCCGCCCATTGTCACACACGACCATGCCTGGCTGTATGTTCAGCGGTGAGAGCCACAGATCAGGCTGTTACAGCTTTCAACAACTCTGCAGTGGTGGGCGGTTTGTCACCTAAGCATTAAGCATGTTATCTTCAGCACAGCCTGTTGCCACTTGGCCAAGGCAGTGCTGCAGTGCTTTCAGCTTGTGACTGATGTGGTCATTTAGGAGATGGAGGCCGAATTGGAGGAGGAGGTCCAGGAACTGAACAATGTGATTGCATTGAGGTGACATTGGCGAGTCTGGTTTTTATACTAAAGAAAGATCCTACTGTGTTTTTATTTATTTATTTTTTTACGTTATTTAAGACCAATGCATTCACCGGAAAATGTCATTTTAACATTTTACAATCTTATCTGGCCATGTGGTGTGTGACACCACATCAGATACATCCTGTTTCATTTATGATGGAGGGACTCTAAAGTCACAAAGCCTACTTTTATAGGGCTTTCAGGCGCCCTTACTATTCTTAAATGGCCAGCAGATGGCCCTCGCTATTGTTAGAGAGCCATCAGCTGGCTATACTTTGTTGTTCCCATTATTAACTAGTGGGTCTCCTATACTGTTATGCAGTGACTGCAAGGGCTGCCAAAAATTTGGACACAACCCAATACCTCTTTGAAGAGACATAGAGGAGGGTCTCAGTAACAAAATGTTCCCATTATAAAGGAGCGGGTCTCCTATAGTGGTAATGCCCATGCTGTGACTGCAAGGGCTGCCAAAATTTGGAAAAACCCCATTAACAATTTAAAGACACATAGAGCTGGACTACAGTAACGAGTACGACATGTTCCCATTAGAACGGAGAGGGTCTGCTATTTAGATAGGGTATGCAGTGAGTGCAATGGCTGCCAAAATTTAGGAAAAACCCACTAACAATTTAAAGACACGTAGAGCTGAGTCACAGTAACAACATGATCCCATTAGAAAGGAGAGGGTCTGCTATACAGTTAAAGATTATGCAGTGAATGCAACGGCTGCCAAAAATTTGGAGGAACTCCAATGCCCCTTGCAAGAGACGCAGAGGTCGGAGGGCCTCCTGAAAACAATGTTCCCATTATTAAGAAGTGTGTTTCCCATACTGTTTGCCTATGCAGTAAAGCAACGGCTGCAAAAAATTTGGAAGAACTCCAATGCCCCTTGCAAGAGACATAGAGGTCGGGTGGCCCCCTGGAAACAATGTTCCCATTATTAGGAAGTGGGTCTCCCATACTGTTTGCCTATGCAGTGAAGCAACGGCTGCCAAAAATTTGGAGGGACTCCAATGTCCCTTGCAAGAGACGTAGATATGTTGATATGGTGGTAATATGGTGGTGGAGGATGAGGATGCGGAGAAGGAGGAGGACAAGAGCAAATGGACAAAATCAGGAAGGCAGAGGTGCATGGGAGTAGAGTTAGAAGTCCCCCAAAAAAGTCACTGTATTTGAGTTTCTTATGCTGCTATCATTCGGTGGTGTTGAGAAGTCTGACCCAATCCAGCCCTTGTTCATTTTTATAAGAGACAGCCTGTCAGCATTTTCAGTTGAGAGGCATCAGCGCTTATCGGTTATAATTCCACAGGCGGCACTAAAAACCCGCTCTGACAAAACGCTAGCTGCAGGGCAGGCCAGGAGCTCCAAGGCGTAGAGAGCCAGTTCATGCCACGTGTCCAGCTTGGATACCCAATAATTATAAGGCACAGAGGAATCACGGAGGACGTTAGTATGGTCGGCAAGGTACTCCCTCAGCATCTTCCACAACTTTTCCCTCCCTGGGAGAGTACTCCGCGCATCAGGGCTTGTGCGATGGGGGTGTCTGATTAAACTATGCCAGAACTTTGACAGTGTTCCTCTGCCTCTGCTGGATTGCATTTGTGTCTCCCTCTCCTGCACTCTTTGGTTGCCCAACAAACTGTGACCTCTGCCGCCAACTTTTTCAGATGAGAATTTTTTTAATAATTCCGCAACAAGGGTCTTCTCGTACTGCCCCATTTTATTAGGCCTGTCCTGTGCAGGAATAAGAAACAGAAAGTTCTCCTTGTAGTGGGGTCTAGAAGTGTCACCAACCAATAATTACTGTCACCCAAAATTTGGACAACGCGAGGGTCACGGGAAAGGCAGCGTAACATAATCCCAGCCATGTGTGCCAGACTGCAAAGAGGCAAGACTTCCATGTCCTCATCAAGAGGATGACTGACCATGCTCTCCTCCTCCTCTTCCTCCTCAGGCCATCCACGCTGAACAGACGGTATGACAGTTGTGTAGGTAGTACCGTCTATAGCGCAGGAAAGTAGCTCCTGTTCTTCTTCCTCCTCCTTCTCTTCCTCATTGTTACCCAATCCACGTTGGGATGAGATGAGGCTGGGCTGTGTGAAATCACCCTGTATGGTTCCTTGCTCCATCTCATCGTGCTCCGCCTGCAATGCATCCTCTTTAATTGTAAGCAGAGAGCGTTTCAGAATACAGAGAAGCGGGATGGTGACTAATTACAACATCATCGCATCTCACCATCTTGGTGGAGTCCTCAAAGTTTTGGAGGATGGTACATATGTCTGGCATCCATGTCCACTCCTGAGGTTTTATGTGTGGAGTCTGATCTGAATACCGACGGCCTTTTTGATGCTGATAGTCAACAACTGCTCTATTCTGCTCAAAAATCCTTCCCAACATCTGCAATTTAGAGTTCCAACGCGTGGTGCTGCAAACACTGCTGAAGCACGGCAAAGGCGGCGGAAGCTGTAGTTGACTTTCTAAAATGGGCACACAGGCGGCTTACTTTGACAAGCGGATCTGGCAGATCTGGGAAGGTTTTGAGAAACCTCTGAAGAACGAGGTTAAGCACATGGGCCAGGCATGGTAAATGTGAGCTCGCCTCCCCTCAGAGCCGCCACCAGGTTCCGGCTATTGTCACACACGACCATGCCTGACTGTAGGTTCAGCAGTGTCATCCACAGAACTCTTCAGCATTGTGCGGTTTGTCACCTAAGCATATTAGCTTCAGCACAGCCTGTTGCGGCTTGGCCGAGGCAGTGCTGCAATGCTTCCAGCTTGCGACTGATGTGGTCATTTCGGAGATGGAAGCTGAATAGGAGGAGGTGCAGGAGCTGTAAAATGTGGGGGCAACCCTGATTGACCCAGGGCCCGCAATCCTCAGTGTCGGGAGGACGTGTTCCGTCCCAAGGTCCGACTGGGTCCTGGCTTCCACTACATTAACCCAGTGTGCCGTCAGCGAGATGTACCGTCCTTGCCCACAAGCACTTGTCCACGTGTCCGTGGTTAGGTGGACTTTCCCAGTAACTGCGCTGTTGAGGGCACGTCTAATGTTGTGGAACACGTACTCGTGTAATGTAGGGACGGCACACAGGGAGAAATAGTGGTGGCTGGGGACCGAGTACCGAGGGACAGTCGCTACCATCAGGTTGCGGAAAGCTTCCGTCTCCACGAACCTAAAAGGCAACATTTTGATCACAAGCATTCGCGAAATGTTTTTTTTTAGTAGTGTGGCCTGTGGGGCATTGGCTGCGTATTTGGCTTGCGTTCCAAGGACTGGGTTAGAGACAACTGAACGCTGCTCTGGGACAAGGACGAGGACGTGCTTGCTGATGGTGCTAGTTGAGAGTGTTAAATCAATAAGAGGTGCAGGGCGGGAGGCATCTTAGCATGCGCCATGGACAGGAGATTGGTGTGCATGCACAACAGCGGAACAAGCAGTGGTGTCACCCGCAGACACTGTCGCTGGACTCTGGGGTTTGGCCAACTTAGTCGGGTGCTTTGCTGGCATGTGCCTGATCATGCTGGTGGTGGTCAGGCTGCTAGTTTTGCTACCCCTGCTGATGCTGGCCTGGTAGGTGGTGCAAAATTACCTTTTTGGGGTTATCTTCAGAGTCTTTAAAAAATAACCAGATTCGGGAACACCTATCAGTTGTACTGGCAACTTACATCGTGTTGGTATTACGAAGAATGCTTTCCCACCTTGTGTCTGCGGCCACCACACTGCTTTTTCCTGCCTGTTGTGGTGCTACGCCTCCCTCCCCCTGTGTGCTGCTGTCCTCGCTCTGTATGCCCCCCTGCCAGGTTGGGTCAGTTACTATATCATCCACCACCTCGTCCTCCACTTCCACACCCTGTTCTTCCTCCTGACTTTCTGGCAATTGTGTCTCATCATCATTCACCTCTTGCGACAGTAATTGCACTTTCCCACCTTCGCCTTCGTGTGACCGTCACTGCTCCAATATTTGGGCATCGCTACACACGTTCTCCTCTTGACTCGCTTGAAGCTGGCCGGGCGAGAGGCTCGAATCTACAAATGGAAAAGTGAACAGCTCTTCTGAGTGTCCAAGTGTTTGATCAGCTGTCTCCGGGCACTCGGCATGGTGGAAGAAAGGAGGATCAGGGTGAGGAATATGCGGTCCCGACTCACGGCTACTGAGACTTAACCGTGTGGAAGACAGGGTGGTGATGGTGGCAAAGTGACTGGAAGCATTATCTGCTATCCAACCAACAAACTTTTGACACTGCTCTGTGTTCAATAGTGGTGTTCTGCAGTCCCCTAGTAATTGGGACAGGAAGGTCGAGCGATACGTGTTTGTTGTGGCATAATTTCAGCTTGCCCATGGCCACGTCCTGGGCCTCTGCATGCACCATCACGTCCACTTCCCAGTCCCTTGCCAAGCACCTTGCCCATTTTTAATGGAGGACAATGTTTTCCACGTTCACGAGAAATGGCTGATTTTGGAACGCAGTTATATGTGATACGTCTAACTGAGAACCACAATTTTAAATAGCAGGCCTGTAATTTGCTAATACTATTCTTCACAGACACCTAGTGTGAGTAGCTTGACCGACACACTGCAACGGAATGAAAATGGAAGAAATGGCAGATTTTGGAACACTTTTATAGGTGATATGTCTGACAGAGAATCATGGTTTTAAATAGTAGGCCTGTAATTTACTAATATTATTCTACACAGAGACCTAGTGTGAATAGCTTTACCGACACACTGCAACAGAATGAAAATGGAAGAAATGTATGATTTTAGAACAGTCTTATTGGTGATTTGTCTGACAAAGAACCATGGTTTTAAATATTAGAGATGTAATTTACTAATATTATTCTACACAGAGACCTAGTGTGAATAGCTTCACCGACACACTGCAACGAAATAAAAATGGAAGAAATGTATGATTTTTGAACTGTCTTATAGGTGATATGTCTGACAGAGAACCACAGTTTTAAATAGTAGACCTGTAATTTACTAATATTATTCTACACAGAGACCTAGTGTGAATAGCTTCACCGACACACTGCAACAGAATGAAAATGGAAGAAATGTATGATTTTAGAACAGTCTTATTGGTGGTATATCTGACAAAGAACCATGGTTTTAAATAGTAGAGATGTAATTTACTAATATTATTCTACACAGAGACCTAGTGTGAATAGCTTCACCGACACACTGCAACGGAATGAAAATGGAAGAAATGTATGATTTTTGAACAGTCTTATAGGTGATATGTCTGACAGAGAAACACGGTTTTAAATAGCAGGCCTGTAATTTACTAATATTATTTTACACAGAGACCTAGTGTGAATAGCTTCACCGATTACACTGCAACAGAATGGAAAAATAGGCCAATATTTTCCACGTTCAATTCAAATTTCTGGATTCTTATCACTGAAATATGGAACAGATGTGGCTTTTTTCTGCAGTGAGAACAAGCAAATGGAGCAGAAAAATGGTGTACTCTGGATTGCTTTTTAAGCAAATAAACAGGATTAAGGTAAAAAAAATTGCCCTGGCCCCTGATATCTGGGGCTATGTCTACAAATATCTGGAATTATTACAGCAGCAGCAGACAGGACGTTTAATGGATTCTCTTGTGCTGTATCATACACTGCAGTCTGCCGCATACACTGCCTGCCTGCCTAGAACTGATTATATGCAGCTGGATTAGTCCTCAGAAGGACTGTTAGTTCAGATGGATATATTTATGTTGTGGAATACCTATACTAACAGGACGTTCAATGGACCCTCTTGTGCTGTATCATGCACTGCAGTCTGCCACATACACTGCCTGCCTAACTCCTGCTATCAACACTGAATGTATGCCGCTGGATTAGTCCTCAGAAGGACTGTTAATTCAGATGGATATAGATATATGTTGTGGAATACCTATACTAACTATAAACAAGCAAATCTCTCCCTGATGCAGCAGCAGCTCTCCCTACTCTGCCTGATTCCGGGGTAGACTGTGACTAGCATAGCGACACCAGGTCTTATATAGACTTGATGATGCTATGCGGCCAGCCAATCACTGTAATGCCCACAACCAACATGGCTACGGCATTACAGTGCATAGCAGGCATTCCCTGCATGCTCATTGGTTCTCTAAAGAGCGCCAAACATGCAGGGAGGGTACCCAAGTTCCCGCCCGAGCAACCCGGAAATGCTTGCCGAGCTTGTTGAGCACAGTGATGCTCGGGCAAGTACCGAGCAGTGGCGAGTAATTTCGCTCATCACTAATTAAGAGGCATATGCCTCTTAATGAATCAGGTGCCTCTGACTCCATCACGCCCACTCATCAAGAATAGTGTGAATGCAAGTCTTGATGAATCGGGGCCTATGTCTGTTAGAAGATATATATAAGCTGTTCATAGGGTGTTGTGCTTCTGGAAACCCTAATGATCATATGTGTCATAGAAATATTAAGAATTTCTCTCTCTCAGACCCCTCTTCATCCCCCCCTCCCCTATAGTATTTTTCAGAGGAGAAGAGCTGACACTTTGGTCAGTGGCTCCATGCAAATTAGCCCACATAGCAGAAGTAGTTTGTATGCAGATGCTAGCACAAAAGGTGCTACTGACCCAATTAACATGCGAGTGCAGTTTCCAGTGACACAGGCCTGCGACAATTTACATCTAGCTGAGGAAGATTAATCCCGAGCTTCAAAAGAACAGAAATCTAAAGCCGGGCCGGCACCGACACAAAATATGGAATATCTGGAGTTCGATACTTCCAATAATAATGGGACCCATATTTTTAGTGGCAGGGTCCGCTAAGGAACAATATGCTTATTTTCCCATAGCTGCAAGCCCCTCCGGTGAGCTGTGGCACAGAAGTACCAGAATAAACGACTGCAGCCAGGTCATGTGTGGTCTCTGGAGGAAGGTAAATTCATAATAGAAAATATGGCACCACTTTCGGGCTTCTGCAATCAACCAGCGATAAGTTATCCCAGAAGTTAAAGATTCTAATAAAAATATGAAGGCTGGAGCCCAGCCCACGTGAGGTCATTTCATGGGGGTGGGGGCAGGCCTCTCCCTTCGGCATAAAAGACACAGCAGAAGGGGGAGTCAGCATTCATTGCCGGGGGGTATAGAGACTATAAGCAAAGGATCACGTTCGATAACCGTCAATTCAAAGTGCGTCGCCCCCCCCTCCAGCTATACTAAATCATCTCTGTGATCTTATAGTAAGTTCTCCTTTAATCCTTATTATTTTGTGTAACTGCATATGTATTGTATTGTCTCCTGTTGTAAAACCTTTTGTATAATTTTCCTAAACACTGCCTCCCTTTTGGATTAAGTATAAAATTTAATAGTCCTGTTTCTTTTGTTCTGTATTCGTTCCCTCCCCCAAAGCCATATGCGCTACCAGAACGCAGGCGTCCGACCCGGCCTGAATTATATTTCAAAGTGAGTCGGTGGTGGCAGCGAATAATAGTAATTGGACTATCGTGAAGCTAGCAGTGATCGGACGGGGGCATACAAACCTATTCCATGCGTTGGTATTCGGAGGTGTAAACGCCATACGCTCACTGCGCGCTTGCCGAAACCTACGTAGTGAGTAATCTGGATCGGGTGCGTGAATCTCTGCTCCATCCTGACAGAGCAACGAGACAGCGGTGGGATATTGTGTGATCTCCTCGGTGTCATCGCTGAGAGTCCCTGACATATTGTAATCTTTGGAGCCGCCTGGCAGCAATTGTTTAATTTTCCTACAGTGTTCACTGGTGAAGAAACATTACATGGTACCACATGAAATCAATCAACAATGATCAATGGTCTATATAATGCAAGGACATGGTGAATCCACTAAATCAGAGACATAGCTAAGGGCTTAAGCACAGGAGGTGTGAAACACAGGTAACCATGTTTACAACAACAGTGGTGCATCCTAATGACTGAATATTATGGAACCTCAACAAGTGACCATACTGTTAGTGAGAATAAATATGCAAGACCAACACTGATATTACCGCTATACGTTGACCATATAGTGGTAGATACCAGACCTGCAGAACATATAAAAGATTATAGCACAGTTATAGTGACTCACAGGTGACATTCTTTCTGATGGAGTCGTTCACTTTTCTCGTCATTTCCATCTGGCCCAGACTGAAAACTTCTTCTAGTTACGACTCCTCTGCAGAGTTTACAACACAAACATATTTGACTTCTCACATTTTCAGCATTGTCTCCATCTATTCCCAACCTGCACAAACTCCTCATCCTACTGTCATCCCAATGCTAGGCCTTCTGTTTCCATATTTGTTGCTGCTACTGAACCTGCTGTATGGCACACATACAGTGCTCCTTGGTGCCCCACATAATAATGCCTACCGCTGTGTCCCTTACAAAGAAAGTGCCCTCTTAATCATAAAAATGATCACTAGAAAATATTAATGTCCTCTGCAAGTGCCCTAGAAAACAATACCCACATTTTGCCCCCTAGAAAGTAATAATGCCCCAGTGTTTTACTTTGATGGCCACAATCATAACCATAATTCTCCTTAAGTGTCCACTTAACATTTAATAATATCCCCTGAGTCCCCTTCACATACAGCAAGAATGTCCACTAATTCTCCCATACTGCAATGTCCCGAGTCCACCACCATACAGTAATAATGTCCCAAGAGTCCCCACATGTACAGCTTTTCTACACACAGTATGTTTCCCCCCACAGCTCCGCTATATACAGTGAGATGCTCCCTCAGCTCCCCTGTACAGTGTGATGTCTCAACCACTCCCCTATAAACAGTATGCTGTCCGCACAGCTCCCTTATACACAGTATGATGAACCCACAGCTCCGCTTTATACAGTATGATGTCCCACACACAGTATGATGACCCCACTGATCCCCTATACACATTATGATATACTCCACAGCCCCTTATTCAAAGTATGATGGGCCCCCACCTCATTATATACTGTACATTATGGTGGTCTCCACAGCTCCCTATAAACAGTAGTATGATGCCCCTGCAGCTCCTCTATGCACAGTATAATGTCACCACAGCTCCCTATGCAGAGTATGATAGCTCTCAAAGCCCCCTGCATATACAGTGTAATGCTCCTGCAGCTTCCCTTTGCAGAGTATAATGCCCCCAATTTACCCTGTAAACAGCATGATGCACCACACACTGTATGATGGCCCAAACAATAGTCACCACACAGTACAATGCCCCCAAAGCCCCCCTATAATCAACATAATGCCCACCTATACAAATTGTGATGGCCCCACAGTAGTCCTAACAGTATAATGCCCCCCATACCCCACTATACACAATAAAATGCTCCCCACATTGGATGATGCCCCCATAGCTCCACTATACACAATATAATGCCACCCACACTCTATGATGACTCCCACAATAGTCCCCACACCGTGTGATGCCCCACTGTAGTCTCCAGACTGTATGATGCCCTCACCTTCCCCTTACAAGTACTATTAAAATAACAAATAAACATCATATACACATTTAGCCCTGGTTCCTTGCGAGTCTGCTGGCTGACAGCTGCAATGTGCAGGTGGACCAACACAATGCAGTCATCACACTGAAGCACGCACAGTAAGTGGGAGTCATGGCGTGATGATGTCCCATCACTCGGCCCTTGCCCTGGTCTTGTCCAGTGTGTCACCCTGCTGTTCTGTAGGCCGCAGGGCTAAAGAGACCTGCAGTCTACAGAACAAAGAGCAGCAGTGCAGGGATACAATGCTTCCCTACTCTACTGTAGAGTTTAACTGTATCGACGTGCTATACACACAAATACAGTTAAAAGTGGTGGTCGCGCCGCGTGGGACCTTCTGAGTGAGGGGCTCGGGGCTACCACTCCCTGCCCCCTCCCCAGTAGCTATTGACGCGCCCCCTGGGCCTCTGTTGTGTAGCGTTGCGCACGCGGGGACTACCCGGAGCCGGATCTGATAGGGGTAGTAGTCCTCGTGGCGACGATCCGGTCCGTGCCCAGGGTGTCAAACCAAGTGGCAGAATTTAGTAGAAGATGTTATAGTGTTCGACTACGCCACCCGTTGAATGCGGTTATGAAGCCGCCGCTGCAGGGCAGACCGCTGAGGCCGGTGGTACAGTTGTGCAGCGTGGATAGTATAACCCCCAACGGGAGGGGTATGGCCTCAGGGCAGCGGACGTGGATGATGGGGATAGCAGAATTGCACGCAGGCACCAGGAACCACTCAGAGACGGTGCGGTGTAGTTCAGGGTCTTTACTGGTGGCAAAGGTAGACCCTCCCGGGAGTACTGGCTAGCGATCGGGGCCTGGTCAGTCCGTGAGCAGATAGGATCTCCCCCGGCCAGGCGGAGTTGTAGGCCTCCCCAACTTATTGTACTCTCCCTGGCTACCTTGCTAGAAGCGGGTAAAAGTAGCCCACGTCCCTGAGTGTACCGTGTGGTGCTCACCCGTATGGCCGGTGACTCGGGGCCTTCTGGTAGCCTCCGCTCCACAACGGCGGTGCTGGTCCCTTGCGTGTGACCGTGCCTTCGGGTTTCTTGGCCAGAGGACCTGAAATCCCCTGCCGGTCGGTTTCTGCTGCTGGGTATGGATCAGTCCCCACTGCCTCGGACTCCGTGTCCGGTGAGATCTCTTCAGTCAGGACGAGCTCTACAGCTTCCAGTCTCTGACCCCTTTTATCACTGCTCCCACATAGCTCCTGATCTTGCTCTCTCTGTATCTGCTCCACTCCAGACCAGACTGTGTCTCTGTCTGGGACTCCTCTTCTTCTCCTCTAACCCCGCCTCAGCCCCAGTTTATATAGGGGAAGTTCTTCCCCTCCCAGGACTGGGCAGGAAGTGTTGCATGCTTAGGGTTCCTGACCAGGAGACCTCCCACCTGCTCTCAGACGTAATATTGCTATTACTGTGGTAACCAGACCCCTGGGGTGCCACACTATTCTATTGATCTAGATATCTAGATACATTTTCATTGGGTAGGAATGCCTCTCTGTAAAAGGGGTTTTGTGTGACTCTTAGCTGTAATACCAAGCACTACCATTAAAAAATGTATAGCGCTGTGCCAGGTAAGCAATAAAAAGACACATGCCTCTTCAATCAGACGAATGATAGTGTAGGGAGTTGGAATCCCATTGACTTGATATTGATAATCTGTCTTAGACTTTATTCACACGTCAGTATTTTTGCTCAGGATTTCATCAATATTTGTATGCCAAAATCAGGAGTGTCTCTAAAACAGAACAATTGTCAATCTTTCAATTATATTTTTTCTCTGTAAGTTCCACTACTGGCTATGGCATATAAACATTGATGCAAAATACTGACCAAGAAATGATGCGTCAATAAGCCCTTAAGAACATAATAAAAAACTGGGAAAAATAGGTATGTATGAAATAAGTATAAATCTCAAAACTGCAGACAAGCAGTGCAGTAAATACTCGAGTTCACGTGCATTCAGTAAATCTTGATTCACATTTATGAAAATTTTTTATTTTCAACTATTTTTTTCCTTGCTCCAAAAACATATTGTATATTCTATGTGTCAATTCTCATGCATTAATGAAAAGAAACCACTTTTTCAATGCATGTTTTAATGTTGAAAACAATGTTTTATGACAAAAATGAAGAATAGTGAATGTCTCTTCTTGTCACAAAGTTTAAGGCCATTTATTATTATATTCCACTTAGGAAACCTCTTCAGTTCATATAAGTTTAGCTGATGCAGCCAGAATTCATTTTCCTCAGCTTTGCTGGCAGATTACTATCCAGCATTGTCCCCAAGGTTAGCATGCCCTGTGTCTTCTTCTGAAGCTGGAGGTTTCCAGTAGACTGTGTCATACACTCGGGTTTCACCTTGAAATATTTCAGTGGTGTATTCTCCTCGTTGTCTTCACATGTGGAAACTGTGATCCGTTGTATTTTTAATGGGAGATCCCCAGTGCTGCATGCTCTTTCCACACTATTACTACACATTCTTAGTAGTTTTCTCTGGGCGTTGTCACTGCCCCGACTGAGTTTTTGAAGCTTGGATGGAAGTAAACTGCTGCCTACTTCAAACACATTGAGGTAGTCCAAAGAGCAAACCCTATCCCGGTTATATTTATCACTGCAGAGAGAGGTTAGAGGAGAACTTGGGGCTTGTTTCTCCTCTAATTCCTTTACACTGTAGTAAGGAGTTGGGACTTCAAAGGTTGCGTGAAACTGGGAGTAGTCCACCCTGAAGAAGCCCTCTTCTAGGGACATGACTGGAAGAAATCTATGTCCCCACAGTACCTCATCCTCGGTATAGGATGTTCTTGCTTGGCAAGTCATTCCTGCAAAACAATATTTTATTAGATTCTTTCAATTCAATAATATACATATGATATATGTATTAAAAGGAACCTGTCAGGAGCTTTAGAGTCACCAAGCTAACCACATTTCTGTTAGCACACCTATAAACCAAACGAGTCCCAAATAAAAATAATGGAATACAAGTCAATAGAAATATTAACCCTACAAAAATTCCTCTTTTATTAAAGAGATGGTCCGAAAGTAACACTGATTTATTCCTAAATACCTATCTATTTAATGTAATAATCGAATTGCTTTTCTAATATACTTGTCAATCTACGAATATACGATACTCCCTATAGTTCCCTCTCTACTCTTTCAAACTGTGTTGGTTTTTTTTTACCAACTTTCCTGTTTGATGATGTTTCGTTTGACAATCTCCAGTGCATGCTGGGATAATAAAACAAGACCTCATCAAGGGGGTGAGGCTGTGGTCACTGATGTCTATTTCTCGGGCAGGGTTAACCCCTGCTCTACTGAGTATACGTCGGTTGTCAATTTCAAAGTGTGTTTAGTGGGATCTTGTCTTTGTGCAATGTTCTTTTTAATGCACAGTGACAGTGCACTTCCTTGCCATCTCTGATGAGAAGTGACGAGCTGGCAAGAGAGTGCACTGTCAGTGCACATTATAAGGAGATAATTCTAGCGAGCAGGAAAAGCAGAGACCAGCCTCGACCCCAAAATTGACATTACATTCGGGGGCGGGGCTGGTCTCTATTCTCCTTGAGAACACTTCTTCAATGTTTTTAGATCTTTCAGTCAGAAGTTTCTATAGTTACTGAAGCACAATTATCAGCATTTCATAAGTTTTTACACTTTTATTGACAAATACATCAAGTTTATATAAAGACTCAATATTTACAGTGTTGATCCTTTTTTTCAGGACTTCCTTAACTCGCCCTGAAATGCTGGATATCAGCTTCTGGGCCAAGTCCTGATTGACGACGACCCATTCTTACCTAATCAGTGCTTGAAATGATCACAATTTCCATGTTTTTGTTTGACTAAATATGTTCGCGTCACCGCAGCTGCATGTCAAGCAGCCGCGAGACATGCAGCGATTGCCTGACAAACAGGCAATCACTGCATGTGTTGCGCCTGTGAAACAGCCACGAGACATGCAGCCGCGGCGAAGCAAACACATTTTCCTACTCTGTTAGGATTCGGGCGTGCTTGGATAACGCCTTATCCGAGCACGTTCGCGCAACACTAATAAAGAGGCAAAGTTGATTTTGTCAGCAATAGAATATTGGCCAAAAACGTTTGTTTGAACTTGCCTTTTAGTACCCTACCCAGCAGTGTAATTTTTTGAGACCCTAGAGATACTGGCAGTTCCTTTTGAAAAGATTTTATTTACAGAAAAAAATGAAATAAGACAAATTAAACTTTGATCATGTTCTGTGAAGTATAATGTCATCCATACTATTACTGATGAAACCTGTAACTTCATCACTGAAAAATAGCTGTTTAATTCATATGCAAATTAGGCTTAAGAGCTCAGGGCATGTCAAAGCACTTCCCAAGCTTCTACTTGACTGACAGCTTACTGGCTTGTCTACACAATCAAGCAGAAGAAGATGAAGTTGGGCAGGGAATAGAGCCAGGGAGACAAAGATTTGGGAAGTGCTTTGACATTCCCAGAGCACTTGAGCTTTATTTGTATAAGAATTAAAATAGCGATTTTTTTTAGAGTCAGGGAGCAAATAATTGCATAAGTAAAAGTATGGATGACATTATTTTTGAAAGAGCAACATGACCAAAGAAACAGTTTAGGAGGCTTTATCGTGCTGACAAATACCCTTTAAATGGGCTGTCTAAGTTTAAAGAAAAACAAGTAACAAGTCTTTTTTTGTTGTTTTTTAAGAGTGCCACTCTTGGCGGTTTCTGGTATTGCAACTCTTTCCCTGGAATGTGGATTAACTGCAATACCAGGAAAAACCCATTAAGAATAGTGGCGTTCTTCAGTTACTGGAAAAAGCAGATTCTTATTGTAATTCCAGACAACCCCTTTAATAATTTGACAGCATTGAAATGAATGAATGCTTTTAACATTTCATTTGTATAGTGATGAATGGTTTGGTGTCTTCATAATGTCTCTCAGCATTTGTCCATTCCAGTGTATGAACTTCAAAAAAGAATGATAAATTATGTCTTTTCAGCCAAACTATTATGATAGAATGAGCTTTGATTACTGCCTATTACACACATTACGGGGCAGGAATGCTGATGAATTATATGGGGAAATTACCAAAAATGAGTTGTTAAAACCTTCAGTTCTGCTGCAGATTTACTAAAAGGCCTTTAATTTGAATGACAATCCATTTAAAAAATCCAGCCATAATACCGGCTTGTGGGACGTTATGGGGCTCATTTTAAGATTTGTACAATGTTGCCTGATAATGTTGTCTTTGGATATTATATGCAGATTGCACAATGCTTATAGTTTTCTCCGTATTGACTCAAATTTCATCTGACATTTCTGAAAATTACACCAATCATTACTCTGGAGCAGGGAACATTGATGTTTGGTAAAAGCTACTGTTACATCTTACAACCATTTAATGTTAAGATTTTTTTTTAAGTACGTAGCTTTTTTGGATGGAAAGACATATTTCCATGAAGTGTAACCTTTCCCAGATATAACTGATGTGAAAAAAAAGAGAAAAACATTTGGCATCTACAAGCAATTTTGTGGTGTTAGGGAAAAAATTCTTGCAGATCCCTAGATCAACTACATACGCTGCTCAAAATAAAGGGCACACTTAAACAACAGAATATAACTCTAAATAAATCAAACTTCTGTGAAATCAAACTGTCAACTTAGGAAGCAACACTGATTGACAATCAATTTCACATGCTGTTGTGCAAATGGAATAGACAATAGATGGAAATTATTGGCAATTATCAAGACACCCTCAATAAAGGAGTGGTTCTGCAGGTGGGGACCACAGACCACATCTCAGTACCAATGCTTTCTGGCTGATGTTTTGGTCACTTTTGAATGTTGGCTGTGCTTTCACACTCGTGGTAGCATGAGACGGACTCTACAACCCACAGAAGTTTCTCAGGTAGTGCAGCTCATCCAGGATGGCACATCAATGCGAGCTGTGGCAAGAAGGTTTGCTGTGTCTGTCAGCGTAGTGTCCAGAGGCTGGAGGCGCTACCAAGAGACAGGCCAGAATACCAGGAGACGTGGAGGGGGCCATAAGAGGGCAACAACCCAGCAGCAGGACCGCTACCTCCGCCTTTGTGCAAGGAGGAACAGGAGGAGCACTACCAGAGCCCTGCAAAATGAACTCCAGCAGGCAACAAATGTGCATGTGTCTGCACAAACGGTTAGAAACCGACTTCGTGAGGGTGGTATGAGGGCCCGACGTCCACAGATGTGGGTTGTGCTCACATCCCAGCACCATGCAGGACACTTAGCATTTGCCACAGAACACTAGGATTGGCAAAGTCACCACTGGCACCCTGTGCTCTTCACAGATGAAAGCAGGTTCACACTGAGCACATGTGACAGACGTGACAGAGTCTGGAGACGCTGTGGAGAGCGATCTGCTGCCTGCAACATCCTTCAGCATGACCGGTTTGGCAGTGGGTCAGTAATGGTGTGGGGTCGCATTTCTTTGGAGGGCCGCACAGCCCTCCATGTGCTCGCCAGAGGTTGCCTGACTGCCATTAGGTACCGATATGAGATCCTCAGACCCCTTGTGAGACCATATGCTGGTGCTGTTGGCCCTGGGTTAATCATAATGCAGGACAATGCCAGACCTCATGTGGCTGGAGTGTGTCAGCAGTTCCTGCAAGATGAAGCTATGGACTGGCCCGCCCGTTCTCCAGACCGGAATCCGATTGAGCACATCTGGGACATCATGGCTCCATCCACCAACGTCACGTTGCACCACAGACTGTCCAGGAGTTGGCGGATGCTTTAGTCCAGGTCTAGGAGGAGATCCCACAGGAGACCATCCACAACCTCATCAGGAGCATGCCCAGGCATTGTAGGGAGGTCATACAGGCACGTGGAGGCCACACACAATACTGAGCCTCATTTTTACTTGTTTTAAGGAAATTACATCAAAGTTGGATTCGCCTGTAGTGTGTTTTTCCACTTTAATTTTGGGGGTGACTCCAAATCCAGGCCTCCATTGGTTAATAAATTAAATATCCATTGATGATTTTTGTGTGATTTTGTTGTCAGCACATTCAGCTTTGTACAGAACAAAGTATTCAATGAGAATATTTCATTCATTCAGATCTAGGATGTGTTATTTGAGTGTTCCCTTTATTTTTTGAGCAGTGTATTATACATACATAGGCCAGTTTCACACATTCAGGTTTCACAGTTCATGTATAGACCTTGATTTCTGGACCGTGTGCAGGTCTACTGACCCAAACTTTACAGCTATATAGGCATGAGGCTGTTGAGATGAGTCAGGAGATCTGCACCCAGTCCAGAAATTGATGTGTGCACACGGACCGAAAAACTCAGCCGTGTAAAACTGACCTTATGTTAACTCTCAATGCCAATAGATGTGTGATAAGTCAAGGCTGTTCTGGATATTTGTAAATTTTAGGATAGGGCATTCTAAGTTTATGTACACTAACTGTAAAGAATCCTTTCATATGCCTAATCTGATTCCCCTCACCCACCACACAGTTCTTGCAATGTATACATCAAGAGCAAATTCTATGCATTGAAAGGCAGAAATGGGAATATCTGACTGTGCAGCAGCCACAAGCACAAGTATCCAGGACTGCGGAAATAGCCAAGCAGGCTGAGGTACGCTGTTTCTGTAACACCCTTTCCCTTCTATGGGAATTATGGAAAAAATGTAGCAGACTTATCCAGTTTCAAAAATAGAAAAATATAGAAAAATGAAAAAATAAGAAAAGAAAAGAAAGATATCCCAATTTCAGTCATCAAAGGCTGAGAAGGGAATACACCTTTAACCACACATATACTTAAAGGGGTTGTGCCACCATAAAGAATATAGTTAACCAACCAGAAAAGGTGGAAATAAATAGTTTTAGAATTTATAGTGGTTCAAAATTATGCTTCCTTGAAAAGATACCAAGCTTTTATTTTTTGAATTCTGCTGCCTGGCGCCTCATGCTTAATTCCATTACGTCCTGGTAGTGGATGATCAGCTGCTCGAGTTTGCGCAGTTCCTGTCATAAGAACTTCACACCCGCAGCGTGCACAATGTATTCTCTGTCCCAGGGCTCCCTGCTGTAAGCACAGTGTCTGTGATTCACCCCCTCCCCCTGCGCTCACAGCTGATCTCCGGATGAGATTCCCCCTGCGCTCACAGTTCATCTACAGGTGAGATGCCCCCTCCCCCTGCGCTCACAGCTGATTTCCGGGTGAGATACCCCTTCCCCCTGCACTCACAGCTGATCTCCAGGTGAGATACCCCTTCCCCCTGCGCTCACAGTTGATCTACGGGTGAGATACCTCTTCCCCTTGTGCTCACAGCTGATCTCCGGTTGAGCTACATGCTCCCCCTGTGCTCACAGCGGATCTCCGGGTGACATACCCCCTCCCTCTGCGCTCACAGCTGATCTCCGGGTGAGATGCCCCCCCAAGCGCTCACAGGTGATCTCCGGATGAGATACCCCCTGCGCTCACAGTTCATCTCTAGGTGAGATACCCTCTCCCCCTGCGCTCACAGCTGATCTCTGGGTGAGATATCTCTTCCCCCTGCGCTCACAGCTGATCTCCGGGTGAGATACCCTTTTCCCCTGCGCTCACAGTTCATCTCTAGGTGAGATACCCTCTCCCCCTGCGCTCACAGCTGATCTCTGGGTGAGATACCTCTTCCCCCTGTGCTCACAGCTGATCTCCGGGTGAGATACCTCCTTCCCCTGTGCTCACAGCTGATCTCCGGGTGAGATACCCCTTCCCCCTGCGCTCACAGCTGATCTCCGGGTGAGATACCTCTTCCCCCTACGCTCACAGCTGATCTCCGGTTGAGATACATGCTCCCCCTGTGCTCACAGTGGATCTCCGGGTGACATACCCCCTCCCTCTGCGCTCACAGCTGATCTCCGGGTGAGATGCCCCCCCCAGCGCTCACAGCTGATCTCCGGATGAGATACCCCCTGCGCTCACAGCTGATCTCCGGATGAGATTCCCCCTGCGCTCACAGTTAATCTCCAGGTGAGATGCCCCCTCCCCCTGCACTCACAGCTGATCTCCGGGTGAGATACCCCTTCCCCCTGCACTCACAGCTGATCTCCGGGTGAGATACCCCTTCCCCCTGCGCTCACAGCTGATCGCCGGATGAGATTCCCCCTGCACTCAAAGTTCATCTCCAGATGAGATGCCCCCTCCCCCTGCGCTCACATCTGATCTCCGGGTGAGATACCCCTTCCCCCTGCACTCACAGCTGATCTCCAGGTGAGATACCCCTTCCCCCTGCGCTCACGGCTGATCTCCGGTTGAGATACTTGCTCCCCCTGTGCTCACAACGGATCTCCGGGTGAGACACCCCCTCCCTCTGTGCTCACAGCTGATCTCCGGGTGAGATACCCCCTCCCCCTTAGCTCACAGCTGATCTCCGGATGAGATACCCCCTGCGCTCACAGCTGATCTCCGGGTGAGATACCCCTTCCCCCTGCGCTCACAGCTGATCGCCGGATGAGCTTCCCCCTGCACTCAAAGTTCATCTCCAGATGAGATGCCACCTCCCCCTGCGCTCACATCTGATCTCCGGGTGAGATACCCCTTCCCCCTGCACTTACAGCTGATCTCCAGGTGAGATACCCCTTCCCCCTGCGCTCACGGCTGATCTCCGGTTGAGATACTTGCTCCCCCTGTGCTCACAACTGATCTCCGGGTGAGACACCCCCTCCCTCTGTACTCACAGCTGATCTCCGGGTGAGATACCCCCTCCCCCTTAGCTCACAGCTGATCTCCGGATGAGATACCCCCTGCGCTCACAGCTGATCTTCGGGTGAGATACCTCCTTCTCCTGTGCTCACAGCTGATCTCCAGGAGAGATACCCCTTCCCCCTACACTAACAGCTGATCTCTGGGTGAGATACCCCTTCCCCCTGCGCTCACAGCTGATCTCCGGGTGAGATGCCCTCTCCCCCTGCGCTCACAGCGGATCTCCGGGTGAGATGCCCTCTCCCCCTGCGCTCACAGCTGATCTCCGGGAGAGATACCCCTCCCCCTGCGCTCTCAGCTGATCTCCAGGTGAGATACCCCCTAAGCTCACAGCTGATCTCCAGGTGAGATACTTCCTCCCCCTGCACTCACAGCTGATCTCCGGGTGAGATGCCCTCTCCCCCTGCGCTCTCAGCTGATCTCCGGGTGAGATACCACCTATGCTCAAAGCTGATCTTCGGGTGAGATACCTCCTCCCTCTGTCCTCACAGCTGATCTCCGGGTGAGATACCCCTTCCCCCTGCACTCACAGCTGATCTCCAGGTGAGATACCCCTTCCCCCTGCGCTCACAGCTGATCTCCGGGTGAGACACCCCCTCCCCCTGCGCTAACAGCTGATCTCCGGATGAGATACATCCTGCGCTCACAGCTGATCTTCGGGTGAGATACCTCCTTCCCCTGTGCTCACAGCTAATCTCCGGGTGAGATACCCCTTCCCCCTGCACTCACAGCTGATCTCTGGGTGAGATACCCCTTCCCCATGTGGTCACAGCTGATATCAGGGTGAGATACCCCTTCCCCCTGCACTCACAGCTGTTCTCCGGGTGAGATACCCCTTCCTACTACTCTCACAGCTGATCTCCGGGTGAGATACCCCCTCCCCTTGCGCTCACAGCTGATCTCCGGGTGAGATGCCCTCTCCCGCTGCGCTCACAGCTGATTTCCGGGTGAGATGCCCCCTCCTCCTGCGCTCTCAGCTGATCTCCAGGTGAGATACCCCCTAAGCTCACAGCTGATCTGCAGGTGAGATACCTCTTCCCCCTGCGCTCACAGCTGATCTCCGGGTGAGATACGCCCTCCCCCAGCGCTCACAGCTGATCTCCAGATGAGATTCCCCCTGCGCTCACAGCTGATCTCCGGATGAGATACCCCCTGCGCTCACAGCTGATCTCCGGATGAGATTCCCCCTGCGCTCACAGTTAATCTCCAGGTGAGATGCCCCCTCGCCCTGCGCTCACATCTGATCTCCGGGTGAGATACCCCTTCCCCCTGCACTCACAGCTGATCTCCAGGTGAGATACCCCTTCCCCCTGCGCTCACAGCTGATCTCCGGTTGAGATACTTGGTCCCCCTGTGCTCACAACGGATCTCCGGGTGAGACACCCCCTCCCTCTGTGCTCACAGCTGATCTCCGGGTGAGATACCCCCTCCCCCTTAGCTCATAGCTGATCTCCGGATGAGATACCCCCTGCGCTCACAGCTGATCTTCGGGTGAGATACCTCCTTCTGTGCTCACAGCTGGTCTCCGGGAGAGATACCCCTTCCCCCTACACTAACAGCTGATCTCTGAGTGAGATACCCCTTCCCCCTGCGCTCACAGCTGATCTCCGGGTGAGATGCCCCCTCCCCCTGCACTCACAGCTGATCTCCGTATGAGATACCCCCTGCGCTCACAGCTGATCTTCGGGTGAGATACCTCCTTCCCTTGTGCTCACAGCTGATCTCCGGGTGAGATACCCCTTCCCCCTGCGCTCACAGCTGATCTCCGGGTGAGATACCTCTTCCCCCTACGCTCACAGCTGATCTCCGGTTGAGATACCTCTTCCCCCTGTGCTCACAGTGGATCTCCGGGTGACATACCCCCTCCCTCTGCGCTCACAGCTGATCTCCGGGTGAGATGCCCCCCCCAGCGCTCACAGCTGATCTCCGGATGAGATACCCCCTGCGCTCACAGCTGATCTCCGGATGAGATTCCCCCTGCGCTCACAGTTAATCTCCAAGTGAGATGCCCCCTCCCCCTGCGCTCACAGCTGATCTCGGGGTGAGATACCCCTTCCCCCTGCACTCACAGCTGATCTCCGGGTGAGATACCCCTTCCCCCTGCGCTCACAGCTGATCGCCGGATGAGATTCCCCCTGCACTCAAAGTTCATCTCCAGATGAGATGCCTCCTCCCCCTGCGCTCACATCTGATCTCCGGGTGAGATACCCCTTGCCCTTGCACTCACAGCTGATCTCCAGGTGAGATACCCCTTCTCCCTGCGCTCACGGCTGATCTCCGGTTGAGATACTTGCTCCCCCTGTGCTCACAACGGATCTCCGGGTGAGACACCCCCTCCCTCTGTGCTCACAGCTGATCTCCGGGTGAGATACCCCCTCCCCCTTAGCTCACAGCTGATCTCCGGATGAGATACCCCCTGCGCTCACAGCTGATCTTCGGGTGAGATACCTCCTTCTCCTGTGCTCACAGCTGATCTCCGGGAGAGATACCCCTTCCCCCTGCGCTCACAGCTGATCTCTGGGTGAGATACCCCTTCCCCCTGCGCTCACAGCTGATCTCCGGGTGAGATGCCCTCTCCCCCTGCGCTCACAGCGGATCTCCGGGTGAGATGCCCTCTCCCCCTGCGCTCACAGCCGATCTCCGGGAGAGATACCCCTCCCCCTTCGCTCTCAGCTGATCTTCAGGTGAGATACCCCCTAAGCTCACAGCTGATCTCCAGGTGAGATACCTCCTCCCCCTGCGCTCACAGCTGATCTCCGGGTGAGATGCCCTCTCCCCCTGCGCTCTCAGCTGATCTCCGGGTGAGATACCACCTATGCTCACAGCTGAACTTCGGGTGAGATACCTCCTCCCTCTGTCCTCACAGCTGATCTCCGGGTGAGATACCACTTCCCCCTGCACTCACAGCTGATCTCCAGGTGAGATACCCCTTCCCCCTGCGCTCACAGCTGATCTCCGGGTGAGATACCTCTTTCCCCTGCGCTCACAGCTGATCTCCGGATGAGATACATGCTCCACCTGTGCTCACAGCAGATCTCCGGGTGAGACACCCCCTCCCCCTGCGCTAACAGCTGATCTCCGGATGAGATACATCCTGCGCTCACAGCTGATCTTCGGGTGAGATACCTCCTTCCCCTGTGCTCACAGCTGATCTCCGGGTGAGATACCCCTTCCCCCTGCACTCACAGCTGATCTCTGGGTGAGATACCCCTTCCCCATGTGCTCACAGCTGATATCCGGGTGAGATACCCCTTCCCTCTGCACTCACAGCTGTTCTCCGGGTGAGATACCCCTTCCTCCTGCTCTCACAGCTGATCTCTGGGTGAGATACCCCCTCCCCTTGCGCTCACAGCTGATCTCCGGGTGAGATGCCCTCTCCCCCTGCGCTCACAGCTGATTTCCGGGTGAGATTACCCCTCCTCCTGCGCTCTCAGTTGATCTCCAGGTGAGATACCCCCTAAACTCACAGCTGATCTCCAGGTGAGATACCTCTTCCCCCTGCGCTCACAGCTGATCTCCGGGTGAGATACCACCTCCCCCAGCGATCACAGCTGATCTCCAGATGAGATTCCCCCTGCGCTCACAGCTGATCTCCGGATGAGATACCCCCTGCGCTCACAGCTGATCTCCGGATGAGATTCCCCCTGCGCTCACAGTTAATCTCCAGGTGAGATGCCCCCTCCCCCTGCACTCACAGCTGATCTCCGGGTGAGATACCCCTTCCCCCTGCGCTCACAGCTGATCGCCGGATGAGCTTCCCCCTGCACTCAAAGTTCATCTCTAGGTGAGATGCCCCCTCCCCCTGCGCTCACATCTGATCTCCGGGTGAGATACCCCTTCCCCCTGCACTCACAGCTGATCTCCAGGTGAGATACCCCTTCCCCCTGCGCTCACAGCTGATCTCCGGTTGAGATACTTGCTCCCCCTGTGCTCACAACGGATCTCCGGGTGAGACACCCCCTCCCTCTGTGCTCACAGCTGATCTCCGGGTGAGATACCCCCTCCCCCTTAGCTCACAGCTGATCTCCGGATGAGATACCCCCTGCGCTCCCAGCTGATGTTCGGGTGAGATACCTCCTTCTCCTGTGCTCACAGTTGATCTCCGGGAGAGATACCCCTTCCCCCTACACTAACAGCTGATCTCTGGGTGAGATACCCCTTCCCCCTGCGCTCACAGCTGATCTCCGGGTGAGATGCCCGCTCCCCCTGTGCTCACAGCGGATCTCCGGGTGAGATGCCCTCTCCCCCTGCGCTCACATCTGATCTCCAGGTGAGATACCCCTTCCCCCTGGGCTCACAGCTGATCTCCGGGTGAGATATCCCCTGCGCTCACAACTGATCTCCTGGTGAGATACCCCCTGCGCTCACAGCTGATCTCCTGGTGAGATACTCCCTGCGCTCACAGCTGATCTCCAGGTGAGATACTCCCTGCGCTCACAGCTGATCTCCGGGTAAGATACCCCCTGCGCTTAAAGCTGATCTCCGGGTGAGATACCCCCTCCCCCTGCACTCACAGCTGATCTCCGGGTGATATACTCCTCCCCACTGCTGTCATAGCTGATTTACGGGTGAGATACCCCTTCCCCCTGCGCTCACAGCTGATCTCCGGGTGAGATACCCCCTGCGCTCACAGCTGATCTCTGGGTGAGATACCCCTTCGCCCTGCACTCACAGCTTATCTCCAGGTGAGATGCCCTCTCCCCCTGCGCTCACAGTTGATCTCCGGGTGAGATGCCCTCTTCCCCTGCGCTCACAGCTGATCTCCGGGTGAGATACCCCTCCCCCTGCACTCTCAGCTGATCTCCAGGTGAGATACCCCCTAAGCTCACAGCTGATCTCCGGGTGAGATGCCCTCTCCCCCTGTGCTCACAGCGGATCTCCGGGTGAGATGCCCTCTCCCCCTGCGCTCACATCTGATCTCCAGGTGAGATACCCCTTCCCCCTGGGCTCACAGCTGATCTCCGGGTGAGATATCCCCTGCACTCACAACTGATCTCCTGGTGAGATACCCCCTGCGCTCACAGCTGATCTCCTGGTGAGATACTCCCTGCGCTCACAGCTGATCTCCAGGTGAGATACCCCCTGCGCTCACAGCTGATCTCCGGGTAAGATACCCCCTGCGCTTAAAGCTGATCTCCGGGTGAGATACCCCCTCCCCCTGCACTCACAGCTGATCTCCGGGTGATATACTCCTCCCCACTGCTCTCATAGCTGATTTACGGGTGAGATACCCCTTCCCCCTGCGCTCACAGCTGATCTCCGGGTGAGATACCTCTTCCCCCTGCGCTCACAGCTGATCTCCGGGTGAGATACCCCTTCCCCCTGCACTCACAGCTGATTTCCGGGTAAGATGCCCTCTCCCAATGCACTCACAGCTGATCTCCGGGTGAGATGCCCTCTCCCCCTGTGCTCACAGCTGATCTCCGGGTGAGGTACCCCTCTCCCTGCACTGTCAGCTGATCTCCAGGTGAGATACCCCCTAACCTCACAGCTGATCTTCGGGTGAGATACCTCCTCCCCCTGTCCTCACAGCTGAAACCCGGGTGATATACCCCTTCCCCCACGCTCATAACTGATCTCCGGGTGAGATACCCCTTCCCCCTGCGCTCACAGCTGATCTCCAGGTGAGAAACCTCTTACCCCTGCGCTCACAGCTGATCTCCGGGTGAGATACCCCCTCCCCCAGCGCTCACAGCTGATCTCCAGATGAGATTCCCCCTGCGCTCACAGCTGATCTCCGGGTGAGATACCCCCTGCGCTCACAGCTGATCTCTGGGTGAGATACCCCTTCGCCCTGCACTCACAGCTGATCTCCAGGTGAGATGCCCTCTCCCCCTGCGCTCACAGTTGATCTCCGGGTGAGATGCCCTCTTCCCCTGCGCTCACAGCTGATCTCCGGGTGAGATACCCCTCCCCCTGCACTCTCAGCTGATCTCCAGGTGAGATACCCCCTAAGCTCACAGCTGATCTCCGGGTGAGATGCCCTCTCCCCCTGTGCTCACAGCGGATCTCCGGGTGAGATGCCCTCTCCCCCTGCGCTCACATCTGATCTCCAGGTGAGATACCCCTTCCCCCTGGGCTCACAGCTGATCTCCGGGTGAGATATCCCCTGCGCTCACAACTGATCTCCTGGTGAGATACCCCCTGCGCTCACAGCTGATCTCCTGGTGAGATACTCCCTGCGCTCACAGCTGATCTCCAGGTGAGATACCCCCTGCGCTCACAGCTGATCTCCGGGTAAGATACCCCCTGCGCTTAAAGCTGATCTCCGGGTGAGATACCCCCTCCCCCTGCACTCACAGCTGATCTCCGGGTGATATACTCCTCCCCACTGCTGTCATAGCTGATTTACGGGTGAGATACCCCTTCCCCCTGCGCTCACAGCTGATCTCCGGGTGAGATACCTCTTCCCCCTGCGCTCACAGCTGATCTCCGGGTGAGATACCCCTTCCCCCCTGCACTCACAGCTGATTTCCGGGTAAGATGCCCTCTCCCAATGCACTCACAGCTGATCTCCGGGTGAGATGCCCTCTCCCCCTGTGCTCACAGCTGATCTCCGGGTGAGGTACCCCTCTCCCTGCACTGTCAGCTGATCTCCAGGTGAGATACCCCCTAACCTCACAGCTGATCTTCGGGTGAGATACCTCCTCCCCCTGTCCTCACAGCTGAAACCCGGGTGATATACCCCTTCCCCCGCGCTCATAGCTGATCTCCGGGTGAGATACCCCTTCCCCCTGCGCTCACAGCTGATCTCCAGGTGAGAAACCTCTTACCCCTGCGCTCACAGCTGATCTCCGGGTGAGATACCCCCTCCCCCAGCGCTCACAGCTGATCTCCAGATGAGATTCCCCCTGCGCTCACAGCTGATCTCCGGGTGAGATACCCCCTGCGCTCACAGCTGATCTCTGGGTGAGATACCCCTTCGCCCTGCACTCACAGCTGATCTCCAGGTGAGATGCCCTCTCCCCCTGCGCTCACAGTTGATCTCCGGGTGAGATGCCCTCTTCCCCTGCGCTCACAGCTGATCTCCGGGTGAGATACCCCTCCCCCTGCACTCTCAGCTGATCTCCAGGTGAGATACCCCCTAAGCTCACAGCTGATCTTCGGGTGAGATACCTACTCCTCCTGTCCTGACAGCTGATCTCCGGGTGATATACCCCTTCCCCCTGCACTCACAGCTGATCTCTGGGGGAGATACCCCTTCCTCCTGCCCTCACAGCTGATCTCCTGGGGAGACACCACCTCCCCCTGTGCTCACAGCTGATCTCCGGGTGAGATACCCCTTCCCCCTGCGCTCACAGCTGATCTCTGGGTGACATACCTCTTCCCCCTGCGCTCACAGCTGATCTCCTGGTGAGATACCCCCTACGCTCACAGCTGATCTCCGGGTGAGATACCCCCTGCGCTCACAGCTGATCTCCGGGTGAGATACCCCCTGCGCTCACAGCTGATCTTCAGGTGAGATACCCCTGCGCTCACAGCTGATCTCCGGGTGAGATACCCCCTGCGCTCACAGCTGATCTCCAGGTGAGATACACCCTGTGCTCACAGCTGATCTCCGGGTGAGATACCCCCTGCGCTTAAAGCTGATCTCCGGGTGAGATACCCCCACCTCTGCACTCACAGCTGATCTCCGGGTGAGATACCCCCTCCCCCTGCACTCACAGCTGATCTCCGGGTGATACACCCATCCCCACTGCGCTCATAGCTGATCTCCCGGTGAGATACCTCTTCCCCCTGCGCTCACAGCTGGTCTCCGGGTAAGATACCCCTTCCCCCTGCACTCACAGCTGATCTCTGGGTGACATACCTCTTCCCCCTGTGCTCACAGCTGATCTCCTGGTGAGATACCCCCTGCGCTCACAGCTGATCTTCGGGTGAGATACCCCCTGCGCTCACAGCTGATCTCCGGGTGAGATACCCCCTGCGCTCACAGCTGATCTCCGGGTGAGATACCCCCTGCGCTTAAAGCTGATCTCCGGGTGAGATACCCCCTCCCCTGCACTGACAGCTGATCTCCGGGTGAGATACCCCCTCCCCCTGCACTCACAGCTGATCTCCGGGTGAGATACCCATCCCCCTGCACTCACAGCTGATCTCCGGGTGAGATAACCCCTAAGCTCACAGCTGATCTTCGGGTGAGATACCTCCTCACGCTGTCCTCACAGCTGATCTCTGGGAGATATACCCCTTCCCCCTGCACTCACAGCTGATCTCCGGGGGAGATACCCCTTCCCCCTGCCCTCACAGCTGACCTTCGGGGGAGATACCACTTCCCCCTGTGCTCACAGCTGATCTCCGGGTGAGATACCCCTTCCCCCTGCGCTGACAGCTGTTCTCTGGGTGACATACCCCTTCCCTCTGCACTCACAGCTGAACTCCAGGTGAGATACCTCTTCACCCTGGGCTCACAGCTGATCTCCAGGTGAGATACCCCTTCCCCCTGGACTCACAGCTGATCTCCGGGTGAGATACCCCCTGCGCTCACAACTGATCTCCTCGTGAGATACCCACTGCGCTTACAGCTGATCTCCGGGTGAGATACCCCCTACCCTCACAGCTGATCTTCGGGTGAGATACCTCCTCCCCCTGTCCTCACAGCTGATCTGCGGGTGAGATACCCCCTGCGCTTAAAGCTGATCTCCAGGTGAGATACCCCCTCCCCTGCACTCACAGCTGATCTCCGGGTGAGATACCCCCTCCCCCTGCACTCACAGCTGATCGTCGGGTGAGATGCCCCCTCCCCCTGCACTCACAGCTGATCTCCGGGTGATATACGCCTTCCTCTGCGCTCATAGCTGATCTCCGGGTGAGATACCCCTTCCCCCTGCGCTCACAGCTGATCTCCAGGTGAGATACCCCCTGCGCTTAAAGCTGATTTCCGGGTGAGATACCCCCTCCCCTGCACTCACAGCTGATCTCCGGGTGAGATACCCCCTCCCCCTGCACTCACAGCTGATCTTCGGGTGAGATGCCCCCTCCCCCTGCACTCACAGCTGATCTCCGGGTGATATACGCCTTCCCCTGCGCTCATAGCTGATCTCCGGGTGAGATACCCCTTCCCGCTGCGCTCACAGCTGATCTCCAGGTGAGATATCCCTTCCCCCTGAGGCCACAGCTGATCTCCGGGTGAGATACCCCTTCCCCCTGCACTCACAGCTGATCTCCGGGTGAGATACCTCCTCCCCCTGCGCTCACAGCTGATCTCCGGGTAAGATACCCCCTCCCCCTGCGCTCACCGCTGATCTCCGGGTGAGATGCCCTCTCCCCCTGCGCTCACCGCTGATATCCGGGTAAGATACCCGTTCCCCCCGCGCTCACAGCTGATCTCCGGGTGAGATACCTCTTCCTCCTGCGCTCACAGCTGATCTACGTGTGAGATACCCCTTCCCCTTGCACTCACAGCTGATCTTGGGGTGAGATGCCCTCTCCCCCTGCGCTCACAGCTGATCTCCATGTGAGATACCCCTCCCCCTGCGCTCTCAGCTGATCTCCGGATGAGATACTCCTTCCCCCTGTGCTCACAGCTGATATCCGGGTAAGATACCCGTTCCTCCTGCACTCACAGCTGATCTCCGGGTGAGATACCTCTTCCTCCTGAGCTCACAGCTGATCTCCGGGTGAGATACCCCTTCCCCTTGCACTCACAGCTGATCTCCAGGTGAGATACCCCTCCCCCCTACACTCACAGCTGATCACCAGGTGAGATACCTCTTCCCCCTGCGCTCACAGCTGATCTCCGGGTGAGATACCCCCTCCCCCTGCGCTCACAGCTGATCTCCGGGTGAGATGCCCCTCCCCACTGCGCTCATAGCTGATCTCCGGGTGAGATACCCCTTCCCCCTGCGCTCACAGCTGATCTCCGGGTGAGATACCTCTTCCCCCTGCGCTCACAGCTGATCTCCGGGTGAGATACGCCTTCCCCCTGCACTCACAGCTGATCTCCGGGTGAGATGCCCTCTCCCCCTGCACTCACAGCTGATCTCTGGGTGAGATGCCCTCTCCCCCTGCACTCACAGCTGATCTCCGGGTGAGATACCCCTCGCCCTGCAATCTCAGCTGATCTCCAGGTGAGATACCCCCTAATCTCACAGCTGATCTTCGGGTGAGATACCTCCTCCCCCTGTCCTCAAAGCTGAAACCCGGGTGATATACCCCTTCCCCTGCGCTCATAGCTGATCTCCGGGTGAGATACCCCTTCCCCATGCGCTCACAGCTGATCTCTGGGTGAGATACCTCTTCCCGCTGCGCTCACAGCTGATCTCCGGGTGAGATACCCCTTCCCCCTGCACTCACAGCTGATCACCAGGTGAGATACCTCTTCCCCCTGCTCTCACAGCTGATCTCCGGGTGAGATACCCCCTCCCCCTGCGCTCACAGCTGATCTCCGGGTGAGATGCCCCTCCCCACTGCGCTCATAGCTGATCTCCGGGTGAGATACCCCTTCCCCCTGCGCTCACAGCTGATCTCCGGGTGAGATACCTCTTCCCCCTGCGCTCACAGCTGATCTCCGGGTGAGATACGCCTTCCCCCTGCACTCACAGCTGATCTCCGGGTGAGATGCCCTCTCCCCCTGCACTCACAGCTGATCTCCGGGTGAGATGCCCTCTCCCCCTGCACTCACAGCTGATCTCCGGATGAGATACCCCTCCCCCTGCAATCTCAGCTGATCTCCAGGTGAGATACCCCCTAACCTCACAGCTGATCTTCGGGTGAGATACCTCCTCCCCCTGTCCTCACAGCTGAAATCCGGATGATATACACCTTCCCCTGCGCTCATAGCTGATCTCCGGGTGAGATGCCCTCTCCTCCTGCGCTCACAGCTGATTTCTGGGTGAGATACCCCTCCCCCTGCGCTCTCAGCTGATCTTCGGGTGAGATACCCGCTAAGCGCACAGTTGATCTCCAGGTGAGATACCTCTTCCCCCTGCGCTCACAGCTGATTTCCGGGTGAGATGCCCTCTCCTCCTGCGCTCACAGCTGATCTCCGTGTGAGATACCGCTCCCCCTGCGCTCTCAGCTGATCTCCGGATGAGATACCCCTTCCCCCTGTGCTCATAGCTGATATCCGGGTAAGATACCCGTTCCCCCCGCGCTCACAGCTGATCTCCGGGTGAGATACCTCTTCCTCCTGCGCTCATAGCTGATCTCCGTGTGAGATACCCCTTCCCCTTGCACTCACAGCTGATCTCGGGGTAAGATCCCCTCTCCCCCTGCGCTCACAGCTGATCTCCGTGTGAGAGACCCCTCTCCCTGCGCTCTCAGCTGATCTCCGGGTGAGATACCTCTTCCCCCTGCGCTCACAGCTGATCTCCGGGTAAGATACCCCCTCCCCCTGCGCTCACCGCTGATCTCCGGGTGAGATGCCCTCTCCCCCTGCGCTCACCGCTGATATCCGGGTAAGATACCTGTTCCCCCCACACTCACAGCTGATCTCCGGGTGAGATACCTCTTCCACCTGCACTCACAGCTGATCTCCGTGTGAGATATCCCTTCCCCTTACACTCACAGCTGATCTCGGGGTGAGATGCCCTCTCCCCCTGCGCTCACAGCTGATGTCCGTGTGAGATACCCCTCCCCCTGCGCTCTCAGCTGACATCCGGATGAGATACCCCTTCCCCCTGTGCTCACAGCTGATATCCGGGTAAGATACCCGTCCCCCCTGCACTCACAGCTGATCTCCGGGTGAGATACCTCTTCCTCCTGAGCTCACAGCTGATCTCCGGGTGAGATACCCCTTCCCCTTGCACTCACAGCTGATCTCCAGGTGAGATACCCCTCCCCCCTACACTCACAGCTGATCACCAGGTGAGATACCTCTTCCCCCTGCGCTCACAGCTGATCTCCGGGTGAGATACCCCCTCCCCCTGCGCTCACAACTGATCTCCGGGTGAGATGCCCCTCCCCACTGCGCTCATAGCTGATCTCCGGGTGAGATACCCCTTCCCCCTGCGCTCACAGCTGATCTCCGGGTGAGATACCTCTTCCCCCTGCGCTCACAGCTGATCTCCGGGTGAGATAAGCCTTCCCCATGCACTCACAGCTGATCTCCGGGTGAGATGCCCTCTCCCCCTGCACTCATAGCTGATCTCCGGGTGAGATGCCCTCTCCCCCTGCACTCACAGCTGATCTCCGGGTGAGATGCCCTCTCCCCCTGCACTCACAGCTGATCTCCGGGTGAGATACCCCTCCCCCTGCACTCTCAGCTGATCTCCAGTTGAGATACCCCCTAACCTCACAGCTGATCTTCGGGTGAGATACCTCCTCCCCCTGTCCTCACAGCTGAAATCCGGGTGATATACCCCTTCACCTGCGCTCATAGCTGATCTCCGGGTGAGATACCCCTTCCCCATGCGCTCACAGCTGATCTCTGGGTGAGATACCTCTTCCCGCTGCGCTCACAGCTGATCTCCGGGTGAGATACCCCTTCCCCCTGCACTCACAGCTGATCTCCGGGTGAGATGCCCTCTCCTCCTGCGCTCACAGCTGATTTCTGGGTGAGATACCCCTCCCCCTGCGCTCTCAGCTGATCTCCGGGTGAGATACCCCCTAAGCGCACAGTTGATCTCCAGGTGAGATACCTCTTCCCCCTGCGCTCACAGCTGATCTGCGGGTGAGATGCCCTCTCCTCCTGCGCTCACAGCTGATCTCCGTGTGAGATACCGCTCCCCCTGCGCTCTCAGCTGATCTCCGGATGAGATACCCCTTCCCCCTGTGCTCATAGCTGATATCCGGGTAAGATACCCGTTCCCCCCGCGCTCACAGCTGATCTCCGGGTGAGATACCTCTTCCTCCTGCGCTCATAGCTAATCTCCGTGTGAGATACCCCTTCCCCTTGCACTCACAGCTGATCTCGGGGTAAGATGCCCTCTCCCCCTGCGCTCACAGCTGATCTCCGTGTGTGATACCCCTCCCCCTGCGCTCTCAGCTGATCTCCGGATGAGATACCCCTTCCCCCTGTGCTCACAGCTGAAATCCGGGTAAGATACCCATTCCCCCTGCACTCACAGCTGATCTCCGGATGAGATACCTCTTCCTCCTGAACTCACAGCTGATCTCCAGGTGAGATACCCCTCCCCCCTGCACTCACAGCTGATCACCATGTGAGATACCTCTTCACCCTGAGCTCACAGCTGATCTCCGGGTGAGATACCACCTCCCCCTGCGCTCACAGCTGATCTCCGGGTGAGATGCCCCTCCCCACTCCGCTCATAGCTGATCTCCGGGTGAGATACCCCTTCCCCCTGCTCTCACAGCTGATCTCCGGGTGAGATACCTCTTCCCCCTGCGCTCACAGCTGTTCTCCGGGTGAGATACGCCTTCCCCCTGCACTCACAGCTGATCTTCGGGTGAGATGCCCTCTCCCCCTGCAATCACAGCTGATCTCCAGGTGAGATACCCCTCCCCCTGCACTCTCAGCTGATCTCCAGGTGAGATACCCGCTAACCTCACAGCTGATCTTCGGGTGAGATACCTCCTCCCCCTGTCCTCACAGCTGAAACCCGGGTGATATACCCCTTCCCCTGCGCTCATAGCTGATCTCCGGGTGAGATACCCCTTCCCCATGCGCTCACAGCTGATCTCTGGGTGAGATACCTCTGCCCCCTGCGCTCACAGCTGATCTCCGGGTGAGATACCCCTTCTCCCTGCTCTCACAGCTGATCTCCGGGTGAGATGCCCTCTCCTCCTGCGCTCACAGCTGATTTCTGGGTGAGATACCCCTCCCCCTGCGCTCTCAGCTGATCTCCAGGTGAGATACCCCCTAAGCTCACAGCTGATCTCCAGGTGAGATACCTCTTCCCCCTGCGCTCACAGCTGATCTCCGGGTGAGATGCCCCCTCCCCTGCACTCACAGCTGATCTCCGGATGAGATACCCCCTCCCCCTGCACTCACAGCTGATCTTCGGGTGAGATCCCCCATCCCCCTGCGCTCACAGCTGATCGCCGGGTGATATACCCCTTCCTCTGCGCTCATAGCTGATCTCCGGGTGAGATACCCCTTCCCTCTGCTCTCACAGCTGATCTCCGGGTGAGATACCTCTTCCCTTGCTCTCACAGCTGATCTGCGGGTGAGATACCGCTTCCCTCTGCACTCACAGCTGATCTTCGGGTGAGATGCCCTCTCCTCCTGCGCTCACAGCTGATTTCTGGGTGAGATACCCCTCCCCCTGCGCTCTCAGCTGATCTCCGGGTGAGATACTCCCTAAACGCACAGTTGATCTCCAGGTGAGATACATCTTCCCCCTGCGCTCACAGCTGATCTCCGGGTGAGATACCCCCTCCCCCAGCGCTCACAGCTGATCTCCAGATGAAATTCCACCTGCGCTGACAGCTGTTCTCCGGGTGAGATACCCCCTAAGCTCACAGCTGATCTCCAGTTGCGATGCCCCTTCCCCCTGCGCTCACAGCTGATCTCCGGGTGAGATATCCCTACCCCCTAAACTCACAGCTGATCTCCAGTTGCGATGCCCCATCCCCCTGCGCTCACATCTGATCTCCGGGTGAGATATCCCTTCCCCCTGAGGCCACAGCTGATCTCCGGGTGAGATACCCCTTCCCCCTGCACTCACAGCTGATCTCCGGGTGAGATACCTCTTCCCCCTGCGCTCACAGCTGATCTGCGGGTAAGATAACCCCTCCCCCTGCGCTCACCGCTGATCTCCGGGTGAGATGCCCTCTCCCCCTGCGCTCACCGCTGATATCCGGGTAAGACACCCGTTCCCCCCGCACTCACAGCTGATCTCCGGGTGAGATACCTCTTCCTCCTGCGCTCACAGCTGATCTCCGTGTGAGATACCCCTTCCCCTTGCACTCACAGCTGATCTCGGGGTGAGATGCCCTCTCCCCCTGCGCTCACAGCTGATCTCCGTGTGAGATACCCCTCCCCCTGCGCTCTCAGCTGATCTCCGGATGAGATACCCCTTCCCCCTGTGCTCACAGCTGATATCCGGGTAAGACACCCTTTCCCCCTGCACTCACAGCTGATCTCCGGGTGAGATACCTCTTCCTCCTGAGCTCACAGCTGATCTCCGGGTGAGATACCCCTTCCCCTTGCACTCACAGCTGATCTCCAGGTGAGATACCCCTCCCCCCTACACTCACAGCTGATCAGCAGGTGAGATACCTCTTCCCCCTGCGCTCACAGCTGATCTCCGGGTGAGATGCCCCTCCCCACTGCGCTCATAGCTGATCTCCGGGTGAGATACCCCTTCCCCCTGCGCTCACAGCTGATCTCCGGGTGAGATACCTCTTCCCCCTGCGCTCACAGCTGATCTCCGGGTGAGATACGCCTTCCCCCTGCACTCACAGCTGATCTCCGGGTGAGATGCCCTCTCCCCCTGCACTCACAGCTGATCTCCGAGTGAGATGCCCTCTCCCCCTGCACTCACAGCTGATCTCCGGGTGAGATACCCCTCCCCCTGCACTCTCAGCTGATCTCCAAGTGAGATACCCCCTAACCTCACAGCTGATCTTCGGGTGAGATACCTCCTCCCCCTGTCCTCACAGCTGAAACCCGGGTGATATACCCCTTCCCCTGCGCTCATAGCTGATCTCCGGGTGAGATACCCCTTCCCCATGCGCTCACAGCTGATCTCTGGGTGAGATACCTCTTCCCGCTGCGCTCACAGCTGATCTCCGGGTGAGATACCCCTTCCCCCTGCACTCACAGCTGATCTCCGGGTGAGATGCCCTCTCCTCCTGCGCTCACAGCTGATTTCTGGGTGAGATACCCCTCCCCCTGCGCTCTCAGCTGATCTCCGGGTGAGATACCCCCTAAGCGCACAGTTGATCTCCAGGAGAGATACCTCTTCCCCCTGCGCTCACAGCTGATCTCCGGGTGAGATACCCCCTCCCCCAGTGCTCACAGCTGATCTCCAGATGAAATTCCACCTGCGCTCACAGCTGTTCTCCGGGTGAGATACCCCCTAAGCTCACTGCTGATCTCCAGTTGCGATGCCCCTTCCCCCTGCGCTCACAGCTGATCTCCGTGTGAGATAGCCCTTCCCCCTGAGGCCACAGCTGATCTCCGGGTGAGATACCCCTTCCCCCTGCACTCACAGCTGATCTCCAGGTGAGATACCCTTTCCCCCTGGCCTCACAGCTGATCTCCAGGTGAGATACCCCTCCCCCTGCACTCACAGCTGATCTCCAGGTGAGATACCCCCGACGCTCACAGCTGATCTTCGGGTGAGATACCCCTTCCCCCTTCACTCACAGCTGATCTCCGGGTGAGATATCCCTACTCCCTAAGCTCACAGCTGATCTCCAGTTGCGATGCCCCTTCCCCCTGCGCTCACAGCTGATCTCCGGGTGAGATATCCCTTCACCCTGAGGCCACAGCTGATCTCCGGGTGAGATACCCCTTCCCCCTGCACTCACAGCTGATCTCCGGGTGAGATACCTCTTCCCCCTGCGCTCACAGCTGATCTCCGGGTAAGATACCCCCTCCCCCTGCGCTCACCGCTGATCTCCGGGTGAGATGCCCTCTCCCCCTGCGCTCACCGCTGATATCCGGGTAAGATACCCGTTCCCCCCGCACTCACAGCTGATCTCCGGGTGAGATACCTCTTCCTCCTGCGCTCACAGCTGATCTCCGTGTGAGATACCCCTTCCCCTTGCACTCACAGCTGATCTCGGGGTGAGATGCCCTCTCCCCCTGCGCTCACAGCTGATCTCCGTGTGAGATACCCCTCCCCCTGCGCTCTCAGCTGATCTCCGGATGAGATACCCCTTCCCCCTGTGCTCGCAGCTGATATCCGGGTAAGATACCCTTTCCCCCTGCACTCACAGCTGATCTCCGGGTGAGATACCTCTTCCTCCTGAGCTCACAGCTGATCTCCGGGTGAGATACCCCTTCCCCTTGCACTCACAGCTGATCTCCAGGTGAGATACCCCTCCCCCCTACACTCACAGCTGATCACCAGGTGAGATACCTCTTCCCCCTGTGCTCACAGCTGATCTCCGGGTGAGATGCCCCTCCCCACTGCGCTCATAGCTGATCTCCGGGTGAGATACCCCTTCCCCCTGCGCTCACAGCTGATCTCCGGGTGAGATACCTCTTCCCCCTGCGCTCACAGCTGATCTCCGGGTGAGATACGCCTTCCCCCTGCAATCACAGCTGATCTCCGGGTGAGATGCCCTCTCCCCCTGCACTCACAGCTGATCTCCGGGTGAGATACCCCTCCCCCTGCACTCTCAGCTGATCTCCAGGTGAGATACCCCCTAACCTCACAGCTGATCTTCGGGTGAGATACCTCCTCCCCCTGTCCTCACAGCTGAAACCCGGGTGATATACCCCTTCCCCTGCTCTCATAGCTGATCTCCGGGTGAAATACCCCTTCCCCATGCGCTCACAGCTGATCTCTGGGTGAGATACCTCTTCCCGCTGCGCTCACAGCTGATCTCCGGGTGAGATACCCCTTCCCCCTGGACTCACAGCTGATCTCCGGGTGAGATGCCCTCTCCTCCTGCGCTCACAGCTGATTTCTGGGTGAGATACCCCTCCCCCTGCGCTCTCAGCTGATCTCTGGGTGAGATACCCCCTAAGCGCACAGTTGATCTCCCGGAGAGATACCTCTTCCCCCTGCGCTCACAGCTGATCTCCGGGTGAGATACCCCCTCCCCCAGTGCTCACAGCTGATCTCCAGATGAAATTCCACCTGCCCTCACAGCTGTTCTCCGGGTGAGATACCCCCTAAGCTCACTGCTGATCTCCAGTTGCGATGCCCCTTCCCCCTGCGCTCACAGCTGATATCCGTGTGAGATATCCCTTCCCCCTGAGGCCACAGCTGATCTCCGGGTGAGATACCCCTTCCCCCTGCACTCACAGCTGATCTCCAGGTGAGATACCCTTTCCCCCTGGGCTCACAGCTGATCTCCAGGTGAGATACCCCTCCCCCTGCACTCACAGCTGATCTCCAGGTGAGATACCCCCGACGCTCACAGCTGATCTTCGGGTGAGATACCCCTTCCCCCTGCACTCACAGCTGATCTCCGGGGGAGATACCCCTTCCCCCTGCCTTCACAGCTGATCTCCGTGGGAGATATCACTTCCCCCTCCACCCACAGCTGATCTTCGGGTGAGATACCCCTTCCCCCTGCGCTCACAGCTATTCTCCGGGTGACATACCCCTTCCCCCTGCACTCGCAGCTGAACTCCAGGTGAGATACCTCTTCCCCCTGCGCTCACAGCTGATCTCCAGGTGAGATACCCATTCCCCCTGGGCTCACAGCTGATCTCCAGGTGAGATACCCCCTCCCCCTGAGGTCACAGCTGATTTCTGGGTGAGATACCCCTCCCCCTGCGCTCACAGCTGATCTCCGGGTGAGAAACCCCCTAAGCTCACAGCTGATCTCCAGGTAAGATGCCCCTTCGCCCTGCGCTCACAGCTGATCTCCGGGTGAGATACCCCTTCCCCCTGAGGTCACAGCTGATCTCTGGGTGAGATACCCCTTCCCACTGTTCTCACAGCTGATATCCGAGTGAGATACCCCTTCCCCCTGCACTCATAGCTGTTCTCCGGGTGAGATGCCCCTCCCCCTGCGCTCTCAGCTGAACTCCAGGTGAGATACCCCCTAAGCTCACAGCTGATCTCCAGGTGAGATACCTCTTCCCCCTGCACTCACAGCTGATCTCCGGTTGAGATATCCCCTCCCCCAGCGCTCACAGCTGATCTCCAGATGAGATTCCCCCTGCGCTCACAGCTGATCTTCGGGTAACATACCCCCTAAGCTCACAGCTGATCTCCAGGTGAGATGCCCCTTCCCCCTGTGCTCACAGCTTATCTCCGTGTGAGATACCCCTTCCCCCTGAGGTCACAGCTGATCTCCGTGTTAGATACCCCTTCCCCCTGCACTCACAGCTGATCTCCAGGTGAGATACCTCTGCCCCCTGCGCTCACAGCTGATCTCCAGGTGAGATACCCCCTCCCCCTGCGCTCAGAGCTGATCTCCTTGTGAGATACCCCCTACGCTCACAGCTGTTCTTCGGGTGAGATACCTCCTCCCCATGTCCTCACAGCTGATCTCAGGGTGATATACCCCTTCCCCCTGCGCTCACAGCTGATCTCTGGGGGAGATACCACTTCCCCCTCCGCTCACAGCTGATCTCCGGGTGATATACCCCTTCCCCCTGCCTTCACAGCTGATCTCCGGGGGAGATACCACTTCCCCCTCCGCTCACAGCTGATCTCCGGGTGAGATACCCCTTCCCCCGCGCTCACAGCTGATCTCCGGGTGACATACCCCTTCCCCCTGCACTCACAGCTGATCTCCAGGTGAGATACCTCTTCCCCCTGCGCTCACAGCTGATCTCCAGGTGAGATACCCCTTCCCCCTGGGCTCACAGCTGATCTCCGGGTGAGATATCCCCTGCTCTCACAGCTGATCTCCTGGTGAGACACCCCCTGCGCTCACAGCTGATCTCCGGATGAGATACCCCCTGCGCTCACAGCTGATCTCCGGGTGAGATACCCCCTGCGCTCACAGCTGATCTCCGGGTGAGATACCCACTGCGCTCACAGCTGATCTCCGGGTGAGATATCCCCTGCTCTCACAGCTGATCTCCTGGTGAGACACCCCCTGCGCTCACAGCTGATCTCCGGATGAGATACCCCCTGCGCTCACAGCTGATCTCCGGGTGAGATACCCCCTGCGCTCACAGCTGATCTCCGGGTGAGATACCCACTGCGCTCACAGCTGATCTCCAGGTGAGATACCCCCTGCGCTTAAAGCGGATCTCCTGGTGAGATACCCCCTCCCTTGCTCTCACAGCTGATCTCCGGGTGAGATACGCCCTCCCCCTGCACTCACAGCTGATCTCGGGTGATATATTCCTTCCCCTGCGCTCATAGCTGATCTCCGGGTGAGATACCCCTTCCCTCTGAGCTCACAGCTGATCTCCGGGTGAGATACCTCTTCCCCCTGCGATCACAGCTGATCTCCGGGTGAGATACCCCTTCCCCCCTGCACTCACAGCTTATTTCTGGGTGAGATGCCCTCTCCCCCTGCACTCACACCTGATCTCCAGGTGAGGTGCCCTCTCCTCCTGCGCTCACAGCTGATTTCTTGTTGAAATACCCCTCCCCCTGCGCTCACAGCTGTTCTCTGGGTGAGATGCCCCCTCCCCCAGCGCTCACAGCTGATCTCCAGATGAGATTCCCCCTGCGCTCACAGCGGATCTCCGGGTGAGATACCCACTAAGCTCACAGCTGATCTCCAGGTGGGATGCCCCTTCCCTCTGCACTCACAGCTGAACTCCGGGTGAGATACCCCTTCCCCCTGAGGTCACAGCTGATCTCCGGGTGATATACCCCTTCCCCCTGCACTCACAGCTGATCTCCAGGTGAGATACCTCTTCCCCCTGCGCTCACAGCTGATCTCCGGGTGAGATACCTCCTCCCCCTGCGCTCACAGCTGATCTCTGGGTGAGATAACCCTCCCCCTTCACTCACAGCTAATCTCCGGGTGAGATACCCCCTACGCTCACAGCTGATCTTGTGAGATACCTCCTCCCCCTGTCCGCACAGCTGATCTCCGGGTGATATACCCCTTCCCCCTGCACTCACAGCTGATCTCTGGGGGAGATACCCCTTCACCCTGCCTTCACAGCTGATCTCCGGGTGAGATACCCCTTCCCCCTGAGCTCACAGCTGATCTCCGGGTGAGATACCTCTTCCCCCTGCGCTCACAGCTGATCTCCGGGTGAGATACCCCTTCCCCCCTGCACTCACAGCTTATTTCTGGGTGAGATGCCCTCTCCCCCTGCACTCACAGCTGATCTCTGGGGGAGATACCCCTTCCCCCTGCCTTCACAGCTGATCTCCGGGTGAGATACCCCTTCCCCCTGCGCTCACAGCTGATCTCCGGGTGACATACCCCTTCCCTCTGCACTCACAGCTGATCTCCAGGTGAGATACCTCTTCCCCCTGCGCTCACAGCTGATCTCCAGGTGAGATACCCCTTCCCCCTGGGCTCACAGCTGATCTCCGGGTGAGATATCCCCTGCGCTCACAGCTGATATCCTGGTGAGATACCCCCTGCGCTCACAGCTGATCTCCGGGTGAGATACCCCCTGCGCTCACAGCTGATCTCCAGGTGAGATACCCCCTGCGCTTTAAGCTGATCTCCGGGTGATATACCCCGTCCCCTGCTCTCACAGCTGATCTCCTGGTGAGATACCCCCCCCCTGCACTCACAGCTGATCTCCTGGTGAGATACCCCCTCCCCCTGCACTCACAGCTGATCTCTGGGTGATATATCCCTTCCCCTGCGCTCATAGCTGATCTCCGGGTGAGATACCCCTTCCCCCTGCGCTCACAGCTGATCTCCGGGTGAGATACCTCTTCCCCCTGCGCTCACAGCTGTTCTCTGGGTGAGATACCCCTTCCCCCTGCACTCACAGCTGATATCCGGGTGAGATGCCCTCTCCCCCTGCACTCACAGCTGATTTCTTGGTGAGATACCCCTCCCCCTGTGCTCTCAGCTGATCTCCTGGTGAGATACACCCTAAGCTCACAGCTGATCTCTAGGTGAGATATCTCTTCCCCTGCGCTCTTAGCTGATCTCCGGGTGAGATGCCCCCTACCCCAGCGCTCACAGCTGATCTCCAGATGAGATTCCCCCTGCGCTCACAGCTGATCTCCGGGTGAGATACCCCCTAAGCTCACAGCTGATCGCCAGGTGGGATGCCCCTTCCCTCTGCACTCACAGCTGAGCTCCGGGTGAGATACACCTTCCCCCTGAGGTCACAGCTGATCTCCGGGTGATATTCCCCTTCCCCCTGCACTCACAGCTGATCTCCAGGTGAGATACCTCTTCCCCCTGCGCTCACAGCTGATCTCCGGGTGAGATACCTCCTCCGCCTGCACTCACAGCTGATCTCTTGGTGAGATGCCCTCTCCCCCTGCGCTCACAGCTGATCTCCTTGTGAGATACCCCCTACGCTCACAGCTGATCTTGTGAGATACCTCCTCCCCCTGTCCTCACAGCTGATCTCCGGGTGATATACCCCTTCCCCCTGCACTCACAGCTGATCTCCAGGGGAGATACCACTTCCCCCTGCGCTCACAGTTGATCTCCGGGTGAGATACCCCTCCCCCTGCACTCTCAGCTGATCTCCAGGTGAGATACCCCCTAAGCTCACAGCTGATCTTCGGGTGAGATGCCTCCTCCCCCTGTCCTCACAGCTGATCTCCGGGTGATATACCCCTTCCCCCTGCGCTCACAGATGATCTCCGGGTGAGATACCTCTTCCCCCTGCGCTCACAGCTGATCTCCGGGTAAGATACCCCTTCCCCCGGCACTCACAGCTGATCTCTGGGTGAGATGCCCTCTCCCCCTGCGCTCACAGCTGATTTCTGGGTGAGATACCCCTCCCCCTGCGCTCTCAGCTGATCTCCGGGTGAGGTACCCCCTAAGCTCACAGCTGATCTCCAGGTGACATACCTCTTCCCCCTGCGCTCACAGCTGATCTCCGGGTGTGATACCCCCTGCGCTCACAACTGATCTCCAGGTGAGATGCCCCTTCCCCCTGCGCTCACAGCTGATCTCCAGGTGAGATACCTCTTCCCCCTGCGCTCACAGCTGATCTCCAGGTGAGATACCTCTTCCCCCTGCGCTCACAGCTGATCTCGGGGTGAGATACCCCCTCCCCCTGTGCTCACAGCTGATCTCCAGGTGAGATGCCCCTCCCCACTGCGCTCATAGCTGATCTCCGGGTGAGATACCCCTCTCCCCCTGCGCTCACAGCTGATCTCCGTGTGAGATACCCCTCTCCCTGCGCTCTCAGCTGATCTCCGGGTGAGATACCTCTTCCCCCTGCGCTCACAGCTGATCTCCGGGTAAGATACCCCCTCCCCCTGCGCTCACCGCTGATCTCCGGGTGAGATGCCCTCTCCCCCTGCGCTCACCGCTGATATCCGGGTAAGATACCCGTTCCCCCCACACTCACAGCTGATCTCCGGGTGAGATACCTCTTCCTCCTGCACTCACAGCTGATCTCCGTGTGAGATACCCCTTCCCCTTACACTCACAGCTGATCTCGGGGTGAGATGCCCTCTCCCCCTGCGCTCACAGCTGATCTCCGTGTGAGATACCCCTCCCCCTGCGCTCTCAGCTGATCTCCGGATGAGATACCCCTTCCCCCTGCAATCTCAGCTGATCTCCAGGTGAGATACCCCCTAACCTCACAGCTGATCTTCGGGTGAGATACCTCCCCCCCCTGTCCTCACAGCTGAAATCCGGATGATATACACCTTCCCCTGCGCTCATAGCTGATCTCCGGGTGAGATACCCCTTCCCCATGCGCTCACAGCTGATCTCTGGGTGAGATACCTCTTCCCGCTGCGCTCACAGCTGATCTCCGGGTGAGATGCCCTCTCCTACTGCGCTCACAGCTGATTTCTGGGTGAGATACCCCTCCCCCTGCGCTCTCAGCTGATCTTCGGGTGAGATACCCGCTAAGCGCACAGTTGATCTCCAGGTGAGATACCTCTTCCCCCTGCGCTCACAGCTGATCTCCGGGTGAGATGCCCTCTCCTCCTGCGCTCACAGCTGATCTCCGTGTGAGATACCGCTCCCCCTGCGCTCTCAGCTGATCTCCGGATGAGATACCCCTTCCCCCTGTGCTCATAGCTGATATCCGGGTAAGATACCCGTTGCCCCCGCGCTCACAGCTGATCTCCGGGTGAGATACCTCTTCCTCCTGTGCTCATAGCTGATCTCCGTGTGAGATACCCCTTCCCCTTGCACTCACAGCTGATCTCGGGGTAAGATCCCCTCTCCCCCTGCGCTCACAGCTGATCTCCGTGTGAGATACCCCTCTCCCTGCGCTCTCAGGTGATCTCCGGGTGAGATACCTCTTCCCCCTGCGCTCACAGCTGATCTCCGGGTAAGATACCCCCTCCCCCTGCGCTCACCGCTGATCTCCGGGTGAGATGCCCTCTCCCCCTGCGCTCACCGCTGATATCCGGGTAAGATACCCGTTCCCCCCACACTCACAGCTGATCTCCGGGTGAGATACCTCTTCCTCCTGCACTCACAGCTGATCTCCGTGTGAGATACCCCTTCCCCTTACACTCACAGCTGATCTCGGGGTGAGATGCCCTCTCCCCCTGCGCTCACAGCTGATCTCCGTGTGAGATACCCCTCCCCCTGCGCTCTCAGCTGATCTCCGGATGAGATACCCCTTCCCCCTGTGCTCACAGCTGATATCCGGGTAAGATACCCGTCCCCCCTGCACTCACAGCTGATCTCCGGGTGAGATACCTCTTCCTCCTGAGCTCACAGCTGATCTCCGGGTGAGATACCCCTTCCCCTTGCACTCACAGCTGATCTCAAGGTGAGATACCCCTCCCCCCTACACTCACAGCTGATCACCAGGTAAGATACCTCTTCCCCCTGCGCTCACAGCTGATCTCCGGGTGAGATACCCCCTCCCCCTGCGCTCACAGCTGATCTCCGGGTGAGATGCCCCTCCCCACTGCGCTCATAGCTGATCTCCGGGTGAGATACCCCTTCCCCCTGCGCTCACAGCTGATCTCCGGGTGAGATACCTCTTCCCCCTGCGCTCACAGCTGATCTCCGGGTGAGATAAGCCTTCCCCCTGCACTCACAGCTGATCTCCGGGTGAGATGCCCTCTCCCCCTGCACTCATAGCTGATCTCCGGGTGAGATGCCCTCTCCCCCTGCACTCACAGCTGATCTCCGGGTGAGATGCCCTCTCCCCCTGCACTCACAGCTGATCTCCGGGTGAGATACCCCTCCCCCTGCACTCTCAGCTGATCTCCAGTTGAGATACCCCCTAACCTCACAGCTGATCTTCGGGTGAGATACCTCCTCCCCCTGTCCTCACAGCTGAAATCCGGGTGATATACCCCTTCACCTGCGCTCATAGCTGATCTCCGGGTGAGATACCCCTTCCCCATGCGCTCACAGCTGATCTCTGGGTGAGATACCTCTTCCCCCTGCGCTCACAGCTGATCTCCGGGTGAGATACCCCTTCTCCCTGCACTCACAGCTGATCTCCGGGTGAGATGCCCTCTCCTCCTGCGCTCACAGCTGATTTCTGGGTGAGATACGCCTCCCCCTGCGCTCTCAGCTGATCTCCAGGTGAGATACCCCCTAAGCTCACAGCTGATCTCCAGGTGAGATACCTCTTCCCCCTGCGCTCACAGCTGATCTCCGGGTGAGATGCCCCCTCCCCTGCACTCACAGCTGATCTCCGGATGAGATACCCCCTCCCCCTGCACTCACAGCTGATCTTCGGGTGAGATCCCCCATCCCCCTGCGCTCACAGCTGATCGCCGGGTGATATACCCCTTCCCCTGCGCTCATAGCTGATCTCCGGGTGAGATACCCCTTCCCTCTGCTCTCACAGCTGATCTCCGGGTGAGATACCTCTTCCCTTGCTCTCACAGCTGATCTGCGGGTGAGATACCGCTTCCCTCTGCACTCACAGCTGATCTTCGGGTGAGATGCCCTCTCCTCCTGCGCTCACTGCTGATTTCTGGGTGAGATACCCCTCCCCCTGCGCTCTCAGCTGATCTCCGGGTGAGATACCCCCTAAGCGCACAGTTGATCTCCAGGTGAGATACATCTTCCCCCTGCGCTCACAGCTGATCTCCGGGTGAGATACCCCCTCCCCCAGAGCTCACAGCTGATCTCCAGATGAAATTCCACCTGCGCTGACAGCTGTTCTCCGAGTGAGATACCCCCTAAGCTCACAGCTGATCTCCAGTTGCGATGCCCCTTCCCCCTGCGCTCACAGCTGATCTCCGGGTGAGATATCCCTACCCCCTAAACTCACAGCTGATCTCCAGTTGCGATGCCCCATCCCCCTGCGCTCACATCTGATCTCCGGGTGAGATATCCCTTCCCCCTGAGGCCACAGCTGATCTCCGGGTGAGATACCCCTTCCCCCTGCACTCACAGCTGATCTCCTGGTGAGATACCTCTTCCCCCTGCGCTCACAGCTGATCTCCGGGTAAGATAACCCCTCCCCCTGCGCTCACCGCTGATCTCCGGGTGAGATGCCCTCTCCCCCTGCGCTCACCGCTGATATCCGGATAAGATACCCGTTTCCCCCGCACTCACAGCTGATCTCCGGGTGAGATACCTCTTCCTCCTGCGCTCACAGCTGATCTCCGTGTGAGATACCCCTTCCCCTTGCACTCACAGCTGATCTCGGGGTGAGATGCCCTCTCCCCCTGCGCTCACAGCTGATCTCCGTGTGAGATACCCCTCCCCCTGCGCTCTCAGCTGATCTCCGGATGAGATACCCCTTCCCCCTGTGCTCACAGCTGATATCCGGGTAAGATACCCTTTCCCCCTGCACTCACAGCTGATCTCCGGGTGAGATACCTTTTCCTCCTGAGCTCACAGCTGATCTCCGGGTGAGATACCCCTTCCCCTTGCACTCACAGCTGATCTCCAGGTGAGATACCCCTCCCCCCTACACTCACAGCTGATCACCAGGTGAGATACCTCTTCCCCCTGCGCTCACATCTGATCTCCGGGTGAGATGCCCCTCCCCACTGCGCTCATAGCTGATCACCGGGTGAGATACCCCTTCCCCCTGCGCTCACAGCTGATCTCCGGGTGAGATACCTCTTCCCCCTGCGCTCACAGCTGATCTCCGGGTGAGATACGCCTTCCCCCTGCACTCACAGCTGATCTCCGGGTGAGATGCCCTCTCCCCCTGCACTCACAGCTGATCTCCGAGTGAGATGCCCTCTCCCCCTGCACTCACAGCTGATCTCCGGGTGAGATACCCCTCCCCCTGCACTCTCAGCTGATCTCCAAGTGAGATACCCCCTAACCTCACAGCTGATCTTCGGGTGAGATACCTCCTCCCCCTGTCCTCACAGCTGAAACCCGGGTGATATACCCCTTCCCCTGCGCTCATAGCTGATCTCCGGGTGAGATACCCCTTCCCCATGCGCTCACAGCTGATCTCTGGGTGAGATACCTCTTCCCGCTGCGCTCACAGCTGATCTCCGGGTGAGATACCCCTTCCCCCTGCACTCACAGCTGATCTCCGGGTGAGATGCCCTCTCCTCCTGCGCTCACAGTTGATTTCTGGGTGAGATACCCCTCCCCCTGCGCTCTCAGCTGATCTCCGGGTGAGATACCCCCTAAGCGCACAGTTGATCTCCAGGAGAGATACCTCTTCCCCCTGCGCTCACAGCTGATCTCCAGATGAAATTCCACCTGCGCTCACAGCTGTTCTCCGGGTGAGATACCCCCTAAGCTCACTGCTGATCTCCAGTTGCGATGCCCCTTCCCCCTGCGCTCACAGCTGATCTCCGTGTGAGATAGCCCTTCCCCCTGAGGCCACAGCTGATCTCCGGGTGAGATACCCCGTCCCCCTGCACTCACAGCTGATCTCCAGGTGAGATACCCTTTCCCCCTGGGCTCACAGCTGATCTCCAGGTGAGATACCCCTCCCCCTGCACTCACAGCTGATCTCCAGGTGAGATACCCCCGACGCTCACAGGTGATCTTCGGGTGAGATACCCCTTCCCCCTTCACTCACAGCTGATCTCCGGGTGAGATATCCCTACCCCCTAAGCTCACAGCTGATCTCCAGTTGCGATGCACCTTCCCCCTGCGCTCACAGCTGATCTCCGGGTGAGATATCCCTTCCCCCTGAGGCCACAGCTGATCTCCGGGTGAGATACCCCTTCCCCCTGCACTCACAGCTGATCTCCGGGTGAGATACCTCTTCCCCCTGCGCTCACAGCTGATCTCCGGGTAAGATACCCCCTCCCCCTGCGCTCACCGCTGATCTCCGGGTGAGATGCCCTCTCCCCCTGCGCTCACCGCTGATATCCGGGTAAGATACCCGTTCCCCCCGCACTCACAGCTGATCTCCGGGTGAGATACCTCTTCCTCCTGCGCTCACAGCTGATCTCCGTGTGAGATACCCCTTCCCCTTGCACTCACAGCTGATCTCGGGGTGAGATGCCCTCTCCCCCTGCGCTCACAGCTGATCTCCGTGTGAGATACCCCTCCCCCTGCGCTCTCAGCTGATCTCCGGATGAGATACCCCTTCCCCCTGTGCTCACAGCTGATATCCGGGTAAGATACCCTTTCCCCCTGCACTCACAGCTGATCTCCGGGTGAGATACCTCTTCCTCCTGAGCTCACAGCTGATCTCCGGGTGAGATATCCCTTCCCCTTGCACTCACAGCTGATCTCCAGGTGAGATACCCCTCCCCCCTACACTCACAGCTGATCACCAGGTGAGATACCTCTTCCCCCTGCGCTCACAGCTGATCTCCGGGTGAGATGCCCCTCCCCACTGCGCTCATAGCTGATCTCCGGGTGAGATACCCCTTCCCCCTGCGCTCACAGCTGATCTCCGGGTGAGATACCTCTTCCCCCTGCGCTCACAGCTGATCTCCGGGTGAGATACGCCTTCCCCCTGCACTCACAGCTGATCTCCGGGTGAGATGCCCTCTCCCCCTGCACTCACAGCTGATCTCCGGGTGAGATACCCCTCCCCCTGCACTCTCAGCTGATCTCCAGGTGAGATACCCCCTCCCCCAGTGCTCACAGCTGATCTCCAGATGAAATTCCACCTGCGCTCACAGCTGTTCTCCGGGTGAGATACCCCCTAAGCTCACTGCTGATCTCCAGTTGCGATGCCCCTTCCCCCTGCGCTCACAGCTGATCTCCGTGTGAGATAGCCCTTCCCCCTGAGGCCACAGCTGATCTCCGGGTGAGATACCCCGTCCCCCTGCACTCACAGCTGATCTCCAGGTGAGATACCCTTTCCCCCTGGGCTCACAGCTGATCTCCAGGTGAGATACCCCTCCCCCTGCACTCACAGCTGATCTCCAGGTGAGATACCCCCGACGCTCACAGCTGATCTTCGGGTGAGATACCCCTTCCCCCTTCACTCACACCTGATCTCCGGGTGAGATATCCCTACCCCCTAAGCTCACAGCTGATCTCCAGTTGCGATGCCCCTTCCCCCTGCGCTCACAGCTGATCTCCGGGTGAGATATCCCTTCCCCCTGAGGCCACAGCTGATCTCCGGGTGAGATACCCCTTCCCCCTGCACTCACAGCTGATCTCCGGGTGAGATACCTCTTCCCCCTGCGCTCACAGCTGATCTCCGGGTAAGATACCCCCTCCCCCTGCGCTCACCGCTGATCTCCGGGTGAGATGCCCTCTCCCCCTGCGCTCACCGCTGATATCCGGGTAAGATACCCGTTCCCCCCGCACTCACAGCTGATCTCCGGGTGAGATACCTCTTCCTCCTGCGCTCACAGCTGATCTCCGTGTGAGATACCCCTTCCCCTTGCACTCACAGCTGATCTCGGGGTGAGATGCCCTCTCCCCCTGCGCTCACAGCTGATCTCCGTGTGAGATACCCCTCCCCCTGCGCTCTCAGCTGATCTCCGGATGAGATACCCCTTCCCCCTGTGCTCACAGCTGATATCCGCGTAAGATACTCTTTCCCCCTGCACTCACAGCTGATCTCCGGGTGAGATACCTCTTCCTCCTGAGCTCACAGCTGATCTCCGGGTGAGATACCCCTTCCCCTTGCACTCACAGCTGATCTCCAGGTGAGATACCCCTCCCCCCTACACTCACAGCTGATCACCAGGTGAGATACCTCTTCCCCCTGAGCTCACAGCTGATCTCCGGGTGAGATGCCCCTCCCCACTGCGCTCATAGCTGATCTCCGGGTGAGATACCCCTTCCCCCTGCGCTCACAGCTGATCTCCGGGTGAGATACCTCTTCCCCCTGCGCTCACAGCTGATCTCCGGGTGAGATACGCCTTCCCCCTGCACTCACAGCTGATCTCCGGGTGAGATGCCCTCTCCCCCTGCACTCACAGCTGATCTCCGGGTGAGATACCCCTCCCCCTGCACTCTCAGCTGATCTCCAGGTGAGATACCCCCTAACCTCACAGCTGATCTTCGGGTGAGATACCTCCTCCCCCTGTCCTCACAGCTGAAACCCGGGTGATATAACCCTTCCCCTGCGCTCATAGCTGATCTCCGGGTGAAATACCCCTTCCCCATGCGCTCACAGCTGATCTCTGGGTGAGATACCTCTTCCCGCTGCGCTCACAGCTGATCTCCGGGTGAGATACCCCTTCCCCCTGGACTCACAGCTGATCTCCGGGTGAGATGCCCTCTCCTCCTGCGCTCACAGCTGATTTCTGGGTGAGATACCCCTCCCCCTGCGCTCTCAGCTGATCTCTGGGTGAGATACCCCCTAAGCGCACAGTTGATCTCCAGGAGAGATACCTCTTCCCCCTGCGCTCACAGCTGATCTCCGGGTGAGATACCCCCTCCCCCAGTGCTCACAGCTGATCTCCAGATGAAATTCCACCTGCGCTCACAGCTGTTCTCCGGGTGAGATACCCCCTAAGCTCACTGCTGATCTCCAGTTGCGATGCCCCTTCCCCCTGCGCTCACAGCTGATATCCGTGTGAGATATCCCTTCCCCCTGAGGCCACAGCTGATCTCCGGGTGAGATACCCCTTCCCCCTGCACTCACAGCTGATCTCCAGGTGAGATACCCTTTCCCCCTGGGCTCACAGCTGATCTCCAGGTGAGATACCCCTCCCCCTGCACTCACAGCTGATCTCCAGGTGAGATACCCCCGACGCTCACAGCTGATCTTCGGGTGAGATACCCCTTCCCCCTGCACTCACAGCTGATCTCCGGGGGAGATACCCCTTCCCCCTGCCTTCACAGCTGATCTCAGCGGGAGATACCACTTCCCCCTCCACCCACAGCTGATCTTCGGGTGAGATACCCTTTCCCCCTGCGCTCACAGCTATTCTCCGGGTGACATACCCCTTCCCCCTGCACTCGCAGCTGAACTCCAGGTGAGATACCTCTTCCCCCTGCGCTCACAGCTGATCTCCAGGTGAGATACCCATTCCCCCTGGGCTCACAGCTGATCTCCAGGTGAGATACCCCCTCCCCCTGAGGTCACAGCTGATTTCTGGGTGAGATACCCCTCCCCCTGCGCTCACAGCTGATCTCCGGGTGAGAAACCCCCTAAGCTCACAGCTGATCTCCAGGTAAGATGCCCCTTCGCCCTGCGCTCACAGCTGATCTCCGGGTGAGATACTCCTTCCCCCTGAGGTCACAGCTGATCTCTGGGTGAGATACCCCTTCCCACGGTGCTCACAGCTGATATCCGAGTTTGATACCCCTTCCCCCTGCACTCATAGCTGTTCTCCGGGTGAGATGCCCCTCCCCCTCCGCTCTCAGCTGAACTCCAGGTGAGATACCCCCTAAGCTCACAGCTGATCTCCAGGTGAGATACCTCTTCCCCCTGCACTCACAGCTGATCTCCGGTTGAGATATCCCCTCCCCCAGCGCTCACAGCTGATCTCCAGATGAGATTCCCCCTGCGCTCACAGCTGATCTTCGGGTAACATACCCCCTAAGCTCACAGCTGATCTCCAGGTGAGATGCCCCTTCCCCCTGTGCTCACAGCTGATCTCCGTGTGAGATACCCCTTCCCCCTGAGGTCACAGCTGATCTCCGTGTTAGATACCCCTTCCCCCTGCACTCACAGCTGATCTCCAGGAGAGATACCTCTGCCCCCTGCGCTCAAAGCTGATCTCCAGGTGAGATACCCCCTCCCCCTGCGCTCAGAGCTGATCTCCTTGTGAGATACCCCCTACTCTCACAGCTGTTCTTCGGGTGAGATACCTCCTACCCATGTCCTCACAGCTGATCTCAGGGTGATATACCCCTTCCCCCTGCGCTCACAGCTGATCTCTGGGGGAGATACCACTTCCCCCTCCGCTCACAGCTGATCTCCGGGTGATATACCCCTTCCCCCTGCCTTCACAGCTGATCTCCGGGGGAGATACCACTTCCCCCTCCGCTCACAGCTGATCTCCGGGTGAGATACCCCTTCCCCCGCGCTCACAGCTGATCTCCGGGTGACATACCCCTTCCCCCTGCACTCACAGCTGATCTCCAGGTGAGATACCTCTTCCCCCTGCGCTCACAGCTGATCTCCAGGTGAGATACCCCTTCCCCCTGGGCTCACAGCTGATCTCCGGGTGAGATATCCCCTGCTCTCACAGCTGATCTCCTGGTGAGGCACCCCCTGCGCTCACAGCTGATCTCCGGATGAGATACCCCCTGCACTCACAGCTGATCTCCTGGTGAGATACCCCCTGCGCTCACAGCTGATCTCCGGGTGAGATACCCACTGCGCTCACAGCTGATCTCCGGGTGAGATACCCCCTGCGCTCACAGCTGATCTCCAGGTGAGATACCCCCTGCGCTTAAAGCGGATCTCCTGGTGAGATACCCCCTCCCTTGCTCTCACAGCTGATCTCCGGGTGAGATACGCCCTCCCCCTGCACTCACAGCTGATCTCGGGTGATATATTCCTTCCCCTGCGCTCATAGCTGATCTCCGGGTGACATACCCCTTCCCCCTGAGCTCACAGCTGATCTCCGGGTGAGATACCTCTTCCCCCTGCGATCACAGCTGATCTCCGGGTGAGATACCCCTTCCCCCCTGCACTCACAGCTTATTTCTGGGTGAGATGCCCTCTCCCCCTGCACTCACACCTGATCTCCAGGTGAGATGCCCTCTCCTCCTGCGCTCACAGCTGATTTCTTGTTGAAATACCCCTCCCCCTGCGCTCACAGCTGTTCTCCGGGTGAGATGCCCCCTCCCCCAGCGCTCACAGCTGATCTCCAGATGAGATTCCCCCTGCGCTCACAGCGGATCTCCGGGTGAGATACCCACTAAGCTCACAGCTGATCTCCAGGTGGGATGCCCCTTCCCTCTGCACTCACAGCTGAACTCCGGGTGAGATACCCCTTCCCCCTGAGGTCACAGCTGATCTCCGGGTGATATACCCCTTCCCCCTGCACTCACAGCTGATCTCCAGGTGAGATACTTCTTCCCCCTGCGCTCACAGCTGATCTCCGGGTGAGATACCCTTTCCCCCTGCGCTCACAGCTATTCTCCGGGTGACATACCCCTTCCCCCTGCACTCGCAGCTGAACTCCAGGTGAGATACCTCTTCCCCCTGCGCTCACAGCTGATCTCCAGGTGAGATACCCATTCCCCCTGGGCTCACAGCTGATCTCCAGGTGAGATACCCCCTCCCCCTGAGGTCACAGCTGATTTCTGGGTGAGATACCCCTCCCCCTGCGCTCACAGCTGATCTCCGGGTGAGAAACCCCCTAAGCTCACAGCTGATCTCCAGGTAAGATGCCCCTTCGCCCTGCGCTCACAGCTGATCTCCGGGTGAGATACTCCTTCCCCCTGAGGTCACAGCTGATCTCTGGGTGAGATACCCCTTCCCACTGTGCTCACAGCTGATATCCGAGTTTGATACCCCTTCCCCCTGCACTCATAGCTGTTCTCCGGGTGAGATGCCCCTCCCCCTGCGCTCTCAGCTGAACTCCAGGTGAGATACCCCCTAAGCTCACAGCTGATCTCCAGGTGAGATACCTCTTCCCCCTGCACTCACAGCTGATCTCCGGTTGAGATATCCCCTCCCCCAGCGCTCACAGCTGATCTCCAGATGAGAGTCCCCCTGCGCTCACAGCTGATCTTCGGGTAACATACCCCCTAAGCTCACAGCTGATCTCCAGGTGAGATGCCCCTTCCCCCTGTGCTCACAGCTGATCTCCGTGTGAGATACCCCTTCCCCCTGAGGTCACAGCTGATCTCCGTGTTAGATACCCCTTCCCCCTGCACTCACAGCTGATCTCCAGGTGAGATACCTCTGCCCCCTGCGCTCACAGCTGATCTCCAGGTGAGATACCCCCTCCCCCTGCGCTCAGAGCTGATCTCCTTGTGAGATACCCCCTACGCTCACAGCTGTTCTTCGGGTGAGATACCTCCTCCCCATGTCCTCACAGCTGATCTCAGGGTGATATACCCCTTCCCCCTGCGCTCACAGCTGATCTCTGGGGGAGATACCACTTCCCCCTCCGCTCACAGCTGATCTCCGGGTGATATACTCCTTCCCCCTGCCTTCACAGCTGATCTCCGGGGGAGATACCACTTCCCCCTCCGCTCACAGCTGATCTCCGGGTGAGATACCCCTTCCCCCGCGCTCACAGCTGATCTCCGGGTGACATACCCCTTCCCCCTGCACTCACAGCTGATCTCCACGTGAGATACCTCTTCCCCCTGCGCTCACAGCTGATCTCCAGGTGAGATACCCCTTCCCCCTGGGCTCACAGCTGATCTCCGGGTGAGATATCCCCTGCTCTCACAGCTGATTTCCTGGTGAGGCACCCCCTGCGCTCACAGCTGATCTCCGGATGAGATACCCCCTGCACTCACAGCTGATCTCCGGGTGAGATACCCCCTGCGCTCACAGCTGATCTCCGGGTGAGATACCCACTGCGCTCACAGCTGATCTCCGGGTGAGATACCCCCTGCGCTCACAGCTGATCTCCAGGTGAGATACCCCCTGCGCTTAAAGCGGATCTCCTGGTGAGATACCCCCTCCCTTGCTCTCACAGCTGATCTCCGGGTGAGATACGCCCTCCCCCTGCACTCACAGCTGATCTCGGGTGATATATTCCTTCCCCTGCGCTCATAGCTGATCTCCGGGTGACATACCCCTTCCCCCTGAGCTCACAGCTGATCTCCGGGTGAGATACCTCTTCCCCCTGCGATCACAGCTGATCTCCGGGTGAGATACCGCTTCCCCCCTGCACTCACAGCTTATTTCTGGGTGAGATGCCCTCTCCCCCTGCACTCACACCTGATCTCCAGGTGAGATGCCCTCTCCTCCTGCGCTCACAGCTGATTTCTTGTTGAAATACCCCTCCCCCTGCGCTCACAGCTGTTCTCCGGGTGAGATGCCCCCTCCCCCAGCGCTCACAGCTGATCTCCAGATGAGATTCCCCCTGCGCTCACAGCGGATCTCCGGGTGAGATACCCACTAAGCTCACAGCTGATCTCCAGGTGGGATGCCCCTTCCCTCTGCACTCACAGCTGAACTCCGGGTGAGATACCCCTTCCCCCTGAGGTCACAGCTGATCTCCGGGTGATATACCCCTTCCCCCTGCACTCACAGCTGATCTCCAGGTGAGATACCTCTTCCCCCTGCGCTCACAGCTGATCTCCGGGTGAGATACCTCCTCCCCCTGCGCTCACAGCTGATCTCTGGGTGAGATAACCCTCCCCCTTCACTCACAGCTAATCTCCGGTTGAGATACCCCCTACGCTCACAGCTGATCTTGTGAGATACCTCCTCCCCCTGTCCGCACAGCTGATCTCCGGGTGATATACCCCTTCCCCCTGCACTCACAGCTGATCTCTGGGGGAGATACCCCTTCCCCCTGCCTTCACAGCTGATCTCCGGGTGAGATACCCCTTCCCCCTGAGCTCACAGCTGATCTCCGGGTGAGATACCTCTTCCCCCTGCGCTCACAGCTGATCTCCGGGTGAGATACCCCTTTCCCCCTGCACTCACAGCTTATTTCTGGGTGAGATGCCCTCTCCCCCTGCACTCACAGCTGATCTCTGGGGGAGATACCCCTTCCCCCTGCCTTCACAGCTAATCTCCGGGTGAGATACCCCTTCCCCCTGCGCTCACAGCTGATCTCCGGGTGACATACCCCTTCCCTCTGCACTCACAGCTGATCTCCAGGTGAGATACCTCTTCCCCCTGCGCTCACAGCTAATCTCCAGGTGAGATACCCCTTCCCCCTGGGCTCACAGGTGATCTCCGGGTGAGATATCCCCTGCGCTCACAGCTGATATCCTGGTGAGATACCCCCTGCGCTCACAGCTGATCTCCGGGTGAGATACCCCCTGCGCTCACAGCTGATCTCCAGGTGAGATACCCCCTGCGCTTTAAGCTGATCTCCGGGTGATATACCCCCTCCCCTGCTCTCACAGCTGATCTCCTGGTGAGATACCCCCCCCCTGCACTCACAGCTGATCTCCTGGTGAGATACCCCCTCCCCCTGCACTCACAGCTGATCTCCGGGTGAGATACCTCTTCCCCCTGCGCTCACAGCTGATCTCCGGGTGAGATGCCCCTTCCCCCTGCACTCACAGCTGATATCCGGGTGAGATGCCCTCTCCCCCTGCACTCACAGCTGATTTCTTGGTGAGATACCCCTCCCCCTGTGCTCTCAGCTGATCTCCTGGTGAGATACACCCTAAGCTCACAGCTGATCTCTAGGTGAGATATCTCTTCCCCTGCGCTCTTAGCTGATCTCCGGGTGAGATGCACCCTACCCCAGCGCTCACAGCTGATCTCCAGATGAGATTCCCCCTGCGCTCACAGCTGATCTCCGGGTGAGATACCCCCTAAGCTCACAGCTGATCGCCAGGTGGGATGCCCCTTCCCTCTGCACTCACAGCTGAGCTCCGGGTGAGATACCCCTTCCCCCTGAGGTCACAGCTGATCTCCGGGTGATATTCCCCTTCCCCCTGCACTCACAGCTGATCTCCAGGTGAGATACCTCTTCCCCCTGCGCTCACAGCTGATCTCCGGGTGAGATACCTCCTCCGCCTGCGCTCACAGCTGATCTCTTGGTGAGATGCCCTCTCCCCCTGCGCTCACAGCTGATCTCCTTGTGAGATACCCCCTACGCTCACAGCTGATCTTGTGAGATACCTCCTCCCCCTGTCCTCACAGCTGATCTCCGGGTGATATACCCCTTCCCCCTGCACTCACAGCTGATCTCCGGGGGAGATACCCCTTCCCCCTGCCCTCAAAGCTGATCTCCAGGGGAGATACCACTTCCCCCTGCGCTCACAGTTGATCTCCAGGTGAGATACCCCTCCCCCTGCACTCTCAGCTGATCTCCAGGTGAGATACCCCCTAAGCTCACAGCTGATCTTCGGGTGAGATGCCTCCTCCCCCTGTCCTCACAGCTGATCTCCGGGTGATATACCCCTTCCCCCTGCGCTCACAGATGATCTCCGGGTGAGATACCTCTTCCCCCTGCGCTCACAGCTGATCTCCGGGTAAGATACCCCTTCCCCCGGCACTCACAGCTGATCTCTGGGTGAGATGCCCTCTCCCCCTGCGCTCACAGCTGATTTCTGGGTGAGATACCCCTCCCCCTGCGCTCTCAGCTGATCTCCGGGTGAGGTACCCCCTAAGCTCACAGCTGATCTCCAGGTGACATACCTCTTCCCCCTGCGCTCACAGCTGATCTCCGGGTGTGATACCCCCTGCGCTCACAACTGATCTCCAGGTGAGATGCCCCCTCCCCCTGCGCTCACAGCTGATCTCCAGGTGAGATACCTCTTCCCCCTGCGCTCACAGCTGATCTCCAGGTGAGATACCTCTTCCCCCTGCGCTCACAGCTGATCTCGGGGTGAGATACCCCCTCCCCCTGTGCTCACAGCTGATCTCCAGGTGAGATACCCCTTCCCCCTGTCCGCACAGCTGATCTCCGGGTGATATACCCCTTCCCCCTGCACTCACAGCTGATCTCTGGGGGAGATACCACTTCCCCCTGCGCTCACAGCTGATCTCCGGGTGAGATACCCCTTCCCCCTGCGCTCACAGCTGATCTCCGGGTGACATACCCCTTCCCTCTGCACTCACAGCTGATCTCCAGGTGAGATACCTCTTCCCCCTGCGCTCACAGCTGATCTCCAGGTGAGATACCCCTTCCCCCTGGGCTCACAGCTGATCTCCGGGTGAGATATCCCCTGCGCTCACAGCTGATATCCTGGTGAGATACCCCCTGCGCTCACAGCTGATCTCCGGGTGAGATACCCCCTGCGCTCACAGCTGATCTCCGGGTGAGATACCCCCTGCGCTCACAGCTGATCTCCGGGTGAGTTACGCCCTGCGCTTAAAGTTGATCTCCGGGTGAGATACCCCCTCCCCTGCTCTCACAGCTGATCTCCGGGTGAGATACCCCCCCCCTGCACTCACAGCTGCTCTCCTGGTGAGATACCCCCTCCCCCTGCACTCACAGCTGATCTCTGGGTGATATATCCGTTCCCCTGCGCTCATAGCTGATCTCCGGGTGAGATACCCCTTCCCCCTGCGCTCACAGCTGATCTCCGGGTGAAATACCTCTTCTCCCTGCACTCACAGCTGATCTCCGGGTGAGATACCCCTTCCCCCTGCACTCACAGCTGATATCCGGGTGAGATGCCCTCTCCCCCTGCACTCACAGCTGATCTCCAGGTGAGATGCCCTCTCCTCCTGCGCTCACAGCTGATTTCTTGGTGAGATACCCCTCCCCCTGTGCTCTCAGCTGATCTCCTGGTGAGATACACCCTAAGCTCACAGCTGATCTCTAGGTGAGATATCTCTTCCCCTGCGCTCTTAGCTGATCTCCGGGTGAGATGCCCCCTACCCCAGCGCTCACAGCTGATCTCCAGATGAGATTCCCCCTGCGCTCACAGCTGATCTCCGGGTGAGATACCCCCTAAGCTCACAGCTGATCGCCAGGTGGGATGACCCTTCCCTCTGCGCTCACAGCTGAGCTCCGGGTGAGATACCCCTTCCCCCTGAGGTCAGAGCTGATCTCCGGGTGATATACCCCTTCCCCCTGCACTCACAGCTGATCTCCAGGTGAGATACCTCTTCCCCCTGCGCTCACAGCTGATCTCCGGGTGAGATACCTCCTCCGCCTGCGCTCACAGCTGATCTCCGGGTAAGATACCGCTCCCACTGCACTCACAGCTGATCTCCGGGTGAAATACCCCATACGCTCACAGCTGATCTGCGGGTGAGATACCTCCTCCCCCTGTCCTCACAGCTGATCTCCGGGTGATATACCCCTTCCCCCTGCACCTCACAGCTGATCTCCGGGGGAGATACCCCTTCCCCCTGCGCTCATAGCTGATCTCCGGGTGAGATACCCCTTCCCCCTGCGCTCATAGCTGATCTCCGGGTGAGATACCCCTTCCCCCTGTGCTCATAGCTGATCTCCGGGTGAGATACCTCTTCCCCCTGCACTCACAGCTGATCTCCGAGTGATATACCCCTTCCCCCTGCGCTCATAGTTGATCTCCGGGTGAGATACCCCTTCCCCCTGTGCTCATAGCTGATCTCCGGGTGAGATACCTCTTCCCCCTGCGCTCACAGCTGATATCCGGGTGAGATACCCCCTCCCCCTGCGCTCACAGCTGATCTCCAGATGAGATTCCCCCTGCGCTCACAGCTGATCTCCGGGTGAGATACCCCCTCCCCCTGCGCTCACAGCTGATCTCCGGGTAAGATACTGCTCCCACTGCACTCACAGCTGATCTCCGGGTGAAATACCCCATACGCTCACAGCTGATCTGCGGGTGAGATACCTCCTCCCCCTGTCCTCACAGCTGATCTCCGGGTGATATACCCCTTCCCCCTGCACCTCACAGCTGATCTCCGGGGGAGATACCCCTTCCCCCTGCGCTCATAGCTGATCTCCGGGTGAGATACCCCTTCCCCCTGCGCTCATAGCTGATCTCCGGGTGAGATACCCCTTCCCCCTGTGCTCATAGCTGATCTCCGGGTGAGATACCTCTTCCCCCTGCACTCACAGCTGATCTCCGAGTGATATAACCCTTTCCCCTGCGCTCATAGTTGATCTCCGGGTGAGATACCCCTTCCCCCTGTGCTCATAGCTGATCTCCGGGTGAGATACCTCTTCCCCCTGCGCTCACAGCTGATCTCTGGGTGAGATACCCCTTCCCCCTGCACTCACAGCTGATCTCCAGGTGAGAAAGCCCTTCCCCCTGCGCTCACAGCTGATCTCCGGATGAGATACCTCTTCCCCCTGCGCTCACAGCTGATCTCCGGTTGAGATACATGCTCCCCCTGTACTCACAGCGGAACTCCGGGTGAGAAACCCCCTCCCTCTGCGCTCACAGTTGAACTCCGGGTGAGATACCCCCTCCCCCTGCGCTCACAGCTGATCTCCGGGTGAGATACCCCTTCCCGCTGCACTCACAGCTGATCTCCTGGTGAGATACCTCTTCCCCCTGTGCTCATAGCTGATCTCCGGGTGAGATACCCTCTCCCCCTGTGCTCACAGCTTATCTCCGGGTGAGATACCCCCTCCTCCTGCGCTCACAGCTGAAGTCCGGGTGAGATACCCCTCCCCCTGCACTCACAGCTGATCTTCGGGTGAGATACCCCCTACGCTCACAGCTGATCTTCGGGTGAGATTCCTCCTCCCCCTGTCCTCACATCTGATCTCCGGGTGATATACCCCTTCCCCCTGCGCTCCCAGCTGATCTCTGGGGGAGATACCCCTTCCTTCTGCCCTCACAGCTGATCTTTGGGGGGGATACCACTTCCCTCTGCACTCACAGCTGATCTCCAGGTGAGATACCTCTTCCCCATGCGCTCACATCTGATCTTCAGGTGAGATACCCCTTCCTCCTGCGCTCTCAGCTGATCTCCGGGTGAGATACCCCCTCCCCCTGCACTCACAGCTGATCTCCGGGTGATATACCCATTCCCCCTGCGCTCATAGCTGATCTCCGGGTGAGATTCCTCTTCCCCCTGCGCTCACAGCTGATCTCCGGGTGAGATACCTCTTCCCCCTGCGCTCACAACTGATCTCCGGGTGAGATATCCCCTCCCCCTGGGCTCACAGCTGATCTCCGGGTGAGATATCCCCTGCTCTCACAGCTGATCTCCGGGTGAGATACCCCCTGCGCTCACATCTGATCTCCGGGTGAGATACCCCTTGCGCTCTCAGCTGATCTCCGGGTGAGATACCCCCTGCGCTCACAGCTGATTTCCGGGTGAGATACCCCCTGCGCTTAAAGCTGATCTCCGGGTGAGATACCCCCTCCCCCTGCACTCACAGCTGATCTCCGGGTGAGATACCCCCTCCCCCTGCACTCACAGCTGATCTCCGGGTGAGATACTCCCTCCCCCTGCGCTCACAGCTGATCTCCGGGTGAGATACCCCTCCCCCTGCACTCTCAGCTGATCTCCAGGTGAGATACCCCCTAAGCTCACAGCTGATCTTCGGGTGAGATACCTCCTCACCCTGTCCTCACAGCTGATCTCCGGGTGACATACCCCTTCCCCCTGCGCTCACAGCTGATCTCCGGGTGAGATGCCCTCTCCCCCTGCGCTCTCAGCTGATCTCTGGGTGAGATACCCCCTGCGCTCATAGCTGATGTTCGGGTGAGATACCTCCTTCCCCTGTGCTCACAGCTGATCTCCGGGTTAGATACCCCTTCCCCCTGCACTCACAGCTGATCTCTGGTTGAGATACCCCTTCCCCCGGTCTCACAGCTGATATCCGTGTGAGATACCCCTTGCCCCTGCACTCACAGCTGTTCTCCGGGTGAGATACCCCTTCCTCCTGCGCTCACAGCTGATCTCCGGGTGAGATACCTCTTCCCCCTACGCTCACAGCTGATCTCCGGGTGAGATACCCCTTCCCCCGGCACTCACAGCTGACCTCTGGGTGAGATGCCCTCTCCCACTGCGCTCACAGCTGATTTCTGGGTGAGATACCCCTCCCCCTGGGCTCTCAGCTGATCTCCGGGTGAGATACCACTTCCCCCAGCGCTCACAGCTGATCTCCACGTGAGATAGCTCTTCCCCCTGCGCTCACAGCTGATCTCCAGATGAGATTTCTCCTGCGCTCACAGCTGATCTCCGGGTGAGATACCCCCTGCGCTCACAGCTGATCACCAGGTGAGATACCTCTTCTCCCTGCACTCACAGCTGATCTCCGGGTGAGATACCCCCTCCCCCTGCGCTCACAGCTGATCTCCGGGTAAGATACCCCTCCCCCTGTCCTCACAGCTGAGCTCCCGGTGATATACCCCTTCCCCCTGCACCTCACAGCTGATCTCCGGGGGAGATACCCCTTCCCCCTGCACTCACAGCTGATCTCCGAGTGATATACCCCTTCCCACTGCGCTCATAGCTGATCTCCGGGTGAGATACCCCTTTCCCCTGCGCTCACAGCTGATCTCCGGGTGAGATACCCCTTCCCGCTGCGCTCATAGCTGATCTCCGGGTGAGATACCTCTTCCCCCTGCGCTCACAGCTGATCTGTGGGTGAGATACCCCTTCCCCCTGCACTCACAGCTGATCTCCAGGTGAGAAAGCCCTTCCCCCTGCGCTCACAGCTGATCTCCGGGTGAGATACCTCTTCCCCCTGCGCTCACAGCTGATCTGCGGTTGAGATACATGCTCCCCCTGTACTCACAGCGGAACTCCGGGTTAGACACCCCCTCCCTCTGCGCTCACAGTTGAACTCGGGGTTATACACCCCCTCCCTCTGCGCTCACAGTTGAACTCCGGGTGAGATACCCCCTCCTCCTGCGCTCACAGCTGATCTCCGGGTGAGATACCCCCTCCCGCTGTGCTCACAGCTGATCTCCAGATGAGATTCCCCCTGCGCTCACAGCTGATCTCCGGGTGAGATGCCCCCTAAGCTCACAGCTGATCTCCGGGTGAGATACCCCTTCCCGCTGCACTCACAGCTGATCTACAGGTGAGATACCTCTTCCCCCTGTGCTCACAGCTGATCTCCGGGTGAGATACCCCCTCCCCCTGTGCTCACAGCTGATCTCCGGATGAGATACCCCCTCCGCCTGCGCTCACAGCTGAACTCCGGGTGAGATACCCCTCCCCCTGCACTCACAGCTGATCTCCGGGTGAAATGCCCCCTACGCTCACAGCTGATCTTCGGGTGAGATTCCTCCTCCCCCTGTCCTTACAGCTGATCTCCGGGTGATATACCCCTTCCCCCTGCCCTCACAGCTGATCTTTGGGAGAGATACCACTTCCCCCTGCACTCACAGCTGATCTCCGGGTGAGATACCCCTTCCCCCTGCGCTCCCAGCTGATCTCCGGGTGACATACCCCCTCCCCCTGCACTCAAAGCTGATCTCCAGGTGAGATACCTCTTCCCCCTGCGCTCAGAGCTGATCTCCAGGTGAGATACCCCTTCCCCCTGGGCTCACAGCTGATCTCCGGGTGAGATATCCCCTGCGCTCACAGCTGATCTCCTGGTGAGATACCCCCTGCGCTCACAGCTGATCTCCTGGTGAGATACCCCCTGCGCTCACAGCTGATCTCCGGGTGAGATACCACCTGCTCTCACAGCTGATCTCCGGGTGAGATAACAGCTGCGCTTAAAGCTGATCTCCGGGTGATATACCCTCTCCCCTGCACTCACAGCTGATCTCCGGGTGAGATACCCCCTCCCCCTGCACTCACAGCTGATCTCCGGGTGAGATACCCCGACCCCCTGCACACACAGCTGATCTCTGAGTGATATACCCCTTCCCCCTGCGCTCATAGCTGATCTCTGGGTGAGATACCCCTTTCCCCTGCGCTCACAGCTGATGTCCGGGTGAGATATCCCTCCCCCTGCGCTCACAGCTGATCTCCGGGTGAGATACCCCCTACGCTCACAGCAGACCTTCAGGTGAGATACCTCCTCCCCCTGTCCTCACAGCTGATCTCCGGGTTATATACCCCTTCCCCCTGTGCTCACAGCTGATCTATGGGGGAGATACCCCTTCCCCCTGCCCTCACAGCTGATATCCGGGGGAGATACCACTTCCCCCTGCGCTCACAGCTGATCTCCGGGTGAGATTCCCCTTCCCCCTGCGCTCCCAGCTGATCTCCGGGTGACATACCCCTTCCCCCTGCACTCAAAGCTGATCTCCAGGTGAGATACCTCTTCCCCCTGCGCTCACAGCTGATCTCCAGGTGAGATACCCCTTCCCCCTGGGCGCACAGCTGGTCTCTGGGTGAGATATCCCCTGCGCTCACAGCTGATCTCCGGGTGAGATGCCCCCTGCGCTCACAGCTGATCTCCGGGTGAGATGCCCCCTGCGCTCACAGCTGATCTCCGGGTGAGATACCACCTGCTCTCACAGCTGATCTCCGGGTGAGATAACACCTGCACTCACAGCTGATCTCCGGGTGAGATACCCCCTCCCCCTGCACTCTCAGCTGATCTCCGGGTGAGATACCCCCTCCCCCTGCACTCACATCTGATCTCCGAGTGATATACCCCTTCACCCTGCGCTCATAGCTGATCTCCTGGTGAGATACCCCTTTCCCCTGCGCTCACAGCTGATCTCCGGGTGAGATACCTCTTTGCCCTGTGCTCACAGCTGATCTCTGGGTGAGATACCCCTTCCCCCTGCACTCACAGCTGATCTCCAGGTGAGAAAGCCCTTCCCCCTGCGCTCACAGCTGATCTCCGGGTGAGATACCTCTTCCCCCTGCTCTCACAGCTGATCTCCGGTTGAGATACATGCTCCCCCTGTACTCACAGCGGAACTCCGGGTGAGACAACCCCTCCCTCTGCTCTCATAGTTGAACTCCGGGTGAGATACCTCCTCCCCCTGCACTCACAGCTGATCTCCGGGTGAGATACCCCCTCCCCCTGCACACACAGCTGATCTCTGAGTGATATACCCCTTCCCCCTGCGCTCATAGCTGATCTCTGGGTGAGATACCCCTTTCCCCTGCGCTCACAGCTGATCTCCGGGTGAGATATCCCTCCCCCTGCGCTCACAGCTGATCTCCGGGTGAGATACCCCCTACGCTCACAGCAGACCTTCAGGTGAGATACCTCCTCCCCTGTCCTCACAGCTGATCTCCGGGTTATATACCCCTTCCCCCTGTGCTCACAGCTGATCTATGGGGGAGATACCCCTTCCCCCTGCCCTCACAGCTGATATCCGGGGGAGATACCACTTCCCCCTGCGCTCACAGCTGATCTCCAGGTGAGATACCCCTTCCCCCTGGGCGCACAGCTGATCTCCGGGTGAGATATCCCCTGCGCTCACAGCTGATCTCCTGGTGAGATACCCCCTGCGCTCACAGCTGATCTCCGGGTGAGATGCCCCCTGCGCTCACAGCTGATCTCCGGGTGAGATGCCCCCTGCGCTCACAGCTGATCTCCGGGTGAGATACCACCTGCTCTCACAGCTGATCTCCGGGTGAGATAACACCTGCACTCACAGCTGATCTCCGAGTGAGATGCCCCCTGCGCTCACAGCTGATCTCCGGGTGAGATGCCCCCTGCGCTCACAGCTGATCTCCGGGTGAGATACCACCTGCTCTCACAGCTGATCTCCGGGTGAGATAACACCTGCACTCACAGCTGATCTCCGGGTGAGATACCCCCTCCCCCTGCACTCTCAGCTGATCTCCGGGTGAGATACCCCCTCCCCCTGCACTCACATCTGATCTCCGAGTGATATACCCCTTCCCCCTGCGCTCATAGCTGATCTCCTGGTGAGATACCCCTTTCCCCTGCGCTCACAGCTGATCTCCGGGTGAGATACCTCTTTGCCCTGTGCTCACAGCTGATCTCTGGGTGAGATACCCCTTCCCCCTGCACTCACAGCTGATCTCCAGGTGAGAAAGCCCTTCCCCCTGCGCTCACAGCTGATCTCCGGGTGAGATACCTCTTCCCCCTGCTCTCACAGCTGATCTCCGGTTGAGATACATGCTCCCCCTGTACTCACAGCGGAACTCCGGGTGAGACAACCCCTCCCTCTGCTCTCATAGTTGAACTCCGGGTGAGATACCTCCTCCCCCTGCGCTCACAGCTGATCTCCAGGTTAGATACCCCCTCCCCCTGCGCTCACAGCTGATCTCCAGATGAGATTCCCCCTGCGCTCACAGCTGATCTCCGGGTGAGATACCCCCTAAGCTCACAGCTGATCTCCGGGTGAGATACCCCTTCCCGCTGCACTCACAGCTGATCTCCTGGTGAGATACCTCTTCCCCCTGTGCTCACAGCTGATCTCCTGGTGAGATTCCCCCTCCCCCTGTGCTCACAGCTGATCTCCGGGAGAGATACCCCCTCTCCCTGCACTCACAGCTGAACTCCGGGTGAGATACCCCTCCCCCTGCACTCACAGCTGATCTCCGGGTGAGATACCCCCTGCGCTTAAAACTGATCTCTGGGTGAGATACCCCCTCCCCTGCACTCACAGCTGATCTCCGGGTGAGATACCCCCTCCCCCTGCACTTACAGCTGATCTCCGGGTGAGATACCCCCTCCCCCTGCACTCACAGCTGATCTCCGGGTGATATACCCATTCCCCCTGCGCTCATAGCTGATCTCCGGGTGACATACCCCCTCCACCTGCACTCACAGCTGATCTCCGGGTGAGATACCCCCTCCCCCTGCGCTCACAGCTGATCTCCGGGTGAGATACCCCTCACCCTGCTCAGCTGATCTCCAGGTGAGATACCCCCTAAGCTCACAGCTGATCTTCGGGTGAGATACCCCTCCCCCTGTCCTCTCAGCTGATCTCCGGGTGACATACCCCTTCCCCCTGTGCTCACAGCTGATCTCCGGGTGAGATGCCCTCTCCCCCTGCGCTCACAGCTGATCTCCGGGTGAGATACCCCTCCCCCTGTCCTCTCAGCTGATCTCCGGGTGACATACCCCTTCCCCCTGCGCTCACAACTGATCTCCGGGTGAGATGCCCTCTCCCCCTGCGCTCACAGCTGATCTCCGTGTGAGATACCACTCCCCCTGCGCTCTCAGCTGATCTCTGGGTGAGATACCCCCTGCGCTCATAGCTGATGTTCGGGTGAGATACCTCCTTCCCCTGTGCTTACAGCTGATCTCCGGGTTAGATACCCCTTCCCCCTGCACTCACAGCTGATCTCTCGGTGAGATACCCCTTCCCCCGGTCTCACAGCTGATATCCGGATGAGATACCCCTTCCTCCTGCGTTCACAGCTGAACTCCAGGTGAGATACTCCCTCCCCCTGCACTCACAGCTGATCTCCGGGTGAGATGCCCTCTCCCCCTGCGCTCACAGCTGATCTCCGGGTGAGATGCCCTCTCCTCTTGCGCTCACAGCTGATTTCTGGGTGAGATACCCCTCCCCCTGCGCTCTCAGCTGATCTCCGGGTGAGATATCCCCTGCGCTCACAGCTGATCTCCAGGTGAGATACCTCTTCCCCCTGCGCTCACAGCTGATCTCCGGGTGAGATGCCCTCTCCCCCTGCGCTCACAGCTGATCTCCGTGTGAGATACCCCCTCACCCTGCACTCACAGCTGATCTCCGGGTGAGATACCCCCTCCCCCTGCACTCACAGCTGATCTCCGGGTGATATACCCATTCCCCCTGCGCTCATAGCTGATCTCCGGGTGAGATACCCCCTCCACCTGCACTCACAGCTGATCTCCGGGTGAGATACCCCCTCCCCCTGCGCTCACAGCTGATCTCCGGGTGAGATACCCCTCCCCCTGCACTCTCAGCTGATCTCCAGGTGAGATACCCCCTAAACTCACAGCTGATCTTCGGGTGAGATACCCCTCCCCCTGTCCTCTCAGCTGATCTCCGGGTGACATACCCCTTCCCCCTGCGCGCACAGCTGATCTCCGGGTGAGATGCCCTCTCCCCCTGCGCTCACAGCTGATCTCCGGGTGAGATACCCCTCCACCTGTCCTCTCAGCTGATCTCCGGGTGACATACCCCTTCCCCCTGCGCTAACAACTGATCTCCGGGTGAGATGCCCTCTCCCCCTGCGCTCACAGCTGATCTCCGTGTGAGATACCCCTCCCCCTGCGCTCTCAGCTGATCTCTGGGTGAGATACCCCCTGCACTCATAGCTGATGTTCGGGTGAGATACCTCCTTCCCCTGTGCTCACAGCTGAACTCCGGGTTAGATACCCCTTCCCCCTGCACTCACAGCTGATCTCTCGGTGAGATACCCCTTCCCCCGGTCTCACAGCTGATATCCGGATGAGATACCCATCCCCCTGCACTCACAGCTGATCTCCGGGTGAGATGCCCTCTCCCCCTGCGCTCACAGCTGATCTCCGGGTGAGATGCCCTCTCCCCCTGCGCTCACAGCTGATTTCTGGGTGAGATACCCCTCCCCCTGCGCTCTCAGCTGATCTCCGGGTGAGATACCCCCTGCGCTCACAGCTGATCTCCAGGTGAGATACCTCTTCCCCCTGCGCTCACAGCTGATCTCCGGGTGAGATGCCCTCTCCCCCTGCGCTCACAGCTGATCTCCGTGTGAGATACCCCTCCCCCTGCGCTCTCAGCTGATCTCTGGGTGAGATACCCCCTGCGCTCATAGCTGATGTTCGGGTGAGATACCTCCTTCCCCTGTGCTCATAGCTGATCTCGGGGTTAGATACCCCTTCCCCTTGCACTCACAGCTGATCTCTGGGTGAGATACCCCTTCCGCCTGCGCTCACAGCTGATCTCCGGTTGAGATACATGCTCCCCCTGTACTCACAGCGGAACTCCGGGTGAGACACCCCCTCCCTCTGCGCTCACAGTTGAACTCCGGGTGAGATACCCCCCCCCCCTGCTCTCACAGCTGATCTCCGGGTGAGATACCCCCTCCCCCTGCGCTCACAGCTGATCTCCGGGTGAGATACCCCCCCCCCCTGCGCTCACAGCTGATCTCCAGATGAGATTCCCCCTGCGCTCACAGCTGATCTCCGGGTGAGATACCTCTTCCCCCTGCGCTCACAGCTGATCTCCGGTTGAGATACATGCTCCCCCTGTACTCACAGCGGAACTCCGAGTGAGACACCCCCTCCCTCTGCGCTCACAGTTGAACTCCGGGTGAGATACCCCCTCCCCCTGCTCTCACAGCTGATCTCCGGGTGAGATACCCCCCCCCCCTGCGCTCACAGCTGATCTCCAGATGAGATTCCCCCTGCGCTCACAGCTGATCTCCGGGTGAGATACCCCCTAAGCTCACAGCTGATCTCCGGGTGAGATACTCCTTCCCACTGCACTCACAGCTGATCTCCAGGTGAGATACCTCTTCCCCCTGCGCTCACAGCTGATCTCCGGGTAAGATAACCCCTCCCCCTGCGCTCACAGCTGAACTCCGGGTGAGATGCCCTCTCCCCCTGCGCTCACAGCTGATCTCCGGGTGAGCTACCCCTCCCCCTGCGCTCACAGCTGATCTCAGGGAGAGATACCCCCTACGCTCACAGCAGATCTTCGGGTGAGATACCTCCTCCCCCTGTCTTCACAGCTGATCTCCGGGTTATATACCCCTTCCCCCTGTGCTCACAGCTGATCTCTGGGGAAGATAGCCCTTCCTCCTGCCCTCACAGCTGATCTCCGGGGGAGATACCACTTCCCCCTGCGCTCACAGCTGATCTCCGGGTGACATACCCCTTCCCCCTGCGCTCACAGCTGATCTCCGGGTGACATACCCCTTCCCCCTGCGCTCACAGCTGATCTCCAGGTGAGATACCACTTCCCCCTGGGCTCACAGCTGATCTCCGGGTGAGATATCCCCTGCGCTCACAGCTGATCTCCTGGTGAGATACCCCCTGCGCTCACAGCTGATCTCCTGGTGAGATACCACCTGCTCTCACAGCTGATCTCCGGGTGAGATAACACCTGCGCTTAAAGCTGATATCCGGGTGATATACCCCCTCCCCTGCACTCACAGCTGATCTCCGAGTGATATACCCCTTCCCCCTGCGCTCATAGCTGATCTCCGGGTGAGATACCCCTTTCCCCTGCGCTCACAGCTGATCTCCGGGTGAGATACCCCTTCCCCCTGCGCTCATAGCTGATCTCCGGGTGAGATACCTCTTCCCCCTGTGCTCACAGCTGATCTCTGGGTGATATACCCCTTCCCCCTGCGCTCATAGCTGATCTCCGGGTGAGATACCCCTTTCCCCTGCGCTCACAGCTGATCTCCGGGTGAGATACCCCTTCCCCCTGCGCTCATAGCTGATCTCCGGGTGAGATACCTCTTACCCCTGTGCTCACAGCTGATCTCCGGGTGAGATACCCCTTCCCCCTGCGCTCATAGCTGATCTCCGGGTGAGATACCTCTTCCCCCTGCGCTCACAGCTGATCTCTGGTTGAGATACATGCTCCCCCTGTACTCACAGCGGAACTCCGGGTGAGACACCCCCTCCCTCTGCTCTCACAGTTGAACTCCGGGTGAGATACCTCCTCCCCCTGCGCTCACAGCTGATCTCCAGGTTAGATACCCCCTCCCCCTGCGCTCACAGCTGATCTCCAGATGAGATTCCCCCTGCGCTCACAGCTGATCTCCGGTTGAGATACCCCCTAAGCTCACAGCTGATCTCCGGGTGAGATACCCCTTCCCGCTGCACTCACAGCTGATCTCCAGGTGAGATACCTCTTCCCCCTTTGCTCACAGCTGATCTCCTGGTGAGATGCCCTCTCCCCCTGCGCTCACAGCTGATCTCCGGGTGAGATACCCCCTCCCCCTGCGCTCACAGCTGAACTCCAGGTGAGATACCCCTCCCCCTGCACTCACAGCTGATCTCCGGGTGAGATACCCCCTACGCTCACAGCTGATCTTCGGGTGAGATTCCTCCTCCCCCTGTCCTCACAGCTGATCTCCGGGTGAGATACCCCTTCACCCTGCCCTCACAGCTGATCTTTGGGGGAGATACCACTTCCCCCTGCACTCACAGCTGATCTCCAGGTGAGATACCTCTTCCCCCTGCACTCACATCTGATCTTCAGGTGAGATACCCCTTCCCCCTGGGCTCACAGCTGATCTCCTGGTGAGATACCCCCTGCGCTCACAGCTGATCTCCGGGTGAGATACCCCCTGCGCTCACAGCTGATCTCCGGGTGAGATACCCCCTGCGCTCACAGCTGATCTCCTGGTGAGATACCCCCTGCGCTCACAGCTGATCTCCGGGTGAGATACCCCCTGCACTCACAGCTGATCTCCGGGTGATATACCCATTCCCCCTGCGCTCATAGCTGATCTCCGGGTGAGATACCCCTTCCCCCTGCGCTCACAGCTGATCTCCGGGTGAGATACCTCTTCCCCGTGCGCTCACAGCTGATCTCCCGGTGAGATACCCCTTCCCCCTGGGCTTACAGCTGATCTCCGGGTGAGATATCCCCTGCTCTCACAGCTGATCTCCGGGTGAGATACCCCCTGCGCTCACATCTGATCTCCGGGTGAGATACCCCTTGCGCTCTCAGCTGATCTCCGGGTGAGATACCCCCTGCGCTCACAGCTGATTTCCGGGTGAGATACCCCCTGCGCTTAAAGCTGATCTCCTGGTGAGATACCCCCTCCCCCTGCACTCGGGGGGGGGGGGGTATCTCACCCGATCAGCTGTGAGCGCAGGGGGAGGGGGTGAATCACAGACACTGTGCTTACAGCAGGGAGCCTTGTGACAGAGAGTACATTGTGCACGCTGCGGGTGGGGAGTTCTTATGTCAGGAACTGCGCAAACTTAACCAGTTGATCACCCACTACCAGGATGTAGTGGAATAATGCCAGGGGGCGCCAGAGAGCAGAATTAAAAAAATAAAACTTGCTATCTTTTGAATGAAGCATAATTTTGAATCACTGTAAATTACAAAACTATTTATTTTCTGGTTGTTTAACTGTATTCTTTATGGTGGCACAACCCCTTTAAGTACTCTTTTTCTGAAATGCCCTGTTGTAACTGTGACAGGGTATGCGGCAGAGCAAGAAGAGACCACCGGACTAAGAACGCTCCAACGGGATTTATTAAGGCAGGCAGCAGACCAAATCAAAAATCCAAGTTATTCCTAAGGTTCATAATAAGTCCACAATCACCGACGCGCGTGAGGTCTTGCCGCAGCTAAGAGCCCCCACACTTCTTCCTCCAGAGATCTCCCAACACAACACTGGTCACGCATAAGTCCATTGTCTTGGGCTACCGGGAACAGCCCAAGGGTAGGGGAGGAGAGGTTTCCCCCCTCCTAGTCGATGGTTTAGTCCATGGCATGGCTCCGATGTGTCTATAAAGATGTGTACTGTGAGTTCTCCCCCTGCTTAAGAGAACAATGGGGAGTCCTCTAGCGGTGTTGACACAAGCCCAAGTTAAATTATGGTTGAGGAACAAAGATCTGGGAAAGAGCATGGGTATTTACATCACATCATGACATTTTATACAGAAATGCAGGACAGGGAAAACAATGTACCATGACAATTCCTTCCCCTCCAATTTTGTGTACGTACAAGGGACCTCTACAGGTCGCTTGTTAAGTACACACAGGCAGGGCTGACCGGACTCAGGGCTCCTCCTGCCTGGACAGTCCATCTGCATTTTGGTGTTGGCTACCTCTTCTATACTGTACTGTAAAGTTATAGGGTTGCAGAGCCAGGCTCCATCATAGTAAGCGTCCATTGTCCCCAGAGGCTCTGTTCAGCCAAGTGAGGGGATTGTGATCAGTAACCACAGTGAATACTCGTCCATACAGATACGGCTTTAGTTTCCGGAGGGCCCACACTATAGCCAGACATTCTTTTTCTACAGTTGCATAGGCCACTTCTCGGTCCAGCAGTCTCCTGCTGGGGTAGGCGACGGGGTGCTCATCCCCCACTACATTCACCTGGCTGAGTACAGCTCCCAATCCATAAGCAGAGGCGTCCGTCTGCACAATGAATCGCCTCTTGTAGTCCGGAGCAGCCAGAACAGGGTCACAGACCAGGGCGTCCTTCAGCCGGTTAAAAGCCTCCTCACAGGCTGGAGTCCAGATTACCAGCCTGGGCATCGTTTTCTTGGTCAGGTCGGTAAGAGGCTTGGCCACAGTGCTAAAATGAGAAACAAATTTTCGGTAGTAGCTAGCAGTGCCCAAAAAAGCCATAACTTGTTTCTTAGTTTGGGGTACAGGCCAGTCTCTAATAGCCTGGATTTTTGCAGGTTCTGGACGGAGCTTCCCTCCCCCTACTCTATGCCCTAGGTACTGGACTTCACCCATCCCCAATTGACATTTATCGGGTCGAATGGTTAGGCCGGCTGCAAGAATCAGGTCAAGAATAACGGCTTCTTGATTCAGATGTTCCTCCCACGTCTGGCTGAAGACGGCGATATCATCTAAGTAGGCACAAGCAAAGTCCCCACATCCCCGGAGGATCTGATCTACCATTCTCTGGAAGGTTGCCGGGGCATTTTTCATTCCAAAAGGCATGCTTAGAAATTCATACAGACCAAAGGGGGTTATAAAAGCGGACCATCCTCTCCCTTCCTCCGTCAGAGGAATTTGCCAGTATCCCTTACTGAGATCTAAGGTAGAGACATATCAGGATCCAGCCATTCGGTTTAGAAGTTCGTCAATACGGGGCATTGGGTAAGGATCACTGACAGTATGTTCATTAAGTCGTCTGTAGTCCACACAAAATCGAGTACTCCCATCCTTCTTTGGTACTAACACCACAGGAGAGGCCCAAGGGCTATGAGAGGCCTGGATTACCCCCAGCTGTAACATCTCCTCTAGTTCGTGCTGCATGGTGTTTCGAACTGATTCAGGTTCCCGGTAAGGAGCCTGTTGTATGGGACGGATACCCTGAGTGTCTACATGATGTTGGGTGACGGTGGTTCGACCTGGTTGAGATGAGAAAGCAGCCTGTCTCTGTTGAAGCACTCCCAGCATCTGGTCTTTCTGTAAGGGGTCCAGGTGATCTCCCAGAGGAACCTGTTCCACAGTGGACGGGGCTCTCGTGGCTTCCATGAGATCCGGTAGGGAGTCCTCTTCCTCGGGACCGTCTTCTGAAGCTAGCCGACAGCTTGCTATCATTATTAGGTTCCGGTCATGGTATTCCTTAATCATATTCGCATGGACAGTCTTTTGTCTTAGTCCCTGATCATCTAGAGCAAGAAGGTAATTGGTGTCATTTAGTTTCTTGAGAACCCGGAAGGGACCCTCCCACGTGGTCTGCAGTTTATTTTGTGGATGGGGAATAATCATTAAGACCCGTTGTCCTTCTACAAACTCCCGATAGCGTGCTTTATGGTCATACCAGGTCTTCTGTCGGGTTTGAGCCATATGCACATGACTCTGGGCGAAACTAGCAAGTTGAGCCAGGGTTTCTCGCAGCTTTAGGACATAAGGGACAACAGGGGCGCCTGTATCTTCAACTTGCCCCGCCCAGTATTCATTGAGCAGAGTTAAGGGTCCTCAGACCTTTCTTCCATAGAGGAGTTCAAAGGGGGAAAACCCGGTGGACTCCTGAGGAACTTCCCGATAGGCAAACAAGAGATGGGGTAGGTATTTCTCCCAGTCTGAATCTCTGTCCGTGAAGGCCCTCAGCATATTCTTCAGAGTGCCGTTAAATCGTTCACAAAGTCCATTTGTTTGTGGATGATACGGTGTCGTTCGAATCGCTCGTACTCCACAGGTGCGCCACAGACACTGGACTAGTTCTGACATGAACTGGGAGCCTTGGTCCGACAAGATCTCACTGGGAAATCCTACTCTGGTGAAAATGGTAACCAGGGTCTCGGCCACCTTGGCTGCAGAAATACTGGACAAGGCCACAGCTTCCGGATATCGGGTGGCGTAGTCCACAACAGTGAGAATGTACTGCTTTCCTGATCTACTTGGCTTAGCTAGAGGCCCAATGATATCAACAGCTACTCTTTGAAATGGCTCTTCTATGATAGGGAGTGGTTGCAGAGGGGCCTTTGGGTGATCTCCGGGTCGCACTCTACGCTGACATATATCACAAGTTCGGCAGAAATGTGCCACTGCCTGAGAAATCCCTCGCCAATAGAAGGTTTGAGTCAATCATCTCTCGGTGCGGGTTTTGCCTTGATGGCCAGCAGTAGGGATATCATGAGCAAGGTGTAGTAGGGGAATCCTGTATTTCTGAGGAACAATCATCTGTTTGTTACAAGTCCAGGGCTTATCTGGGGAAGCAGCATTGGTAACCCTATCCAAAAGTTCATTTTCTCGGATAATCCTTTCCCTGTTCTCCCCTAACTGCCCTGTCTCAGCTCGTGCTCTAAAACTAGCTAGGGTGGGGTCAGTATCGACCTCTTGTCGAAACTGAACTCTATCCCAGGTATCACTCACATTGTCCCCACAAGAAGAATCACTCACCGGCGGTGTCGGCGGTTCTGGTGGCCTCATTTCCATGGATGAGGCCATCTGCTGCTCTCTTAGCTTGACTTCTGGTTACCGCACCGACGAAGTGGCAATGCAGATGTCCCACATCATTTCCTAAAAGAACATCTGCGGGGAGGCCGCTCATCACACCGACCACGCATTGTTTGGCCCCAAAGCCATAATCCAGGGTCACCCTCGCTCTTGGAATATATTTCTGGGTGCCTCCAGCCAATTCAATGGCAATTCCTGGTCCCTTTTGAATTGCTTCTGGCTGAAGTACGCGGGGATCGGCTATGGTAAGAAAAGCCCCAGTGTCACGGAAGCCGACAACCTTTTCGCCATCCAGCACGACCTCCTGTAGATGTTTGTGCTGACGGTCAGAAGAACAGGTGGCTGGGGCTCGCACCCCATAGACTCCTGGTATGGGAGCCAGGGTATCGGAGTCACTTGGCAAGTCTTCAGGGACTGAATCCAGCTCTTCTCCTGGTGAGGGTGTCTGTAGATAATGAACCGGCAAAGGCGGTCTGTAGCTGTCCTGCCTCCGAACACCTGGACATTGGAATTGCAGATGCCCAGGCTGCCCACATCTATAACATCTGCGCTCTGGGACTCTTCCTCCACGTCGTAGTCCCGAAGGCGGAGCAGGAGTAATGCGAGGCACAGTCACACGAAAGTCACCATGAGTGGATGGTCTATTGGGATGGTGAGTATGGGAGGCCGAAGGACCAGGGGCCGCCATCGTCAGGGGGCTGGTAGTTCTTTTCTCACTGAGTAGTAATTTTTTCCATTGAGGCTTGATGGTGAGAGCCTCATCCGCTAGAGCTGCAGCTTCCTCCACCGTGGCTGGTCTCCTTTCACGCACCCATTCTCGGATCTCAGCGGGACACTTGAAGTAAAACTGCTCTTTCAAGATGACCTGGAGGAAGGCCCCCCAAGTTATGGCCTCCTCTCCCTCCAGCCAGCGATTTGTTTGAGTCTGTGGGCATACATCTTGAAGGACACCTCCTCATCACAGGCCAAAGTACAAAACTGGGTCCTATAAGTGTCTGGGGTCACAGCGTAGTGTTCCAGAATAGTCCGTTTAATGTCTGCATACTCACAGTCCCCCCGAGGGTCCATAGCTCTATAGGCTGCGGCAGCTCCACCTTCTAAGAGCCCCACCAGATGTCGTACTCGCTCCCTTTCTGGGACTTCCATTAATCGACACTGATGCTCAAAGTCCTGGAAGAAGCCCTCAATGTAACCTGCAGCCTCCTGGAACGGCTTGAAATCTTTGCGGGACACTCTGGGGAGTTCCCTCATGGTGGGTGCTAGGGTTACAGTCTGTCTGACGCTTCTAGCTGCTTCCAAAGCTATCTGCCTCTCCAGCAATGCCATCTCCTTAGCTCCTCGCATGACCTCCATCTTATAGTCTATGGAGACCTCCTCTCCCATCATTGCCATCTCCTCCTCGTACCACACAGCCCACTGACTTTTTTGGGTATTTACCTCTGCCTGTCGCCTTTCCTCCATTGGCCGTGGAGGTGCTTCCTCAGCGTCCTCTTGCAGGCGAACACCTTCCAAAGCCTCAGTTAGCTGCTTCTTTGAGAGTCCCTTGTAGCTGACCCCCAGTTCATGGGCCTTTGTTTGTAAGCTCACCACAGTCCAGTTCTTGTACTCTGAGGCTCTGGTTCCAGCAGTTGATGGGCCGTTGTCCTCCATTCCTTCTGCTCTGATCCCACCGCTGCCAACCAGTTTGTGACGGGGTATGCGGCAGAGCAAGAAGAGACCACCGGACTAAGAATGCTCCAATGGGATTTATTAAGGCAGGCAGCAGACCAAATCAAAAATCCAAGTTATTCCTAAGGTTCATAATAAGTCCACAATCACCGACGCGCGTGAGGTCTTGCCGCAGCTAAGAGCCCCCACACTTCTTCCTCCAGAGATCTCCCAACACAACACTGGTCACGCATAAGTCCATTGTCTTGGGCTACCGGGAACAGCCCAAGGGTAGGGGAGGAGAGGTTTCCCCCCTCCTAGTCGATGGTTTAGTCCATGGCATGGCTCCGATGTGTCTATAAAGATGTGTACTGTGAGTTCTCCCCCTGCTTAAGAGAACAATGGGGAGTCCTCTAGCGGTGTTGACACAAGCCCAAGTTAAATTATGGTTGAGGAACAAAGATCTGGGAAAGAGCATGGGTATTTACATCACATCATGACATTTTATACAGAAATGCAGGACAGGGAAAACGATGTACCATGACAGTAACAACCTCCTCGTATATTTACATATGAGTAATAATATGTGCAGCTCTTTTTTATGCCTCATAAGGTTACATTTTACAATTAATATACTTTCAATTTTATAATCCTCAAAGGGAATCTGTCACCAGGTTTTTGCTACCCCATTTGAGAGCAGCATAATATAGGGGCAGAGAGCCTGATTCCAGAGATGTGTCACTTACTGGGCTGCTTGCTGCATTATAAAATAACAGTTTTCTTTGCTGCAGATCTACCAGTTCTCTGAATGCTGATCTCTGTATAACTCTGCCCACACCTCTGATTGGCAGATTTCTGTATACACTGTGCATAGGCAAAAAGCTGTCAATCAGTAGTAGAGTCGGGATTATGCAGCGCTCATGAATATGGATGACTTCATGGCAGCAGGTTTACAAGCCTCTAGTGATAATCTCCTGCTAATAAAATAGTGATTTTATCAAAACTACAACCAGCAGCACAGTAAGTGACACATTGCTGGAATCAAGGTCTCTGGCTCTACATTATGCTGCTCTCAGATTTTGTGGCAAAAACCTGGTGACAGATTAAAGGGATTAAATGGAATCATGCTGTATTTGCGCAATAAATAGACACCATCTGTGAATTCAACTCACTTGGACCCATAGACCCATTGCTATACATAGTAGGTGGAGGGTCCCATGACAAAGAATAAAAAGGGTTTGCTTTTAGGGGGTGCTTGACACCACTGTATGCCTAACCACTAACAACTGCTGCCCCCTGCCCAATTTTTTGACCTTCATACATTTTCCTATGCTATTCTTGCCACCTATTATAACGCTGAACAAACCAATTTGAAATGGGGCATTGTCTCTATTGACCCCAATGCAGCCGCGTTCTCTACCTCTGCACAGGTATGAATATGTGTAGGCTACACTGTAATATTAGTTGTCTGGAGATAGTGCTTTTATGTTGCAGTTGACCAGTGAAGTTGGCTTATGTCCGTGCCCTTTATTTCCTTTGTGTTTTCCTCTTTTCTCCCTTCTTCAGCCTGACCTGCTTTCTCTGTCTCCCTCCCACTATCGCTTGTTTTCTTACCTTGTCTCATTCCTGCTCCCTCTCCCTCTATCCTCCTTATCATGTTTATCATACTCTTAATATAAATCATTTCATTATTGATCTGCTTCTTTGCTATACTAAAGTATGTTGTACTTCATTCTCGGTTCCTGTCGTAGCGATCATGGAATCATTATGATGCTCTAATTCTCACCTGTAGTTTCCACAATGCCTTCCAGAATGACAACTATCTCAAACTGCTCACTCCGCAGTGACTTGTGTGAGAGATCAAAGAATGGACTCCGACGGTTAATCTCATGGCAGATTGTTAGTGGAGAAACTAGGAACAGTTGATCAGCTCCGGTGCCAAATCCAACATCCAGCTCACGTTGGTCTAGCGGCAGGAATTCACCTTCTGGGGTCTGTCTGGACTGAGAAACAATGCAAATATTAAATGATTCATCATATCAGAAATTCTGCCTGCAATGTGGATGAAAGTAATAAGCAATGTGAATATTTGTTTCTAGATGGTCAGTTACCCTACATTTCATTACAATTAAGGCTTAAAGAGAAACCATCATTTTAATTTTTATATCATAAATTAATTGAACATGTGAAAATAAGTCAGTTTATAATATCTTATCAGAGCAATCTGCTTCTTTCTCTTCCTCCTGGATTGATCTTTCACTTTTAATTCACATATAAAATCTGTTGAGTGAAGACAGATTTTACCATTACTGAGATAGGAGATGACTGTTGCTGCTAGTAAAATTCTATGGAGTGGGTAGATTCTAGAGTCAGACACAGACATTCTGCTGCAAGTTCTCCTGAAACAACAGTTCCATTTTAAGGTGCATTTACACTGGCTGATTATCGTGAACGCACATTCATCCAGTAAAATGATTTTTATCTTGCTTAAAAATCATCTTTTTTGGCAGCACATTGTCTTATTGTCTTGGGCAAACAGGACATGTGCTGCCGAGGACAATGACAGTCTATGTGCACAAAACGCTCTGTTACTAATTGTTCTGTGCTTTTGCCCTGTCTATATAGGTTATTGATTCTATGTAACCAATTGGCTGTCGTTAATAGCCGCAGGTCGGCCCGTGTATGTGGTCGTATTATAGTTCCATGTAAGATGCCACAGACGTCAATGTGGTCTCAACTGTACCTCCATATTCCACAAATTTCTAATGAAGATTCTTCAGGTGTAACAGGAAATTTGAATATATAGAAAAGCATCCAATTTCTTAAAATATACAAAAAATCCTAAAACAATTTTTACACTCTACCAGTGTCCACACCTTGAGCATGGGTTCCTAGCCGTCTTTTTCTCCTCTAACGCCACAAGTAACTGTCAATACCACAGCCTAGATTTAGGTGTTGTAGCTCATATCCATCTTCACTGCTGAAAGATTAATGTGTCCATAGATGAGATAACTTTGATCTTAAAGGAGTTTTCCGTGAGTCACATTTATTATCCATCCATGTCTGATTGCTGATACCCACAACAATCACGAGAATAGGGTGCTTGAACCCTTTTTCATCCTAGCTGTAGTCGAGATTGAATGGAGTAGAGCGTCTGGCAATCTTCATCAGTCCCATAGACTACTGCACCATTTAATCCAGACCAAAACGAGGAGGAAATGTAGTCGAGGCCTTGTCCTACTGATTTTGGGTGCTTGGGTGCTGATGTGGACAGTTGATAATTTGGATTAATTGGAAAACCCTTTTAAGGTGTGGTTTTCTATTTTAAGTAGAAGGGCAAAAATTTTGATTGAGTTGAGCCAAGGCATAATTTAATGTTCCTGTGTCCCAATGCAAAAGGATCTTCACCACCCCACATAAAAAAAACAAAAACAAAACACATTTAATGTATAGCATGGTCGTTCTTTATTTATGTTAGAAAAGACACTCGCAACCCCAGACACCAGAGTCTGGGTGCGGTGGCATATTCTGCACCATCTATAGTATATCCTTGGTATCTAGTAGTTTGACCCAACTCTTTTTTCTGTTGATGACAAGAGAAGCTTTTTAACATATGAGATACTCTTAGAAGGTGGTTTGTTGAGGATGATGGATTGCAGGTGACCCCAAAGACCCCTAAACATATTAGATGAATTAGATTCAGAAGAACTGTTTGACAATCAGATTGTTGCATGACAGGTGATGTTGGGGGAGAATTACTAGGCAATTGGAATTTCATCCCCCTATCCTTGTGTTTTCAGGAAGAATAAGCAGCTGCCAGAGGTTTGGAGTATCAGTCTAGACTCTGTCCATGGAAAACAGTGGAGCGCTCGCCTATATAAGGCGAGTTTGGAGAGACCGTTGTCTGCTCAACAAACTTTCATCCAACAGCTAATTTATGTGTATGGCCAGGTTTACAGGTATCAATTTGTCTCCATCACCTCCAGATTCTTAAGAGTTTTATGGGCTGGAATGGGTAAAATTGTAACCTTTGCATCATCTCCATGGTGCTCTTTTATGATTATAACTTAATTTCCATACTTGTAAGTAGTGGGTAAAACCAGAATTTAAGCCAAGAGATATTAGTTAAATATTAAAGCTGACTCCCTTTTCCAAATTATATTCCTGTCTGTGCTGTACACTGGGAGAATGAACAGTTGGTTCTTCAGGTTCTGAAATGTAGATATTTTAATAGGTTCCAAATATGTATGAATGTACTAAAAATGGTCATATAAGATTATAAAATTGTTTACCCCTCTTGTCCTTGTGCTGTGCCTGATGTAGCAACTCATCCAGAATCATTTGAATTGAGCTAAGCCATAATACCAGACCCTGTCTATACAGTGACGCGATTTCTTGAAAAAAATAGTCAGTCTTAGGCCACGTTCACATGTTCAGTATTTGGTCAGTATTCTACATCAGTGTTTTTATGTGAAAACATAGCTTTAGGGTTCGTTTACACCGACCGACCGGTGACACTAAACGACCGCCAATCGGTAAACACTGATCGGCAGACATTTAATAGTCTGTTTACACGGGCAGACTGTGGCAAATGATGGGCACTGAAAGATTTGTAATAGATTGTCTGCCATGCTTCTTGGCAGTGCGAGTCCTATTTACACAGAATGAGGCACTGATGAGAACAATGATTTTGATGAACGAGCTTTTTACACTGAAAAATTATCGTGAAAGGAACGTTATTAAAAACGATAATGTTTTCATTGTAAATGAGGCTTTAAATTTGTAAGCAAAGCGTTTGCTAATCACTGCGGGTAAATTAACAGCCACATGTAAGGGATAATTTATAAGAAATATAAGCCACACATGCACTTTACATCATGTGAAAAGCCTCATATCGTTGGACAACGTATGAGCGGTATGTGATATTTCCGTCTGAGCTTTAGCTACTTGCATATCAAATTTGATATAGGTGGTGCAGATTGGTAGAGCCATATCATGCAAGGCATAAAAGCTGAACTGCAATGGTGGCAAATCGGCAGTGAATGTGGCTACCACCCAGCTGGGAATCAATAGGGTTGTGCCCAGTCATTGTGTGCATGGCCAGCTTTATTCCATTCTGAAGTGTTTGCATCGTAGCAGATAACTTGAATAGAGCTGTGCTGGAATTGAACTTGAAAATCATGTGTTTCGCCTAGGCAGTCCAAGATTAATGGAGCATGACAAATTTATATCCACCAAATGTGTGCGTAAGAAAAGAGAGAAATTAACTATTTTCCTACAAGTTGTGAGTCTGCGCTAGGCCCTTCTGAGACTGAGAAGCCTTCAACTTTCAAGGAACAATCAGAATATTTAAAGACTTGGCGCAATATGTTATTCTCTACCGCTTGTGATATGCCGCCGGCTAGGTTCAGATACTTTAGAGTAGGTTTACCTTTGATTAACCCAAACATACATGCTAGGGAATGACATAAACCGAAATTTCCTTCCATAAATTTGTAATTAAAATGGCTTCCGTAATAAGTGGGCGTGATCCATTAATAATGCATCAAGGCAGCGGAGAAAACAGCAGGAAATGGTTTAAAAAAATAACATTGCTCACCCAAATAAATCCCCTGCCACTCCAGCACTAATGCTCCATACTAGTCCTGCAGCGATGACGTTAACCCTAAGGCCAGTGATTGGCTGCAGCAGTCACATGAATGATGTACATAACATTGTTGCAGAACTAGTGCAGACTACTAAACATTTAATGGTTACTGTTTATCGTTAAATTGTGTTCGCACGATGCCTTTCTGATGTGTTTTATATGATTTTCCCAAAAATCTGTAAAATCACTGTTTTTGCTGCATTTTCTGAAAATTGTGTGAAACAATGAAATTTGAAAGACAGGTCATAGTTTTCAGGAATGTGTCACTTATTAGGCTGTGTGCTGTTGTTTCAAAACAATCAATGTTTTATCGCCGGGAGATTATCACTGGCTGGACTACCGTTCCAATGAATCTTGGTCAAACCAAGCCCCCTCCTCTGATAAGCAGCTCACTGTCAACAGACAATGTACACAGAAAGCCTGGTGTGGGCGGGGTTAGCTTTCTCAGCTCTGCTACATGCTGCATCTAAAAACTCTGATTGTGTCACAACTGCTGCACCCAGTAAACTAAGTGATACATCGCTGGAATCAGGGTCTCTTTTACTACATTATGCTGCTCTCAGATGAGTTAGCAAAAACCTAGTGACAGATCCCCTTTAAACAGGGTTACTTTTAGTTAGAAAGGTACCTAATAACATGCAGCTGGGACTCCAGGAATTAGTAGTAATATTCAGGGGAACCTCGCATCAAATGTTTGATTTTCCTGCAGCACATCCGCAGGAAAAATGAAGTATTACATGGTGCCAATTATAATCTGCCTCGGTAATGCATGGATTATCTGGGTCCTCAAGAAAGAGAGAGGAATTCTTTGTAGAAACTAACTACTCAATCAAAATGATTTAGATCCTAAAAAATGAACTACTTCTACTAAAGAGATTTTAGGCTTCACAAAAAAAATGAACCTATAGATGGTGGTCCACTGTTGAGGTCCTTATTTCTTAGCCAGAGATAAAAGATGCTGTAGAGAGCCTCTCTTGATTTGTAGGACCCAACAAATGCATGTCGACTGCCCAGTTATTAGCAGGACATAATATGATGACCCGTCACACTGGACTCCAATATGACAAGACAATATTAACATCATGTACTTTGAATCAGAAGGAAATTTATATTTTAATAGTGACGAACGCATACACAGCTTTCCTGTAATGATGGGTTTTTACATACAATATATTGTAGCCCTCCAGGAAATTAAAGTCTTTTCTTGGCTGCGCATGATTGATACCAGAATCTAATAAAAGTAAACCTTGTCAGATTTTAATATCAAAGTTTATAGCAAAATATAAGAGTTTGATATTACTTTACTGTTACCCCAATGAAAAACTAATTAAAGTGCAAAAATAATATATATCGTAATAGCCAAAAAAAACAGGGAGTTATTACAATGGGTGCAGTAAACCCCCTCTTGCCTACCTCTGGGGCTTGTATCATCAGGATTGCAGATTCATTGAATTCCCTGGGGTGTAGGTAGTTATTATTACCATGAATAGACATTGATATGAAGAATACATAGTTTATTGAAAGTAAATACGGAATTTTTAGGCTGCACTATTTTGTATTGATAAGTAAAAAAGGCAAAGATTTGTACCTCAATTTGATGCAAGCTGAATGAAAGGGTTCATGAACATGCTGTAGTACTGATCTGCAGGGACTCTGTGTGCTGCCATACAGTGCCTGCATAAAGCCCCATATTACAAAGTTATTCTCCCCTAAAAGTAATGCTTCTAAGGAAGAATACCGCTGTAATACGACATCTGAGGGAGCACGCCATGATTCTTTTTGTCAGACACATAAGGAAATCTGGCAGGAAAAAAAACCTGTAAAGTCCTGCTCATCGTTATTGACACCCATGAAGTTTAAGTCCATAATGTGGAATATCTCCTGAAAAAAATGAATCAAGTGAAACAGTTTTTTGTATAGAGCACTTGTGTTAAATACAAAAGAGCAAATGATGGACAAGAATTTAAAACAAAAAACAATGAGAGGGAAAAATAGAAAAACCTCAAGCTTGCTGTGTTATTTGTATTGGCACCTTTTACATTAATTTAGTATGGAAACACATTTTGACTCGCCTGTGGTAAATCACCAAAGAGATTCACCTGTGATTAATTGGCGGTGCCCATGTCACATGAATTAGCCAATGAATGATGACTTCAGTGTTTTAAAAAGCCACATGGTAGGCCCTGTTTCTTTATCACAGTGGTGAAGACAAAGGAGCTATCTGAGGACATCAGAACTGCTATTATTAGCAAACACATCTCTTCCAAAGGGTATAAGGCCATCTCCAAAGACCTTGATATCTCAGTTTCAACAGTGCACAATGTTATTAAGAAGTTTGTCAAGCATGGAACCGTCAAGAACCTCCTTGGACGTGGGGGAAAGAGGAAAATTGACAAGAGATGTCTTGGAAGGTTGGTGTGAATGGTTGAAAAACACCAAGTCAAACATCCAAAGACCTGAAGGCCAACCTGGAACAGTCTGGGGTCATGCTTTCAACAAGTACCATACGCCGTACACTAAACCAAGCAGAGCTTTATGGGTGAAGGCCAAGGAAGAAACCATTGCTGAAGAATAGACATAAAAAGAAATGACTGATCTTTACCAAAAAGTACCTTGACCAACCACAATCCTTCTGGGAAAATGTTCTGTAGACAGATGAAGCAAAAATAGAGCATTTTGGCAATGCAAAGCAACAGTTTGTTTACGGACGATGCAATGAAGCTTATAAGGAAAAGAACACCGTACTAACAGTTAAGCATGGTGGAGAATCCATAATGCTGTGGGGTTGCTTTGCTGTGTCTGCTAATGGAGGCCTTGACCATATCACAGGAATCGTGAAATCAGAGAATCTTCAAGAGATTTTAGAGCGAAATGTCCTACCCAGTGTAAGAAAACTTGGTTTGAGTCGAAGATCATGGGTCCTCCTGCAAGACAATGATCCAAAGCACACATCCAAAAGTACACAGGAATGGTTTAAAAAGAAAAAATGGACTGTTTTAAAATGGCCAGCTATGCATCCTGACCTCAATCCCATTGAAAATCTTTGGGGTGAGCTGAAATTGGGAAAAAGAACCCTGCAAACATTCAAGAGCTTGAACAAAGGAAGAGTGGCAGAAAATGCCAGCTGAGCAGTGCAAGAAGAGAAGTTTATAGATGGCTACAAGAAATTTTTGGAGGCTGTCAGCAATGCCAATTGGTGTGCAATCAAATATAAATTAGGGGTGCCTTTATTGCTGCACATGATGTTTATTCTGTTTTTTTCTTTGAAATTGCAACATGGAAGTTGAAAAACAATGTTTTATTGTTGTATTACTTTGGACCACTAATTTAAAAATCCTGAGGATATAACTTTGGTACATTGAAGGGGAGCCAATAATGGTGAGAAGCACTGTATGATCTGTGAAGTGCAGAATGGCCCATAGAGTTTCATGGGTGAATTTCATAACTCTGCTCACAATTTGGAGGCTGTACAGTACCATCATATACCCATGTATGAAGCACTAACAAGTTCATAAAGGGGCTTCTCCCCACTAAATACAGTTATCTTCTATCTATAGGATAGGTGATAAGTGAATGATTGCAAAGGATCTGACCATTGGGACCCCAACAATTTCAAGAATAAAGCTCTCAAGAACTCTTGTATGAATGGAACACACATGTGTCATCACCACTCTAGTCACACAGAACTTTAGAATCATTGTGGGTCCCTGTGGTCTGATCACCTCAGTAATCATAGATTTAACACCTATGCTGTAGATTCGGGGTGAGAAACCTCCCGGCCTTAGAGCCCTTTATGGCCTGCAATGTAATTTCATCCGGTCCCTGGGCAGATTCCAGGACCACAGTGCTTTGGCCAGTGGTCCCGTTTAGCGAGCCGGTGGCCCTTAAATTCTTTCTTAGTCTGTGAGCAACTGTATTTCACTACTGAATGCTGCAGCGCATGCATTCAACGATTACGCCCTGACGATGGCCAGTTCCATTGTCAGGGCATTCTTTGGGGGCATAGTTAGCTCTCTGTGCTTCTGTCCCGCTCCTATTATGAAGGCAGAAGTTGGTGTGATGTATATGCTCCAACCCATGTGATATATATGTGCTAGCCCTAGTGACTCCTATGCGATGTATTTGCTCCAGTTACAGTCTCTCCTTTATAATGCATACTGCAGTCTCAGTGTTTTCTATGTGATATATTATGCGTGAGTCAAAGTGTTTCATATGTGATCTACAGTCATGGCCAAACATGTTGGAACCCTTGAAATTGTTCCAGAAAATAAAGTATGTCTCCTCGAAAATTATTGAAATTACACATGTTTTGTTATACACATGTTTGTTTCCTTTGTGTGTATTGGAATAACACTAAAAAAGAGAGAAACAAGGCAAATTGGACATAATTTCACACAAAACATTAAAAATTGGCTGGACAAAATTGTTGGCACCCTCAACTCAATATTTGGTTGCACACCCTTTCGAATAAATAACTGCAATCATTCGCTCCTATAACCATCAACAAGCTTCTTACACCTCTCAACTGGAATTTTGGACCACTCTTCTTTTGCAACCTGCTCCAGGTATCTGATATTTGAAGGGTGCCTTCTCCCAACAGAATTTTAAGATCTCTCCATATGTGTTCAATGGGATTTAGATCCAGACTCATTGCTGGCTACTTCAGAAATCTCCAGCGCTTTTTTCCATCCATTTCTGAGTGCTACTTGAAGTATATTTGGGGTCATTGTCTTGCTGGAAGACCCATGACCTAGGTCGCCAAACCAAGCTTTCTGACACTAGGTAGTACATTGCGACCCAAAATCCTTTGGCTGGGTCCACACAGTCAAGGCATCCAGTACCAGAGGCAGCAAAACAACCCCAAAACATTTTTGAGCCTCCACCATATTTGACTGTAAGCACTGTGTTCTTTTCTCTGTAGGCCTCATTCCATTTTCAGTAAACAGTAGAATGATGTGCTTTACCAAAAAGCTCTATTCTCATCTCATCTGTCCACAAGATGCTTTTCCAGAAGGATTTTGGCTTACTCACATACATTTTGGCAAACTGCAGTCTAGCTTTTTTATGTCTCTGTTTCAGCAGTGGGGTCCTCCTGGGTTTCCTGCCATGGCGTTTAATTTCATTTAAATGTCAACGGATAGTTCGTGCTGACACTGATGCACCCTGAGCCTGCAGAACTGCTTGAATTTCTTTGGAACTTGATTGGGGCTGCTTATCCACCATCTGGACTATCCTGCATTACAACCTTTCATCAATTTTTCTCTGCCGTCCATGGAGATTAGCTACAGTGCCATGGGTTGTAAGCTTCTTGATTATGTTGCGAACTGTGAACAAAGGAACATCAAGATCTCTGGAGACAGACTTATAACCTTGAGATTGTTGATATTTTTCAACAATTTTAGTTCTTAAGTCCTCAGACAGTTCTCTTCTCCTCTTTTTGTTTTCCATGCTTGGTGTGGCACACATACAGACACACAATGCAAAGATTGAGTCAACTTCTCCCCTTTATCTGGTTTCAGGTGAGATTTTCATATTGCTCACACTTGTTACTTGCCACAGGTGAGTTGAAACGAGCATCACATGCGTGAAGCAAAGGTGCTAACAATTTTGTTCGTTCAATTTTGGGTTCTATGTGAACTTTTGTCCAATTTGGCTTGTTTTCTCTTTTTTTGTGTTGTTCCAATATACACACAGGAAATAAACATGCATATAACAAAACATGTGTAATTGCAATAATTTTCTGGGAGAAATTACACACAGGTTGACTCAATTTAGTAATTCTGGGACTTCTGGAAGCAATTGGTTACTCAGGATTTTATTTATGGGTATCAGACTACAGGGGATTGAATACAAATGCAAGTCACAATTTTCAGATTTATATTTTTAAATTAAATAGAAATCCATGTATCATTTCCTTTACACTTTGCAAATACTTGCTATTTTGTGCTGATATATCACATAACATCCCAATAAAGTATATTTAAGTTTCTGGGTGTAACGGAAAAACATGTGGAAAAGTTCACACGGTATGAATACTTTGCCAAGGCACTGCATATAGCAGTCTCAGTGTCTCCCATGTGATATATACAGCAGTCTCGGTGTCTCCTATGTGATGTATACAGCAGACCCTCCTCTGCTTGAGTTCTATAAATGTAATGTGAACAGTGTTGAATTTGCCACTTTGAGGAGACATGCAGTGAAATACAGTATATATCTATGTTCAGTACAACTTATTGCTGTGAGATGTTTTTTACAAAACTTATCGCAAAGAGTTTTTCCAGAACGACGTAAACCTGGAAAAGCAGTTGTGAGTAGCAACATCATCAATATCACCTAACATCACAGCTGCACCAAAGAGAAGCAGCTCCAGCCATCACATTAGCGGTGAGTTAATTAATTGTTTGACTACATATAGCAGGATAATTTTCAAGTTGAAATTTTTTATGGGCCCCAACTGATGTTATAAATACCCAAAAGGCCCTTGGCAGAACAAAGGTTCCCCACCCAATTTGTAGATGGTTGATAAATGTATTTAGTGGGGAAACCTATACAGTGCCTACAAGTAGTATTCAACCCCCTGCAGATTTAGCTGGTTGACACATGCGGAATTAACTTGGCATTGTGACATTTGTACTGTAGATCAGCAGAAGTGGGAAATGCACTGCAGCAAATGTTTTGTTTTGTTTTTTTTGTTTTTTTTAAAAACGTTAAAAGTTAATTCAGAGTGTCATTTATTATTCAACCCCTCAAACCACAAGAATTCTGTTTGGTCCCCCAAAAGTATTAAGAAGTAGTTCAGGCACCAAGAATAATGCGCTTCACATGTGTGGATTAAAGATCTCTTTTGCCAGCCTTTTCTGACTATTTAAGACCCTCCCCAAACTTGTGAACAGCACTCAGACATGGTCAACATAGGAAAGACAAAAGAGCATTCCAAGGCCATCAGAGACAAGATCGTGGAGGGTCACAAGGCTGGCAAGGGGTACAAAACCCTTTCCAAGGAGTTGGGCCTACCTGTCTCCACTGTTGGGAGCATCATCCGTAAGTGGAAGGCTTATGGAACTACTGTTAGCCTTCCACGGCCAGGACAGCCTTTGAAAGTGTCCTCCCGTGCCGAGGCCAGGCTTGTCCGAAGAGTCAAGGCTAACCCAAGGACAACAAGGAAGGAGCTCCAGGAAGATCTCATGGCAGTGGGGACATTGGTTTCAGTCAATACCATAAGTAACGTACTCCACCGCAATGGTCTCCGTTCCAGACGAGCCCGTAAGGTACCTTTACTTTCAAAGCGTCATGTCAAGGCTCGTCTACAGTTTGCTCATGATCACTTGGAGGACTCTGAGACAGACTGGTTCAAGGTTCTATGGTCTGATGAGACCAAGATCGAGATCTTTGGTGCCAACCACACACGTGACGTTTGGAGACTGGATGGCACTGCATACGACCCCAAGAATACCATCCCTACAGTCAAGCATGGTGGTGGCAGCATCATGCTGTGGGGCTGTTTCTCTGCCAAGGGGCCTGGCCATCTGGTCCGCATCCATGGGAAGATGGATAGCACGGCCTACCTGGAGATTTTGGCCAAGAACCTCCGCTCCTCCATCAAGGATCTTAAGATGGGTCGTAATTTCATCTTCCAACAAGACAACGACCCAAAGCACACAGCCAAGAAAACCAAGGCCTGGTTCAAGAGGGAAAAAGTCAAGGTGTTGGAGTGGCCTAGTCAGTCTCCTGACCTTAACCCAATTGAAAACTTGTGGAAGGAGCTCAAGAATAAAGTCCACATGAGACACCCAAAGAACCTAGATAACTTGGAGAAGATCTGCATGGAGGAGTGGGCCAAGATAACTCCACAGACCTGTGCCGGCCTGATCAGGTCTTATAAAAGACGATTATTAGCTGTAATTGCAAACAAGGGTTATTCCACAAAATATTAAACATAGGGGTTGTATAATAATTGACCCACACTTTTATGTTTAAAATTTAATAAAATTCAACTGAGCAACATAACTTTTTGGTTTGTAAGATTTATGCTTCTGTTCATAAAACCTACTCTCGTTTGCAGTTTGAAGGCTCTAACTTATTTGCATCTTATCAAACCAGCTAAATCTGCAGGGGGTTGAATACTACTTGTAGGCACTGTAGGTTAACTTTGATATAACAGTGTAGCAATTTACTAACATAAAAACATAAACATGCTATCCAACCGTCCCATTTTTGGAAGAATTGGACAGCGAAATGGGTAAAAAGTAGGCAAAAATGTGTGCATTTCCAGGATGTTTTGTAGGTATTCCTAGGCAAAATGGGAAAGGGCTTAAAACAGTATGGGGATGCAATGTTTGGAGGTATGATTAAAAGGGTTTTCAGCTCTAAGGAAACTGGATCCCATATGCTCTTATCTACCTAAAATAACAAACAGAGCAGGGTCCAGTCCCAGCTCCCAGCCACTGCTGGTCTTAGTGTTTTGGTTGCATTGGTTACATGATGTTAACAATGCGTATCAATGCTGCAGTTAACCAATTCCAAGCTGTCTACCTTGTCTGAGCCACTGAACTTAGTGATTAGCTACAGCAGTGATCAGAGCCATCAATATGACATCACCACTGTAGCCAAAATAACAAGTCCCAAGTAGCAGCAGATAGACAGCAAACATGGAGCTCCAGCTCTGAACCCAGGGATGGGGAGTAACTGCTCTGTTTATTATTTTAAATATATAATAGTGTTTGAGGTTCACTTTCCTTACAGTGGAAAACCCTTTTAAATAGTGACTCAATTTTTTATTTAATTAATGATCAGTCTTTGCACACTTATAGATCTTTGAATTATACACTATTGTATACTTTCTAAAACACCATTCTGATAGTGATGATTTAACTTTTTAGTTAATGCTCTTTTAGAAGCTGCTTTGAACTGCTGCTATAGCAAGAATTGGAAGCCAAGCTCTATTGCCAAAAACTCTTATGCCTCCTTCATACGTCCATGTTTAAATGGTACTTGTGCCGTCAGTGTTTTCCATCAGTGTGTCATCCGTGTGTCCATTTTTACCATCAGTGTGGACATGGTTAAAAAAAGAATTAAATTACAAAGTTTCTCCTATACTCTCCAATGTTAAACACGTACAGCATACATACAGCACACAGATGACACATCCATGCTGCCGGAAAAAAAAACGGTATGTCTCCATGTGTTTTGCAAGGACACAAGATCTGTGTAAAAACATGAACATGTACATAGTAGCGAAGGTTATAATGGGTACGTGTGGCATCCGTATAAGAGATGGATGCCAAACGTACTGCAAACACAGACATGTGAAAGGGGCTTTACACATAAGGGAAAAGAGAAGCTTAGACACGGTGAGTGATTTTAATTAGAGATTCAGTACAAATTCATGCTATAGCACCAGTTCAATGCAACTCCTAAAAGGGCATTAAAGGGAATCTGTCGGCAGGTTTTGTTGTGACACAATCAAGGTTCTTAGATTTAGCATGAAGCAGAGGTGAGAGAGCTAACCCCGCCCACACCAGACTATTGACAGTGAGCTGCTTATCACAGGAGGGGGGTGGAGTCGGACCACTGATCACGCTGCCAGCTAGTCACAGCAATGATAATGTCCTAGTGATAAAACCTTCACTGTTAGTAAACAACAGCGCACAGCTTGATAAGTGGCGCATTGTGGAAATCTGTGTTTTAATCCCATCGCCATGATGTCCACAGATTACATAACAAAAACCTGCTGACAGATTCCCTTTAACTAGGCAGTTAAATCAGCACCTTCAGCATGGTACTTGAGAGAGAAGAAAGCAAAATAAGATAATAGACTACATCACAAGATACATAAAGGCTGATGAATGACTAAAAAGTACATTTACAAATTAAAATCTTGTTTCTGTTTTGTAGCCAGCAATGAAGACAACGATTGCATCTTGATTACTCCCTTGGCTACGTCTTGGGTTTTGTAATAATGTATACTGTACATCTATCTCCCCTTTCTGTTATAGTCTGTATCACATTTACATGATATAGGACATTCAGTAAGCAGATGCTTTTCCTTACATTTCTGGCAACCAGAATAGAAAAAAAAACATTTTGATGATTACCTACAGATGACAGGCAAATAATGCAAAATAGAAACAATATTTGTATGAAAAGCTTCTTCTTGTTTTTGATTAGTTTTATTTATAAAAAGTATTAGACTCTCCCCGCCATTCCTTCACATGTAGGGGCAAATGAGCAGCTGCCAGACATTAATGGCATCTCTAGGGGAAACAGTATTAAAAAAAAAGATGATCTACAAGTCACATCAGCAGATTGAAAGTGTAGTGCCAGGAAGTCTGCATCACTAAAGAGAGATATCACACGTAGAAGTAAGAGGACGATATTCAATTGGTTTTATGGAATTATTGGGGTCATGTTAACCTACAGGCATATGTGTATTCCTAGGCATGAGCACATCAAATTATCATGCGCATATAAAAGCTGGGGAGCCCTGACAGAAATCGAAGATTAGACAGAGCTAGAACTTATTATTAGCAATAATTCAAAGAATAATTGTCCAATAGCAATAGAATCTCATTTGAGCCTTTTCGTTCCTCTTCGACCCTGGTTCAGCAGCCACATCAGTATTACGTGGCCATGTGACAGGAGCCCTATTAACCACCTCATACTTTGTAGAATCCCTGCCAGAATCTCTTTTGATTTGTAAGCCTAGTGCAATGTCATCCTTGTGGCATGACTCACACATGATGGCGCATCAAAACGGATGTCAGGGATGCCGGCAGGTAGGAGGTGGTTCACTGGGCTCCCATCAAGCGACCACAGAACACTGATGTGGCTACTTGACCATACTGCTCCAGGACACTGTCTTACTTGGCGGTCACAGCTTAGAATAAATTGGTACTTACAAATAGGGATGAGTGGATTGATTTGCGGAGGATTGAGTAGGCTCAAATTTCCTGAAATTCACGGTTTCATGTGAATTCAAACATTCTGAGATTCAATTCATGGTTTGCAAAAAAATGAAAATTTGCCCAGCACCATTTCCCTCCCGCATGTAGACCTCCCCAGAATGCCCTGCTGCTATGACATCTTATGGGTTATACAGTAGTAGTCAGTGCCTGGGTCATCACTGATCAGCAGTTCCCATTGGAACATAATTTGTACAGTTGTTTCCCATCTCCAGAGTCACAGGGTCAGCGGGGTCCTCTATCTCTCCTGTAGAGTATAAGCTCTTATGGTCAGCAGTGTTCTGTCTGTCTCTCCTGTAGAGTGTGAGCTCTTATGGTCAATGGGGTCCTCCCTGTCTCTCCTGTAGAGTATAAACTCTTATGGTCAGCCTGTGTCTCTCTCCTGTAGAGTGTAAGCTCTTATGGTCAGCAGGGTCCTCTCTCTCACTTGTAGAGCGTAAGCTCTTATGGTCAGCAGGGTTCTCTCTTCTGTAGAGTGTAAGTCTTTATGGTCAGCAGGGTCCTCTCTCTCTCCTGTAGAGTGTAAACTTTTATGGTCAGTGGGGTCCTCTCTCTCTATCCTGTAGAGTGTAACCTCTTATAGTTAGCAGGGTTCTCTCTCCTGTAGAGTGTAAGCTCTTATGGTCAGCAGGGTCTTCTCTCTCTTGTAAAGTGTAAGCTCTTATGGTCCGCAGAGTCCTTTCTCTCCTGTAGAGTGTAAGTCTTTATGGTCAGCAGGGTCCTCTCTCTCTCCTGTAGAGTGTAAACTTTTATGGTCAGTGGGGTCCTCTCTCTCTCTCTCCTGTAGAGTGTAAGCTCTTATAGTTAGCAGGGTTCCCTCTGCTGTAGAGTGTAAGCTCTTATGGCCAGAAGGGTCCTCTCTCTCTCTACTAAAGTGTAAGCTCTTATAGATAGCAGGGTTTTCTCTCTTGTAGAGTGTAAGCTCTTATGGTCAGCGTGGGCCTCTCTCCTGTAGAGTGTAAGCTCTTATGATTAATGGAGTCTTCTCTTTCTCCTGTAGAATATAAGCTCTCATAATCAGCAAGGTCATCTCACTTTCCCCTGTAAAGTGTTAACTCTTACGGTCAGCTGGGTTCTCGCTTCCTCTCCTCTCTCCCATGCATATCTTCTGAGCATTTACAAGCTTTTCAGTATTAAGATTTGCACAAATTTTTTTTGGCGCAAATTAAATTTTGGAGAAAAATTTGGCAAAGGTGGCAAATACTAATTTCAAAATATCCGCTTATCTCTACTTGCATACAATTTTTACGTCAGGCCCAAATATAAACCTGCATAAACATTCTGTCCATACGCTGAAATAGAGACCTAAAGTGTCAAGCAAGCTGCAAAAAGCAGTTCTTTTTGGCACATGATTCCTATATAAGTTGCAAAGATAAAAATAAAAATAGAAAAATAAAACTGAAACTGTGCACAATGCTGATAATAAATTTGTCCTGGTGTATTCAGAGATGATCACTCGTTTGTACATATTAGTACATATAACCCAAGAACAATGGCCCCATGTTATTCTTTGGCTTGATTCTTCTATAATCTTAGTCACTGTTATCTTACTGTTTTCACATGTTTTTTTTGTCAAATTTATTTCCGATCTCGGATTGCAACATCTGGCCCGAGCAGCGGGTCTCCTTACCTGAGCTAACTGCCTAATAGGACATGTGTGGCCCAACCATTATTAAAAGAAAGCCGAGGATGAAAGTAAATGATGTATATTGAGAAATTATTATATTTCAGTCACTACACATAGCTTTAAATAGGATGAAACATTTAAGGAGTTGTTAGGAGCATTATCATTGTATTCTATCATTGTAACTGCCTACGCAGTTAACTCCAGGTATTGCCATACAAGCACGGTGCACACTTCAAAGTTGTGTGAATTCAGCCTTAGGTGTTATAATATTAAAAGGCTTGTCTTGTTCAGAAAATTAAATTTTCAAGTACAAGGCGCAGATTTATTAACCTTGTTTCCATTCCTTTCACGCATGCCCTTTGTATTATTTATTGTTTTCTCCAAAAAAGATGTTTTTTGCAACTTGCTGAAGACTTTAGGGCCCCGATTCATAAAGACTGGCATTTTGTACGCCAGTCTAAATGAGGGGCGTGCAAGAGCAAGATGTACTGAATTCATTAAGAGGCACACGACACTTAATGAATTTGGCGCATTTAATCAGTGTGACATGCACCACATAAATGTTACATTTCTGGAGTCAGAAACATCAGTAATTATGCTGAATTTGATGGGTGGGCGTAACCAACTCCCATCCATCTCTGGTTCCTTCCTCCCCAGCTCTGCTCATATTAGCAGAGCTGCTTCAAATTTGTGTGAAAATGTCGAAAGTTTAAAACTTTTTGCACAATTCTACCTTGAGAGTCACAATGATGCACGTGTCCAAGAGCCACTAACTCTCAGTGGCTCCGGAGAATGCGCACCTAGGATATGAAGCTAGGATGTACACCCAGATGCAGTGCGCATGCCCGGAAAGCTGAGAGTCATTGCGCAAGTGCGGGATCTTCTGGGAGATTTTGGTGACGTAGAGAGCAGTGAAGGGAATGAATTATGATGCGATGAGCGTGGAGAATTTGAAAAGGCATTTGACTGACTGTGACTGGAAAGCTGGAGATCCCCACCCCTATTGTTACGCTCACGCCCGGACTGACTGGCGTGAGCGTGATTAGTGATCCCACTGTACCATGAACCAAGGAGTGCCTGGAGGGGCGTAACTAAGTATCAACCCGATCAGACCAAGGTCACACGGCGGCTCGGTCGACTCCGTGAACCAGGGAGGAACCGAGCAGAGGGACCAGGTGCTACTTCAGGTCAGACCCCGGTCACAGCTGTTGACCCACACCGGGGAATGCAGGAACAGGCAGGTTAGCTGGTATGCAGACAGGTGGGCACTGGCAGGCACGGCTGGTATGAAGGCAGGTGGGTACTAGCAGGCATGGCTGGAATGCAGACAGGCAGATACTGGCAGGTATGAATGCAGGTTGGATAGGGACCAGTACAGACTGGGATACAGGAACAGAGCCGCAGGTGCAGTGGACTAGCAGAGCAAAACCGCAGGTGCGGTGAACAAGCAGAGCGGAGCAAAAGCGCAGGTGCGGTGAACAAGCAGAGCGGAGCAAAACCGCAGGTGCGGTGAACAAGCAGAGCGGAGCAAGACCGCAGGTGCGGTGAACAAGGAGAGCGGAGCAAAACCGCAGGTGCGGTGAACAAGCAGAGCGGAGCAAAACCGCAGGTGCGGTGAACAAGCAGAGCGGAGCAAAACCGCAGGTGCGGTGAACAAGCAGAGCGGTGCAAAACCGCAGGTGCGGTGAACAAGCGGACAAGAGCGGAACCGCAGGTGCGGTAAACAAGCAGAGCGGAACTGCAGGTGCGGTAAACAAGCGGAGCAGAGCGGAACCGCCGGAGCGGTGAACAAGCAGAGCAGAGCGGAACCACAGGGGCGGTAAACAAGCGGAGCAGAGCGGAACCGCAGGTGCGGTAAACAAGCGGAGCAGAGCGGAACCGCCGGAGTGGTAAACAAGCTGAGCAGAGCGGAACCGCCGGAGCGGTAAACAAGCAGAGCAGAGTGGAACCGCAGGTGCGGTAAACAAGCAGAGCAGAGCGGAACCGCCGGAGCAGTGAGCAAGCAGAGCAGAACAGAGCAGAAGGTGAAGGCAGACAGGACAGGGCTCAGTTCACATGGAACAGACTGGAAGATACAGGAAGATAGCTAGAACACAGGAGGTAAATGCGGAGGCAGGGAAACAGAACGAGCAGAACCAGATACACACAAGGTACTTACAATGAAGTAGCGAGTGGACACAAAACTCACAAACAGAAGTACAGAGACAACGAGTTGAAGTTAGGGCAGGTTCAGACACTGCAGGAAAATGGAAGGTACAAACATGGAAACAAACAAGAAACGGGCTAGGACACTGTTCAGACAGGACCTGAAACAGAAACAAGATACAGAAACGAGCCTGGGATCACAGCCCCCAGGGTGGCGGAAACACACAGGTAACAGGCCTGGGTATACAGCCCCCAGGGTGGCAGAACAGACAGGTAACAGGCCTGGGTATACAGCCCCCAGGGTGGCGGAACAGACTAGATACAGGACATGACCTGGCAATTCAGTTGCAAAGGACAAACTGAGAGAAAGTGTTGCTCAGGCACCTCCTACTGGGTGGAGGGGGTTTAAGTATCCAGTGACTCACAGCAATAGGCTGGGGACGCATTAGGACTGTGCACACAGTAGCTATAAGAAACAAGCAGAAAACAGCGCCGATGCCCTAAGCAATCAGACAAGAGACATGGACAGAGCAGGTACTGGAGCAAAGAGTGCAGCATGGACTGACAGGTAAGATTGCGGTCTTGCATGGTGGGAGGTGGTGCACCATGCAAGCACGCCACCAGGGATGTTACAGTACCCCCCCTTTACGCCCCCTCTTCCTCCAGCCAGCAAGGATTTTCTGCAGAGAATTTGGAGGCTGATCCTTCTCCTCAAGAAGATTTCCTCTTCTGTCCACTAGAGGGAGCAAAGCTGGTCTCATCATCTTGGTAACTAGGATGCTTCCTTCCATCGGGCCATCCTCAGCAACAGATGAAGTGGGCGAGGTACCAGGAACAGGACACAGGAAAGTCTCTATCCACTTATTAATATCGGGTAGCACCCCAAAGGATTCACGGAACAACTGGAGATCCTCCACTGGGTTGGAGGAGTGCAGAGACTCGGGGGAAACCACCGCTTTAACGTACACTTTGCCAAGCTTACTGGATGAAGTGGGCAAAGTACCAGGTACAGGGTGCAGAAAAGTCTCTCTCCATTTGTTATCAGGTAGCACCCCGGAGGATTCAGGAGACAACTGGAGGTCCTCCGCCTGGTTGGAGGGGTGCAGAGACTCGGGGGTAACCACCGCTTTAACGTACACTTTGCCAAGCTTACTGGATGAAGTGGGCGAAGTACCAGGTACAGGGTGCAGAAAAGTCTCTCTCCATTTGTTATCAGGTAGCACCCCGGAGGATTCAGGAGACAACTGGAGGTCCTCCGCCTGGTTGGAGGGGTGCAGAGACTCGGAGGTAGCCACCACCTTGATGGACTTATTGCCAGATTTGTTAGAGATGGAGGATCCTTGCTTAGGGACCAACCTCAGTCTGGTCTCTGAGATGACATGTCTGCGAGGTGGGGCGGTGCCTAAAGCCAGATCATTGGTACAATCGTCAAGACTGTGTGGGGACAATGCCACCGCTTCCCTTCCTTCGGAGACTTCAGCGCACAGCGAGTCAGCGACTAGCAGATCTGGTCAAGAAGAAGAAGAAACTGCTGACTGTCCTGCAGATATGGGGACTGGACACCCCTTGCACCTCAGCAGTCCCCCAGGAAACACCATGCAGGATCTCCAGACCTGAGCGGGCACTAGATTTCTCGGCTCTGGATGACCTGTGGGTAAACCAGACAGCACCTGGAATGTGAACTTCTTCATGTGTAATGCTCCAATCTGGAGCTTAATTTGTGCAGACATATTTTGACTGTTTCTGAGTAGGGCTCGTCTTTCCGCAGATAATGCCCAAACCGGCTTCTGGAGTTGTCGGACTGGAATCAGACACTGACTCTTCAAGGCTTTACGTCCGAAACTTCCGGTTAATCCAAGGCCTTCACTTGCCACGGAGACAGTCATGGTCATCTGTGGAGAGGAAACACGAACGCCAAGGGCAGCCTCTCCTACAGGCCTAATGTCTTGGGATTCTCCAACCTTCGCTGGACAAAGACCGTCAGGGGGTCCCAAACAACCACAGCGGGACCGCAATCCGATTTTGTGACTGAGTTCTGGCCTCTGCTTTGCCTGACGAACATAGTCATCCTTCATGGATTCTGTGCGGAGAGCTGCCTCTACAGGCTGGGGAACAGGAGGTCTTTGGGAGGACAGAACCTGGCGTGACTTTTTACCTCTACGCCTTGCACGTCTGGACTGCCTCTTGAGGTTGGGAAGGGAAGTATTCTGTGGAGCATTGTCATCCTGTGTGGATTCTGTGTGGGCAGCAGTCTCTTCAGGCTGGAGAACTGGTAGGCTACCTACACACATCACCCATCGGGGCTGCTCCAGGATATTGGGAAGGGAAGCTTTAGCAGACGCTTCAGGATTAGGGTCATCGAAGGCCATTAGAAAGGCCACCAGGAAGGCCTGCAAGTCAGAGATGATAGGATCCCATGCTTCCCATAGGGGGGTGATCCATTTCAACGCATCACCCGCTAGGTAGGACATCATGAATGCTACTTTAACCCGATCAGTAGGAAAATAGTGAGCATAGAACTTGAAATGCAGCATGCATTGCCCCACAAATGCAAGGCTTCTTTTTGGATTCCCATAGTACCGTGGTGGATCCACAGGAACGAGTGCTGATAGATCCATTTGGGCTGGTGCGTAAATCGCCTGGGCCACAGCTTGAGAAAAAATTTTTCCTTGGTGCATGTATTCGCCAGACAAGGATTCAAAATGTCTCTGAGAGCAAAGGGCCGTGGGGCTCAACGGGAACCATGGCCTGAGCAAACTGTTACGCTCGCACTCTGACTGACTGGTGTGAGCGTGATTAGTGATCCCACTGTACCATGAACCGAGGAGTGCCTGGAGCTGCGTAATTAAATATCAACCCGATCAGACCAAGGTCACACGGCGGCTCAGTCGACTCCGTGAACCAGGGAGGAACCGAGCAGAGGGACCAGGTGCTACTCCAGGTCAGACTCCGGTCACAGCTGTTGACCCACACTGGGGAATGCAGGAACAGGCAGGTTAGCTGGTATGCAGACAGGTGGGCACTGGCGGGCACGGCTGGTATGAAGGCCGGCGGGTGCTGACAGGCACGGCTGGAATGCAGACAGGCAGATACTGGCAGGTATGAACGCAGGCTGGATAGGGACCAGTACAGACTGGGATACAGGAACTGAGCCGCAAGTGCGGTGGACTAGCAGAGCAAAACCGCAGGAGCAGTGAACAAGCAGAGCGGAGCAAAACCGCAGGTGCGGTGAACAAGCAGAGCGGAGCAAAACCGCAGGTGCGGTGAACAAGCAGAGCGGAGCAAAACCGCAGGTGCGGTGAACAAGCAGAGCGGAGCAAAACCGCAGGTGCGGTGAACAAGCAGAGCGGAGCAAAACCGCAGGTGCGGTGAGCAAGCAGAGCGGAACAAAACCGCAGGTGCGGTGAACAAGCAGAGCGGAGCAAAACCGCAGGTGCGGTGAACAAGCAGAGCGGAGCAAAACCGCAGGTGCGGTGAACAAGCAGAGCGGAACAAAACCGCAGGTGCGGTGAACAAGCAGAGCGGAACAAAACCGCAGGTGCGGTGAACAAGCAGAGCGGAGCAAAACTGCGGGTGCAGTGAACAAGCAGAGCAGAGCAAAACCACAGGTGCGGTAAACAAGCAGAGCAGAGCGGAACCGCCGGAGCGTTGAACAAGCAGAGCAGAACAGAGCAGAAGGTGAAGGCAGACAGGACAGGGCTCAGTTCACATGGAACAGACTGGAAGATACATGAAGATAGCTAGAACACAGGAGGTAAATACGAAGGCAGGGAAACAGATCGAGCAGAACCAGATACACACAAGGTACTTACAATGAAGTAGCGAGTGGACACAAAACTCACAAACAGAAGTACAGAGACAACGAGTTCGAGTTAGGTGCAGGTTCAGACACTGCCGGAAAAGGGAAGGTACAAACATGGAAACAAACAAGAAACGGGCTAGGACACTGTTCAGACAGGACCTGAAACAGAAACAAGATACAGAAACGAGCCTGGGAACACAGACCCCAGGGTGGCGGAAACAGACAGGTAACAGGCCTGGGTATACAGCCCCCAGGGTGGCAGAACAGACAGGTAACAGGCCTGGGTATACAGCCCCCAGGGTGGCGGAACAGACTAGATACAGGACAGGATCTGGCAATTCAGTTGCAAAGGACAAACTGAGAGAAAGTGTTGCTCAGGCAGCTCCTACTGGGTGGAGGGGGTTTAAGTATCCAGTGACTCACAGCAATAGGCTGGGTACGCATTAGGACTGTGCACACAGTAGCTATAAGAAACAAGCAGAAAGCCGTGCCGACGCCCTAAGCAATCAGACAAGAGACATGGACAGAGCAGGTACTGGAGCAAAGAGTACAGCATGAACTGACAGGTAAAATTGCGGTCTTGCATGGTGAGAGGTGGTGCACCATGCAAGCACGCCGCCAGGGATGTTACACCTGACTGAAACAGAAGTTATGTGGTGCAATCATCAAAGTATAAAAAGTGTTTTTTTTGCGAAAAATACTGGGATATTTTGCTTGAGAACACCATGTTAGTGATGAACTGACTGTACCAGGGATCATTCAACAAGGCAGAAATCAAAGTTCATCACCTGATATAACTAATTTAACACAAGAAGAAGTACGCCTGTGTCTGAGCAAATTAAATAATGAAAAAAATTTAAATGTAAGCCACCTGCCGCCAGTCATATACTCACTCTCATTTGTCTTGACCATTTTTCGGCACTGCTCCTGTCCCGCGGCGCCATCTTATTAGAGCAACTTCCGACTGGCTGAAAGTCAGAAGCTACATCACAAGCTCTCAATGCAAAAAATACGAAACTCTCATAGACTTGTATTGAAAAGTGACCACTGGAGCTGCGGGCAGGTCACTTTTCATCTGAAACCGGTGGGAGCAATGCTGGAAAATGAAGGCAGCAACAGCTGAGTATGAGACAGGGGGCAGTAGAATTACATTTAAAGCAACACTCCAGCGGTGCAATAAAAATAAATGCTGGTGTGGTTAAGAAAGGTAAGAAGGTGGATCCAGGCAACTAACTTCTGGTAGATCTGAGATCAGTGAATAGTTTTTGAGGGCAATATAAGAGATGACCTGCACAAATATATTGCAGAGAATAATATAATAAATGATAATCAGCATGGATTTATGAAGGATAAGTGGTGTCTAACCAATATGTTGGTTTCTATGAGGAGATAAGCGCAAATCTGGTAATATTGGTAATTTTGCTGATGTGATTTACCTGGACTTTGCAAAGTCATTTGATACTGTACCACATAGCAGCCATATACTGAAGTTCCAGAAACAAGGACTAGGGGAAACTATATGCAGATGGGTAAGGAACTGGCTAAAAGACAGGAAACAAAGAGTCGTCATAAATGGTACATTCTCTAAATGGGATATAGTCGGCAGTGAGGTCCACAAGGATCTGTGTTAAGGCTGATTCTTTTTAATCTCTTTATTAATGACCTTGTGGATGGGATTTTGTCATTCTTGTGGATCGTGGACCCACTGTTCCACGGGCTGGGGAGAGCTTGGAGGACGTAACTAAGCATCCACCAGAGTTTTCACTAGAGCCCCTGATGGTGGGGTTAGATCAGGTGGATGCCAGGTGCTACTCCATGACAGATCCTAGTACCATGGCAGCTGACCCCACGGGCCAGGACAGTAGAACGGTTGACCGGATACAGAGGATGTAGTTGTAGCTGCTCAGTCAGACAAGACAGATACTGAAACTGGTACTGGCAGCGTAGGATTCAGGCTCAGGTACCGCCGGAGCGGTTTCAGGGTTCAGGTACTGCCAAAGTGGTTTCGGGTTCAAGTACCACCAGAGTGGTTTTGGGTTCAGGTAGAGTTGTAACCGTTTCTGATTCAGGTACTGCCAGCGCGGTTTCGGATTCAGGTACTGCCGAAGTGTTTTCGGGTTCAGGTACAGTCATAACGGTTTCGGATTCAGGTACTGCCGGAGCAGTTTCAGATTCAGGTACCGCCGGATCGGTTTTGGGTTCCGGTACCGCACAGACAGGACGAGAACAGGAAAGCAGAACTGGTACTGATTTAGGTTAAACTGGACTGGTACTGGGACCTGATCACCAACTAGCAGCTTGCAGACTGACTAACTACAATTGTTGCTAAGGCACATCCCAAAAGGTGGAGGTGCTTTGAGTACTTAGTGCCTCTCAGCATTATGAGTGCGCGTGCTGTCTCTCTAAGAGACGGAGTGTGCTCGCCCTAAGCATGCTGCCAGGAGATTTTCAAGGCGTGCGCAAGCCCTGGTGCACAGAAGCCGGAGCAGAGGATGTGGCAGGGCGGCCTGGGCAGTGAGTAAGTCAGCGTCCCTGCCGAGAGAGAGGAGCGAAGGCATGCTTGGACACCAGCGTTATAGACTCAGAGTAAAGTGCCAGTCTTTGTTGACGACATCAAACTATGTAGGATATTAAAAACTGACCTTGACATTATGATATTACAGAACGATCTGGATAATATGTCTGAATGGGCAAACACTTGGCAAATGAGATTTAAAGGGATATTGCCATCTCCAAGATCCTATCCCAATATGTAGTAGGTGTAATAATAGTAATATTAGCAAATATCTCCAATTAGAAATGTAGCATAGTATTTTTGATTCGCTATCTCTCTTTCCTCATGTGCAGACATCGCAGGACCTTAGGTATCTATATACACAATGTGTTTTGGCTGTTTTCAGCCTTCTTCAGGTGTATGGAGAAAATAAATGTATCCCTTCTTATATAGCCCTTTCCCAGAGTGAGAGAGGGAGGGGATACAAAAGAGGAAGAGGAGGAGTGATTCAGCCTGCACTGAAGTGATACATTTTAGCCTTCAAGATAATGAGAGGTTAATTAGATTGACATGTTTCTTACAAAAAAAGGTTTGTTATTTTATTATTTTATATATAATATTCTTAATATATAACATTTATATGTTTTTATATTATTATTTTATATATATATATATATATATATATATATATATATTAATGCAGGATGAATCATTGTTGTATATATAGTTTTTATTTGTTTTATATTAGTGTGAATACATTTTTTTTACTTACAAGCAACCTGAAGTTCTTGCACCTTGATCTCACTCGGTGGCAAAGACAGCGCCTTTCCCTGGTTCTCCATTTTGGCATTAAAGCCAAATAATAAAAACCATAGAGAACACATAGGGTCTATGAATTTGGTATTAGTACTCCCTGGACTTCAATGTCTATTACACTCCAGTTATTATCTCTATGGGGACATGCATCCCAATAAATATAAAAAGAAAGCGGGGATGAAAGTAACTGATGTATATTAGGAAACACTGTGATATTTCAGGCACGATACATGGCTTCTAACGGGATGAAACATTTACAGAGCTGTCAGTGGCCTTATCATTGTATTGTATGAGATTTGGGCTGTCAGGACGAGCAGTGATCTTGTAGCTGCCGCTGAGAAATGCTGTACAGTGAATGTAAAGTAGGACATTATTTAAAAAAAAATGAATCGGAGCTGACAACCCAGGAAGAGAATAGATAACATGCTTTACTATATCCTGGTACTAATACATTCTTTTTAGATGCTCAAATTACAACTGTATAACATACTGGCAAATCCACTGAAAAATCTTCTCATATTCATATATAAGAATATGGTTGTACCAGTGCTTCTGTGGGAACATGGACATACTGGTAAAATAGAAGTGTGGACAGTTAGGGCTGGACCTATGGTGAAAGTGTCCCTCTGTGGTTCCATCCCCTAACGCCCAACCCATGAAGTGCACTGTCATGCGAATACCCATGCCATTCTGGGGTTAAGCTGGCTATTCATTAGGGATTACAGATAACTATTTTCTGAGCGACTAGTTGGTTATTGATGGTCTGTGAAGGTTGTCATCTTGGTTACAGTGCCATATGTTAAAACGCCAGTTCTGACAAAATTACAGATCAATCTCTGGTGTGATCTGTGGTCTAGTCTAGGCCTACATTCATAAGATCTGTCATTTGGCATAAACCACCTTTCCATAACAGCAACAGACGAAGACTGAAAAATTCTAATGTGTCAGATCAGCTTCTCGACAGATAGGTCATTGGTTGGCATGTGTCAAGCTGAAAAAAATGTGCAGCCTAAAATGTTCCAAATCTGCATGCAAAGTGAAGCACTCAAGTAACACTCTAATGACTAAATGTTGCCACAAACCAGTTAATTCTAAGATTTGTGCCTCAGGTGCCAGGCAATCTATGGTGCTCTCTTTAGCAAAGATTTATGCTCACTACTGACATGATTGCTAATATATACAAGTGCTTCTCACTAAATTAGAATATCATCAAAAAGTTTATTTATTTCAGTTCTTCAATACAAAAAGTGAAACTCATATATTATATAGAGTCATTACAAACAGAGTGATCTATTTCAAGTGTTTATTTCTGTTAATGTTGATGATTATAGCTTACAGTCAATGAAAACACAAAAGTCATTTTCTCAGTAAATTAAAATAATTAACAAAAAACACCTGCAAAGGCTTCCTAAGCATTTAAACATTTAAAAGGTCCCTTTGTCTGTTTCAGTAGGCTCCACAATCATGGGGAAGACTGCTGACTTGACAGATGTCCAGAAGGCAGTCATTGACACACTCCACAAGGAGGGTAAGCCACAAAAGGTCATTGCTAAAGAGGCTGGCTGTTCTCAGAGTGCTGTATCCAAGCATATTAATGAAAAGTTAAGTGGAAGGAAAAAGTGTGGTAGAAAAAGTTGCACAAGCAACCGGGATAACCGCAGCCTTGAAAGGATTGTTAAGAATAGGCCAAGTGTCGCATTCCTTGTGTCAAGCCAGTCATGACCAATAGACAACGCCCGAAGCGTCTTACCTGGGCCAAGGAGAAAAAGACCTGAATTGTTGCTCAGTGGTCCAAGGTGTTGTTTTCAGATGAAAGTAAATTTTGCATTTCATTTGGAAATCAAGATCCCAGAGTCTGGAGGAAATTTTAGAGCTTCCCTCTGCCGACAAGATTTTTGGAGATGGAAATTTCATTCTCCAGCAGGACTTGGCACCTGTCCACAATGCCAAAAGTACCAATACCTGGTTTAAAAACAACAGTATTACTGTGCTTGATTGGCCAGCAAAGTCGCCTGACCTTAACCCCATAGAGAATCTATGGGGTATTGTCAAGAGGAAGATAAGAGACACCAGACCCAACAATGCAGACGAGCTGAAGGCTGCTATCAAAGCAACCTGGGCTTCCATAACACCTTAGCAGTGCCACAGGCTGATCGCCTCCATACCACGCCGCATTGATGCAGTAATTGATGCAAAAGGAGCCCCGACAAAGTATTGAGTGCATTTACTGAACATACATTTCAGTAGGCCAACATTTTGGATTTTGAAAACATTTTTCAAGCTGTTGTTATAAAGTATTCTAATTTACTGAAATATTTACTGAAATAATAACTTTTGTGTTTTCATTAGCTGTAAGCCATAATCATCAATATTAACAGAAATAAACACTTGAAATAGATCACTCTGTTTGTAATGACTCTATATAATATATGAGTTTCACTTTTTGTATTGAAGAACTGAAATAAATTAACTTTTTGATGATATTCTAATTTAGAGAGAAGCACTTGTATATACAGCCGGTAAAATAAGTATTGAGCACATCAGCAATTTTCTAAGTAAATAGATTTATAATGTGCTATTGACTTGAAATTCTCACCAAATGTCGGTAACAACCCATCCAATCCACACAGGCAAAGTAATCAAACCATAGATGTCCAGAAATTAAGTTATGTGTAATAATGAGAAATGACACAGGGAAAAAGTATTGAACATATGAATAAAGATAGGTGGAAAATGCCATGGAAAGTCATGACACCAGCTAAAAGCTATCAGTAATTAGAAAGCAATTCTATCACTTAGTGATAAATAATATCAGCTGGTTCAACTGATGGCCTATAAAAAGGTGTCTCATTACCAAGGGGCCACACAAGAAACATCTTATGATGGGTAAAACAAGGGAGCTGTTTCAAGACCTTCGCAACATTATTGTTGCAAAACATACTGATGGCATTGGTTACAGAAGAATTTCTAAAGTACTGAAGGTTCCAGTGAGCACTGTTGGGGAAGTGGAAAGAACATCATTTCACCATAAACTGGCCATGACCAGCTGTTCCCCGCAAGATTTCAGACAGGGAGTGAAAAGGTACAATTGTTTCAATAATAATAGTAATAATATAATAATTATTTATATTTTTATGGCGCCAACATATTCCGCAGCACTTTGCAATTTTAGGTGGGGGGGATAATAAGTAATGCACTCAATCTCCATGGCCTGTATGCATTCTCACACGCAAGGTTCCATTGCTGAACAAAAAGATTTTCAAGTGCGTTTGAAGTTTGCTCAACAACAGTTAGACAATCCTGTGAAATACTGGGACAATATAGTCTGGTCAGATGAGACCAAAATTGAGCTCTTTGGATGCCATAATACACACCATGTTTGGAAGCCAAAATGTACTGCATATCAACCCCAAAACACCATACCAACAGCAAAGGTTGTAGGTGGGAACATCATGGTGTGGGGCTGTTTTTCAGCATAAAGCACTGGCAAACTTCATATAATTAAAGGAATTCAGGTTTTGAAGAGTGTTTGTATGGAAGAATGGGCCAAAATCAAACCCGAGCAATGCATGCGACTAGTTTCTCCATGTCTTGAAGCTGACATCACCAACAAAGGCATTTGTACGAAGTATTAATTAAATTTCAGTAAGCCTGTTCAATACTTTCTCCCTGTGTCATTTCTCATTATTAAACTTAACTTCATTTATGGACATCTATGGTTTGATATATTTGCCTGTGTGGATTGGATGGGTTGTTACCGACATCTGGTGAGAATTTCATGTCAATAGCACCTTTAGAAATACAGTTACTTAGAAAATTGGTGACGTGTTTAATACTTATTTCACCTGCTGTATACTTTATGTATATATATATATATTCTGTATACAATGTCGTCTTTAACTTTAGGCCTTTTAGAGATCATTTAATCTTCAACTTGCCTAACTGTTTACAACAACAATAATTTTGACCAGGGGTACCCAAACTTTTGCATGTCACTGTATATATACACTATACTATATAGACATGAGAATTGGACACACTTCTTAATCATGGAGCTTTTTCATTCGGTTCCATTCCCACATATGCAGAAAATACAGCCCCTCACCATGCCGTCTTCCTTTACTAACATTTGTGTAAGAATGGCTTGTTCTAAAGAGCCCACTGTTCCGATCATAGCATGCCAACATTGTAACAAGTCAGATCATCAATTCCTTTTGTCAAAATATTCTTTAATTAATCATATGTGGTATTATTGAAAAGTGGAAGCCTTTAGGACTCACAATAACTCAGTCACAAAGTGGAGGCCATGTAAGTTTACAGAATGGGGTCCCCGAGTACATAACAGTTGCGAATGCTCTGTTGACATAATAGCTCTAGAGAAAGCTCCAAACCTCCTCTGGCATTAACATCAACACAAACCGTGTGCCGGGAACTTCATAGCATGGGTTTCCATGGCCGGGCAGCTGCATGCAACATCACCAAGCACAAAAGCTTTCAAACCAGGCTTTCTTGACCAATATCTTGTCAACATCCCAAAATATTGCAGAAATCTTTCCCAGAAGAGTGGAAAGTGTTATAGGTGTGAAGAAGAGTGTCAGTCGGGGAGGGTGAGGGTTTGCAACGTCTATGCTTGAATTATTGCTGTTGGATATCATAAAATATCCTCTATGAATAGGTGTCCAAATACAATGATCCATCAAGCGTAACTGCTTTGTATTTTTAATGCATTATGGGCTATCAAATCTTTCCAGGTAGGAAAATGTCAGTATGTGGTTCACATCTGCATTCATACATCTACATCAACATTCCTGCAATAACTTTTTTTTACATCAAAATGGGAATAGATCTCAGCAAAAGAGAGAAGCTTTCCCGAAGGAAATGGCCATGTCCCAATTGTAGTTTGAATCCAGCCCAACAAATATATTGTATTTACTGTCACCCGGTGACAGCAATTGTGTACCACCTGCACATAGAATTGTTGGTGTTCAATCAACCTTACAATTCAGTTTTCTATGCCAGGATAAGAATAGGACAAAGTGACTTATCCAAGGTCAGAAGGAGGCATCAACTGGGGTTTCACAGTCACCAGCAAATCCTTGCTTGGAAGTACAGATACAATTAAGATGTATAGTTTTGATTACACAGCTGAATGTTATACAATATTCCCTTTCTCCTCTATTAGGTTGTATTTGGTCAGGGTGGCTGTATATTGTTATACTCTATTACTGAGCTGTACTTTGATAATAAGTTCGTGGGACAGTTTATAAAAGACTCTATAATTTTACATTACATCTATGAGTATGACCAATATTGACTATAGACATCAATCAGCCAGAGACATGCACCCACGGCGTAGTGACCACCATAAGTTCATTATCCAGTAGATTGCATGCAAGGGCTGGCAATCCAATGGGCTACATGGTCAAGCATCCATTGGGCCAGCTATCACATACTGGCTCCTTTAAAACGAATAAGGTCTCCTAGAATATTTCAGACTCCTAGGAATCAGCCTAACAAATAGACGCTTAGTAGCTCAGCATCTAGTATGGCACAATTTTGTTGGCAAATCGCATGGCCATTCATTTCATCTGGTGTCCTTTACTTAATTTCGATCCCAGGCATTTTGCCTTTGCTTGCATATACTGCAGTATATACAAATCAGATCCAATGCATAATCCATAAAGTTTAACTTTGAAAGTACTTGCGTTTTTTATTCCATTAAATTCCTCAAAGGAAAAACTCAGTGAAAAGTATCTAAAGATGGAGAAGTTGTCCAAACACTCGCTCTGAAGATTTCTCTAATGTTATTATGTGGATCTGCTGTTTTATGTGGCATAGTTAAGTGATTTTGTGTGTACTGTACTCTGCAGCAGTTGCTAGGTTGTGACAGGGTTAACAGCTAGTGCCAGCCCAGGTGGAGAGGAGTTACTGGGGCATTTTTGGTACAGGAAGCTAGTTCCTGTTAGTTATTTTATGGTAGTGATGGGCTGTTCGGCTCTTTTTGGTGATCTGGCTCTCCTGGCTCCGCTCACCAAAAAGAGTCGGCTCTTTTGGATCCTAAATGGATCCCTATTAGATATGTGTTCGCAATAGGTGAACACCTATTTGAGATGACGTTAATGTGGCCGAAACCCTGCCCACCCATGGTTAAAACTCCACTTATTTGCAGTTAGCCAATTAAATTGAGGAGTGGGCGGGGTTTGGTTAGGGTGGACGGAGTTATATTCGCTGAACACCGAAATTTTACACCCAGTGAGAGCCATTCAGAGAATTTAATGGCTCTTACTGGGATGCCAGCTCCCATCGTTCACAGCAGGGAGACAGCTCTTTGTCTTGGTTCGTTAGTGAAGGACTCATCACTGGTTTATGGAGAGATTGTGAAGCAGATAAGAAGTATTTGTGGAGTAGTTGGCCACAATTGGGGAGTGTGCAGCGACTGAGAGTCCAGAGGAATGTTCAGAACTGTGCTTAAAAAGCCTACTACCATCTTTATGGCCAGAGTACAGAGAGCACAAAGGGAGTCACACATTGACCAGTGTGACTTATATAGAGGATATTCTTCACCTTTAATGCCACCTTCAGTGGCATTAAATAGTGCTGACGGAGGAGTGATTCCCATAGGCAGCTAGTGTGGAGTGGGCTACTGACAATGTGTGGAACAAGATCTGGAGGTGTAGAGATATCACCCTATTCTGGCCAGAGAGGAGCACGGGGCACTGCACCGCAGTGTGGGATCTTTGAAGCGCAGAAGAATATGCCAGAAAGAATATTCTCTAACTGAATATGAACCTCTGCCTGAAGCAGAAGAAGTGTTGGAGATTTACCATGTTGTCTACCAAGAAATGTTGCTATATGAGAAGTTTGACAGTAAAAATGTGTTTTACTTTTTTCAACGGACTCTGGCTCTACTTAATTGTTGCATAAGTATGAGGTCCCCATACCATGATACCATTTGTGGTCTAGAAAGGGGTAAGCAACAAGTTCCCACGAAGCACAAGTACACTCAAGGGTAGTGTGATAGGGTGTAATGGGAGGCGGAAAATGATGTCGACCAAATCCCTCCCTTACAAGTGCATTGTTTGTAATATCTCTTTCTATATCATTATGATACTATTCACTTCTGCATCATGGCTTCTGATTGTGGACCCTATAAAGTTATAGTGAGGTTTTTGGGGTTCTTTTGAGGTCTACATAATTTTTGGTGGCAAAAATAGAGCATCAAGTTGGTCAAGTCTAGTTGTCAAAAGTGACTTAAATCTTGTCGAAATCCCCAGACAGTACAGTGAACATAGTCTAATACAGTATGGCATTTGAAAGGACATGAGGTTGATGGGGTTTTGTCGAGTTTCCATCCTATTAGGTTATAGAAGCATTCCTCCCACCAACGTTTTTATCGCTGTAATATATTGCAATCATCATATTCTATAGCACTGTGTACTTACAATTGCTCATTTTACCTTTCTACCCAGCTAATTCTTCTCTTTTCACTGTTCTATGTAGAAACAGAAAGTCTCTTTTCCCTGCATGAGTCATCCCCCTCTCCAACTTCTGATGTAGCTGCTCCCTCAGCCAGAGACTTTTGCAGTGATGACTCATACAGGGAAAATTGACCTCCTATTTCTACATAGAGCTTAGAAGGATTCAGCTAGTCAGTTTTTAATCACCTGATGTCATAGATTGACGCTGCATATTTTCACTGTGTAAAAAATCTTACAGTTCTAGCAAATAGAATGGGATATATAGAAATCTTATGTCCGCTGTTCTTTTTTTTCATACAGTGTAAGCTGAGCTGCGGTGCGTGTTTCAAATCTGAAACAAGTCAGTTTCTCTCGTCGTATATATACGTTTTATTTGGGGATTTACCTTGTAGAAGTGAACGAGAGGAGGAAAATCAGCAGGCAAAGTACACATGAGTTTATAGGAAACGCACTAAAAAGGCATGTAATCTGCGCACATAACTGTATCAATAAATTTTCTCAACTAAGTAATAGGAAGTATTCAAAACAAACAGCTTTATATATAACATGACATACCAAAAAGAGACAAAAACCACAGATAGAAAAAGGTGAGTGTGAAAAAACACAATCGTAAATGCAATGAAAAGATGCAATTAACCTAATTTAGTAAATTGGTGCAGAAAATCTGCAACATCGAAACGCACCAAATACTCATCATGGGAATGTAGCCTTAACTGAAAGTGGCATTACATGCTACTTTATACTTGCCATCTAAAGTGCTGGAAATCTTGACATGACCCCACAATGGATGTAGCCTAACACAGGATGACATTTCACAGGACATTTTATGGGCCAGTTGCTAAATAACAGCGTTTGGATGAAACCCATATTGATGCACATTGGGGCTTTTGGCCCCGATATGAGTTAGGGCTCATGCAGAAGTCCGATAATGGACTGGCTGCACTGCAGGTCTCCCGACCGGAGCACGTCAGCTTCATTTATTTCTATGAGGCTGTCACACTCAGGAGACCCGCGCATTGCAGTTTGGGATCGGAGCAAGATCCACAGATGTCTGCATGAGCCCTTATAGATCTTTAATCATGTTCCACATTGGGAGGTTGTCTTGCAGTATCTCCAGCCCAGCACATGCATCCTCTGCACTGGGGGAATGAACCGGGGACAAGAAAGAATGAATGAATGAATGAATGAATGAATAGCTGAGTGACCTGAAAAGATTGACAGATATACATATTCCTAACTACAGCTGATCTGATGGGGAGCGATTTGTACAGCTCCGCTCGCAGGTCTGCAGCACAGGATTAACAAAAATACCACTTGTTCTTTATTATGTAAAGACAAAACCCTAGCCGGATTTGTCTGCACATATCCTTACATAATGCTGTGCGCCCATTTTATCCCAGATTGCACACAATCTGGGCAACTCATGCAATGCACTCTGCTTGTTAAAAGCAAATGTGGCTGAGAATATATTACATATTTAATCTGCTGTTACATTAAAATCTGTGACACATTCTCAAAGTGTTAGTTGTAACACATTGCACTTGCTGGATCACTTCTTCCCCTCTCGCTATATATTCAGGCTTATGCAAAAGTCGAGTGTAAATCATTGCTGAGTCCGCAGTGTCAGTCCCGTTGTGCTAGATTTATTCCTGAATGTTGGCGGTTTTTTATACTAAAAGAGTGAATATACTGCATATACATGTTTATATTATATATACTCAGTATATATGTTGGGTATGTGTACCTTCCTTTTCCAAGAAGGGAGGAGGTTGTTTATATGTATGTGTTGTAAATTAGGGATTATGTATTGTAAGTGAAGCCATATCTTTTATTATAGTAAATGTTTCAATTTATATTTCTTATGACTGACATAAATAAATGTACAAAAGGACCAAAGGCATGAATAATGACATGACTGACACATGGAAAGAGAACAGTGAGGACAGAACAGGGAAAAGACCACATATACAGGAACATCACAGCAAAATCTAGAAATATTCACGTTAGTTTTGAATTCCAAATTGAAAAAGCTTGTGCTTTGTTCTTGTGTTTTTTTGTAATGTGCACAGCAATGTCACAGTACATTAATAATGCCCATAGTGATGTCATGGTATATTAATAATGTAAAGAGTACATAGACAATGTATACAGCAATGTCACAGTGCAGAAATAATGTACATTGCGATGTCACAGTACATGAATGATGCAATATCAGAGTACATGAATCATGCACACAGTGATGTCACGGTGTATTGATAACATAAATAGTACATAGACAATGTATAGAGTAATATCACAGTGCAGAGATAATTTCCCAGTACATGAATAATGTACACTGTGATGTCACAGTACACGGTTAATGTACATAGCAATCCCTCAGTACATGGATAATGCAACATCACAGTACATGAATAATGCACACAGCGATGTCACAGTGTATTGATAATTACATAGATAATGTATACAGCGATGTCACAGTGCAGAAAAAATTTACAGAGTAATTTCACATTACATGAAAAATGTACATAGCAATGTCACAGTACACGGTTAATGTACATAGCAATTCCTCAGTACATGGATAATGCAATGTCACCATACATGGTAAATGCATACATCAATGTCACAGTATATTGATAATGTACACAGTATATGGATAATGTACACAACAGTGTCACAATATATTAATAATGCATGCTGCAATGTTACACTACAAATATAATGTATAACGTGATTTTGCAGTACATGGATAAAGCACGTTGTAATGTCACAGTATATGGATAATGCTCACAGCAATGACACAGTACAGAGATAATGCACACAGCAATTTCACAGTATACTGATTATGTACACAGCAATATTACATTACAGGCATAATATACACACTGATGTCCCAGTAAATGAATAATGCACACAGCAATGTCACAGTACCAAAAAATTGTATACCAGGATGTAACAATATAGAGATTCAGTAATGTCACAGTTAAAGGAAATCTATCAGTAAGACCATTCCCCATCCCCACTCCCAATTGCATATATGGGCATGCAGGTCTTAGAGATTCAAGTCCATCAACACCCTTATGTCTGCTATCTATTGCTGCATTCTTCAGTAATTATATGTTTTAATTCATATTCAAACAAGGTGTTAACTGCTCTGTGTTTGACACAGCACTTCTCCTGCCTCTGGCTGCTGAGATTGTTTCTGCACCCAGCACCAGCTCTTTGGCTTGATGATGTCAGGTGCCAAAGAAATCAGAAGGTGAGTCATCACCTAAGCTAAAGAGGCTCCTGCTGCACAAGGAAACAACCTGGAGAGGGAGTGGCATCTTAACTGCTCTGTCACACCTAGATAATTTACTTGACACCTTATTTACATATGAATGAAAACACTAATTTCTCAGGAATGCAGCAGCAGATAGAAGATATAAAGGTGTTGATGGATTTCCATTTCAAAGACCTGAATGCTCATATATGTTGTTTGGAATAGTTCATCTCACTGATGGATTCCCTTTAAGGAATATTAATTCAATAGCATTCCAATAGAGGAGTTAAAAGCATAGTAGTGTCATAACGTGCAAAGTGATGCCACAGAACAAGGATAATGCACAAAGTGATGCCACAGAATAAGGATAAAGCACAAAGTGATGTCACAAATTGCGACAATTGACAGTGATGTCATAGTTCGTAGTACCACTTACTGCAGCAAAGTTACAGTTCTGCAGTTTAACAAATCAGAAACCTCATTGTGCAGGGACAATGTATACAGTGATATAGTGCCAAAACCATGGCATACAATGACGTAGAACAGAGATGATGCTCTGAGCACTTGAATAAGGTGTAGAAAATGTCACTATGCAAACAGTGACATAAGAGCAAAGGAAAAAACAGAATATGTAATAATGGAACATGAGGGCATTTTTATACTATGTTACTGCCCTGCATTTTGTTACTATTATGTCATACAGAAATTCTTTTTAGTCATTTATGTATATTTTACATTGGTGAGTGCAGACTGACCAGCTGGATTTTGGCCTAGGAGCTGAGGGGATGTCTGCTCGATGTCTAAACCCACTATATAGTATAATTTTAGGGCTTTTTGCTTGAGATTGTCACCTCCTTTCACAGATTTTTTTAATGTATGGTTTATCTATACAAAGGTATTACACTATAATTATTATATATTGTTTCACATTTGTACCTGATGAGACCCTACACATCCATTCAGCATTATCATTGTAATCTATATAGTAGTGAAGCCAGCACTAGATCTCATTAGTCCAGAGTAAATGTCCTTAGAAAAAACTTTGCAAAAGTAAGTAGCCTCTGGTCCGCGGTGCTACACCAAGAGTCAATATGAATTCAACAAGCAATAGAAGAAAGGTGGCACTCACCATAGGTGTGCAGGAACAGCAATCTTTATTGGGGTAAAGACGAGGATCAGTAGAAGCGCATTCACACGCGAAACAGCCGTAGTCCTGCAACGCTCTCCTCCACACTCCTCCTCACACAGCTGCTCCTGTATGTCTTTACCCCAATAAAGATTGCTGTTCCTGCATGCCTATGGTGAGTGCCACCTTTCTTCTATTGGTTATTGATTATCATTGTAAGGCTGCATTCACACATCCCTGAGAAATTTCTGTGTGCTGTTTTTAACGGATAGCACGTGTGCATCAGTTCACACATCGATCACAGGGTGAGATCCTTGAGACTCGCAGCAGGTCCAGTCTTGACTTGTGTTTGCGGATCAGACTCGGACATACAAGTCAACGGGGATCCGTGAAACACAAATGTAAATCGGAAGCCTTTCAATTTGCATCCGTTTTCCTTCTGTATCCATTTATACATTTGGATAAAAACATGACCTTCCAGGTTTTTTTTTATTGGTTTGTAAGCAAGCGCACCCCTTCAGTGGGGAAAAAAACAGATAATAATAATAAGAAGAAACATGCAAATGCAGCTATGATACAGATGGTTCTCTTTCTTTCAGATGGTAAACTCATGTGTGAATGTAGCGCAATAGGCAGGTGCTACTTTCGGGTGAATAGTCCATTTAAACAGCTTTCTCCATGTAACCAGGATATGTAGTTTAGTCTTTGGACATGTAAAGCTGATAGAGGGAGGTCTCTTGACCGGAATTTCCTCTATTAGTAAAAGGTTAATTTATTTTAGACAACATGAAGGTACAGAACAGTTGTGCCAGGTTGAGTACCAGGGGCTATGGGACATCTGGGTTGAGTGATGTTTGACAAAGATGCCTCTGATGGCACTTGTCACACTTCTAAAAAGATGACTTCCATATGTGAGAGGTAGGGTCCTTCCCTCATCTCCAATGGTTGATTCAATCGACTAGAGTTGATACTTGGTACCATGTCATGATCATTTCAATTCGGATTTTCAAAATTATACTAAAGATACTATGGCTTCACAACAAATATCTCCATTTCAACAGCTATGGGTAAGTGTTGTCTTTGTATATAAGCCTACAAACCAAAAATTAGGTTCAAAAGGATGGGAAAGAATTCAGTATTTTATATTTTGGAGGGACTTAGGAACCTACTAGAGAAGATAGGTGGCCCCATAAAATATTAAATTCCAGGAAATGATGTATGTTTATAGTTAGATTAGGGACTCTTGTAATCCACCCCTCATAGATATTTTGGTTGACAACCCCTGCTACCATGGTTAACCATTTTTCAGACCTGCTAACCATGAGTTGCTCCACAGTCCATTATGGAGGACATGACAATAATGATACTGTTCTACAAACAGTTTAGTACAAATAATAACTTTGAGTAGTTAACTAGACTGAAAAATCATGATCTAATTCGTTATTACATACAATATTTATCTGCAGTGTGATGGATGGCACATATTCAGCAACAAATCATAGTTACATGCGCCAGCCTATTGTCCCCATATGTATGCAGTAACGCAATATGTGAATGACCAGCTCTACACAGCGCAGCTACACAAAGTAGCATTTTGTTTTTTTACCTTGAAAAAGGCGCCAGTCCGGCACCGAAACGCGTTGATGTAATTAAAACTTCATTTTTTACTATCAAGGATTCTTCATTTCCACAAGCACAGCCAAGATACTGTGATCTCTCCACTAAAGTGAATTGCTATCTGGAAATTTTTTTCCTCCAGCCACGGATTCTAAGGCTCTTCTAGGTATCGTGTCCATACACAACCACACCAGCTGAGCACTACCATCACTCTCACCCGCTCTCATATCTCTTGCGATATCGCCCTGTTTTGCGTTTCTGTCCCAACCAGAGCTCAGCACTTTATAAAGTTATGTACACTAAATATAATTGTATTCTGTGCAACTGAGCAAGACATACCATGTATTCATCACCACAGGAAGAAGAATTATCTATGTGTATAATTTTAGTCAATAAGCCTAAAAAATACATTGATATATTGGTCTTTGCTATGAGATCCTTTCATTGTAGACTAAATAGAAAGCAATGGTTATGATTTCTCTAGACTGGAGGAGGCAGGTCTGAATGCAGTCAATTAATTGTATTGATTTTCCTATGTACTAATGGCAGAATGATTCATTTGTGGGGAGGAAGGTTGAATACTACTCTACACATGGGCAGCACAGTATCTCCATGGTCCTGGGGTCAAATCCCACCAAGTACAACATCTGCAAGGAGTTTGTATGTTCTCCCAGTGTTTGCGTGGGTTTCCTCCGGGTTCTCCAAATTCCACCAGCACTCTAAAGACATTCTGATAGGGAATTTATATTGTGAGTCACAATGGGGAGGGCAAGTGATGGTAATATATGTAAAGCGCTACAGAATATGTTGGCACTATATATTGGAAATAAGTAATGATAAAATCTCCATGCATTCCCAAGTCACCTAGTATAAGAAAAAACAATGTGAATATTTTCTAGTGATAAATTAAAGTTTGTCAGAGGAAAGATTCCAGATAACTGATGAGTGAATAAATTATGAGGGACCTGCTTTATTACCAATATCCTATTCTTTGGTGTAAATTAAAGAAGTGATGGCAACAGAAAGCAGTGCAGCGAGAGGGGATTTAACACCCCGCAGTCGCCTCCTAGCAAGCAGCATCTTCTCTACTGCAGAGATCCAAAGCCTTAGTACACTGCGAGCGACGTGTCAATGTAACAGGCGATGTACAGCCACACTGAATATTAAGGCAGAAAAAAATGCAATTCAAGATATGGCTTAAATATATTCCAGCGATGGGGATTGGACTCTGGTAATGCTGTGACATCCATGGCACTGTTACTGCAAAATTGTATCTGCAGCTGCCAAGAGCAGGGTACTAAGAAAAGCCGGCCTGGAGCCACATGTGTCTGCCGAGAGCCATATGTGGCTCCCAGACCAAGGTTTAAGGAACACTGCTGTATAGTCTATGCCTAGGACATGGCTTATAAACTCTCTAAGGCCATGTTCACACGTTCAGTATTTGATAAGTTTTTTACATCAGTATTTGTAAGCCAAAACCAGGAGCGGAACAATCAGAGGAAAAGTATAATAGAAACACGTCACCACTTCTGTATTTATCACCCACTCCTGGTTTTGGCTTACAAATACTGATGTAAAATACTGACCAAATACTGATAGTGTGAACGTGGCCTTACAGTGTAGTCCGACTCTACATAATGCTATTTGGCTGAATCATCTAGTTAGTGCAATAACTGGAAAATTGCTTTTAATGCAGTTACCTAAACTTTAAGTCAAAGTTAATAAAAATTGAGGCAATGATAGTGACTAACCGATCTAACTTTATATACAATGGGGACACGCAATCGGCTCTTTAAATACAAGGGTACTGTTTTTTATTAACCAATTACTTGCTGAGTATTCTAGCGCTCAGTATCGTGGTGGCTCAGTGGTTAGCACTGCAGCTTTGCAGCCCTGGGGTCCTGGGTTCAAATCCCACCAAGGACAACATCTGCAAGGGGTTTGTATGTTCTCCCTGTGTTTGCGTGGGTTTCCTCTGGGTTCTCCATTTTCCTCCCACACTCCAAAGACATACTGATAGGGAATCTAGATTGTGAGCCCCAATGGGGACAGTGATAATAATGTCTGTATATTGATAGGGAATATGATGGCGCTATGTAATAAATAAATAGAACGAGATGGGATACTACTTTATCTCTGCTCTCCCATAAATTCTAATAAATAGCACAAAGGCACGGTAGAATAAGTCACTTCTTACCTTTATAAGCTTGCATCTTATCTGAGCAGACACCATATGGCTATTTCTTAAGTTGCCTACTCTGAACATCAGACACAGTTTTCCGTCACGCTGGGAAATGACAGCATTGTGGCTGAACATCAGAGTCTCTGCTCTCTTTTTCGGCTGTGACATCTTTATAAACATACAGCCTATAAGGAAAGCATCCACGATGGATCCCAGCAAGGACTGAAACAAAAAGAGTATGATCCCTTCAGGGCATTTCTCAGTGATGTACCTAAAACCGTACCCAATGGTAGCTTCTGTCTCTATAAAGAAGAGGAACGCAGAGGGGAAGTTGTAGACATTGGCTACACAGGGAGTGTAGTTGTCATCATGAGGTCTGTTAATGTCGCCTCGGATGTAGGCTATAATCCACCACATTGAAGCCATTACCAACCAAGCCACCGTGTACGTCAAGATGAATATTAGCAGGTTCCATCTCCATTTCAGGTCCACCAAGGTGGTGAACAGGTCTGACAGGTATCTACTCGTCTCGCCCCCCAGATTCCCATGTTGTACATTGCATCGTCCATTCTTGTCCACAAACCTCTGTCTTTTTTTCCTCTTAACAGAAGGGAAGAATCCCCCTCCCACTGTGGTTGTTACGACGTGGTATTCTTCACCAAATTTCCTCCTCAATGCCGACATATTTTTCCCCGCAGGTCAATTCGGTAGTAATGTCCACTGAAAAGTTTTTTTTTTTTCCTTCCGTCAACCTAGGAGGCAATTTTTACTTGTCTTCATCTCTAGCACTGGTGGTGCCGTATTGGGTTACTGGGCACAGACTTATGGGCAATCTGTATATGAATCGCCCCGTTTAGTCTGGCTGGTTGCTTATCCCTTTAGCTGGATGCGCTGACTGTGTGCATGGAATAGGAAGATACTGTTCACAGCCTGTTCAAGGGAGCGCAATGTGGACGTGTTCTGTGTGCTCGCCTGAAGCCAATCATTGGAATCCTATTACAAAAGTAATCATCCACTGTGGATGCAGCTGGCCACTAGGTGGTGCTAGAGGTAAAGCTATCTTCAAGGGAATGTGTTCATGGAGAATGCAACAGTCAAAGCTTTAAAACATCAGAAAAAAAAACAATTTATACAATAAATGCATGTGTCAGTGCTTCGTACAACTTTGATTTCTTCTAATAGTGATTTAAATTAATAAAAGCAATTTATGAATAATATATAAATATATATATATATATATATATATATATATATATATATATGCACATACATATATGAACTGTGTGTGCTTGTGTATATATTAATACCATTAGACATGGGTTCCTTATCTGTTTATTAGATAAATGTTGGCTGACCATGCCAGTTTCCATGGGATTAGCTGACAGTCTATATACAGGGAGCAGCTTAACTGTCCCCTGCCCCCCATCATCAGCTGTCAGGGGAGCCAGGGATCAGACATGTTGCATTTCAGCCTTCCTGATCCTGTGCTCTCGCAGGATATAAGAGATAACAGAAGTGTCTGGCAGCAGTTCACCCCCCTTCTCCTATTGGAATAAGCATGCATGCTCAGCCTACCAAGCATGCATGTTTGTGGTAGAGTCTGGGCAGCTGACAGCTATTTTATGTGTATGGCCAGCATCCAAACTTCCCACATAGGTATAATATGTGTTTTAAAAATATGAAGACGGTATTTAATCTGTGGGATTGCAAAAATTTAGTTTGCAGCCTAAATTTTCTGGCCAAGGCAAAGTGACTTATCCCATGGTATACAAGCACCATGCCCTGCCAGCTCCCCCCCTGCACTTGCCATTAATGTTCTATCTATGCAGAATGTGGTAAATCTTAATTTAAGTGGATTATAATGATTAAGACAGGAGGGTTGAAACGCGTCAGCAAGTTTTTTGCTGTCTTGCCATCACAATATTTTAAATGAATTTTTAATAAAGAAGATTCATTTTATCGGCTTTCTAATTGGACTATATTATCTGATAGATATTGAATATTATTGACTGCCACATATTTACCCATAACACCATATTGGTAATCACTATCACATTGATATAAGTATAGGAGAGGCAATGGTTCTGGTTGCACCTGGTCCCTGTCGTCTGGGTGTCTAGAAGGTTCCTTTACCCCATTGAGGTTAGTGTCTCTTATGATTTGGGGAGGCCTGTTATATATTTTGCATCGGGTCCATATTACACCTCTGTATACTAATATACCTTTTGTATACATTAATTTCCTTTATTCTGCTTAGCAGCTAGGAATTAGACACAAGCCAGTTGTAAAATCATCCAGATGTGTCCATGGATTGCCGGGGAAGCATTGGGGACATTATATTCCCCATTGGCTTCCCTGTTGTATTACCAAATCATTCATGCACAAGAAGAGCAATTCTGATAATAGACATGTATTATACAATTCCTGTGTGTACAGTTCTCTCATAAAGTATATAGGTGAACTAAGTATAGGTGAACTATAGAGGTCAGTAGTGGGGACGGACTTCCTGGACCATCAGTGACTACCCACATTGGAAAGCTACATAGTCTCTCTTTCTGAAGCACTTAGTATAAGGACAGCTCATTGATTTCAAGGACACTGTGTAATGCTTCATTCATCCTGTGGAGGTACTGTAGGATAATTCTGCACTTGCTGGCAGATTCACTATGCTGGTTACATCTAATCCCTGTGGGAAGTCCCAACAAAAATTTAGTGGAAACATTTTATCATAATTTTAATAAAAAAAATGAATGTCTAAGTGGACAACCCCTTTAAGCACAATAACAGTATCATTTTCTTCTATAATTGTGACCAGTGCTTTAGTGTCTATTTCTAGGGGTTAGTGATACTGTTCTGTGGCCGTGACTTCTGTCTTGCAGGGTGATCCATGTAACTGAGGTGCTTTGTGGCTCTGATAAAGCAGAGACCACTAAGGAAATGTGCACACAATGTCATTTTCAGGTGGATTCTGCTCCTGAAAAAGTGTTAACTAACTGCTTAAATCAATGAACATAAGCATTTCTATGTAAACATGGCTTTCTGTTCTCACGTTCAGTCTTTTGAATGTCTTTTAACCACCTCAGATTTCTAAAGCCACCAAGCTGTTAAAACGAGGGACCTGATCATTCTTCATGAGTTTTCAGCTAGGAAGACAATCTGTGCTTTATAATGGAAGTCAATGGGAAGTCTCAAAAGGTGCCAGGAAAGTGCCAGGGTATCTTTTTAAGTGTGCAAAAAAACACTAGAAAGTTTCTTCATTATTCAATGGAGTTAAAAAAAAATAAATGGGAAAATAGCAGTAAAAAAGTCGCCCCCAAAACTACCGGAAAATGCTAAAAAAAACAACTGGTGGCCAAGATCATCAAAGGTGCACTCAGGAAATGAGCAAAAATATATAAAAATTATGATTCAGGAAAAAAGATGCCAGTGTTTCCTGAAGTGTCTTCTTCTTGGAGATCTCTTCCTGAAGTGTCTTCTTGGAGATCTCCATAGGTTTGTCTGCCTGAAAAAGATGTGGTGTGCTTAAGATTGCTTATTTCTATCTGTGGAAATACAAGCCTTATCGTCAGATCACAAAAATCATGAAGGCAACTGAGGCAAGGGATAAAAATATAAAATAAAAGGAGAGAGAGAACAGTGGGAGACAAGTACTGAGTGCTTGACAGATGGATGTGCATTAATCAAATGCTTGGGTAAACAGATGAATGTTAAGTCTGCTTTTTTTAAGTATTTCCAGTGAGGAGGCCTCTCGGACTGTAGAGAAGAGGGAAATCAGGTGTAAGAGAGTAAGGCTCGGGCCCATATGAAGACAACTCACCTTGATTGCAGGAGTCATCATTACAAGTGAAGGACCTTGTTTCAGAATTATCAAGGTTGTCCGGTTTCTAAGCAAAATTTACCAGTGGCAGGGGTGTTTTGGAAATGATAAAATCTGTATTCTCACTACTTTAACCTATATGGAGACAATCCAGGCAGCTCCGATGGTCTCCACCTGGACACTATTTGATGATGTCCATTTCTTTGGTCCCCTGCTCTATTTGGTCTGCGATTGATCCAAGTGGTCAAGTGATCAGAATATTGATTCATTGGATGTGCCTCTAATAACATGATAATCCAGTCACCCGGCCCTGCAAGGCTGATTTTTGTATAGGGGTATTTAAATCACTGGAGTAATCCTCATTTTCAACGTCTGACAAGTAGACAGACAGGCATTCCTTATACATGGTAATAAAGCAGCAAGCAAGAATTGTAGTGTAGGTGGATGGAGCAAAAGTTAAGGCTGACAAGGTAAAGTGGACTTTATTACTCAGCCATAGGGTACTGTGGGAATTATTTCTTTAAATAGGAACTTTCAGCAATTTTTGCCTTAGAAATCTGCACATAGTAGCAGAAAAAAAAAACATTTGTACTTAGCTCATATGACATTTTTTACATGTTTTAGATACTTTTTCCCACTCTCTGTGCAAGACAATTTGGCTTTGTGTTAAATGGGGCATGGCCATGACTGTGCACCAAATTTTTGGAACAAATTTCTGACGCAAAGTAAGCCAACTGATAGATGTGTAGACATAGACCATACAATTTAAATATGCACCCATTTTAGCAAAATGTGTGAGCCATTTAGAGAAATCTGCCACATTTTAAAACTGTCTAAAAAAATTAAGACAGTTTAGTAAAGGAGCCCTATTGTCTTCTGATACGGAGCTGTCCATGGTCCTGAATTTAAAAAAATAGGGAAAGCAAGCATTGAACGTATGTCTGTATATACAGTATATCTCTTACATCTATACAGCTGTGTTTGGGTCCTTGATTTTCTAGCAACAATTCTGCTGTTCTGATGACGACCATGACACAATAAGTAAGAAATTGTTATAACCACCACGTAGCAATAAACTTCTTGAATGTGGTTTTGAGCACCTTGTGGGGTGCAGTTTTTAGAATGGTGTCACTTTTAGGTATTTTCTGTCATAAAGGCCCCTCAAAGTCACTTCAAATGTGATGTGGTCCCTAGAAAAATGTTTTTCTAAATTTTGTTGGAAAAATGAGAAATTGCTGGTCAACTTTTAACCCTTATAACTTCCTAATAAAAAGTTTTGGTTCCAAAATTGTGGTGATGTAAAGTAGACATGTGGGAAATGTTATTTAGTAACTATTGTGTGACAAATTTCTCTGATTTAAGGGCATGAAAATTAAAAGTTTGAAAATTGCCAAATGTTCTAAATTTTTGCCAAATTTCCGATTTTTTCACAAAGTAAAGCAAGTGATATCGAAGAAATTTTACCACTATCATGAAGTACAATAGTCTCAGAATCAGGGGGATCCATTGAAGTGTTCTAGAGTTATTACCTCATAAAGTGACAGTGGTCAGAATTGTAAAAATTGGCCTGGTCATTAACGTGCAAACCACCCTTGGGGGCAAAGAGGTTAAAGGGGTTGACTGCTAATAATTGCAGGTGTGGCTCCTTGGACTTTTGCCAATTAGCAGACATCACCTGGAGAAGTTTTGTTTCATCAGCTTTCACTATTCCTTGGTGTATTAGGTTGTCATGGCATCACAGTCTCATGCCTCATGGTGCAGCGTAGGACACTGCCTGTGTATTCGGGTAGGAGACTACTGTAGACTGCTTCATTGTTCTTGGTTTCCTAGAGATACTTTACAAACCCAACTCTGCCACATTGCTAGGTAACCCTGCCAAGCCGCTGGCAGCTGTGCCTAGGACTTTGTTACTAACCCAGCCTTGCTGTATCACTATGTAAGGGTGTGACACAGACTGTCGTGTACCTGCCCATGAAGACAACAAATTGTATAGTGTGAACTATGACATGCGTAAAGTGAAATGTGTAGAGTGTAATTTAACTAATGTATAGTGATATAGGTGCTGATGCTGCTGTGTGGGTACTGAAAGGTAACTCCTAAGGTAACTCTGGTACAGCTCAGGTTTAGGGAGAGTGTAGGACACAGTTTAAAGCATAGGTTAGAGTTTAGGGCCCAAAACAGTGACAAATAGAGCAAGATAGGTAGTGGTGGGCCTTAATAGTGAGCGTTAGTGAGAGTTAGTGAAAGTGTATGACATAGTTAAATATTAGGAACCAGCCCAGTATGGGAGGCAGAGAGGTCAAGTAAAAAGTGGAACTACTTCCTGGTTTGGCTAGGTAGAGTAAGTGTGAGGTTAGTGTGAAGATCAAATTCAAGGTGCAATGGTCTGGAGGAATTAGGAGTACATATTGTTCTGACAGCATGAGGTCGTACCAAATTTCCTGCGGACCTTCCTGCAACGTCCAGGGCCTATAGCCCAAACTAGGCACTGAGAGTGTGCCTTAATCCCTTCCACAGAGAGGAAGCCGGATGGGGAACCGTGTGAGGGAAACGTAAGGGATCTCGGGAATGCTGTGGTGCTGGATGAGGAGTACCTTCGGCTAACAGGAGTTGTTAAAGTAGGGACAGTCTAAGCTGTACATAAGCGGATGTTTGAAATGTATGGTGTTGATGAAAATGGAACCGCAGAGTGCTGTGCACTATACTGCGTGTTAAGGATTGATGTACTTGAACTGTCCAGTAAAGTTGAAACTTGTTAAAATGACCAGAGTGTCCCCTGATGTGTGTGCAGTTGATCCTGGAACCAAGGAGGTGGATGCAGTGGAGACCTCTGGCCTACAAGTGAGTGCAAAGCAAACTTCACAGCACAACACATACAGACTGGAACACTGCGCGTTTGTAAAGTGCCAGGGCGTGGAGGAGCAGCAGCTCTTCCACGGCTACCGCCCTGGGTACCTTACAACTACATAACTTGTTATACTACTGGTAAATTCTGCCTTTGACTCTGTTACAAACCCAGCTCTGATATATCTCTGCATAAAATTGCTACACTACTGGCCAGGTCTGCATTTGACTCTATGACAAACTAAGCTCTATTATATCACTGAGTTACCTCTGTCGTATTGCTGCCAGTGCTGAGTCTCCATTGCATCCTTGTAGATTACAACACTGTTACTCCTGTTGCCTTAATCTCAAATCTCCTCATCGGTGGCTCTTCCTGTTGCCACCCTGTCACAACAGTTTCCATTGTTTCATTTGGATCTTATTCACCTGGACCAAGGGATTTTAGCATCCACCTCACCAGATGAGACATAACATCTGCTCTAATTTAAAAAGGATATCCCCTCTATAGCATTCATTTACCCTATTAGGCTGTATGAATATTGGTTGGCTTGACACGACAACGCCTTTAAAAACATTTATTTTATATCCAGTATATGAAAATAATATCTCTTATGTTCTGCATGCATAATCTCCAACATAAGCTAAGCATACAGTATAAATCCTAAGAAACTGTCCTTAGAAAGAGATAATAGAGCCATTGTATGCAGCACAAAGGAGCGCACACAAGGTGACCGCACAAAACAAATGACCCACAGACAAAAACACAGGACTAAAATATAGATAAAGCGTTAATTAGACCCGCTGTTAAATTGACGGCCTTTGATTTAATTACAGGAAGGAAACTCGGCAGTATCCCTGATTAAATAAGACGTATAAAATAGGAACACCTAGTGCAAACATCAAAGTGCTGGAGATCCGATAAGATGGGAGACACATTTATGGAATCAACATCTTTTCTCGCATTTAACAAAATAGGTCAAACTGCAGAGACAGTATTTTTAGCATTTCAGTTAGAATCTTTTATCTACATCTACTTCCACTATAATTTTTTAGCAAATTAAAGTATTTATAACCTTTTTTTCTGTATTAAAAGGTCCTGAAAATGTGATAAAAGACATTCAAAATCGCAGGTATCTATATTTAATGTGCCAAAGATCTGAGCTCATCCATCTGCTTGTGTGTTAAGAACAGATTATAGCATGTCACCGGTGTTCAGCAGTTCACCCGGTTGGAAAGGATAATGCAGTTTTAGTTGTCTCAGACTGCGGTGTGTCTGGATATGATAATACTACATTACACACAAAGGTGGTACACATGGTCTGTATTCCTGTGTCATACTGTATATGCCTTTGTCTGGCCTTGGCTGTCAGTAAATCCAATCCCATGAGACCCTGACAAACAACAGATATCAATGGTGAGCAATGCATCAGTGATTGGCTGCAGCGGTCACATGTCCATACAATTTAAACAGGATATACAGAGATGGTCTGCATGCTTGGAAACTGGAAAGGGACAGGGACAGTGCCATAAGAGGAATGGCGAGCGATCTATGGGTGAGTAAATGTTTGTGTCATATTTACAACATGTGGGGCATGTTTTAGAAAAATATGTGGTGGACTAACCCTTTAATCAACATTTAGAATCAGTATTGCTTAAAGGGAATCTGTCACCAGGTTTTGGGCACTTCATCTGAGAGCAGCATGATGTAGACACAGAGACTCTGATTCCAATGATAAGCCACTTACTGGGCTGTTTTATCAGCAGGAGATTATCACTAGGGTACAAGAAAAACTTGCTGCTAGGAAGTCCTCCATATTCATGAGCTCTGTATAACCCTGCCTCCACCATTGATTGGCAGCTTTCTGCCTATGTACAGTGAGCACTGAAAGCGGCCAATCAGTAATGTGGGTGGGGTTATACAGAGCTCAGTATTTAGAGCACTGCTTGATCCGCAGCAGAAAAAACAGGGATTTTTTCAAAACTGCAGCAAGCAGCCCATTAATGGATACATACACTGACGAGCAAAAGGGTAACAATGTTTTGAACTTTTGACTTTCAGGCTCCATATCTCACCATCCACTACTGCTTCGAACGTGAGACTATCATCATTTTATAGACAATCATCTTGGCTATCTCATACATACATTTGACTGTAACTATTTAGCATATGATTAGATTTGCAGATTCTTGTCATGTCACTGCATTGTTACTGTTTTGCTCCTAAAAATCAAAATTTTAATATTTATTATTTTATTAGTATATTGTAAATCCACCTTTGGCTTTCAACACTGCCCGAATCCTTCTGGGCATGCTGTCAAACAGATTCAAACATGTCTCGACCGGAATCTGATCCTAGGTCTCTTCTACACGTTCCAAAAGTGGGTGCATACTGGTCGACTCACTTGGGCATATATACAGCTTTTTCTTCAATTCTGCCCAGTGCTTGATTGGGTTGAGGTCTGGAGACTGTGGGGGCCAATCCAGAACCTGTACTTCATTGTCATTTAATCATTTCTTTGCCAATCTCGACGTAAGCTTAGGGTCTTTGTCCTACTGCAACACTATGTCGTCCTTTTCGTACCCATAGTACTCAAGTGTAGAAGTAAGTAACTCGTCTTGTAAGATACTCACATATAGCTCAGCATTGAGACCACCATCGATCCTGATCGGGTATCCAACGACTTTGGCTGTGAAACAACCCCATATCATCAGGCTTCCTCCACTGAACTTGACAGTTCCTTCAATTTCTCTGTCCGTTAGCCCCTTTTTCCCTTGTTTCTTCAGACCCATTTACACCCATCAGAGCCTACTCTATTGACTTTCATTTCATCGCTCCAAATCACCCGTTTCTAATCTTCTGTCCACTTTTCATACTTTTTTGCAAACTTGAGCCGACGCTTCTTATGACATTATTGAAGTTGAGTCTTTTTCACATTTTTTCAAGCCACCATTCCAGCCTTGAGTAATATGTGTCGCACAGTGCTTGCATGGATGTCTGTGATCTCACTATTACGAAGAATACGAGCCACCTCCGCTGCTGTGTTTGTCTCACCAGAACTGATAGACCTTGTGATGAGGTGACTTATTGACTCCGATATTTTACCTGGACGTCCACCTCTTGGCTTTTGAATGGATGGACGGACTTATTTTGTATTCTTCCAACTGTTACGGCAATCACATGATGCAATTTGGCAATTTTCTTGACTGAGAGACAATTATCAAAGAGGAGGATGATGCTGTTTCTCTTTTCTTCATGGCTGCTCCTCGATTCCAACCAGTGACCTTTCGCTTAGGAATCAACTAGTAACACACTGAGCTATTAGAGAATGTGAGAATAGGTTGTATTTTGTAGTATACAGGAAAAAAAGATTTTTCCACCACCAGACGCAAAACAGTAATAATGCAGTGACATGACAAGAATCTGCATAACTAATTATATGCTAAATAGTTGCAAGTGAATTTTATGTATTAGATAGCCAAGATGATTGTCTATAAAATGATGGTAGTCTCATGTTCAAAACAGTAGTAGATGGTGAGATATGGAACCTGAAAGTGAAAAGTTCAAAACATTGTTAAACTTTTGCTCGCCAGTGTATTATACAGGTGCATCTCACAAAATTAGAATATCATCAAAAAGTTAATTTATTTCAGTTCTTCAATACAAAAAATGAAACTCATATATTATATAGTCATTACAAACAGAGTGATCTATTTCAAGTGTTTATTTCTGTTAATGTTGATGATTATGGCTTACAGCCAATGAAAACACAAAATTCATTATCTCAGTAAATTAGAATAATTAACAAAAAACACCTGCAAAGGCTTCCTAAGCATTTAAAAAGGTCCCTTAGTCTGTTTCAATAGGTTCCACAATCATGGGGAAGACTGCTGACTTGACAGATGTCCAGAAGGCAGTTATTGACACACTCCGCAAGGAGGGTAAGCCACAAAAGGTCATTGCTAAAGAAGCTGGCTGTTCACAGAATGCTGTATCCAAGCATAATAATGGAACTTTTTGATGATAATCTCATTTTGTGAAAAGCACCTGTAAATGTCTAATAAGGGTCCAACCTTGCACCTTCACAATACCATAACAAGGGTCCCCTAACCCTGCCCACCTGGTGAAATGGTCTCTGTATATGGCGTCATTTGCCCAGTTTTCTCCATTCACTTCAATGAGAGTTCCTTTTCTAAGACTGGATACAGTCTTCTTCCCAGCTAAGATCAGGACTTGGTATGTACGAGTTTACAGTCGTATTTTCATTCATTTGGAAATAACTATTATCTTGAATATGGTGAGTAATTAAAGCAGAAAGTTTATGATAAAGTTGTATTATTATTTAATTGACAAACTAATTAAGTTTTATCAACATTATAATACAAAATCCCTTTGAATAATATTTGCAGGATTTATTTTGAATGATTTGTAGAGGTCCAATGAATATTCTGATCATGAAGATGTATCTACCTCTTCTTAACCCCTTCACGACATGTAGCGGGTCTGCTGAAGACCCCTGTGCTTGTCAATACAGAACTCCCGTGAAACTCAGCCTATAGCCGGGCTTCAAAGGCGACCATGACTTTCACTATATGCAGCAATATCTTGCCATTGCTGTATATTGCACATTTGATCAGATGATTGCAGGTTATAGTCCCATAAGGAGACTAATAAGAACAGTGAAAAGTAAAAAAAAGTTTAAAAAAATATAAAAAAAACTAAAAAAAAACATAACAGTTCAAATCATACCTTTTTTTTAAAAATAAAGAAAAATGAAAGAATACACATATGGTATATAGTATCACCACATTCAGAAAAGTGTGATCTATCAAAATATAAATATAATTAACCCGATCAGTAAATACTGTAAACAGAAAAAATTCAAGAACGCCAAAATTAAGTTTTTTTGATCGCTGCAATACCACAAAAGATGTAACAAGTGAAAAAAATCATCACAAAATGTGATTTTCTGTTTTTATTTTTAGATTGTGTCTCTCACAGTTGTAGTGTACCTACGATAAAAATTACACACCTCTCCATTGTTTGTAGGTGGGAAAAAATTGCAAAATCGTCAGTGTACTTATTTTCCCCACTGTAGATAGCTGGATATGGGGTAAACCGATTATTACTAAACCATTAATAAAAAAAAACACACACAATAAAATACTTTATTTAAATAAACTCTCCCTGACACTTTCCCTGGTTCACCAATTTATTATAAAAAAAGTTCCCACGTAGGCCCGACGTGGTCCAGCGCTTCCCACAACCTATATGTGCCCTACACAGGTACAGTACAGACCAAAAGTTTGGACACACCTTCTCATTTAAAGATTTTTCTGTATTTTCATGACTATGAAAATTGTACATTCACACTGAAGGCATCAAAACTATGAATTAACACATGTGGAATTATATACTTAACAAAAAAGTGTGAAACAACTGAAAATATGTCTTATATTCTAGGTTCTTCAAAGTAGCCACCTTTTGCTTTGATGACTGCTTTGCACACTCTTGGCATTCTCTTGATGAGCTTCAAGAGGTAGTCACCGGAAATGGTCTTCCAACAATCTTGAAGGAGTTCCCAGAGATGCTTAGCACTTGTTGGCTCTTTTGCCTTCACTCTGCGGTCCAGTTCACCCCAAACCACCTCGATAGGGTTCAGGTCTGGTGACTGTGGAGGCCAGGTCATCTGGCGTAGCCCCCCATCACTCTCCTTCTTGGTCAAATAGCCCTTACACAGCCTGGAGGTGTGTTTGGGGTCATTGTCCTGTTGAAAAATAAATGAAAAGGTTAGACCTCTCTCTGGGTCTGTAGCAGTGCCAGTCGAATGAGACAAATGAACACAAGCCAACACACCTGATTAATGGGGCTCACTGGGCCCACATTTTGAATAGATGCTTATTTTTACCAACACCCCTCCCCCTTCCTCTTCTAGGGATTATTTGTTGTCTCCACTCTGAATACAGATGTTTTTTAGAATTCTCTAGACTGGAAAATAAGCAACAAGACTGCACTAAATGTGAACTAAATATCTACTGTCTCCTTATTAAGATAATAAATGGCCCTTTTTATTGTCCCCTTAGCATAATGTAATTTTATGGTAATTAAGAAATTTAGACAGATAATTTGCTTTACATGTAAGTGTGACACACAGTCATTTGGGCCTCCTTCAGGCTGTGTGCCCACGATGCGTTTTTTAAGCGTTTCCGCAGCGGCAATTCTGCTGCAGAAACGCTTAAAAAACGCTTGGTAGAAGGTCTGCCATGTTCCCCAATGATAATCCGCATGTGCTGTGCACATGCTGCGGAAATTTCCGCTGTGGATTATCATTGCGGAAAAAAACGCAGCACTACAAATTATTTTGCGGAAGTGCTGCGTTTTCGCCGCTATTGACTTGCATTAGAACGCTTGGATTCCGCATCAGTGCATCTGTACATGCGCATTCCATGATTTCCAATGTGCGGATGGTACCCAGGTCTAGAGAAGAGGAGACTCTCCTCCGGACCCGGGTACCATAGAAACTGTAAAAAAAGAATAAAATAAAAAATAAATGTTATATTTACCTTCTGACGGCCCCCGCTGCACTCGTCCTCCCATGCCGGCAGATCGCGATGGACTGAAGGACCTGCGCTGACGTCATAGTCATGTGACGGCAGGTCCTTCAGTGCAGTGTACCGCGATCTGCCGGCAGCCAGGACGGAGCGAAGCAAGACACCAGGGGCCATCGGAAGGTAAGTATAGATTCATTTTTTTATTTTTAACCATTCTTTAAGGTCACACTATATAAATCCATGCCGGTTGCATGGTTTTATATAGTGTGACCAAGTTGTCAAGCACTTTCCAAGTGATGCTAAAATCGATTGGAAAGCGCTTGAAAACCCGCATGCGGAAATGCATGTGAAGAACGCTTCACATCCGCTTGTCCCTGGCAGGAAAAACGCATGTACAATCCGCATGTACAATCCACATGTACAATCCGCATGCGTTTTTTTCTGCCAAGGAGATACAGAAACGCTCAGGAAAAATCCGGAGCATTTCTGCATCGTGGGCACTTAGCCTCACACACAGTTTTTGCAAACTGGACACATGATGTAAGATGTAATGGTGTCTGCAGAGCAGAATAAAACATAAGTTAATTTTCGTTAAGTCTATGTGGGCTTTATCAGATAGTTTTCACTGGGGGCATGTACTTCTTCACCCTGTGTGACATTACCCAATCATAAGCAGCAACACACAGGAGAAACAGACCACATGCTTCAATAGTTTAAAGCAAGTTTCTCACTGTGAGGCATATAATGACAGACAGTGAGATCTCACTACAGAGCAATTACAGGTTGCTGTGAGTATAGCAGACATGAGTGTGATTACTGTCACCTTTGAGCTTTCATCTGCAAATAGTCAGTGTGAAGAAAGGGGCAGTACAGCAGAGGTGACAGTACTATGAAAGGAGAAATGTTGATAGAAGGGTTTTTAATGAGGCACAGTTAAACTCACCTGTACTGCCCCAACTCCCACACAGACTGCCAGGAGATGAAAGCTCAAAAGTGTCAGTGATGACACTCAGGTCTGTTGTGCTCACAGCAACATGTAATCGCTCTGTAGTGAGAGCAGGGCTATCTGTCATTTTATGTCTGACACAGGAGAAAAACTTTTCTGTGCTATTGTGGGGGCATATTCTTTTTTTCTCCAATGTGTTGCTGCCTGCTTATGATTGCTCACTCCAAACTGGTTGAAAAAGTACATGCCTCTAGTGAAAACTCACTGCTAAAGGCCACTTGATCTTAATGAAAGTTAATTTATTAGGTGCTAAATACTTTGACTATAAATATATCAGTGCAACGGAGAGGCAAAATTAAAAAAAATAAAAATTGTTTTATTCTGCTCTGCAGCCACTATTTCATCGTGTCCAGTTCAACATGAAAAATGTAGTGAAAGGTCATCTTTAAGCATCTTTGAGATATGTGCAAACAACATCTTTTTCATGAGAATTCAGTCTGATAAATTGCTGCAAAAAAAATAAAAACGATATTGCTGAACACATGTTCAGTCTTTTATCACTTCTTTTAACCACTTCAAGATTCAGAAAACCTGAAGTGGTTAAAAGAAGTGGCATGTTCATTCTTTGGTAGCCGTTGGGTAGTTATAGTTCAAATTAGAGAAAAAAAGAGCCACGCCACAAAAACTACAGCAAAACTGACAGCCAAGCTTCCTCACGAAGATGAGCATTGACTTTTTCCTGAAGCGCCTCTGCCTAGGAAAACGTCGGTGTGCCGGTTTCCTAAAGATGCCATATGCACATATCCTTATAGCATTTTTACGAGGGCTTTTGGTGAGGTTTTTTATTTTGTGAAACTTAATACACGTATTCATTTCTAGCATTTGTCAAGTCCTATACAGAAGTCTATCAGAAAAATGTAAAAAAAACCCCAGAATATAATGAATTTTAAAGAAAAAAAAAATCACAAATGACAAAAATGCTACAAACATACAAAAAGCATAAATGCGTTCTATGTATTCTTTTCAAAAATTAACTGTAGATTTAAAGCATACTTGAAGTTTCCAAAACAGGGCTAGCATTGGTGTACATGTGGAATAAAATTATTTCTGACCTTTACTTTACTTGAATCCTGCATTTTTCACCAGTTTTTCCCTCTGTAGACTTTATCTCTAATTTTCAGATTCTTCTGTACTAGTGGGTGGTGAATAGCTGCCATAATGTTTCCTATACACTATACACACAGATAAGAATTCCTGCTCATAGTTCTATTTTTAGGACATGCTAAGAAGCTGCAAGATTGAAGGCATCATCTAGCAGTACTGAGCAGTGTAGCTGTGAATCCACTTCTGGAAAAAGCTAAATCACTCACTAACTTCACCATGATCTGCCAATTTCTGCCTCTGCTTGTTATCTCCCCGCTTGCTGCTGCTCATTTCTCCTCCCCTTTACCTGCCCATAGAGTTTAATTGGCTGTGTCATCTGTCCATCCTGCTTTGACCAAGATGGGATTGAGCTGATATTTTGATTGGATTGTGATTTCAGGCAGCAGGGTGAGGGTAACAAATGGCTCATAAGTGGAGAAAGAAGCAGATTTCTCTGGTAAGATATAATTGCAAAGCTTCTTATGATTTCTTGTTCTATTGATTAGTGACAAGTTTGTTGACACAATAGTATAGTGTTACTATAAGCCTGACACTATGAATATTGGGCATGATCACAAGTAGTGGCCATAGTATTCAAGGGTGGATCTTACATCAGAAGCTTCGCTAGATAAATATTAATTTCTTACCTCACCAATTTATATTCCACATCTAAGCATTCAGGGTCATATTATATTCTACTATATACAGTACTGTAGTCTCCTACATTGCTGAATTAAATTTTAGTACCAATGTGAGTACTGGTTGTGACCACACGTAGTTTAGAAGGAGTGGCCACAGTACTCAGGGGTGGGACTTGCATCAGTAGCTCTGCTGGATACATCTACTTTCCTTACTTAGGGCCCATACCAATGTATTCCACATCTAATCATTTAGGGTCAAAATCTGCTTCATTAAATACATAAGAGAAGTACACATTCAGTACTGTTGTCTGCTAGGTTGTTGAATTAAATGTTAGTATTAATATGAGTATTGGGTGTGACGACAAGACGTTTAGAAGGAGTGGCCATACTACTCAGGAGTGGGACTTGCACCAGAAGCTTTCAATTCTGCAGTCTTCTACGTTTCTGAATTAAATGTTAGAGCCAATATCGACCCAGTTGTACATTATCTCTGAGAGAAATTGTCGAAAAAATTGCAATATTTATGCAGCTATGCTGGCAGTCTCCCACCAGGTCACAGTTTTCATTCTTGTTCTACATATCCTGAATGTACAGAGAACAGTTTTTCTTTAGCTGATTTTCCAGGGTATTTTTGTTTTCTCTCTTTGCTTTCCAAATTTGCTGCTTTGAAATATTGTCTTTGTGAAACACGGATGAAACGTTGCCAGCTTTTCCCTTCACAAAGAAGGCACAATAGGCAGGAAATACTTGGACTCTCATATATCATCAGTGTTACCAAACACAATGAATACAGTACATGCAGGGTCGACGGCGTGATAATCTGACTTATCTTAATTGAAGTGTCATATTTGGTTTGTAGTGGGATAAAACAAGGGCTCTATAGGCGACTGTAAACTGAAGGCAATAATTTTTCTCTAGATAATAAGCAAACGACTTTACTAGGCTATAAATCCTGATGTATATATAGAATATGAATCTAAAATTCTAGTCCTGTCATTGATATGCGTATCATACTCTGGATCAATGTGTGGTGAGAAAACAAGGGACATGTTAGAAGGAATTTGAAGCTGTGAACTGAGATATAAAGATTCAGTGAAGTTTAGTTTAATTGCCATCACATAACAGAGCATATTTTCTTGCAGTCCCATGTAAAGCCATAGAACCCACAATGTGACCTCATTTTAGGTTCCTCCATATGACATCCACAGCTCTGCTGTATCTCAGTCACATACTCTGGATCAATGTGTGGTGAGTAGTGTTGAGCATTCCGATACTGAAATATCGGGTATCGGCCGATATTCACTGTATCGGAATTCCGATACTTAATTCCGATACTTTTATAATATCGAATACCGGAATCGGAAGTTCCCATAATGCCTGCGCTCTGCAGTGTCTCTGAAGGATGACAAGCTGGATGGCAGCGCTCAGCTGCGATCCAGCTTGTCATCAGAATGCCATCCCAGCGTGGGAGAATTCTCCTGATTGTTTAAAAGCCGGCGCGCGGTAAAAAGCCGCCGGCTTTTAAACAATCACGCAGCCCCATACTGCTTCCCCGCAGCCTCCCACCCCGATCCTCCGCTCCCCTCGCCACCTCCCATCCCGATCGTAAATTAGGACCGGGCGGGGAGCGCAGCACCAAGGAGCGAAGGACCCGGGCAGGGAAGCCGGCAGTGAAAAGACTTCACCGCCGGCTTTCCCGTTCTGTGCTGCGCTTTCCCGCCGGTTATTTCAAATGAACAGCTGAGGTATCAGGTGATGCCGATCAGCTGTTCATTTGAAGTAGCCGCGGTGCCCTCAGAGGGTTCATGTGAGTTCATGCTTGACTGCATTGCATGAACTCACATGAACTTTCCCACGGCCGCACAGGTCAGCCACACCTCCCAGACCCGTCATGATTAGTGTGTGCGGGGTGTGTGTGCGGGTGTGTGTGCGGGGTGTGTGTGTGCGGGTGTGTGTGCGGGTGTGTGTGCGGGCAGACATAGGCCGATGTGACACTACTACTCCCATCGGCCTATGTCTGTCCCCCGTCCACTCCTGCCAGCAGGATCAGCTCGATGGGAGCAGTAGTTCCCATCAGCCTGATCCTGCTATTTAAATTGCCCTACTGTGTCCCCAATAAATGTTAGATACATGTCATTGGTGGCCAGTGGTTACCTAAAAGAAATTAGTTCATACATTACCTGTCCCCGCCGATCGCCACCTAAAATAAAGTAAAAAATAAAAAACTACACCTATACTCACCAAGACACCTAATTCCCCGAAGCCATCGATCTCCTGTAATAAAATATAAAATAATAAACCACAACCTTATCCTTACCCCTCCGTAGCAGTCCACGAGTGTCCCACGAAGATCTCCAGTTCAGAGCAGCCACATAGAATGTGACCGCTCTGAACCGCTGCCGCCGCTAGAATGACGGGGCCGTAAGGGTTCACCGGAGTTCAGGCAGCGCTGCTCCGGTTAGCTCCTTTACGGCACTGCTGTATCGTGAGAAATTCCCACGGTACAGCACTGCCGTAAAGGAGGTCTCCGGAGCTGCGCTGCCTGAATGCACTCCGGTGACCTCAGTCAGTGGCTCCCGCTGCCGGGAGCGGACGTGTTCCCGGCAGCGTGAGCTTACAGCAGCCATGCACAGCTGTCACCATCTCCAGATGTGACAGCTGTGCATGGGAGATCAGCGCAGGAACGTGGACAGGTAACTATTTTTTTTTTAGTAAACTAAGAATTAAATAAAATGGTGTTTTATTTCAAATAAATTATTTTTTTCTGGGTGTAGTGTGTTTTTTCTTTTTAACACTTTGTAGGTTAGTAATGGGGGTGTCATATAGACGGCCATCATTACTAACCTGGGCTTCATGGCAGCTGGCGCTGACATGAACCCCACCACTATTACCCCCTGCCACCGCACCAGGGCAGCGTGGAAGAGCGAGGCTAAGTGCCAGAATTGGCGCATCCTATGGATGCGCCATTTCTGGGGCGGCTGACGGCTGGTGTTTCTAGCCTGGGAGGGGGCCAATATTCATGGCACCCTTCCTGAGCTATTAATATCAGCCCCCAGCTGTCTGCCTAGCCTTTGCTAGCTATTAAAATAGAGGGGACCCCACGTCATTTTTTTTGGGGGGGTCCCCCATTTTAATAGCTAGTAAAGGCTAGGTATTCAGCTGGGGGCTGATATTAGTAGCCTGGGAAGCTCCGTGGGTTTTACCCCCTTCCCAGGCTTCAAACATCTGCCCCAGCCGTCTGCTTAACCTCCGCTAGAGACTAAAATTATGGGGGATCCCACGCCATTTTTTTTTAAAATAAATCCTTTATTTTAACACTAAATGACATTTGAGGACTTAATAAAGATGCAGTCCCTAAATTATTATTTATTTTTTAATAAATTTTTCCCAAAACTTTTGACGTGGGCTTCGCCATATTTTTGTATGCCAGCCAGGTACAGCATCCAGCTTCTATGAACGCGCCATTTTCTGGGGCGGCCGCGGACTGCAATTTTCAGCGGGGGGGGGGAGGGCAGAAAGCTTGGGCCTCCCTGCGCTGCAGATTCCATCCCCCAGCTGCCTAGTTGTACCTGGCTGGACACAAAAATAGGGAGAAGCTCCACGTTTTTTTTTTTTAATTATTTCATGAAATTCATGGAATAATTAAGAAAAAAAGGGCTTCCCTATATTGTTGTGTCCGGCAAGGTACAAATATACAAATAGGCAGCTGGTGGTTGGGGGCAGCCAGTTCCTGCCTGCTGTACCTGGCTGGACACAAATATAGTGTGAAGCCCCACGTCAATTTTTTTTTAATTATTTCAGGAAATTCATGAAATAATTAAAAAAAAATTATGTGGGGCTTCGCCCTATAATTGTGTCCAGCCAGGTACAGCAGGCAGGAACGGGCTGCCCCCAACCACCAGCTGCCTATTTGTACCTAGCCGGACACAACAATATAGGGAAGCCCTTTTTTTCTTAATTATTCCATGAATTTCATGAAATAATTAAAAAAAAAATGTGTGGCGCTTCGCCCTATTTTTGTGTCCAGCCAGGTACAACTAGGCAGCTGGGGGCTGGAATCTGCAGCGCAGGGAGACCCAAGCTTTCTGCCCCCCCCCTCCCCCCGCTGAAAATTGCAGTCCGCAGCCACCCCGGAAAATAGCGCGTTCATAGAAGCTGGATGCTGTACCTGGCTGGCATACAAAAATATGGCGAAGCCCACGTCAAAAGTTTTGGGAAAAATTAATTAAAAAATAAATAATAATTTAGGGACTGCATCTTTATTAACTCCTCAAATGTCATTTAGTGTTAAAATAAAGGACTTAGTTTAAAAAAAATTGACGTGGGGCTTCGCCCTATATTTGTGTCCAGCCAGGTACAGCAGGCAGGAACAGGCTGCCCCCAACCACCAGCTGCCTATTTGTACCTGGCCGGACACAACAATATAGGGAAGCCCTTTTTTAAAAAAATTATTTCATGAAATAATTAAAAAAAAATTGACGTGGGGCTTCGCACTATATTTGTGTCCAGCCAGGTACAGCAGGCAGGAATGGGCTGCCCCCAACCACCAGCTGCCTATTTGTACCTGGTTGGACACAACAATATAGGGAAGCCCTTTTTTTCTTAATTATTCCATGAATTTCATGAAATAATTAAAAAAAAAAATGCGTGGGGCTTCGCCCTATTTTTGTGCCCAGCCAGATACAACTAGGCAGCTGGGGGCTGGAATCCGCAGCGCAGGGAGACCCAAGCTTTCTGGGCCACCCCCGCTGCAAATTGCAGTCCGCAGCCGCCCCAGAAAATGGCGCGTTCATAGAAGCGCCATCTTCTGGCGCTGTACCCAACTCATCCAGGGCCCTGGTGCGGTGGCTCACTGGGTAATAAAGGGGTTAAGGCCAGCTTGGCATTATCAGCTGGCCCTAAGCCCAAAATTCATGGGGTCACGCCAATATTAGACATGACCACCATGAATTTCTAGTAAAGTATTTAAAAAAACACAACACCCAGAAAAAAGTCCTTTAATTGAAATAAACACACAATTCTTTATTGTTCTAAATTAAACCATACTTACCACCACGCCCATTCCAGCTGAAGCCAACGATCTCCTGCAATAAAAGTAAAATAATAAAGCAACCTCATCCTTACCTTTCCATGGCTCCCACGACAGCTTCAGCTCTGCTACATCGAGATGACAGGCTGGACCGCAGCAGAACGCTGCCATCCATCCTGTCATCCCGCAGACACTGAGAAGCGCAGGCATACTTCCACTCCTCAGTGTCTGGCTGTGACGGCATCCAGATGAGCCGAGGTCATGTCCAATGAACTCCGCTCACTTCATGTACGTCACTGACAGCGTGGGAAAATTCTCCTGCACTCAGCACTTCAGCGTGAGAATTTTCCCACGCTGTCAGTGACGTGCATGAGGTGAGCTGAGTTCATTGGACATGACCTCACCTCATGTATGTCACTGACAGCGTGGGAGAATTCTCACGCTGAAGCGCTGAGTGCAGGAGAATTTTCCCACGCTGTCAGTGACGTGCATGAGGTGAGCTGAGTTCATTGGACATGAACTCGGCTCATCTGGATGACGTCACAGAGAGACACTGAGGAGCGCAAGCATGCCTGCGCTTCTCAGTGTCTGCGGGATGACAGGCTGGATGGCAGCGTTCTGCTGCGGTCCAGCCTGTCATCTCGATGTAGCAGAGCTGGAGCTGTCCTGGGAACCATGGAAAGGTAAGGATGAGGTTGCTTTATTATTTTTCTTTTATTGCAGGAGATCGTTGGCTTCAGCTGGAATGGGCGTGATGGTAAGTATGGTTTAATTTAGAACAATAAAGAATTGTGTCTTTATTTCAATTAAAGGACTTTACTCTGGGTGTTTGTGTTTTCTTTTAACTTTGACTATGGGGTTAGTAATGGGGGTGTCTTATAGACGCCTCTCCATTACTAACCTGGGCTTGATGTCAGCTGGCATTATAAGCTGACATCAACCCCAACCCTATTACCCCCTGCCACCGCACCAGGGCAGCGTGGAAGAGCGAGGCTAAGTGCCAGAATTGGCGCATCCTATGGATGCGCCATTTCTGGGGCGGCTGACGGCTGGTGTTTCTAGCCTGGGAGGGGGCCAATATTCATGGCACCCTTCCTGGGCTATTAATATCAGCCCCCAGCTGTCTGCCTAGCCTGTGCTAGCTATTAAATTAGGGGGGACCCCACGTCATTTTTTTTGGGGGGTCCCCCATTTTAATAGCTAGTAAAGGCTAGGTATTCAGCTGGGGGCTGATATTAGTAGCCTGGGAAGCTCCGTGGGTATTACCCCCTTCCCAGGCTTCAAACATTTGCCCCAGCCGTCTGCTTAACCTCCGCTAGAGCCTAAAATTAAGGGGAACCCCACGCCAATTTTTTTTTAAATAAATCCTTTATTTTAACACTAAATGACAAGTACAGTAATCAACACTGTCACTGTACTTCATATATATGTGACTGACATGTTTCTATCTATCTAATCTATGTGTGATTCTCTATTCCTTCTATTCTAAATTGTCGGGTACAGATGCTGAATTGCCGGCCGGCTTTCTTAAAGAGACGGTGCATGAAAACACTATTATTTTTTTAAATAAATCCTTTACACTAAATGACAAGTTCTGTAAGCAACACTGTCACTGTACTTCTTATATATGTGACTGACATGTTTCTATCTATCTAATCTATGTGTGAAGCTCTATTCTGTCTGTTATAAATTGTCGGGTACAGATGCTGAATTGCCGGCCGGCTTTTTTAAAGAGACGGTGCACGAAAACACTAATATTTTTTTTAATAAATCCTTTACACTAAATGACAAGTACAGTAAGCAACACTGTCACTGTACTTCATATATATGTGACTGACATGTTTCTATCTAATCTATGTGTGAAGCTCTATTCTTTCTGTTGTAAATTGTCGGGTACCGGTGAATGCCGCTGATGAATTGCCGGCTTTTCATGTCATTCTACATTATTCTTAGTTGTTTTACTTCATGTAGAATTAACCTACAAGGAAAGAAAGGGTTTATTTTCATTCCGATATTTGTGTCCCATTGACTTGCATTGGTTTCCGGTATCGGAATCGGCGATATCCGATACTTTTTGGGTATCGGCCCGATCCAATCCGATACGATATTTCCTGATATCGGAAGGTATCGCTCAACACTAGTCGTGTCTAACCAACATGTTGGAGTTCTAGGTGGAGGTAAGTGCAAATCTGGATGTTGATAATGGGGCTCATGTGATTTATCTGGACTTTGCAAAGGTATTTGATACTGTACCACATAACAGCCTTATACTGAAGCTACAGAAGCAAGGACTTGGGGGAACTATAAGCAGATGGGTAAGGAATTGGATAAATGATAGGAAACAAAGATTCGTCATAAATGGTACATTCTCTAAATAGGACATAGTCAGCAGTGGGCACCGCAGGGATCTGTGCTAGGGCCGATTCTTTTTAACCTCTATATTAATGACCTTGGGGATGGGATTGAGAGTAAAGTGTCAATCTTTGCCGATGACACCAAACTATGTAGGATATTAAAATCTGATCTTGATATTACGATATTACGATATTAGTGGTGAGTAGTGTTGAGCGATACCTTCCGATATCAGGAAATATCGTATCGGATTGGATCGGGCCGATACCCAAAAAGTATCGGATATCGCCGATTCCGATACCGGAAACCAATGCAAGTCAATGGGACACAAATATCGGAATGAAAATAAACCCTTTCTTTCCTTGTAGGTTAATTCTACATGAAGTAAAACAACTAAGAATAATGTAGAATGACATGAAAAGCCGGCAATTCATCAGCGGCATTCACCGGTACCCGACAATTTACAACAGAAAGAATAGAGCTTCACACATAGATTAGATAGATAGAAACATGTCAGTCACATATATATGAAGTACAGTGACAGTGTTGCTTACTGTACTTGTCATTTAGTGTAAAGGATTTATTAAAAAAAATATTAGTGTTTTCGTGCACCGTCTCTTTAAAAAAGCCGGCCGGCAATTCAGCATCTGTACCCGACAATTTATAACAGACAGAATAGAGCTTCACACATAGATTAGATAGATAGAAACATGTCAGTCACATATATAAGAAGTACAGTGACAGTGTTGCTTACAGAACTTGTCATTTAGTGTAAAGGATTTATTTAAAAAAATAATAGTGTTTTCATGCACCGTCTCTTTAAGAAAGCCGGCCGGCAATTCAGCATCTGTACCCGACAATTTAGAATAGAAGGAATAGAGAATCACACATAGATTAGATAGATAGAAACATGTCAGTCACATATATATGAAGTACAGTGACAGTGTTGATTACTGTACTTGTCATTTAGTGTTAAAATAAAGGATTTATTTAAAAAAAAATTGGCGTGGGGTTCCCCTTAATTTTAGGCTCTAGCGGAGGTTAAGCAGACGGCTGGGGCAAATGTTTGAAGCCTGGGAAGGGGGTAATACCCACGGAGCTTCCCAGGCTACTAATATCAGCCCCCAGCTGAATACCTAGCCTTTACTAGCTATTAAAATGGGGGACCCCCCAAAAAAAATGACGTGGGGTCCCCCCTAATTTAATAGCTAGCACAGGCTAGGCAGACAGCTGGGGGCTGATATTAATAGCCCAGGAAGGGTGCCATGAATATTGGCCCCCTCCCAGGCTAGAAACACCAGCCGTCAGCCGCCCCAGAAATGGCGCATCCATAGGATGCGCCAATTCTGGCACTTAGCCTCGCTCTTCCACGCTGCCCTGGTGCGGTGGCAGGGGGTAATAGGGTTGGGGTTGATGTCAGCTTATAATGCCAGCTGACATCAAGCCCAGGTTAGTAATGGAGAGGCGTCTATAAGACACCCCCATTACTAACCCCATAGTCAAAGTTAAAAGAAAACACAAACACCCAGAGTAAAGTCCTTTAATTGAAATAAAGACACAATTCTTTATTGTTCTAAATTAAACCATACTTACCATCACGCCCATTCCAGCTGAAGCCAACGATCTCCTGCAATAAAAGAAAAATAATAAAGCAACCTCATCCTTACCTTTCCATGGTTCCCAGGACAGCTCCAGCTCTGCTACATCGAGATGACAGGCTGGACCGCAGCAGAACGCTGCCATCCAGCCTGTCATCCCGCAGACACTGAGAAGCGCAGGCATGCTTGCGCTCCTCAGTGTCTCTCTGTGACGTCATCCAGATGAGCCGAGTTCATGTCCAATGAACTCAGCTCACCTCATGCACGTCACTGACAGCGTGGGAAAATTCTCCTGCACTCAGCGCTTCAGCGTGAGAATTCTCCCACGCTGTCAGTGACATACATGAGGTGAGGTCATGTCCAATGAACTCAGCTCACCTCATGCACGTCACTGACAGCGTGGGAAAATTCTCACGCTGAAGTGCTGAGTGCAGGAGAATTTTCCCACGCTGTCAGTGACGTACATGAAGTGAGCGGAGTTCATTGGACATGACCTCTGCTCATCTGGATGCCGTCACAGCCAGACACTGAGGAGTGGAAGTATGCCTGCGCTTCTCAGTGTCTGCGGGATGACAGGATGGATGGCAGCGTTCTGCTGCGGTCCAGCCTGTCATCTCGATGTAGCAGAGCTGAAGCTGTCGTGGGAGCCATGGAAAGGTAAGGATGAGGTTGCTTTATTATTTTACTTTTATTGCAGGAGATCGTTGGCTTCAGCTGGAATGGGCGTGGTGGTAAGTATGGTTTAATTTAGAACAATAAAGAATTGTGTGTTTATTTCAATTAAAGGACTTTTTTCTGGGTGTTGTGTTTTTTTAAATACTTTACTAGAAATTCATGGTGGTCATGTCTAATATTGGCGTGACCCCATGAATTTTGGGCTTAGGGCCAGCTGATAATGCCAAGCTGGCCTTAACCCCTTTATTACCCAGTGAGCCACCGCACCAGGGCCCTGGATGAGTTGGGTACAGCGCCAGAAGATGGCGCTTCTATGAACGCGCCATTTTCTGGGGCGGCTGCGGACTGCAATTTGCAGCGGGGGTGGCCCAGAAAGCTTGGGTCTCCCTGCGCTGCGGATTCCAGCCCCCAGCTGCCTAGTTGTATCTGGCTGGGCACAAAAATAGGGCGAAGCCCCACGCATTTTTTTTTTTAATTATTTCATGAAATTCATGGAATAATTAAGAAAAAAAGGGCTTCCCTATATTGTTGTGTCCAACCAGGTACAAATAGGCAGCTGGTGGTTGGGGGCAGCCCATTCCTGCCTGCTGTACCTGGCTGGACACAAATATAGTGCGAAGCCCCACGTCAATTTTTTTTAAATTATTTCATGAAATAATTTTTTTAAAAAAGGGCTTCCCTATATTGTTGTGTCCGGCCAGGTACAAATAGGCAGCTGGTGGTTGGGGGCAGCCTGTTCCTGCCTGCTGTACCTGGCTGGACACAAATATAGGGCGAAGCCCCACGTCAATTTTTTTTAAACTAAGTCCTTTATTTTAACACTAAATGACATTTGAGGAGTTAATAAAGATGCAGTCCCTAAATTATTATTTATTTTTTAATTAATTTTTCCCAAAACTTTTGACGTGGGCTTCGCCATATTTTTGTATGCCAGCCAGGTACAGCATCCAGCTTCTATGAACGCGCTATTTTCCGGGGTGGCTGCGGACTGCAATTTTCAGCGGGGGGAGGGGGGGGGGCAGAAAGCTTGGGTCTCCCTGCGCTGCAGATTCCAGCCCCCAGCTGCCTAGTTGTACCTGGCTGGACACAAAAATAGGGCGAAGCGCCACACATTTTTTTTTTAATTATTTCATGAAATTCATGGAATAATTAAGAAAAAAAGGGCTTCCCTATATTGTTGTGTCCGGCTAGGTACAAATAGGCAGCTGGTGGTTGGGGGCAGCCCGTTCCTGCCTGCTGTACCTGGCTGGACACAATTATAGGGCGAAGCCCCACATAATTTTTTTTTAATTATTTCATGAATTTCCTGAAATAATTAAAAAAAAATTGACGTGGGGCTTCACACTATATTTGTGTCCAGCCAGGTACAGCAGGCAGGAACTGGCTGCCCCCAACCACCAGCTGCCTATTTGTATATTTGTACCTTGCCGGACACAACAATATAGGGAAGCCCTTTTTTTCTTAATTATTCCATGAATTTCATGAAATAATTAAAAAAAAAAAAACGTGGAGCTTCTCCCTATTTTTGTGTCCAGCCAGGTACAACTAGGCAGCTGGGGGATGGAATCTGCAGCGCAGGGAGGCCCAAGCTTTCTGCCCTCCCCCCCCCCGCTGAAAATTGCAGTCCGCGGCCGCCCCAGAAAATGGCGCGTTCATAGAAGCTGGATGCTGTACCTGGCTGGCATACAAAAATATGGCGAAGCCCACGTCAAAAGTTTTGGGAAAAATTTATTAAAAAATAAATAATAATTTAGGGACTGCATCTTTATTAAGTCCTCAAATGTCATTTAGTGTTAAAATAAAGGATTTATTTTAAAAAAAAATGGCGTGGGATCCCCCATAATTTTAGTCTCTAGCGGAGGTTAAGCAGACGGCTGGGGCAGATGTTTGAAGCCTGGGAAGGGGGTAAAACCCACGGAGCTTCCCAGGCTACTAATATCAGCCCCCAGCTGAATACCTAGCCTTTACTAGCTATTAAAATGGGGGACCCCCCCAAAAAAAATGACGTGGGGTCCCCTCTATTTTAATAGCTAGCAAAGGCTAGGCAGACAGCTGGGGGCTGATATTAATAGCTCAGGAAGGGTGCCATGAATATTGGCCCCCTCCCAGGCTAGAAACACCAGCCGTCAGCCGCCCCAGAAATGGCGCATCCATAGGATGCGCCAATTCTGGCACTTAGCCTCGCTCTTCCACGCTGCCCTGGTGCGGTGGCAGGGGGTAATAGTGGTGGGGTTCATGTCAGCGCCAGCTGCCATGAAGCCCAGGTTAGTAATGATGGCCGTCTATATGACACCCCCATTACTAACCTACAAAGTGTTAAAAAGAAAAAACACACTACACCCAGAAAAAAATAATTTATTTGAAATAAAACACCATTTTATTTAATTCTTAGTTTACTAAAAAAAAAATAGTTACCTGTCCACGTTCCTGCGCTGATCTCCCATGCACAGCTGTCACATCTGGAGATGGTGACAGCTGTGCATGGCTGCTGTAAGCTCACGCTGCCGGGAACACGTCCGCTCCCGGCAGCGGGAGCCACTGACTGAGGTCACCGGAGTGCATTCAGGCAGCGCAGCTCCGGAGACCTCCTTTACGGCAGTGCTGTACCGTGGGAATTTCTCACGATACAGCAGTGCCGTAAAGGAGCTAACCGGAGCAGCGCTGCCTGAACTCCGGTGAACCCTTACGGCCCCGTCATTCTAGCGGCGGCAGCGGTTCAGAGCGGTCACATTCTATGTGGCTGCTCTGAACTGGAGATCTTCGTGGGACACTCGTGGACTGCTACGGAGGGGTAAGGATAAGGTTGTGGTTTATTATTTTATATTTTATTACAGGAGATCGATGGCTTCGGGGAATTAGGTGTCTTGGTGAGTATAGGTGTAGTTTTTTATTTTTTACTTTATTTTAGGTGGCGATCGGCGGGGACAGGTAATGTATGAACTAATTTCTTTTAGGTAACCACTGGCCACCAATGACATGTATCTAACATTTATTGGGGACACAGTAGGGCAATTTAAATAGCAGGATCAGGCTGATGGGAACTACTGCTCCCATCGAGCTGATCCTGCTGGCAGGAGTGGACGGGGGACAGACATAGGCCGATGGGAGTAGTAGTGTCACATCGGCCTATGTCTGCCCGCACACACACCCGCACACACACCCGCACACACACACCCCGCACACATCGCACACACACCCCGCACACACACACACCCCGCACACACTAATCATGACGGGTCCGGGAGGTGAGGCTGACCTGTGCGGCCGTGGGAAAGTTCATGTGAGTTCATGCAATGCAGTCAAGCATGAACTCACATGAACCCTCTGAGGGCACCGCGGCTACTTCAAATGAACAGCTGATCGGCATCACCTGATACCTCAGCTGTTCATTTGAAATAACCGGCGGGAAAGCGCAGCACAGAACGGGAAAGCCGGCGGTGAAGTCTTTTCACTGCCGGCTTCCCTGCCCGGGTCCTTCGCTCCTTGGTGCTGCGCTCCCCGCCCGGTCCTAATTTACGATCGGGATGGGAGGTGGCGAGGGGAGCGGAGGATCGGGGTGGGAGGCTGCGGGGAAGCAGTATGGGGCTGCGTGATTGTTTAAAAGCCGGCGGCTTTTTACCGCGCGCCGGCTTTTAAACAATCAGGAGAATTCTCCCACGCTGGGATGGCATTCTGATGACAAGCTGGATCGCAGCTGAGCGCTGCCATCCAGCTTGTCATCCTTCAGAGACACTGCAGAGCGCAGGCATTATGGGAACTTCCGATTCCGGTATTCGATATTATAAAAGTATCGGAATTAAGTATCGGAATTCCGATACAGTGAATATCGGCCGATACCCGATATTTCAGTATCGGAATGCTCAACACTAGTGGTGAGAAAACAAAGGACATGTTAGAAGGAATTTGAAGCTGTGAACTGGGATATAAAGATTCAGTGTTTAGTTTCATTGGCATCACATAACAGAGCATATTTTCTTGCAGTCCTATGTAAAGCCATAGAACCCCCATTGTGACCTCATTCTAGGTTCCGCCATGACATCCACAGCTCTGCCGTATCTCAGTCACCTAATATAAATCAAATTGTTGACAAGCCTATCTTACGGAAACCCAGCCTGGCTGTTTTCCTATACATTCACACCATGCTGACACTGACTTCAGAGTATGATTAATATGTGACATACCATCTGCATTCTCTAATTAATAACTAAGTATTCTTAGAAATCATAGATCACAAATCCTCCATAATTACAATCCATTAATCATCATTTGTGGGGAAAAAAAAATTCTTTATGTCCTGGTACCAAAGAGCTTTGGTGCAGCGTGAAATATAGAAGGGGTGTAAAAAAGTATTCTCAATTCTCTATACAGGGATACAGAGATAGGGATATCTTCTCTATATGTATAGTACATGTTGGGAGGACTTGTGCTATGAGTACAGTGTGTCCTATTCTGCCATTTGAATGAAGGCATCTTTGCCAGTGTCCCATCCCCCATTCAAAAATTAATTGAGTGGTGGATCGCATGATTGTTCATTACTCCATTCAAATTGGGGTCCAGTTCTTGGGATCACTGGTGGTCCAGGCAGTTGGGCTCTGAGCAATCGGGAAGTTATGTCCTATCTCAAGTTATCTCCTATTCATGGATGCTATGGATAGGGAATAACTTAAAAACTTGAGACAACCCTTTAATGGTTATCTCCTAGAAACCACAGAAATTAGATACTTAAGCTTCACGTTGTGAATGCTGCTTAACACTCTGGGAGCGTTATGGGAGTATAGTAAGTAGCCCAGGTCCATCACTTACTTAATTAATGAATCTTGATAAAGGATAAAGTGAAAATGTCGCCAGATTTCACAACACAAACTGCATATACTATTATATAGATCTCTCAGACGTGGTGAGACTTGTGTACTTACTTTGAAACTCCATGCCCGAATGCAAGAAAAAAAAAGGATAAAGTCGGTTCACCATTGGGGTGTGGTGCAATCTTTGCCTTTCTCGAATTTGGCCAGAGTAGCCTTGTTCATGAATCAGAAAATAACAGGAATGATCCAGCATATCACACTCTAAACTTGAATGAAACATAGCTTTTATTGAGCCATTAAAAATGCTGCTACCACCTTAATACAATTCTTGGTGCACTACAAGGATCTTGACCTACGCGTTTCGACGTGCAGTCTTAGTCATGGTCTGTCCGACTTGAGGGCTAGAGAGCATATAAAGGTAAGTTGTAATTAGAGCCAATAGTTTCCATGTGCTGACTAGCCTCTGAGGGCAGTATAATTAGCATATACAGAAGTGAAGAAAAAAACAAACAATCATTAGTAACACATATACATTGCTATCCTCTAAAATCAATATTATTAGCATATATATAGAAAAGGGTCATAAAAACATTTGTAATACATACATAATATTAATATAAAAAAAGCAATATAAAATGTCCAACCTATAAGCAAAATTATTATTAATATTGTAATATCAAATATTGTCTAAGATTAAGTCTAAAAGGTACTCGAGTTATTAACATAAATATCCAATACGATTCTCTGTTTAATAATTTTCGTCTGTGGTCTCCCCCCGGATAGGTCTACTCTATACACTTTCTCACTACCCTGAAATTTAAGTGCCGAGACCTCTCCTTTATGAAGCGTCCGAAAATGTTTTGATACCCTGAGACATTTGTAGCTAAGGGATTGGCCGTATCTGATATATGTCTTCTAATCCGTAGTTTTAATGGGTCTGTAGTACAACCAATATATTGGATCCTACATGCGGTGCATTCAAGGTATGTAACCCAGGGCATGCTGCAATTAATGAAATCGTGTATTTTATGCATGCGGTTACTATGTAGAGAGGAAAAAGTCTCCTTTTTGACTGCGTGTGTACTCGCTTTACAGCGGTTCGCTCCGCATTTAAAAAAACACTGAGATTTAACCAGGTACTAGACTCAGAATACCTGTGCTCTTCACTCTGGAAAAGGCTGGGGACCAAAGTAGTACCTAGCATCGGTGCTTTCTTTGCCACAAACCGGATATCTTTGGTAAGTATTTTATTAAGACCCGGATCCTGATGTAACATTGGTAACGTAAACGAAATATTCCATATGGAGAATTAAATAGGACCAGACGAAATTGTATAGATGATATTACGTTTGAGTTAGAGGCCTGTAAAGTCTTTGATAGACTGGCTAAGAGGGATTGGAATCTCAAAAAAGCATATAAAACGGTATCTAATTTACGTAAGAATCTTCTTAAAAATAAGAGGCGAAAAAAAGCTTTAAGATGTGAAACCTCAAGTGTTACATACTCCACAACTTATAGCCTGCAGTATAATAAAATTGTGCCCATTGTAAGGAAATATATCCCAATGTTACATCAGGACATTTGCTTCGGTATTTTGGCCTAAACAATGATGCAGTGTAATTTGTCTTGAAGTTGTATTTACCTAATTTTAATACTTTCTTAGATGTTGTTTTCATGTGCTAATACATACAACCATAGAATTAAAAGAGGGTGTACTTATTTTTCTCATACAGTAGAAGTGACATACTGTATTGTTTGATATAAGTAATATGAATTGTCATTAATTGTGGTTCAGAAGCAACATGTGGCTCTTGTGCATCTGATATATGGTACCTTCAGATAATTCACTAGTAGTATTACGGGTCATGTCATGATTTCATAGCAAAACAGAAATGCTGTATTAGGGTCAAAACTATAAAAATAGTATAAGAGCCATATATTGCTGTTATATCTTTAAAAGGGCTGATCATTAATGGGCAACACCTTATTGATATCTCCAAGGTGCTATACTTACCAATTGGACTAGTGTTCCTCCTTCTCCACTCTCAGCCCTTTGTCCCCTGCCAGTCGCTTGACATAATGCCATGTGATCACTGCAGCCAATCAATGGGCCTGATTCCATCTATGACAATATCATCTGAGTGGAAGAACAGTTTTTCTTCCGCTTGGATGGAAATGTGAAGGCTCTAGCTGAGACTATAGAGGACCCAGGGCTGAGACTGGAGGAAAGGCGCCAGTCTGAGAGGTAAGTATAGAGTTTTTTTACATTCATGCAGCATGCTGGGGTCATTAATTAAGGGGTCATCCAATAGACAACAACGTCTTTAATGCCAGCACCAGTTGTCAAATTTGAATATGGCTATTGGGTGTCATTTTTGTAAAGTAGACTATCGTAATTATTTTTTTTATTGACCATCCTGCCTTTGGCTCTGAAATTACCGAAAGCAGGCAAATGTGGGGTTTGGCTGTTTTCATCAATGACACAGGCTGCAAACCTAAGTACAGCTCCAATCAGACTTCACCTAGCCAGAGCATTGTACCTGGGAAAAAATGAGATAACTGGGGTAACAATGGGAGGTTCACTGCAGGTGGACTTCCACTAATCCATTAAATAGGTGATAAATACTTTGGTCTGTAATACCCTTTTAACTATTAGTAACAATATAATTATCCATTATAAGTTATTTATCTCCAAACCTCTGGCTTCAAAGCAAAATTAGCAAATTAAAAAAAAAACACTCAACATAGCTAGTGTACCGTTTTTCTAATCTGAATTAAAAATTCTGCTGCAACAGCACAAAGCATAACCAATTAAAATAGCAATTTCTAAATGCTCAACGGTCTTTTAATCTTAACGATAATTATGTAGAGTACTAAAGAAACACAAGCAAACAGCTTACGGCTACTGTGTAATCTAAATTGAGATATACAGTATTTGGGGTCCCTAAAATGTGTATGAAGAAGTAGTTGTTCAGCATTGCCACCTTCTAAATGCACTGTACATTTACTTTAGGCATCATACACACACTGGAGTCATTGAACCAGTATGGTGACACATGGAGCCCATACACGTCTCGCCGTGTGGCTAAGCAGTACTGTACAGCCACATATGGGATATTGCAACGTTAAGCAGTCATTGCGTGACAAATTTTGGTGCCATTTTACCCATTTCCCTGTGTAAAAATATAAAATCTGGGGCTAAAACTATTTTTTTTGTGGCAAAAATGTAATTATTTTTTTGTCACCGCCCTATAGTATAAAATTATTTGACACAACTGGGGTGTCAATATGATCATTTCACCCTTAGATGAATTCATTGAGAGGTGTAGTTTCTAAAATGAGGTCACTTATTGGAGGTTCTACTATTCTGGCACCTCAGGGGCTCTGCCAATGTGTCATGACACCCTTTAACCAGTCCAGCAAAATCTGCACTACAATATGGTGCTCATTACCATCTGAGCTTTGCACTGTGCCTCAAAAGTCGTTTTTGACCACGTATGGGGTATTGGCACAATCAGGAGAAATTGCATAACAAATTATGCCATTAATTTTCTCCTATTATCCCTTCTGAAAATTGAAAACTTGGGGCCAAAATAACATTTTAATGGAAAAATTGTAATTTTCCATTGACTATGCCCAATGCTATAAAATTTTACAAATCGCCTGAAGGGTAAAAATGCTCAGCTCATTCCTAGATGAATTCATCAAGAGGTGTTGTTTCCAACTTGTGGGGGTTTCTGCTGTTTTGGCATGTCAGGGGCTCTTCTAATATGGCATGGCATCCGCAATCTATTCCTGCCAAAATTGCGCTCCAGAATTCAATTGGCACTCCTTCCTTTCCGAACCCTGCCATGTGATCAAACAGTAGTTTTTCACCACATATGGAGTTTTGGTGTACTCAGGAGAAATTGCACAACAAATGCATGGTCCATGAAAAATTGGTGCTGAAGCAACATTTTTGTTGGAAAAATGTATTTTTTCATTTTCATGACTCAAAGTTACAAAATTCTGTGACGCACCTGGGTGTTCAAGGGGTTCGCCACACCTCTAGATAGGTTCCCTGAGGTGTGTAGTTTCCAAAATGGAGTCATTTGTGGGTGAGTTTCCACTGTTTAGGCATGTCAGTAGCTCTGCAAATCTGACATCCATTATCTATTCCAGCCAGTTTTGCACTCCAAAAGTCAAATGGCGCTCCTTCCGTTCCTATCCCTGCCATGCGCCCAAACAGTAGTTTTCCACCACATATGGGGTATCGACGTACTCAGGAGAAATTGTGCAACAAATTATGTGGTTCATTTTCTTCTGTTACCCTTGTAAAAATCCAAAATTTGGGGAAAAATTAAAATGGTCATTTTTTTCTTCTACATTGCTCTAAGTCCTGTAAAGCACCAAAAGGGTTAATGAACTTCTTGAATGTGGTTTTGAGCACTTTGAGGAGTGTAGTTTTTAAAATGGTGTCACTTTTGGGTATTTTTTTTGTCACATAGGCCCCTCAAAGTCACTTCAAACATGATATGGTCCCTAAAAAATGTTTTTGTAAATTTTGTTGGAAAAATTAGAAATTTCTGGTAAACTTTTAACCCTTCTAACTTCCTAACAAAATAAAATTATGTTTCAAAAATGATGCTGATATAAAGTAGACATATGTGAAATGTTGTTTATAAACTAATTTGTACAGCATGACTAACTGGTTTAAGGATATAAAAAATTGAGTATTTGAAAATCGCTACATTTTCCCAAAATTCTGATATTTTACAAATTTCAATCCAAATTTACCACTAACATAAAGTACAATATGTCACAAAAAAAACAATCTCAGAATCACTGGGATTTGTTTAAACATTCCTGAATTATTGCCACATAAAGTGACACTGGTCAGAATTGTAAAATTTGGTCTGGCCAGTAAGAGTGACCATATATGTTAGATGGCTATTGTCCAAGACCAAAAACTATTCCGCTCAATCACTCCATGTATGAACAATTTATGCAGATAATGCATGTGTTTCACAAAAGTAGGTTGATGAACAACCATTATGCAAACGATAATGTGGTGAACAATCGTTCTTTCGACAAAGGTATAAACATCGTAATCTATATTGGCCAGTATAGTCATTGAAACTGTCTACACATAGTTAAAGACACAGGACATAAAATATAATGAATAATTCTGAGAAAGTTCTGGAACTGTTCTTTCAGAAAGCTCTTTCGTGGACTATAGAGCTGGAGATGACTGTCTGTCATTGGTTTGTTATAATGATCAAAATGTGTTAATTTTCAGCTGCCAAAAGATAATTTTAGTAGAAAATGACCATTTTGATCAATTTAGATTATTATGTATAGAAACATTGTAGGATCTGGCATCGGCTTATCTTCCCTGAGAACAAAAGAATCAGACATATTGAAATATAACTGCCCTATCGTTCTCTCCCCAGATGGCCAGCTTATCAGGTGGGAAAAGGAAAAATGTATTTCCTGCGCTGCTGGTGAGGATCCAAATGAAGAAGCAATGAGACATGGATAATAGCAATGTAGTTTATTTTTTACGCATTTTCAAGTAATCCAACTTCTTCATCAACCCATGTTTCGTTTTCCCACCTGATATTACATTGGTTATTGTAACCTATGGTGCTGTAGCATTTCCATGCCATTTTAGTGTTGTGTTTTACACAAGTCAACCAGGTGAGCATAACCACTATGACCTTCCCTGTTATCCAGTTAAAACACTATTGCCCTATCTTGTTCTTTAGCCTAGTTACTCCTCAGATGGCTAGTTTTTCACATATGGTTGTCACATACTGTATGGAATTTCTATCATGACCTGTTTGATTTTTTGCGATGATCAGAACATTGTCTTTTGAAGAGGTCCAGGGAAATTTTTAGATATTAGAACTGGATTCCCTGTTAAGATATTTCAAGTTGCATCCAGAGTAAACAATTAATAATTTATGATTAGGGCAGGGGTCGGGGCCCTTTTTTCTGCCAGGGGCCATTTGGATGGAGTTTTATAACCTCGTTCGGGGGTCGTACAAAATTATCAACTTGAAATTTATAACAAGTGATCAACATTTTAATTAACTCACCACTAGTATGATGTCTGGAGCGCATTTCTTTGGTGTGATGGATGATGTTGCTACTCGCAACTAATTTTCCAGGTTTGCATCGGTCTGGAGTGCAGTCAACTCTCTGCGATGAATTTTGAAAAGAACTCACAGCAGTAAGTTCTGAACACAGATATATATTACTGTAAAGCTCTGCTCACAGTGGGAAATTCATTACTTTTCACGTTACATTTATAGAACTCAAGCAGTGGGAAGTCTGCAGTATACATCATATAGGAGTCACTGAGTCTGCTCTATATGCTTCACATAGGAGACATAATGCTGCAGTATATCCATCACATAAGAGACACCAGGGCTGCAGCATATACAGGAGATACTAGGGTTGGTGCAAGTATACCACATAGGAGACACAGGTGCAGGTGCATTTTCATTACACAGGAGATGCTGAGATTGGAGCATGTACATCACATAGGATACACTGGTTTGGGGAATATACATCACAGGAGAGGCTGGGGCATATGCATCACAGGAGAAGCTGGGGCATATACAGTACATCACAGGAGTTGCTGGGGCATATACATCACAGGAGATGCTGGGGCATATACATCACAGGAGACGCTGGGGCATATACATCACAGCTGTCTTCATCGTTGTTTGGGACTAGAGCACAGAGCGTGCTGACTCCGCCCACATAGTATGTCCTGACACTAGCACTGGCCAGCGTAAGGGTGTAATCTTTTACTGCACTTGCTGCAGCATTCAGTAGTGAATATTGTGTGCGCGTGATCCTAGTGTCAGAAGCAAGGTCGGCAAAGCGCATCCCCGGCCAGCAAGCACTGAAATCCCCATCCTAGCACTGCAGCCTCCAGGAATCTACCTGGGGGCCAGAGAAAAGGATGTCACCAGCTAAAAACTGCCTTCGGGCTAGAGGTTCCCCACCCCTGCTTTAGGTATAGAATCATTGAGCACAGGGCTTCCCAGCTGAGAGCATCTATAATTTGGATTATTTAAAGATAAAATTTGGTGGAGAAAATCTTCACTTTATAACCTGTCTATAAAAGATATACGGTATATGAAAGATACAAAACAATTGATTGTACAGTACTTAGGGACTGCCACTTATTATTCACCGATTTATAGCTCAAACAAGTGTAAAAGGTGGGACAATTTCATTCTACATTGCTTGCTATCATGGCATTTCTGGTGAGTGGAAGCCCTGCACATAGTTGCACCAAAAATTGGAGGGGTCGATAGGCCAAACATTAGATGGGGCTCTCCCTTCCTTGATGCTACAGCTTGAGGTACTTTCTTTAAAATGTATGCATACGTGGTCTGTGCTAGTGCTAATCGTATGGAGATATTTGCCCTCTATGTCATACAAAGGTAATAACAGAATAATTCCAACAATTCTACACTACAATTGCATTTTCCCTTTAACTATAACAGTGAAAATAGATTTTCCTTGAGAACAACGCAATGTCTAGTCAGGAGTGGGCGATAACTCTTGTGGCAATGTGATTTAGTGAAGAGGACACATTTCAGGACATTGAAAGTCTTATTTCAATAAAATGATGTGTTTAAAAAGCCAAAGAACAGGAAATGATTAAAGATTAGTGATGAGCGAGCATGCTAGCTACTGCTCGGTGCTCTCCCGAGCATCTCACTGCTCGAGATGCTCGGCACTCGCCAAGTATTTCCGGGTTGCTCGGGAGGGAACTCGGGTCCCCTCCCTGCATGTTTGGCGCTCTTTAGAGAGCCAATGAACATGCAGGGATTGCCTGCCATGCATTATAATTCCGTAGCCATGTTGGTTGTGGGTATTACAGTGATTGGCTGGCCGCACAGCGTCATCAGGTCTATATCAGACCTGGCGCTGCCATGCTCATCACAGTCACTCCGGATCAGACAGTGTAGGGAGGGCTGCTGCTACGTCAGGGAGAGATTTGATTGTGTATTAGGTAGTGTAGGGAGAAAAAACGTACATACACATATCCATCTTAACAAACAGTCCTTCTGAGGACTAATCCATCTGCAGAGATATCAGGCAGGCAGGGTGTATAGGCAGGCAGTGTATATAGTAGACTGCAGTGCATATAGCACAAGAGGCTCCATTCCAATTCTGCCTCCTGCTGCTGTTAAATATTTCTATACAAAGGTCCAGGTCTCAGGGGCCAGGAAAACTTAATCCTCATTATTTGCTTAAAAGCAATCCAGAGAACACCGTTTTTCTGCGCCATTTGCTTGTGTAGGGAGAGGTGCTGCTGTGTCAGGGACAGATTTGCTTGTGTATTAGGTAGTGTAGGGAGATAAACCGTACATTACACATATCCATCTTAACAAACAGTCCTTCTGAGGACTAATCCATCTGCAGAGATATCAGGCAGGGTGTATAGGCAGGCAGTGTATATAGCAGACTGCAGTGCATATGGCACAAGAGGGTCCATTCCAATTCTGCCTTCTGCTGCTGTTAGATATTTCTATACAAAGGCCCAGGTCTCAGGGGCCAGGAATACTTTTCTTTGGATCTTAATCCTCATTATTTGCTTAAAAAGCAATCCAGAGAACACCATTTTTTCTGCGCCATTTGCCTCCATTAAAAATTTCCTTTAGTGTGTCATTGAAGCAATTCACCGCAGTTTGCTGTTCAAACTACTTACCTACAGGCCAGGTATTTAAAACTCTGTTTTCTCCGTCACACGGATCACATATACGTTGTCAGAAAATACTGCAATTTCTGGCCTCCATTAAAAATTTCCTTTAGTGTGTCATTGAAGCAATTCACCGCAGTTTGCTGTTCAAACTACTTACCTACAGGCCAGGTATTTAAAACTCTGTTTTCTCCATCACACAGATCACATATACATTGTCAGAAAATATTGCCATTTCTGACCTCCATTAAAAATTTCTTTCAGTGTGTCAGTGAAGCAATTCACCGCAGTTTGCTGTTCAAACTACTTACCTACAGGCCAGGTATTTAAAACTGTTTTCTCCATCACACGGATCACATATAAGTTCGCTCCAAACTCAGTCATTTGTAGTGAGGGTGGAAGATACTGTCCTCCATTTAAAATGGGCAAGGCACGGGGAACTGGACGTGATGGTAATGGTGCATGCAGAGGCCGAGGACAAGACCGTGGGCAAGCCGAAATTGTGCCACAACACCCACATCTTCTCGCCTGACCTTCCTGTCCCAATTTCTAGGGGACCGTAGCACACCACTATTGAACCCAGAGCAGTGTCAAAAGGTTGTTGGTTGGATAGCGGATAATGCTTCCAGTCACTTAGCCGCCACCACCACCACCCTGTCTTCCACACGGTCAAGTATCAGTAGCCGTGAGTCTGGACTGCATATTCCTCACCCTGATCCTCCTTCCTCCCACCATGCCAAGTACCCAGAGACAACTGATCCTACACTTGGACACTCTGAAGAGCTGTTCACTTTTCCATTTATAGATTCGGGCCTCTCGCCCGGTCCACTTGAAGCAAGGCAAGAGGAGATTGCGTGTAGCGATGCCAAAATATTTGAGCAGCGACGGTCACACGAAGGCGACGGTGGGAAAGTGTCACAAGAGGTGGACGATGATGAGACACAATTGCCAGAAAGTCAGGAGGAGGACCAGGGTGCGGAAGTGGAAGACGAGGTGGTGGATGATATAGTAACTGACCCAACCTGGCAGGAGGACAGCAGCACACAGGGGGAGGGAGGCAGAGCACCCCAACAGGCAGGAAGAAGCAGTGTGATGGCCGCAGACAGAAGGCAGGCAACCGTTCCCCGTAACACCAACATTAAGGAAGTTGCCAGTACAACTGTTAGGTCTTCCCAAGTCTGGTTGTTTTTTAAAGACTCTGCCGATAAACCCAAAAAGGCCATTTGCACCACCTGCCAGGCCAGAATCAGCAGCGGTGGCAAAACGACCAGCCTAACCACCACCAGCATGATCAGGCACATGGCAGCAAAGCACTCGACTTTGTGGGCCGAACCCTAGGGTCCAGGAACAGTGTCTGCGGGTGGCACCATTGCTTTTTCCGCTGTTGTGCATGCAAGCCAATCCCTTTTCTATGGTGCATGCGAAGACGCCTCCTGCCCTACTCCTGTCATTGCACACTCTCAAGTAGCAGCATCAGGAAGCACATCCATGTCCTTGTTCAGTTGTCCATACCCCAGTCCTTGGAACGCAAGCGCAAATATGCAGCCAACGCCCCACAGGCCACACTACTAAATTCTCACATTTCACAACTTCTTGCGCTCGAAATGTTGCCTTTTAGGCTTGTGGAGACGGAAGCATTCCGCAACCTGATGGCGGCCGCCGGCCCTCGGTACTCGGTCCCCAGCCGCCACTATTTCTCCCGGTGTGCCGTCCCCGCATTACACACGCACGTGTCCCAAAACATTAGCCAGGCTCTCAACAACGCAGTTACCGGTTAAGTCCACCTAACCACGGACACGTGGACAAGTGTTTGTGGGCAGGGACGGTACATCTCACTGACGGCACACTGGGTTAACATAGTGGAATCCGGGACCCAGCCGGACCTTGGGACGGAACACGTCCTCCCGACGCCAAGGATTGCGGGCCCTAGATCAATCAGGGTTGCCCCCATGGTCTACAGCTCCTGCACCTCATCCTCCTCCGCCTCCTCCTCCTCTAAAGCCTCCATCTCCGAAATGACCACATCAGTCACAAGCTGGAAGCACTGCAGCACTGCCTCGGCCAAGCGGCAACAGGCTGTGCTGAAGCTAATAGGCTTAGCTGAAAAACCGCACAATGCTGAAGAGTTGAGGACAGCTCTGAAAGAGCAGGCAGATCTGTGGCTCACACCGCTGAACCTACAGTCAGGCATGGTCGTGTGTGACAATGGCCGGAACCTGGTGGCGGCTCTGAGGCGAGGCGAGCTCACACACGTACCATGCCTGGCCCATGTGCTTAACCTCGTGGTTCAGCGGTTTCTCAAATCCTACCCGTAGCTGCTGGATCTGCTTGTTAAAGTACGCCGCCTGTGTGCCCATTTTAGAAAGTGAGCTACAGCTTCCGCCGCCCTTGCCGTGCTTCAGCAGCGTTTGCAGCTTCCGGCTCACAGACTGGTGTGTGATGTCCCCACGGGTTGGAACTCTACACTGCAGATGTTGGGAAGGATTTGTGAGAAGAGGGCAGTTGTTGAGTACCAGCATCAACAAGGCCGTCGGTATTCAGTTCAGACTCCACACATAAGACCTCAGGAGTGGACATGGATGTCAGACATATCTACCATCCTCCAAAACTTTGAGGACTCCACCAAGATGGTGAGCGACGATGACGCCATAATTAGCGTGACCATCTCGCTTCTCTGTCGTCTGAAACGCTCTCTGCTCACAATCAAAGAGGATGCATTGCAGGCGGAGCACAATGAGATGGAGCAAGGAACCATACAGGGTGATTACACACAGCCAAGCCTTGTCTCATCCCAAAGTGAATTGGGTGACAATGAGGAAGAGGAGGAGGAGGAGGAAGGACAGGAGCTAGTTTCATGCACTATAGACGATACTACCTGCACAGCTGTCATACCGTCTATTCAGCGTGGATGGCCAGAGGATAGAGAGGAGGAGGAGGAGGAGAGCATGGTCAGTCATCCTCTTGGTGAGGACACAGAAGTCTTGCCTGTTAGTAGTCTGGCACGCATGGCTAAGTTTATGTTACGCTGCCTTTCCCATGACCCTCACGTTCTCAAAATTTTGGGTGACAGTCATTACTGGTTGGTGACACTTCTAGTCCATGCTACAAAGAGAACTTTCTATCTCTTATTCCTGAGGTGGACAGGTCTACAAAAATGGGGCTGTACCAGAAGGCCCTTGTTGCGGAACTATTAAAGAAATTCCCATCTGAAAACGCTGGTGGCAAATGGCACACTTATTTGGACAACCAAGGAGTACAGGCGAGAGAGACACAACTTCAATCCAGCAGAGGCAGGGCAACACTGTCAAAGTTCTGGGAGAGTTTTCTCAGACTCTCCCATCGCACAGGCCCTGAGGCGCGGGATACTTTCACAAGGAGTGCAAAGTTTGGGAAGATGCTGAGGGAGTACCTTACCGACCTTACCAATGTCCTCCGTGTTTCCTCTGTGCCTTATAATTATTGGGTATCCAAGCTGGATACGTGGAATGAACTGGCTCTCTATGCCTTGGGGGTCCTGGCCTGCCCTGCCGCCAGCGTTTTATCAGAGCGGGTTTTTAGTGCCGCTGGTGGAATTATAACTGATAAGTGCTTTGAGCCAGACTTCTCAACACCACCGAATGATAGCAGCATAACATAAACTCAAATCCAGTGTCTTTTCTTGGGAGGTGTATTCCCATGAACCTTTTCACACCCACACATGGGTATACGCTTCCTGATTTTGGCTATTTGCTCTTGTCCTCCTCCTCCTCATCCTCCACCACCATATCACCAGGGTGACTGTGGTCCGTGATGCAACATAATTTTTTTAAAGGGTGTTTATGATGCCCATAAAAAAAAAAAAATGTATACAGTATGTTCATGTATACCCCCCAGGGGTAAATGTTTGTCAGCCCATATACTTAGTGCATGGGCATTACAAGTATAGGAGCCCGCTCCTTTCTAATGGGAACATTTTTTTATGAGGCCCTCCTCCACGTCTCTTCCAAGGGTCATTGAAGTGCCTCCAAATTTTTGGCAGCCCTTGCATTCACTGCATAGGCCAGTACTATGGGAGACTCTCTCCTTTCTAATGGGAATTTGTCGTTACTGTGGCCCTGCTCTATGTGTCTTTAAATTCTTAGTGGGTTTTTTCCTAAAATTGGTCAGTCGTTGGACTCCCTGCATACCCTGTAACTGTACAGCAGATCCGCTCCTTTCTAATGGGAACATGTCGTACTTTGTTACTGTGGCCCTGCTCTATGTGTCTTTAAATTCTTAGTGGGGTTTTTCCTAAAATTGGTCAGCTGTTGGACTCACTGTATACCCCATAACTGTATAGCAGACCCTCTCCTTTCTAATGGGAATTTGTCGTTACTGTGGCCCTGCTCTATGTGTCTTTAATTTCTTAGTGGGGTTTTTCCTAAAATTGGTCAGCCGTTGGACTCATTGCATACCTTATAACTGTATAGCAGACCCTCTCCTTTCTAATGGGAACATGTCGCACTTGTTACTGTGGCCCTGCTCTGTGTGTCTTTAAATTCTTAGTGGGGTATTTCCTAAAATTGGTCAGCTGTTGGACTCACTGCATACCCTATAACTGTATAGCAGACTGTCTCCTTTCTAATGGGAACATGTCGTACCTTGTTACTGTGGCCCTGCTCCGTGTGTCTTTAAATTCTTAGTGGGGTTTTTCCTAAAATTGATCACTCGTTGGACTCACTGCATACCCTATAACTGTATAGCAGACCCTCTCCTTTCTAATGGGAACATGTCGTACCTTGTTACTGTGACCCTGCTCCGTGCGTCTTTAAATTCTTAATGTGATTTTTCCTAAAATTGGTCAGCCGTTGGACTCACTGCATACCCTATAACTGTATAGCAGACCCTCTCCTTTCTATTGGGAACATGTCGTACCTTGTTACTGTGGCCCTGCTCTGTGTGTCTTTAAATTCTTAGTGGGTTTTTTCCTAAATTTGATCAGCCGTTGGACTCACTGCATACCCTATAACTGTATAGCAGACTCTCTCCTTTCTAAATGGAATTTGTCATTACTGTGGCCCTGCTCTATGTGTCTTTAAATTCTTAGTGGGGTTTTTCCATATTTTGGCAGCCCTTGCAGTCACAGCATGGGCATTACCACCCGCTCCTTTATAATGGGAACATTTTTTTTACTGAGACCCTCCTCTATGTCTCTTCAAAGATGTATTGGGTTGCGTTTAAATTTTTGGCAGCCCTTGCAGTCACTGGATACGCAATAACATTATAGGAGACCCACTTGTTAATAATGGGAACAACAAAGCATAGCGGGCTGATTGCTCTCTAACAATAGCGAGGGCCGACTGCTGGCCTTTTAAGAATAGTAAAGGCCGTCTGATGGCCCTATAAAAATAGGCTTTATGACTCTCAGAGTCCTTCCATCATAAATAAAACAGGATGCGTCTGATGATGTGTCACACACAACATTGCCAGCTAAGGATGTAAAATGTTAAAATGACATTTCCCGGTGAATGCATTTGTCTTAAAAAATAACGTAAAAAAAACAAAACAATAGGATCTTTCTTTAGTATAAAAAACAGCGTCACCAATTTAACCTCAATGTAATCACATTGCTCAGCTCATGCACCTCCTCCTCCATCTCCGAAATGACTACATCAGTCACAAGCTGACAGCACTGCAGCACTTCCTTGGCCAAGCGGCAACAGGCTTAATGCTTAATTGACAAACCACCCAGCGCTGCAGAGTTGTTGAAAGCTGTAACACAGCAGCCTGATCTGTGGCTCTCACCGCTGAGCATACAGCCAGGCATGGTCGTATGTGACAATGGACTGAACCTGGTGACGGAGAAATGACACCCAGAGTAGATACGATTTCCCTCTATGCCAGTCCTTTCACCGAGCTAAAGAATATGGCTGTGGTGAAATACAACTTCGCAAAAAAAGCTTTGGACTGGCTCCGTACCGTTCCTGACCACATTCACCTGTCCACCTGCTTGTGGTTAGGCTGTCCTTCCCAGTAAGTGCAATGGGGAGGACACGGGTAATGTTGTGGGACCTGTGCTTGTAGAAGGCGGAGACGACATCGGGAGGAAACACTGGCGGCTGGGGACAGAGTATGGGACAGAGTATGGACACCCGGCCGCCGCCGACATGAGGTTGTGAAAAGCTTCCGCCTCCACGAGCTTAAAAGGCCACATTTCAAGTGCAAGCAGCTGTCAAAAATTTGGCAATATAGTATTGCAGCCTGTGGGTGGGTGGGTGGCTGCCTCCTGCTCCATACTTGTGCTTGCAGTCCAAGGAATGGGGTAGGGACAACTTAACTCTACAGTGGGACAAGGATGTGGACGGTGATTGTTGTAAGTCTGCAACGACAGGTGCATGGTGGGAGGCATCTTCGCATGCGCCAAGGATCACTTATGATGGGCATGTCTTTTCAGCACTGTATGCATGTGTCTGATGATGTGTCACACACCACATGGCCAGATAAGGCTATAAAATGTTAAAATGACATTTCCTGGTGAATGCATTTACCTTGGTTGAAATCAATGCAAAAGTGCAAAAACGCATCAAAAACGCCAAGTTGTGGAGGAGTATTTTTGTTTTTGGTTATTTATTTTGCCTTATATACAAGTCATTACCCTGGAAAGGATGTTCCTTAATATATTTCCCAGGAAAATTCATTTTGGTTTCGTTTTTGTATGTTTTATTGTGAGTTCGTAAAAGTGGTGTAATACTCTGAACACGTTGCTGACAGCAGTGATCTGGGAGTCAGAGATGCTTCCAGGGGTCTTCCCCATGCTGTTCCCATGTCATTTGAGCACTGTTCCCATCGATTTGGGCAATTTTTAGGCCCTCTGCAGACCGTCAGGGGGAGCCGCCTGAAAAATGCTCGAGTTTCCCATAGACTTACATTGGGCTCGTTGCTCGGGTCAAGCTCCCGAGTATTCCAATTTTCTCGACCCGAGCAACGAGTACCCGAGCATTTTAGTGCTCGCTCATCACTATTAGAGATCACTTGCAAAGTGGACAAACCTAAAGATGTTTGTTTTCAAGTGGAAGAAGAAGATGAGTGGGTGCATGTATAGGAACAAAATGTAAAAATATAGAGGACTACTAGCAATGATAAAGAGCTCACCTTTTTAATGACCCCTCGTTCCCCAAGTCATAGGTCACTTATTTCTTATATCTTTATATACATACACAATGTGCGAAATGATTTGGCAATTTGTATTTTTGCTGATTAACTTTATTATTGAACAACTATAGTGCTGTTGGTCAATCCAAAATGTCAATAAACCTGAAGCCTGAATATTGAAGAAATAAAAATGAGGTTTTGTCTTTCTTAGGAGATAATCTATGTGTGCCGAATTATTGGGCAACTAAATGAAAAACGTAAATTTTTCCATCTCGATTTTTATTTTCATTTGGTAATGTGAGAATAGTGACCAAACAAGTCAAATGTACAAAAATACATGTCTGACATTTCACAAAAATGTAAGTGACCAATATAACCTCCCTTCTTTTAAATAATAGTCATTAGCCTTTCATCCATGGAGTCAGTTTCTTAATCTGTTGACTATCAACTTTTTGGGCAGAACCAACCACAGCCTCCCAGTCACAGTTCAGAGAGATGTACTATTTTCTTTCACCAGAAATCTCCCTCTTACACCCTATTGGGAACCTGTGAGCCCTTAAGTCAGATGAGGAAGGGGCCACGTCATTGTTCTTTCATCATTAAAGCCTTTACTACCAGCCAAGCAGTGGAGGACTTCGATGCATGCGATGGAGCATTGTCTTGCATGAAAATCATGGTTTTCTTGAAAGGTGCAAGCTTCTTCTTGTACCACTGCTTGACGAAAGTGTCTTCAAAAACTGGCAACAGGTTTGGGAGTTGATTTTGAGTCCATCACCAACAAACCCATAGCACTCCAATTTACTGGCATCTGAGTTGAAGTGGGGGGGTTTGTGCCCATTACTGATCCTCTCATTTCATCAGTCATACATTCAACACTTCACTGGATCTGTTGTCATAGCATACATATAAGCTATTAGGCATCGGGCTGTTGCTGGATTCGAAATGGATCCAAAACCTTCTGTGGTCTCCCATTGCAGTCCAGCCAGGGCTGATGCTGCTCAGCATCATCATCAGCCCCAACACCTAGCTGGTCCATGAGATGTACAGATTGTCTCTTGGGTATTTGTGCCTAGCAATGTTAAGCATAGGTTGCGGAGGGAGACAGGGCTGTTGGGGTCTAAGTCCAGGATTCTCGGCACTGAGCATGCCCGTGACCTGGCGGACCATGATTGGTGGTTTGGCAACCACCTGACCCGATGACCTGGCACCGCCTGATTGGTCCACGGGTGGCATCACCAATGGTGCGACGGTCGGCAGGGCTTAGTCTTTAAAAGGCCCGCCCACAAACATGGCGGCGCGCTCTGATCATTGAGCAGTATGCTGTTGTGTGGACGACTGTGTTCCACGTGTAGTTTCCATAGGCAGGTGTAGTGTAAATAGGCAGGTAGCTTCGTCTAGCAGTCTGGCTCTGCCAAGGGGGTCGCCTAACACCCCGAGCAGCCTGCAGACGTCCTATCCACGGTTATCGCCTGTCAGCCACGTGGAGTAGTATCCTTCAGTCTGGTAGCACGCCGGCTGGAGGCACGTGTACCCGTCGGCGTAGTCACACACGCATCCTAGCGCCGCCAGTGTAGTCCCTGTGCTGTAACAGGACTACAGATAGTTTTTTACCGCATATCTCTCGTGCTGCTAACGGAGATAGTGCGAATTCCTATACCCGTTCCAGTGTGCTGTAACACGGAGGGGATTGATATTCTGTTAGTTTTTTCCTTCACACCCAGAAGGAGTTCGGCAGCAGTCCAGCAGGCTGCATCGCGGACCCCGGGTTCGGTTGCGTTCCATTATAATAAAGTTGTCTGCAACCGTCCCCTTAACAGTATCAGAGCGCCAGGGTCTTGCCGAACATGGCTGACAATCAGCAACTGCAGCGCTATATACAGCAGCTTGAGGCCAGACTTAGGACTCTGGAACAAGCTGATCCGGTAGCTGATATCACTGCAGTAGCTACCCAGGCGGCTTCTCAAGCAGCCAATCTGGTTAACTCGGCTGTGATAAATGCTGCGACAGCTGCAACTGCCCCATTACCCCATTTTGCTCTCCTGGAAAAATTTTCTGGGGGCAGTAAATCCTGCAGGGGTTTTATTAATTTATGCTCCATTCACTTGGAGATGATGGAGGCATGGTTCCCCTCCGAAAGAGCCAAAGTGGGTTATGTCATCTCGTTACTCTCCCACAGGGCTCTGGAGTGGGCTACTCCTCTGTGGAAGCGCAATGACCCGGTAGTGGCTAATGCGGGTCTCTTTCTCAAAGCCCTAAAGAGTGTATTCCTTGGTCCTCAGGTCACGCATGATACGGCTCTTAATCATCTTGCGCTTATCCAGGGTTCGGCCACCGCAAGCCACTATGCCATCCAATTCAGAACCTTAGCGGCTGAATTGGATTGGTCTGAGAAGTCTTTAATCCTGGTGTTCTGGAAGGGTCTGGCTGGGCATATTAAAAATGCTCTATCTGCTAGAGAGATTCCAACCTCCCTGGAGGAGTTAATATCTCTCGCTAACCGAATAGATTTGCGTCATGCAGAACACAAGTTAGAGCTGGAGGTCTCCAGACCTCAGTATCGGTTGGCACCATCCTTCTCTAGACCCATTTCCAAACCCGAGACTCCCGACCCGGAGCCTGAGGCTATGGATATATCCCGAACTGAGTCTAGCTCTTCTCGTTCCCGACCTGCACATCTCTTGGAGTCCCCCTTTAATAAGGGTTCCAAGAAGTCGGGTAAACGAGTGTGTCTAACCACTGTTGGAAGAGGTGTGTTAGATTCTAGGGCTTCTTCCTCCAAATTATTGTATAAGGTGTCCTTGTCCTTCAGAGCAACTGCGGTTACTGCCAAGGCGTGGGTGGATTCTGGCGCCGACGGCAATTTTTTGGCATCTACGTTTGCCCAGAGGCATGCCATCCCTATAGAGTTACTGCCAAGACCAATGAACATTAGGGTAGTCGACGGTTCACTCCTGGACACACAAATCACCCATCAGTTGATTCCCCTCACCATGTAATTTCCTCAGGGTCACCGGGAGGTTATCTCCTTTCTTATTATTCCCGGGGGATTAGATGAGGTGTTATTGGGTCTTCCATGGTTACGTTGTCACACTCCACACACTGACTGGAATACGGGGAGAATTTGTTCCTCGAGTTAGAATTGTGTGTCTCAGTGTATGGTTACAGTCACCCGGAGGGTAGTCTCTGACCCTTCTACCGATGTGGCTCCCGGCACAGATCCTCTGTCTGTCCCCGAGACCCAGGTCTTGTTAGATTATGTCAAAAAGAACCAGGTTCCTTCAGGGAGGACATTTGTTCCTCCTAATCTACAAAATGAGGTGCTTTCCTGGGTTCATGCCCCTAAGATCGGAGCCCATCTTGGGGTCAAACGTACCACAAAGTCCCTTCAACGGTCCTATTGGTGGCCCCGGTGGCGCCAGGACGTTAAGGAATATGTTCTTGCGTGTGCCTTCTGTGCGAGAGATAAATCTCCCCGTCAAAGTCCCGCTGGCTTTGTCCACCCGTTACCCGTGGCGGACTCCACAGATAGAGAGTCGGCTGACACTCTTCTTCGTCTTGCTCCCGTATTCTACCCGGGCGACAGAGTGTGGCTCTTGGCTCGCAATACTAGATTATGCGGGAGATCTGCTAAGTTTGCTCCTCGATTTATTGGCCCATTCAAACTTTTGGCCCAGGTAAACTCTGTAATGTACCGGTTACAGTTACCACGACACCTGAGGAGTCACGACTAGTGTTGAGCGAACATGCTCGACACTGCTCGGTACTCGCCCGAGCATCACGCTACTCGGGATGTTCGGCGAGCACCGAGCATTTCCGGGTTACTCGGGCGGGAGCTCGGGTCTCCGCCCTGCATGTTTGGCGCTCTTTACAGAGCCAATGAACATGCAGGGATTGCCAGCCAGTCACTGTAATGCTGCAGCCATGTTGGTTGTGGGCATTACAGTGATTGGCTGGCCGCACAGCGTCACCTCGAGTATTTAAAACGGGGCGCCGCCATCTTGGACACAGTCGCTCCGGCTTAGACAGTGTAGGGACAGCGCTGCTGATTTAGGGAGAGATTTAAACTGCGAAATAGTTAGTGTAGGGTCTGTAAAGGCTGCCAGAACAAACAAACAGTCCTTTTCAGGACTAATATCCATCCCAGATACCAGGCAGGCAGACTGTATAGGAGACACAGTGGTTATACCAGCAAACGCTGCATTACAGTCCTGTGTGCTCCTGTTGCTGAAATTGCTGGACTTAGCACCAGGTGTCGGGGGCCAGGAAAAATCCTTTTTTTTCCATCTAAATCCTCCTTTTTTTTTCCTCCTTCACACTGTACAAATACCCGTCTTATTAACCTTTTGGTGTGTCCCCCCCCCCAAAAAAAAAGCATGTCTCTGATTTTTTAGACACAAATATAACTGTTGAAAATAGTCTGGTGTAGGCTAGAGAAACAGAAGTGTTGTTTTGCACTTCCACGGTTCAAACCTCTGTATTATCTATTTTGGGCCATTTGTATCTAAAAAAAAAAACAGTTTGAGTGTGTCGCTCACTGTTCAGCCGCAAATATCTCTATTTAAAAAAGTGTGGTATACCCCAGTAAACAATAACTGTGGTTTTGCCATCCCACGGTAAAAAATCTATTATTCAGCTTTTGGTAGTTTTTTCCGTAAAGATAAACAGTAGTTTCTCCTGACTGTTGTGACACAAAAATATATCTGTTGAAAATAGTCTTGTGTAGGCCCGACATCCCAATGTGGTTTCGCAGTTCCACGGGTCAAATCGCTGTACTATCCAGTTTTGGGCCTTTGGTATCTAAAAAAAAAGCAGTTTGAGTGTGTCGCTCACTGTTCAGCCGCAAATATCTCTATTTAAAAAAGTGTGGTATACCCCAGTAAACAATAACTGTGGTTTTCCTCTTCCACGGTTCTAATCTACTCTTTATTACCCTTTTTCCATTGATAGTGCAAGTGTAAGCTATTTTACTTCATTTACAATGGGCAAGGCGCGTGGCAAGGGACGTGGAAGTGGACGTTCTGGTGATGGTTCGTGCAGAGGACGGGGCCGTGGCCAAGGTGAAAATGTGCCACAACCAACAGCCACATCTTCTCGCTCCCACTTCTTGACCGAATTACTAGGGAAGCACAGAACAACACCAGTATTGAGAACTGATCAGTGTGAACAGGTTATTAATTGGATAGCAGACAATACTTCCAGTTACCTGGGCACCACCACCTCCGATCTGTCTTCCACACGGTCAACTCTTAGTAGCCGTGAGTCTCGACCGCATACTCCTCCTCACCCTGATGTTCCTTCCTCCCACCATGCCGAGTGTCGTCAGACAGCAAGTGATCCCACACTTGGACACTCTGAAGAGCTGTTCACTGGTCCATTTCCATATTTGGGCCCCTCGCCTGATACGCTTGAAGTGGTGGAAGAGGAGATCCCATGTTGCGATGCCCAAATATTTGAACAGCCACAGCCACAGGAAGTCGACGTTGGCAATCTATCACAAGAGGTGGACGATGACGAGACACAATTGCCAGGAAGTGAGGAGGAGGATCGTGGTGCGCAAGTGGAAGAGGAGGAGGTGGTGGATGATCTAGTAACTGACCCAACGTGGAAGGAGGACATGCAGAGTGAGGCCAGCAGCACACAGGGGGAGGGAGGCAGAGTACCCCAACAGGCAGGAAGAAGCAGTGTGGTGCCGCAGACAGAAGGCAGGCAACCGTTCCCCGTAACACCAACACGAGGGACATTGCCAGTACAAGCGGTAGGTCTTCCAGAGTCTGGAATTTTTTTAAAGACTCTGCTGATAACCCCAAAAAGGCTATATGTTCCACCTGCAATGCCAGCATCAGCAGGGGTGACAAAACTACCAGCCTGACCACCACCAGCATGATCAGGCACATGGCAGCAAAGCACCCAAATTTGTGGGGCGAAACCCAGGGTCCACGACCAGTGTCAGCGGGTGTCACCACTGCTTCTTCCACTGTTGTGCGTGCAATAGAACCCCCTGTTGTGTGTGCAAGGCAATCCCCTGTCCATACTGCATGTAAAGATGCCCCCTCCTCTCAGTCTTCACTTGTTATGGCAGTTTCTCAAGAAACAGCATCAACGTCCACATCCACGTCCCACCGCAGCGTTCAATTGTCCATATCCCAGACCTGTGAACGAAAGCGGAAATTCGCAGCTAACGCCCCACAGGCCACAGTCCTAAATTCGCACATTTCACGACTGCTTGCATTGGAAATGCTGCCTTTTAGGCTGGTGGAGACGGAATCCTTCCGCAATCTTATGGCGGTGGCCGTCCCTCGGTACTCGGTCCCCAACCGACACTATTTTGCCCGGTGTGCCATCCCCGCACTACACAAGCACGTGTCCCAAAGCATCTGCCGTGCCCTCAACAACGCAGCTACTGGGAGAGTCCACCTGACAACGGACACGTGGACAAGTGCTTGTGGCCAGGGACGATACATCTCTCTGACGGCACACTGGGTAAACATAGTGGAGGCCGGGACCCAGTCGGACCTTGGGACGGAACACATCCTCCCCACACCAAGGATTGCGGGCCCTATGTCAGTCAGAGTTGCCCCCACAGTGTACAGCTCCTGCGCATCCTCCTCCTCCTCCTCCTCATGTTCAGCCTCCATCTCAGATATCACCACATCAGTTACAAGCTGGAAGCATTGCAGTACTGCCTCCGCCAAGCGGCAACAGGCTGTGCTGAAACTCATAAGCTTAGGTGATAAACCTCACACTGCTTGTGAGTTGTGGACAGCTGTGAAAGAGCAGTCAGATCTGTGGCTGAGACCGCTGAACCTACATCCTGGCATGGTCGTGTGTGACAATGGCCGTAACCTGGTGGCGGCTCTGAGGCGAGGTGAGATCACACACGTACCATGCCTGGCTCATGTGCTTAACCTCGTGGTTCAGCGGTTTCTTAAATCGTACCCCGAGTTGCCAGATCTGCTCGTGAAAGTACGCCGCCTGTCAGCTCATTTTCGCAAGTTGGCTACAGCTTCCGCCGCCCTTGCTGTGTTGCAGCAGCGTTTGCAGCTTCCGGCACACCGGCAGGTGTGTGATGTCCCCACACGTTGGAACTCTACCCTCCACATGTTGCAAAGGATTTGTGAGCAGAAGAGAGCAGTTGTGGAGTACCAGCTGCAACAAGGCCGTCGATATTCAGGTCAGACTCCACACATAAGACCTCAGGAGTGGACCTGGATGTCTGACATATGTACCATCCTGACAAACTTTGAGGAGGCCACCAAGATGGTGAGTGGCAATGACGCCATCATTAGTGTCAGCATCCCACTTGTCTGTCTTTTGCAACGCTCTCTGCAGAGAATTAAAGAGGAGGCATTGCAGCCAGAGTATGATGAGATGGATCAAGAAGCCGTAGCGGGTGATTACACACAGCCCAGCCTCATCTCATCCCAACGTGCATTGGGGGATAATGAGGGAGAGGAGGAGGAGGAGGAGGAGGAGGAAGAACAGGAGCTGCTATCATGCGTTGTAGACGGTAGTACCTGTACAAGTGTCATACCGTCGGTTCAGCGTGGGTGGCCTGAGGACAGGGGGGAGGAGGAAGAGGAGGAGGAGGAGGAGAGCATGGTCAGTCGTCATCTTGGTGAGGACACGGAAATCTTGCCCGTTACCAGTCTGGCACGCATGGCTGACTTTATGTTACGCTGCCTTAACCGTGAGCCTCGCGTTGTCAAAATGTTGGGTGACAGTCATTACTGGTTGGTGACACTTGTAGACCCCCGCTACAAGGAGAACTTTCACTCTTTTATTCCTGAGGTGGAGAGGTCTACAAAAATGGGGCAATACCAGAAGGCCCTTGCTGCAGAACTCTTAAAAAAATTCCCATCTGAACACGCTAGCGGCAGAGGTCACAGTTCGTTGCCCAACCAAGGCGTACAGGCGAGAGAGATGCAACTCCAATCCAGCAGAGGCAGGGGAACACTGTCAACGTTCTGGGACAGTTTTCTGACACCCGCCCAGCTTACAGGCCCTGAGACGCGGAGTACTCTCACAAGGAGTGGAAAGTTTCAAAAGATGGTGAGGGAGTACCATGCCGATCGTACCAGCGTCCTCCGTGATTCCTCTGTGCCTTTTAATTATTGGGTATCCAAGCTGGACACTTGGAATGAATTCTCTCTGTACGCCTTGGAGGTCCTGGCCTGCCCTGCCGCTAGCGTGTTATCGGAGCGTGTTTTTAGTGCCGCTGGGGGAATTATAACTGATAAGCGCACTCGCCTGTCAACTGACAATGCTGACAAGCTGACCCTTATCAAAATGAACAAGGGCTGGATTGGGCCAGACTTCTCATCACCACCAAATGACAGCAGAGTAACATAAAGTCAAATCCACTGTGTTATTTCGGGAGGTGTATTCACATGCACCGCTTCACACCCACACATGGGTATACGCTTCCTCGTTTCGGCTGTTTAATCTTCTTCTCCTTATCCTCAGCCTCCACCACCACTATACCACCAGGGTGCCAGCATTGTAAGTTCCTCCAGCCTTATTTTTGGCAGCTTTTGCTTGCAAGGCATAAGCAAATACTATGGGACACTCACTCCCCAATAATGGGACTTATGTTTGTAATATGCTGTACTGCATGGCTCTTGTAAGGGGCATTGCAAGTTGCTCCGTCCTAATTTTTGGCAGCTTTTGCTGGGAAAGCATAAGCAAATACTCTGGGACACCCACTCCCCAATAATGGGACTTATGTTTGTAATATGCTGTACTGCATGGCTCTTGTAAGGGGCATTGCAAGTTGCTCCATCCTAATTTTTGGCAGCTTTTGCTTGGAAAGCATAAGCAAATACTATGGGACACCCACTCCCCAATAATGGGACTTATGTTTGTAATATGCTGTACTGCATGGCTCTTGTAAGGGGCATTGCAAGTTGCTCTGTCCTAATTTTTGGCAGCTTTTGCTGGGAAAGCATAAGCAAATACTATGGGACACCCACTCCCCAATAATGGGACTTATGTTTGTAATATGCTGTACTGCATGGCTCTTGTAAGGGGCATTGCAAGTTGCTCGGTCCTAATTTTTGGCAGCTTTTGCTGGGAAACCATAAGCAAATACTATGGGACACCCACTCCCCAATAATGGGACTTATGTTTGTAATATGCTGTACTGCATGGCTCTTGTAAGGGGCATTGCAAGTTGCTCCGTCCTAATTTTTGGCAGCTTTTGCTGGGAAAGCATAAGCAAATACTATGGGACACCCACTCCCCAATAATGGGACTTATGTTTGTAATATGCTGTACTGCATGGCTCTTGTAAGGGGCATTGCAAGTTGCTCCGTCCTAATTTTTGGCAGCTTTTGCTGGGAAAGCATAAGCAAATACTATGGGACACCCACTCCCCAATAATGGGACTTATGTTTGTAATATGCTGTACTGCATGGCTCTTGTAAGGGGCATTGCAAGTTGCTCCGTCCTAATTTTTGGCAGCTTTTGCTGGGAAAGCATAAGCAAATACTATGGGACACCCACTCCCCAATAATGGGACTTATGTTTGTAATATGCTGTACTGCATGGCTCTTGTAAGGGGCATTGCAAGTTGCTCCGTCCTAATTTTTGGCAGCTTTTGCTGGGAAAGCATAAGCAAATACTATGGGACACCCACTCCCCAATAATGGGACTTATGTTTGTAATATGCTGTACTGCATGGCTCTTGTAAGGGGCATTGCAAGTTGCTCCGTCCTAATTTTTGGCAGCTTTTGCTGGGAAAGCATAAGCAAATACTATGGGACTCCCACTCCCCAATAATGGGACTTATGTTTGTAATATGCTGTACTGCATGGCTCTTGTAAGGGGCATTGCAAGTTGCTCCGTCCTAATTTTTGGCAGCTTTTGCTGGGAAAGCATAAGCAAATACCATGGGACACCCACTCCCCAATAATGGGACTTATGTTTGTAATATGCTGTACTGCATGGCTCTTGTAAGGGGCATTGCAAGTTGCTCCGTCCTAATTTTTGGCAGCTTTTGCTTGGCAAAGCATAAGCAAATACTATGGGACACCCACTCCCCAATAATGGGACTTATGTTTGTAATATGCTGTACTGCATGGCTCTTGTAAGGGGCATTGCAAGTTGCTCCGTCCTAATTTTTGGCAGCTTTTGCTGGGAAAGCATAAGCAAATACTATGGGACACCCACTCCCCAATAATGGGACTTAAGTTTGTAATATGCTGTACTGCATGGCTGTTGTAAGGGGCATTGCAAGTTGCTCCGTCCTAATTTTTGGCAGCTTTTGCTGGGAAACTATAAGCAAATACTATGGGACACCCACTCCCCAATAATGGGACTTATGTTTGTAATATGCTGTACTGCATGTGACGCGCCCCCTGGGCCGTGTGTACACGTGTGTGGGATACCCGGTGCCGGGTCTCTGGGGTCTGTTGTCTCCGTGGCGGTGACCCGGTCCCGTGGCTCAGGCTGGTCAAACCAGTGGCAGTCTTTCTTAGGTTTTGAGGTTAATTGTCCGACTGCGCCACCCGTGGATTGCGGTCAGGGAGTACCACCGCTGCGAGGCAGACCGCTGAGGCTGGTGTTGTGTGCGCAGCATAGAATGGGATAACTCCCCTCGGGAGGAGTATAGCCTCAGGGCAGTGAGTGTGGATGATTGGGGTGATGGTGCACGAGCGCAGCAGGAATGACTCAGAGTCTTTGCAGTGCAGTTCAGGGTCTTTACTGATGATTATAAGGTAGACCCTCCCGGAAGTACTGGCTAGCATAAGAGGCCTGGTCAGTCTGTGAGCAAGCAGGAGTTCCCCTGGCCAGGTGAAGTTGTAGGCCTCCCCGTCTGTCTGCACTCTTCCTGGCTACCTTGCTGTAAGCGGGTAGAAGTAGCCCACGTCCCTGAGTGTACCGTGTAGTGCTCACCCATATGGCTGGTGACTTGGGGCCTTCTGTTAGCCTCCGCTCCACGACGGCGGTGCTGGTCCCTTGCTTGTGACTGAGCCTCCGGGCTTCTATGGCCAGAGGACCTGAAATCCCCTGCCGGCTGGTTTCTGCTGCTGGATATATAAGTCCTCACAGCTTCGGACTCCTGTGTCCGGTTCCTATTGTCTTCTGCCAGGGCGAGCTCTGCTCAGCTTCCAGCCCCTGGTCTTTAGCTCCTAGCTCCTACAGAGCTCCTTGCTGTTACTTTCCCTTGCTCTCACTCTGACTCTGACTGTTCTCTGACTCATTCAACCCCGCCCCAGATCCAGTTTATAAGGGCAGAATTCTCCCCTCCCAGGATTGGGGCAGGAGGATGTTGCATGTTTAAGGGATCCTGACCAGGAAACCTCCCACTTGCTCTCCGACGTAATATCTCTATTACTGTGGTGACCAGACCCCTGGGGTGCCACACATGGCTCTTGTAAGGGGCATTGCAGTTCCTCATAATTTTTGGAAGCCTTCCATTCACTGCTTAGGCCAACAGTGCACGGGAGACCCAGTTGCTATAAATGGAAAAAAAGGTTTAGTTAACGCCCTCTGACCTCCATGTCATTTCCAAGGGGCATTGGAGTGGCTCGAAATTTTTGGTAGGCATTGCACTCACTGTATGCCCTATAACTGTGTAGCCGAACCGTTCCTTTTGTTACAGAAACATATCCTACAAGACGTATCTGGTTGACTGGCCTGATATTGATGTGAATGGTCCCTGTTCCTCCTGCTCTTTCTCCTTTGCCACTACCTCATCCATCATTTATCACCTGAAGCTTTGTTTTAACGGGAGTCATAGAACTTGGATAGTAGCAGGAAAACATCCAGCAATCCTCGGAGGAGGTAGGATATGCGCCAAAACGCTGACCACCTCTGGCCTAGCCGCTACTACATACATGCGCTTGCATTACAACAAAACAAAGCAGATGCTAACTTCTATCATCCTCATCATGCTCCTCACCTTGGCACTCTCAACTCCCCTGATGGAGAAGCCGGGGCCCACCGGAGGAGTCTGATAGTCCGGTGGGCTCGGCCAATGCTGCCCTAAAGCAGGCCAGGCTAAGAAAAGTGTGGGAAAGGTTACCGGGACAAATAGGGGTGGCTGGGGACCGAGTATGGACACCCGGCCACCCCCTGGAGGCTGGGGAGCAAGCGGGGACACCCGGCCACCAGGCGGCTGGGGACTGAGTATGGATACCAGGCCGCCGACACAGCCATGGCGTGGTGGCCAGATTCCGCCTCCACATGCCTAAAAGGCCCAATTTCAAGTTCAAGCAAGCAAGCAGTATGGTATTGCAGCCTGGGGGTGGGTGGCAGGCTGCATACTTGAGCTTATATTGCAAGGAATGGGGGAGGTACAATTGAACACTGCCCTGGGACTAGAACTTGCATGGGGATAGTTGCAAGTCTGCATCTTCTGATGCGGTAAGGATCACTTATGATGGGCACACTTTTAGACAGTGACCTGGGAGTCAGAGATGCTTCCAGGGGTCTTCCCCATGCTGTTCCCTTGTCTTTTCAGCACTTTATGCATGTGTCACACAGCACATGGCCAGATAAGGTTGTAAAATGTTAAAATGACATTTCACGGTGAATGCATTTGTCATAGTTGAAAGCAATACAAAAGTGCATAAAAAATGCTACTTGTGAACATAGCCGAAGGTGTGGAGGAGTATTTTGGTTTTTGGTCATTTATTTTAACTTATACACAAGTCTTTACCCTGGAAAGGATGTTCCTTAACATATTTCACAGGAAAAAAGTTTCACTTTCGTTTTTGAAAGTTTTATTGTGAGCCTGTAAAAGTGGCTTAATACCTCTGACCACGTTGTTGACAGCAGTGACCTGGGGGTCAGGAATGCTTCCTGGAGCGATCCCCATGCTGTCCCCATGTCATTTGAGCACTATCGTTTTGGGCACTTGTTAGGTTTTTAAAAGACTGCCGGGGTGCCACCGCAAAAATGCTCGAGTCTCCCATAGACTAACATTGGGCTCTTTGCTCGGGTCGAGCACCCGAGTATCACGGCGAGCTCGGCCCGAGCTTCGAGCACCCGAGCATTTTAGTGCTCGCTCAACACTAGTCACGACACTTTCCATGTGTTGCTCCTTAGACCCGTTCACCTGTCAAAACTCGCTGAATCCCAACCTGCTACAGACACCAGGGGTGATAATCTCAAGCTGCAGGCTATTATGGGGTCTAAGATGGTTCGTGGGAAAAAAGGGTACCCTGTACACCGGAGGGATCACAGATCTGAGGATCTTCACTGTGAACCAGTGGACCACATTCATGCTCCCTTGCTCATTGAGGAAAATGAGCATCAAGTGGAGGGGGATAATGTTAGGTGTCGGGCTGTTGCTGGATTCGAAATGGATGCAGAACCTTCTGTGGTCTCCCATTGCTGTCCAGCCAGGGCTGATGCTGCTCAGCATCATCATCAGCCCCAACACCTAGCTGGTCCATGAGATGTACAGATTGTCTCTTGGGTATTTGTGCCTAGCAATGTTAAGCATAGGTTGCAGAGGGAGACAGGGCTGTTGGGGTCTAAGTCCAGGATTCTCGGCACTGAGCATGCCCGTGACCTGGCGGACCATGATTGGTGGTTTGGCAACCACCTGACCCGGTGACCTGGCACCGCCTGATTGGTCCACGGGTGGCGTCACCAATGGTGCGACGGTCGGCAGGGCTTAGTCTTTAAAAGGCCCGCCCACAAACATGGCGGCGCGCTCTGATCATTGAGCAGTATGCTGTTGTGTGGACGACTGTGTTCCACGTGTAGTTTCCATAGGCAGGTTTAGTGGAACTAGGCAGGTAGCTTCGTCTAGCAGTCTGGCTCTGCCAAGGGGGTCGCCTAACACCCCGAGCAGCCTGCAGACGTCCTATCCACGGTTATCGCCTGTCAGCCACGTGGAGTAGTACCCTTCAGTCTGGTAGCACGCCGGCTGGAGGCACGAGTACCCGTCGGCGTAGTCACACACGCATCCTAGCGCCGCCAGTGTAGTCCCTGTGCTGTTACAGGACTACAGATAGTTTTTTACCGCATATCTCTCGTGCTGCTAAAGGAGTTAGTGCGAATTCCTATACCCGTTCCAGTGTGCTGTAACACGGAGGGGATTGATATTCTGTTAGTTTTTTCCTTCACACCCAGAAGGAGTTCGGCAGCAGTCCAGCAGGCTCCATCGCGGACCCCGGGTTCGGTTGCGTTCCATTATAATAAAGTTGTCTGCAACCGTCCCCTTAACATAAACACACAGCATAGTACATCATAATTAGGGATGAGCGGACTCATTGATGTTCGGGTTCGTCGGGTTCAGTCGAACTGTAGTCCAAAGTTTGGTTCGGGCACCAGAACGTGACCCTGAACCAATAGAAGCCAATGGGGACCCAAACTTTTGTGCTGTAAAATGGTGGTAGTAAATTGTATGGGGCTGCAAAAGGAAGCAAAATGGGGGTAAGAGCAGGACAATTGCCCTGCAAAAAAATGTGGATAGGGAATTGACTTAAAATAACATAAAATAGTAATAATAATAATAATAATCTTGAACCAGGAGGCCAAAGTCCAAGTGGAAGAGGAGTTGGAGATAGACATGGCAGTGTAGGTGAGAGGCAGAAGAGGAGGTAGCCAACGCTGTTTCTGTGGGGTTTTTTTTTTTTTTTTTATATGGAAATTACCTAAAATAACATAGAATAAAGAAAATTAAAAAGGATAATCTTGAACCAGGAGGCGGAGGTCCAAATGGAGGAGGAAGTTGAGGAGGAGGTGGACGTGGCGGTGTAGGTGGAAGAGACAGAAGAGGAGGTAGCCAATACTGTTTTTGTGGGGGGTTTTTTGTTTTGGAAAATGAATTAAAATAACAAAGAAAAAAAAGTAAAAAGTAATAATCTGAAACCAGGAGTTGGAGGTCCAAGTGGAGGAGGAGGTAGAAGTGGAGGTGGCAGCGTAGATGGAAGAGGCGGAGGAGGAGGTACCCAACACTGTTTTTGTGTTTTTTTGTTTGTTTTTGTTTGTTTAGGGAAATGACTTAAAATAACAAAGGATAGAAAATAAATAATAATCTTGAACCAGGTGGTGAAGGACTAAGTGGAGGAGGTGGTTGAGGAGGATGTGGAGGTATGGAGGTAGACGTGTCAGTGTAGATGGAAGAAGAAGAGGAGGAGGTAGCCAACACTGTTTTTGTGTGTTTTTACTTTTTTTTGTTGTTGATTTCTTTTAATTTGGGGAGGCCCCAAAACATTGGGAATGGCAAATAGAAGGAATAAATTGTGGTGGAATAACACAGACAAGTCCTATGGGATCCGCGCTTGGTTCATTTTAATGAATGTGAGTTTGCTCATGTTGGCTGTGGACAGGCGGATGCTCTTGTCTGTGATCACACTTCCTGCCATGCTAAACACATTTTCCCACAGTACAGTTGCCATAGGGAAGGCCAGCACCTCCAAGGCGTAAAGTGAAAGCTCAGGCCATGTGTCCAGTTTGGAGACATAATAGTTAAATGGGCAGACCCATATTTCAGTGTGTGGAGACGTGTGGACTCGTATTCTTCCAACATGTTGTTGAAATGCTGACTCCTGCTAATATGGACCGTATCAGATGAACATTGAGACACAACCAGGATATCATCATTTGTGAGGCAGATATAGGAGGTAATTTGGTGATCTGGCTCACGGACATATATGTTCGAGAGACTAAACGCCAATTGAATAATTCCTCATGTTATCAGAAACTACCTTCTGACAGCACTTCCTTCATTAACACTAGACTGGATGAATTGCTCCGCACTGCATTCCAATTGAACATACTTAACAAAAAGGAATTGGATTTTCTCACAAACCCGCCATTAGTGATGAGCAAGCACTAAAATGCTCGGGTACTCATTGCTCGGGTTGAGCAAATTGGAATGCTCGAGTGCTCGATCTGAGCTACAAGCCCGATGTAAGTCTATGGGAAACTCGAGCATTTTACCGACACCACTCCTCCCTGAAGGTCTGCAGAGGGTCTAAAAATTGCCCAAATCAATGGGAACAGTGTTCAAAAGACCCCTGGAAGCATCTCTGACTCCCAGGTCACTGCTATCAACAATGTTGTCAGAGTATTATGCCATTTTTACGGACTCACAATAAAACATAAAAAAACAAAACCAAAATGGATTTTCCTGAGAAAAATGTTAAGGAACATTCTTTCCAGGGTAATGACTTGTATATAAGGCAAAATAAATAACCAAAAACAAAAGTGCTCCTCCACACCTTGAGCTATGTTCACACATAGCATTTTTGATGCATTTTTGCACTTTTGCATTAGTAAATGTAATTTTAACATTTTACTACTTTATCTGGCCATTTGGTGTGTGAGACATGATCAGACACATCCTGTTTCATTTATGAAGGAGGGACTCTGAAAGTCACAAATCCTATTTTTATAGGACCATCAGGCGGCCTTTACTATTCTTAAAGGGCCAGCAGTCGGCCCTCACAATTGTTAGAGAGCCATCAGCCGGCCATGATTTGTTATTCCCATTATTAAAGAGTGGGTCTCCTATCCTATACTGTTATTGCATATGCAGTGACTGCAAAGGCTGCCAAAAATTTGGACGCAACCCAATACCCCTTTGAAGAGACATAGAGGAGGGCCTCAGTAAAAAAAAATGTTCCCATTAGAAAGGAGTGGGTCTCCTATAGTGGTAATGCCCATGCAGTGACTGCAAGGGCTGCCTAAATTTGTGAAATACCCCAGTACCAATTTGAAGACACATAGAGGTGGGCCTCAGTAACGACATGTTCCCATTAGAAAGGAGCGGTTCTGCTATACAGTTATTGCGTATGTAGTGAGTACAACGGCTGCCTAAATTTGGGAAAAACCCCAATACCAATTTAAAGACACATAGAGGTGGGCCTCAGTAATGACATGTTCCTATTAGAAAGGAGCTGGTCTCTTATACTGTTCTTGCATATGCAGTGACTGCAACGGCTGCCAAAAATGTGGACGCACTCCAATGCCCCTTGCAAGAAAAGTAGAGGAGGGCCTCATGAAAAAAATGTTACCATTATTAGGAAGTGGGTCTCCCATACTGTTATTGCCTATACAGTGAATGGAAGGGCTGCCAAAAATTTGGACGCAATCCAATGCCCCTTGGAAGAGAGGTGTAGAGGTGAGCGTTATGAAAAAAAATGTCCCATTATTAGGAAGTGGGTCTCCCATACTGTTATTGTCTATGCAATGAATGCAAGGGCTGCCAAAAATTTGGACGTACTCCAATGCCCCTTAGAAGAGAGATGTAGAGGAGTGCCTTATGTTTTTTTTTTTTCCTATTATTAGGAAGTGGTTCTCCCATACTGTTATTGCCTATGCAGTAAATGCAAGGGCTGCCAAAAATTTGGAGGCACTCCAATACCCCTTACAAGAGACGTAGAGGAGGGCCTCATGAAAAAAAATGTTCCCATTATTAGGAAGTGGGTCTCCCATACTGTTATTGCCTATGCACTGAATGCAAGGGCTGCCAAAAATTTGGAGGCTCTCCAATGCCCCTTGCAAGAGACGTGGATATCGTGATATGGTAGATATGATGGTAATATAGTGGTGGAGAATAGGGATGAGAAGAAGGAGGAGGACAAAAGCAAATAGACAAAATCAGGAAGCGTATACCCATGTCTGGGTATGAAGAGGTGCATGGGAATAGACCTCCCAAAAAAAAAGACACTGTATTTGAGTTTATGTTACGCTGCTATCGTTTGGTGGTGTTGAAAAGTCTGGCCCAATCCAGCCCTTGTTCATTTTTATAAGAGTCAGCCTGTCAGCATTTTCAGTTGACAGGCGGATGCGCCTATCAGTTATAATTCCCCCGGCGGCACTAAAAACCTGCTCAGACAAAACACTAGCGGTCAGGGCAGGCCAGGACCTCCAAGGCGTAGAGAGCCAGTTCATACCACGTGTCCAGTTTGGATACCCAATAATTATAAGGCACAGAGGAATCACGGAGGACTTTGGTATGGTTGGCAAGGTACTCCTTCAGCATCTTCCCAAACTCTTCCCTTCTTGTGAGACTACCCCCGCATTAGTGCTTGTGCGATGGTAGGGTTTAAGAAAACTGTCCCAGAACTTTGACAGTGTTCCCCTGCCTCTGCTGAATTGGATTTGTGTCTCTCTCATTTGTACTCCTTGGTTGTCCACCGAACTGTGACCTCTGATGCCAGCATTTGCTGATGGGAATTTTTTAAATAATTCTTCAGCAAGGGCTTCCTGGAACTGCCCCATTTTAGCAGACCTGTCCGGCACAGGAATAAGAGATAGAAAGTTCTCCTTGTAGTGTGGGTCTAGAAGTGTCACCAACCAGTAATGACTGTCACTTAAAATTTGGACAACGCGACGGTCACGGGAATGGCAGTGTAACATAAACTCAGCCATGTGTGCCAGACTGCTAATAGGCAAGACTGCCGTGTCCTCACCAAGAGGACGATTGACCATGTTCTCTTCCTCATCCTCCTCCTCCCTCTCCTCAGACTATCCATGCTGAACAGATGGTATGACAATTGTGTGGGTAGTACTGTCTATAACGCAGGAAAATAGCTCCTGTTCTTCCTCCTCCTCCTCCTCTTCCTCATTATCACCCAATCCACGTTGGGATGAGATGAGGCTGGGCTGTATGGAATCACCATGTATGGTTCCTTGCTCTATCTTATCGTGTTCCGCCTGCAATGCCTCCTCTTTAGAGGATAGAGAAGCGGGATGGTGATGCTAATTATGGCGTCATCGCCGCTCACCATCTTGTTTGAGTCCTCAAAGTTTTGGAGGACGGCACAGATGTCTGACATCCATGCCCACTCCTGAGGTCTTATTTGTGGAGGCTGACCTGAATACCAATGGCCGTTTTGATGCTGGTAGTCAATAATTGCCCTCTGCTGCTCACAAATCCTTCCCAACATCTGCAACGTTGAGTTCCAACGCGTGGGGACATCGCAAACCAGTCTGTGAGCTGGAAGCTGCAAATGCTGCTGAAGCACGGCAAGGGCGGCGGAAGCTGTAGCTGACTTTCTAAAATTGGCACACACGCTGCGTACTTTGACAAGCAGATCTGACAGATCGGGGTAAGTTTTGAGAAACCGCTGGACCACGAGGTTAAGCACGTGGGCCAGGCATGGTACATGAGTGAGCTCGCCTCGCTTCAGAGCCGCCACCAGGTTCCGGCCATTGTCACACATGACCATGCCTAGCTGTAGATTCAGTGGTGTCATCCACAGAACTCTTCAGCGTTGTGCGGTTTGTCACCTAAGCATATTAGCTTCAGCACAACCTGTTGCCGATTGGGCGAGGCAGTAGTGCTGCAGTGCTTTCAGATTGTGATGGGTGTGGTCATTTCGGACATGAAGGCTGAAGAGGAGGAGGAGGTGCAGGAGCTGTAGAATGTGGGGGCAACCCTGATTGACCCAGGGTCCACAATCCTCGGCGTCAGGAAGACGTGTTCCGTCCCAAGGTCCGACTGGGTCCCGGCTTCCACTATATTATCCCAGTGTGCCATCAGTGGGATGTACCGTCCCTGCCCACAAGCACTTGTCCACGTGTCCGTGGTTAGGTGAACCTTCTCAGTAACTGCGTTGTTGAGGGCACGGCTAATGTTATGGGACAAGTGCTTGTGCAATGTGGGGACGGCACACTGAGAAATAGTGGCGGCTGAGGACTGAGTACCGAGAGATGGCCGCCTCCATCAGATTGCGGAAAGCTTCCGTCTTCACGAGCCTAAAAGGCAACATTTCAAGCGCAAGCATTCACGATATGTGTGAGTTTAGTAGTGTGGCCTGTGGGGCGTTGGCTGCGTATTTGCGCTTGCATTCCAAGGACTGGGGTAGGGACAACTGAACGCTGCGCTGGGACAAGGACGTGAACGTGGTTGCTGATGGTGCTAGTTGAGAGTGTGCAACGACAGGTGCAGGGCGGGAGACATCTTCGCATCCGCCATGGACAGGGGATTGACATGCACGCACAACAGAGGATCAAGCAGTGGTGTCACCCGCAAACATTGTTGCTGGACCCTGGGGTTCGGCCCACTTAGTTGGGTGCTTTGCTGCCATGTGCCTGATCATGCTGGTGGTGGTCAGGTTGCTAGTTTTGTTACCCCTGCTGATGCTGGTCTGGCAGATGGTTCAAATGGCCTTTTTGGGGTTATCTGCAGAGTATTTAAAAAACAACCAGACTCGGGAAGACCTAACAGTTGTACTTGCAACGTCCGTTGTGTTGGTGTTCCGGGGAACAGTTGCCCGCCTTGTGTCTGTTGCCACCACACTGTTTGTTCCTGCCTATTGTGGTGCTACGCCTCCCTCCCCCTGTGTGCTGCTGTCCTCGCTTTGTATGTCACCTTGCCAGGTTGAGTCAGTGACTTCATCGTCCACTACCTCGTCTTCCACTTCCGCATCCTGATCCTCCTCCTGACTTTCTGGCAATTGTGTCTCATCATCATCCACCTCTTGTGACAGTAATTGCACTTTCCCACCATTGCCTGCGTGTGACTGGGGCTGCTCAAATATTTGGGCATCGCTACACGCGTTCTCCTCTTGCCCCGCTTGAAGCTTGCTGGGCGAGAGACCCGAATCTACAAATGGAAAAGTGAACAGCTCTTTGGAGTGTCAAATTGTGGAATCAGTAGTCTCTGGGCACTCGGCATGGTGGAAAGAAGGTAGATCAGGGTGAGGAATATGCGGTCCAGACTCAGGGCTACTGAAACTTGACCATGTGGGCATAGGCGGATTATAATGAGGGCAATCCGGGCTACCGCCCGGGGCCTCGGGCCTCCATGGGGCCCGGGACTCCAGGGTGTCTATGGCCGGATTGTCCTCATTATATGTATGGCGCTGCAGCACATACTGGCAGACAGTGGCAGGGGGGCCCCCGGACCGCTCCTCCAGCAGCGGCGTACGGACGCTGCTTCTTCTCCGGCCAGGCCAGCACTGCAGCAGTTAACTTCCCTGTGTGCTGGCCCGGTCACATCACTGCTAGGAGACACGGCCCTGTGCGCAGCCTTGTCTCCTAGCTGTGATGTCACGCAGTGCGCGCCCGGCCTGCAGTGCTGCACCGGAGAGGACTGGAGCCGAGCCAGGGGATGGTGAGTCTGTGTGTGTCTGTGTGTGTGTGTGTCTGTGTGTGAGAGTGTGTGTGTGTGAGAGAGTGTGTATGTGTGAGAGTGAGTGTGTGTATGTGTGATTGAGTGTGTGCAGGCAGATATCATTGTGTGATGTCTGTTTATATGTATTTTTGTGTTTCAAATGTGTTTATGCGTGTATGTATATGTCTGTATATGTTTGTGTGTGCGTGACTGCGTGCGGCCTCCCGCTGTCTCTGGGGGGTCGCCGTGCGGCCTCCTGCTGTGTATAGATGGTGCTGTGCGGCCTCCTGCTGTGTATAGATGGTGCTGTGCGGCCTCCTGCTGTGTATAGATGGCGCTGTGCGGCCTCCTGCTGTGTATATGACTCGCCCCCTGGGCCGTGGGGTTCCCGGAACCGGGCTTCTGTATGATGCTGGGGGTAGTAGTGGCAACCCGATCCCGTGGCTCAGGGTGGTCAGACCAAATTGTGGCAGTCTATTTATCAGTGTTTTGGAATGTTCGACTACGCCACCCGTGGATTGCGGTCAGGGATGACCGCCGCTGCAAGGCAGACCGCTGAGGCTGGTGTTGGTGTGCAGCACTGGGGTAGGATAACTCCCCACGGGAAGAGTGTAGCCTCAGGGCAGAGTAGGTGAATGCTGGGGGTGATAGTGCAGGCCGCAATAGTAAGAGTTCAGAGTCAGCTTCAAACAGTCCAGGGTCTTTATTGCAGATGTTATTACTGATCCAACTGGAGTACCGCTTAGGAATGGGTCTGGGTATCTGAGAGCATTCGGGCGAGCCCCACTGGTCAGGGTGAGTGTGTAGGCCTACCGTTCTCTCTATGCTCTTGCTGACTATCCCCCTTTTCGTCGTGTAATAGCCCATGTCCCTGAGCTGGCCGTGTACTTCGCCTGTATGGCTTGTGACTCGGGCCTTGGGTACCTTTTGCTTCTCCTTGCTGTACTGGTCCCTCTGTGTGGCGGAGCCTCCAGGCTTCTTAGGCCAAGGGACCTGAAATCCTTCGCGGGTTGGTTCTCTGCTGCTGGGCTTGCAACCCTGACAGCCTCGGACCCCAATGTCCGGTTGTGTACTTTTCTCAGCCAGGACCGGCTCTCGTCGCCTCTGTCCCTGGCTCGCAGTCTCTCCTCTGCCTCACGGACTCCTCAGCTGCTGCTGACCTGTCCCTCTTCTCTGAGAACCCTTCTGGACACTTCAGAAGTGGGTTCTGGTCTCTCTAACCTTGCCCCAGTTCCAGCTTTTATAGGGGCAGCCTGCTCCCCCTACTGGCCTGGGACAGGAGGTGCTGCATGCTAATGGTCCCTGACCAGGGAACCTCCCTCCTGCTCTCAGACACAGACTTTAATATTTGTGGCATCCAGGCCTGGGGTGACACATATAGATGGCACTGTGCGGCCTCCTGCTGTGTATAGATGGCACTGTGCGGCCTCCTGCTGTGTATAGATGGTGCTGTGCGGCCTCCTGCTGTGTATAGATGGCGCTGTGTGGCCTCCTGCTGTGTATAGATGGCGCTGTGCGGCCTCCTGCTGTGTATAGATGGCGCTGTGCGGCTTCCTGCTGTGCATAGATGGCTACGTGCGGCCTCCTGCTGTGTATAGATGGCTACGTGCGGCCTCCCGCTGTGTATAGATAGCGCCGTGCGGCCTCCCGCTGTGTATAGATGGCGCCGTGCGGCCTCCTGCTGTGTATAGATGGCTACGTGCGGCCACCCGCTGTGTATAGATGGCTACGTGCGGCCTCCCGCTGTGTATAGATAGCGCCGTGCAGATGCAGTGATGTGGATTACATGCGTTCCAATGCAAGTCAATGGCGGCGAAAACGACGAACTTCCGCAAAATAATTGGTTGTGCTGTGGATTTTTACACAATGATAGTACACAGCGGAAATTTCCGCAGCATGTGCACAGCACATGCGGATTATCATTGGGGAACATGGCAGACCTTCTACCAAGCGTTCTTTAAGCGTTGCTGCAGCGGAATTGCTTTAAAAAACGCATAGTGGGCACACAGCCTAAAAAAAATTATTATAATTAATATTGTGCCAAATTAATTTCACGTGAACTATCACATGATCTATCACAGGGGATCATGTGACATGTGATACATCAGGTGTGTGTGTGTGTGGGGGGGGGGGCCGCGCCTTCTAAACTGCCCGGGGCCCTTGCTACTCTTAATCCACCCCTGCATGTGGGAGACAGGGTGGTGGCAAAGTGACTGGAAGCATTATCTGTTATCCAACCAGCAACCTTTTGACACTGCTCTGGGTTCAATAGTGGTGTGCTGCAGTCACCTAGTAATTGGGACAGGAAGGTCAGGCGCCAAGATGTGGGTGTTTGTTGTGGCGCAATTTCAGCTGTCCACAGCCTCAGCCTCGGCCTCTACATGCACCATCACATCCACTTCCCCATCCCTTGCCACGCGCCTTGCCCATTTTAAATGGAGGATAATATTTTCCACGTTCACTACAAATGGCTGGATTTGTACCACAGTTATGTGTGATACGTCTGACGGACACCCACGGTTTTAAATAGCAGCCCTGCAGTTGAATATTCCTGGCAGCGACCACGTGTGAATAGCTTCACTGACATACAGCTACAAACTGTAAATGGTGGACATTATTTTCCACATTCACTACAAATAGCTGGATTTGTACTGCAGTTTTATGTGATATATGTGACGGACACCCACGGTTTTAAATAGCGCGCTTGTAGTTTACTTTTCTTCACAGCGATTTCGTGTGAATAGCTTCACTGACATACTGATGCAAAACTCTAAATGGAGGACATTATTTTCCACGTCCACTACAAATTTCTGGATTTTTATTGCTGTAATATGCAATCACGTCGGATGATGGAAAAGGCTGGCTGTATTCTGCAGTGCTAACAAGCAAATGGAGCACTAAAATCGTATACTCTGGATTGCATTTTAAGCAAATAATCAGGATTAAGATAAAAAAATTAGCCCTGGCCCCTGATATCTGGGGCTATGTCTACGGATATCTGTAACATCAGGAACAGACAGAATGTGCAATGGACCCTCTTGTGCTGTATACACTGCCACAAACCCTGCCTGCCTAACTCCTGCTATCACCACTGAAGATATGCAGCTGGATTAGTTCTCAGAAGGACTGTTAGTTCAGATGGATACATAGATATGTTGTGGAATACCTATACTAACTAATAAACAAGCAAATCTCTCTCTCACTCCGCATCAGCTCTCCCTACTCTGCCTGTTTCCGGGTTAGACTGTGACGAGCATAGGGGCACCAGGTCTTATATAGACCCGATGATGCTATGCGGCCAGCCAATCACTGTAATGCCACAACCAACATGGCTACGACATTACAGTGCGTGGCAGGCAATCCCTGCATATTCATTGGCTCTCTAAAGAGCACCAAACATGCAGGACGGAGACCCAAGCTACCACCTGAGCAACCCGGAAATACTCGCCGAGCGCCAAGCATGTCGAGCAGTGAGATGCTCGGGCGACTACCGAGCAGTGGCGAGTATACTCGCTCATCACTGCTCACCTTTTATAATCTAGACAGTCATTCTGTCCCAAACAGTCTAAATGGTGCTTCATCAGTGAAAATAACTTAGCAGGAAGTACAGTACAGGGATTGGACTGCAGAGGACTGGAGTTAAGTTATTTTCTCTAATGAAGCTCTCTTTAGACTATTTAGGACATTTGGAAGAATGATTTTCTGGAGAAGAAAAGGGGAGCATGACCATGAGTACTGTGTCATCATGTTAACAGTAAAGCGTCCTGAGATCATTCATGTGTCAAGTTGCTTTTTATCCAAGGGAGTGGGCTCACTCACAGTTTTGCTTAAGATTAAGAACACTGTTCATTCACTTAATTGCATTTTCTTAAATAATAAAAAAACAAACACTGCTGTCTTTGCAAGTGTTCTTACTTTGCAGCATTTTTTCCACATCTGCCTAAAACTCCTGAACAGTGCTTTATATATCCTCTTACCCTTTTTTTGATGCATCACTAGCAGCGGCCCATTTGCTGCAAACTGTGTGTGTAATTTCTAAGAATAAGCTTTAATAACCGGAAAATAAAATAAAATTGGTTTTCGTATTATAACATATGTTTACTAGTAAATAGAATATAGAAAATCATATTAACTTCATTATTTTACACAATATAAGCCTAACATTTATTAAATAGAGAAAATTAAATGTGTCTGGAATGGTTAAGGAAAACTGAAATACTATGTAGATCCACTCAAGTATAGTTTCCGTGAATTCGTCGCAAGACTTAATGACAACCCGATTGGTCTACTATTTACATCGGAAGTGAATAGAACAAAATTGGCCTTTTTAGATGTATTGGTTCACAGAGAGGCTAATGGCGAATTAAGGACAGAAACCTTTAGAAAACCAACAGCAACTAATACCCTCCTGAGATGGGAAAGCAATCATCCAGTCCCACTCAAAAGAGGTATCCCAAAGGGTCAATTTTTAAGGCTCAGGAGGAATTGCTCTGATGTTAATGACTATGAAAGACAAGCTTGGGACTTGAGAAACAGATTTCTAGATAGAGGATACCCTAAAAAGGTTCTGAATCAGGCCTATAGAGAGTCTTTGGTGAGAGAGAGAAGTGAGCTATTGGTTCCAAAATCCAAACATCAAGAAGAGTCTACAATTAGATTCATAACACGATTCTGTAATAAATCTCAACAGGTCAAACAGATTTTTAAGAAACATTGGGGTATCCTTCGTATGGATGAGGACGTTGGAGATAAATTGGCCTCACAACCACAAATTACCTATCGTAGAGGGAGGTCCCTTAGGGATCGTCTCGTCCATAGTCATTTTATGTCTGAGCGTAGTCCCACATGGTTGGATCGAGGGGTTTCTGGCTGCTATCGGTGTAATAACTGCAAGGCATGTTCTGCCATGACCCAGGGTAATACTTTCAGGAGCTTTGTCAAGGGGAGGGAGTTCAAGATTAGGGAACTCATAAATTGTCGATCGAAGGGAGTGATATACAAAGCGACTTGTATATGCAAATTGGAATATATTGGGAAGACACGAAGGGAGTTTAAGAAAAGGATATTAGAACACTTACGTGATATAAAAAACAAGAAAGATACCCCAATAGCTAATCATGTAAACACTATGCACCAGGGGGATGCCAATGTCATTAAATTTATGGGCATTGCAAAGGTGACACCTTCGATAAGAGGAGGAAACTGGGATTTACGCATTTTACAAAAGGAAACTCGTTGGATCTTTACCCTGGGCACCACTACCCCACTTGGTATGAATGAGATTCTTTCCTTTGCCCCATTCCTTCCAGAATAGGGACAGAATAGGGTTAAGTAGATAGGGAAAGCCACCGTAGAGTGGGGGCGCCATTTGCGCAGGATTTGTAGGGTGCCAACCTCCACGTAGGTAGGGTAAGCAGATTAGTTATTACTATAGTTGTTTCATTAGGGCCTCCCCCCCTTTTTCTTCTGTTTCTCTTGAGAGGTCCGCTGTGGCTTTGGTGATTGATTAATATATTAATTATTTGTCCCACGGGAACCCCCATGTAACATACCGAAGCATTGCACTTATATGGTCTTTTCTATCTCGATAAAAACCTTTTTAATCCATGATCTATTTGTATAAATTTATGGAGAGAACTGTACGTGTTTACTTAGACAATTAGGCAGTTTTTCTGGTGACTAACAGATAGAGCCTTCTTACACATTATTATTATTTGGGGTATTTGTTTTGATAGAGATGTGGACAACGGAGGGTGGCCTTTTCCCGCTGTTGAAAATCCTTTATCCCACTTAATATGATTGCTGGATCGCATGGGGGAGGAACCTGTGGGTTCCAGCATGGCGTGAGGCGGCACCACGTATTGGTAAGGTGATGCGTGTTTCCTAGCAGCACGCTTGCGTTCCATATCCATGGGAACGCGTGACGTTGACTTCCGGTAACGGGGTATTCTGGGACCGGAAGTGCGTTCCATGCCCATGGTAACGCGTGATGTTTACTTCCGGCAGTGTGGTATTCTGGGACCGGAAACACGTCACGGTCAGCGCGGTAATTATGAAGGAGCGCGGCTTAACGCACGCATATAAAGCAGGGCATAATATGTACCCACTTGAGGCATTAGGATATGATTAAGGAACCAATGCAGGAATGAGGAATGATATACCCTTAATGAAGAGGAACTATATACCCCTGATGAAGGATTGAAACGCGTCGGGATGTTCCGTGGACAAACTGATCACCTATAATGTAAAGGGGGAGCAGACATAAAAAGACCCCGGGTGAGATGTTTCCATGTTCTATGAGGATTTAAATGCCTGGATGGTAATAGAAGGCTCCTCATAGTTCTATTTCTGTATACATACCTACCATTTAATAATGGCTTGTTATGTCTATGGGTATATGCAGATATAGGTATGATCACCGTATATATTGCTATATGGGTATTTGGTGAGATATACCTCGGCTTGGGATGTTCCATGGATTAACTCATCACCTGGAATGTAAAGGGGGAGCAGATATATATAAAAAGACCCCGGGTGAGATGTTTCCATGTTTTATGAGGATTGAGTGCCTGGATGATAATAGAAGGCCCCTCATAGCTCTATTTGATTGTATACTTATTTACCATTTAATAATGGCTGGTTTTGTCTATGGGTATACACAGATATAGGTGTAATCACCGTCTATATTGCTATATGGGCATTTGGTGAGATATACCTTGTTTTTTGCGTATCTGTGGGGTTCTCTTTTTGGACTTCATAGCTTGAATACCTTCATTATTCTTACTTATGCTGGACCTAATAGGGCCTGATATTCTGTCCAGCTATATTGTAGATATTTATATCTTTTTACTTATGATATACCATATGGGCATCATGTTATAAATTTCTTTTTAGACTTTTCATTAATAAAAGTTATATTTTATGTACTTATTTGCTATATCTACCACTCAAGTATAACCCTGCATGTTGGCATACTGGATGTGCTGGCACGATACTGGATAGCGTTTTCTTTCTGCTGCTGTTCTTCGGTGGAATTGTACTGCAAGATGCAGCCATGGTTTACACAGCATACGGTAGGTGTCACTGTTGAACTCCCTTGAACAAATATATTCAAGCATTACAGGAGGGAAATAAAGAATATAGTTATTTTAGATACGTAGCAAAGCAGAAGAAGCTGCCAGAGTATATGCTAAGTGATAGATGAGGCACATTGGCACGTTCAGACACATTGTAGAGAACAGGAATAAAAATGTAAATAAACCAAAATAAACACATAAACATTACTTAGAGATTAATTTTCATGACACAATTTGTCACTTATTTCTATCACTTTTATTTGCTGTGTATTTTACGATGTAGTTAAATCCCAAGGTAAAGTAGAGGGAGTGAGCATTAGAACCGAGTGTCATGACAATATTAATTTAGGCCCAAATATAAATATATTTAACCCCTTTCTGACGTATCCATACGTCAAGGTGGCCTGGTACTTTCTGTCCTTGGCCCTATGGATACGTGTAGGCGATTTTGCGCTCACAGAGGTTGTGGGCGCGCGATCGGCGCCTTGTGTCAGTTGATTCTGACAGCAGATACCCGGCTCTCAATGCCAGGAGCGGTGCCCGCACCACTACCGGTACTTTAAACCCTAAATGCTGCGATCGCAGCATTTAGCAAGCAGGCAGAGGGACAGAAGCCCCTCTGCTCTTGGAACAGAGACCCCACGACGTCATCGCAGGGTCCTGATTGTTGCCTTGGTAACCCGATGTCGTCATGATGACATCTGGGTCATCAGGCACTAGCAACATAGTTAGAGCATGCGCAGTGCATGATGTAACTAACTTGTGTCACGGGTGTGTCAGATCTGACAGAAAGTCATTCTGGATCCGGCTGTAGAAGGTCGCTGCACTTGGCCTTGCAGACACCTTCTTGACCCTTTGACCATCCCTCCCTCTTTAGGACCCAGGGTGAGCTTCACTTTCTGCTGCTAATTAACACACACTTGCTGGACCTTTAAATAACACCCAGTCTCTCCAGAGAATCGTTGGTGAAGGAAGTATTTTCCTCTGTTCAGGCCGGGAGTTCTAGCAGTCAGCTAGTTTCCTCTTGGAGTTCCTTTGTGGATTTTAGCCATGATCTTTCTGGTGTCTTTTCAAAGCTAAGTGTTTCCCCTTTTCTGTTTCCTTTGTTTGTCTTTAGTTGCAGTGGGGCTGACTAGTGCTCGCCCTTCCCACTCCCTACTTAGCGCCTAGCTCTAGGGTCAGTCAGGGATTAGGTATCCCGCTTGGCTATAGGTGAGGAACCTATTTAGGGACAGTAGGGGAGCCAGGGTGTTGTAAGATCTACCTAGGGGTCTCCACTCTCCCTTTCTCTAGCTGCTGGGCTCCCCCTTCCCCCTCTTCCCATCATCGTATGCTGGGTCCGTCCCATATCTTGCATGACAGCCTGCAGGGCTGACAGCTATAAGGCATAGCAGTAATCCTGCATTGCTATGTATTATAACTGTGATCAGACTGCAGAAAGTGAAAGTCCCATTGTGGGACAAAGTGAAAAAGTTAATAAAAAGTTGTAAAAATATTTTACAAAAAACACAAAATAATAATAATAAAAAAAAATGTATTGTACCCATAAATAAATATTATTATAAAAGAAAAAAGAATAATAGTATACATATTTGTTATCGCCGCGTCTGGAACAACCCAACCTATATAACTGCCCCACTAGTTAACCCCTTTAGTGAACACCGTAAAAAAAGAGGCAAAAAGTATGCTTTATCATCATACCGCCAAACATAAAAAGCGATAAAAAAAACAAATGTAAATAAAAATGGTATTGATGAAAATGTCATCTTGTCCCGCAAAAAAACAAGCCACCATACAGCTCCATCAGCAGAAAAAAAAGTTATAGCTCTCAGAATAAAGCGATGCAAAAATAATATTTTTTCTACAAAATAGTTTTTATTGTGTAAAAGCAGCAAAACAAAAAAACGACATAAATGTGGTATTGCTGTTAATCATACTGACCCGAAGAGTAAAGCTGCCTTACCAATTTTACCAAAAAAACAATTCCTGAATTGTTGGTTTTTGTTTATTGTATCTCCCAAAAATCGGAATAGAAAGCAATCAAAAAATGTCCGAAAATGTTACCTATAAAAACATCAACACGGCCCTCAAAAAACAAACCTTCACATGACTCTGTCGGCAGAAATAGGGAAAAATTATAGCTCTCAAAATATGGTGATGGAAAAACTAGTTTTTGCAAAAAAAAAAAGCGTCTTTTAGTGTGTAACAGCAGCCAAACATAAAAACTCTATATAAATCTGGTATTGCTGTAATCGCATCTTCCAGAAGAATAAAATCGCCTAATCACTTATAGCACACGAGGAATGGCGTAAAAAAAATAAATAAAACCAATTCTCACCTGCTGTTGATTTGTTCATTCTGCCTCCCAAAGGTTGCAGTAAAGCGTGGCTCACATTTATCCTGTGCTCTGCGCTGAGCGCTTACACCGGGGTTTTCGTGTAAATCTCTGAAATACGTGATTCAGATGGAAGCCCCGGTGGAAGATTACCTATAATGAGGCAGATGGAGACACTGTGGACGCCGTCTGCCCTGTGATCCGGCTGTGTACATCTTCTTAGGTGTGCATAAAAGCTCCGTCGGCCACAGTTTTGTTCACCTCTGAAAAAAAGGACAAAGCTGAACAGAGGCCAGAAGGAGTCCAGAGTAACTCGGCTGCCTCATTATAGTGAGTGGATCCCTCGGGGTTTCATCTGAATTACGTCACTTGGAGATTTAAATGGAAACCCTGATATCAGTGCTCAGTATAGAGCACAGGATAAATGGGAACATTTTACATAACATTTTGGATCACAATAAAAGCTTCGACTCAATCCACAAAAAGAGCAAGTTGCCACTCAGGTCTGTCATCTGTTAACATAAATATAGGGGGCTTCCATGTTACTAGTAGCACAAAGGCTCTGGAAAAGAGAAATGCCCCTTGCACCCCAAAAGAAATTCAGCAAATTCTGTATTTCAAAATCCAAATGTCACCCTCCCTTCTGAGCCCCAGTGTGCCTAAACCGCATCTTTGGCATTTCTGTAGTCATGAGAGCCTGCCTAATTTACGGGTGCATGTCTCCAGAAGCACGAGCTGGGCATAATGTTTTCCAGAAACAAGCACTGCTGCTTGTTTCTGGAAAACACCCATGTAGTTAAAATCCTCATCACGCCTGTAGATAAATTCCCAAAGAGATATAATTTCCAAAGTGGGGTCAAAAGAGGGGGGATTCTGTTCTTCTAGCACATAGGGGCTCTTTATATGGAGTTTGCAAACTATTCTAGAAAAATCTGCGCTCCAGGAGGCAACTAGCACTCCGTCCCTCCCAAGTCTCGCCGTGTGGCTAAGCAGTGCTGTACAGCCACATATGGGGTATTTCATACATTTAGCAGAAATTGTGTGGCAAATTTTGGTGCTATTTGTACCCATTTCCCAATGTCAAAATGTAAAATCTGGGGCTAAAACAAAACTTTGGTGGTAAAAATTTAATTATTCTTTCTTCACTGCCCAATGGTATAAAATTCTGTGAGGCACATGTGGTGTCAACATGCTCACTGCACGCCTAGATGAATTAATTGAGAGGTGTAGTTTGTAAAACAGGGTCTCTTATGGGGGGTTCTGGAACCTCAGGGGCTCTGCCAATGTGACATGGCACCATCAAACCAGTCCAGCAAACTATGAACTCCAATATGGCGCTCCTTCCCGTCTGAACTTTTTTGACCATATATGGGGTATCGGCATACTCAAGTGAAATTGCTCAGCAAATGTTGGGGTCCATTTTCTCCTGCTATCCTTGTGAAAATAAAAAATTGGGGGCTAGAACAACATTTTTGTGGGAAAAATATATTTTTATTTTATATTATTATTTTTTAATTTTCACAGATCAACATTGTAAAATTCTGTGAAGCACCTGTGGGTTCAAGGTGCTCACTACACATCTAGATAAATTCCTCGAGGAGTCTAGTTTGCAAAATGGGGTCACTTGGGGTTTTCCACTGTTTAGGCACATCAGGGGCTCTCCAAACGTGACATGACACCTGCAGATCATTCCATCAAAGTCTGCATTCCAAACCGCCACTCCTTCTTATCTGAGCTCTGCCGTGTGCCCAAACAGTGGTTTATCCCCACATGTGGGATATATGCTTACTCAAGAGAAATTGCCCAACAAATTTTGGGCTCCACTTTCTTCTGTTACCCTTGTGAAAATAAAAAAATGGTGTGAAAAGAACATTTTTGTGGAAAAATTATTTTTTTATATTTTCACAACTCTATATTATAAACTTCTGTGAAGCATCTGGGGGTTCAAGGTGCTCACCACACATCTAGATAAGTTCCCTGAGGGGTCTAGATTCCAAAATGGTGTCACTTGTGGAGGGGTTTTCACTGTTTAGGCACCTCAGGGACTCTCCAAATGCGACATGGCATCTGCTAATTATTCAAGCAAATTTTGCATTCAGAAAGTCATATGGCGCTCCTTCCCTTCCAGGCCCTGCAGTGCACCCAAATAAAAAAACACAAAATTTGAGCTTGGTTAAGTTGGTATACATGCAGCACATAAATGCATGTTTCACAACGGCCATGAATCAGAAAAACCTACAAGAAGCAAAATGAACATAAACCCTGCTGTAAATAAATAAAAAGCAAGTGCATTTAAACGAAATAGGGTTCTTAGTAACACTGTTTTTGATCAAAAATAGTATATAAGCCATCCCACCATTGACAAGGTGAACGTGTTCGGGACGGGTCCTACACTGTCTAATATTAAAAACCTTACCATGTGTCAAAGTTGACCTCAATCTGTGAATAAGGGCAGACAAAGGACTGCATCCCAAACTGTGAACTTGCATCACTTGCAAGCTAATGCATCACTTAATATTGAGCAGAATTAAGTATGCTGACATCTCCCTATATATCGCTTGAACCTGAGTACAGTCCCTTCTATATATCGTATGAGCCCCCACACAGCGTGTGCCCCACACAGCCTCCCCATATACAGCGTGAGCCCCCACACAACCTCCCCATATACAGCGTGAGCCCCCACAGAGCCTCCCCATATACAGCGTGAGCCCCCACTCCCTCCCCATATACAGTGTGAGCCCCCACACAGCTTCCCCATATACAGATTGAGCCCACACACAGCATTCCCATATACGGCGTGAGCCCCCACACAGCCTCCCCATATACAGCGTGAGCCCCACACAACCTCCCCATATATAGCATGAGCCCCCACACAGCCTTCCCATATACAGCATGAGCCCCCACACAGCCTCCCCATATACAGAGTGAGCCCCACACAGCCTCCCCATATATAGCATGAGCCCCCACACAGCATTCCCATATACAGCGTGAGCCTCCACACAGCGTCTCCATATACAGTGTGAGCCCCCACACAGCCTTCCCATATACAATGTGAGCCCCCACACAGCCTCCCCCATGCTCAGCATGAGAGCCCCACACAGCCTTCCCCATGCTTAGCATGAGAACCCCATAATCTGCCCCATGCTCAGCATAAGAGCCCCATAGCCTGCCCCATGCTCAGCATGAGAGCCCCATGGCACCATAGAGAGCACCATACTCACTTTGCTTCCCCCGGGCCGGCACTATGCCTCTGCCACTGTGTCATGGGTGTGTCAGAGGTGACAGACAGTTGCCCTGCAGTTGATTTCAGGAGATCTCTACGTTTGGCATTACAGACATCTTCTTAGAGTCTGGTTGTCTCTAGGACCCAGCAGCTACCTCCCTCTGGCTAATTAGCTCCCTGGCCTTGGTGTATAAATATGTGGTGTGTCTGAGAGGGAGGTGCTGGCGATATTCATTACTACTTGTGAGGCTTTAGCAAGAGCAGTACTTCGTCCTCTCTGGAGCTTGAGGCCGTGTGAGCATCACCACAGCATCTTGCAGCGGCATGCTATTCCATCCAGTTTGCATTTAGTTGGACCATCATTTAATTTTCAACAGGACAATGACCCCAAACACACCTCCAGGCTGTGTAAGGGCTATTTGACCAAGAAGGAGAGTGATGGGGTGCTACGCCAGATGACCTGGCCTCCACAGTCACCAGACCTGAACCCAATCGAGATGGTTTGGGGTGAGCTGGACCGAGGAGTGAAGGCAAAAGGGCCAACAAGTGCTAAGCATCTCTGGGAACTCCTTCAAGTTTGTTGGAAGACCATTTCCAGTGACTACCTCTTGAAGCTCATCAAGAGAATGCCAAGAGTGTGCAAAGCAGTCATCAAAGCAAAAGGTGGCTACTTTGAAGAACCTAGAATATAAGACATATTTTCAGTTGTTTCACACTTTTTTGTTAAGTATATAATTCCACATGTGTTAATTCATAGTTTTGATGCCTTCAGTGTGAATGTACAATTTTCATAGTCATGAAAATACAGAAAAATCTTTAAATGAGAAGGTGTGTCCAAACTTTTAGTTTGTACTGTATGTCACTTGACAAATGGTAAGGTTTTTAATATTAGAGTTAGGACTGTCCCATAAGGGTTGCCGTGACGTGGCGGGATAGCTTTTACATTATTTTGATCAAAATTATGTTAACTAAATACCCTTTATTATTTATTAGCATTTTTGCACTGTGTGATCTACCCATTTACTTCCAGTTATTTGGGTATTTTTCTTGTCTTTGGTTTTTCTCTGTCTAATGGCCTTGTGTGAACATGCATTTACATTTTGCATGCACATCAATTTACGTTTCAGTTCAGACCTCCAGGTTTCTTTGTAGTTCAGTGTGTTTTAGTGCATATAAAAGGGTGTGGCCGCCCTTTGTCTGAGCTGAGACGCCTATTCTGCCTCAGGTCTATGCTTATACTTGGGATCCAGTCTCTCTGCCCTTGTCCATATGTATGTCACTTGACAAATGGTAAGGTTTTTAATATTAGAGTTAGGACTGTCATAAGGATTGCCGTGACGTGGCGGGATAGCTTTTACATTATTTTGATCAAAATTATGTTAACTAAATACCCTTTATTATTTATTATTATTTTTGCACTTCCAGTTATTTGGGTATTTTTCTTGTCTTTGTTTTTCTCTGTCTAATGGCCTTGTGTGAACATGCATTTACATTTTGCATGCACATCAATTTACGTTTCAGTTCAGACCTCCAGGTTTCAATGTTCACCATCCAACCTGACGCAACTGGAGAGAATCTGCAAGGAAGGATGGCAGAGGATCCCCAAATCCAGGTGTGAAAAACTTGTTGCATCATTCCCAAGAAGACACCTGGCTGTACTAGCTCAAAAGGGTGCTTCTACTCAATAATGAGCAAAGGGTCTGAATACTTATGACCATGTGATATTTCAGTTTTTCTTTTTTAATAAATTTGCAAAAGTTTCTACATTTCTGTTTTTTTCAGTCAAGACGGGGTGCAGAGTGTACATTAATGAGAAAAAAAAATAACTTTTTAGAATTTACCAAATGACTGCAATGAAACAAAGAGTGAAAAATTTAAAGGAGTCTGAATACTTTCCGTACCCACTGTAGCTTGATTGTACTTCTAGGCTCTTTGCTTTGTTTATTATTAGCAGACTGTTTAAACAGCTGAGCATCTTCTAGTTATTGTGTTTTACTCACATGTCTGATTTCTGTTCAGTCTTCTTACTTCTACTGTTTTAATTTTATCCAGTCCAAGTTTTCGAAAAAAAACTTTACTTTTTGTCAGTAATCTTACCAATCGCCTGAGTCTGTAAATTCATAAATTTTCATGTAGATATATGTAAAATATATGTAACATTTTGTAATTCAAAGCTTGCCTATTTTGATTCCTTTTTCGGTTTGGCTCTAATATTTCTTTCAAGCCTACTTAAGACCTCTTGTCCCGGACTGCTGTTTAGGCTTTCTAGGGGTCTGTTTCAGATACACAGTATACACCGGTTGGTATATACAGTGATTAAAATAAGTATTGAACACGTCACCAATTTTCTAAGTAAATATATTTCTAAAGGTACACTTGACATGAAATTATCACCAAATGTTAGTAACAATTCATCCAATCCAATCCAATTTTTAATTCAGTGTTTGAGCCCTTGTGACCTGTCAATAGTAAAATTACTTTCTCATGCGTGGCCTAGACATCATTCTACACAGAATTTAGTAGAATGCCATTGTTTCATTATTGTTTCATTATGTCCAGGTTCTAGACATAAAGCTTCTAAATATATATATGTATATGTATGTACACTGACGAGCAACAGAGTTTCAATGTTTTGAACTTTGACTTTCAAGCTCCGTGTTTCACCATCCACTCCTGCTTCGAACATGAGACTACCATCATTTTATAAACAATCCTCTTGGCTACCTCATACATAAATTTGACTTGCAACTATTTAGCATATGATTAGTTATGCAGATTCTTGTCATATCACTGCATTGTTACTGTTTTGTTCCTAAAAGTCTAAATTTAAATTTTTATTATTTTGTTAGTATTGTGTAAATCCACCTGTCATGACACCTCGTTTATTCTTAATAAAACCAGACGTATTATTCAGTAGGCCCAGGGACATGAGCTATTGTTCATATGAGCCTGAACTCTTGTTGTAGGTTGAATTGATGTTTGTTAATTTGGTGAATGCCTGCTGACTACCTATTGTATCAGTCCCTGCAGCTTGTTGTTCTGCCAACATTAAAGGACTAAATATGCAGGTTAATTGAACACTTGTACAATGAGAGATGACCTCCTCCCACCTCCCCCCAAACCTGTGGATATTAGCCTGAAGGACAACTGTGGGTATAAAAGAGATCTCTCTCCTTCTACAGAGAGGCTCTAATGTACAACAGCCAAGGCGCTGTGGCTACAACCGGAGGAATACAGATTTGATCCACTGGCCATCATGAACCCATGGAGACATTTAGAGAACCGAGCTTGGGGCAATAAGGTCACCTGGTCACATACCTCAATGGATTGTCAGCTTCCTAAGCTTGCTGCTACCTCCTCTTTGGGTGTCCACCAAAAGTGGGGTGCCACTGGATGGGGTAGTTAGCCCTGGAAGCACCCAAAGTCACAGATGTCACAGCGGAAGGGTGAAACTTTGTCATTTGCACCATCTTTTGTATTTGCTGGGACTGTACTATTTGTTGTTGACTGTTGGTGATCCAATAAATTATTACTGTAGTATGTTACCTTCACCCTGTGTTGTCTGAGTAGTATTCTGCCCACAGGAAAGGAGTACGGGCGTTCATTGGCATGAGCACTGGTCCATGCTGTCTTTCTAAAGACAGCCAGGCCAGTGGACGAGAGTACCCACTGACCCTTGGATCCCCACACTTGGTGACAGCTACTCAGCCCGGTTGATCCTATCCGGGAAGCTGCAGGGGACTGGTGTTCGTAGATACAGTCCAAGGGCTCCACAACCAGGGAGGCAGATAGACAGACCCAGCAGACCATAGTTGAGGCATACACAACAGGTTTCGGATGCCACCATGTCCAACCCCACCTGCTGGGCCTTGAAAAGAGGACCAGAGTGAATATGCAGCCTCAACAGGAAACGGCAACTACAAGAGTTGTGCCATCTTCGATAGATTGAATACAGGGCCACCGACATTTGGTCAGATTTGATCCAGGAATTGATCCTTTGGGATGCCCAGAATGTCGTGGAGGATGATGTTTGACAAATAGGAATTGAACTGCCTGCCAAATCAAGGATCCAGTGGCAGTCTGAAAGCAAATACTCAGTCCCAAGCAGCCCAAATCCAGAAGTTGTTGGTTGCATCGGGACCCAGAGCCTCAAGCAGGAGAGGGAGCTTGAGGCGTTGTTCCATCAGTACAGGTGAATCTGTACCATCAAGCTGAAGAATCGCGGGGGAGGAGGTGCCACACCATTCACCTTCATCAGCTTCCAGGATCCACGGGATATGGAGGACGCTGTGAGTGGATGCAATGGATACGAGTTCGGTTCTCATTGATTACTTGTGCAGTTTCACAGGCCAAGCCAGGGACCAAGGGGAGGATATGGAGGACCCCGCAAGAGGAAAGGACCCCTGTCCCAGCGAACTGAATACAGAGTCCTCGTCTTAGGGTCTCCCCCATCAGAGAGTTGGCAGGATCTGAAAGATCATATGAGAAAAGCTGGAGATGTCTGCTATGCTGATGTACACAAGGACAGAATGGGGATTGTGGAGTTTATTCGCAAGGAAGACATGGAATATGCTTTGAGGAAACTGGGTGATACAAAGTTTCGTTCTCATGAAGGTGAAACCTCTTACATTCGTATCTGTGCTGAAAGAAATGCTGATGGACTGTCCCCAACAAGTGGAGAAGGATGATTGGAAGCCTATCACGTCTGGCTAATTAAGAAAGGGGAGTAATGTGATGACGCCAGACATATTATTCAGTAGGCCCAGGGACATGAGCTATTGTTCATATAAGCCTGAATGTTGATTCTTGTTGTAGGTTGAATTGATGTTTGTTAAATTGTTGAATGTTTGCTGACTACCTATTGTATCAGTCCCTACAGCTTATTGTTCTGGTGTACTTGAGGGACAAAGATGCAGGTTAATTGAACAATCAATGTTTGCTAATTTGGTGAATGTCTGCTGACTACCTATTGTATCAGTCTCTGCAGCTTGTTGTTCTGCAAACACTGAAAGACAAAATATGTAGGTTAATTGAATAGTCGAATAATGAGAGATGATCCTCCTCCCACTTCTCCTCAAACCTGTAGATAATGGCCTGAAGGACAGCTATGGGTATAAAAGGGACCTTCTTCTTCTACAGACAGACTCTAGAGGATAGTAGCCAATGCACCATGGCTCTAACCAGAGGCATACAGATTAGATCCACTGCCCATCACAGAACGTACCAAGACATTTGGAGAACCCAGGTTGGGACAACCAGGTCACCTGGCAACATACCTCAATGAATTGTCAGGTTCTTAAGCTTGCCACTACCTGCTCTCTGTGGGTGCCTGCCCAAAGTGGAGTGCCACTGGTTGGGGTAGTTGGCCCTGGAAGCCCCGAAGCCACAGATGTTCTAATTCCTGACGAGTCAGCGGAAGGATGAGACTCTGTCATTTGCACCATCTTGTATATTTGCTGGGACTGTACTATGTGTTATTGTCTCTAGGTCGTTCAATAAAGTATTGCCACACTGTGTTACTTATCCTGTGTTGTCTGAATAGTATTCTTCCCACGGGAAAGGAGGCTAATTAAATACAAAAAATACTTATTTTTTAATTTCTGATTTTCTCCATGAAGCCATGAGTCTAGATATCCCTGAGTATTAGGATAAGAGTTTGGTACTGGGTAAAAGAAAAAATGGCTAACAAATTTGGAGTGGTTCTGAAACTATTAAAGAAGCACTTGTCAGTCTAGATATTCAAATAATGTATGTAATTTATGTATAATGTATAATCCAGATATTGTATCTTTTAGCTGTCATCCCAACTATTATTTACAACAGATGTCTGTAGTATGCTGCATTATAAATAGTAAAGAAATTGTGGGCTGGAAGCTATTTCCCAATTGAACAAACCACAAACCATTGCAGATTGTGAACAACATCTACTCAAGATAACCCTTATTCTCAGGTCTTCATTATCAAATGAGTCATAAGCAACAGATGGAAATGAAAAGTAGTAGAACCGCTATACTGTTCATTGGCAATGATGTCTAACGTTGAATCTTTCATGTGTGGCTTGGATGCTGATAGTAAATACAGATCTAGTGTATTTGGTATGTTTCTAGCAATCAGAGCATGATAAGAATTTTTGTATGCACGGTCCATGTCTTTTTCTACAGCTATGGTTTGTTTCCTCCTGGCCGGATTTGTATGAGCACAGTGCCGCAGTGCTCTATTGCGCAGGTGCCGAGGAGTCACTGTGACTTCCGCTCCAGTGACTTCCGGCGCATAACAAGAAAGTTTTCTGCGGCACTGTGCTCATACAAACCCGGCCGGGAGGAAACACAGCGCGGTGCATGAGCCGGGAGGTGAGGAAGGAAAGCGCACGTCACAGCGCCCTGTGACGTGCGGGGGAGGGAAAATGGTAACTAGGCTGATAGTCGGCGATTTAGGGTAATAATAATGAGATAAGCGGGCGTTAGTTGGCGTCCCCCGGATGCCAAGCCTGTTGAAAACCGTAAAGATAAAACTACTTTTCTCTGCAAGCAGACCTCTGCTTTGGGCCATACAGGTAAGTATATATTTACTTTTCTATAGCCTGTATGGCCATAGTAGCGATCTGATATCTCCCAGGGGGTGACACTACCTTTAATTAGCAGGAGACTGCACTGCAAGAGGGGTTCTGCCTATTTTTGCTCCCAGTTCACAGTCTGAGAGCTTGTAGAATGTGACTGTTTTTGCTCCTTTCACTTGGTGCGGATGCTGTGTGGTGGACATTGTTGACATTCATGAGAACTGGGCTTGTGAACTCATTCCATATCCTTAGGGACGTCATCCAAGCCATTTAAGGTGGGAATAAGACATGGACAACTCCTTGACTAGATGGAAGAACAGTGTTTAGCTTATGACACCTGCAGGCGTTAAACCTCATATTTAACAAAATAACATATTGACTGAAGCTACTAAGGAGAGAACAGTTAGTGGTGGCACTATGGAGGCAAAAACCTTCTGACAGGTTCCCTTTACTAACAATTCCAAAGTATCCCCTACCAAGTCTTTTCCAACATCAACTTAAAGCATTTGCATTCTTAAAACATGAGAAGTGGGATGAGGTTGATAAAAAGAGATGTGATGAATAATTTAGAAGGAAATATTTCAAGGGTCAAGGACTTAAAACATTTGAATACAAACATAGTAAATTGTTCCAGTTTGAACTTGGTACCGTGGCGAGAAGTATCTGATTGTAAACTGACACAAAACAAAGAACCATATCACTAACATTTTGCTTTAAGGTCATGATCTCCACACTGTAGTCAGACGTGGTGTTTTTACACTGAAATTTTCTTTACGTCACTTTAATAAGGTGTTTAATAATGTATGTCATAGACTACATGCTTTAATAGTTAATGTGGCTTAGCACCACTTATATTAGACAGTGTTAATAGCAACCATCGGAAGCAAACAAATAAAAGTGTAGATGAATCAGTATTTCAGGAACAGCTGGAGGCCATCTTGCTATGCACATTTTATAGCCATTTTTATTTCGCCAATATTGTTATATAGAATTTACTATTATCATCTATGATGATAAATTGACGAGTAGACTGTGAGACATGTAAAAAAACAAACAAAAAAACCTGAGAATTACATAATCATAAAAATATTCTTTTTTATGCAGTTCCTTTTATTTTACTCATGGAGAATTGTGGCTCCAGGCGCTAATCTTCATGTAACAGCAGGTTTTTATGCCACTCATTTGTTCTGCATATAAAAAGTAAAATGGTATAAATGTGTGATACAATAAAACACACAAATGCATGTAATAACTTCTGTGCTATACCTATATAACAGTGTGTGTCAATGGACATATTTAAAGTGGATATGTCATCAGATTTGACTATACTAATTGCATACATTATTAAATCATTTCAGAATGGCTGTATAATCTTGATATCAAAAGGAATCTAGCTCTAAAAAGAAATAGGTCATGAGTTAAAATTCATTCAGTCTCCGCCCACCCATTCTGACTGACAGCAGCAGCTTGTACTGAGCAGTGTGAGATCTCAGCAGGGAGGAGGGACACTGAGGAGCTTTCAACCAGACTGCTGTAGGTGGGTGAAAATAAGTTTAAACTTCCATAAAGGATAAAAAAGCTATTCTGACATGGATTTTCAAAGTAAATACAGTATCCACATCAGGTCTAGGAGATCTATTTAGTACTGTATGCAGTTTGTTTTGTGAAATTTGGTGACTACCACTCTCATGAGACAGAAACACACACACCTACCATTACTTATGAATTATTAAAGAGGCTTAGAAGGCAAACATTGGAAAAACACAGAACTTCAGTTAGGCCTTGGTTGGCATCAAATCCAGGTCTAGTTGCGAGGCATTAGTTTCAACCACTGAGCCAGCATGCTGCAATGTGTCACCTGAGTAGCATTGGCACAAGACACTTAAATGAAAGCACTGAAAATAAATCCTAAAACTGCAGTATAGCATGGCAGGTAGTTTATGCCAGTTTTTACTGGTCATGGTTAGCACAAACTTCAACTGTGACTTCATACAGTACAGTATAGAATCCCTGGAATGATGGCAAAACTTTTTAGGAAATAAAGTTTTTGACCCAGAGATTCTCTTACTCTTTTCTTACTGCGGATCACCACCTGCTGGGTTAATAGCATGCTATATTGGCAATTATGTCAATGAGATGGAATAAAACTAAACTGTACATGTGGACAACACTGGGTAAGTAAGGGCTAAACAGGTGTCTTCTACATTCATGCAGTGTGCTGACTAGTGACATGTTCTAGTTTTCTTTCTATTGGTTAATAGTCATGAAACACACAAATGTCATACCTTGGTCAGAGCATGGTGAGAAGACGTGTGCTGCAGGAATTTTCTTGTAGCCTAGATTGAAGTAAGAAAACACAAGATCCATTGAAAACCACTTCCTACCAAACTATCAGACAGCACTAAAATTTTGCTTTTCTTCAGAGTGTATTGAGTTTGACATATTAATGCATGTTTTTGTGAGCTAGCCAGGAAAATTCTAATATTAAACAAATCGAACCGAGCTGAAGTTGGACTTATTATATCCCTTAATAACAATGACAAATTGTCTTTCCAAGTTGCTTCTGTCTCTGATCATTCTCTGTTGCAAATGCGGATTTATGGCGTAATGCATGATTATGTGTAGTTGTTTTCATGGAAGTTGCCCAAAGAAGAATTTTACCATTTGTGCATGGATTTTAAACAATTTCATAAAATAACATTATAACACGCCATCAAATACCAGAATAGATCAGCTGATATTTAACTACCACAAATTAACCTCCACATCCTTAAGGCTGCATTCACATCATGTTCTGCTGCCAACTGAACACTACATTGGGGTGTCCATCTGCATAACCCAAAAAAAAACAGTATGCATATGTAGCACCCTGAGGACTCGGCTGCTACAGGGGTATTGCACCTCACTCCAGAGGTGTGGTATTCCACTCCCGGGTAAGGATGGAGTGTGGGACTGAGCTCAGACAGCTGCATGCACTGCACTCATCCCATTTCCGGGGGACAGAACTACGGTACTCCCACCAGTTAGATGTGCAGGTACGACAGCGTCTGTCCCTGGCTGGAGTGGGAGGGGGGGAGGAACATCCCAGTAGTGTAGGGGCAGATAGGGGAGGGACTCTGGGCATAGAGGTAGGAGCCCATTGGGTGCTAGTCACCTGGGCTCACACATAGAGGGAGTATATATGGTGGGCACCATCTTAGGACAGGGTCAGTCAGACTGAGGAGGAGCAGAGCAGAGGAGCTCAGCCAGGAGGGCTGACAGGGAGCTGTGGCTCCGGCTGGGCCCAGCTCCAGGGCCAGGCCTGTAGTGGAGAGAAGGAGGAAGAAAGGCCCAGAGACACAAGACAAGAGGGAACCCTGAGATCCCAGAAGTAAACCAAAAGGGTGAGGGGTTGGCAGAAACGGGTACCGGAACCCTAACTGGCAGAGGCTAATGATCCTTAGCCAGGAACCGGAGGTCGTGGTTAAGTTTTGCCACGACCCTCACCACATCCACCAGGAAGGCACACCACGAATAGGGTCAGGAAAGCCAGAGAAGGTTTTACCACCAAGAGGCCCGAGGGAGCCGGACAAAGGTGGATCCCTGGTGGGAACGGCCAGCAGAGAGAGAGAGAGAAGGGAGCTCAGGACCACGCTCTGGACTGCCTGGGAGTTGGCCGAGTCCCACACCTGGTGGACGCAGCACGGCTCGGGTGGTCACTCAAGGCCGGAGTGACCGGAGCAACACCTGTGAGTAAAAACCCTGAAACTGCATCACCTGTCTCTGAGCTTCCTTGCTGCACCATCACAACCACCAACTTCCACATCTGCTGCCCTGAGGCCATACCCCTCCCATTGGGGGTTATACCATCCTTGCTGCACAAACCTACCACCGGCCTCAGCGGTCTGCTCTGCAGCGGCGGCCTCCTAGCCGCAATCAACGGGTGGCGTAGTCGACACTCAAACAACATCTACAAAGACTGCCACACACTTAGTTTGACCACCCTGGGCACGGACCGGGTCACCGCCACAAGGACTACTACCCCTATCCAGATCCGGCTCCGGGTGTCCCTTGAACATGGCCCAGGGGGCGCGTCAACTGTGGCGTAGTCGGCAGGATTACGTGCCCGCAACCACCGGGTACTGCGTGCCTGAAGAAAAGTTCATATTTACCGTAAGAAGAAGTCTCCCGCCGGTTCCGGAGGGTCCCCGCCATCGGACGCCATCTCGGGTCGTTTCCCGCCGTTTGCCCATCTGCAGCCTTTTCCCGCCATCCACGGAGTTTCCCGCCATTAGGAGACGATTCCCGCCATCTGAGACGATTTCCCGCCCTGGCAGAGCGGACGCCATTATGGGCGTGCCAGAGGGTGGCAAGAGGCCACCTCCCATCGTGGGCCAGGTCCAGGAATGGCGCCAAAAGCGGAAACCGCCCCCACCAGCAGAGACTGCAATGGTAGAAATGTCCATCAGCGTGAGAGGGCTGCCCCTGGAACTGACAATCACCAAGTTGCCCCAGGACCGCCCTCAGGATGGGCGGATCAGGAACAAAAGAGAGAGGATGGGTGCAGCCTGGAGGAGTCTGGAGAGAACGCACCCGGAGATGGAGGGAGAGTCAGGCAGCACCGACCCGATGGTCAGGAGCCTGCTGCAGGCCGCCACCCCAGAAGGCCTGGTGGAGATCCTGGCACAGCTCCCCAAAGATCGGGAGCATGCACAGACCGCGCTGCAGGGCTTGGCTCGGAAGATGGCCCGAGTGCAGCAAGAAGTACTGGCCGAGTGGAGCAGAGAAATGGCCCTGCAGGCTGGAACCCGCCAGCATAGGACGCCATCCGCAACGAGGAGCACGCCTGCCTCTGAGGATGGTGCAGGAGGGACGAAGGCCGGAGACGACGCCGTGGAAGGAGCTGAAGAGATGGAAGCAGGTAAAGGGGGCGTCATCACCCCGAGCCCAGAAGCCGTAAGCCTGCCCCAGCTCCCCGTCGCAGAGCCCGAAGTCCCACTGATCGTTCCTGTTGCTACACCGCCACCGCTCCAAACTAGGCCTCAAGCGGCAGGAGCCGCGGCCACGCCCCCTGTGACGTCACACGCCTTGACCCTGAGCGCGGCCAAGCAGGAAACGCCACCGGCCTGGTCGCAAGGCCTGGTGCATCCGGGCGCCGCTACCACCACCGCGCCCTCAACCTCCACTGTGCTACCCTTGGGTGAAGACCTGTTCACGCAACATACTTGCCCGGATGGGCAGCCCTTTGAGTGGCCACCGGAGTACCTCAATCTCCGACTCCGGAAGGAAAGACCCCTATGTGAGCCCCTGATCCCGGCTCCGGCGCCCGCCAAGATCACACCACTCCCGTTGGAGGAGGCGCAGTTAGAATGGGACCCCACCGGCGAAAACCTCATGGGGTTCACCCAGGAGACCCGGGCGGCCGCAGCCCAGCGTGTGGAGTGCTGCCGTCAGCAGCTGGAGGTCTTTCAGAGGGAACGGCGAGAGAGGCGGATCCGCGAGGAGCGGCTGCAGGTCCAGAGCGCGGAGCAGAAAAGCCGGACCCGGCGAGACCGCCGTGCGGCCCACGGTCCCCGCGCCACCGGGACTGTCATCAAGTTCCAACTGGAGCACGGTTGGGGCTTTATCAGGGATCACAGAACCCCCGGCGACGTCTTTGTCACCCGCAGGGATGTCGAGTCTCATCTGCCGGAGGGACACCGTGGTCGTGACCTTTACCTGGGTGACGAGGTCACCTTCACCCGGCATCAGTGTGCCAAAGGACCGTACGCCCTTCATGTGCACCGATTGACGGAAGAAGAGCTGCGGTATGGAGGAGAACAAGAGGACCCGGACGGGTCTGAAAATTACCTTCAGGAAGGAGCAGGAGGGCATCGTTACCACTGAACGGTAAAGAGAACTGTATAAAGTTACCCTTCGGGGTATGAGAACTGTTACAAGAACTGTTATGTGAATTGCTGCTAAGTGAAGTGTGGTCCCTGTTGGGACTAGTGTGAACTGTTACCTGTGTGCCCCTTTTCCCCACAGGCTGAGGACTGTGAGCAGCCATCCCTTTTCCCCACAGGCTGAGGACTGTGAGCAGCCATCCCTTTTCCCCACAGGCTGAGGACTGTGAGCAGCCATCCCTTTTCCCCACTGACCGAGGACTGAGAGCGGTCGTTCTTTCCCTCTACCTGGCCGAGGACTGAGAGCGGCCATAACCTGTACATAGTTGCGCTTCCCAAGGCGCCCCCTACCGGTTTTATAGGAAAACTGCTGTTTTCTTCTAGTGACTGTGGCCCTTTACCTGGTCACAATTTGCACAGTGGCCAGAAGCTTAAGAACATTTTATATGAAAAGTTTTATATCAAAAGTTATATTGCTAAAATAATATATGAGAAGTTACCTGTCATATTATATGTGTTTATAATGTTTTATATGTTAGTGTATGTTTTAAAAAGTTTGTATGTTTTGGTATGTTTTTATTCTTTTACAGCCCGAGGATGTGCTGTGATTTACCAGGGGGGAATGTAGCACCCTGAGGACTCGGCTGCTACAGGGGTATTGCACCTCACTCCAGAGGTGTGGTATTCCACTCCCGGGTAAGGATGGAGTGTGGGACTGAGCTCAGACAGCTGCATGCACTACACTCATCCCATTTCCGGGGGACAGAACTACGGTACTCCCACCAGTTAGATGTGCAGGTACGACAGCGTCTGTCCCTGGCTGGAGTGGGAGGGGGGGAGGAACATCCCAGTAGTGTAGGGGCAGATAGGGGAGGGACTCTGGGCATAGAGGTAGGAGCCCATTGGGTGCTAGTCACCTGGGCTCACACATAGAGGGAGTATATATGGTGGGCACCATCTTAGGACAGGGTCAGTCAGACTGAGGAGGAGCAGAGCAGAGGAGCTCAGCCAGGAGGGCTGACAGGGAGCTGTGGCTCCGGCTGGGCCCAGCTCCAGGGCCAGGCCTGTAGTGGAGAGAAGGAGGAAGAAAGGCCCAGAGACACAAGACAAGAGGGAACCCTGAGATCCCAGAAGTAAACCAAAAGGGTGAAGGGTTGGCAGAAATGGGTACCGGAACCCTAACTGGCAGAGGCTAATGATCCTTAGCCAGGAACCGGAGGTCGTGGTTAAGTTTTGCCACGACCCTCACCACATCCACCAGGAAGGCACACCACGAATAGGGTCAGGAAAGCCAGAGAAGGTTTTACCACCAAGAGGCCCGAGGGAGCCGGACAAAGGTGGATCCCTGGTGGGAACGGCCAGCAGAGAGAGAGAGAGAAGGGAGCTCAGGACCACGCTCTGGATTGCCTGGGAGTTGGCCGAGTCCCACACCTGGTGGACGCAGCACGGCTCGGGTGGTCACTCAAGGCCGGAGTGACCGGAGCAACACCTGTGAGTAAAAACCCTGAAACTGCATCACCTGTCTCTGAGCTTCCTTGCTGCACCATCACAACCACCAACTTCCACATCTGCTGCCCTGAGGCCATACCCCTCCCGTTGGGGGTTATACTATCCTTGCTGCACAAACCTACCACCGGCCTCAGCGGTCTGCTCTGCAGCGGCGGCATCCTAGCCGCAATCAACGGGTGGCGTAGTCGACACTCAAACAACATCTACAAAGACTGCCACACACTTAGTTTGACCACCCTGGGCACGGACCGGGTCACCGCCACAAGGACTACTACCCCTATCCAGATCCGGCTCCGGGTGTCCCTTGAACATGGCCCAGGGGGCGCGTCAACTGTGGCGTAGTCGGCAGGATTACGTGCCCGCAACCACCGGGTACTGCGTGCCTGAAGAAAAGTTCATATTTACCGTAAGAAGAAGTCTCCTGCCGGTTCCAGAGGGTCCCCGCCATCGGACGCCATCTCGGGTCGTTTCCCGCCGTTTGCCCGCCATCTGCAGCCTTTTCCCGCCATCCACGGAGTTTCCCGCCATTAGGAGACGATTCCCGCCATCTGAGACGATTTCCCGCCCTGGCAGAGCGGACGCCATTATGGGCGTGCCAGAGGGTGGCAAGAGGCCACCTCCCATCGTGGGCCAGGTCCAGGAATGGCGCCAAAAGCGGAAACCGCCCCCACCAGCAGAGACTGCAATGGTAGAAATGTCCATCAGCGTGAGAGGGCTGCCCCTGGAACTGACAATCACCAAGTTGCCCCAGGACCGCCCTCAGGATGGGCGGATCAGGAACAAAAGAGAGAGGATGGGTGCAGCCTGGAGGAGTCTGGAGAGAACGCACCCGGAGATGGAGGGAGAGTCAGGCAGCACCGACCCGATGGTCAGGAGCCTGCTGCAGGCCGCCACCCCAGAAGGCCTCGTGGAGATCCTGGCACAGCTCCCCAAAGATCGGGAGCATGCACAGACCGCGCTGGAGGGCTTGGCTCGGAAGATGGCCCGAGTGCAGCAAGAAGTACTGGCCGAGTGGAGCAGAGAAATGGCCCTGCAGGCTGGAACCCGCCAGCATAGGACGCCACCCGCAACGAGGAGCACGCCTGCCTCTGAGGATGGTGCAGGAGGGACGAAGGCCGGAGACGACGCCGTGGAAGGAGCTGAAGAGATGGAAGCAGGTAAAGGGGACGTCATCACCCCGAGCCCAGAAGCCGTAAGCCTGCCCCAGCTCCCCGTCGCAGAGCCCGAAGTCCCACTGATCGTTCCTGTTGCTACACCGCCACCGCTCCAAACTAGGCCTCAAGCGGCAGGAGCCGCGGCCACGCCCCCTGTGATGTCACACGCCTTGACCCTGAGCGCGGCCAAGCAGGAAACGCCACCGGCCTGGTCGCAAGGCCTGGTGCATCCGGGCGCCGCTACCACCACCGCGCCCTCAACCTCCACTGTGCTACCCTTGGGTGAAGACCTGTTCACGCAACATACTTGCCCGGATGGGCAGCCCTTTGAGTGGCCACCGGAGTACCTCAATCTCCGACTCCGGAAGGAAAGACCCCTATGTGAGCCCCTGATCCCGGCTCCGGCGCCCGCCAAGATCACCCCACTCCCGTTGGAGGAGGCGCAGTTAGAATGGGACCCCACCGGCGAAAACCTCATGGGGTTCACCCAGGAGACCCGGGCGGCCGCAGCCCAGCGTGCGGAGTGCTGCCGTCAGCAGCTGGAGGTCTTTCAGAGGGAACGGCGAGAGAGGCGGATCCGCGAGGAGCGGCTGCAGGTCCAGAGCGCGGAGCAGAAAAGCCGGACCCGGCGAGACCGCCGTGTGGCCCACGGTCCCCGCGCCACCGGGACTGTCATCAAGTTCCAACTGGAGCACGGTTGGGGCTTTATCAGGTATCACAGAACCCCCGGCGACGTCTTTGTCACCCGCAGGGATGTCGAGTCTCATCTGCCGGAGGGACACCGTGGTCGTGACCTTTACCTGGGTGACGAGGTCACCTTCACCCGGCATCAGTGTGCCAAAGGACCGTACGCCCTTCATGTGCACCGATTGACGGAAGAAGAGCTGCGGTATGGAGGAGAACAAGAGGACCCGGACGGGTCTGAAAATTACCTTCAGGAAGGAGCAGGAGGGCATCGTTACCACTGAACGGTAAAGAGAACTGTATAAAGTTACCCGTCGGGGTATGAGAACTGTTACAAGAACTGTTATGTGAATTGCTGCTAAGTGAAGTGTGGTCCCCGTTGGGACTAGTGTGAACTGTTACCTGTGTGCCCCTTTTCCCCACAGGCTGAGGACTGTGAGCAGCCATCCCTTTTCCCCACAGGCTGAGGACTGTGAGCAGCCATCCCTTTTCCCCACAGGCTGAGGACTGTGAGCAGCCATCCCTTTTCCCCACTGACCGAGGACTGAGAGCGGTCGTTCTTTCCCTCTACCTGGCCGAGGACTGAGAGCGGCCATAACCTGTACATAGTTGCGCTTCCCAAGGCGCCCCCTACCGGTTTTATAGGAAAACTGCTGTTTTCTTCTAGTGACTGTGGCCCTTTACCTGGTCACAATTTGCACAGTGGCCAGAAGCTTAAGAACATTTTATATGAAAAGTTTTATATCAAAAGTTATATTGCTAAAATAATATATGAGAAGTTACCTGTCATATTATATGTGTTTATAATGTTTTATATGTTAGTGTATGTTTTAAAAAGTTTGTATGTTTTGGTATGTTTTTATTCTTTTACAGCCCGAGGATGTGCTGTGATTTACCAGGGGGGAATGTAGCACCCTGAGGACTCGGCTGCTACAGGGGTATTGCACCTCACTCCAGAGGTGTGGTATTCCACTCCCGGGTAAGGATGGAGTGTGGGACTGAGCTCAGACAGCTGCATGCACTACACTCATCCCATTTCCGGGGGACAGAACTACGGTACTCCCACCAGTTAGATGTGCAGGTATGACAGCGTCTGTCCCTGGCTGGAGTGGGAGGGGGGGAGGAACATCCCAGTAGTGTAGGGGCAGATAGGGGAGGGACTCTGGGCATAGAGGTAGGAGCCCATTGGGTGCTAGTCACCTGGGCTCACACATAGAGGGAGTATATATGGTGGGCACCATCTTAGGACAGGGTCAGTCAGACTGAGGAGGAGCAGAGCAGAGGAGCTCAGCCAGGAGGGCTGACAGGGAGCTGTGGCTCCGGCTGGGCCCAGCTCCAGGGCCAGGCCTGTAGTGGAGAGAAGGAGGAAGAAAGGCCCAGAGACACAAGACAAGAGGGAACCCTGAGATCCCAGAAGTAAACCAAAAGGGTGAAGGGTTGGCAGAAACGGGTACCAGAACCCTAACTGGCAGAGGCTAATGATCCTTAGCCAGGAACCGGAGGTCGTGGTTAAGTTTTGCCACGACCCTCACCACATCCACCAGGAAGGCACACCACGAATAGGGTCAGGAAAGCCAGAGAAAGTTTTACCACCAAGAGGCCCGAGGGAGCCGGACAAAGGTGGATCCCTGGTGGGAACGGCCAGCAGAGAGAGAGAGAGAAGGGAGCTCAGGACCACGCTCTGGATTGCCTGGGAGTTGGCCGAGTCCCACACCTGGTGGACGCAGCACGGCTCGGGTGGTCACTCAAGGCCGGAGTGACCGGAGCAACACCTGTGAGTAAAAACCCTGAAACTGCATCACCTGTCTCTGAGCTTCCTTGCTGCACCATCACAACCACCAACTTCCACATCTGCTGCCCTGAGGCCATACCCCTCCCGTTGGGGGTTATACCATCCTTGCTGCACAAACCTACCACCGGCCTCAGCGGTCTGCTCTGCAGCGGCGGCATCCTAGCCGCAATCAACGGGTGGCGTAGTCGACACTCAAACAACATCTACAAAGACTGCCACACACTTAGTTTGACCACCCTGGGCACGGACCGGGTCACCGCCACAAGGACTACTACCCCTATCCAGATCCGGCTCCGGGTGTCCCTTGAACATGGCCCAGGGGGCGCGTCAACTGTGGCGTAGTCGGCAGGATTACGTGCCCGCAACCACCGGGTACTGCGTGCCTGAAGAAAAGTTCATATTTACCGTAAGAAGTCTCCCGCCGGTTCCAGAGGGTCCCCGCCATCGGACGCCATCTCGGGTCGTTTCCCGCCGTTTGCCCGCCATCTGCAGCCTTTTCCCACCATCCACGGAGTTTCCCGCCATTAGGAGACGATTCCCGCCATCTGAGACGATTTCCCGCCCTGGCAGAGCGGACGCCATTATGGGCGTGCCAGAGGGTGGCAAGAGGCCACCTCCCATCGTGGGCCAGGTCCAGGAATGGCGCCAAAAGCGGAAACCGCCCCCACCAGCAGAGACTGCAATGGTAGAAATGTCCATCAGCGTGAGAGGGCTGCCCCTGGAACTGACAATCACCAAGTTGCCCCAGGACCGCCCTCAGGATGGGCGGATCAGGAACAAAAGAGAGAGGATGGGTGCAGCCTGGAGGAGTCTGGAGAGAACGCACCCGGAGATGGAAGGAGAGTCAGGCAGCACCGACCCGATGGTCAGGAGCCTGCTGCAGGCCGCCACCCCAGAAGGCCTGGTGGAGATCCTGGCACAGCTCCCCAAAGATCGGGAGCATGCACAGACCGCGCTGGAGGGCTTGGCTCGGAAGATGGCCCGAGTGCAGCAAGAAGTACTGGCCAAGTGGAGCAGAGAAATGGCCCTGCAGGCTGGAACCCGCCAGCATAGGACGCCACCCGCAACGAGGAGCACGCCTGCCTCTGAGGATGGTGCAGGAGGGACGAAGGCCGGAGACGACGCCGTGGAAGGAGCTGAAGAGATGGAAGCAGGTAAAGGGGACGTCATCACCCCGAGCCCAGAAGCCGTAAGCCTGCCCCAGCTCCCCGTCGCAGAGCCCGAAGTCCCACTGATCGTTCCTGTTGCTACACCGCCACCGCTCCAAACTAGGCCTCAAGCGGCAGGAGCCGCGGCCACGCCCCCTGTGACGTCACACGCCTTGACCCTGAGCGCGGCCAAGCAGGAAACGCCACCGGCCTGGTCGCAAGGCCTGGTGCATCCGGGCGCCGCTACCACCACCGCGCCCTCAACCTCCACTGTGCTACCCTTGGGTGAAGACCTGTTCACGCAACATACTTGCCCGGATGGGCAGCCCTTTGAGTGGCCACCGGAGTACCTCAATCTCCGACTCCGGAAGGAAAGACCCCTATGTGAGCCCCTGATCCCGGCTCTGGCGCCCGCCAAGATCACCCCACTCCCGTTGGAGGAGGCGCAGTTAGAATGGGACCCCACCGGCGAAAACCTCATGGGGTTCACCCAGGAGACCCGGGCGGCCGCAGCCCAGCGTGCGGAGTGCTGCCGTCAGCAGCTGGAGGTCTTTCAGAGGGAACGGCGAGAGAGGCGGATCCGCGAGGAGCGGCTGCAGGTCCAGAGCGCGGAGCAGAAAAGCCGGACCCGGCGAGAACGCCGTGCGGCCCACGGTCCCCGCGCCACCGGGACTGTCATCAAGTTCCAACTGGAGCACGGTTGGGGCTTTATCAGGGATCACAGAACCCCCGGCGACGTCTTTGTCACCCGCAGGGATGTCGAGTCTCATCTGCCGGAGGGACACCGTGGTCGTGACCTTTACCTGGGTGACGAGGTCACCTTCACCCGGCATCAGTGTGCCAAAGGACCGTACGCCCTTCATGTGCACCGATTGACGGAAGAAGAGCTGCGGTATGGAGGAGAACAAGAGGACCCGGACGGGTCTGAAAATTACATTCAGGAAGGAGCAGGAGGGCATCGTTACCACTGAACGGTAAAGAGAACTGTATAAAGTTACCCGTCGGGGTATGAGAACTGTTACAAGAACTGTTATGTGAATTGCTGCTAAGTGAAGTGTGGTCCCCGTTGGGACTAGTGTGAACTGTTACCTGTGTGCCCCTTTTCCCCACAGGCTGAGGACTGTGAGCAGCCATCCCTTTTCCCCACAGGCTGAGGACTGTGAGCAGCCATCCCTTTTCCCCACAGGCTGAGGACTGTGAGCAGCCATGCCTTTTCCCCACTGACCGAGGACTGAGAGCGGTCGTTCTTTCCCTCTACCTGGCCGAGGACTGAGAGCGGCCATAACCTGTACATAGTTGCGCTTCCCAAGGCGCCCCCTACCAGTTTTATAGGAAAACTGCTGTTTTCTTCTAGTGACTGTGGCCCTTTACCTGGTCACAATTTGCACAGTGGCCAGAAGCTTAAGAACATTTTATATGAAAAGTTTTATATCAAAAGTTATATTGCTAAAATAATATATGAGAAGTTACCTGTCATATTATATGTGTTTATAATGTTTTATATGTTAGTGTATGTTTTAAAAAGTTTGTATGTTTTGGTATGTTTTTATTCTTTTACAGCCCGAGGACGTGCTGTGATTTACCAGGGGGGAATGTAGCACCCTGAGGACTCGGCTGCTACAGGGGTATTGCACCTCACTCCAGAGGTGTGGTATTCCACTCCCGGGTAAGGATGGAGTGTGGGACTGAGCTCAGACAGCTGCATGCACTACACTCATCCCATTTCCGGGGGACAGAACTACGGTACTCCCACCAGTTAGATGTGCAGGTATGACAGCGTCTGTCCCTGGCTGGAGTGGGAGGGGGGGAGGAACATCCCAGTAGTGTAGGGGCAGATAGGGGAGGGACTCTGGGCATAGAGGTAGGAGCCCATTGGGTGCTAGTCACCTGGGCTCACACATAGAGGGAGTATATATGGTGGGCACCATCTTAGGACAGGGTCAGTCAGACTGAGGAGGAGCAGAGCAGAGGAGCTCAGCCAGGAGGGCTGACAGGGAGCTGTGGCTCCGGCTGGGCCCAGCTCCAGGGCCAGGCCTGTAGTGGAGAGAAGGAGGAAGAAAGGCCCAGAGACACAAGACAAGAGGGAACCCTGAGATCCCAGAAGTAAACCAAAAGGGTGAAGGGTTGGCAGAAATGGGTACCGGAACCCTAACTGGCAGAGGCTAATGATCCTTAGCCAGGAACCGGAGGTCGTGGTTAAGTTTTGCCACGACCCTCACCACATCCACCAGGAAGGCACACCACGAATAGGGTCAGGAAAGCCAGAGAAGGTTTTACCACCAAGAGGCCCGAGGGAGCCGGACAAAGGTGGATCCCTGGTGGGAACGGCCAGCAGAGAGAGAGAGAGAAGGGAGCTCAGGACCACGCTCTGGATTGCCTGGGAGTTGGCCGAGTCCCACACTTGGTGGACGCAGCACGGCTCGGGTGGTCACTCAAGGCCGGAGTGACCGGAGCAACACCTGTGAGTAAAAACCCTGAAACTGCATCACCTGTCTCTGAGCTTCCTTGCTGCACCATCACAACCACCAACTTCCACATCTGCTGCCCTGAGGCCATACCCCTCCCGTTGGGGGTTATACCATCCTTGCTGCACAAACCTACCACCGGCCTCAGCAGTCTGCTCTGCAGCGGCGGCATCCTAGCCGCAATCAACGGGTGGCGTAGTCGACACTCAAACAACATCTACAAAGACTGCCACACACTTAGTTTGACCACCCTGGGCACGGACCGGGTCACCGCCACAAGGACTACTACCCCTATCCAGATCCGGCTCCGGGTGTCCCTTGAACATGGCCCAGGGGGCGCGTCACATACATTTCTCCACCATCAGTCTACCACGCTATTGTGTCCGGAAAGGTTAAATGGTGTACAAAATTCATATTTTAGACGCTGCTTATCTCATTCAAGTATATGGCTACGTTGGGGAAATGTCTGAATCTCATTTTTCAGCTTCTGAGACAGAAGCCCCCAAAGGAGTATTAATATAATTGCATTGTATATATGCCTAAATGTGTGAACAGATAATTTTTTAAAAATGTCTGTATAGCAGGGGATGTGAAAAACGAAATAACTTATACTCATAGTGAATCCCCAGTGGATCCAGCACCACCTCTATTGTGGTCCCATCAGACTTTGTTAGCTGTTCTCCACCGATGATGTTTCAACATCCCGCATGTACTGTAACTGCTGCAGCAATTAGTGGCCTCAGTGGTCACATGCTGATCTCGCTACCTTCCCAGCTGAGTCCAGTAATTGGTGATCGGCGTTAAAATGGAGGTAGTAGGAATGTCATTATTGCAGAACATCTAACAAAGACTAAGGGAACCAATAGATTGGTGGCATTGGAGTGCTGAAGGATTTACCTGATGAGTTATATTGTTATTTTATCACATCCCCTGATAGATGGCCACTTTTAAAAAGTCTCGATCAATGCCTTTAACGCTTTCAATCTGACTTGCAGGTGATTGTATACCACCGGGATAAGCCATCACCTGCTTATTGTCAAGGAATCTAAAGAATTGGGGCTGTGTTGTAATACCAAGCTCCAGGGCATTGCTGAACGGGTTATGATAATTATGAGAAGCCATGAAGATGAATGGACAGCAAAGAAACCTATCTTTCTAATCACAATCTGCATTTCACGATACAGACCTTTACGGATCTCTGGAAAATTAATCACTGGTCTAACTATTAGTAAATAAGAGTTATAGATGCAAACCATTAGTATTGTCCCTATCATGTAGTCTAACAGATAGTCCTAAGGTACCATTCCTCCCCAGCCTGTTGGGTTCATGTGCAGCAGCACAGGTTTCAAATGCGTCATATCCACCCCTAAAGCTAGAGAACTATTATACTATTGGTCATATATGGTCTCATCTGATTGAATAATACTACAGTAATTTGTCATGATTTGCTGAGGTGGGATCTAAATCTGCAAATCAACACAACCCAAATCAAGTCTTTGGTTGTTGGGACCAGAGATGCTAGTGGTTAAAATCAATACATGCTACCAGTCCTAATAATGATCACTAACTACCATTATTTGGTCTCCAGATTGAGGTCTGGTCGAGGGTTATGATGACCCCACAGGTCTGATGAGCATTCTACATCAACTAAGGAATGTGCTCTTCAGACCTGTGGGGTCATCACAACCCTGGACCAGACCTCAATCACAGGATAATAAAACTTTCACATTCCTTATCTACAGGTGCTTCTCAATAAATTAGAATATCATCAAAAAGTTAATTAATTTCAGTTCTTCAATACAAAACGTGAAGCTTATGTATTATATAGAGTAATTACAAACAAAGTGATTTATTTCAAGTATTTATTCCTGTTAATGTTGATGATTATGGCTTACAGCCAAAAAAACACAAAAGTCATTATCTTAGTAAATTAGAATACTTTAGAACAAGAGCTTGAAAAATGTTTTTAAAATCGGAAATGTTGGCCTACTGAAATGTATGTTCAGTAAATGCTCTCAATACTTGGTCAGGGCTCCTTTTGCATCAATTACTGCATCAATATGGCGTGGCATTGAGGCGATCAGCTGTGGCACTGCTGAGGTGTTATGGAAGCCCAGGTTGCTTTGGTAGCAGCCTTCAGCTCGTCTGTATTGTTGGGTCTGGTGTCTCTCATCTTCCTCTTGACAATACCCCAGAGATTCTCTATGGGGTTAAGGTCAGGCGAGTTTCTTGGCCAATCCAGCACAGTGATACTGTTGTTTTTAAACCAGGTATTGGTACTTTTGGCAGTGTGGACAGGTGCCAAGTCCTGCTGGAGAATGAAATATCTATCTCCAAAAAGCTTGTCAGCAGAGGGAAGCATGAAGTGCTCTAAAATTTCCTGGTAGACGACTGCGCTGACTTTGGTCTTGATAAAACACAGTGGATCTACACCAGCAGATGACATGGCTCCCCAAACCATCACTGATTGTGGAAACTTCACACTAGACCTCAAGCAGCTTAGATTGTGTGCCTCTCCACTCTTCCTCCAGACTCTGGGACCTTGATTTCCAAATGAAATGCAAAATTTACTTTCATCTGTAAAAACAACACCTTGGACCACTGAGCAACAGTCCAGATCTTTTTTTCCTTGGCCCAGGTAAGACGCTTCTGGCGTTGTCTATTGGTCATGAGTGGCTTGACACAAGGAATGCGACACTTGTAGCCCATGTCCTGGATACGTCTGTGTGTGATGGCTCTTGAAGCTATGACTCCAGCAGCAGTCCTCTCCTTGTGAATCTCTGCCAAATTTTTGAATAGTCTTTTCTTAAGAATCCTTTCAAGGCTGCGGTTATCTCGGTTGCTTGTGCACCTTTTCCTTCCACACTTTTTCCTTCCACTCAACTTTCCATTAATATGGTTGGATACAGCACTCTGTGAACAGCTAGCTTCTTTAGCAATGACCTTTTGTGGCTTACTCTCCTCGTGGAGTGTGTCAATGACTACCTTCTGGACATCTGTCAAGTCAGTAGTCTTCCCCATGATTGTGGAGCCTACTGAAACAGACTAAGGGACCTTTTTAAATGCATCAGAAGCCTTTGCAGGTGTTTTTTGTTAATTATTCTAATTTACTGAGATAATGACTTTTGTGTTTTCAGTGGCTGTAAGCCATAATCATCAACATTAACAGAAATAAACACTTGAAATAGATCACTCTGTTTGTAATGACTCTATATAATATATGAGTTTCACTTTTTGAATTGAAGAGCTGAAATAAATTAACTTTTTGATGATATTCTAAATTAGTGAGAAGCATTTGTATGTGTTTATCTTGCTCCAATAGTAACAGCTCTGCTTTACATAACTTGTCTCATCTATTGCATTATTTCTGTGTCTTGCTGTGTATAAATATGTGACTCTTCAGATTTTGTGGTATATTAGCCTGATGAAGAAACCTGAGTAGTTTTGAAAGCTTGCAGTTTGTTACCATCTTTTCAGTTAGCCATTAAAAGGTATCAACAACTGAGGACTCTCAAATCTAAATATTTTTTTAATATAAGGAGAAATTCTGTTACAAGTGAGCTTCATATCCAGCATTTAAGGAACTATTCTAGCAATTCTACCAGATTTATTGACTTCAAAGAATAACACTAAACAAGACACCCATGAGTACTCATTAGAGATCTCATCCTCTGCTTATCAGAGAGTGAACAGATGGGAGTGATGCTTTTGTTGTTTTGTATGGACGATGTTGCATGAAAGGTGTTGTATGCAGCTCATTGTACCAAGTGACACTGGCCCAGAAAGTACTGATTAATTATAACAAAACTACTAATGATGCAGTTTCAAGATGCCTCTTGATATGTGCAGTTCAGTAGCAATATGATTCATCATGGTCTGAACCTCATTCCTGTGATGTTCCTAGGTCATTGGGGGCATCTCCCATAGGTACTGTTAGCTCCATTTATAACACTATTTCAATACATATATGAAATCACCTTCCATTCACGTTCCCATTTCTTGTGATCATAGTATGGCTTGCTATCCAGAATCTTCTTGTGTATTGCCTGGTTCTCTGCTGTAATCCTTACAATTTCTCCGTTCCGTCTGTTGCTATTAATACTGTGAAAGAGAAAGAAGTGAAAAAAAATCAATAATCATCCATATTCCTTTCTTGACAGGGCGATTTTCCATTTTTTGCGCTTTTATTTTTTCCTCCTTTCTTCCAAGAGCCATTTTAATTTTTCTGTATGAGGGCTTGTTTTTTTGCAGGACGAGTTGTTGTTTTGATTGACACCATTTATTTTATCATTCAATGCATTGGAAAACGGTAAACAAAAATTTGGTGAAAAAAAATGCAGAAAAAAACCCGCAATTGATTTTTGGGGTTTGTTTTTATGGCATTCACAATGCTGTAAAAATGACTTTGTGATATGATTAAGTAAGTACAATTAGAGATACCAATTTTTTTTTAAGTGGTGAAAAAAATTGGGAAATTTGTAAAGATAAAATTAGTTTGTCACCATTTTCCAAGACCAGGACTGTGGAGTCGGTAAGCCAAACCTCCAACTCCGACTCCTCAATTTCCATGACACTGACTCCACGACTCCACGACTCCGACTCCTTCATACATGGCTCATATTTAAGTGATAAATTTACTGCAGCACAGATTCATCTCAGCTAAAAGTCTAGACCCTTAGATCAGGAATAGGACAGACATTTATAGGACATTTCATGACTTTCCCAAATTCTTATGAAAAAATATTCCACACAAACTGCATTGAACTACTGTACCCCATTTATTATATATTTTAGGAGTCTGAGTCGGTCCATTTTATACCGACTTCGACACCACCAAAATGGGCTCTGACTCCGACTCCACAGCCCTGCTAAGAACTGTGTGAGGGCTTGTTTTTGTGTGTGGAAAACTGACATTTTCAAAGATACAACTTTGGGGTGGATATGACATTTTGATCGCTTCTTATTGCATTTTTTGGCTGAGTTTCCATGACCAAAAAAAAGCAATTCTCACTTTTCCATTTTTTTTTTCTTAACGGCGTTTACCGATCAGGTTAATACATTTGATATTTTTGATTCAGGGATACCAAATATGTTAATTTTTAAGATTTTTACATTTTTTTAATGACTGAAAATAGTGGTGCTTCGAATTTAAATATTTAATTTATTAGTTTTTTCATTATTTTTTTTATTTTTTAGTCTCCTTAGGATCTTGAATCTGCGCTTATAAGTCTGCTTGTACTATATACTGCAATACTAATGTATTGCAATATACAGTGGGTACGGAAAGTATTCAGACCCCTTTAAATTTTTCACTCTTTGTTTCATTGCTGCCATTTTAAAAAGTTCATTTTTTTTCTCATTACACTCTGCGCCCCATCTTGACTGAAAAAAAACAGAAATGTAGAAACTTTTGCAAATTTATTAAAAAAGAAAAAATTAAACATCACATGGTCATAAGTATTCAGACCCTTTGCTCAGACACTCATATTTAAGTCACATGCTGTCCATTTCCTTGTGATCCTTGGAGTCCAGCTGTGTTTAATTAAACTTATAGGATTTGATTTGGAAAGGCACACACCTGTCTATATAAGACCTCACAGCTCACAGTGCATGTCAGACCAAATGAGAATCATGAGCTCAAAGGAACTGCCCAAGGAGCTCAGAGAATTGTGGCAAGGCACAGATCTGGCCAAGGTTACAAAAGAATTTCTGCAGTACTCAAGGTTTCTAAGAGCACAGTGGCCTCCATAATCCTTAAATGGAAGACGTTTGTGACCACCAGAAGTCTTCCTAGACCTGGCCGTCCAGCCAAACTGAGCAATAGTGGGAGAAGAGCCTTGGTGAGAGAGGTAGAGAAGAACCCCAAGATCACTGTGGCTGAGCTCCAGAGATGCAGTAGGGAGATGGGAGAAAGTACCACAAAGTCAACCATCACTGCAGCCCTCTAACTGTCGGGCCTTTGTGGCAGAGTGGCCCAACGGAAGTCTCTCCTCAGTGCAAGACATATGAAAGCCCGCATAGAGTTTGCTCAAAAATACACAAAGGACTCCCAGACTATGAGACATAAGATTCTCTGGTCTGATGAGACAAAGATAGAACTTTTTGGCTTTTAAGCGGTATGTGTGGAGAAAACCAGGCACTTCTCATCACCTGCCCAATACAATCCCAACAGTGAAACATGGTGGTGGCAGCATCATGCTATGGGGGTGTTTTTCAGCTGCAGGGACAGAATGAATGAATTGCAATTGAAGGAAACATGAATGTGGCCAAGTACAGAGATATCCGGGATGAAAACCTCTTCTAGAGTGCTGTGGACCTCAGACTTGGCTGATGGTTCACCTTCCAACAAGACAATGACCCTAAGCACACAGCTAAAATAACAAAGCAGTGGCTTCAAAACAACCCTGTGACCATTCTTGACTGGCCCAGCCAGAGCCCTGACCTAAACCCAATTGAGCATCTCTGAAGAGACCTGAAAATGGCTGTTCACCAACGTTCACCATCCAACCTAACGGAACTGGAGAGAATCTGCAAGGAAGAATGGCAGAGGATCCCCAAATCTAGGTGTGAAAAACTTGTTGCATCATTCCCAAGAAGACTCATGGCTGTACTAGCTCAAAAGGGTGTTTCTACTCAATACTGAGCAAAGGGTCTGAATACTTATGACCATGTAATATTTCAGTTTTTCTTTTTTAATAAATTTGCAAAAATTTCCCACATTTGTGTTTTTTTTCAGTCAAGAGTGCAGAGTGTACTTTAATGAGAAAAAATTAACTTTTTAGAATTTACCAAATGGCTGCAATGAAACAAAGAGTGAAAAATTTAAAGGGGTCTGAATACTTTCCGTACCCACTATATAATAAAAATTGCAGTCTCCTATGAAGTCCAGTCATAGTATGGTCTTCACAGGAGCACCATCATGGCAGGCACGGGGGAATTCAGCAGTCCCCTAAAACAAGGATATAAAACTCTATAAACTAGGTCTACAAAATCAGTACCCTGAGAGACGTGCGAGAAACAGGAGTTTAACGTCTTAGTGACCAATAGACGTCTTTTTACTGACCTGCGGTATAAGAGACTAGCGTTCCCCGGCAGGTGACAATCCTGTAGTTGTCACCTGTACGTTATAGCTGACAACTTGCTGTATCAGCCACGATCAGTGTTAGCACCGACCATGGACATTTAACCCCTTAGATTCTGCTGTCAATAGTGACTACAGAATCTAAATAATTAACTGAGTGTCGGGGCTCCCACTTTAACCTCATCGACACTCTGAGATCTTGATTGTGTGGTCCTGATGTTTGCGATGACTATTCATGGCCAAATAACGGCCTTAGAATCTGCCTGCTATAACGGCCTGTTCATAAGTTATCAAACTTTAGGTGGTAAAAATAAACTTTTTCATTCTTGTCATGCCACTTTCCATTACTTCCTGAAAAGAACCAGAAGGGTTAAACAACTGCCTGAAAGCAATTTTAAATATGTTGAGGGGTGCGGTTTTTATAATGGTATGACTTTTGGGTGGTTTCCCACATAAAGGACCCCCAAAGTCACTTCAAAGCTAAACAGGTACCTATAAAAACAAGTTTTGTAAATGTCCTTGAAAAAATGAAAAATTACTGCTACATTTTTAAACCTTCTAAAATGCTAACAAAATAAAGCAACACTTTACCAATGGTGCTGATGTAAAGCAGACATGAGGGAAATGTTATTTCTTAATGTTTTTGTGTGGTATGACAATTGGGATTAAAGGGATAGTCATTCAAAGTTTGAAAATTGCAATTTTTAAAACTTTTTTTTTCAAATTTCAGATATTTTTATAAATAAATGCAAAACATATCAACCTAAATTTAAATTCTGCGAAACGCGCGTTGAGGCCACTACCTGTCTGCCCCCACCCTGGTTCTTACAACCCAATCTTTTGTGATAAGGTAAAATAATTTATTGTGTTTACTCTGGCGTTGCCACATGACAATTATATGTAGATGTCACCTTACCCTGCTTGTGCTACCTGCACTGCACTTTAGTGCAATGAGAGTTGATTCTGTGTTTCAGGTTGATGGGCCGGTTTATTCTCATTGCTGTCATTTTTCTTTTTTGAGTTTTTTTTTTGTAACGTTAACAATTGTATTGTAATATAATAAATGTATTTTTATATACCAGTTAAACTCCCATTTCCCGCATGTCTCTCATAGTACTTTGGAGTTGGTATGCCCTTATGTACCACGGCACTACGATGTGCCTCATACGTTTTCTGTATGCTGTGGTTTGGGGCGCGTTTGTATTAAAAATCAGTACCCTGAAGCAAGTATATTATCATTACAGGAAAGATGACAGGTTGTTTCTGTCGTTTACCTTTTATGACGTTTATGATCCTGATGCTGCCATCTTAATTATCATTGCGGCCTCTCAACGTAACAGTGTTGTATGTTTTTCTAAGGCTACGTTCATTTCATATTTTAGCCACACGTCAGTGGATTCTGTCTGATTCCCTTAAAAACGGGATTCAGGTATACCCGCTGACTTTAATAAAGCAGACAGAGAGACTTTATTCTCTGTGTAACCTAATTTTCAGCAGTGTCTGACTTTTTGAGGTGGGGACAAAAGCGCAGTTGACCACGCTTTTGTGCATGACTCAAAAATGGACACTGCTAAAAATGAGGTTAGACAGAGCACAAAGTGACTCCAACTGCATTATAAAAGTCAATGGCTCTGTCACCTCATTGGCAGATATGGCTGAATCCCATTTTTCAGGGCTTCAGATGGACACCTCGACAGAGTCACTCATGCGTGGCTACAACGTGATGTGAACCCATCCTAAACCATTCCTAGGTATTAAAACTTTGGAAAACTATGACAGCGTGGCTCTTTAGTATAATTTTCCTTTACATGCTCAATAGGTCTAATACAGCCCTTTTATTCTTAATGAATATATATGTTCCCAATGCCCTTTAAAAAAGGGGAGATAGTTTTTCCAATATTGAAGAACTGGCATAGACATAAAGTAACAAAAACACCAGGTGATAAAGTGCATAACATTAAGATGTACCACCCCCGTGGACTGACTATAGGAACAGTGTCCACATCAATAGCTCCCCTTTGTTTTTAAATTCTTAATTCAATTTTGCTTGTAACTTTTATATTGACCTCTGAAAAGTTTATCCCTCAAGGTTTTACACCTTCTAGTTGACACAAATAGCAGGAGTTTTACCCGTTCAGCCAAATCCTCGTCCGCTTCGATTATATGCCAATATTTACAGATATTATTTGTAATATTATCCGCTTTGGATCTATATTTAAGTAAAAAAAATTTAAGGGAAAAAATAATCTCTTATTTTTTTATTTTTTTTTACCCCTTGAACACAATAAAAAGTTGAAATCCTGATTAATCAAACTGGTAAAGGCTTTGGAGATAACTGTTTCACTATAGTATCTGCGACATGTGCATTATTGATCCTTCTGATCCTAAGGAACTGTCCAAAAGGGACTGAATATAGTCCGAGTGCTATCTGTCCTCCCTCCTTTTTATTCCTGTTTTGCAATTTCAGTAAAATAATGGAGAGAATTATTAGTATTGGATGAGTGCAATGGGACTGCCTTTAAATTGTATTAAATCACATTTCCATGAGCATACTACAGATACTTCTTATTTAAAAGCGACAGTTTCACAGATTTAATGAGCTTGGCTAGCCAATGTATGAACATGGCAATTGTGCCAATAACATGATAGTACAAATAGCAATTGACCATTAGACAACCATTACAAGGAGAAGTTGGGTCAGTGGTGGAGCTTTTTGATGTTCTAAAACCCTTGACTTGGGCATCAAAATGACTTTGAAAAAAAACACTGTCAACTGCATTACACCAAATGTGTTGTCATATATTGGGCATAATTATCTATTACTACATATATAGCGCTCAGCATAAATGTGTACAACCCTTTTGAAAAGTTAAATTTCAATCAATATCTCACTGAACACAAGAACAATTTCCAAAATTTTGACAAGATTTAGTTTTTATAGAACATTTTTTAACCTATAACAAATGCAAGGTTAAAAAATATAACTTTCATTAGAAAATGTTCAGTTTTACTCAAATTAGTTGATGCAAAAATGAATGCACCCCACATCAAAAAGTACTACATCTATAATTGTCTATTTCCTTCTTTTTTGTAATGACAGCACCAATTCTTCTAGGCATAGAGTGAACAAGTTGGCGACATCTTACAAAATCTATCTTTTTCTATTCTTCAAGAATGTCCTCTTTTAGAGCCTGGATGCTGGATGACCTCAACTTGTTTCTTCAGAATTCCACATAGCTGTTCCATTGGGTTCAGATCAGGAAACATACTTGGCCACTGAATCACTTTCACCCTGTTCTTCTGCAGCAGTGGCTTTAGATGTTTGTTTTGGATCCTTGTCATGTTGGAAAGTGCACGACTACCACGAACACGGAGTTATGGTAGCACCTTTTCTCTTTCAATATAAGTCAGTACATCTATTAATTCATGATACCATCAATGAAATGTAGCTCCCCAACACCAGGAGCACTTATGCAAACCCACATAAGGACACTACCAACACCATGTTTCACTATAGACACCATGCAATTTTCTTTGTACTCCTCACATTTGCAACACCATATAGTTTTGAAGTCATCAGTTCCAAAAACACTCATCTTGGTCTCATCACTCCAGAGTATAGCATCCCAGTAGCCTTCAGATTTTTCAGCATGGACCCTGGCAAATTTTAGGCATTTTGTGCAAGGGCTTTAGGAGAGGCTTTCTTCGTGGATGACACCCATGCATGCCATTTCTTTGCAGTGTACGCTGTATTGTGTCATGGAAGACACTCACTCTGATTTGGCTTTCTATTTCTTTAGCTAACTGCATTGCACTTGCATATCGATTTTCTTCAACCCTTTTCATAAGAAGATGCTCCTATTTAGGTGTTAACTTTCGTTGTCGGCCTGGATGTCTCTGTGAGATGGTTGCAGTTCCTTCTTTGTTAAATTTTTGTAGCTCTTTTGCTACATTATCCTGACTGAAAATTAAAGCTTTGCTGATCTTTTTGTAGCCTTCACCTTTTTTGTATAAAGAAATTATTTCTTTCTCAGGTCTTGTGACATTTCTCTTCCATATGGTGCCATTGCTGGCAGCTTGGAATGTGAAGGGATTTCTTTGTTAAGTAACGCCCTTTTATAGTTAACTGTCTGCTGAACTTCTGTTTAATGAATAATTAGACTTACCTGTGGTTGAATTCTTGTTAATTAGAATTTTGTAGTCTAAACTTTAGTTTTGCTCTAATGACTTCCATTGGGGTGTACTCGTTTTTGGAGCATGGTCTTGAACTGAATTTGTGAGGAAAATTACTTTTTTAGGTGTGCAAAATAACAAATTTTGTTTGCAATCAATGGCCCACATTTGTGGGAGTATTTTGTAATATGGAGTCCCATAGAAATTGTTGATTCTGAAAAGAAACTAAATGTTTTCTGACAAATCTGTGGGGGGGTGCGGGACTCATTTATGCTGATCAACCTGTTTTTCTAACCATTGATTCAGGAGCCATATGTAGCTTCTACTGCATGTTGTTCACCAGTTCTTGGCAGCTGCAGATATTGTTGTGCACAAGTGCCACCAGTACCATTTTAAAGTGAGCTATGACTTAGAAAAAGTGGAATATCTATCATAACCTACAATACAGCAGACCTGTCTTGTGACAGATCCACATTAAAAAGACAGAACATAAATGGAACAATGATCATCCATATATCACATCTGAAAAAGTTCACACAGTCCCTGGTCAGTCTTCTTTTTCAAGTGAATCAAATACTTTTCAAGAGACATAGCTTTCCCAATAATTGCTGATTACCACTCATAGCATCTTACAAAAGCACAGCACTTAGCAATCGCAGTTTATTGTATTCTTCATCATAGATGTGTTCTTGCCCCTAGGAAAGTACAATTTCCCAGCACTGTTAGGAGAGCCATCAGTAGAGAAAAGAAAAAAATGAAAGGCAAAGTAGCTCACACCAGCCAAACCAGAGACTAATCTGTAGACAGCGCTGTTTGATGTTCTTGCCCCTCATCAGTACAGAGCAGTATGCTGGTTAGCTAAGTTTCACACTACACTTTTGTAACTATTGGAATTTTTATATTCTAAACAAAAAAACCTGATCTGTTGTAAAACTGATGCAGATGGAAGTAATATAAAAAGAATGTCAATAGATCACGTGACTTGTTTTTTGGGCGGAAAAAACATGAAAAATCTCAATAATGGATGCAAACGTATGACAGTATGTTTGCAACTGTCTTCCATAGACTGCAATGTTATAAAAACTGATCTGTCTTTTCATCCGTATTTTAAAGGATGAAAATGCGCTGCAGATTGTGTTTTTGCATCCTGTAAAAAATCAGATTGAATCAGATAAGTACATGTTACCCAAACTGAAAAAATTATAAACTGATACCCATTTGACAAATGATTTTACTATTGTACTCTATGGAAATACATGACGTATCCATTTGAGTACGTATTTTTGCTTTACAAATGGTCAAATACACCACAAAAATGTGACCTGAACTAGACATTAAAGCGATTGTCCACTACTCGGACAACCCCTTCTCAATCCGTATGTTTCAACCTTTATAAAATAATAACACTTTAAATCACCACCGGGGCTGGCACAGTTCCAGCACTGTCGGCACTGGCTCTCTTGGTGATCGCATAACAGTATGACGTCATGCGAATTCTGCAGCCAATCGACGGCTGCTTCACTCTCCTCACCTTTGGACGTATCACATAAATCCGGAGGAAGATAGAGCAGCAGTGCTTTGTCCGAAGGTGGGAAGAGTGAAGCGGCCGCTAATTAGTGATGTCACACTGTTATGCGACAACCCCTTTAATGAGATGCTTTAGATGCAGCTCAGGGATGATATTGACTATCACTGAAGAGACCCAACTCACTATGAAAACTTATTTTCAAGGTAATACTCCATTGGAAATATAATATGCAAAGTATAAGCCAAACCAGAGACCAATCTGTAGACAGCACTGTTTAAGGTTTCTTGCCCCTCATCAGTACAGAACCAGTATTCCCCCTGAGCCCCAGCTAAGGCATCATATTTAGTCAACCAGTACCCTGCACTGTACTGATGAAGGACAAAAACCCTAAAACAGTGCTTTCTGTACATGGGTCTCTGGTTTGGTTAGCATGTGCTACTTTGCATATTCTTTTTCCAGTGGAGTGTGGCCTTGAAAATAGATCGAGTTGGACCTGTTTATTCAGGTCCAGTATCCCTTTAAGTTAAAAAAAACCACCGGAGAAATCCATTAAGGCTTTATAAGTCTGTAGTGTATTGTGTGAATAAGTAAAATGAGATGGAGGCTGTGATGATGCAAAGATGCTGAAAACTAATTTACTAGGATCAGGGGTGTAGATGTAGGTGTTGCAGAGCAGGCATATCTGACAGAACCAAAACAGGGCCCATAGCCACCTACAGTATATATGTACCATGTATGGTTAGTATTGGGGCCCTATAGAGAGATCTCAGGTAAGAGAAGCTGAGATGCTGATTTTCCAGTAGTAGTAGAAGAGATAGTAATCCTTTTCTATGTTAGAAATTGCTATTAGAAGAAAACTTATTTTTAAAGTGTTAGCAATGAATACCTTCATTTAAGATTTAGATATATTTCATCAATCTCTGCTCTTTTATCACAAAATCAGAAGTTCTGTAGTTATTTCTCTCTCGACAAGAACTGCTCCCATACGGGGATGTTAGTGGGCCATGTGACTGAAGGAGTTTGGCTATGTTTTGAGGTGCTCCAAATTGCACTCCTTAAACCCAGCCTCCTAAGCAAGGTCTTCCATAGCACTTATGTTTCGGCTTCCCTAGGTCTCTGCCCACCTTGTCCCCTCCTTGTTGTTCTGGCATCGCCCCTGAGCAATATCATTTAATGCTGACAAGTAATGCTATGTAGCCCAGGACACATAGAGGAGATCCTATTCATTACCGAACAGGCAGCTCCTGCCACCCGTCATCTGCGTCAAGTGTTACAGTTGTCTGTGGTTTGTTTCCACTCCTTGCTAAGAAAGGATGGTATCACCTTAGGGTCATTCCCCTTCTCTCCTTCCCTAATGTTGTGATGCCTATTGAATGTAGGTGTCTTTGTTATACTTTCAGCAGACTCCATCATGCAGATTACACCCTTGAAGCTTATGTTCGACAAGTCAATAGAAGAAAAACAAAGCGCAATCTGTGCACATTAGCAAACATGTAATGTTCTTGTACGGGCCGCTGTGCCCTGTAATGTGGAGATAAAAGAGGCAATCTAGCGGTTTGCGGCACATGACAGATAGATGTAAGAAATCTAATTATAATATTGTGGAAAAAAATCTAATCTCCATTATGTGAAGAATTTACCAGAACAGAATCTCATCTGAAGTCAGATTCCAATGCTTTGGCTTCTGGATACTTTGATAAATTATAATGGAAAACTACTACAGCAAAGAACACTAAGCTGAGTACTCTTTTATATCTAATGATCTACTTTTATCTGTTTCCTGATACTAAACTCTGACTTGTTAGCATCAAGATTTTTGATTTTTGAATGACCATTAGGGTCCAATCGATGGGTCAGTGGCACAGTAATGTCACAGTGACATCCAAACTATTGTAGTTGTGCCCCAGCCCATTTAACTGAATGAGGTTCAGCCGGCCAAAACTGCAGTGCCAGGCACAGTCACATTCATGTAGATTTCACTCACTGTGCCTAGTACTGGAATAAAAGGACTAATGTTGGAGTTAGGTTGTTCCTTTTTTTTCCCTCCGGGAAATGTATGAATAAATTGGCAACAAAGCAATAATATACCCCATGTGATGGAAGTGTAAACTTATGGACAATGTCCAACAGTACTAAAAGGCTATGTGTCCACGATGCAGATTTGAAGCAGAAATTTCCTGAGCATTTCTGCATCTCCTTGGCAGAATAAACACATGCAGATTTTACCTGCATTTTTTAGCGTTTTTACATGCGTTTATGCATGCGTTTTTTTTCAAGCGTTTTTCCAAGAGATTTTGAGCATCACTTGGAAAAGAGCTTGACAAGTTGGTCACACATTATAAATCTATGCAACTGGCATGGATTTATATTGTGTGACCAACTTATGAGGAGATTTCTGCTTCAAATCATGCATCTAGTGTAAACAAAAAGAATTAAAAAGTAAAAAGAAAGAAAAAACCTTATACTCACCTCTCCGGCGGCCCCTGGACTCCTCCCGGCGGCGATCCTCTCTCCTCGGCGTCCCGCGTCATGCGACCATCAGCTGATTAAATGACGTCACCGCAGGTCCTGCCAGTACACCGCGGGTCGCCAAGGAGAGAGGATCGCCGCCAGGAGGAGACCGGGGGTCGCTGGAGAGGTGAGTATGAATATTTTTTACTTTATAATTCTTTTTTAACTTGCAGGTACAATGGTACCTGGGTCGGATGAGAGTCTCCTCTTCTCCCAACCCAGGTACCATCCGCGCATTGAACCGCATAACATCCGCATGTATACATTTCGGATGTTATGCGGTTCAATGCAAGTCAATGGGCGCGATTTCGGGGCGAAATTGGTTGTGCTGCGGATTTTTCCGCAATGATAATACGCAGCGGAAATTTCCGCAGCATGTGCACAGCACATGCGGATTATCATTGGGAAACATGGCAGACATCTTAACAAGCGATTTTAATGCGTTTCCGTGGTGGAAATGCCACCGCGGAAACGCATTAAATCTGCATCGTGGGCACACAGCCAAAGTGTTAAAATGTGTAGACACATATGTCAAAGGGAATAGTAGTACCTAAATATCAATTTATGTATACATTTCAAGGAGGAATGATGCAAATAGAGCAGAAATGAAATTTCATAGGAAATAAGAGTTTACAGATAAGCTAAGAAAGCTGAAAGCTCCTGTCAGTAGGATCAATCCTCCTAAGCCGTCTATATGGGCATGCAGGTGTTAGGAAGCTGAATAAAATGATACTTTGATATCTGCGATCCAATGTCTCATTCTAGAGATATCTGTATTTTTCTTATATGTAATTGAGCTGTTCAGAACTATGGGACAGACACTGATCTGCATGAGAATCTGCCTTCAGAGATCGTTATAAATGAAAGGGGGAGTTACCTGTGTGATGTGTGAGATATGTAACTAAATGTAACTAAGGCTGCGTTCACACACTGCGTATTTTCGCGCGCTTTTTTGCGTGCGCTTTTTCAAAATACGCAATGTGCCTTGTGTCTGCCAGCAAAGTGAATGGGAAATTCACTTTGCCGTTCAGACACTGTGTAATTTTACGCAGCGCGAAAGCGCAGCTGCGTAAAGAATTGACATGTCAATTCTTTACGCAGCTGCGTCCTGCGCATTCTCCTATTGTGCCCATTATAAGCGATGGAATTACGCAGCGGTGTTCACACACTGCGTAATTCCAGCGCTTTTTTATTGAGGCGCAGGAGAAACTATGGATACTCACCTATCCGATGGATGGGAGAGGCGTCCACTCCGGTCCCGCGGCTTCCAGCATCTGCCGGAGAACCGTTCAGCTGACTGTAGCTTACCGGCTTCCGGTCAGCTGATTTACAAGCCGGTCAGCTGACAGTCAGCTGATCGCTTCACGGCAGATGCTGGAAACCGCGGGACGGGAGCGGACGCCTCTCCCATCCATTGGATAGGTGAATATCCATAGTTTTTTTCTTTTAAAGCAGTGTATGTACTGCAGCCAGAAGCTGTCTGTACATACACTGCTAGGGGGACACTCACACACACGACACATAGACACAGACAGGACACACAGACACATACATTACATTACATACAGGTGTCCATGCTCCTCACACTTCATTTCTCCTGCACCTGCGTAAAAAAACGCAGGAAAAAACGCAGTGTGTGAATGGAGGTGCAGTTTTTACCTGCGTAAAAAAACGCAGGTAAAAACTGCAGGAAAATACGTGCGCGTAAAAAATACGCAATGTGTGAGCGCAGCCTAACACAGAACAGTAGAACTGAACTTTGTCCCATAGCAAACAGGTTAGAAGCTGCAGCTCTTACAGCTCTGCTGTATTGCAACAATATTGCAACCTTGTCTGCCTGTGAGATGGAAGCTGAAGCAGAGAGGAACCAGCAGATGTGTCAGGTATAATCACACACAGCTCTGCAGTGAGATCAGGAGAGCAGAGAGCGGCCATTACACATCACACTGGTAACCATTACACATCACACTGGTAATGCCTCTTTTCATTGAACGTAATCTCTGAAGGCAGATTCTCATGGAGATCAGTGTCTGGCCCATAATCCTGAACAGCTACTGTACATATAAGAAAAATGTGTATTTCTCTGGAATAAGACATTGGATTGCAGATATCAAGGTGTAATTTTATTTAGCTTCCTATGTCCTGAGTGCCAATATACACTGTGTTCCAAATTATTATGCAAATAATATTTTCTCAGATTTTCCCAAATTACCTATATGAATTGCAGTCATTGTAATTTTCCAGTCAAATAACTATTAGAGTACAATTGAAAGGTTTTAGTACAAACTGCCTATGATAACAGTATATTTTAAAAAAAATAAAACACTCAAAATGCATGTTCCAAATTATTATGCACAGCAGAGTTTTCAACCTTTTCATTTTAATAAAGAAAAAAATGGTCATTTTTGAAATTATAAGCATTAGCAGGTTATTACAAACTGAAATCAAACAGTTTTCAACTCAAAACTTTATTCTAGGTGATGTAACATTTGCACATAGGACCCCTTGTTCGAAAGGAGATTCTGAACTCTCTCATTCATTGAATTTGTCAGGTTTTGGATGGTTTCTGCTTTAATTGTTTTGCATGAGGACAGAATACCCTCCCAGAGCTGTTGCTTAGCTGTGAACTGCCTCCTGCCATCATAGACACTCCTTTTGATGATGCTCCAGAGGTTCTCAATGGGGTTGAGGTCAGGGGAGCATGGGGGCCACACCATAAGTTTGTCCCCTTTTATGCCCACAGCAGCCAGAGATGCAGATGTGTTATGTGCAGCATGAGACGGGGCATTATCATGCATGAAATGATCTCGATGGTCCAGATGGATGGAGTGGAGGATGGCTGTTTGATGGACACCCCATGCAAACACGGCTACGACGCCAACAAGGAGGAGGTGGAGTAATGTTTTGGGCTGGAATCATGGGGAGAGAGATTGTCAGCCCTTTTAGGATCCCTGAAGGGGTAAAGATGAACTCCATAATGTATGTTGAGTTTCTCAAACAGCACTTCCTTCCATGGTTCAAGAAGAAGAACCGTGCATTCCGCAGCAAGATCATTTTCATGCATGATAATGCCCCGTCTCATGCTGCACATAATACATCTGCATCTCTGGCTGATATGGGCATAAAAGGGGACAAACTTATGGTGTGACCCCCATGCTCCCCTGACCTCAACCCCATTGAGAACCTCTGGAGCATCATCAAAAGGAGTGTCTATGATGGCGGGAAGCAGTTCACATCTAAGCAACAGCTCTGGGAGGGTATTCTGTCCTTATGCAAAACAATTGAAGCAGAAACCATCCAAAACCTGACAAATTCAATGAATGAGAGAGTTCAGAAGCTCCTTTTGAACAAGGGGTCCTATTTGCAAATGTTACATCACCTAGAATAAAGTTTTGAGTTGAAAACTGTTTGATTTCAGTTTGTAATAACCTGCTAATGCTTATAATTTCAAAAATGACCATTTTTTTGTTCTTTATTAAAATGAAAAGGTTGAAAACTCTGCTGTGCATAATAATTTGGAACATGCATTTTGAGTGCAGTTTGAGTGTTTTATTTTTTTAAATATATACTGTTGTCATAGGCAGTTTGTACAAAAACCTTTCAATTGTACTCTAATAGTTATTTGACTGGAAAATTACAATGACTGCAATTCATATAGGTAATTTGGGAAAATCTGAGAAAATATTATTTGCATAATAATTTGGAACACAGTGCACAGTGGGGAAAATAAGTATTTGATACACTGCCGATTTTGCAAGTTTTCCCACCTACAAAGGTCTGTCATTTTTATCGTAAGCACACTTCAACTGTGAGAGACAGAATCTTAAAAAATCCAGAAAATCATATTGTATGATTTTTACATAATTAATGTGCATTTTATTGCATGAAATAAGTATTTGATACAAAAGAAAAACAGAACTTAATATTTGTTACAGAAACCTTTGTTTGCAATTACAGAGGTCAGAAGTTTCCTGTAGTTCTTGACCAAGTTTGCACATAATGCAGCAGATATTTTGGCCCAGTCCTAAATACAGATATTCTCCAGATCTTTCAAGTTTCAGGGCTGTTGCTGGGCAACATTGAGTTTCAGTTCCCTCCAAAGATTTTCTATTGGGTTCAGGTCTGGAGACTGGCTAGGCAACTCCAGGACCTTGAAATGCTTTTTACGGAGCTACTCCTTAGTTGCCCTGGCTGTGTGTTTTGGATCATTGTCATGCTAGAAGACCCAGCCACGCCCCATCTTCAATGCTCTTACTGAGGGAAGGAGGTTGTCGGGCAAAATCTCGCGATACATGACCCCTTCCATCCTTCCTTCAATATGGTGCAGTCGTCCTGTCCCCTTTGCAGAAACACCCCCCCAAATTATGATGTTTCCCCCACCATGCTTCATGGTTAGGATGGTTTTCTTGGGTTTGTACTCATTAGTGATGAGCGAGTGTGCTCGTTTAACCCTTTCACCAAGCACGCTAGTGTGCTTCCTGAGTATCTTCGGTGTTCTCTTATATTATGTTCCAGTCCCTGCGTCTCCATGATTTATGGCTGTTAGACAGCTTCAACACATGCAGGAATTGCCTGTTTGTTAGGGAATCCTCACAAGTGTTGAAGCTGTCTAACAGCCATAAATCATGCAGACGCATGGACTGGAACATAATATATGAGCAAGCCAAAGATACTCGGAAAGCACTTGAGCGTGCTCGGTGAAAGAGTTAAACGAGCACACTTGCTCATCACTAGTACTCATCCTTCTTCCTCCAAGCACGGCGAGTGCATTTGATACCAAAAAGTTCTATTTTGGTGTCATTTGACCACATGATCTCCCATACCTTCTCTGGATTATTCAGATGATCATTGGCGAACTTTATACAGGCCTGAACATGTCCTGGCGTGAGCGGGAGAACCTTGCGTGCCCTGCAGGATTTTAATCCATGACGGTGTAGTGTATTACTAACGGTAATATTTCAGATTGTGATCCCAGCTTTCTTCAGGTCATGGACCAGGTCCTCCCATGTAGTTCTGGACTGTTTCCTGACCTTTCTCAGAATCATCCTTAACCCACGAGGCGAGATCTTGCATGGAGCCCCAGACCAAGGAAGATTAACAATCATCTTTGTGTTTCTTTGTTCCAACAGTTGTTGCCTTCTTACCAAGCTGCTTGCCTATTGTTCTGTAGCCCATCCCAGGCTTGTGCAGGTCTAAAATTTTTTCCCTGGTGCCGTTAGACAGTGCTTTGGTCTTGGCCGTCATGGAGAGGTTGGAGTGTGATTGAGTGTGTGGACAGGTGTCTTTTATACAGGTAACAAGTTCAAACAGGTACAATTAATACAGGTAATGAGTGCAGGGTAGAAGGGCTTCTTAAAGAAAAACTAACAGGTCTGTGAGAGCCAGAATTCTTGCTGGTTGGTAGGTGAGCAAATACTTATTTCATGCAATAAAATGCAAATTAATTATGTAAAAATCATACAATGTGATTTTCTGGATTTTTTTTTTAAGATTCTGTTTCTCACAGTCGAAGTGTACGATACAAATTACATACTTCTCCATTCTTTGTAGGTGGGAAAACTTGCAAAATCGTCAGTGTATCAAATACTTATTTTCCCCACTGTAGATGGGAATAGTTGTGTTGATTCTACTGAAAGATACCTTTTAAATGGAACCTGTCATGTTTAAAAATAAGTTTAAAAATAAGTCTGATCTGCCAACATCACATTATAGAGCAGGAGGAGCTGAGCAGATTATTGTTTGGGATCTTTTATTTTATATTTTAAATCCCTACTCATTGGTAGCTCAGAGGTCCAGTGGGCAGTCATATCAGTTAATGACAGCCTGCCATGTAAATGTATGCAATCAAATACAGATGTCAGTCACTGATTAGGACCACTCACTGGACCTCTGAGTTAAAACTAGGCAGAATTTAAATAAATAAAATAAGTTATATAAAATAATTTCCAAATAAGCTATGTCTCAGTCTACTTGGGTCCCTCTGCTTTATTTTAAAATAGAATACTGGACAGCTTTCCATGGGGACATATTCCCTATAGCTATGGTGGCGCAGGTATTTGGGGTGAATTCTATGCTTCATATTAAAATTGTTACAGACACAGTAGTCTTTCCAAACTTTATGATAATACAATATTTGATATAATTTGCTAGAATGCTGTCCTTGACAGCAACAAATGAAAGTGAAGAGAAATGATCAAAATGCATTTGCATGGCAGAAACTGCAAATTGGTCCCCACGCAATCCTGTGACATTCACTTTATTCTAATCAATACAAAGAATGGATTTTTTACATGACATTTTTATCCACTTATATTGATTGTTTTCTGTATAAGCTGCCACTGTGTAGTCATTCTGGTAAAGCTATATCTGCTCAGAGATTTATTTTAGGGGACAAGCTAATCTATTAGTGTTAGATAGTCCAAATTTGATGTGCAAAATTATATTTTTACATTTTGGATGATAATTACATAAACCTACCAAAGTTTTAAATGGTTAAGGATAGAAGTTTTGTCCCTCCAGGCATAAAATCTGATTGGACCTAAAATCGAGCATATAAAGATGCAACTACACACTTAATGATGACCATCTGACAACAAGCAAGTACTGCCACGGGTTAATCTAAAATAAGATTTATTAAAATGGCCTACAGCTGCTACAGACTACAGCTGCTATGCAACTTATTAGTGATGAGCGAACGTGCTTGCCACTGCTCGGTACTCGCCCGAGCATCGCGGTGCTCGACAAGCTCGGCGCTCGTCGAGTATTTCCGGGTTTGCTCAGGCGGGAACTCGGGTTCCCTCCCTGCATGTTTGGTGCTTTTAGAGAGCCAATGAAAATGCAGGGATGGCCTGCCACTCACTGTAATGCCGTAGCCATGTTGGTTGTGGGCATTACAGTGATTGGATGGCCGCACAGAGTCATCAGGTCTATATAAGACCTGACGCCGCTATGCTTGTCACAGTCTACTCCGGAATCAGGCAGAGTAGGGAGAGGTGCTGCTGCGTCAGGGAGAGATTTGCTTGTTTATAGTTAAAACAGGTATTCCACAACATATATATATATCCAACTGAACTAACAGTCCTTCTGAGGACTAACTAGGCAGGAGTTAGGAAGGCAGGCAGGGTATGTGGCAGACTGCGGTACATATAGTGCAAGAGGGTCCATTGAACATCCTGTTAGTATAGGTATTCCACAACATATATATATATATCCATCTGAGCTAACAGTCCTTCTGAGGACTAATCCAGCTGAATATAATCAGTGCTAGGCAGGAGTTAGGAAGGCAGGCAGTGTGTGTGGCAGACTGCAGTGCATATAGCGCAAGAGGGTCCATTGAATGTCCTGTCTGCTGCTACTGTAATAATTACAGATATTTGTAGACATAGCCCCAGATATCAGGGGCCAGGGCAATATATTTTTATCTTAATCCTGGTTATTTGCTTAAAAAGCAATCTAGAGTATACCATTTTCTGCTCTATTTGCTTGTTAGCACTGCAGAAAACAGCCAGATCTGTTCCATATTTCAGCAATAAAAATCCAGAAATTTGAACTGGACATGGAAAATATAGGTCTTCTTTTCCATTCTGTTGCAGTGTGTCGGTCAAGCTATTCACACTAGATGTCTGTGAAGAATAGTATTAGTAAATTACAGGCCAGCTATTTAAAACCGTGGTTCTCTGTCAGACATATCACCTATAAGACTGCTACAAAATCAGACATTTCTTCCATTTCCATTCTGTTGCAGTGTGTCGGTCAAGCTATTCACACTAGGTGTCTGTGAAGAATAGTATTAGTAAATTACAGGCCTGCTATTTAAAACTGTGGTTCTCTGTCAGACATATCACCTATAAAACTGTTCCAAAATCAGACATTTCTTCCACTTCCATTCTGTTGCAGTGTGTCGGTCAAGCTATTCACACTAGGTTTCTGTGTAGAATAATATTAGTAAATTACAGGCCTGCTATTTAAAATCGTGGTTCTCTGTCAGACGTATCACATATAACTGCGTTCCAAAATCAGCCATTTCTCGTGAACACCTCCTCCATTTATAATGGTCAAGGTGCATGGCAAGGGATGGGGAATTGAATGTGATGGTGCATGCAGAGGCCGAGGACGTGGCCGTGGGCAAGCTGAAATTGTGCCACAACAAACACCCATATCTTGTCTCTCGACCTTAGTGTCCCAATTACTAGGGGACCGCAGTACACCACTATTGAACCCAGAGCAATGTCAAAAGGTTGTTGGTTGGATAGCAGATAATGCTTCCAGTCACTTTGCCACCACCACCACCCTGTCTTCCACACAGTCAAGTCTGAGGAGCCCTGAGTCTGGACCGCATATTCCTCACCCTGATCCTCCTTCCTCCCACCATGCTGAGTGCCTGGAGACAACTGATCCCACACTTGGACACTCAGAAGAGCTGTTCACTATTCCATTTGCAGATTCAGGCCTCTCGCCCGGCCAGCTTCAAGTGAGTCAAGAGGAGAACGCATGTGATGATGATGAGACACAATTGCCAGAAAGTCAGGAGAAGGACCAGCGTGTGGAAGTGGAAGACGAGATGGTGGATGATATAGTAACTGACCCAACCTGGCAGGGGGACTTACAGAACGAGGATAGCAGCACACAGGGGAAGGGAGGCGTAGCACCCAACAGGCAGGAAGAAGCAGTGTGATGGCCGCAGACACAAGGCGGGAAAGCGTTCTTCGTAACGCCAACACAATGGAAGTTGCAGTACAACTGTTAGGTCTTCCCGAGTCTGGTTATTTTTTAAAGACTCTGCAGATAACCCCAAAAAGGCCATTTGCACCACCTGCCAGGCCAGCATCAGCAGGGATAGTAAAACTAGCAGCCTGACCACCACCAGCGTAGTAACATAGTAACATAGTTTTTAAGGTTGAAGGAAGACTAAGTCCATCTAGTTCAACCCATAGCCTAACATGTTGATCCAGAGGAAGGCAAAAAAAAACGCATGTGGCAAACACCAAGCTCCACATTGGGGAAAAAAATTCCTTCCTGACTCCATATGACAATCAGACTAGTTCCCTGGATCAACGTCCTATCAAGGAATCTAGTATATATAACCTGTATTATTATACTTTTCAAGAAAGGCATCCATGCCCTTCTTAAATTTTAGTAGTGAATCACTCATTACAACATCATGCGGCAGAGAGTTCCATAGTTTCACTGCTCTTACAGTAAAGAATCCGCGTCTGTGATTATGATTAAACCTTCTTTCCTCCAGACGTAGAAGATGCCCCCTTGTCCCCGTCTCAGGCCTCAGAGTAAAAAGATCAGTAGAAAGGTCTTTGTACTGTCCCCTCATATACTTGTACATAGTAATAAGATCACCCCTAAGCCTTCGTTTTTCCAAAGTAAATAATCCCAAGTGTAATAACCTGTCTTGGTATTGCAGACCCCAGTCCTCTAATAACCTTGGTCGCTCTTCTCTGCACCCTCTCTAGTTCAGCTATGTCTTTCTTATACACCGGAGACCAGAACTGTACACAGTATTCTAAGTGTGGTCGCACTAATGACTTGTATAGAGGTAAAATTATGTTCTCCTCATGAGCATCTATGCCTCTTTTAATGCATCCCATTATTTTATTTGCCTTTGAAGCAGCTGCCCGACACTGGCCACCAAACGTAAACTTGTCTTCCACCAATACACCCAGGTCTTTTTCAGTGACAGTTTTGCCCAGTATTTTACAATTAAGCATATAATTATACATTTTATTTCCTCTACCCAAGTGCATCACCTTACATTTATCCCCATTAAAGCTCATTTGCCATTTATTAGCCCAAGCTACTAGTTTACATAGATCCTCCTGTAATATAAAATTGTCCTCCTCTATTTTGATTACCTTGCAGAGTTTAGTGTAATCTGCAAATATTGAAATACTACTGTGTATGCTTACTACAAGGTCATTAATAAATATGTTAAAAAGAAGCGGGCCCTATAACCATTGTTCTCATTTTATGCATCAACCTTTTGTGAGGAACCGTATCAAAAGCTTTTGAAAAGTCCATATACACAACATCCACTGCATTTCCTTGGCCCAGTCCAGAACTTGCCTCCTCATAAAAGCTAATCAGATTAGTTTGACAGGAATGGTCCCTCGTAAACCCATGTTGATATTGGGTCATGAGGTTATTCTTCTTCAGATACTCTAGTATAGCATCTCTTAGGAAACCCTCCAGGATTTTACCCACAGTAGAGGTTAAGCTTACTGGCCTATAATTTCCAAGTTCGGTTTTTGTCCCCTTTTTGAATATTGGCACCACATTTGCTATACACCAGTCCTGTGGTACATATCCTGTTATTATGGAATCTTTAAAGATTAAAAATAATGGTCTATCTATGACGTTACTTAATTCCTGCAGTACTCGCGGGTGTATCCCATCCGGGCCCGGGTATTTGTCAACTTTAGGGATTTTTAGACGCCTCCGTACTTCCTGCTGGGTTAAGCAAGTAACATTTAATGGAGAATTTTTGTCATCACTAATCATGTTTTCTGTCATGCCATTTTCTTGTGTAAATACTGTTGAAAAAAAAATCATTTAGCATATTGGCTTTTTCCTCATCTTCATCCACCATTTCACCCAGACTATTTTTAAGGGGGCCAACACTATCATTTTTTAGTTTTTTACTATTTATGTAGTTAAAGAATATTTTGGGATTATTTTTGCCTTGATTTGGTTTTTACAGAATTTATTTAATTTTCTGTATTTATTTAATGCCTCATCACTACCTACTTGCTTTAGTTCTCTAAATGCTTTCTTTTTGTCACTTATTGCGCCCCTTACAGCTCTATTTAGCCATAGTGGTTTCCTCCCATTTCTAGCATGTTTATTCCCATAGGGTATATATTGTGCACAGGTCCTATTCAGGATGCTAATAAATGTCTCCCATTTGCTTTGTGTAGTTTTATGTCTCAGGATATCGTCCCAGTTTATTGCACTAAGATCATCTCTCAACCGTTGGAAATTTGCCTTCCTAAAGTTTAGTGTCCTTGTAACCCCTCTACTACACATCTTATTAAAGGATAAATGAAAATGTATTATTTTGTGATCACTATTACCCAAGTGACCCCCAACTCGTATATTTGATATGCGGTCTGGCCTGTTGGTTAATATTAGGTCTAGCAGTGCCCCCTTCTTGTTGGGTCCTGAACCAGTTGGGAAAGGTAATTGTCTCTCAAAGTTGTCTAAAACCTATTACCTTTGCTTGAACTACAGGTTTCTGTTCCCCAATGTATTTCAGTGTAGTTGAAGTCCCCCATAATAATGACTTCTCCTTGAGTCACTGCTTCATTTATTTGCTTTCTGAGGATATTCTCCGCTGCTTCCATTATTTTTGGAGACTTATAACAAACCCCTATCAGTAATTTATTATTTTTTTCCCCCTCCCCTTATGTCCACCCACAGGGACTCTACATTTTCATTAGATTCACATATATTCTCACGCAAGATGGGTTTTAAGGATGATTTTACATATAAACACCCCCCCCTTGCTTGTTTGTACGGTCATTTTTGAACAGACTATAGCCCTGTAAATTAACTGCCCAGTCATGGCTCTCGTCCAGCCATGTCTCAGATATCCCCACCATGTCATAATTATTTTCCAACAAAATTAATTCAAATTCCTCCATTTTGTTGGTGAGGCTTCTGGCATTAGTGTACATGCATTTTATGTATCTCTCTGTACCTCTATTCCTTCTTACTATATTGACTCTTCTAACCAAACACCCAATTTCTTTATTTGAGCCCAGGTCACTATCTGCACTATCTTCCCCACCTATAAAATGAATACCCTCCCCCCAATCCCTAGTTTAAACACTCCTCCAACCTTCTAGCCATTTTCTCCCCCAGCACAGCTGCACCCTCCCCATTGAGGTGCAACCCTTCCCTAGCGTAGAATCTGTAGCCAACTGAGAAGTCGGCCCAATTCTCCAGAAATCCAAACCCCTCCTTCCTACACGAGTTCCTGAGCTACTTTTTTATCTCCCTAATCTCCCGTTGCCTCTTTGTCGTGGTACAGGTAGTATTTCAGAGAATACCACCTTGGAAGTCCTTGCTTTAAGCTTGCAGCCTAATTCCCTGAAATCATCTTTAAGGACCTTCCACCTACCTCTAACTTTGTCATTTGTGCCAATGTGCACCATGACCGCAGGGTCCCCACCAGCCCCTCCCAGTAATCTGTCGATCAGCAATGTCACGGACTCGAGCGCCAGGTAGGCAGCACACTGTTCGATGATCCCTGTCTTTGTGACAGATTGCCCTATCTGTTCCCCTAATAATTGAGTCCACCACTACCAGCACCTGCCTGGCCTGCCCTGCTCTCCTATTTCCCCCTTTACTGGAGCTGACACTCCTCCGGCTTTCAGAGGACATGCCTTGCTGCAGCAGTGCTACCCCTGTACCGACACCCCCCTCATCTGCCAACTTTGCAAACTTATTGGGGTGTGCCAGATCAGGACTAGCCTCCCTGGCACTCTTCCCTCTCCCCCCCTCTTCTAACTGTCACCCAGCTAGATGCCTCACTGTCCTGCAGCTCCCTACTACCACCCTCCCCCACATCTTCCCCAGTGAGCAGCTGCTCAGTGAGCAGCAGACTCCTTTCCATATTGTCAATGGATCTCAGTGTTGCCAGCTGTTCATTTAGATCCGGTACCTGGGCTTCCAAACGCACAACGTGCACACATCTCGCACAGCAGTATGCCTCCATGACTGCATACTGTCTGCATACTGTCGACTGCACACGGCTGTTCACGGATTGCATACATGTAGCAAGATGTACACTGGATAGCATTGTCAATAATGGAGCTCATTTCCTAATGGGGATTGCCCTAGAAAGAAATGTTAAGTAAAAAGAAATTAATTAATAAAATACAGACAGCAATTCAGTCCAAATTCAATGATCAGGCACATGGCAGCAAAGCACCCGACTAAGTGGGCCAAATCCCAAGGTCCAGCAACATTGTCTGCAGGTGACACCACTGCTTTTTCCACTGTTGGGCGTGCACGCCAATCTCCTGTCCATGGCACATGCCAAGATTCCTCCCGCTCTGCACCTGTCTTTGCACACTCTCAAGTAGCACCATCAGCAAGCACGTCCACGTCCTTGTCCCAGCACAGCGTTCAGTTGTCCCTACCCCATCCTTGGAACACAAGCGCAAATAAGCAGCCAACAACCCACAGGCCACACTACTAAATTCACACATTTCGCGAATGCTTGCGCTCGAAATGTTGCCTTTTAGGCTCATGGAGACGGAAGCTTTCCGCAACCTGATGGCGGTGACCGTTCCTCGGTACTCGGTCCCCAGCCACCACAATTTCTCCCAGTGTACCGTCCAAGTATTACACGAGCACGTGTCCCACAACATTAGCCGTGCCCTAAACAACGCAGTTACTGGGAAAGTCCACCCAACCACGGACACTTGGACCAGTGCTTGTGGGCAGGGACGGTACATCTCGCTGACGGCACACTGGGTTAATATAGTGGAAGCCGAGACCCAGTCAGACCTTGGGACGGAACACGTCCTCCCGCCGCTTAGGATTGCGGGCCCTGGGTCAATTAGGGTTGCCCCCATATTCTACAGCTCCTGCACCTCCTCCTCCTCCTCTTCAGCCTCCATCTCCGAAATGACCACATCAGTCGCAAGCTGGAAGCACTGCAAGGCTGCCTTGGCCAAGCGGCAACAGGCTGTTCTGAAGCTAATATGCTTAGGTGACAAACTGCACAATGCTGAAGAGTTGTGGACAGCTCTGAAAGAGGAGGCAGATCTATGGCTGACGCCGCTGACCTTACAGCCAGGCATGGTCATGTGTGACAATGGCCGGAACCTGGTGGTGGCTCTGAGGCGAGGCGAGCTCACACATGTACCATGCCTGGCCCATGTGCTTAACATCGTGGTTCAGCAGTTTCTCAAAACCTACCCAGATGTGTCAGATCTGCTTGTCAAAGTACGCCGCCTGTGTGCCCATTTTAGAAAGTCAGCTACAGTTTCTGCTGCCCTTGCCGTGCTTCAGCAGCGTTCCAGTGTGATGTCCCCACGCATTGGGACTCTACATTGCAGATATTGGGAAGGATTTGTGAGCAGAAGACGGCAGTTGTTGACTAACAGCATCAACAAGGCCGTCAGTATTCAGTTCAGACTCCACACATAAGATCTCAGGAGTGGACATGGATGTCAGACATACTGTATGTACCATCCTCCAAAACTTTGAGCACTCCACCAAGATGGTGAGCGGTGATGACGACATAATTAGTGTCACCATCCCGCTTCTCTGTCTTCTGAAATGCTCTCTGCTCACAATCATAGAGGATGCATTGCAGGCGGAGCACGATGAGATGGAGCAAGGAACCATACAGGGTGATTACACACAGCCCAGCCTCATCTCATCCCAACGTGGATTGGGTGACAATGAGGAAGAGGAGGAGGAAGAACAGGAGCTAGTTTTCTGCGCTATAGAGTACTACTTGCACAACTGTCATACCGTCTGTTCAACGTGGACGGCCTGAGGACAGGGAGGAAGAGGAGGAGGAGGTTGAGAACAGAGCATGGTCAGTCGTCCTTTTGGTGAGGACACGGAAGCTGAGTTTATGTTACACTGCCTTTCCTGTGACCCTCGCATTGTCCAAATTTTGGGTGACAGTCATTACTGGTTGGTGACACATCTAGACCCATGCTACAAGGAGAACTTTCTGTCTCTTTTTCCCGGGCAGGACAGGCCTATTAAAATGGTGCAGTACGAGAAGGCCCTTGTCGTGGAATTATTAAAAAAATTCCCATCTGAAAACGCTGGCGGTAGAGGTTACAGGTCCTTGGACAACCAAGGAGTACAAGCAAGAAAGATACAAATGCAATCCATCATAGGAAGGGGAACACTGTCAAAGTTCTGGGACAGTTTTCTCAGACCCTCCCATCGCACAGGCCCTGAGGCGCGGGGTACACTCACAAGGAGGGAAAAGTTTCGGAAGATGGTGAGTACCTTGCTAACTGTACCAACGTCCTCCATGATTCCTCTGTGCCTTATAATTATTGGGTATCCAAGCTGGACACGTGGCATGAACTGGCTCTCTATGCCTTGGAGGTCCTGGCCTGCCCTGCCGTTAGCATTTTGTCAGAACGGGTTTTTAGTGCCGCCGGTGGAATTATAACCGATAGGCGCATCCTCCTGGCAACTGGAAATGCCGACAGGTTGACTCTTATAAAAATGAACAAGGGCTGGATTGGGCCTGACTTCTCAACACCACCGAATGATAGCAGCGTAACATAAACTCAAATACAGTGGTTTTTTTTTGGGAGGTCTAACTCTATTCCCATGCACCTGTGTCTTCACAGCTAGACATGGGTATATGCTTCCTCATTTTGTCTATTTGCTCTTGTCCTCCTCCTTCTCCTCATCCTCCTCCATATCACCACCATATCTACCATATCACCATATCTACGTCTCTTGCAAGGAACATTGGAGTTCCTCCAAATTTTTGACAGCCGTTGCATTCACTGCATAGGCAAACAGTATGGGAGACCCACTTCCTAATAATGGGAACATTGTTTTCAGGAGGCCCTCCGACCTCTACGTCTCTTGCAAGGCACATTGAAGGTCCTCCAAATTTTTGGCAGCCGTTGCATTCACTGCATAGGCAAACAGTATGGCAGACACACTCCTTTTTAAAGGGAACATGTCATACTCGTTACTGTAGTCCAGCTCCATGTGACTTTAAATTGTTAGTAGGGTTTATCCTAACTTTTGGCAGCCGTTGGACTCACTGCATACCCTATAACTGGATAGCAGAGCCTCTCCTTTCTAATGGGAACATATCGTTACTGTGGCCCAGTGTTGTGTCTTTAAATTGTTATTGGGTTTTTGCCAAATTTTGGCAGGCATTGCAGTCATTGCATGGGCATTACCAGTATAGGAGACCCAATCCTTTATAATGGGAACATTTTTTTTACTGAGACCCTCCTCTATGTCTCTTCAAAGGGGTATTGGGGTGCGTCCAAATTTTTCGCAGCCCTTGCAGTTGCAATAAGAGTATAGGAGACCCACTCTTTAATTATGGGAACAACAAAGCATAGCCAACTGCTGGCCCTTTAAGAATAGTAAGGCTGTAAAAATAGTGTTTGTGACTTTCACAATCCCTCCTTCATAAATGAAACAGGATGTGTCTAATGATGTTTCACACACCACATGGCCAGATAAGGTTGTAAAGTGTTAAAATGACATTTCCTGGTGAATGCATTTGTCTTGGTTGAAAGCAATGCAAAAGTGCAAAAACATATCAAAAACGCTATGTGTGAACATAGCCCAAAGTTGTAGAGAAGCATTTTTGCTTTTGGTTATTTATTTTGCCTTATATACAAGTCATTATCTTGGAAAGGATGTTCCTTAACATATTTCCCAAGAAAATCCACTTTGGTTTCGTTTTTCTATGTTTTATTGTGAGTCCGTAAAAGTGGCGTAATACCTCTGACAACGTTGTTGACAGCAGTGACCTGGGTGTCAGAAATGCTTCCAGGGGTCTTCCCCATGCTGTTCCTATGTCATTTGAGCACTGTTCCCATCAATTTGGGCAATTTTTAGGCCCTCTGCAGACCGCCGGGGGGAGCCGCCTGAAAAATGCTCGAGTTTCCCATAGACTTACATTGGGCTCATTGCTCGGGTCGAGCACCCGAGTATTCCAATTTGCTCAACCCGAGCAACGAGTACCCAAGTATTTTAGTGCTCGCTCATCACTACAACTTATATATCTCCATGGTGACAGACAACAAACAAAGCCAGTGTAGTCTGATCCAATATTTATAAGGAGAATTTATCATTCCCTCTACACCAAATATGGGCAAAGTAGGGCCCGAGACAGCTGAAGGGCTGAAAACAATGGCCCATGGGCAGCATCAGCTCTTTCCTGCCCACGTCAAAATTTCAATGCTATCTGTATCCTCAAAATGCAGAAAGCGGTGAATATATTGGTGGAGGAGGGAGCTGCCTTCTTCCTCCATTTAGTGTGTGTGACTGAGACAGCAGACGTGATAAAGTCACTACATCGTATCTGCTGTGCAGAAAGTAGGTGCACACAACAAAGATCGGAGCAGAGCACCGAGGGAACAGGAGCAAAGTGACTATTTGGTTTGCTTTTAAATGTGTAATTGTGTGGTAGCATCATACCATTTGGGGAGCTGTGTGTGGCCTCATACTGTATATAGGGGGACTGTGTGTGGGCTTATACTGTTTATAGGTGGCTGTGTGTGGACTCATACTATATATAGAGAGGATGTATGGGTAGAACTGTGGCTCAGAGGTTAGCACTGCAGCCTTGCAGTGCTGGGGTACCTGGTTCAAATCCCACCACAGACTACATTTGCAAGGAGTTTGTATGTTCTCCCCATGTTTGCGTGGGTTTCCTCCGGGTTCTCCGGAAAACATAGTGATAAGGGATCAAGATTTTGAGCCCCAATGGGGACAGTGGTGATTATGTTTGTAAAGTGCTGTGGAATTAATTGTGCTATATAAGTTAGTAAAATAAATAAATGTGTGTGGGCTCATATTGTGTGTAGGGGTGCTTGTGTGGGATCATACTGCATATAGGGGCACAAGTGTTTTCATACTGTTTAAATGGGAGCTGTGAGGACCCCTGTGACGGTTTTGGTGGCCATCATACTGTGTGGGGTCATACTGCATATATGGGCCTGTGAGGACCATCATATCATGTGTGGGGAGCTCTGAGGACCATCATACTGTGTGTGGTACGATCTGAGGAGCACTGTGTGTGGGGCACTGTGAGGACCTTCATACTGTATGTGGCGGGCTGTGAGGACCCTTATAGCGTGTGTGGGGAGGGCTGTGAGAACATCATACTGTGATTGGAGCTGTTGATCAAGGTACAATGGCAGAATAAGAGGAGCACTATGATTTACAAACTTAGTAAAAAGCTGTATAATATATGGTGTTGATTAGTTGCTGCAGGTAAGAATACATGTTACAACAAGCCCTATCGAAACATGTACTAGTACTAGCAGTGAGTCAGCAGACTTAATTCTACTCAATATTAATTGATACAATAAAAATATACCAAATAATAACTATAATTAACATGCTAATAAAATTGATATCAAGCTGAATTAATTTCAGCCTATTGGTTTCACCCTCCACAATAGCCATGGTATCTCATGTGGCCCCTCAGGAAAATGATTTGCCCGCTCCTGTTCCACTATACACACCAGACTAGCGCATGTAAATGCAGGCAGCGCCTGCACCCTTCTACCATGTGTATGAACACACAACGCTGCACATGGAGACAGTCACATCGGTAATTTATATTTTTCTCTTTATTTTCATACAGTCATCTCAACTTGCTTTAAGGTGTTAATTTTATCTTATATTTTACATTTTTTTTTATATTTTCAAAACATTTTTTTTTACTTTTTAATTGCTTCAGTAGTCTCCATGGGAGACTAGAAGTTGCGATCTTCTAATCGCTTGTGTTACACATAGCAAGGCTTCAGCCCCGCTATATGAAACAAAAATGCCCATCTGTTTTGAACGCCGACGGCTGGGCGGCGCTCATAGAAGATTGGCTATGGCAATCATAGAGGTCTCCTGCAGACCCCGGATTGTCATGCCAACCCATCGGTGGCCTGCGATCATATGACGGGTGCGCCGATGGGCGGGTTTTATGACGTGCTTCCAGCACGGCCATGTTAAATCCCGCTGTTGGAGTTTGACATGTTAACAGCTGCAGGTGGATCGCGATTCCATCTCTGGCTGTTAGAGGCACATGACAGCTGATCAGATCAGCTGTCATGTGCCTGGTAAAATGTGGGCTCAGCGCCAAAGCCTTCATCAAAGTGGGAGACACGACATGTGCCGTATATACACACTGTGTTCCAAATTATTATGCCAATAATATTTTCTCAGATTTTCCCAAATTACCTATATGAATTGCAGTCATTGTAATTTTCCAGTCAAATAACTATTAGAGTACAATTGAAAGGTTTTTGTACAAACTGCCTATGATAATAGTATATTTTTAAAAAAATAAAACACTCAAACTGCACTCAAAATGCATGTTCCAAATTATTATGCACAGCAGAGTTTTCAACCTTTTCATTTTAATAAAGAACAAAAAAATGGTCATTTTTGAAATTATAAACATTAGCAGGTTATTACAAACTGAAATCAAACAGTTTTCAACTCAAAACTTTATTCTAGGTGATGTTACATTTGCACATAGGACCCCTTGTTCGAAAGGAGCTTCTGAACTCTCTAATCCATTGAATTTGTCAGGTTTTGGATGGTTTCTGCTTCAATTGTTTTGCATGAGGACAGAATACCCTCCCAGAGCTGTTGCTTAGATGTGAACTGCCTCTCGCCATCATAGACACTCCTTTTGATGATGCTCCAGAGGTTCTCAATGGGGTTGAAGTCAGGAGAGCATGGGGGCCACACCATAAGTTTGTCCCCTTTTATGCCCACAGCAGCCAGAGATGCAGATGTGTTATGTGCAGCATGAGACGGGGCATTATCATGCATGAAATGATCTCGATGGTCCAGATGGATGGAGTGGAGGATGGCTGGTTGATGGACACCCCATGCAAACACGGCTATGCCACCAACAAGGAGGAGGTGGAGTAATGTTTTGGGCTGGAATCATGGGGAGAGATTGTCGGCCCCTTTAGGATTCCTGAAGGGGTAAAGATGAACTCCATAATGTATGTTGAGTTTCTCAAACAGCACTTCCTGCCATGGTTCAAGAAGAAGAACCGTGCATTCCGCAGCAAGATCATTTTCATGCATGATAATGCCCCGTCTCATGCTGCACATAACACATCTGCATCTCTGGCTGCTGTGGGCATAAAAGGGGACAAACTTATGTTGTGGCCCCCATGCTCCCCTGACCTCAACCCCATTGAGAACCTCTGGAGCATCATCAAACGGAGTGTCTATGATGGCGGGAGGCAGTTCACATCTAAGCAACAGCTCTGGGAGGGTATTCTGTCCTCATGCAAAACAATTGAAGCAGAAACCATCCAAAACCTGACAAATTCAATGGACGAGAGAGATCAGAAGCTCCTTTCGAACAAGGGGTCCTATGTGCAAATGTAACATCACCTAGAATAAAGTTTTGAGTTGAAAACTGTTTGATTTCAGTTTGTAATAACCTGCTAATGCTTATAATTTCAAAAATGACCATTTTTTTGTTCTTTATTAAAATGAAAAGGTTGAAAACTCTGCTGTGCATAATAATTTGGAACATGCATTTTGAGTGCAGTTTGAGTTTTTTATTTTTTAAAAAATATACTGTTATCATAGGCAGTTTGTACAAAAACCTTTCAATTGTACTCTAATAGTTATTTCGCTGGAAAATTACAATGACTGCAATTCATATAGGTAATTTGGGAAAATCTGAGAAAATATTATTTGCATAATAATTTGGAACACAGTGTACAGCGCATGTCATGAAGGGGTTAAGTCCTTCACCACCCCAAGCCTATTTTCACCTTCCTGACGTCACCAAATTTTACAATTCTGACCACTGTGACTTTATGAGGTAATAACTCTGGAACACTTCAACAAATCCCAGTGATTCTGAAAACATTTTTTCGCGACATTTTTTACTTCATGTCAGTGGTAAATTTAGGCCGATATTGTTTGCGTGTATTTGTGAAAATATCGGAATTTTGGCAAAAATTTTGCCGTTTTCAACTTTTAATTCTTATGTCCTTAAACCAGAGAGCTATGTCGCACAAAATAGTTAATAAATAACATTTACCACATGTCTACAATAACATCAGCATCATTTTTTTTTATATATATATTCTTTTTCTCATGAAGTTAGAAAGGTTAAAAGTTGATCAGCAATTTTTACATTTTCCAAACAAAATTTATAAAACCAATTTTTGTAGGGACCACATCACATTTGAAGTGACTTTGAGGGGCCTATATGACAAAAATTCCCAAAATTGACACCATTCTAAAAACTGCACCCCTCAAAGTGCTCAAAAACACATTCAATATGTTTATTAACCCTTCATGTGCTTCACAGGAATTAAAGAGAAATGTACCATATAATTTGTTATGTAATTTCTCCTGAGTACGCCAATACCCCATATGTGGTGGAAAACTACCGTTTGGGTGCACAGAAGGGCTAGGAAGGGAAGGAGCACCTATTGACTTTTGGAGCGCAAAATTGGCTGGAACAGATAGTGAATGCCATGTCGCGTTTGCAGAGCCCCTGTTGTGCCTAAACAGTGGAAAACCCTCACAAAAGACACCATTTTGGAAATTATTTCCTCTTTAGGAATTCATTTAGAGGTGTAGTGAGCACCTTGAACCCACAGGTGTTTCACAGAATTTTAGAATGTTGAGCCGTGAAAATGAAAAAATATTTTTTTTCTGCAAAAATGTTGGTTTTGCCCCAAATTTTTCATTTTCACAAGTGTAACAGGAGAAAATGGATCTTACAATTTGTTGTGCAATTTATCCTGAGTACCCCAATACCCCATATGTGGTGGAAAACTACTGTTTGGGCACATGGCAGGACTTGGAAGGGAAGGAGCGCCTTTTGACTTTTGGAGTACAAAATTGGCTGGAATAGATAGCGGATGCCATGTTATGTTTGCAGAGCCCATCATGTGCCTCAACAGTGGAAAAGCCACACAAATTACCCAATTTTGAAAACTAAACCTCTTGAGGAATTCATCTTGGGGTATAGTGAGAATTTTTAACCTTCAGGCAATTCACAGAATTGTATAACATTAGGCTGAGAATATGGAAAATTACCATTTTTTCCACTAAATGTTGCTTTGGCCTCAAGTTTTTAATTTTTAAAAGGATTATAGGAGAAAATGAACAATACAATTTGTTACACAATTTCTCCGCAGTACGTCATATGTGGTAGAAAACTACTTTTGAAGCACAGTGCAAAGCTCAGAAGGGAAGGAGCCCCATATTGGAGTTCAGATTTTGCTGGAATAGTTTGAGGCTGCCATGTCACATTGGCAGAAACCCTGAGGTGCCAGAACAGCAGAACTCCACCATAAGTAAACCCGTTTTACAAACTAGACCCCCCAGTGAATTCATTAAGTGGTTCATTGAACATGTTGACAACACATGTGCCTCACAGAATTTTATACCATTGGGCGATGAAGAAAGAATCATTACATTTTTACCACTAAAATGTTGTTTTAGCCCTAACTTTTTAATTTTTATAAGGGCTGATAGGATAAAATGGACCTCTCAGTTTGTTGTGCAATTTCTCCTGAGTGCGCCAATACCCTACATGTAATTTGGAATTACTTTTTAGGTACAATCGAAAGCGCAGAAGGGAAGGAGCACCATATTATAGTGCAGATTTTACTATTATGGTTTGCGGGTGCTATGACCCACTGGGAGAGCCCCTGAGGTGCCAGAACAGCAGAACCTCCCCAACCTCAATGAATTTATCTAAGGGTGCAGTGATCATATTGACACCACAGGTGTCTCACAGAATTTTATACCATTGGGCAGTAAAGAAATAATTACATTTTTACTTCAAAAATGTAGTTTTAGCCCCAATATTTGAATTTTCACAAGGGGAAATGGGTAAAAATGGCACCAAAATTTGTCATACAATTTTTGCTTTATGTGGCAATATCCCATATGTGGCTGTACAGTACTACTTAGCCACACAGCGAGACTTGGGAGGGAAGGAGCGCTATTTGACTCTTGGAAAACAAATTATCATAGAATAGTTTGCAGACTACATATACAGAGCCCCTAAGTTCTAGAAGAGCAGAATTCCTTATCTACTAACCCCATTTTGAAGATTACATTTGGGTGTTCACTGAAGAGGTTAAATAGTGTGACAGTTTTATAGGTCGGTTTGTTCTGGATGCGGCAATACTAAATATCTGTATTTTTTTTTTTATTTTTTTACATAAATATACTTATTTATTGGTTTAATATTTTTTTTTCATTTTTTTGTTTATTTATTTTATGGTTTTTCAAAAATATTTTTACAATTTTTTTTTGTACTTAGTCCCTCTATGGGATTTTAACTTTTATTAGTCTGATTGCTGGTATAAAGCATTGCAATGCACCAGCACTGCAATGCATTATGCCTATCAGTGCTGCACTGACAGAAGCATGTCGGAGGTGCCGATCTGAAGGGAGAGGGAGCCCCTTCCTTTTCTCTGCCATCTAAGTTCTGCGAGCCCTATTGATCGTGGCATTTAGAGGGTTAAATGACCTGGGGTGGTGCGAGCAGCGCTCCTAGCTATGACAGTCGAGGCTTGGCTTTCACTTAAGCCGAGCTCCTGGCAGCAATCATGGGGACACCACTTCTGTGCCCGCAAGATCGCTATGACATAAATTCATGTCATTTTGTGGGAACCCCTTCCAGACCATGACGTAAACTTATGCCAAATGTTGTGAAGGGGTTAAAGAAAATGTTGCAGACATTGCGCCAAATCTGTAATCACCCACCATAACATAATGTTTTTCTGAAAAGAAAGGGAAAGGGACAAGAGCAAAGCAGGAGCCTTTTTTTATACAAACCTTTTAAATGGATACTGCCACCAGGTGTTTGCTACCTCATCTGAGAGCAGAATAATGTAACAAAAGAGACCCTGATTCCAGAGATGTATCACTTAGTTTACTGGGCGCAGTAGTTGTGACACAATCAGAGATTTTAGCTGTAGGATGTAGCAAAGCTCAAAAGCTAATCCCGTCCACACCACAGCTTTCTGCATACATTGTCTATTGACAGTGAGCTGCTTATCAGAGTGTAACATACCTGGCGGCGTCCTTGCATAGTGGTCCATCTCCCACTGTGCAAGAGCGCGCACTTGATCTCCAATCCAGAATGTCTCTCTGGCTTCACTCCTTGCTGTCTGTTTGCTTCTGTTTTTGCTGCTTAAGGGCGGCGCCCGATCACTTCCTGCTTTTTGTACCTGCTGCAGGCACTCTCCTTGTGTGTCCTCAGCCTATTGCTGTCTGTCACCCAATTAACCCATGTCTGAGCATCTTGCCCTGTCAGTTGGCTTCCTGTCTCTGACATGCCAGGTCCTGTGTATGTTACCTGTCTTGCAGTATCTGTTCCCGTGTCTGTACTGTGTCCTACCTGTGTACTCTAACCTGCAGTCTGTACACGCTCTCTAGCCTGTTGTCTTCTGCCTATCCTGGAGGCTGTATTTCCAGGCCAGTGTGAACACGCTCCTAGCCTGTTCTTTCCGCCTTCTAGGGGCCGCATACCTAGACCTGTTCCTGTATCTTGCCTGTTCTTGTCTGTATACTCTCCTAGCCTGTTACCTGTTTTTCTCCATGTCCGTACCTTCCCTTTTCTTGCAGAATCTGATCCCGTACCTATCTCCTACTCGTTGTCTCTGTACTCCCGTTTGTGAGTTTAGAGTTCACTCGCTACTTCATTGCAAGTATCCTGTGTGCACCTGGTTCTGCCTTTCCCTTCCAGTCTGTTCCGTGTGAACAGAGCCCTGTCCCCTCTGCTCTGCCTTGCTTACCGCTCTGGCGGTTCTTGCCCGCTCTGCCCTGTCCACCGCTCTGCGGTTTCGCTTTGCTCAGCCCTGTCCACCGCGTCTGCGGTTTCGCTTTGCTCAGCCCTGTCCGCCGCGTCTGCGGTTTCGCTTTGCTCAGCCCTGTCCGCCGCGTCTGCGGTTTCGCTTTGCTCAGCCCTGTCCGCCGCGTCTGCGGTTTCGCTTTGCTCAGCCCTGTCCGCCGCGTCTGCGGTTTCGCTTTGCTCAGCCCTGTCCGCCGCGTCTGCGGTTTCGCTTTGCTCAGCCCTGTCCGCCGCGTGTGCGGTTTCGCTTTGCTCAGCCCTGTCCGCCGCGTCTGCGGTTTCGCTTTGCTCAGCCCTGTCCGCCGCGTCTGCGGTTTCGCTTTGCTCAGCCCTGTCCGCCGCGTCTGCGGTTTCGCTTTGCTCAGCCCTGTCCGCCGCGTCTGCGGTTTCGCTTTGCTCAGCCCTGTCCGCCGCGTCTGCGGTTTCGCTTTGCTCAGCCCTGTCCACCGCGTCTGCGGTTTCGCTTTTCTCAGCAATGTCCACCGCGTCAGCGGTTTCGCTTTTCTCAGCAATGTCCACCGCGTCTGCGGTTTCGCTTTGCTCAGCCCTATCCACCGCATCTGCGGTTTCGCTTTGCTCAGCCCTGTCCACCGCGTCTGCTGTTTCGCTTTGCTCAGCCCTGTCCACCGCGTCTGCGGTTTCGCTTTGCTCAGCCCTGTCCACCGCGTCTGCGGTTTCGCTTTGCTCAGTCCTGTCCACCGCGCCTGCGGTTTCGCTTTGCTCAGCCCTGTCCACCGTGTCTGCGGTTTCGCTTTGCTCAGCCCTGTCCACCGCGTCTGCGGTTTCGCTTTGCTCAGCCCTGTCCACCGCGTCTGCGGTTTCGCTTTGCTCAGCCCTGTCCACCGCGTCTGCGGTTTCGCTTTGCTCAGCCCTGTCCACCGCGTCTGCGGTTTCGCTTTGCTCAGCCCTGTCCACCGCTTCTGCGGTTTCGCTTTGCTCAGCCCTGTCCACCGCGTCTGCGGTTTCGCTTTGCTCAGCCTTGTCCACCGCATCTGCGGTTTTGCTCTGCTCGGCCTTGTCTACCGCGTCTGCGGTTTTGCTCTGCTCTGCCTTGTCTACCGCGTCTGCGGTTCTGCTCTGCTCGGCCTTGACTACCGCACCTGCAGTTTCGCTTTACTCTGTTTGTTTACCGCATCTGCGACTCCGAATTTGTCTCCCAGTCTGTACTGGACCCTACCCAGCCTACGCTCTAGTCTGCCTGTTCCTGTATTCCCCGGTGTGGGTCAACAGCCGTGTCCGGAGTCTGACCTGGAGTAGACCCTGGTTCCTCTGCTCGGTTCCTCCCTGGTGCACTGGCGTCGTATGCCGTCGTGCGACCTTGGTCGGATCGGGCAGATTCTTAGTTACGCCCCTCCAGGCACTCTCCGGTTCATGGCACAGTGGAACCACTAAACACGCACACGCCAGTCAGTCCGGGCGTGTGCATTACACAGAGAAGGGGGCGTGATCAGACCAGGGTTTATGTGCACTGTAGTCCAGGCAGTGATTATCTCCTGGTGATAAAACCTTGAATGTATGGAAACAGCCCACAGCCTAATAAGTGTCACATTGCTGAAATCTGTGTTTCGACCCGTACCTCATGCTGCCATCAGATTACATAGCAGAAACATGGTGACAGATTCCCTTTAAATTCCATAATCTGTAGATGTCAAAGGTCAAGAAAAAGTGGAACAAGCTCAACAAGAATTACGGTAAAGGACATTTAATAAATGTTTTATGAAGAAAATCATTTTTTATAATGTTCGGCATTTTAGCAGCCTGAGTGATGACACATAAAAGCTTTGACGAGAAAAGGATTTACCACATAGAGTGACGTTTGTGATAAAAAAATAATCAAAATGTTATCTTTACTTGAAAATAAAAAGCTTGAATATGCGGCTGTTTCTCCATCCATTAAATTTTCACTCTTTTATAATAGAGGCTTAACTCAGTCTATTATGCTACATAATGTATGGTACTAAGGCGATATAATGAAGTGGGATCTACAAAAAAACCTGGATGAACAGAGGCAAGATGTAGATAGGGCTCAACTCACTGGTATTTTGCATGGTTTCAAGTTTTATATTTTGTTTACTTCTGAATTTTTTATTATATTAATTTTATTTTATTTCTTTGATACAAAATGTACGCTGGATTCCCATAATACAAAGCAGCCACTCAATCCCTGAGAGGGAGGAGGTAGATTAAACAGGCAGAGTGAATACAGTGAAAAACACAACCATCAACTGTAATCTTTCTTAGCTCCTATTAGCCAAATGAACAGTGGCCCACATTTACTAATGATATTTAAAAGTTAAAGGGAATTTGTCATCAAAAAATTATCTATTGTTTAAATCAGTTTTTTGTAAAAATAGTTTTTTTGTTAAATGCTTGGTCATTTTTTTATTTCTCTCAACATAATCTATACTATATTAAAAAATTACAATTTTCACTTTGGCCACTGGGGTTATACTGTTCTTTCTGGAAGACTGACTCAGGCCCTATCTTTTGTATTGAAGCAACTCCTGAGCATGTGTGTTACACGCACACCGCCTAAGTTTAGATAGGGGCGAGATGGGTTTCATGAATTCGTTGGAATCCTGGGGGAACCGTTACTCAGGGCGACCATACGCTGCAGCTTCTCTCAGGTACACGATAGATTCAATTGCTGACCAGACACATCTGACAAGAGTCTTTTTCAACAGTTTCTCTTCGGCTTCAGCCAGACTACAATAACAAGTTCCCCACAATCCACCTGGGTGGCAGGGACGCTGTTCCCCTCACCCATCTGCTCCGAGCCCGGCGTCCTTTCCCACTCTGCTGGCAGCGCGCGCTCCTTCCCTCTTAAAGGGGCCGCGCGCGCCGTCCTAAGGAGTCCCCGGCCAATGGCCGGAGGACTTCACCATATATAAGGCACCTCCTCCAAAATGGAGGTGCCCGAGCAATGTTGTTGCACTGTTCACTACTCTGCTTCAGCCCTCAGGTCCCGTTGCCTGTTACCTGCCTGTTACATGCCTGTTACCTGCCAGTTACCTGCCAGTTTCCTGCCAGCTTGCTGCCTGAGGTCCGACGGTCTGCCTTCCGACTCCTGTCAGTCTGTCTATGAACCAGCTTGCCCGCTCACCTGGGAGCGCTCACCTGCTACCTGTCTGTTAGCCTACCTGGAGGCTCCGCCGTCACATGCTGTGACCACCTGCTTATCCAGAGACTCTCGCCTGCTCACCTGGGAGCACTCATCTGCATCCGCCTGTTAGCCTACCTGGAGGCTCCGCCGTCACATGCTGTGACCACCTGCTTATCCAGAGACTCTCGCCTGCTCACCTGGGAGCACTTATCTGCATCCGCCTGTTAGCCTACCTGGAGGCTCTGCCGTCACATGCTGTGACCACCTGCTTATCCAGAGACTCTCGCCTGCTCACACTCATCTGCATCCGCCTGTTAGCCTACCTGGAGGCTCCGCCGTCACATGCTGTGACCACCTGCTTATCCAGAGACTCTCGCCTGCTCACCTGGGAGCACTCATCTGCATCCGCCTGCTAGCCTACCTGGAGGCTCAGCCGTCACAGGTCGTACCTACCCTATACCCAGAGACTGTCCCGGTCACTTGCTGTGACCTCCTGCCCGTTCACCTAGAGACTGCCCCGGTCACTTGCTGTGACCTCCTGCCCGTTCACCCAGAGACTGCCCCGGTCACTTGCTGTGACCTCCTGCCCGTTTACCCAGAGACTGTCCCGGTCACTTGCCGTGACCTCCTGCCCGTTTACCCAGAGACTGTCCCGGTCACCTGCTGTGACTACCTGCCCGTCTTCCCTGGTCACCACCCGCTTCCTTACAAGGACCGCCCCCTTGTATAGTAGCTCAGAAGTTCCGCCTCCCAGACCCGTTACAGTTTGCTCGGGCCATGGAACCCGGTGGTACCCAAGCTTCCTCGCTCTCGGACCTATGTCATGAACTGTCCCGTCAGAGGTCCCAACAGGAGTCCATCCTGGGTCACCTGCGGAATGTCAACACACGCCTGGACACTCTGACTGCTCCACCAGCAACCACCGCTAATGTCATGACACGCAACCCGGCAGCGCCGCTGCCCACCAATACCATGGTATCCTGCTCCGGACCCCGGCTTTCTGCACCTCCTCGCTTCGGAGGCGACTCCGCTCAGGCTCGGGGCTTCATAAACCAGTGCACCCTGCACTTTGAACTCCTGTCCCACCAGTTTAATTCCGACCGGGCCAAAGTAGCCTTCATCATGTCCCATCTCACGGGGGAGGCCCTGGCTTGGCTGAATCCTCTATGGGAGAGAGGAGACCCCCTGGTGTCCGACTTACCTGCCTTTCTCACGGCTTTCCGGAAAGTCTTCGACGAACCCGGACGGAAGACCTCATCCGCATCGTCTCTGCTACGCCTCCGTCAGGGAAGTCTCACCGTGGGCCAATATGCCATACGGTTCCGTACCCTTGCCTCGGAGCTGGCCTGGGATAATGACGCTCTGGTATCTGTCTTCTGGGAGGGTCTGTCCGGCCGTATTAAAGATGAACTCGCCGGTCGGGACATTCCTACCACTCTCGATGATTTAATAACTCTTGCCACCCGGATTGACCTACGGTTCCAGGAGCGTGCCAAAGAGGTCACCCGTGAGAGGAGGTTTCCACGTCTAGCTCCTTCCTTCCAGAAACCCGTCACTCCCTCCGTTTCTCCCCAGGTACACCCTCCTGAGCCTATGCAGGTCGACCAGACCAAGATGGTCAAAACCCGTCAGGACTTACGCCGTGCCGAGGGGAGCTGCTTCTACTGTGGCAGTAAGGAGCACCGGATCCGTACCTGCCCGGAGAGGTCGGGAAATGCCTGTGTCTAGGTTCGCTCAGAGAGGTCGACCTAGACAAGAATAAATCCTCTCCATCTCTGCTGCTGTCAGTCTCAATCGTCTGCGGGGAGAACCGTTATTTCGAACTAGCCCAATTTGACTCTGGAGCAGCCGGGAATCTTATTTCACAGTCCCTGGTAGAGAAATACCACATCCCCACCAAACCTCTGGCTGTACCCTTGTCTGTTGCTGCCGTGGATGGGGGCCTCTTACCACGTCCCATCCAACTCATCACCGAATCCATTACTCTGCAGGTGGGAATGCTGCATTCTGAGAGTATCTCCTTTCATGTTCTGCCTGGACTCTCTCACGCCCTCTTGCTAGGCCTACCTTGGCTCCAGAGACATGCACCCGTGCTTGACTGGCAGACCGGAGAAGTCCTTCGCTGGGGACAGGACTGTCATAAGACTTGTCTGGTTCCCGTCCATCCCGTCCATCCTTCTCCTACCCCAGCTAATCTACCTGGACTTCCGATTCCTTATTGGTCATATGCTGATGTCTTTAATAAAAAGGAGGCAGAGACACTACCCCCTCATAGACCATACGACTGCCCTATCGACCTGTTACCCGGTACTACTCCTCCCCGTGGGCGTATTTACCCATTGTCCGCTGCTGGGACCCGGTCTATGTCCGAGTATATTGAGGAGAATCTGGCCCGGGGATTTATCCGGAAATCTACCTCCCCGGCGGGAGCAGGCTTCTTCTTTGTTAAAAAGAAGGACGGCTCTCTCCGTCCCTGCATAGACTATAGAGGCCTAAACCAGATCACGGTGAAGAATAAGTACCCCCTTCCGCTCATTCCGGAATTATTTGAACGTCTGAGGGGGGCTAGAATCTTCACCAAACTGGACCTCCGTGGGGCGTACAACCTGGTCCGTATCCGTCAAGGGGATGAATGGAAGACGGCATTCAACACCCGGGACGGCCACTACGAATATCTGGTAATGCCCTTCGGTCTCTGTAACGCTCCCGCCGTCTTTCAAGAGTTGGTCAATGACATCTTCCGGGACCTTCTCTACTCCTGCGTGGTGGTGTACCTGGACGACATCTTGGTCTTCTCTCCGGATCTCCAGACTCACCGGAGGGATGTTCGTCAGGTCCTGCTCAGGCTCAGGCAGAACCACCTCTTCGCTAAATATGAGAAGTGCCTCTTTGAGCAGACCTCGCTTCCGTTTTTGGGCTACATAATTTCTCAGACCGGCCTACGAATGGATCCTGAGAAACTGTCTGCCATCGAGAAGTGGCCTCGACTGGAGGGGTTGAAGGCCATTCAGCGGTTCCTGGGCTTCGCCAACTACTACCGCCTCTTCATACCGCACTTCTCTTCCCGGACTGCCCCAATTTCCGCGCTCACCCGTAAGGGCACTAATCCCAGAGAGTGGCCGCCCGAAGCAGAGGAGGCCTTTCTTTCCTTAAAACAGGCCTTCTCTTCCGCCCCGGTGCTGCATCCCCCTGATGGCAACAAGCAGTTCTTCCTGGAGGTTGACGCCTCCTCCTCTGGAGCCGGAGCGGTACTTACCCAAAAATCGTCTTCCGGGAGAATGGTAACTTGTGGCTTCTTCTCCAAACTCTTCTCCTCTACTGAGCGCAACTATTCCATAGGAAATCGAGAGTTATTGGCCATCAAGCTGGCATTGGAGGAGTGGCGTTACCTGCTCGAAGGGGCTCTTCACCCGGTAATAATTTACACTGACCACAAGAACTTGGCTTACCTCCAGCATGCCCAGAGACTTAACCCGCGCCAAGCCCGGTGGTCCTTGTTTTTTGCTCGCTTTGATTTTGTTCTTCATTTTCGCCCGGCTGACAAAAACATCAAGGCGGACGCCTTATCCCGATCCTTTCTGGTGTCTGATCTCGAGGAAGAACCGAAACACATCATCGATCCCGCCAGAGTAATGCAGGTGGCTCCCGTGAGTCTAAATCGTCTCCCTCCCGGTAAGACGTTCGTATCAGTACCTGATCGGGAGAAGATCCTACACTGGGGTCACTCGTCTAAATTAGCTGGCCACGCCGGTCAGAAAAAGACCCTCCAGCTTATTACCCGGCACTACTGGTGGCCTACCCTGCACAAGGACGTAATAGACTTTGTTTCTGCCTGTGTGTCCTGCGCCCGCAACAAGGTTCCGAGACATCTGCCTGCCGGTCGCCTCCTTCCGCTTCCAGTACCTGCTGCCCCCTGGCAGCATATAGCAATGGACTTTATAACTGATCTCCCCGTCTCTGCCGGTTGTACGGTCATTTGGGTGGTCGCTGACCGCTTTTCCAAGATGGCTCATTTCGTTCCCCTGCCAGGCCTCCCGTCTGCACCCGAGCTGGCTAAAGACTTTATCCGCCACATCTTCCGTCTTCATGGACTGCCCCTCCACATAGTGTCGGATCGTGGGGTACAGTTCACCTCACGCTTCTGGAGAGCCACTTGTAAACTGCTAGACGTCACCCTGGACTTCTCCTCCGCTTACCACCCACAGTCTAATGGTCAAGTGGAGCGGATCAATCAGAACCTGACCAGTTACCTCCGGCACTTCGTTAATGCCCACCATTCAGACTGGGTGGATCTCCTGCCATGGGCCGAATTTTCTTACAACAATCACGAGAGCGAATCTTCCTCCAAATCCCCGTTTTTAGTAGTCTTCGGTCAGCATCCTCGGATCCCATTTCCCGTCTCCACCTCGGTGGACAATCCGGCTGCGGAATCTCTTGTTAACAAATTTTCCTCCATATGGGAGAGTACCCGGTCCGCACTCCTTCTGTCATCCGAGCGTATGAAAAGACATGCTGACAAAAAACGTCTGGATCCTCCTCAATTCCGTCCAGGGGATAAGGTCTGGCTCTCGTCCAAGTATGTCCTGCTCAAGATTCCTTCCTATAAGTTAGGGCCTCGGTTCATCGGTCCTCTGGAGGTCATCAGTCAGATCAACCCGGTGGCCTATAAATTGAAACTCCCGGCCAACTTGCGTATCCCTAACTCCTTCCATGTATCTCTCCTCAAACCTGTGGTACTTAACTCCTTTTCCAAGTCTACAGGTACGCCTCCTGCTCCGGTTTCCGCTGAAAACGAATTTGAGGTAGAGAACATTCTGGCCACCAAAAGGGTAAGAGGGAAGACCTTTTTTCTAGTAGATTGGACGGGGTTTGGTCCTGAAGAGAGAACGTGGGAGCCCCGGGAGAACATCCATGCCCCTCTCATCCTAGCTAAATTTCTCTCTGGCCTAAAAAAGGGGGGGCCTAAAGGGGGGGGTACTGTAGCGCCGGCGTCCCTGCCCTCTGCTAGGCAGGGACGCTGTTCCCCTCACCCCTCTGCTCCGAGCCCGGCGTCCTCTCCCGCTCTGCTGGCAGCGTGCGCTCCTTCCCTCTTAAAGAGGCCGCGCGCGCCGTCCTAAGGAGTCCCCGGCCAATGGCCGGAGGACTTCACCATATATAAGGCACCTCCTCCAAAATGGAGGTGCCCGAGCAATGTTATTGCACTGTTCACTACTCTGCTTCAGCCCTCAGGTCCCGTTGCCTGTTACCTGCCAGTTACCTGCCAGTTACCTGCCAGTTTCCTGCCAGCTTGCTGCCTGAGGTCCGACGGTCTGCCTTCCGACTCCTGTCAGTCTGTCTATGGACCAGCTTGCCCGCTCACCTGGGAGCGCTCACCTGCTACCTGTCTGTTAGCCTACCTGGAGGCTCCGCCGTCACATGCTGTGACCACCTGCTTATCCAGAGACTCTCGCCTGCTCACCTGGGAGCACTCATCTGCATCCGCCTGTTAGCCTACCTGGAGGCTCCGCCGTCACATGCTGTGACCACCTGCTTATCCAGAGACTCTCGCCTGCTCACCTGGGAGCACTCATCTGCATCCGCCTGCTAGCCTACCTGGAGGCTCAGCCGTCACAGGTCGTACCTACCCTATACCCAGAGACTGTCCCGGTCACTTGCTGTGACCTCCTGCCCGTTCACCCAGAGACTGCCCCGGTCACTTGCTGTGACCTCCTGCCCGTTCACCCAGAGACTGCCCCGGTCACTTGCTGTGACCTCCTGCCCGTTTACCCAGAGACTGTCCCGGTCACTTGCCGTGACCTCCTGCCCGTTTACCCAGAGACTGTCCCGGTCATCTGCTGTGACTACCTGCCCGTCTTCCCTGGTCACCACCCGCTTCCTTACAAGGACCGCCCCCTTGTATAGTAGCTCAGAGGTTCCGCCTCCCAGACCCGTTACACTGGGGCTCTGCTAAAACACTTCCTGTCTCCTGTGACTGTGTTAACCCCTCTAATTGCTGGATGCTTCTGAAGCACAACACTTCCTGTCTCCTGTGCTTGTGTTATTTCTAACAGTTGCTGGGTGCTTTTAAAGCAACAGCACTACTTTGGCATGTCACATGTGCAAAGGTTATTTTGAAAAGAGGGGAAGTTGTTATATCAACAATTGTGATTGGTGGATCCTGTGTTATCAGCTGTATGATGAAAATGAGACGTTTGAAAAGTTTTCTGGAAAAAAAGGAAGTATACCGTAATTTTAACATAGCACTAGAGAGCATTGGGATAATAGCAAGATTTCTATTTTTTATCTGGATTGTGACTGTGATTTGTTACAAATATTTTTAACACAAATTCCTGATTTAAACAATTAGTCATTTTTTTATGCTACTTTCCTTAGGGATACTGTCACCAGGTTTTTTCTCCCTGATCTGAGAGTATCATAATGTAGGAACAGAGACCCTGATTCCAACGATGTATCATTTAGTTTACTGGGTGCAGCAGTTGTGATACAACCACACCCCAACTTTCTGTGTACAGTGCATTGTGAAAGTATTTGGCCCCCACTTGAACTTTTCTACCTTTTACCACATTTCTGGCTTTAAACATGAAGATATAAAATTCTAATTTTTTGGGGAAGAATCAACAACAAGTGGGACACAATCGTGAAGTGGAACGAAATTTATTGGATATTTTAAACTTTTTTAACAAATTAAAAACTGAAAAGTGGTTGTGCAATATTATTCGGCCACTTTACTTTCAGTGCAGCAAACTCACTCCAGAAGTTCAGTGAGGATCTCTGAATGATCCAATGTTGTCCTAAATGACTGGTAATGATAAATAGAATCCCCCTGTGTATAATCAAGTCTCCGTATAAATGCACCTGCTCTGTGATAGTCTCAGGGTTCTGTTTCAAGTGCAGAGAGCATCATGAAGACCAAGGAACACACCAGGCAGGTCCGAGATACTGTTGTGGTGAAGTTTAAAGCCGGATTTGGATACAAAAAGATTTCCCTAGTTTTAACCCCTTTAAAGCCCATGACGTATTAATACGCGTCTGTGCCCAGGGCTTTAAGAGCCTGACCCGTATTAATACGTCATATCTTTAAAGCGGCACCGCGACCGAAGTCGCGGTGATCGCATTAAATTTCCACCGCCATCTTACCTCTGGGTAGATGGCGCTGTCATCCCGGGGGGTGTTGCCGCCCCACCGCACCAGCGATCACTGTGATTGGCTGTTCAAATCTGAACAGCCAATCACAGCATTTCTCACTGTATCCGGCAATGTGATTGCAGGAAACAGTGATCTGCAGCCTAGGATCGGTGCTCTTATGAGCACCGATCCTAGGCTGTTGCTAGGACACCCCAGCCCTGGACCCAAAGTGCTAAGATCGGTGCGATCGCACCGATCGTAGGGCGACCGCGCGGTGACAGGGCAGTCATGGGGCGGTGACCGGCTTGTGACCTGCCTGTCAACGCCCCATGACCCCCTGTAATGTGATCCAAGCCCCCAGACTGCTGTGATTGGAGCGATCGATGATGACTTCGATCACTTCAATCAGAGTACCTGAATACAGGTGACCGGGCAGTCACTTGGTGAGGATTTCTGCAGAGCGGTCACATCTGATCTGTCTGTCGCTGGGCCTTGTAGTGCCACAGAATATTCTGTGACACCACAAGACAATCTACTCACCTGCTCCAGTCGCTGCTGCTGCTGCTGCTCCTGGATCTTCTTCTTCAGAGTCCTGGGTATCCTGCTCCTGACCTGCTGTGGTTCCTGATCCAGAGCCTGCTGCTGATCCTACTGCTGATCCTGCAGAGAAGACTTTGGTAAGTCTGTTCTCCCCTCATCCACCCCAATCTCCCCTCCCCCCTCTTTTTACTCCCCCTTACCACCATTTTTTTTTTTTGCGTCCTGCAGCGGTCTCCAGTTCCAGTCCCGGTCTCCAGCTCCGCTCCCGGTCACCAGCTCCACTCCCGGTCACTAGCGCCGGGCTCCTGCTCCAGGCTCCCACTCACCAGGGCCGGGCTCCCGCTCACCAGTGCCGGGCTCCCAGCCTCCTGCTCCGGGCTCCCAGTCACCAGCGCCGGGCTCCGGGCTCCCGGTCACCCGCATCGGGCTCCTGCTCCGGGCTCCTGGCCACCAGCGCCGCGCTCCTGGGCTCCTGCTCCGGGCTCCCGGTCACCAGCCCCGGGCTCCGGGCTCCCAGTCACCAGCGCCGGGCTCCTGCTCCGGGCTCCCGGTCACCAGCGCCGGGCTCCTGCTCCGGGCTCCCAGTCACCAGGGCCGGGCTCCCGCTCACCAGCGCCGGGCTCCCAGCCTCCTGCTCCGGGCTCCCAGTCACCAGCGCCGGGCTCCCGGTCACCCGCGCCGGGCTCCTGCTCCGGGCTCCCGGTCACCAGCGCCGGGCTCCTGCTCTGGGCTCCCAGTCACCAGCTCCGCTCCCGGTCACCAGCGCCGGGCTCCTGCTCCGGGCTCCCAGTCACCAGGGCCGGGCTCCTGCTCACCAGCGCTGGGCTCCCAGCCTCCTGCTCCGGGCTCCCAGTCACCAGTGCCGGGCTCCCGGTCACCCGCGCCGGGCTCCTGCTCCGGGCTCCTGGTCACCAGCGCCGGGCTCCTGCTCCAGGCTCCCGGTCACCAGCGCCGGGCTCCCGGTCACCAGCGCCAGGCTCCTACTCTGGGCTTCCGGTCACCAGCGCCGGGCTCCCAGTCACCAGCGCCGGGCTCCATGCTCCCAGTCACCAGCGACGGGCTCCTGCTCTGGGCTCCCCGTCACTTGCACCGGGCTCCAGCTCTGGGCTCCCGGTCACCAGCGCCGGGCTCTCGCTCTGGGCTCCCGATCTCCTGCTCTGGGCTCCCAGTCTCCTGCTCCGGGCTCCCGGTCACCAGCGCCGGTCTCCTGCTCCGGGCTCCGTCTCCTGTTCTGGTCCTGCTGCTGATCCTGCTGACCCCTTGGTAGGTCCATCTCTGATCTCCCCTCATCCACCCCAATCCCCCTCTACCCACTCCCCCCGTCTTTTTACCCTCTTCCCACCCCAATCCCCCTCACCCCAGTGTCCCTGTTAATTCTCTCAGTTCTGGTCTCCAGCTCTAGTACCGGTCTCCTGCTCCAGGCTCCCGGTCTCCTGCTCCGGGCACCCGGTCTCCTGCTCCAGGTCTTCTGTTCCAGTCCTGCTGACCCTTTGGTAAGTCCATCTCTGATCTCCCCTCATCCACCCCAATCCCCCTCTCCCCACTCCACTGTCTTTTTACCCTCCTTCCCACCCCAATCCCCCTCATCCCAGTGTCCCTGTTAATTCTCTTGGTTCTGATCTCCAGATCCAGTACTGGTCTCCTGCTCTGGGCTCCTGGTCTCCTGCTCCGGGGTCCCGGTCTCCTGCTCCGGGCTTCCAGTCACCAGCGCCGGGCTCCTGCTCCGGGCACCAGCGCCGGACTCCAGGCTCCCGGTCACCAGCTCCGGGCTCCCGGTCACCAGCGCCAGGCTCCTGGGCTCAAGCTCCGGGCTCCCGGTCACCAGCACTGGGCTCCTGGCCACCAGCGCCGGGCTCCCGGTTACCAGCGCCGGGCTCCTGCTCCGGGCTCCCGGTCAATTGCGCCGGGCTCCTGCTCTGGGCTCCCCGTCACCAGCGCCGGGCTCCTGCTCCGAGCTCCCGGTCACCAGCGCCGGGCTCCTGGTCACCAGCGCCGGGCTCCCGGTTACCAGCGCCGGGCTCCAGGGCGGTTGCTCCGGGCTCGCGGTCACTTACGCCGGGCTCCTGCTCTGGGCTCCCAGTCACCAGCGCCGGGCTCCCTGTCACCAGCGCTGGGCTCCTGCTCTGGGCTCCTGGTTACCAGCGCCGGGCTCCTGGTCACCAGCGCCGGGCTCCGGGCTCCAGGGTACCAGCACCGGGCTCCTGCTCCGGGCTACCGGTCACTTGTGCTGGGCTCCTGCTCTGGGCTCCCAGTCACCAGCACCGGGCTCCCGGGCTCCTGATCCGGGCTCCCGTTCACCAGCGCCGGGCTCCTGCTCCGGTCTCCCAGTCACCAGCGCCGGGCTCCCGGTCACCAGCACCGGGCCCTGCTCCGGGCTCCCAGTCACCAGCGCCAGGCTCCTGCTCTGGGCTCCCGGTCACCAGCGCCGGGCTCCTGCTCCGGGCTCCCGGTCACCAGCGCTGGGCTCCTGCTCTGGGCTCCCGGTCACCAGCGCCCGGCTCCTGCTCTGGGCTCCCAGTCACCAGCGCCGGGCTCCCGGTCACCAGCGCCGGGCTCCTGCTCCGGGCTCCCAGTCACCAGCGCCGGGCTCCTGCTCTGGGCTCCCGGTCACCAGCGCCGGGCTCCTGGTCACCAGCGCCGGGCTCCGGGCTCCTGGTCACCAGGGCCGGGCTCCCGGTCACCAGTGCCGGGCTCCCGGTCACCAGCGTCGGGCTCCTGCTCCGGGCTCCCTGTCATCAGCACCGGGCTCCCGGGCTCCTGCTCGGGCTCCCGGTCACCAGCGTCGGGCTCCAGGCTCCCGGTCACCAGTGCCGGGCTCCCGGTCACCAGCGCCGGGCTCCGGGCTACCGGCTCCCGGTCACCAGCGTCGGGCTCCTGCTCCGGGCTCCCGGTCATCAGCGCCGGGCTCCTGCTCCGGGCCCCCGGTCACCAGCACCGTGCTCCTGTTCCGGGCTCCCGGTCACCAGCACCGGGCTCCCGGGCTCCTGCTCCTGGCTCCCGGTCACCAGCGCCGGGTTCCTGCTCCGGGCTCCCGGTCACCAGCACCGGGCTCCTGCTCCGGGCTCCCAGTCACCAGAGCCGGGCTCCCAGTCACCAGCGCCGGGCTCCCGGGCTCCTGCTCTGACACACACACACTGTAAATAAAGTATTGACACACACGCACCACATGCATAACAAAAAATGTCACACTCATCCCAAACTCGCTATTCAGCGGAGGAGGCATATGCTTTTTTTGCCTCCGTCACTGACAGCGAGGGCGAGGATCCCACATTTCTTTATTTTTCCGACATCTCGTCGTCTTCTTTCTCCTCTTCCTCCTCAGGTGCTGCTGGACCGCCCCGCAGTCGTCACAGAAGAGAAGATGATCCAGCGCCCCCCACTGCTGACCCCGTATGGACCTCGCCCCTCGAAAATGATGAGCCATTGATTCCTGATTTCATGGCGGAATCAGGAATCAAGTTTGACACCACCGGCCTCACAGAACTAGACGTTTTCAAAGTCTTTTTCTCTGAGGATTTTGTAAACCTCATGGTGGGCCAAACTAATTTATACGCTCATCAATTTTTGGAACAAAACCCCTCTTCATCATTTTCTAACTGGTCTCCTGTAGACGCAGTAGAAATTCTGAAGTTTTGGGGCCTGGTCCTTCATAAGGGGATCCTGAAGAAGCCAGAGCTTCGGCAATACTGGAGTGTTGACGTTTTGTATAACACTCCAGTGTTCCGAATGGTCATGATCCGGAGACGCTTTCAGGCCATCCACAAGTTTGTGCATTACCAAGATGATGCAAGGTGTCCAGCACGCAATGACCAGAACTTTGATCGTCTTTTCAAAGTTAGGCCGGTCATCGAACACTTCAACAACAAGTTTGCTGAAGTGTACGTGCCCCAAAGGGACATCTGCATGGATGAGTCCTTAATCTCTTTTAAGGGGCGGCTTGGATTCCGGCAGTGCCTGCCCAGTAAGAGGGCAAGGTACGGGATCAAGCTGTATAAACTTTGTGAGAGTACCTCAGGGTACACTCACAAGTTTAGAGTTTATGAAGGGAAGGACTCCCGGATTGAACCCCCTGAATGCCCCCCTGTTCTGGGAGTGAGTGGGAAAATTGTGTGGGACTTGGTGCACCCATTGCGAGATAAATGTTATCACCTGTATGTGGATAACTTTTATACAAGTATCCCGCTCTTCAAGTCCCTCTCTGCGCGACGTACCGCAGCCTGCTGTACTGTCCGCAAAAATCAGAGAGGCCTCCCAAAGACGCTAATTGGGCAGTTGCTCAGAAGGGGTGAGAGCAGAGCCCAATGTAGCGACCACCTGCTGGTGGTCAAGTACAAGGACAAGAGGAATGTCCTTTTCTTGACCACCATACATGGTGATGGCAGCACCCTCAGCACTGTACGAGGTTCCACTACACAGGTCGCCAAACCAGACTGTGTAGTGGGGTACAACAAGTACATGGGGGGAGTTGATCTCTCTGATCAAGTCCTCCAGCCGTACAGTGCTTTGAGAAAGGCTAAGGTATGGGATAAGATGCTGGCCGTGCACATTGTACAAATGGCAATACACAACGCTTTCCTTCTGTCACAATGTGCAGGCCAGACTTCTACGTCGTATCTTCACTTCCAGGAGACAGTTATCAAGGCCCTGATATTTGGCAGCGGTGACGGAGCAGGCCCCAGTACTTCCGGAACTGAAGGACCTTGAATTGTACCAGGCCAGCATTTCCCAGGGGAGATCCCTCACAGCGGAAAAAAAGAAAAGTCTCAAAAGAGGTGCAGAGTGTGTTATAAAAGGGGAATACGTAAGGACACCATTTATCAATGTGACACCTGCCCTGACAAACCTGGCCTGTGCATGAAAGACTGCTTCAAAAGGTACCATACTTCCATGGACTATTATATTAATTTCTGAAATATGACAACCTGACGAACACTACACAGCTGACGTAGTGTTCGTCAGGTTGTCATATGTCAGTTTTGTAGTGTTCGTCAGGTTGTCATACGTCAGTTTTGTAGTGTTCGTCAGGTTGTCCTACACAACTGACGTATGACACTACATTACAAAATAAAAAAATCAGCTACCACTTCCAAAAAGGGGGCACTTACTGGGCATTTCCACTGTTTAGGCACATCAGGGGCTCTGAGAACGTGACATGACGCCCGCAGACAATTCCATCAAAGTCTGCATTCAAAAGTGTCACTCCTTCCTTTCCGAGCCCTGACATGCGCCCAAACAGTAGTTTTCTCCAACACATGGGGTATCAGCGTACTCATGAGAAATTGCACAACAACTTATGGGGTGCAATTTCTCCTGGTACCCTTGTGAAAATATTTTTTTTTGCATTTTTGTGGAAAAAATGTTTTTTTTTATTTTCACAAGTCAACATTATAATTTTCCGTGAAGCACCTGGGGGTTCAATGGGTTCACCACACATCTAGATAAATTCATTGGGGGTCTAGTTTCCAAAAAGGGGGCACTTATTAGGCATTTCCACTGTTTAGGCACATCAGGGGCTCTGAGAATGTGACATGACGCCCGCAGACGATTCCATCAAAGTCTGCATTCAAAAGCATCAATCCTTCCCTTCCGAGCCCTGACATGCACCCAAACAGTAGTTTTCTCCAACACATGGAGTATCTGCGTACTCAGGAGAAATTGCACAACAACTTTTGGTGTCCAATTTCTCATAGTACCCTCGTGAAAATATTGTTTTGTTTTTTTTTCACGGCTCTACGTCATAAACCTTTGCAAAACACTTGGGGGTTAAAAGTGCTCACCACACATCTAAATAAGTTCCCTGATGGGTCTAGTTTCCAAAATGGGGTCAGTTGTGGGGGGTTTCCACTGTTTAGGCACATCAGGGCCTCTCCAAACGCAACATGGGGTCCGCTGTCAATTCCAGCGAGTTTTGCATTGAAAACGTCAAATGGCGCTCCTTCCCTTCCGAGCCCTGCCGTGCACCCAAACAATGGCTGTCCCCCACATATGAGGTATCAGCGTACTCAGGAGAAATTGGAGAACAACTTTTGGTGTCCAATTTCTCCTGGTGCCCTTGTGAAAATAAAAGTATTGCGGCTAAAAGATCGCTTTTGTGGAAAAAAATGATTTTGGCTCTATGTCATAAACCTTTGCAAAACATTTGGGGGTTTAAAGTGCTCACCACACATCTAAATAAGTTCCTTAAGGGGTCTAGTTTCCAAAATGGGGTCACTTGTGGGGGGTTTCCACTGTTTAGGCACATCAGGGGCTCTCCAAACGCGACATGGGGTCCGCTGTCAATTCCAGCGAGTTTTGCATTGAAAATGTCAATTGGCGCTTCTTCCCTTCCGAGCCCTGCCGTGCGCCCAAACAATGGTTTACTCCCACATATGAGGTATCAGCGTACTCAGTAGAAATTGCACTACAACTTTTGGAGTCCAATTTCTCCTAGTACCCTTGTGAAAATAAAAATATTGCGGCTAAAAGATTGTTTTGGCTCTACGTCATAAACCTTTGCAAAAGACTTGGGGGTTCAAAGTGCTCACCAGTCACCACACATCTAAATAAGTTCCTTAAGGAGTCTAGTTTTCAAAATGGGGTCACTTGTGGGGGGGTTTCCACTATTTAGGTACATCAGGGGCTCTCCAAACGCGACATGGGGTCCGCTGTCAATTCCAGCGAGTTTTACATTGAAAACGTCAATTGGCGCTCCTTCCCTTCCGAGCCCTGCTGTGCGCTCAAACAATGGCTTTCCCCCACATATGAGATATCGGCGTACTCAGTAGAAATTGCACAACAACTTTTGGGGTCCAATTTCTCCTGGTACCCTTGTGAAAATAAAAAATTGGGGTCTAAAATAAAATGTTAGTGAAAAAAGTTAAATGTTCATTTCTTCCTTTCACGTTCAATTAATTGGTGTGAAGCACCTGAAGGGTTAATAAATTTATTGAATCTGGTTTTGAGCACCTTGAAGGGTGCAGTTTTTAGAATGGTGTCACTTTGGGTATTTTATGTCATATAGATCCCTCAAAGTGACTTCAAATGTGATGTGGTCCCTAAAAAAAAAATGGTTTTGTAAATTTTGTTGGAAAAATGAGAAATCGCTGGTCAACTTTTAACCCTTATAGCTCCCTAATAAAAAAAAAATGTTTCCAAAATTGTGCTGATGTAAAGTAGACATGTGGGAAATGTTATTTATTAACTATTTTGTGTGACATATCTCTCTGATTTAAGGGCATAAAAAATAAAATTTTGAAAATTGCAAAATTTTCAAAAATTTAGCCAAATTTCTGTTTTTTTCACAAATAAACGCAAGTGATATCAAAGAAATCTTACCACTATCATGAATTAAAATATGTCATGAAAAAACAGTCTCAGAATCAGGGGGATCCGTTGAGGTGTTCCACAGTAATTACCTCATAAAGTGACAGTGGTCAGAATTGTAAAAATTGGCCTGGTCATTAACGTGCAAACCAACTCGGGTTGTAAAGGGGTTAAACATCTCAAGGAGCACTGTGCAAGCGATCATATTGAAATGGAAGGAGTATCAGACCACTGCAAATCTACCAAGACCCGGCCGTCCCTCTAAACTTTCATCTCGAACAAGGAGAAGACTGATCAGAGATGCAGCCAAAACTGGATCAACTGCAGAGATCTACAGCTGAGTTGGGAGAGTCTGTCCATAGGACAACAATCAGTCGTACACTGCACAAATCTGGCCTTTATGGAAGAGTGACAAGAAGAAAGCCATTTCTCAAAGATATCCATAAAAAGTCTCGTTTGAAGTTTGCCACAAGCCACCTGGGAGACACACCAAACATGTGGAATAAGGTGCTCTGGTCAAATAAAACCAAAATCGGCCACAATGCAAAACGATATGTTTGGCGTAAAAGCAACACAGCTCATCACCCTCAAAACACCATCCCCACTGTCAAACATAGTGGTGGCAGCATCATGGTTTGGGCCTGCTTTTCTTCAGCAGGGACCGGAAGATGGTTAAAATTGATGGGAAGATGGACGGAGCCAAATACAGGACCATTCTGGAAGAAAACCTGTTGGAGTCTGCAAAAGACCTGAGACTGAGATGGAGATTTATCTTCCAACAAGACAATGATCCCAAACATAAAGCAAAATCTACAATGGAATGGTTCAAAAATAAACCTATCCAGGTGTTAGAATGGCCAAGTCAAACTCCAGACCTGAATCCAATCGAGAATCTGTGGAAAGAGCTGAAAACTGCTGTTCACAAACACCCTCCATCCAACCTCAATGAGCTCAAGCTGTTTTGCAAGGAAGAATGGGCAAGAATTTCAGCCTCTCGATGTGCAAAACTGATAGAGACATACCCCAAGCGACTTACAGCTGTAATCGCAGCAAAAGGTGGCGCTACAAAGTATTAACTCAAGGGGGCCAAATAATATTGCACGCCCCACTTTTCAGTTTTTAATTTGTTAAAAAAGTTTAAAATATCCAATAAATTTTGCTCCACTTCACGATTGTGTCCCACTTGTTATTGATTCTTCCCCTAAAAATTAGAATTTTATATCTTTATGTTTGAAGCCAGAAATGTGGCAAAAGGTAGAAAAGTTCAAGGGGGCCAAATACTTTCACAATACACTGTATATACAGAAAGCTGTGGTGTGGGCAGGGTCAGCTTTCTTACTGTCCATTGACAGTAAGCTGCTAATCAGTGCTGGGGCGTGCCTCCAGCCCCAAAGCCCCCAATACTCTTCTTACTTAGCGATAGATTTAACACGTAAAACAAACTTTTGGCATCTGATTTCTTAGCTAACATTATGTCAGAAGCTATGTATCCAAATAGGCACTGATACACTTTAAACCATCTGTTTAATCAAGGATTTGTTACCATTGATCATAATGGTTTTCAAATAGTTGCACGCTATGTGCTATATGCATTAATGTACTTTATATACGTAATGTCTAAATGTGACAAAGTATTAATATAATGCCATAATCTATCTTGATTGTGTTACGTATACACACAAGTTATTTCTTATATGAAGGAAAAGAAAAAAATGGAGTAGACATAAACCACCAATAAATATAAAAATTCATTATTTATTGAAAAATATTAATAAAACAATCACGATCAATACATAGATATGTCAGATAAGGAGAAACAAACAGTGGAGAGCAAATGTTGGATCCAATATTGTAAACTATACTGCAATGTGCAGCACCTACACAGCCAGTCTCAACATGACATGTAAAACAGAAGGTACTATAGCCATGAGTATGAGGTGAGACAGAAGGAGTAGGTTAAAAATGGTATTGCTTACCCATGGTACGGAGGGATCACTGTTAAGACCGCCAGCACTACCCCGACGCGTGTTTCGCGTGTAGTTTTCTCAAGGGGGGGTGTGATTGTTTTAATAATATTTTTCAATAAATTCTGAATTTTTATATTTATTAGTGGTTATGGCTACTCCATTCTTTTCTTTTCCTTCGTATATTGTGTTTGGAGTACTTCACCGCATTATATTGCGGTATTAATTCATTTTTGTGGTAGGACGCTAAACGCTAGTCCTTTACCTGAATAATGATTGTGTGCTATATGAATTTTCCCTTATTCGTACAAGTTATTTCTTGTTGACATTTTGCACTATAATTAGTTTTACAAGCACGTGCACTTTTAATTTGGAAAAGCCAAATGCAATCTGCGGGCCAGATTAAATCATTACCATTTACCACCCTTATTCTTTTGTGAGCTTTTTCAAGTAGTGATAAAAGCATAAAAGATCAAGAGCATTCAGCTCAGTTAAATTTGCCATTGATCACATCCTACTTGATAGCAATTTGTGTCAATTTAATTTGTTGTCTCACTGGCAGTATTATGCGTCATATCCTTATAGGTGAAAAGCATTAGCTATCTGGATAGAATTAATAAGACCATAAGTTTTATTACTTGCCTGTATTGCTATCATTTTGTCGAGCTCTAGCCCTTCATCTTTTCTAGTACCTATTCCTGATTTTTATTTATATTTTCAATACAATCTTCTAATAAAAAAAATGTTTTTATAAGTAATTTATTGGTCACTTCTAGTTTTTACACACCTGGTGAATCTGTGTTTAAAAGAAGTGCAGCCCAGATATTTAGGGCCATTCTTGAAAGGACAATTGGTGTTATATATTATTAGTTAAAGGATTTTATATAATATTAGTTCCAGGATAATGCATGAGATTTATTGCCACAAACTATATCTGCAGCATAAATTGACGGGAACTGTGGGTTTAAGATCTGTAGCATGTGAATTTATGCTGTGGATGTAGGTGCGAATTTCCGGGCAAAAGGTGAAAGGTGTGTTTTCCCTGCACCTTTTTTGCAGTAAGCCCATGGCCCCACTATCAGTATTCGGTCAGTATTTTTTCTCAGGAGTGGGAGCCAAAACCAGGTGACGAACAATCAGAGAAAAGGTATAATAGAAACAAGTCACCAATTCTGCATTTATCACGCACTCCTGGTTTTGGCTCCCAGTCCTGAAAAAAAATACTGACTGAATACTGACCAAATACTGACAGTGGAGCCGTGGCCTAACATTCGCCGTGGTAGATACCACTGTAGAAGTCACTGCGAGACTGCTGCTGCTGGAGGTCCGCAGTAAGCACTTTCCATGGAACTGTAGCCTTAGTCTCCATTCACACATCTGTGTGACATGTCCTAGAGCTGATAATATTTTTATCAGACAGCAGTTGGACTCAGAGTAGAATGAATGTATTATTCATTCATTCTGAGTATGAGATCCATGAGACTCAGAGCATGTCCTAATCTGATCAGATTTTTCAGATCAGACTCAGGGTTCTATAAAGATGTAACACGCTGATATAGACTTTGTACTTCAGTTTTCCATTCAAGTTTAATCTGTGTTTAACTGATCCATTGTTAAGAATTAATGAATAAAAAGGTTTAGCCAGTCCACCTGCATCAGTGAAAGAAAAAAACGAATGCTCCAAGGATGTTAACAGAAAAAAAATTGATACATTTCTTTCAGATGAACAACACTCACTTACCCCAATTCTTAGGCTGTGTGCCCACGATGTGTTTTTTAAGCGTTTCCGCAGCCGCAAAAACGCTGCAGAAACGCTTAAAAAATGCTTGGTAGAAGGCCTGCCATGTTCCCCAATGATAATCCGCATGTGCTGTGCACATGCTGCGGAAATTTCCGCTGCGGATTATCATTGCGGAAATACCCGCAGCACTACCAATTATTTTGCGGAAGTGCTGCTTTTTCTGCACCATTGACTTGCATTAGATCACATGCATTCCGCTTCACTAGATAAGGACATGCGGAATGCACAATGTGCGGATGGTACCCGGGTCTGGAGGACAGGAGACTCTCCTCCTGACCCGGGTACCATAAGAACTGTGAAAAAAAGAATAAAATAAAAATAAAGATTATACTTACCTTCTGGCGGCCCCCGCTGCACTCGTCCTTTCATGCCGGCAGCTAGTGATGGACTGAAGGACCTGCAATGACGTCATAGTCATGTGACGGGTCACGCGACGCTGACGTTGGCAGGTCCTTCAGTGTACCGCGAGCTGCCGGCAACCAGGACGGAGCAAAGCAAGACTGCGGGGGCAATCAGAGGGTAAGTATAGATTTATTTTTTTATTTTTTACCATTCTTTCGGTCACACTATATAAATCCATCCCGTTTGCATGGATTTATATAGTGTGACCAAGTTGTCAAGCACTTTTCAAGTGATGCTAAAATCGCTTGGAAAGCGCTTGACAGCCCGCATGCAGAAATGCAAGTGAAGAACGCTTCACATCCGCATGTCCCTGGCAGGAAAACGCATGTACAATCCGCATGTACAATCCGCATGTACAATCCGCATGTACAATCCACATGTACAATCCACATGTACAATCCACATGTACAATCCGCATGTACAATCCACATGTACAATCCACATGTACAATCCACATGTACAATCCGCATGTACAATCCACATGTACAATCCGCATATACAATCCGCATGTACTATCTGCATGTACTATCTGCATGCGTTTTTTCTGCCAGGGAGATGCAGAAACGCTCAGGAAAAAATCCTGAGCATTTCTGCATCGTGGGCACATAGCCTTAGTGTTAAAGGAGTTTTCCCATGAACAAAAGTTCATTTTAAAAATTGTCTGTGTCTGACCGTGTATGGAACACTGTCTGATCATACTACATCTCCTGGGAAGGGGAGGAAGCTAAAGACAATACAGACAGGACAGCACGAGATCGCAAAGGATTCATTTTGTGAGGTAAAATATTTGTTTAAAAACAGGCAGGAAAATATTTTACCTCACAAAAATGAATCCTCTGCCATCCCGTGCTGTAATATCTGTACACTCTTTTGATTCCTCCCCTGCCCATGAGATGTGGTATGTTCCATACACGGTCAGACACTGACAATTTTTAAAATGAACTTTTGTTCATGGGAAAACCCCTTTAAGTAAAAAAAAATAGCACTAAATAAATGACGCACATGAATAAAAAATTGAGTGTTAATTATAATAATGTCTCCACTTAACCATACCCACATTTGAGCCAAAATAAAATTCTCAGATTATTCTTTTGTGGTGCAAAAGTTTAATAAGTCTCTATATAGAAATCTTTGCAAAAAAAACAGTTATTGCCATTTGTGATGAGCGAACGTGCTCGCCACTGCTTGGTACTCGCCCGAGTATCACCGTCCTCGACAAGCTCGGCACTGGGCGAGTATTTCCGGGTTGCACGGGCGAGAACTCGGGTCCCCGCCCTGCATGTTGGCGCTCTTTAGGGAGCCAATGAACATGCAGGGATTGCTTGCCATGCACTGTAATGCTGTAGCCATGTTGGTTGTGGACATTACAATATAAGACCTGGCGCCGCTATGCTCGTCACAGTCTACCAGGCAGAGTAGGGAGAGCTGCTGCTGAGTCAGGGAGAGATTTGCTTGTTTATAGTTAGTATAGGTATTCCACAACATATATATATATCCATCTGATCTAACAGTCCTTCTGAGGACTAATCCAGCTGCATATATTCACTGGTGATAGCAGGAGTTAGGCAGGAAGGCAGTGTATGTGGCAGACTGCAGTGCATGATACAGCACACGAGGGTCCATTGTCTGCTCCTGCTGCTGTTCTTACAGATATTTGTAGACATAGCCCCAGGTATCAGGGGCCAGGGCAAATTTTTTTTTTATCTTAATCCTGGTTATTTGCTTAAAAACCAAGGCAGGCAGGGTATGTGACAGACTGCAGTACATGATACAGCACAAGAGGGTTCATTGCATGTTCAACTTCTGACTGATACTGCTGTTACAGATATTTGTAGACATAGCCCCATATATCAGGGGCGAGGGCAATTTTTTTAATCTTAATCCTGGCTATTTGCTTAAAAGCAATCCAGAGTACACCATTTTTCTACTCCATTTGCTTGTTAGCACTGCAGAATACAGCCAGATCTTTTCCATATTACAGCGCAAAAAATCCAGAAATTTTAACTGAACGTGGAAAATATTGGCCTCCGTTTCCATTTTGTTGCAGTGTGTTGGTCAAGCTATTCACATTAGGTCTCTGTGTAGAATAGTATTAGTAAACTACAGGCCTGTTTTTTAAAACTGTGGTTTTCTGTCAGACATATCACATATAACAGAGTTCCAAAATCAGCCATTTCTGGCTTGCATTTACATTTCGTTGCAGTGTGTCGTTCAAGCTATTCACACTAGGTCTCTGTGAAGAATAGTATTCGTAAACTACAGGCCTGTTTTTTAAAACCGTGGTTTTCTGTCAGACGTATCACGTATAACAGCATTCTAAAATTAGTCATTTTGGCTTCCATTTCGTTGCAGTGTGTTGGTCAAGCAATTCACACTAGGTCTCTGTGAAGAACAGTATTAGTAAACTACAGGCCAGCTATTTAAAACCGTGGTTCTCCGTCACACGTATCACATATAACTGCGGTTAAAATCCAGCCATTTGTAGTGAACGTGGAAAATATTGTCCTCCATTTATAGATTGCAGCAGTGTGTCAGAGTACACCATTTTACAGCTCCATTTCCTTGTTTGCAGAATACAGCCAGATTTTTTTAGTTTTATTCATATTACGGTATTGTGGAAGCAGAACTTTTTTCAATAATCAGACGCACGTGATCCATATGACTGCTGTAACAATAATACAAAAATTTTGTGGAGCGTGCCAAATATTCCACTCCATTTAAAGTTAGCTACTTGTATTTTGTTGAACCAATTGACACTTGATCACTGACAAATACCATACTATTAGGCGACTGCCTGAAACCGTGGCCATCAGACATTATCCCATATAACTGCCCTAATAATCCAGCAATTATTGTGAGCGTGTCAAATATTACACTCCATTTAAAGTATTGCAGCTGTGGGTTCAAACTTATTCACAGTTGGCCGCTTACAAATAGCATATCTGTGAACAATGCTAACAGAGTATTGCGCCACTTTCACAGACTTACAAAAAAACATGCAAAAAGCAAGCTAAAATGGAAAAAATGTTAAGAAAAATTCTTTCCAGGGTAATGACTTGTATATAAGGCCAAAGAAATAAAAAAAATAAAGTTATGGACTGTGGAAGACAGTTATGCAACCAGAATGAACACTCATCTGTAGCTTGTGATGATACCACCTAGCAGCACCTGTCCCTATTGTAAATGCATCTAACAGCGTTATCGATAGGGAATAGAATAGATTTTACAATTTTTTGGGCAGCACCAGCAGCATGCAGTATAAGGCAATAATACCTGGCTGGATTGATGTAATACACTATTCATACTGCGATACCTCACCTTTAAAAGAATTTCAGATAAGACAATATTCTAGAATATAGAATCTATTTGAATTGTCCTTCCCATTATTAAGGAGTGTGTCTCCTATACTGTTATTGCATATGCAACAATTTCAAGGGTTGCCAAAAATTAGGACGAACTCCAGTACACATTTGAAGAGACGTAAAAAAAATAAAATAAATAAATAAAAACACAGTAGGATCTTTTTAGTATAAAAACCAGACTCATCAATGTAACCTCAATGTAATCACATTGTTCAGCTCCTGCACCTCCTCCTCCTCCTGTTCGGCCTCCATCTCGGAATTGACCACATCAGTCACAAGCTGGAAGCATTGAAGCACTGCCTTGGCTAAGCGGCAACAAGCTGTGCTGAAGATAATATGCTTAATGCTTAGGTGACAAACCGCCCACCGCTGCAGAGTTGTTGAAGGCTGTAACACAGCAGCCTGATCTGTGGCTCTCACCACTGAACATACAGCCAGGCATGGTTGTGTGTGAAAATGGGCAGAACCTGGTGGCGGAGAAATGACAGCTGGAGTAGATATGGTTTCCCCCTATACCAGTCCTTTCACTGAGCTAAAGAATATGGCTGTGGTGAAATACAACTCTTACCGAGAAGCATGTTCAGATTGAAAAACATTGGGCCCACCAGAGGATTTGATTCTGAGGGCCAACCTTTCTCCCTCGCTCAAGAGGCCCATAGCAGCTGCAAAATTTGCGCTATCATGAACTCTCCTGATGGAGAAGCCGAGGAATCTGGTTCCTGGACACTCTATGGATGCTTTTTTACTGAGGGGGAAACCCACACAAACAAGAGGAGAACATACAAAATCCTTGCAGATGTTGTCGTTGGGGGGATTTGAAAACAGGACCCCAACACTGCAACGCTTTATTGCTAACCATTGAGCCACTGTGCTGCCCTCTTTGTTCTCCCTCTGATGTCTAACATGCTGGAGAAACTTGCACCTACTTCCACTCATTATCTTCAGCTCCTTTGTGAGAAACTAATGTATTTGGGCAGCCATTCAGTCTACCAAATAAAATTCCTGAGAAGGAAATTGTGGATGGTTTCTCTACTGGTACTGGGGGCACTGCTAATACCATCGCATCGTGCCATAGTTCACTGGAAATATTCCAGGCTGGTTGGAACCAAGCTGATTCCCATAGAAAAGTACCAGCAGCAAGCTAAGGAGATGGTGGCCTCTATCATCATCACGACCTCACCTCGGCACTATGAACTCTCCTGAAGGAGAAGCCAGGGCCCACTAGGGGATTCTCCGGTTCTTTGGTGGGCCTGTCCAACCCTGCCGAGAAGCAGCTCTGGTTAAGAAGTGTGTGGGAAAGTTCCCGGACACTCTATGGCTGTTTTTTTTACTGTGGACTGGCTCTGTACCATCCGTGGCCACATTTACTTGTCCACGTGTTTGTGGTTAGGCGGTCCTTCCTAGTAAGTGCACTGGGGAGGAAACAGGTAATGTTCTGGGACCCGTAATTGTGGAAGGCGGAGATGACACATCTGTTTCAGCCATGATTAGCTGATCAAGATGAGCACGGACCACTGCCCTCTGGTACACAGCTAAATGCATTCTGTGGCACATGTATTGTGAACTAGGAGTCTGTTGGACTTTGGTCTGTGTCCATCACCTTGGGTGTGGCCATTGCTGAAGTGTGAGGAAATATGAATTAATCCTGAATTGAACCTGAAGGGAACTGAAGGTAACTGGATGCTAAATCACAGTAAACAATGTTTGTCTTTGTATTCACTCTCACCCCCTTAATCCTTCACCTTTTCCAACCACCCCTAATCCCTACACCTAGTAATAAACTCTTCATCTCTCCCTCCATTCTCCCCACCCATCTCACCTCCTCCTCAGAGCTATTCCTCAACATACAATCCTTTGTATCCAAACGCAGACAGCCACCTCATGCCTTCTCCTGCTCCCACCTACTAACGCTTTCTCTGCTCCTCCTCACTGCCAGCGACAACTCTCCACATCCCGGCCCTCCTCACCTCATCCCTACAATCACTTCCACCTCCTACCCACGATCTATCCCAAACTCTCGTAACCCTTCTAACCTTATACCCATCCGCCCAGCCCCCGCTTCCCCAGTCCCTCTAACAGGAGCTCTATGGAAAGCTTGCTCCATCCACAACAAACTTTCCTACATTCACGACCTCTTCATCACTAACCAGCTTTCCTTCCTCGGCATCACTGAAACCTGGCTCACCCCCTCTGACACTGCCTCTCCTGCTACACTTTCGTATGGCAGATTCCACCTCTCCCATACCCCCCCCCCCCCCACTGGCAAGCATGGTGGAGGAATAGGTTTCCTCCTCTCAGATAACTGCTCCTTCACCCATATCCCACTGCCGCCCTCCATTACGCTCGACTCTTTTGAAGTGCACTACTGCGTGCACATCTACCCCCCCTCCAACCTCCAACTGGCTGTCATTTACCGTCCCCCAGGATCACCCACCACTTTCTTTGACCACTTCACCACTTGGCTACTTCATTTCCTCTCCTTTGACATCCCCACTATCCTCATGGGCGACTTTAACATCCCCATTGACACTTCCCTCTCAGCTGCCTCTAAGCTTCTATCCCTCACTTCCTCCTTCGGTCTTACTCAGTGGTCTTCCACACCCACCCACAAAGACGGCGACACACTGGACCTCATCTTCACCCGCCTCTGTTCCCTATCTAACCTCTTTAACTCACCTCTCCCTCTCTCTGACCACAACCTACTTACAGTCTCTACCCTCTCCTCTCCAGGGCAAAAATCCCCACTCCACAAAATTGCATACCCTCGCAGAAAACTCAAACATCTTGACCTACACTCACTCTCTGAATCCCTTCTCCCTCTTACAGACATTAGCTCCTTACATGATGCAGATGTTGCTGCCACTTTATACAACACCACAACATCTGCAGCTCTCGATTCAGTCTCCCCCCTCACACATACCAAAACTCTCACAATCAACAGACAATCCTGGCACACCAGCCTAACTAAAGAACTGCGACGGGCCTCCAGGGTTGCTGAGCGTAGACGGAAAAGGTCCCACTCCAATGAGCACTTCATTGCATTCAAACAGTCCCTCACTACCTTCAAGTCCACACTCACTGCAGCAAAACAAACATACTTCGCATCTCTCATATCCTCCCTGTCTCACAACCCCAAACAACTATTCAGCACCTTCAATTCTCTCCTCTGTCCCCCTGTGCCTCCTCCCTCTCCTCTTATTTCAGCCGAAGACTTTGCCTCATTCTTCACACAGAAGATTGACACCATCAGACAAAGCTTTTGCCTAAAGCGCCCACAGCCCCTCCCCACACCTACTCAACCCTCCTCCTCCAAAACCACCTTCTCCACCATTACGGAAGATCAACTTTCCTCTTTACTCTCCAAATCACACCTCACCACCTGTAAACTTGACCCAATCCCATCCCACCTCTTCCCAAACCATACCACTATCTTCATCCCACCCCTAGCCCACCTCTTCAACCTGTCACTAACAACTGGTGTCTTCCCCTCATGCTTCAAACATGCCTCAATCACACCCATCCTCAAAAAGCCCTCCCTTGACCCATCCTCTCTGACTAGCTATCGCCCCATATCACTTCTCCCCAATGCCTCAAAACTACTGGAACAACACGTCCATTCTGAGCTGTCCTTCCACCTCTCCTCCTGCTCCCTCTTCGACCGCCTACAATCTGGTTTCCGACCGCACCATTCTGCTGAAACTGCACTGACTAAAGTCACCAACAACCTACTGACCGCGAAATCCAAGCTACACTACTCTGTCCTCCTACCCCTAGACCTGTCATCTGCCTTCGACACAGTGGACCATTCCCTCTTGCTACAAACTTTCTCATCTCTCGGCATCACAGACCGGACATTCAGTGTCTCCCACTCACATACCACCTCCTCATCTCACCCCTTATCTGTCGGTGTCCCCCAAGGTTCAGTTCTAGGACCCCTACTCTTCTCCATCTACACCTTAGGCCTGGGACAGCTCATAGAGTCTCATGGCTTTCATTATCACCTCTATGCTGATGACACACAGATCTACCTCTCTGGACCCGATATCACCTCCTTACTAACCAAAATCCCACAATGTCTGTCTGCTATTTCATCCTTCTTCTCTGCTAGATTTCTAAAACTTAACATGGACAAAATAGAATTCATCATCTTTCCGCCATCTCATTCAACCCCCCCAACTGACCTATCTATCAACGTCAATGGCTGCCCACTCTCCCCAGTTCCTCAAGCTCGCTGCCTTGGGGTAACCCTGGACTCTGAACTCTTCTTCAAACCACATATCCAAGCCCTTTCCACTTCCTGTCGACTCCAACTCAAAAATATCTCCCGGATCCGCACATTCCTCGACCATGAATCTGCAAAAACACTAGTGCACGCCCTCATCATCTCCCGCCTTGACTACTGCAACCTCCTGCTCTGTGGCCTCTCTTCCAACATCCTCGCACCCTTCAATCTATCCTAAACTCTGCTGCTCGACTAATCCACTTGTCCCCCCGCCATTCACCGGCTTCTCCTCTCTGTCAATCTCTTCACTGGCTCCCCATTGCTCAGAGACTCCAGTTCAAAACCCTAACCATGGCATACAAAGCCATTCACAACCTGTCTCCTCCATATATCTCTGACCTAGTCTACAGTTACATACCTGCAAGCAACCTCCGATCCTCACAAGATCTCCTTCTCTACTCCCCTCTTATCTCCTCCCACAATCGCATACAAGATTTCTCCCGTGCTTTCCCCCTACTCTGGAACTCTCTACCCCAACACATCAGACTATCGTCGACCGTGGAAACCTTCAAAAGGAGCCTGAAGACCCACCTCTTCAGACAAGCCTACAACCTGCAGTAACCACCGCTCCACCATACCGCTGCACGACCAGCTCTACCCTCACCTACTGTATCCTCACCCATCCCTTGTAGATTGTGAGCCCTCGCGGGCAGGGTCCTCGCTCCTCCTGTACCAGTCGCTGCCACATTGTGTTCAAGATTATTGTAATTGTTTTTGCTATGTATACCCCTTTTTCACATGTAAAGCGCCATGTAATAAATGGCGCTATAATAATTAATAATACTAATAATAATGACACCGGAAGAAATAGTGGCGGCTGGGGACAGAGTATGGACACCCGGCCGCCGCCATGAGGTTGTGGAAAGCTTCAGACTCTACGAGCCAAAAAGGCAACATTTCAAGTGCAAGCAGTCCAGAAATGTGGCAGTTTAGTATTGCGGCCTGTTTGGCTGGCTGCATACTTGTGCTTGCATTACAAGTAACAGAAACTATTGGAAATTGATGGCCTCATCATCATCACAACCTGCAAGGTTTGCGCTATGAACTCTCCTGATGGAGAAGCCAGGGCCCACCGGCTGTTTTTTTTTTACTGTGGAATGGCTCCGTACCATCCCTGGCCACATTCACCTGTTCACGTGTTTGTGGTTAGGCGGTTGTTCCCAGTAAGCGCACTGGGGAGAGCACGGGTAATTTTCTGGGACCCGTGCTTGTGGAAGGCGGGGACGACACCAGGAGAAATAGTGGCAACTGGGGACCGAGTATGGACACCTGCCTGCCGGGTGGGTGGGTGGTTGGCTGCATACTTGCATTTGCATTCCAAGGACTGTGATAGGGATAACTAAATGCTGCAAAGGGACAAGGATGTGGACGGTGATGGTTGCAGGGCGGGAGACATCTTCGCATGCGCCATGGACAGGGGATTGGCGTGCACGCACAACAGCAGAAGAGGCAGTGGTGTCACCAGCAGACACTGTTTCTGGACCTTGGTGTTTGGCCCAGCTAGTTTGGTGCTTTGCTGTCATGTGCCTGAGCATGCTGGTGGTGGTCAGGCTGGTAATTTTGGTGCTCTTGCTGATGCTGGCCTGGCAGATGTTGCAAATGGGGTTATCTGAACAGTCTTTAAAAAAGAACCAGACTTGGGAAGACCTAACAGTTGTCCTGGCAACTTCTGTCTTGTTGGTGTTCGGGGGAGCAGTTGCCTGCTTTGTGTCTGTGGCCACCACGCTGCTTGTTCCTGCCTATTGTGGTGCTACGCCTCCCTCCCCCTGTGTGCTGCTGTCCTCGTTCTGCATGTCCCCTTGCAAGGTTGGGTCAGTGACTTCATCGTCCACCGCTTTGTCTTCCACTTCTGCACCCTAGTCCAGCTCCTGACTTTCTGTCCATTGTGTCTCATCATTATCCACCTCTTGCGACAGTAATTACACTTTCCCACCTTCACCTTTGAGTGACCATGGCTGCTCAAATCGCTACATGCGATCTTCTGTTGCCCTGCTTGAAGCTGGCCTTTCAAGAGACCCAAATCTATCAATGGAAAAGTGAACAGCTCTTGGGGTAACCCTGGACTTTAATCTCTTCTTGAAACCACATATCCAAGCTCTTTCCACTTCCGAGAAGACCGAGTGAGAGGCCAGAATCTATAAATGGAAAGATTAACAAAACAGCTCTTCGGCGTGTCCAATTGTGGGATCAGTTGTCTCAGGGCACTCGAAATGGTGGGAGGAAGAAAGATCATGGTGAGGAAGATGCTGACTTCAAGTAAAAAAAATCTCCCAGATCTACACATTCCTCAACCACGAATGTACAAAAACACTAGTGCACGCCCTCATCATCTCCCTTCTCGACGACTGCAACCTCCTGCTCTGTGGCCTCCCTTCTAACACTCTTGCATTCCTCCAATCTATCCTAAACTTTGTTGCCCAACTAATCCACCTGTCCCCTCACTACTCCCTGGCCTCTCCTCTCTGTCAATCCCTTCACTGGGTCCCCATTACCCAGAGACTCCAGTTCAAAACCCTAACCTTGGCATGCAAAGCCATCCACAACCTGTCTCCTCCATACATCTGTGACCTAGTCTACCGGTACTTACCTGCACGCAACCTCCGATCTTCATAAGATCTCCTTCTCTACTCCCCTCTTATCTCCTCTTCCCACAATCGCATACAAGATTTCTCCCGTGCATCCCCCCTTCTCTGGAACTCTCTACAACTCTCGCCTACTGTTGAAACCTTCAAAAAGCACCTGAAGACCCACCTCTTGTGACATGTGTAGAACCTGCAGTAACCCTTGCTCCACCATACCGCTGCACGACGAGCTCTATCCTCACCTACTGTATCCTCACGTATCCCTTGTAGACTGTGAGCCCTCACGGGCAGGGTCATCCCTCCTCTTGTACTAGTCGCTGTCACATTTTTGTTCAAGATTATTGTAATTGTTTTTACGATGTATACCCCTTTTTCACATGCAAAGCGCCATGGAATAAATAGCGATAAAGTAATAATAATAATGTGGTCCAGACTCACATCTTTTGAGACTGGACCATATGGAACACAGGGTGGTGGTAGCAAACTGACTGGAAGCTTTATCTGCTATCCAACCAACAACCTTTTCACACTGCTCTGGCTTCAATAGTCGTGTTCCAAGGCCCCCTAGAAATTGGGACAGGAAGGTAGTTCGACATGACGTGAGTGTTTGTTGTGCTCCCTCAGCAGGCATAGTTTCATCTTGCCCACGGCCTCTGCGTGACCTATCACCATCACCATAACGTCCACTTCCCCGTCCCTTGACACACACCTTGCCCATTTTAAGTGGAGTTTAAGATTTGTCACAATGCCAAAATTGTCTGTATTATTACAGCAGTAATATAGGATCACGTCTGAAGAGATGACCACAGTTTTAGGTAGTGTCCTGGGAGTCAGGGATGCTTCCAGGGGTCTTTCCCATGCTGTTCCCATGTCTTTTCAGCACTGTATGAATATGTCTGATGATGTGTCACACACCACATGGTCAGATACAGTAGTAAAATGTTAAAATGACATTTCCCAGTGAATGCATTTTTCACAGTTAAAAGCAATGCAAAAGTGCAAAACCGCATCAAAAACACTACGTGTAAACATAGCCCAAGGTGTGGAGGAACAATTTTGTTTTTGTATATTTATTTTGCCTTATATACAAGTCATTGCCCTTTCAAAGGATGTTCCTTAACATTTTTCCCAGGAAAATCTATTTTGGTTTCGTTTTTATATGTTTTATTGTGAGTCCGTAAAAGTGGCGCAAAAACCTCTGACAACATTGTTGACAACACTGACCTGGGAGTCAGAGATACTTCCAGGGGTCTTCCCCATGCTGGTCCCATGTCATTTGAGCACTGTTACCATCGATTTGGGCAATTTTTAGGCCCTCTGCAGACCGCCGGGGGGGATGGAAAAATGCTTGCGTTTCCAATAGACTTACATTGGGCTCATTGCTCGGACCGAGCACTTGAGCATTTCAATTTGCTCGACCCAAGCAATGAGTACCCATGCATTTTAGTGTTCGCTCATCACTAATTGCCATCTTAATACATGTGAGGCAATATTTTTTTTTTATTTTGGGTATTAGGAGACTTGTCATGCCATTGTCATTTATTTTTAGGTGACCAGATCCGCTTTAAAAAGGTTATCTCAACCAAGCAACCACTTTTATCAAATACATAGACCATCTGAGTCCACTATATGAACAGCTCCTGCCTTTTAGCTGCTCATTACTCATTACCCCACAGATCAATGCAAGGAAGCCACTGTTTACACATAGGTCCTTTCATACAGAAGGCAATGTCTGCTACTGTAGCTCAGATAATGCGACTGACGTGTGGCACCAGGACCAATTATACTTGTATGTATGGCGCTGTATCTATTTGTAACAGGTAAGGGGCTGGGACACCACACCCCTCTTTCTGCCTATACAAGTCCTATAATAGTCAATGGGGTCTAAAAATACAGATCTCTAATTTACATTTCATTGACTTTAAAGTAGTTGTCCAGTCTAAAATGAAAAGTCTGCAGTCACACTATGTGACTCCAAACGTTTGAATCCTCCCAGCGCATGCACTGTGCGCTGCGAGGATTCGCTGGTTTCGACCCGGGAATGGCAGTGATATATGCGATATACATACTCCCAGGCAGAAGCCGTCTAGTGGGCGCGGCCCCGCTCTATGTGGAGCTAGGCCGTGCCCACTAGATGGCCTCGCCCACTGGACATCCACACCCACTAGACGTCCGCTCCCCTGCTCGATATACTTGTATGGAGTTTGGCTGTGCCCACTAGACACTTCTGCATGGGAGTATGCATTTCACATACATCACCGACGTTCCCGGCTCAGAAACTGGCGAATCCTCGCACTGCGGGGATTCAAAAGTCTGCAGTCACACAGACTGCAAACTTTTCATACTAGATCGAACAATCCTTTTAATATAAAAAAGACAGATCTGTAATATGGAGGCATACAGTATTTTATTTTCCCTATAGATGTAAATGAGTTTAAAAAATAGAATCAAGTAATTTATAACTCATTTCTACCATTTACCATTTTTGAGATCAATTTCTTGTTTACGAGGCTGACGTCAAGTTGAAAGTTTGTGCGGACCTCGCACATTTCACTGCTGCAGTTTTTTTGCAATGTGTCAATCAGATGACAAGGCTTAGGGCAGTAGATGTGCTTAGCTCACATAATGATTTGAAAGCTCCATTAGCAGTAGTAAGGGATTGTGCACGCAACATCTTTTTCAGGTGGGTCCATCTGGAAAAGCACTGGTCAGCACGATTTTGTAATGTAAAGTAAAGCCATGGCTGTAATGTCACTGTAATACTGATTGCATTGACACCTTTGGTGATGAAATCCGCTATTTTGTTCTTTTGTAATCACCATTTGAAGTTTTTTGCTAATTAGATTTCGGTGCACAGGGGCCGGACTGTACTCTGGGTCTTCTCCTCCCTGTCTGTGATTCCCCACCGACCCCTCTGCCTCCGGTCTGTGAATGATCTGCCTCTGTTTGAAATCTCAGCCGTAACCTGTCATTCAAAGACCAGAGGCAGGTGGAGGGGCCCAGAAGTTACAGACAGGGAGGAGAAGACCCAGGGTATAGTCCAGGCCCTGTGCACTGAAATCTAATTTGCAAAAAACTTCAAATGGTGGGAAGGACAACAAAAGCAGGTTTCTTCACCAAAGGTATCAATGCAATCAGTGTTACAGCGCCATTACATTATAAAAGTATGTTGACAGGTTCTCTTTAATAAATGCTTAAATGAATGAATATATGCACTACAATGTTAAAATAAGCAGCTGTGTGTGTGTTCAGGCTTTTGATCTTCTTTCAACCATTTCAGTCTTCAAAAGACGCAAAACGATTAAAAAGAAGTGGCTGACCATTATTTGGCTATCAATTAGGTTAAAAGGGCTGGTGCTGGGAAGGAAAACAACCTAGGGGGAAAGACGCTCTGTCACGCCCAGAGCATTTAATACCTCATTTGCATATGATTTTATATGATTGACAGATTCCATTTAATTATAGTGAGTAAACAATTAAAAAATTATATAAAATTGGACATCACCTTCTTAAAACACAAGTGTTCCAGTTGTCCACTGTTCCTCCAGTGCGCATAATGAGAGCAATTTTCTCCATGAGCAGCCGATTATCCTTTTCTATCTCGGCCAATCGTTCTTGTTCCTTCTGTATGAACAAGGGTGATGCAGAAAATGGGCCTATTAGACAAATCCCCACTCGGATGACTGTAATAACATTGTAATCAAGTTCCAGCTAATGTGATATGTGGGGTGACTAAAACTACAGATGCTAAAATATCAAGGTCATAAGAACTAATATCGGAGTAGATGGCTGCTTTCTTTTAAATGCAAGGAAAAATAAATGTATTTAATAAACCAGCAAAGTTGCAAACACATGCACAGTATAAAGTATACGTCACAAAACATAACTTGCTTTTTGGACCTTCTAAATAAAGTTGCAGTTGTATTATAATTATTTTTTTCACTAATCTCCATTCCACTAATTATTTGACTTCTAAACTTTTACACTGTTGATGAAAGTGTTGGTCCTTTTAAAAAAAAAATAAAAAATTGATGGATATCCCAAAAATAAACTGAGCACATAATGTACATCTCTAGTTATTAACACTAAAGGGGTTGTAGGACTTTCCCAATTTTTTTTTAAAATGCTGGGTATGTGAGAAAATATCAAAAGAACCTATACTTGCTGTTTGTAACACCCTTTGCGCCAACTGAAGCCGCGCTGGTGGTCGCTGATGGGGCAAAAATCGATGATGCCCCATTCTTCACCTAACACCCTGAGACTTGTGATTGGCTGCAGATTTCAGGCATCTGGAATGGGACATCTTCTGAGGCTTATCGGATAATGTGCTGTTCTAGTCACCTGACCGCTGCTGGCAAAATCAGGCTTCAGGAATCAGGTGGTCAAAAATGTTATCACTTCTTAGATCTGTCTGGGCTAGGTTAATGGGCGCTACAGCCATGAGAATAGCGTTTATTATTATTTTATCACATGACTTGCCTTTTTTCAATATTTTCTGGGAGGGTAGACAACCCCTTTAGTTTGTTGGAAAAGCCAAGTGCTCCAAACCTGGAAAATAGGTCTCCCATCCTGGTATACATTGGGTACGGAAAGTATTCAGACCCCTTTAAATTGTCCACTGTTTGTTTCATTGCAGCCATTTGGTAAATTCTAAAAAGTTCATTTTTTTATCTCAATAAAGTACACTCTGCACCCAATCTTGACTGAAAAAAAAACAGAAATGTAGAACTTTTTGCAAATTTATTAAAAAAGAAAAACTGCAATATCACATGCTTATAAGTATTCAGACCCTTTGCTCAGACACTCATATTTAAGTTACATGCTGTCCATTTCCTTGTGATCCTCCTTGAGATGGTTCTACTCCGTCAATGGAGTCCAGCCGTGTTTAATTAAACTGATAGAACTTGATTTGGAAACGCACACACCTGTCTATATAAGACCTCACAGCTCACAGTGCATGTCAGACCAAATGAGAATCATGAGGTCAAAGGAACTGTCCAAGGAGCTCAGAGACAGAACTGTGGCAAGGCTCAGATCTGGCCAAGGTTATAAAAGAATTTCTGCATTACTTAAGGTTCATAAGAGCACAGAGGTCTCCATAATCCACTAAGGGGTCTGAATAATTTACCCACTGTGGGTAGCTCTATATATATATATATATATATATATATATATATATATATATAGTAACATCCCTGGCGGCGTGCTGGCATGGCTTACCATCTCCCACCATGCAAGACCGCCAACTTACCTACCAGTCCAGGCTGTGCACTATGCTCCTCTACTTGCTGTGTGCATGGCTCTTGTCTGCAGGCTTAGGGCTGCAGCGCTGGAACTTCCTGATTCTTAAAGTTACAGTGTGCGCAGTCCTAATGCGTCCCCAGCCTATTGCTGTGAGTCACTGGATACTTAAACCTCCTCCACCCAGTGGGAGGTGCCTGAGCAACACTTTCTTACAGTGTGTTCTGTGCAACTGTGAGTTGCCAGGTCCTATCCTGAATCTTGCCTGTTTCTGTCACCCTGGGGGCTGAGCACCCAGGCCCATTACCTGTATCTGTGGCTTCTAGTCTGTTTCAGCCACCCTGGAGCTGAGTACCCAGGCCTGTTAACTGTATCTGTGACTTCTAGTCTATTTCCGCCACCCTGGGGGCTGAATGCCCAGGCTCGTTCCTGTATCTTGTTCCTGTGTCAGTTTCTGTCTGAACTGTGTCCTAGCCCGTTACCTGTTTGTCTCCATGTCCGATCCTTCCCTTTTTCCTGTAGTGTCTGAACCAGTACCTAACTCCTACTCGTTCGCTTCCCCTCCGCACCTGCAGCTCTGCTCTGCTCTGTTCCGTCTCCCCTCCGCACCCGCGGCTCTGCTCTACCCTGCTCCGCTTCCCTTCTGCACCTGCGGCTCTGCTCTGCTCCACTTCCCCTTCGCACCTGCGGCTCTGCTCTGCTTCCCCTCTGTACCTGCGGCTCTGCTTTGTTCTGCCCTGCTTTGCTTCCCCTCCGCACCTGCGGCTCTGCTCTGCTCCACTTCCCCTCCGCACCTGCGGCTCTGCTTCCCCTCTGCACCTGCGGCTCTGCTCTGCTTCACCTCCGCACCTGCGGCTCTGCTCTGCCCTGCTGCGCTTCCCCTCCGCACCTTTGGTTCTGCTTTGCTCTGCCCTGCTTCACTTCCCCTCCGCACCTGCGGCTCTGCTCTGTTCTGCCCTGCTCCGCTTCCCATCTGCACCTGCGGCTCTGCTCTGCTTCCCCTCCGCACCTGGGGCTCTGCTCTGTTCTGCCTGCTCCGCTTCCCATCCGCATCTGCGGCTCTGCTCTGCCGTGCTCTGCTTCCCCTCCGCACCTGCGGCTCTGCTCTGCCCTGCTGCGCTTTCCCTCCGCACCTGAGGCTCTGCTCTGCTCTGCCCTGCTCCGCTTCCCCTCTGCACCTGCGGTTCTGTTCCTGTATCCCAGTCTGTACTGGTCCCTATCCAGCCTGTTTATCTACCTGCCAGTACTGGCTATGCCAGCCGTGCCTGCCAGTACCCGCCTGTCTACATACAAGCCGTGCCTGCCAGTACCCGCCTGTCTGCATACCAGCCGTGCCTGCCAGTACCTGCCTGTCTGCATACCAGCCGTGCCTGCCAGTACCTGCCTGTCTGCATACCAGTCAAACCTGCCCGTTCCTGCATTCCCCGGTGTGGGTCAACAGCTGTGTGACCGGGGTCTGACCTGGAGTAGCACCTGGGCCACCTCCCACGTCCCTCCTCGGACCATGGAGTCGATTAAGCCATCGTGCGTCCGTGGTCAGATCTGGTGAGGTCCCTAGTCACGCCCCTCCAGGCACTCCTCGGTTTGTCGCCAAGTGGGACCACTAACCACGCTCACGCCAAACAGTCCGGGCGTGAGCGGAACAGTTTGCTCAGGCCATGGTCCCCACTGAGTCCCACGGTCCTTCGCTCTCAGAGACATTTGAATCCTTGTCTGGCGAATACATGCACCAAGGAAATTTTTTTTTCCAAGCTGAGGTCCAGTCGATTTACGCACCAGCCCAAATGGAGCTATCAGCACTCGTTCGTGCGGATCCACCACGGTACTATGGGAAACGAAAACAAAGCCGTGTGTTTGTGGAGCAATGCATGCTACATTTTAAATTCTATGCCAACTATTTTCCCACCGATTGGGTTGAAGTGGCATTTCTGATGTCCTACCTAGCAGATGATGCCTTACATTGGGTCACCCCCCTATGGGAAGCAAGGGATCCTATTGTCTCTGACCTGCAGGCCTTCCTGGTGGCCTTTCTAATGGTCTTCGATGACCCTAACCCTGAATCTTCTGCTAAAGCTTTCCTTCCCAATATCCTGGAGCAGTCCAAATGGGTGATGCGTGTAGGTAGCCCACCAGTTCACCAGCATGAAGAGGCTGTTGCCCATGCAGAATCCACAGAGGATGACAATGCTCCGCAGAATACTTCCCTTCCCAACCTCAAGAGGCAGTCCAGACGAGCAAGGCATAGAGGTAAACCATCACGTCATCCTGTCCTCCCAAAGACCTCCTATTCCCCAGCCGGTAGAGGCACCTACCCACGCAGAATCCATGAAGGTTGACCATGTTCATCAGGCAAAGCAGGGGCCGTAACTCAGTCATAAAATCGGATTGCGGACCCGCTGCAGTTGTTTGGAACACCCTGACGGTCTTTGTACGGTGAAGGTTGGAGAGTCCCAAGACATTAGGCCTGTAGGAGAGGCTGCCCTTGGCGTTAGTGTTTCCTCTCCACAGATGACTGTGACTGTCTCCGTGGCAAGTGGAGGCTTCGGTTTGACCAGAAGTATTGGGCTGAAAGCTGTGAAGAGTCGGTGTCTGATCCCCGTCCGACAACTCCAGAATCCGGTTTGGGCATTGTCAGGGGAAGGACGAGCCCTACTCTGAAACAGTCTAAATATGTCTGTCCAAATTAAGCTCCAGATTGAAGCATTATACATGAAGAAGTTCACATTCCAGGTGCTGTCTGGTTTACCCACAGGTCGTCCAGAGCCGAGAGCTCTAGTGCCCGCTCAGGTTTGGAGATCCTGCATGGTGTTTCCTGTGTGACTGCTGAGGTACAAGGGGTGTCCAGTCCCCATACCTTCAGGACAGTCAGCAATGTCTTCTTCACCAGATCTGCTAGTCGCTGACTCGCTGTGTGCTGAAGTCTCCCAAGGAAGGGAAGCGGAGGTGATGTCCCCACAGTCTCGACGATTGTTCCAATGATCTGGCTTCAGGTACCGCCCGGCCTCGTAGACGTGTCATCTCAGAGACCAGACTGATAATGGTCCCGAAGCAAGGATCTTCCATCTCTAATAAGTCTGGCAATAAGTCCATCAAGGCGGTGGCTACCCCCAAGTCTCTGCATCCCTCCAACCAGGCGGAGGACCTCCAGTTGTCTCTTGAATCCTCCGGAGTGCTAACTGATGTTAAAAATGGAGAGAGACTTTCCTACACCCTGTTCCTGGTACTTCACCCACTTCATTCAGTAAGCTTGGCAAAGTGTACGTCAAGGCGGTGGTTACCCCCGAGTCTCTGCACCCCTCCAACCCGGTGGAGGATCTCCAGTTGTTCCTTGAGTCTTTTGGGGTGCTACCCGATATTATCAAATGGAGAGAGACTTTCCTATGTCCTGTTCCTGGTACTTCGTCCACTTCATCTGATGCTGAGGATGGCTCGATGGGAGGAAGCATCCTAGTCACCAAGATGGTGAGACCTGTCTCGTTCCCTCTAGTGAACAGAAGAGGTAGTCTTCTTGAAGAGAAGTCATGGGAGTCCATTGAGAAGGATCGGCCTCCAACTTCTCTGCAGAAAATCCTTGCAGGCTTGAAGAAGAGGGGGCGTAAAGGGGGGGTACTGTAACATCCCTGGCGGCGTGCTGGCATGGCTTACCATCTCCCACCATGCAAGACCGCCAACTTACCTACCAGTCCAGGCTGTGCACTATGCTCCTCTATTTGCTGTGTGCATGTCTATTGTCTTCTGGCTTAGGGCGGCGGCGCTGGAACTTCCTGATTCTTAAAGTTGCAGTGTGCGCAGTCCTATTGCGTCCCCAGCCTATTGCTGTGAGTCACTGGATACTTAAACTTCCTCCACACAGTGGAAGGTGCCTGAGCAACACTTTCTTACAGTGTGTTCTGTGCAACTGTAAGTTGCCAGGTCCTGTCCTGAATCTTGCCTGTTTCAGCCACCCTGGGGGCTGAGCACCCAGGCCCATTACCTGTATCTGTGACTTCTAGTCTGTTTCCGCCACCCTGGGGGCTGAGTACCCAGGCCCATTACCTGTATCTGTGACTTCTAGTCTATTTCCGCCACCCTGGGGGCTGAATGCCCAGGCTCATTCCTGTATCTCGTTCCTGTGTCAGTACCTGTCTGAACTGTGTCCTAGCCTGTTACCTCTTTGTCTCCATGTCCGATCCTTCCCTTTTTCCTGCAGTGTCTGAACCAGTACCTAACTCCTCCTTGTCATCTCTGTACTTCTGTTTGTGAGTTTTGTGTCCAATAACTACTTCATAGCAAGTACCTTGTGTGTATCTGGTTCTGCTTCTCCCATTTCCATGCCTCCGTATCTACCTCCTGTGTTCTAGCTATCTTCCTGTGTTTACTTGTCCCTGTCTGTTCCATGTGAACAGAGCCCTGACCTGTCTGTCCGCTCCTGTGGCACTGCTCTGCTCCTCTTCCCCTCCGCACCTGCGGCTCTGCTCTGCTCTGTTCCATCTCCCCTCTGCACTTGCGGCTCTGCCCTGCTCCGCTTCCCCTCCGCACCTGCAGCTCTGCTCTGCTCTGCCCTGCTCCACTTCCCCTCCGCACCTGTGGCTCTGCTCTGCCCTGCTCCACTTCCCCTCTGCACCTGCAACTCTGCTCTGCCCTGCTCCGCTTCCCCTCTGCACCTGCAGCTCTGCTCTGTTCTGCCCTTCTCCGCTTCCCCTCCGCACCTGTGGCTCTGCACTGCCCTGCTCTGCTTCCACTCCGCACCTGCGGCTCTGCTCTGTCCTGCTCCGCTTCCCCTCCGCACCTGCGGCTCTGCTCTGCTCCGCTTCCTCTCCGCACCTGTGGCTCTGCTCTGCTTCGCTTCCCCTCCGCATCTGCGGTTCTGTTCCTGTATCTGGTCCCTATCCAGCCTGTTTACCTACCTGCCAGTACCCGCCTGCCTGTATACCAGCCGTGCCTGCCAGTACCCGCCTGTCTGCATACCAGCCGTGCCTGCTAGTACCCGCCTGTCTGCATACCAGTCAAACCTGCCCGTTCCTGCATTCCCCGATGTGGGTCAACAGCTGTGTTACCAGGGTCTGACCTGGAGTAGCAACTGGGCCACCTCCCACGTCTCTCCTCGGACCACAAAGTCGATTAAGCTGCCGTGCGTCCGTGGTCGGATATGGCCAGGTCCCTAGTCACGCCCCTCCAGGCACTCCTCAGTTCGTGGCCCAGTGGGACCACTAACCACGCTCACGCCAAACAGTCCGGGCGTGAGCGTAACATATATATATATGTCCATAATCTCATGATATATATGTCCCCATCCTTGGTATATATGTCCGCCATCCTGGTATATGTTTTCCCATCCTGGGCCCATCCTGGTATATATATCTCCCATCCTGGTATATATGTTCCCCATCCTGGTATATATTTGCCCGTCCTGGTATATATGTCCCTCGTCCTAGTATATATTCTCCCATCCTGGGTCCTATCCAGGTATATATGTCTCCCATCCTGGTATATATGTCCCTCGTCCTGGTATATATTCTCCCATCCTGGGCCCATCCTAGTAGATATGCCTCCCATCCTGATATATATGCCCCCCATCCTCGTCCCCTTTCTTGTATATATGTTCCCCGTTCTGCATAAAAAAAGAACATTCTTCTCACCTTCCTTCACTACATCGATGTGTGGCATCCTCTTTCGGGCTCGTGCGGGAGGAGAGCGATCTGGAAGTCACAACGTAATGCAAGCCTATGAGAGCCAGAAGAAAGCGCTCATAGATTTACAATGAGAGCTTGTGACCGTTACCTCTGACTTTCAGTCAATCAGAAGTCGTGGTCACAAAATGGCGGCCCAGGAACGTAATGGCACAGGGAAAAGATGAAGACAGTGGCTGGTAAATAAAAGACTATGATCAAAGAACTTAGATTAGTGACACCACTCCTGCTCTTAAATGAAAAAAAATTGCAGAGGCTGCAATATTTATGCCAAGCTTACTTTATATACCTGGCAGAAAGCAGGCACAGGTTTCTAATCATATACAACCCCTTCAGGTATTCTTTAAGTTAACCATTGTTATTAAATATGAACAGTTTTTATACCTGGATTTTTTTAGTTTGGACATGATGGTGGAGAAATATCCTTGGAGGCTTATTGTCCACTTCAGATTTGACTGTAAAACATAATGAAAGAGTACATATGATAACTAATAGACATATATTCAACGTCAATATATACAGTGCCTACAAGTAGTATTCAACCCCCTGCAGATTTAGCTGGTTGACACATGCGGAATTAACTTGGCATTGTGACATTTGTACTGTAGATCAGCCTGGAAGTGGGAAATGCACCGCAGCAAATTTTGTTTTTGCTTTTTTTTTTTTTTTTTTTTTTAAACGTTAAAAGTTAATTCAGAGTGTCATTTATTATTCAACCCCTCAAACCACAAGAATTCTGTTTGGTCCCCCTAAAGTATTAAGAAGTAGTTCAGGCACCAAGAATAATGAGCTTCACATGTGTGGATTAAAGATCTCTTTTGCCAGCCTTTTCTGACTATTTAAGACCCTCCCCAAACTTGTGAACAGCACTCAGACATGGTCAACATGGGAAAGACAAAGGAGCATTCCAAGGCCATCAGAGACAAGATCGTGGAGGGTCACAAGGCTGGCAAGGGGTACAAAACCCTTTCCAAGGAGTTGGGCCTACCTGTCTCCACTGTTGGGAGCATCATCCGTAAGTGGAAGGCTTATGGAACTACTGTTAGCCTTCCACGGCCAGGACAGCCTTTGAAAGTGTCCTCCCGTGCCGAGGCCAGGCTTGTCCGAAGAGTCAAGGCTAACACAAGGACAACAAGGAAGGAGCTCCGGGAAGATCTCATGGCAGTGGGGACATTGGTTTCAGTCAATACCATAAGTAACGTACTCCACCGCAATGGTCTCCGTTCCAGACGAGCCCGTAAGGTACCTTTACTTTCAAAGCGTCATGTCAAGGCTCGTCTACAGTTTGCTCATGATCACTTGGAGGACTCTGAGACAGACTGGTTCAAGGTTCTATGGTCTGATGAGACCAAGATCGAGATCTTTGGTGCCAACCACACATGTGACGTTTGGAGACTGGATGGCACTGCATACGACCCCAAGAATACCATCCCTACAGTCAAGCATGGTGGTGGCAGCATCATGCTGTGGGGCTGTTTCTCTGCCAAGGGGTATGGCCATCTGGTCCGCATCCATGGGAAGATGGATAGCACGGCCTACCTGGAGATTTTGGCCAAGAACCTCCGCTCCTCCATCAAGGATCTTAAGATGGGTCGTAATTTCATCTTCCAACAAGACAACGACCCAAAGCACACAGCCAAGAAAACCAAGGCCTTGTTCAAGAGGGAAAAAGTCAAGGTGTTGGAGTGGCCTAGTCAGTCTCCTGACCTTAACCCAATTGAAAACTTGTGGAAGGAGCTCAAGAATAAAGTCCACATGAGACACCCAAAGAACCTAGATAACTTGGAGAAGATCTGCATGGAGGAGTGGGCCAAGATAACTCCACAGACCTGTGCCGGCCTGATCAGGTCTTATAAAAGACGATTATTAGCTGTAATTGCAAACAAGGGTTATTCCACAAAATATTAAACATAGGGGTTGAATAATAATTGACCCACACTTTTATGTTTAAAATTTAATAAAATTCAACTGAGCAGCATAACTTTTTGGTTTGTAAGATTTATGGTTCTGTTCATAAAACCTACTCTCGTTTGCAGTTTGAAGGCTCTAACTTATTTGCATCTTATCAAACCAGCTAAATCTGCAGGGGGTTGAATACTACTTGTAGGCACTGTATATACACATCTACCCAGTTAAGGCTTCACCCTGTACAATTTTTCTACAATTATATTTTCTCCATTCATTCAGCTGCAATAATTTTGAGATAATTCATTACTATGCCTGATGAAGAAAACTGAGTAGTTTCGAAAGCTTGCAATTTGTTACCATCTTTTCAGTTAGCCATTAAAAGGTATCAACCACTGAGGACTCTCAAATCTAAATATTTTTCTATCTACTGGCTAAGGCTATGTGCCCACGATGCAGAAATGAAGCAGAAAATTTCTGCAGCATTTCTGCATCTCCCTGGCAGAAAAAACGCATGCGGATTGTACATGCATTTTTCCTGCATAATACATGCGGATTCACATGCGTTTCCGCATGCGGATTGACAAGCGCTTTCAAAGCGATTTTAGCATCACTTGGAAAGTGCTTGATAACTAGGTCACACTATATAAATCCATGCAAACAGCATGGATTTATATAGTGTGACCTTTAGAATGGTTAAAAATAAAAAAATAAACCTTGATACTTACCTTCCGATGGCCCAGCGTGTGTTGCTGCGCTCCTTCCTGGCTGCCAGCTGATCGCGGGACACTGCACTGAAAGACCTGCGGTCACATGACTGTGACGTCAGCGCAGGTCCTTCAGTCCTGCCCGCAAGCACAGGGAAGGAGACCGGGGGCCGTCGGAAGGTGAATATAATCTTTTTTTATTTTATTCTTTTTTTTTACAGTTTCTATGGTAACTGGGTGTGGAGGAGAGTCTTCTCTTCTCCACACCCGAGTACCATCCGCACATTAGAATGCGCCAATTACGCAAGTACAGATGCAGTCTTGCGGAATTGGCGCGTTCTAATGCAAGTCAATGGCGAAGAAAACGCAGCGCTTCCGCAAAATTAATGGACATGCTGCGGATTTTTGAGCGCAGCATAAACGCTGCGGAAAAATATGCAGCATGGGCATTGAAAGTGCGGAATTGCATAGGGGACCATGGCAGAAGGCTTACCATGCGTTTTCCAAGCATTTACGCTGCGGAAAATTCCGCAGCAAAAACGCTTGAAAAACGCATCGTGGGCACACAGCCTAACACAGTACAAAGATATATATTTTTCCTGTATCAGATAACGCATATACAGTGCTACAAGCAAGACCCCAGTGCCCTGTTCAAACCCCCCCCCCTCTATTACACAAAGTGAGAAGCCACCATACAGAGTTGCTGCTGCTCTGCTTATCATCCATGGGTTTAGTGTTCGAGAGAGTGTGGGGACAAATGGGGCAACCTCTCTAAATCAGCACAATCATTTTGTCTACTACATATTAAACTAATATAAATACTAATATATGATTGAACATACAGTGGCATGTAAAACTTTGGGCACCCCTGGTCAAAATTACTGTTATTGTGAACAGTTAAGCAAGTTGAAGACAAAATGATCTCTAAAAGGCCTAAAGTTAAAGATGACACATTTCCTTTGTATTTTAGGCAAAAAAAATATTGTCATTTTTTACATTTTAAAAACTACAAAAAGGAAAATGGGCCAATGCAAAAGTTTGGGCACCCTTGGAGATTTGTGTGCTCAGGTAACTTTGCCCAAGGTTTCAGACCTTAATTAGTCTGTTAGGGTTATGGCTTGTTCACTATCATTGTTAGAAAAGGCCAGGTAATGCAAATTTCCCAGCTTTATAAAAACTCAGCCTCCTCTAACCTTGTGCCAAGAAACAGCAGCCATAGGTTCTTCTAAGCAGCTGCCTAGCACTCTGAAAATGAAAATGGTGGCGGCCCACAAAGTCGGAGAAGGCTATAAGAAGATAGCAAAGCGTTTTCAAATTGCCCTTTCCTCAATTTGAAATGTAATTAAGAAATAGCAGTCAACAGAAACAGTGGAGGTCAAGATAAGGTCTGGAAGACAAAGCAAAATTTCAGTGAGAGCTGCTTGCAGGATTGCTAGAGAGGCAAATCAGAACCCCCGCTTGACTGAAAAAGACCTTCAGAAAGATTTAGCAGACTCAGGAGTTTTGGTACATTGTTCTACTGTTCAGAGACACCTGCAGAAATATGACCTTCATGGAAGAGTCATCAGAAGAAAACCTCTCCTGCTTCCTCACCATAAAATTCAGTGTCAGAAGTATGCAAAAGAACATCTAAACAAGCCTGATGCATTTTGGAAACAAGTCCTGTGGAACGATGAGGTTAAAATAGAACTCTTTAGCCACAATGATCAAAGATATGTGTGGAGAAAACAGGGCACATAATTTCAGGAAAGGAACATCTCGCCAACCATTAAGCATGGGGGTGGATCAATCATGCTTTGGGGTTGTGTTGCAGCCAATGGCACAGGGAACATTTCACGGTAGAGGGAAGAATGGATTCAATGAAATTTCAACAAATTCTTGATGCAAACATAATACCATCTGTGAAAAAGCTGAAGTTGAAAAGAGGATGGCTTCTACAAATGGATAATGATCCTAAACAGAGATCGAAATCCACAATAGACTACCTCAAAAAGCGCAAGCTGAAGGTTTTACAATGGCCCTCACAGTCGCCTGATCTGAACATCATTGAAAATCTGTGGCTAGACCTCAAAATAGCAGTGCATGCAAAACAACCAAGGAATCTCACAGAGCTGAAAGAATTTTCCAAGGAAGAATGGATGAAAATCCCTCAAACAAAAACTGAAAGACTCTTGGATGGCTACAAAAAGTGTTTACAAGCTGTGATACTTTCAAAAGGGGGTGCTACTAGGAACTAACCATGCAGGGTGCCCAAACTTTTGCATCGGCCCATTTTCCTTATTGTAATTTTTAAATTGTAAAAGATAATATATTTTTTTGGCCTAAAATACAAATGAAATGTGTCATCTTTAACTTTAGGCCTTTTAGAGATTATTTCATCTTCAACTTGATTAACTGTTCACAATAACAGTAATTTTGACCAGGGGTGCCCAAATTTTTACATGCCACTTTAATCTGAGCGCTATCTCCATCAGTCCCATGGACAGTAAATAGAGATGTTGTGGTTGCACTTGTGCACAATTACACTATGCATATTGGGGATCAGGGCCAGCTCCAGGTTTTCGTCGGCCCCGGGCGAAAGAGTTTCAATGGGCCCCTTTAAAGGGGTTGTCTGGTCCAAATCGATAAGTCTGCAGTCACTTTGTGTGACTGCAGACTTATAAATCCCCCCCCGGCGCACGCACTGTGTGCTGCGAGATTTTGCAAGTTTCTGACTGGATGGTATGTATGCGTTATACATACTCCCAGACAGAGCAAATCAGCAAATCCAGTGGGTGCGGCATTGCTCCATACACTTGTATGGAGTGAGGTCGTGCCCTCTAGTCAACCATGCCCACTGGACTGTCGCGTCACCAGTCAGGGCATTGCTTCGCTTTACACAAGTGTATGGAGCGAGGCTGCGCCAACTGGACAGGCTCTCGCTGAGAGTATGTATAACTCCAGTTCTAGCTCAGAAGGTGGCAAATCCTTGAAGCGCACAGTGCTTGCTTTGGGGGATGCATAAGTCTGCAGTCACACAAAGTAACTGCAGACTTATCGATTTGAACCTATAATAGAAGGAATGTATCCCAATATTAACATATATAAAGGTGCAATTTCTTGAACTACTCAAGCAGACAAAAAGTGATATGACCATAGAAAACTACCTGGAGTAATCAAAACATTCAAAATTAATTAACAAATCCATAGCTTTATTAAAAACACCAAAATGACAGGACAAATTTAAAAAACATAGCAATACAAGACATGATAAAACCACACAAAGAATACTAAAATAAGGAGGCGGAGGGACATCAACAGCGTGAACCTAGTATGGTCCAGTTAGAAAAAAAGTGATAAATATGTAAAGTGTAAGTGCATATAGAGATTGATAAGGCAACAATGCCAATTAGGTATATAGAAAAACCATAATGTGAATCGTCAGTGAGTAAATAAAGTTACTGACCCGGGTTCATGCTACTGCCGCCTCACACACTTATAGATTTGGACCGGGCAACCCCTTTAAGTATTATGGGCCTCCATACAGTATTATGGGCACCACATAGTCCTCCATACAGTATTATGGGCACCACATAGTCCTCTATACAGTATTATGGGCACCACATAGTCCTCCATACAGTATTATGGGCACCACATAGTCCTCCATAAGGTATTATGGGCACCACATAGTCCTCCATATGGTATTATGGGCACCACATAGTCCTCCAAGCAGTATTATGGGCAACATTTAGTTCTCCATACTGTATTATGGGCACCACATAGTCCTCCATACAGTATTATTGGCAACATTTAGTCCTCCATACAGCATAATGGGCCCCATATATTGCTCCACACAGTATAATGGGCCCCATATATTGCTCCATACAGTATAATGGGCCCCCTCTGCGCTGAGACCTCACAGAGCTCCGACACAGAGGGGGAATGATGGGAGAGGAAGCATAAGCTGATGCTCCTTCTCCCATCATTATTTTCAACTGCATCGGCTTCCAGGATGCCGAAACAGTTGAAAGTACGATACGAGAGGGTGTTGCCGACAAGGGTACCGTGCTCCCTCGACTCACGAGCCCCACAGTCATTTTCCCGACGGCGAGTGAGCACCCCCGTTTGTCCAGGACCCCAGAACTTGCCTGGGTGCATCGGGTGGTGATGCCGGCCCTGCTGGGGACTTAGTGACCCACATTTTTGTAAATTATGAGGGTCCTAGAAGTCAGACCATCAGCAATCACACATTTAATACTGGGGATAATTTATAAATGTTATTTATGGTAGATCCTCTTCACTCCTGTGAAGATCTGAGGTTGTGAGCTGTAATAATCACCAGGGCAGGTTAACAATGCAACTAGTTTTTATTCCTTACATCCATGGTCTTACAGCAATTCTGGGTAGATGGTCACAATGCAATGTCCCCAGTCCAACAGATCCCATCCTGGGGCTGCTAGTCCCACTGCCCCCATACCAGGCGATACTCACTGTCTCCCAACTTTAAAGTGGCATTAAAAGTCTCCTCGCTGTGACATGCTTAACATGTCACTCTCCATAAGGAGAAATGTTACCCCTTAGATACCGGTCTGACACCTCTCACCCAGCCAAACCAGAACTCACACTTTGCACTGACGAGGGGCAGTACCCCGAAACACTGTCTGCAAATTGAGTTTCTGGCTTATATCCTAAGTCATGTGATAAGGCTCGTTAAAGGGTCACTATTGACTTTTAGGATTGCTACTTCCTGTAGGTGGCACCAGAGTTCTGGTCCTCTTCCTCTCTGAAGAGGAAATTTGCATATTTCCCAGAGGAGCATTGCGGCATTAAAAGTCTCCTCACCATGACATGCTTAACATGTCGCTCTCTGTAAGGAAAAATGTTACCCCTTAGATACCGGTCTGACGCCTCTCACCCAGCCAAACCAGAACTCACACTTTGCACTAACGAGGGGCAGTACCCCGAAACATAGTGTCTGCAAATTGAGTTTCTAGTTCTGGCTTATATCCTAAGTCATGTAATAAGGCTCGCTAAAGGGTCACTATTGACTTTTAGGATTGCTACTTCATGTAGGTGGCACTAGAGTTCTGGTCCTCTTCCTCTCTGAAGAGACAATTAACAACTGTTCTAACTTTCTAACTTCATCCCAACCTTTCCTGTAATTGTTACTTTGAATGTGTCACAGGGACACTGTATGTGGTCGCTTGGAAGCTCTTAATATGGCTTAGCACTAAGTACAAGATCTCAAGGGTTGCCCTAGCTTTCACCCTTAAAGCGCACCTGTCAGCAGGATTGTGCTCAGTAAACTACATACACTGTTAGGTGGACGACATTACACTGATTAATATGATACCTTGGTCGATTGTTAGAATCTATGTTGTTTTACTTTTCGGCCATATTTTTGTGGTTTGCTGACTTCTAGTCTTTTCCTCTGGTGCTGGGTGTCTTGGTCACGTGATCTCCTCACTCTTTATTACTCAGCACCTGTCTCCCATTCCCCGCTGGACACCAGTGTTGTTTTGCTTGTGCTCTGGCTAAGTTGCCTTGTTAGTTCTTTGTGCTTAGGACAATTGATATCCTGGGACTTCTTGTTCCACCAGTTTTGTTTTACTTTTGTCTTTGTTTCTGCAACTAACTTTTCTTTTAGGAGGTCTCCAGTTTTTGCTCCCAGTCCTTAGATCTTTTAGGGACACCCTTTCCCCTTCCTTCAGGTCTACCTTTGAGCTCAGTGCAGGATCGTCGGTGGGGCTAGTCACAAGTAATAGGGCACCCACCCCAGCGTAGGGTTTTAGCAGAGTCTCAGTGCAGGGACAGCTTTTCCCTTCTATTCCTTAGTTCTTAGTTGCAGAACATAACAGTATGTCCAGCCAGTTTTTTTTTCCCTCCTCTCCTCTTCCTGGGTTTTCTTCAGCATGAGTACCATCCAGGAGCTTGCTCAATGCTTGCAAATTTGACTCTGGAGGTTGCCGGTCTTCAGCAGTACGTGAGTAAATACCCTGCAGAACGCTATGAAGAACCAAAGGTAAGATTACCTTAGTGTTTCTCAGGGAAACTACAGGATTTTTTTTCATTTAAAAAAGCTTGTTTGTTGTATTTTCGGCTCAGACCTAGATCTTCTGGGAGTGAACTACAGTGTGTAGGGATTATTATGTCTCTATTGCGTAAAGAACCTCAAATCTGGGCGTTTTACTTGTCTCCTGAAGATCATTGTTTGAGGTCTCTGGAGGAATTTTTTGATGACATGGGTCTGCTGTATGATGATCCTGATCGGGTTACATCAGCTGAGGCAGAGCTCAGTCGTCTCAAACAGGGTTCTCTTGATGCTGAGAGCTATTGCACCCTGTTCAGATGATGGTCTGCAGAGGTCAAGTGGAACGACCCTGCACTCAAGTTTCAGATTCTGGCAGGCTTGAGTGAAAGGGTTAAAGATTTGCTCATTGCATTCCCTGCACCTGATACTTTGCAAGTTGCCATGCAGTTAGCTATCCGTGTGGATAGAAGGTTGAGGGCCAGACGGAATGAGGAGAAGTTTCCTATAGTGCTGGATTCTGTTTCTCACGATAATCCTGCCGACACGGGAGAACCCATGCAGGTGGGGGCAATGTCATCCCATTCCAAGGAGAGGGACAGGAGGTTCTCTGAGGGACTTTGCTTGTACTGCGGTAAGGCTGATCATTTTTTAAAGCAATGCGAGGTTCGCTTAAGGAAAGAAAAAAAAATGGTCAGTAGAAATAACACTCCCGTTCGCATTGAGTTTTTACGTTCTGCTGGGGTGTTTTTTCCTGGTAATACCAGCTGTCAGGGTCGTTCGATTAAGTTTCAGGCAATGGTGGATTGTGGTTCTGCACTTAATTTGATGGATCAACAATTTCTTGAAAAGTATAAGTTTGGTTCTGAACCTTTGTTGTCTCCTTTTCCTGTGGTGGCGATAGGATAATACTCTGCTGGAGCATGGGAGCATTCTTCGAAAGGTCACTGGGTTTCCGCTTACTATGAATATGGAACATCAGGAGCAGACTGACTTATTTGTACTTGGTAAATTGCCTTCCCCGGTCGTCCTGGGGTTGCCCTGGTTAAAAGTGCATAATCCTTTGCCGGACTGGTCATCTGGTTCCATAAGATCCTGGGGTCAGGGGTGTTATGGTAAGTGTTGTAATGTTCACATTGTGGCTGTTGTGAAGGGGGAGTTACCTGAACCCATTCAGGATTTTTGGAGGGTTTTTTCGGAGGTGGAGTCGAAAGCTTTACCACCTCATAGAGATTACGATTGCGCTATTGAGTTCGTCCCTGATGCTAAGCTCCCTAAGAGTGTGTTGTTTAATCTGACAATTCCCGAGATGGAGGCTTTGAAATAATACCTTCAGACTAGTTTAGCTGCAGGTCACATAAGACCCTCTAAGTCTCCTGTCGCGGTTGGGTTCTTTTTGTCAAAAAGAAGGATGGGGGTTTTAGGCCATGTCTGGATTTTCGGGAAATTAATAAGATCACTGTGAGCAATCCTTACCGGTTACCACTTATTCCGGATTTTTTTAACCAATTGACCGGAGCTAAATGGTTTTCTAAGATTGACCTTCGTGGGGCATATAATTTGCTTCGGGTGAAGGACGGAGATGAATGGAAGACAGCTTTTAACACCCCGGAAGGTCATTTTGAGTGTTTGGTGATGCCTTTTGGGCTTACTAACGTGACTGCATTTTTTCAAAATTTCATCAATGACATTCTGAGACCCTTGATCAGTAGGAGTGTTATTGTTTATCTGGATGATATTTTGATTTATTCATCGGATCTTGAGTCTCATTGGCAGAGAGTCTGCGAAGTTCTTCAGATACTGAGAGATAACATACTCTTTGCTAAATTGGAGAAGTGTCAGTTTGCTGTCCAGAAAATTAGTTTTTTGGGTTACTTTGTCTCCTGTGATGGTTTTGAAATGGACCCGGTGAAAGTTCAGGCTGTGCTGGAGTGGCCGAGGCCTGAAGGTTTGAAGTCCGTACAGAGGTTTTTGGGGTTTGCCAATTATTACAGGAAATTCATAAAGAATTTCTTTGTCATCGCTAAACCCATTACTGATCTGACCAAGAAGGGTGCTAATACAGTCCAATTGTCCACTGAGGCTATTGAAGCTTTTGAGTATCTCAAGGACAGGTTCAGCTCTGCTCCTGTTCTTATCCAGACTGATGAGACCAAGCCATTTTTGGTTGAGGTGGATGCCTCATCTATAGGCGTAGGGGCAGTTCTGTCCCAGGAGGAAGAGGATGGGGTGCATCCCTGTGCTTTCTTTTCAAAAAAATTTTCTGAGACAGAGCTCAACTATGATGTTGGGAATTGTGAGTTGTTGGCTATTAAACTCGTGTTCGAGCATTGGTGACATTTTTTGGAGGGGGCTCAACATCCTATACAGGTTTTCACTGATCATACGAATTTGATTTATCTGGATGCAGCTAAACGTTTGACTGCCCGTCAGGCTAGGTGGGCACTGTTTTTTGCCCGGTTCAATTTTTCCGTAACCTTTGTCCCAGGGACAAAGAATGTTAAGCCTGACGCTTTGTCTAGTAGTTTCTCTCCAGCGGTGAATGCTGAGAGGGAGGAGTGTATTTTGCAGAGAGGGGTGGTGGTGGCCGCATTGGATTCTGAGTTGGAGAATAGCATTCTAGGAGCTCAGAGTGCGGCACCAAGTAACACTCCGTGTGGTAAATTGTTTGTGTCTAGAGCCTTGAGGAGAGCGTTGTTTGCTGAATGTCATGAGTATCGGTTGGCGGGTCACCCAGGGATTTCGGAAACTAGGAAGTCTATCGCTCGTAGTTTCTGGTGGCCAGGGTTGCAAAGAGAAGTCATCAAGTGGGTGCGTCAGTGTTCTGTGTGCGCTAGGTCAAAGGCCTCTCACGCTCCGGCTGCGGGGTTGCTGTGCCCCTTGGAAGTTCCTAGTTCGCCATGGACGCACCTTGCCATGGATTTTATCACCGATCGGCCTGTATCGGAGGGGTTTTCTGTCATCTGGGTTGTTGTGGACCGGTTTAGTAAAATGTGTCATCTGGTTCTGTTCAACAAGTTACCTTGCACCAAGACTCTTCCTAAGGCTTTTGTGAAAGAGATTGTCAGGCTCCATAGTGTTCTCACGGACATTGTTTCCAGTAGAGGACCACAGTTTGTGGCTCACTTTTGGTGGGCCTTTTGTGACAGATTGAAAATTCATTTGTCATTCTCGTTGGGTTATCATCCAGAGTCCAATGGACAAACTGAAAGGAAGAACCAGGATGTTGAGCAGTTTTTGAGATGTTTTGTGGCAGACAATCAGGAAATGTGGTTGGAATTTCTACTCCTTGCGGAGTTTGCCCTTAATAATCATACTTCTTCCTCGGCTGGTTATTCTCCTTTTTTTTGTTGTACTGGCAGGTATCCATCTTTTGGTCCATTTTCCAAAGTTGGGGCTGCTGCACCGGAGGAGGACAATTTTTCTGGTGATTTGGAGAGGGTTTGGACCAGTGTACGCCTGAATCTTAAAGAGGTTAACAGGAGATCAAAAAGGTATTTCGACGAAAAAAGAAAGGAGTCCTTGTTTGCTGTTGGGGACATGGTTTGGTTGTTCTCTAGGAATCTTCGTTTGATAATTCCTTCTAAAAAACTGGGGCTTAAATGTGTGGGTCCTTTCAAAGTGGTTCAGATTGTCAACTCGGCAGCAGTGAGGTTGGTCATTCCCTCGTCCTGGAGGATTAATTCTGTGTTTCATGTGTCGTTACTGAAGAAGGTGGACACACCTGATAAGCAGGCGAAGCCTACTGTTATGCCTGTTGATGAGGACGGTGAATTTGAGATTTCTCACATTTTGGATTCCAGGTGGCATAGAGGAAGATTACAGTATCTTGTGTCCTGGAGAGGTTTTGACCCCGAGGATAATTCCTGGGTGAAGGCCGAGAACGTCTCGGCCTCAAGGCTAATTAAGGCTTTTCACAGGAGATTTCCTGGTAAGGCTTGGCCTAGAGGATCCAGAGGATCCTCGTAAAAGGGGAGGTACTGTTAGAATCTATGTTGTTTTACTTTTCGGCCATCTTTTTGTGGTTTGCTGGCTTCTAGTCTTTTCCTCTGGTGCTGGGTGTCTTGGTCACGTGATCTCCTCACTCTTTATTACTCAGCACCTGTCTCCCATTCCCCGCTGGACACCAGTGTTGCTTCACTTGTGCTCTGGCTAAGTTGCCTTGTTAGTTCTTTGTGCTTAGGACAATTGATATCCTGGGACTTCTTGTTCCACCAGTTTTGTTTTCCTTTTGTCTTCGTTTCTGCAACTAACTTTTCTTTTAGGAAGTCTCTAGTTTTTGCTCTCAGTCCTTAGATCTTTTAGGGACACCCTTTCCCCTTCCTTCAGGTCTTCGTTTGAGTTCAGTGCAGGATCGTCGGTGGGGCTATTCACAAGGAATAGGGCACCCACCCCAGCGTAGGGTTTTAGCAGAGTCTCAGTGCAGGGCTTTTCCCTTCTATTCCTTAGTTCTTAGTTGCAGAACATAACATTGATGAAAGCGGTCCTGTGGTTCTAGTATAATCTTTACTTTCAGTTTGGAGATAATGATATGCCCGTGCTCCGGGGCGGGCTGTGGGGTGGGCTCTATATTACATATTCATCTGTATGCTCTTATGTCAGCTCACTGTGCCTTCACTGACCTGCCTCCTATTTTACCTAGCCCTGCACTACTAGATGCATTATGCAAACTAGGAGGCAGGTCAGTGAATGATCCGTGAGCTGTCATAAAAGCATACAGATGAATATGTAAGCAGAGCACCAGATAGAACCCCCCCACAGGCCGCCCCGGAGCATGGGCATATCATTATCTCCAAACTGAAAGTAATGACTACACAAGAACCACAGGATGGATTTTTATCAACCAAGATATCATATTAATCAGTGCAATGTCGCCCACCTAACAGTGTATGTAGTTTACTGAACACAATCCTGCTGACAGGTGCCCTTTAAATTCCTGTACAGGTGTACAGGTTTGACTTATATAGGGGCACCTAGGTTGGGTCCAAAGAGTAACTGCTGGCAGGTGGAGTGGGCTGGAAAAGAATGGTAATGAAGCCAAGTCAATACCAGTAGATCCGGAACAGGGACAGAATAGTCAGTGAGAAGTATAATCTATACATAGGCTGAGGTCAGAAACGGGAATCAAACAAGCTGAATAGGAACTGCGGTCGAGTGATAAGGTCAGTTTTACTTATTTTTTTTGTTTAACTGCATTCTGAGAGTTTTCTTTACTACATTTTAAGTACCTGGCCAACCCCTTTAAAGGGTGATTTACAACATTAATAATTATCAATTATCCAAATGACAGGTGATGATTTACAGATCGGTAGGGTCCAATAGTTGGGAACCGAGAACGTGGCTGTGAAATGCTCTGTTGGAATTTAGCCACACATGTGCACCTCCATTTCATTAATTCTCCAAGGAACTGCTGGAGATAGCCTAGCACTATACTTGGTTATCTTTGGCATTTCCATAGGCAATACAGTTTATTGGGGCATTTTAGAGCCAGCAGTTATTATTACTTTTGACAGCAAGCATAGTGTTGCATGCAAGACAACCCAATGGCTGCATCATTCACATTTCGGATCCATTGTTTGAACGGAGCACCATGAAAAATAAAGCAATGATACAGAATAAAAGTATGTATTTTTCTTAATTACTGTCAAAAAAAGATATTAATTACCAGGAATATGTTGTGGATTTAATTAACTTACTTGTTCACGTAGTTTCACCTTGGGGATATTTCTGTGCTCTGGAATCAGTGTCTGTGAAGGTTTTCTAATCCAAGTTGGGATAGTAAAATGTATGATCTGTGCAGGCAGATGCTGTAAATACTATATCAGTATATAAACTATTTAAGAAGCTGGATTAATGAGATGTAAATCGCACCTTCCGAGGTATCATTCCCAGTCACTGTGCAGAATACCATAGCATAACGTGCTTACCTTCATGCTTTGTGTAGGAGTAGTTTAGATGCTAATCTAGTGTTTTAATTACAGATCCACTTTTCTGCTTAGTTTTAGGGCATTTGTAAAGTAATTTATTAATTGTCTCAAAAAAATGAATTCTAATTTTTTAAATATTCTGAATGATTAGATTGAAGATGTCTAAGGGCAAAATGCTAACAATGAATAGAATTTTGTACATATGACATTTATCTTCTGAACTCTTCAATGCTGAGAAAGCTTCATGAGGTCAGAGGTATGTTCTGCATGAGCTTGATTATTCCATTGCATCAGCATTTTCCTCTTGCATGCTTGTTCTTTTTGCAGGTTCATCAGTTAAGCTTTAACCTCTTAAAGCCCAGCTATTTTGGGCCTTGAGGCGAGGCAGGTTTTTTTTTGCTCAATTTTGCATCACTGCATCCCAAGAGTCATAACTTTTTTTTATTTATCAATGTAGCCTTATGAGCACTTGTATTTTTACAAAATGTGTTCAGTTTTTTAATGTCACCATTTTTGGTTATATATGTTGTCTTAAGAAGTAGCATTTCGGCATTATTTTTTTTTTACAGTATTCATTTGTTTTTGTGATGCCATATTCAGACAGCTATACATTTTTTATTTTTTTTATCGATGGAGCTATGTTGGGGGTTGTTTTCTGTGGGGCAAATTGTAGTTTTATTAAAACCATTAAGAAGTATATTCAAATTTTAATCACTTTTTATATTTTTTAGGTGACCAAAAAACAGCAATTATGACTTTTTGTTTGAGGGAATAGGTATGAGGGGAAGTAGGATCATTAATATAAGTAATAAGATGATAGTAAAAAGATATCCCATTTAAAATATACATGCCCAAATGCTTATATACTTCTAAAATAATATACACAAATAGTACTCGCCCTTCTCAGTATTTTGGCAGCAGCGGTGACAACACATCAACAACTCACATCATCCCCGCAGCCAATCATTTTGCTCAGCAGCTAATGCCGTCTACTCCGTTAGAGCTGCTGAGCTCATTGATTGGCTGCAGTAGTGTTGTACACAGTAGTCGTGACATCACTGCTGCAGCCAGAAAACAAAGACCCGATCATCAGCGGACTGCGGGTGTTGCACTAGGGGAGGATGAACACTATCTGTGTTATAGAACAGTGGTCCCAATCTTTCTTACCATGAGAGCCACATAAACATCTGAGAAAGTCGTGAGCCACATTCAGCACCCCCTCCGCCCACACTAGTGACACCAAGAACCGGGTATAAAGACAGCCAAAGCTTCCAAAGAAAAAGCACATTGTGACCTTGTGCCCCTTCCCTTACATGCAGGATACTTACATCTGGGAATGCCCACTTTATCCCCATTCAGTATTCTTACATCAAGCATACTTACCACACTGTTGTATCCAAGTTCAACCACCCCTCTAACTGACAATTTCATTCTATTTCCATCTTACCATATTTATCTACCGTGACCCGGTATGTGAGCATCCAATCCTGCTCTTACGTTTGAGGCTACTCAGCAAAGTCACCCTCTGGAGAACTTACTCCATAGCTATTTGTTAGACCTGGTGCTAATTATTATTCTTCTTATTATTTATTCTTATTATTTTTCATTATAGCGCCATTTATTTCATGGCACATTACATGTGAAAAAGGGTATATACATAATACAAAACAAGTAAAATAATCTTAAACAATACAAGTCACTGACTGGTACAGGAGGAGAGAGGACCTGGCCCGCGAGGGCTCACAGTCTACAAGAGATGGGTAAAGATACAGTAGGTGAGGGTAGAGCTTGTCATGTAGCAGTATGGTGAAAAGAAGGTTATCGCAGGTTGTAGGCTTGTCGGAAGAGGTGAGTCTTCAGGTTTCTTTTGAAGGTTTAAACGGTAGGCAAAAGTCTGATAGGTTGGAGTTGAGAGTTCTTGAGAATGGGGGATGCACAGGAGAAATCTTGTATGCTATTGTGGGAAGAGGAGATAAGAGGGGAGTAGAGAAGGAGATCTTGTGAGGATCGGAGATTGCGTGCAGGTAAGTACAGGGAGACTAGGTCACAGATGTATGGAGGAGACAGGTTGTGGATGGCTTTCTATGTCATGGTTAGGGTTTTTAACTGGAGTCTCTGGGCAATGGGGAGCCAGTCCAGGGATTGACAGAGGGGAGAGGCCAGGGAATAGCGGGGGGACAGGTGAATTAGTCGGGAAGCAGAGTTTAGGAGTGTTAGAAGGGAGGTCACAGAGCAGAAGGTTGCAGTAGTCACGGTTGTAAGCCAGATTGTAAGCAGTCAAAGAGGGAGCAGGAGGAGAGGTGGGAGGACAGTTCAAGATGGACATGTTGTTCCAGTAGTTTTGAGGCTGTGATAAAGTCACTGGTAAGGTGATAGAGGGAAGATATGGTTCGCGGAGGCTATTAGCTTCCGTGAATTGAAACCATGACGTGTGCTCCAGGATGTTATTTGCTGATAGGGTTAAACCTCCATTGTAAAAGACAGTGTTTTTTGTGAATGGCCATTGTGAAGGGTGGGAGGCCATTCACCATATCTCCACCTCAGGGTGTGGTCTGGGCTTTAAATACTCGGCCTGTAAAGCCATTCAGTGTTCAGTAGGTTTGAAGAGAGGAACTCCAGATCTGTTTGCGTGGAGCTATCCTGAACCATGTGAAGTTGCTGAACTCTAAGCAGGCGGATCGATGCTACCACAAAGACTGTGCTTTCGTGTTACCATATTGCTTTGCTTCCCTGGTTTGTCCAAGGGGCTGTGTTTTCTTTTATGGACTCAATGTTGGTTTACGCTGCATTTTAATAAACCAACCCAAAGTTTTAAAGTACCTGTGTCTACCTCCATGTGCAGATGAGTGAGTGATCTACCACAAGGCATAGAGGAGAAGTAATATGGGGCAATAGCTAGACACAGAGGATTGGTCAAGGAAGGGCTTTTTGAGAATGGGTGTGATTGAGGTATGTTTGAAGCATGAGGGAATAACACCAGTTGTTAGTGACAGGTTGAAAAGATAGGTTAGGGTTGGGATGAAGACTGTGGTGAGGTTTGGAATGAGGTGGGAAGGGATCGGGTCGAGAGCACAGGTTGTGAGATGTGATCTTGATAGTAGAGAGGAAAGTTGATCTTCTATAATCGTTGAGAAGCTGGTTTTGGAAGAGGAGGGCTGATGCTCCAAGCTAGCAGACAGCTGAGCTGTGAGCCACACATCATGAGCCTGTGAGAAACACGTGGCTCCAGAGTCACAGGTTGATGACCCTTGTTTTAGAAGCATACAAACATTTTACCAATTTTTTTTCAATGTGAAAAGTCCCTATAAGAGTGGAGCATAGAGACCATTTTTGTCATTGAGTCAAATATTGAAAATTAACAAAAGAAAGTGAGAGAGGAAAGGGGATAAATGGTACCTGGGGACTGAGAGAAAACATAATGCCTGTTTCTCTTAACTTTGAAATAAGACGCCAGACCTTAGTCAGCTGACCAAGTGTGATAGCCATCTACAAATTAGAGGGAGTAAAAAGTGTCAACGCGTATACATCTCATAGATTGTAAACTTGAGAGCAGGGCCCTCTCTCCTCCTGGTATATGTTGATTTATGTGATTATTGTTATTCTGTAATGTCTTTTATTGTCTGTACAAGTCCCCTCTAAAATGTAAAGTGCTGCGGAATATTTTGGCGCTATAAAATAATAGTAATAAAAAATGTAAGTTAGGCCTGTTTGGCATGGTGGAGGGCAACTGTGTTAGGAGGCTTGGAGTGTAGAGGGCACTTCTTAAGCCAAAGCCTTCTCAGGAGTTTCATTATAGTGTTTGACAGAAGAGGGAAGTCAATGGGGACAATGAAGGCTGTAAAACTTGTATTTCTTTATGAGTGTTAGGTAGACGTATACTGAGAAGGTTGAGAATGTTTGATAGTCATGGAAAAAAAATGAGCAGAGGCAGAAGAAGAGTTGTCAAAAACCTAGGGAGGAGATTAAAGATAGAAAATGAGAGGTTGATGAGAAGATTGGGGATTTTAAAGTTTCTTATAATAAGAGCTATTTTACAAAATAAGAAATGGGGAAGCCAAGCAATATAGTGATCAAGAAACTGGTGGGTAATCCCAGAGGCAGTGAATAATTGCCACTCAGTGGAAGAGTGTAAAGGCCCCCACACCCATTAAACTAATGTTGGCCGAATCTGCCAATATTGATGTGTTTGGCTCATAGGCTAATGTGTATGGGAGCATCGGCCGACTGATCATTGGATAAGATGTTACTTGGACATGTCCAAATTTGGACTGCCAATTGCATTGTTCTCCCGGAGATAAGAATTGTTGGCCAGCGGCTTCCTCATAGAGAACACAGGAGCACTCGGGACGAACAAGCGCTCTTGTGTATGGGAGAGTCGACTGGCCAACATACATCTAATGTGTATGACTGGCTTTTGGGTAAGGACTTCAAAGGAGGGTAATATGACAGGGAAATAAATTGGAAAGATTGTCGCATTATAAAAATATGCCTTGTCCTCCCCCATGCTCATACTCTGGTCTATGGGTTTGAGAAGAGTATAAACCACCATGAGCTGAAGTAGCGGGGTTAGTAGTCAGTCTGATGAAGACATGTTTCTATGAGAGTCAGTATACTAAAAGAGTTTGAAAGAAAAAAAGTCAGAAATAAGGTCTCATTGAGATGTCTGTGTATTTGTTTGAGTGCTATCCGTGGTTTTCACATATAGCATTTGTACCTGTATAGTCTTATAGTCTATGGGACCATTGACATGTTCGTGACTGGTCGCAGACTGAGTGGTCCGCAGAAAATCATGGAGGCATGTGCGATTTTGAGGGTTGGATTAAAAATCAGCAATACAAGTCTATGGGTCCTTGAAAAAATTGGACCGCATTCAGATGACATTTGAGTGCGGTCCGATTTTCACGGACTGTTAGAAAGGAAAAGGTGGAAAAGTCTTTTTTCTCTATGTATAGAAACCACAGGTCAACCTCTGATGAAAGTCTGATCAAAATAATCGGTCCGTTTTTCTCTTATGTGAGAAAAACAGACATCTGAATCAAGCCTAAGCCTAAGTGCCCACGATGCAGAAATGGTCCGGATTTTTCCTGAGCGTTTCTGCATCTCCCTGGCAGAAAAAACGCATGCGGATTTTACATGCGTTTTTTCAGCCAGGGACAAGCATTTGTCACGCGTTTTGCACATGAGATTTCGCATGCGGGTTGTCAAGCGCTTTCCAAGCGATTTTAGCATCACTTGGAAAAGTGCTTGACAACTTGGTCACACTATATACAGTAAATCCATGCAACCAGCATGGATTTTATATAGTGTGACCAAGTTAGTTAATTAAAAGAATAAAAATGGTAAAAAATAAAAAAAAAACATTATACTTACCTTCTGATGGCCCCCGGTCTCCTTCTCCGGTCTCCCTGGTAGCTCCCCGAGAGCTTGAGGGAAGGTGAGTTACAATGCTCCTTTCATGTGGGTTGGTGCAGTGTGTCGGCCATTGTTGCTCTGGTTTTGTTCTTGTGGGGCGGCGTGGCCTGGAGTTGTGGGGACTCGGTCTTGCAGCATGGGTGCTGTGAGGCACCGGGCCGCCCGCCCTGCTGGTGCATTGTCGCTGTGGTGGCGGTTGGCGCACGGCTCCGCTCCCGTTCAGGTAGGAAATGTTAGGACCCACTACGAGGTTTGCCGTGACGTGGCAGTGGGCTTCATACAGTCTGATCAGAATGTTAAACTAAGAACATCATGTCCAGTAATGTATATTTTTGCCAAGAGACATTAGATCAAATGTATGATTTTTTGGAGGTGCGGTCCATGCCCCTTTTTTTGCATAGAAAAGCAAAAGCCTAACTCTAATTGTGGTGTACTACTGAAGTATTGAAGCACATAGACTGAGACTACCAGTCCCATTTTCAATGTCCACGTTCACATGTTCAGTATTTGGTCAGTATTTTACACCAGTATTTGTAAGCAACAACCAGGAGTAAGTGAAAAATGAAGAAGTGGTGCACGTGTTTCTATTATACTATTTCTCTGATTGTTCAACTCCTGATTTTGTCTTACAAATACTGATGTAAAGTACTAACCAAATACTGAAAGTGTGAATGTGGCCTAATAATCCAAAGATTCAAGTGATATAGTGAAGTGCATGACCTGCAGAGTCAGTGTGACTGTGAATTGATTGATCTGTGATATACTGCAGCAACATCACCTAAATAACAACATTTTATTTATTCTTCACACTCTGCAAACAAGGACAGCAATTTAATTACCCTCTGTCCTAATTTTGCTACTAAAGAAAAATTTTGAAACTTGTGTGGGTGATGTGCCTTGTGTTACACCCACGCTGCTAGGCTCAGATAGGGTAAAGACCGGTTACATGAATTCGTTGGAATCCTGGGGCAACCCTTACTCAGGGCGACCATAGGCTGCAGCTTTTCTCAGGCACACGATAGATTCAATTGCTGACCAGACACATCTGACAAAAGTCTTCATAAACAGTTGAACAGTGGAGTTTAATTAAGTATGGCCAGTACCATTTAACTCTTTGAAGCAACAGACTTCACCACAATACAGTCTATTAAAGCAGGCACAGTAACGTCAGTTTCTTCCGTAGCATAATACAGCACAGATTAGATCTCTTTGCAGCACACTTCTATGCATACACAACCACAGGTTTTTCCTTCACAAGGACACAACAGTGCACAGCATTCTTTATCCTGCATGGAGATGGAGGGGGTGAGGGTTTGATGAGGGAAATGATCCCTGTGACATGATTCCTTCCAGTCCTTATCTTTCTGCCCTATAATACTCTGCACTATTAGTTCAGGGAGTCTATCTGACCTGTGTTTAGCTTCCCTCCTGACTTGAATTCTGTTCACTTGCCTTTTGTGAGATACAGATCATACACCACCTTTCTCTTCAGCTCTAGCCAGACTAATAAACAAGTTCCCCACAATCCCCATGAGGCTCTGCTAAACACTCCTTGTCTCCTGTGACTGTGTTAACCCCTCTAGTTTCTGGATGCTTCTGAAGCACAACACTTCCTGTCTCTTGTGACTGTTTTAACTCTTATGGATGCTGGATGCTTTTGAAGCAACAGCACTACTTCTGCATGTCACACTTGCTATGTTCCTTTTGTTAACCTTATCTGTTCCCACCCCCACCCAAGAAGGTGTGAGGCCCAAGTGTATAGGATTACACTAACCAGATAGAAAAGGGAAGACAGGGATAAATGAAAACTACAACTTTAACATCCCTAGCGGCGTGCTGGCATGGCTTACCACCTCCCACCATGCAAGACCGCTATCTTACCTATCAGTCAAGGCTGCACACTTTGCTGCAGTACCTGCTGTGTGCATGTCTCTTGTCTGATTGCTTAGGGCGGCGGCGCGGTTACTGCCTGTTTCTTATAGTTACTGTGTGCACAGTCCTAATGCGTCCCCAGCCTATTGCTGTGAGTTCCCAGGCTCGTTCCTGTATCTTGTTCCTGGTTCAGTTCCTGTCTGAACAGTGTCCTAGCCCGTTACTTGTTTGTCTCTATGTCCGTATCTTCCCTTTTCCTGCAGTGTCTGAACCTGCACCTAACTCCAACTTGTTGTCTCTGTACTTCTGTTTGTGAGTTTTGTGTCCACTCGCTACTTCATTGTAAGTACCTTGTGTGCATCTGGTTCTGCTTGTCCAGTTTCAATGCCTCCGTATCTACCTCCTGTGTTCTAACTATCATCCTGTGTTTTCCAGTCTGTTCGATGTGAACAGAGCCCTGTCCTGTCTGCCTGCATCTTCTGCTCTGCTTGTCCACCTGCGGTTTCACTCTGCTCTGCTTGTCTACCAAATCTGCGGTTTCGCTCTGCTCTGCTTGTTCACCGCACCTGCAGTTTCGCTCTGCTCTGCTTGTTCACCGCACCTGCGGTTTCGCTCTGCTCTGCTTGTTCACCGCACCTGCGGTTTCGCTCTGCTCTGCCTGTTCACCGCACCTGCGGTTTTGCTGTGCTCTGCTTGTTCACCGCACCTGCGGTTTTGCTCTGCTCTGCTTGTTCACCGCACCTGCGGTTCTCGCTCTGCTCTGCTTGTTCACCGCACTTGCGGGTTTTGCTCTGCTCTGCTTGTCTACCGCACTTGCGGGTTTCGCTCTGCTCTGCTTGTCTACCGCACTTGCGGGTTTTGCTCTGCTCTGCTTGTCTATCGCACCTGCGGGTGTTGCTCTGTTCTGCTTGTCTACCACACCTGCGGGTTTTGCTCTGCTCTGCTTGTCTACTGCACCTGCGGGTTTTGCTCTGCTCTGCTTGTCTACCGCATCTGCGGGTTTTGGTCTGCTCTGCTTATCTACCGTATTTTCGGGTTTTGCTCTGCTCTGCTTGTCTACTGCATCTGCGGGTTTTGCTCTGCTCTGCTTGTCTACCGCACCTGCGGGTTTCGCTCTGCTCTGCTTGTCTACCGCACCTGCGGGTTTTGCTCTGCTCTGCTTGTCTACCGCACCTGCGGGTTTTGCTCTGCTCTGCTTGTCTACCGCACCTGCGGGTTTTGCTCTGCTCTGCTTGTCTACCGCACCTGCGGCTCTGTCCCTCTGTACTGGTCCCTATCCTGACTTCGTTCCTACCTGCCAGTATCCACCTGTCTGCATGCCAGCCGTGCCAGCCAGTACCTACCTGTCTGCATACCAGCCGTGCCTGTCAGTACCCACCTGTCTGTATGCCAGCCTAACCTGCCTGTTCCTGCATTCTCCAGTGTGGGTCAACAGCTGTGACTGGGGTCTGACCTGGAGTAGCACCTGGTCCCTCTGCTCGGTTCCTCCCTGGTCCACGGAGTCGACTGAGCCGCCGTGTGACCTTGGTCAGACCGAGTTGATACTTATTCACGCCCCTCCAGGCACTCATCGGTTCATGGTCCAGTGGGATCACTAAGCACGCTCACGCCAGTCAGTCCGGGCGTGTGCGTAACAACAACTACAATCATACAAAATACACTCACCAAGCAACAGAGTGGTACACAGGGGAGGGTAAGGTAAATTAAATCAATTAGGAGAGGATGGGAATGAGCACGCTAACAAACCCCATGCAGAAATCTCCAGAACAACTTTCCAACCGCCAACTCCAAACATGAACTACTCCTCCAACTCCAAACTAGGCAGAATGAACTAGCACTGGCAATTCCCAAATGCAAGTGGCAAGCATATACTGTATACCAGAGGGTAGTGTCCAACACAGAACAGCTGAGGCAATCTAATATGGAGAGCTCCAGGAGATCAACTCAACAGATTAACCCTAGCAATGCCAGAGCAAAGAAAACCTGCACGGTTTAGGAGACAGGTGAAGCAGTTCTAACCAGTGTAGGATTTCGGGTGACCAGATGCCACGATCTTCTGACCCCTCTCTGTCGCAGTATCCCTGTGACACCGACACACAAAACAGAATAAAAAGTGATCAAAAAATCATATTCCAAAAAAATGGTATGAATAAAAACGTCATCCCGTCCAGCAAAAAACAAATCCTTTTAAAGCTCTGTCTGCAAAAAAATTAAAAAGTTACAGCTATCAGAATATGACGATGGATAAAAAACTTATTTGTAAAAAATAGATTTTAGTGTGCAAAAGAAGCAAAATATAAAAAAAACTATATAAATGTGGTAGCACTGAGATCGTAATGACCTGAAGAATAAAGTTGTCTGATCAGTTTTACTGCTCGGTAAATTGGGTGAAAAAATAAAAATAAAAAACATTTAAAAATTGTTGGTTTTTGCTCTACTATCCAAATATCGAAAAAAAAAAAGCGATCAAAAAATGTTATGTAGTCCAAAATGGTAAGAATAAAAACATCAACAGCCCACAGACAGCATGTTCAGCAGAAAAATAAAAAGGTTATAGGTCTCAGAATATGGCAATGCAAAAACAAATACTTTTTTTTTTAAATCCGTGTTATTCCCGTGCTAAAATAGCAAATCATAAAAATACTATATAATTCTGGTATCGCTGTAATTGTACTGACCCGAAGAGTAAAGTCGCCTTATCGCATTTACCGCACGATGAACAGTGTAAATTGGTGTAAAAAAACAAAATTAAGGACAATTCTTGAATTGCTTTTTATTTTTTAATTCTGTTTCTAAAAAACTGGAATAAAAAGCAAATAAAAACTGAAATTCCATATCGCCACAAGCATTGGTTGTGGAAAATGGCAAACATGGATCAATGAGAGACAGACTGTCATGTAAAGAAACTTATCCCACTGTGATATTACTATTTTAATGAGCTGGAGATTCACTCTCTTAACAAAGTGTTTTGTACTTTAGAATATACTATAGAGTTGTCAGCACGATTATTTCTCAAATTACAAAACAGAAAGGCCAGAAGAAACAAAGTGAACCGGAAAATAGGAGATGTATTTTAAGCCCATCTCTGTTGTAAGAGGGCAATCCTTCTTACAGCAAGGGTCTATAATTATTGTTAAAACCCTTTTCTCCATGATATACCCACACTTACTAAATAAAGACTTTCACTAATGTCACTGAGAATAATTACTTTCAGAGACAAGGACTTAAAATAGGATTCAAAGAATGGTACAGGCTGAAACATAAAGATATAGTTCTGCAATAAGTATAGGTTTTCACTGAAAAATAACAGATTCCTATTGGAAATATAACAATACAAACAGTCCTTTCTTTCAGAGAGTGAGTGGATTTAGGAAGAACGTGGAGCCGCATGAGGATGTCTGGCCATGGAATATTCCAGCCACGTTTCGTGATGCTTGTACTATGATAAGTGTAACTTTTTTACTTATCATCACTCTTCATAACTATTTATCTGTGATTGCATGCAACTAGATCAATACACCATATACCATGGCCGACAGTTATGTGCAACCCCTTTATGGAATCAAGGGCACATTTAAAGAGGTTGTCCACTAATAGGACAACCTGTTCTCGATCTGAATGTTTGCCCCCATGTGTGAGGTTGTTATGTCACGTGAGCCCTGAGCCCAATTAGGGCTGGCGTCACTCTCCCTGCATTCGAATGTATACATAATCAAGAGGAAGTGAGTGCTGCCGCTCGCTTTCTCTTGATTACTTAGGCGGGGACAGTGACGCCAACGCTAATTGGGCACATGGCTCACGTGTCATAACAACCTCACACGAGGCCCGAGAACACGAGTGCCGACACTGCTGGAACAGAGGTGAGTGTTTTTATTTTCATGGTGGCAAACATTCAGATCGAGAACGGGTTGTCCCAGTAATGGACAACCCCTATAAGACCCTATAAAAATGCAAATTTATCACCACTGCTCTCTACACTGTTAAGATTAAGTAATGAAGTGTCTACCACTATCAGAAAGGAGTCACAACCTCTGTAATTTTTATCCCTGGCACAGGTTATGTTCATGGGCGCTAAAGCTCCCTCCCAATAAAACCCATGAACAAGAATGGTACAGTGTCTGCAGAAAAGCAGAAGGGTTTCCACCACAGTAACCTTCCTACACTGGCAATATAAGAAAACTTGTAGATACAGCTCACCCTATCAGATATATATATGTATGTTGTCCAACCTAGTTCCTGTGCAATCCACTCTACTGTGTGCAGATAAGGCTTGTTAGTAGAGATGAACGAACCCAAACTGTAAAGTTTAGGGTTCATAACAGTGTTGAACTTCGAACACAGACTTCTCCTGGAAGACCATTTTACAGTTCGGGAGGAGAGATGTACATTATCATGATAGCTTAATTTGGCCTTTTTAAGAATTGTAGCGATTAAGGCAGTAAACCTCTATTTTAGAGATATCTTCAGGTAGTACAAAAATTGTGACACTCATTGATCAACAAAATATTTTTGGAGCCGATTTGTCAAAGCGCTTACGAAAGAAAACTGGCGTAAAAGGTTTGAAAAGTCACAAAGTTTTTGTGAAACTCCCCATGCCAGAAAAATATTGTGATTTTGATAGTTTTCACACCAGTTTAATTCAGCTCCATCAAAATGGGTGGAGATGGGAAGATAAGTGGCGGGACAAGATTATGGCCACGCCCGCCTGTCAAATTCAGAGAGTGCTGGTATTTTGTATTCAGAAAATACTATTATGGCACACACTGGAGCGCAGCACTCAGAAGAGGCGTTGAATTCATTAAGTGGCGTGAGCCTCTTAAAGAGGTTCTCAGAGAATTGTTGTAAAATAAATAAATGAAATAAATAATACACATTTAAATAAAATAACTTCTGCAACGTTTCTGTATCTTTTGGCAGCAAAAATGCATTGGAAAATCTGCTACATTTTTGGGCATTTTTACATGCTTTATTTGCATGCTTTTTTTGCAGTGCATTCAATGGGTGAAAAACGCAGGCAAAAATGCACAAAGAATTGACATGTTGCGGATTTTTAAGCACAGCAAATCCTGAAAGGAAAAATATTGATTATGTGCACTGCACTTCAGGATTCTTATTGACTGGCATAAGGATTCCCTAGCTTTTTTGGGCCAATTCCATGCAGGAAAAAAACGTATCAAAAACGCACCATGTGCACACAGCCTTACAATCCTGCCAGAACTAATTACATAAAGCATACTTTTTTTGCTAAATAAGGGTATTTAAAAAAATGTTTAATATTTAAAAGTATTTTATTTACTTTGTAACATTTATTGGAGAACCCCTTTAATGAACTTGAAGCCTTCTACTACAATACGAAGGGTAGCGCGAACGTGAATTGACCCCCTTCTTTTATTTTATATGTTCGTGACCATGTTCAGGAGAAATTACATAACAAAATTTGAGGCCATTTTTACCTATTACCCTTTGTGAAAATGAAAAATCTGGACCTAAAACATTGTATGTCTATCTATCTAAAGTTCGCAATTTTTGAATATTTCAGAATTTTCAGCAAATTTCAGATAATTTTATAAATGAATGCAAATCATAGCGACCTAAATTTATCAATAATATAATGTATAATTTGAAAAACATTTATAGAATCACAGTGACATATAGAGACAATCCAGAGTTATTACTATATAAAGTGACACGTCAGATTTGAAAAATTTGGCCTGGTCATGAAGGTAAAAGCTGTCTTTGGTGGGATGGGGTTAAACGTACAGAATAAAGAGCAAATGTTTTATTGATCAGTGAGTGCGTCTGTGCGTCTACTACCTGAAGAATGAAACTATACTGTTTGCTAAGCATGCTGCCAGATACCAGTGTATGAACCTTTTGAATGGTTTTCCGGAGGGCTGGTATTGTGGTCTCTGTTTTAGAGACATTTTAAATGTGGTACCCATGGTGCAATTAGAGGGTCGCGTGGTAAGGTTTGTTAGGGCTCACTATGTGCACATCAGTGAATGAGCACATGCTGTACCCATACAGAAGATTTTAATAGCATGGCCATATTTAGTGGCTGGTCCGTCAAGTGACTATAAGGTATGCTGCCCATCAGTAGGGCTCTTTAGAGTCTTTTTAAGTCCTGTACCTGTAGTTGTTGCATCTTAAGTCTGACAAACCTGCCAATTTCATCAAAAAGAGTCAATGATCTAATGTGTAATGGGGCCATTTGACTGTCCCCCGATGACAGATGCGTGTGTGGGAAGAAGAATTAGAAATGCTGGATTTCAACAAGTTGGATCCTTTCTTACGAGTTACAAAGGACAAGCACAGGCGAAGCAGACTCAAGAGTACCTGCCTGCAGATGTATCAGGAGAGACAAATGTTTGCCAAAGTAATCTACTTTGTACGCCCCCTTATCCTGCCACTCCACGCTGTATGGTATGCAAGCATGGACTGTATTTTTGGCCTATGCAATATTTTTGATTCTTCATTTTTTTCATCTTTATAGTTATTCTCATATTTTAAAAAATTGCAAACTGCTTGTAAAAAAAAGCAATATTGCAATTTATTTGTTACTAAAAATCTCTTTGTTCTTAAGAATGGGTGGGTTTTAAATTAATTGTTTACTGCTCATTGCCTAGGTTACCAGTCTCCACTGCAGTCTATCAGCGGTGGCTGAACATGCACAGTTAGTGCCTATAAGCACTTTCCGATAGAGCTCGAAAGCGCTGCTCTGAAGCTAGTCATCGGTATTCCGCACTGTTAACTTCCGATCAGGCTAGCTTCAGTGCCACTGCTCTCCTCTGATGCTGCAGAGGCAAAAGTTTTGCCTCTGCTTGCCCAGTTTGGGTTAGTAGGGTGATGATGCTGCTGGTCTGATGTCAATCAAGCAGGAGTCCACTGCTCCCCTGACAATTAGAAAGCTGGGAGGCAGGGGAGCAGTGGGCTCCTGCAGAAGATTAGACAATGCCTATCTCACATCCCCTACACAGCAATATAAACTAGGTAAATGAATAATTTCATAATGAATTGTAACTGAAGAGTCCACGTTGCTAAAAGGAAGTTTTGATAAAATCCCTGTTTTCTGTTCTGTAGATGTAACAGTTCTCTGAATGATGAGCTCTGTATAACCCTGCAAAAACCCACTGAATGTCAGCTTTGGGTGTACACTGTGCATAGCCAGAGAGCTGCTAATTAGTTGAGGGGGTGCGGTTACAAAAATTACCTGGACTAATTGGCACAATACACCTAGTCCTGCAATAATAATCTGATGCTATATTGAAACTAGAACAAACTGCTGAGCAAGTGACACATCCCTGGAATAAGGCTCTGAACCTACCTCATGCTGCTCACAGATTACATAGCAAAAACCTGCTGACAGATTCCCTTTAATCATAATATCCATTTACTGTTGCATACCTCAATTCAACTGTTTATAATAATAACTGGCTGGGTTATTACAATCCTCGGAGGATTCTGCAGTAATAGGCTGTTGATTTCTCACGTTGTAAAATCATTATTTTGTTGGAATAATACAAGGTTAATGAGGACAAGACACTTCATTAACTTTACAACATAAATAACACATTTCTAAGCGTGAACAAGACAAGTAATTGACTTCATGGGACATTATTTTTGCTTTGGATCTTGCAGGCTTTGATTGTATAATTCTTAAGCACACTATTGTACAGTATAATGCATGTTCTGAGGGATAGGCATTAAATATTCTATAAAGGGCTTTGACTTCCGCCACCCCTATGATCAGCTGATGGAGGAGGCTGCAGTGCTTTGCAAGTGCATCATTATCTTCATTCTTTTACAGGCACAGCTCCATACATTCACTAGTGGCTGTGCATGGTACTGCAGCGCCTTCTGCTCAATCCCATTCAAGTGAATGGACCAAGCTTCATTAACAGGCACAGCCATGACACAATGCACAGAGATGTGCCTGTAAAACAATAATCGGGATCAAGTATTTGCTGAGCACCATAGCCCTTTCAACCAGTTAAAGAAGCACTCCTCTCATCAAAATTGTTATCCTCTTAATATATTGCAGCCATCATATTATATAGACCTGTGTACTTACAATTTTGCTCTTCTACACAGTTAATTCTTCTCTTTTTCATTATCTCTGACATCAGATGATTAAAAACTGACTAGCTCAATCCTAAGCGCTATGTAGAAAGAGGAAGTCCCTTTTTCCTGTATGAGGCATCACTGCAAAAGTCCCAGAGCAGCTAGATCAGGAGTTGAAAAGGGAGATGACTCATGGAGTGAAAAGAGACTTCCAGCTTCTACATAGCAGAGAAAAGAGAAGAATTAACTGGTAGAAAGCCAAAATGATCAATTGTAAGTAAACAGTGCTATATAATATGATGATTGCAATATATCAAGAGCATAAAAAAATTGATGCTGAGAGGAAGTGGGGACCAAACCTTCTTGTTGCGCACACCGGAGGTCACTGGAGCGGAAGTCACAGTGACTCCCCAGCCCCTTCGCAACAGACCACTGCAGGGTAAATGGAGCCGGAGGCAAAAAAAAAAGCGTGCCTCCTTGTAGAGGCGTTTTGCGCATGCGTAGGATATGAACAAGAAGAGTGCATGTCACAGGGCCCTGTGAAGTACAAGGGAGGAGAGGAATATGGAAATTAGGCACATAGGCGGGGATTTCTTGGCATCTCCCGGGCACGAAGCATGTGAAAAAGGATTTTATAAAAAAGACATTTCTCTGCAATCAGACCTCTACTATGGGCCATACAGGTAAGTATAGATTTACATTTCTATAACCTGTATGCCCATAGTGGAAGTCTCATATCTCCCAGGGGGGTGACAGATTCCCTTTAATTGTTGGTATTTCAGACCTCCCACTAATCTGTAATTGATATCTTTAGGATATGCCATCAATATCCACAACATGGTAAACAATTTAGGAAGGTATTTTATTAAGAATAAAAACTACAAAAACTACCGCGCTGTACAGGGAGTGAGATTGACAACTCAGTTTTGATGTATATAAAAATCGGTACATGGAAAGACAGGACTGGGAAGAAAAAATGATTTAAAACTTCCGTCCTGTACATTGAGTGTAACTAAACACTAGTAATCCTGCAGCAAATGCGAACCACGAACCCCTTCGAATTCTCACATCCGTTAGCTGTAAATTTGAAAGTTGGTATTGCCAGTGCCCAGCGGATGGCATACAATAGGGGCCACACAGGCAATTGGTAAGGGAAATAAGGAGGGAAGGGAAGCCTGGTTTTGTATTCTCTATTTTGTTAAGATGTGTAACCCAGGTGTGTTACAGAGTGAATAAAAATGAATGTAAATTGCTATCAATGTTCTGATCCTGTTGTAGTGTATGGATATGAGAACGAGCTGATGAATTATTTAGCATTATTATGGATGATTTTTAGGCAGACATTGGGTGGATCAGGGAAATCAGGCATATTCGGAATTACGCATACAAATAAAAGGGGCAGAGGTCATGAGAATGTGCGTGATTGCACTGCAAAATTTGCATTTATGTGGATGCACGGCACAGATAGTGGTGTAATAAGCATTCTTGGTGGTTAAAGAGCAGCACAAGACAAAGTCAGGCAGCGAGCAACTGGATGATGAACATAACCCCAGCAGGTGATAAGTTTACACAAGCCTTTGGTATAGGAAGATACATATTAACTACATTAATTTCAGTTCCCCATTTTTTTTCAAATGAACTAAAATTAGTTTAATTCTTTAAACACATTAGATTCTTTCTATTTAATAGGACGCTCAGGCAGTGAAACCTCTGTGAGATCGCCGCCCAAAATTGCATTGAGAAGTGGTCTCCAAAAAGAATGGTGCAGAAATATGGCCCCACTATCAGTATTCAGTCAGTATTTTTTCTCAGGAGTGGGAGACAAAACCAGGCGTGGGTGATAAATGCAGAATTGGTGACTTGTTTCTTTTATACCTTTTCTCTGATTGTTCCTCACCTGGTTTTGGCTCCCACTCCTCAGAAAAAATACTGACTGCATACTGACCAAATACTGATAGTGGGGCCATGGCCTTAGATGGCCAGTCTGCTCCTCTGTCAGAGAAATCAGTTAGAATTGATATGCTTATGAGGCTGAAGAACTATTTCTAGATCTGAAGCCTCTGTCACTCCAGCTCTATTGCCCGCCCAGCGCCGCCTGCGCATGGCTGACGATTCCTTTGCCTGAGATCACACAGCATAGAAGCAGTCAGGCAAGCAATAGGAGGTGACGCTGGACAGGGAATAGAGCTGGAGTGATGGAGGCTTCAGATCTACAGCCTCATTTGCATATCCGTTCAAACTCTAATTTTTCAGTAATGAAAGAACAGACTGGCCATGTAAAGGTATTGCTGGACTTGTCTTTAAAAAAGCTGTATGCACATATAAATAGTTTGGGGGGTGATATCCTGCTGACAGGTTTCCCGTAATTGAGAAGCCTCAATTTGCGCTAGTGGAATTGATTATTAAGGAGGTTGTATGATACTTTTTGTAAATGAAGACCCACTGTTGGATCGCTACGGGACTGAAAGCTGAACGCCCATCTAAGAGGGAAGATGCAGGCCGATGCACATAAGAGATCACCCCAAAAATTACATTGTCATTGTTGAGTGGTGGGGTTTTGTGGCACAATGATGCCCAAATGATTCACTAGGGCATATGTACAGGATTTGCCTTCCTTGAAAAATGTTTTGTATATAAGATATACAAAAAGGCAACTAGTGGCTGAATATCAAAGCAGCTGTATACTAGAAAGGTACGTATATGGCAAAATAATTACAAGAATTGAATACCAGTAGTTGATTTCATAACCCCGTAGTTAATGTGGTATTCTTCCAGGGCTGTTATCCATGGGCTGTTGTAGGCATTGAAGCTTAACCACTTTTACCTTAAAGAGAACATGTCATGTAAAATAATGTTATTAACCTGCAGATATGGGGTTAATCTGCAGGTTAATTACATTTTGACACTGTGCGGCACCCGCACTGAAAGCCCCGCTGCCAGGAGGAAATAACTTTATTCTTCTCGGCAGGGTCACTCTTTCAATCATAGCGGTGGGGCCGGCACCCTTTCAGTCACTGCTCTGTGCATAGAGAGTGGCAGCTGTAACCGCGACCCCTGCACTGACTGACAGTCTCTATGCATTTACTTGAACCATGCTGGCGCCACTGCTATGACTGAAAGAGCGAGCCTGCAGGAGGAAACAAGTTATTTCCTCCTGGTATAGGGTCTCTCAGTGTGGGCACTGCACTGTGTCAAAAATGCTATTAACCTGCAGATTAACCCCATATCTGCAGGTTAATAGCGTTATTTTTAGTGATGAGTGAGTATGTTCTGTTAACCCTTTCGGCGAGCAAGCTCGCCGAGTATGTTCAGCGTGCTCGGGTGTTATGTTTTATTCACTCCATGCGCATGATTTGCGACTGTTTGACAGTTTTAATACATGTGAGGAATGCCTAAGAAATGGGTATTCCTCACATGTTTTAAAGCTGTCAAGCAGTCGAAAATCATGTGCACGGCGTGACTCAAACATAACACCTGAGCACACTGAAGATACTCGGAAAACACCCGAGCATGCTTGTAAATCTCGAGGATCAAGCATGCTCGCTCATCACTAGTTATTTTACATGCCAGGTTCCCTTTAAAGACAATGGTGGTGTTTATGAATAGAAATTAGACCCTTTATTCTAATCTAAGTAATTCCCTACTAATTTTAATTGTTTAATCTGTTTATTGATAAGGGACCATTAGTATCGTTTTATTTATGACATTGGGCCACAATTACCTCAGATGGGATATAGACACAAGCAATATGGGCAAACCCTGTGAAAACCAATGGTTTAATAAAATTCCCATTGTAGACTTTCCCATAGAAGTCTATTGACATGCAGGTTTGCATTGTGCTTGTAGTCTTGATGTAGAAGGATGATGGACTTTGTATATTCCACAGCGTCGGACAGAAATGGAATTACTAAATGTTCCTTGTACTATAATAAAATTCAGCCAATGAAAAATACAATATTGCAATAATTTCCACCCCCCTGCAAAACTGACTGATGATGTTCACTCTGACCAAACCAATCTGTCACATTACTGCCTTGCAGCTGTTGCAGATTTCCATTACTGCTTACACTGCACATATTACATTATATTGTTGGCAGCTGTCATAATGCACAAACTTTCGCTTTCCTGGTTTCCTAATCTAATTAACTCATTTTCTGCCAGACAGTCTGCGTCTCAGTTCACTGTAAAAACTACTAGCTGAAAATGGGCAGTGACCAATATGCCAATATGTCAGAAGAATTGTCTTAATTAGTCCTTTGAATACATATTTTTAATGTAGCCACATTGTATATTCAGTTGCCTAGATCTAGGAGCATAAGATACATGAATGTAGTGAGAGGGAGGCTAACCAAAATATGATAATTATTATGAAACTAATTAGATCGGACTGATATTCCTTATAATAATATATTATACATTATCTTTCATTATACCCTTATAGTATCTTACATTATACCCCATATTATATTACATTATATATTTTCTTTCTACTATTTCCTGCAGGGGTGGAACTACCAGTGTAGCAGTTTCAGCAGATGATTAAGACAACCCACAAGCAGCTCTAGATGACACTGAAAGTGGGGTCTAAAATATGTGATAGGACTATAATTAAACAATAATGGAGAGTATGAATTGCTAAGTGTTTAGGACTTTTAAAGTGTCCCTCCACCCCTGAAATTAAAGAAAACTGTCAGTATGATCAACCCTCCTAAGTCATCTATATAAGCATGTAGGTTACAGGAAGATGAATAAAATGATACCTTGATATCTGCATTCCGAGAAATCCACGTTTTTCTTACATGTATATGAGCTCTTAAGGGCTATGGGTTGGACACCAATCTGCATGAGAATCTGCCTCCAAAGCTTATTTTAAATAAAAGGGGGAGTTACCAGTGTAAGACATGTAAGTAACACAGAATGTCACGCACACTTGTGGATTGTGGAAAACCCACTGTGCCATGGACCGGACTTACCCGGGAGGGGCGTGACTAAGCGACCACGTGGTTTTTCACTAGAGCTTGAACTAAAGTTAGACTTGAACCAAAGGTGGTTGCCAGGTACCACTTCCAGGGCAGTGTCCGGTACCGCAGTTGCTTACTCCAAGGGAGGTATGCAGGCTCTGAGCTAGAGTAATTGGCTGGACAGGAACTGGTTAACAGAAGGAATGGATGCTGTATGGCTGATAGACAGAATGGATACTGGATCAGGCACGGACAAGATAGGTTCAGGAGCACAGAGCGGACTCGGGAGCAGGAATACAGGTGCTGGTTCAGACTGGATAGGTGAGGGTAGCAGTACAGGTGCGGACTAGGTGGATCAGGGTCAGGGCTAGGTATAGGCAGGATGGGTTCAGGAACAGGCACAGCAGAACAGACAGGACCAAGTTCAGACAGGACAGACAGGAACAGATTCAAGGAGAACTGAGTAACTGGCAGGAGAGGTACAGGACAGCAGGTTCGAACAGACAAGGAACCGCAGGTGCGGACAGACAGGGAACCGCAAGTGCAGACAGACAGTGAACTGAAGGTGTGGACAGATACAGAACCGCAGGTGCGGATAGACACGGAACTGCAGGGGCGAACAGACATGGAACCACAGGTGCGGACACAAGGTTCAGGAAACAGGTTTTAGTTCAGAATAAACCAGAACAAGAAAAGATTCAGTATCAGACAGAGGAAACTCAGGCTAAAGTTAAAGGTACTTGTTCAGACACTACAGGTTTAGAGGTGGGTTCTGATGCAGACTCAGCAGGTCAAGAAATAGGTACTGATTCATATATTGCAGGTTTAGAGAGGTCCTGGTTCAGACACAACAGGTTCAAGTATAGATCCTGGTTCAGACACAACAGGTTCAGAGTTGAGGCCTAGGCCAGACAGGCCCAGGGAAAGCAGGTTCAGACAGACAAGATTTGATAACGGACTTAGCAGCCTCAAAACAAGTTAGACACTAAAGTCCTAGATATTGAACAGGCACCCCCCAATAGGTGAGATCAGGAGAGCAGAGAGCGGCCATTACACATCACATTGGTAACACACCCTTATATTTAAAATAAGCTCTGGATGCAGATTTTCATACAGATCTATGTCTGGCCCATAGTCCTGAACGACTCATTTACATATAAGAAAAATGTGGATTTCTCTGGAATAAGACATTGGATCACAGATATCAAGGCATTATTTTATTCAGCTTCCTTTGACCTTTGGGCCCATAGGAGGTTTGATCCTACTGATAGTTTCCCTTTAAATATGACTATACATTACACAACTTCCGCCATTCTGCTGCCACTTCATTCCTATGTAAGATTGCTGGCCTATTCTTCTCCAAAATGACCACTGCAGAGGCATGGGGAGTTCAGTGGAAAGTCTAAGGCACCTCTCTTCCACAGGAGGACAGAGCATCGTCATCATTGGCAATTGTCCATTCCATACTAATGGAAAATCAAAGGCGATGTGTTACAGAGCTTCCACATCGTGGTCCATGCATAGGAGTAACTATTGCCATAGCAGCCATATCAGCTGTTACAGTATGCAACCCGAAAGTTGAGTAGGCCCACTAAAGTGCAATAAAACGGTATCAACCTTGTCACATGACCTAGGATAGAAAGCCAAACCAGAAAAGACTTTCCTTTTCAGACAGCTGTTTCAGGGTTCTTGCCCCTCTTCAGCGTAAGTAGCAACTTGACGGTTTCCTTCTTAACCCTAGAACGCATACCTGGGGCCTCGCAGGCCCGCCCTGTTAATTGTTTTCTATTTTCCGCAAGATTACTTTAGTTAGAATTTTGAAACTCTAGGTATTCCTCAGGTATATAGTTGTTTGTCATTTTTGTTTGAGTTATTCCATGTTATTTGCACACGGGCCTAAAAGGCCCCAGGTATGTGAAAGTGTAGATTTTTATGGTCATGCGTTCTAGGGTTAAGTAAGTAGTAGGAACACCTTGGCTATTTCTGTTGCTGGCCTATCGGGCAGCAGGCAACACAAATAGCGTAAGCATCCTACCATACTGCAGAAGTGTGATGCAGCTGTCATATTGGCTGTCACTTTTGAATATTATTTCTCAAAGGTTTTAGTAGTTCTTATTGATTCAGTGAAGGTGTCTTTGCATGAGTGCCCAACTCATCTGAACAGGCATGGCACCCACTATCAATTCTCAAAAGCCAGGAGCCCTGCAGTCTGCAAGGCCTGACTTTCCCGACAATTTTATTTATTGATTGATCATATCATGATTTTCTTTTTTTAAATATGTCTTTGGTTAATCTCTTCAATCCATATTGCTGCACATTTTCAACTATGGTAAAGCTGCTAGACCCGACTCATGTGACGCGGGTGGGGGGACATGACTGATTGACACATCATATCATTCATTCATGTCATTTAAAGGCAGAAACACTGCAGTCAATGAGGTCTATCATCTATCTATCTATCTATCTATCTATCTATCTATCTATCCTTCTATTTATCTATAATCTATTTATCTATCCTTCTATTTCCTATCTATCTATCTATCTATCTATCTATCTATCCTTCTATTTATCTATAATCTATTTATCTATCCTTCTATTTCCTATCTATCTATCTATCTATCTATCCTTCTATTTATCTATAATCTATTTATCTATCCTTCTATTTCCTATCTATCTATCTATCTATCTATCTATCTATCTATCTATCTATCTATCTATCTATCTTTCCCTGTGGGGTATACACATAGCATGCACTGTTATACACTGTCAAATAAAGTGTTTGTAAATGTAAACCTACCAGCTCTGACCCTTGACACGTGGCACTGGTAATGGTAGTTGTCCCATTTTTTCTTCAGGATGTTATTTTGTCTGTGATTGGTAACTATTAGAGGAAAAGCCAAATAATCTACAGTGTTCATCCTTTTTCAATCACAGGTAAGAAGTGAGCAGCTGATTCGTCGGGTAGCTTCACATAACTATTCTTGGAGGGTTACTATGGCAACCTGTATAGTGACATCAATGATGAGGGCCATCGCTGGCAAGTAAAATTGCACAGTACAATACATGTAATGGGGTACCAAGGTCTGTGCAGAAAAGAAAAATTACATCAACTATAGGCTACAGAAAGCATCGACGTGTGCAGTAAGTAGAGGGATAATCAATTACTATTCCAAATTGTATCAGAAATGCACAATGTCATGACTACACAATGTACCGTCCCCTGACATACTATAATATCATGTCGTAATGGCTCTTTTGTACAAAAAGCCCTAAAGAATTGTTAGCAGGCACTGCTGATGTATTATAGCTTGTGCCGCTTAAAGAGATTGTCCACCATCAGACAACCTATTATTAATAATACAAAGGTGCTGCAAAAAATGTAAAAAATCTATCTTAATTCTCAGGCCGGCGCTGTCCCTCTGCTCTCAGCCCTGTGTCCCCTGCCGGTTTGCTGATATGAATAATCTCATATGACCGCTGCAGACAATCATCGGTCACTGATCTACTACAGCCTTAACTATTCCATTTGAAGAAGAACAGTCCCTCTTGTACAGGACCTGATCTGCAGTACAGCACTGTTCAGTCAGTGATTAGATCCGGCTGCAGGTGGAGCTAAGAACAGAACAGCTGATTAGTGGGGGGTACCAAGTGTCGGACCTCAACCAATCCTGAACTGAACTCAACAGCTTTAAGGGCATATACGAGGCTGTTGAGTTCCAGTCAGGAGACCCACAGGCATTCAGTAAATTGGGGTCCAAACACAGACAGTGAATGTTGGATTTGTAAATGCAGCCTAAGGCCTCATTCAGACCTCCATGATTTTTCTCATTTGTAAAAACACAGACCGTTTTTCATCACTGTTTTGGATCTGATTTTTATCAGTGCTTAGTCCGTGTGTCAGTTTTTACCTTTATTAATGGTTTTCACAGATGAAAACATCAACATATTTATTGTAAATCTTCTTCTATTCATTGCCATGTTATTCACAGACAAAACACATATTATACACTGATGCCAGTCGGGTGTGTCACGGATCCCTAGAATTGTGTCGGTAATTTTGATCCGTGATTTTGATCAAATCTAGACATGTTGCCATGATTTTTGCGTAAAAAACATGGACATTTGATCAACTCCATAGACTATAATGGGTATCTGTTCTATCCGTAAAAAACCCAGATACAACAGGTACATGACTCACGGATGTCTGAATGAGCCCTTATATTGAGACATTTTGTAGTGCTACTGAGCTTAACTATCTAGCAACAAAAGACTGCAGACAACTCAGTTTATTCATTTGGACTGCAGCTGTAGCTCAATGGTTAAAATCAATAAGTAGCGCTACAAAATCTCAGTGTATTTGAAGCTTCCATCATTTTGTCTCATTAATAATTCATTTGTCATTGTTTTGTTGGTATAAATTATTTAAAACCCAAATTATATTCACCTGCATGGATTTATAGAGGTGATTGTATTTCATTAGCTGCTGGGATGTATTAAAGATGAGCTCCACACAGAGGGGGCCATTAACTATGTTAAATGGCCATCTAAATAAAAGTAAACAAGCTCTGATCAACTTCTCGTATTATTGATTGGCGTATGTTAAGGGCGATTTATTGGTCCATGTAAAAGAACTCTTACTGCTGTCTGCACCTTCTTTTTGCTATCCCACTGTATGTTGGGAAGAAGGAAACACGATTTATGATGTAGGATCAGGATGTAGAGTCTGTAAGGCCAGGTTCACACGAGCGTATAAAGAACCGCTCAGTTTCATCAGATTATTTTTTTCTCACTTGTCATGCGTGTGCAGTCTGTGTACAATCCATTTTTTTTTACATCAGCGGTTATTAATCATTTACAGTTTCCTATGTTAAAGAATTGCAATGTATCCGTAAAAATCGGATGCTATACTGTGTCTCCCTATGGAATTAGATTTTTTTCACACACCATAAACTTGAGTCACCAAGTCTCATCTGATTTATGAAAGAAAACAGAGACAGCACTCGGACCAATGTTATTCACTGCCCCATTGAATAACATTGGTCTCCGTTTTTTTTCATGGACAACACTTGGACTGAAAATACGCTCGTGTGAACAAGCCCTAACTATGAAGAGACATACTGTAGGTCTGCAAAGGAGCTGTGTACAGTACTATGACAGCATTTTTTTTTACAAAAAGACCATTTGTTTTATTTGTTTGGTTTTTCTTGTTTAGATGCTTTGGAGCCATAAACAAGTTGCAAAACTTAATGGACTCTTTAAAGACATAATATATAACTTTTACTACATCGGAGATTGTCACAATGTGCGGGCTGCGCTTGCGGGAATAAAGATGTCCTGAGAGTATAGTCAAGGTTTTTTATTTACACCACCGCATTTCAGAACCGAACCGGCAACTTTATCAAGGTAAAAAACCAAGTGTGTTCAAACTTTTTTGACTTGATACAACACTGATCTGGTGCTAAAACGCATCGGGGTGAATAAAAAACCTTGACTATACTCTTAGGATATCTTTATTCTCGCAAGTGCAGCCCGCACATCGTATAGTTGTTGTGTCCTCACATAACCCTTACAGGTGAGCGCTACCATCATCCTCACCTCCATCCTGCTCCCTTTGGCACTGCCCTAATTGTGCACTTTTGTCCCATTAAGATTTACGCAATGTTTCATTTTTGTCTCTTCATCCCTCCAGCACAGGTCCTACCATTTTTCTTATAATAATATAGTGGTTTAGTATTTTTGCATTGTTATTAAAGATATACAAATACAATCCTTTCAATTAACCCCTTAAGGACCAAGCCACTTTGTACGTTAATCATCAAGCCTCATTTTTTAAATCTGACCAGTTTCAATCTATGAGGCAATAACTCTGGAATGATTCAACGGATCCCAGTGATTATTTTTACATGACATATTATACTTCATGACAGTGGTAAAAATTTGTCCGATATGACTTGCATTTATTTGTGAAAATATCAGAAATTTGGAGAAAATTTTTCAATTTTCAAACTTAATTATTATGCCCTTAAATCAGAGTTATGTCACACAAAATAGTTAAAAAATAGCATTTACCACATGTCTACTTTACCATATTATATACATCATTTTTATAACATCATTTTTTTTGGTTAGGAAGTTAGAAGGATTAAAAGTTCATCAGCAATTTCTAATTTTTCCAACAAAATTTACAAAACCATTTTTTTAGGGACCACATCACATTTGAAGTGAGTTTGGGGGCCTATATGACAGAAAATGTGACACCATTCTAAAATCTGTACCCCTCAAGGTCCTCAAAGCCACATTCAAGAAGTTTATTAACCCTGCAGGTGCTTCACGGGAATTAATACTTTAATAACATTTTACTTTTTTTCACAAAAATTTTACTTTAGCCCCAAATTTTTTTCATTTTCACAAGGGTAACAGGAGAAAATGGACCCCAAAATTTGTTGTGCGATTTTCCTGAGTATGGCGATACCCCATATGGGGGGAAAACTACTTTTTGTGGACACGGCAGGGCTCGGAATGGAAGGAGCACTGTTTGACTTTTTAAACGTGAAAATGGCTGGAATCGAGATTGAATGCCATGTAGCATTTGGAGAGCCTCTGATATGCCTTAAAAGTGGAAAGCCTCTACAAATAACACCATTTTGGAAACTAGACCCCTCAAGGAATGTATTTAGATGTGTGGTGAGCACCTTGAATCGCCACATTTCTAGCTATGTTCATACAGAATTTTATAATATAGAGCCGTGAAAATAAAAAATCACATTTTCCCACAAAAACATTCTTTTAGCCCCAATTTTTTTTATTTTACCAAGGGTAACAGGAAAAAATGGACCCCAAAATTTGTTGTGCTATTTCTCCTGAGTACGCTGATACCTCATATGTGGGGGAAAACTACTGTTTGAGTGTACAGCAGGGCTCAGAAGGGAAGGAGCACCGTTTGATTTTTTGAAAGCAAAAATGGCTGGACTTGAGAGCGAACGCCATGTCGTGTTTGAAGAGCCCCTGATGTGCCTAAACAGTGGAAACCCCCCACAAGTGGCCTTATTTTGTAAACTAGACCCTTCAAGGAATGTATGTAGATGTGTGGTGAGCACCTTGAAGCCCCAGATGCTTCACAGAAGTTTATAATATTTAGCTGAGAAAATTAAAAATCATATTTTTCCCACAAAAATGTTGTTTTAGCCCTAAATTTAGCATTTTCACAAGGGTAACAGGGGAAAATGTACAATTGAGTTTCCCACAAAAATGTACAATTTGTTGAGCAATTTCTAATGAGTACACAGATACACCATATGTTGTAAATACTTACTCAATACTCAAAATACTTTTGAGGTACAGTGACAAAACTCAGAAAAGAAGAATCGCCATATTGAACTTCACATTTTGCTGGAATGGTTTGAAGGTGCCACGTCAAATTGGCAGAGCCCCTGAGGTGCCAGAACAGCAGTACAGTACTGCTTAGCCACACGGCAAGATTTGGAATGGAAGGAGTGCTATTTGCCTCTTGGTGCGCAGATATTCCTAGAATAGTTTGTGGACTCCATATACAGAACCCCTACATGCTAGAAGAGCAGAATACCTCTCTCAAGTGACCCCATTTTGGAAATTATACTCCTTTGGGAACTTATCTACAGGTGTAGTAATTATTTGACTCCATGAGTGGTTTCCAGAAACAAGCAGCAGTGCATATTGTTGAGTGAAAATTGCAAATCTGCTATTGTAGTGCCCGTACATTTTAGTGCCCAGTATATTGTAGTGCCCAGTACATTATGCCAGCTCGTGCTTCTGGAGACATGCACCCGTAAATTAGGCTAGAGAAATGTCAAACATGTGGACGCTAAATTTGGTTTAGGCTCAGAAGTGAGGGGGCAATTTGGATTTGGCAGTGCAGAATTTGCTGGATTTCTTTTGGGGAATGAGGAGCCATAGCGCTTCTCCAGAGCCTTTGTACCACCAGTAACGTGGAAGCCCACTAGATTTTCATTCACAGATGACGGACCTGAGTGGGGACTTGTTTTTTTTGTGGATTGAGTTGAAGATTTTGTTGGGAACATTTTACATAACATCACGTTTATCCTGTGCTCTATGCTGAGCACTTAGGCTATGTGCCCACGATGCAGAAATGCTCCAGATTTTTCCTGAGCATTTCTGCATCTCCCTGGCAGAAAAAACGCATGCGGATTGTACATGCGTTTTTTCTGCCAGGAACAAGCGTATGTCACGCGTATTGCACATGCGATTTCGCATGCGGGTTGTCAAGCGCTTTTCCAAGCGATTTTAGCATCACTTGGAAAAGTGCTTGACAACTTGGTAACACTAAATAAATCCATGCAACCGGCATGGATTTATATAGTGTGACCAAGTTAATAGTTAAAAAAAGAATAAAAATGGTAAAAAAAAAAAAATTATACTCACCTTCCGATGGCCCCCGGTCTCCTTCTCCGGTGCGTCCGGTGTCTTGGGCGGCTCGTGGTAGTGTAAAAGGACCTTCCATAACGTCATTTAGTCATGTGACAGGTCACGTGACCGCCGACGTCAGAGGTCGTGTGACCTGTCACATGACTAAATGGCGTCATGGAAGGTCCTTTTACACCATCGCGAGCCGTCGGGGAGCCAGCACGCACCGGAGAGAAGATCGCGGACCATCAGAAGGTGAGTATAATGTTTATTTTTTATTTTAAATTCTTTTTTTTACAGGTACTATGGTACCCGGGTCTGGAGGAGAGTCTCCTCTTTTCCAGACCCGGTTCCCATCCGCACATTGAATCACAGAATATCCGCATGTGCACATGTAGTCATGCGGATATTAAGCGATTCAATGCTGCAGATTTTTCTGCAATGATATTTCCGCAGCATGTGCACAGCACATTCAGATTATCATTGGGGAACATTGCAAACCTTCTACCAAGCGTTTTTTAAGCGTTTCTGTGGCGTAATTGCCGCTGCGGAGATGCTTAAAAAAAACATTTTGGGCACACAGCCTTACATCGAGGTTTCCATCTAAATCTCCAAGTGACGTGATTCAGATGAAACCCCCAAGGGATCCAATTACTATAATGAGGCAACAGAGTTACTCTGGACTCTGGCCTCTGTTCAGCAGTGTCCTTCTTTTCAGAAGTGCACCAAACTGTGGCGGACCAAGCTTTTATGTTCTAAAAGAGAGACACCGCTGGATCATAGACCAGACGGCGTCCACAGTGCCTCCATCTGTGTCATTATAGGAAATCTTCTGCCTGAGGTTCTGTTATGATCTGCAACATGAACTAAGGAAAGATAGGGGAAAGCTGTCCCTACAGTAAGACTAAGCTGAATCCCTACGATGTAGCGGGCTGCCTGTTCCTAGCGAACAGACCCGCCTTAGTCCTCGGCTAGTCTGAACGAAGACCAATAGTATTAAGGGTCCCTAAAAGAACTAAGGACTGGGACAAAAATGGGACACCTCCTAAACCGAAAAGTAGTTGCAGAAAACAAAAAGACAAACTGACAAAAAGTACTAGAGGTCCCAGAAGGACCAAGCGAACTGACAGGGAAAGGCACAGAAGCACCTGGCTAGAGAAACAGCCAAACACTGAAGTCCAGCACAGCCAGGAGGGCGGAGCTGGAATATAAAGGCAGATGGTCACATGACCACAAAACACAAGATGGAAAAAACAAACAGGAGGGTTCTAACAGTACCCCCTTTTTTATGAGGATCCTCCGGATCCTCCAGGCCTATCCGGAAACCTCCTGTGGAAAGCTTTAACAAGCCTAGGAGCAGAGACATGATCCGTCCTTACCCAGGAGTTATCTTCGGGACCGAAACCCTTCCAGGAGACAAGATACTGTAATCTCCCTCTATGCCATCTAGAATTCAAGATACGAGAAATTTCATATTGGCCATCTTCCACCACAGGAGGAACTGTGACAGTGGCGTCCCTATCAGATACATCAGCCTTTTTCAACAAGGAAACATGAAACACAGGATTAATCTTCCAGGAAGTAGGGACATCCAACCTAACAGCAGACGGGTTAACAACCTGAAGCACTTTAAATGGACCCACAAACTTAGGACCCAGTTTTTTAGAGGGAATCCTCAACCGCAGGTTCTTCAAGGACAACCAAACCATGTCACCCACAGAAAACAAAACCTCCTTTACGTTTCCTGTCCAAATACTTCTTGGACTTCTTGTTAGCCTCTTGAAGGTTGCAACGTACATTAGTCCAAACTCTCTCCAAATCACCGGAAAAATTCTCCTCCTCCGGCACCGCTGACCCCAATTTGGAGAACAAACCAAAAGACGGATGTCTCCCAGTGCAAGAAAAAAAAGGAGAACACCCAGCAGAGGAGGATGTATGATTGCTAAGAGCAAATTCTGTGAGAGGCAGAAACTCAGACCACACCTCTTGATTGTCCGCCACAAAACAACGCAAAAACTGTTCAACATCCTGGTTCTTTCTTTCAGTGTGTCCATTAGATTCAGGATGATAACTAGACGAAAATGACAAATGGACTCCCAACCTGTCACAAAAAGCACACCAAAAGCGAGCCACAAACTGAGGTCCTCTATCAGAAACAATATCCGTGGGAACGCCATGGAACTTGACAATCTCCTTAACAAACGCCTTAGCGAGTTTCTTGGCGCAGGGCAACTTAATGAATGGAACCAAATGACACATCTTACTAAAACGGTCCACGACCACCCAGATGACAGTAAAACCCTTGGACACAGGAAGATCAGTAATAAAATCCATTGTGAAATGCGTCCAAGGCGCACTAGGAACCTCCAGAGGGCAAAGCAATCCCGCAGCAGGAGTATGTGAAGCCTTTGACCTAGCACACACAGTACACTGACGCACCCACTTGATGACTTCCTGCTGCCATCCAGGTCACCAAAAACTGCGACTGATAAGTCTCTTAGTCTCCGAAATTCTTGGATGACCTGCCAACCGAGACTCATGACACTCCACAAACAAATCTCTCCTAAACGCTCTAGGCACGAACAACCTCCCATGGGGAGTGTTAGATGGAGCATCATTTTGAGCTTTCAGAATCCCATTCTCCAAAACAGAGTCCAATGCCGCCACCACAACTCCTTTCTGTAAAATGCTCTCCTCCTCCTCGGTAGTGTTGAGCCACCCCCGTAGTGTTCGAGTTCGGTTCGGTTCGTCGAACACCCGTGTGATCGCCGAACTGTTCGTCGAACTGTTCGTCGAACACCTTCGAACACCGTTAAAACCAATGGCAGGCAAACAAAAACACATAGAAACACATAGAAAACACCTTCAAAGGTGTCCAAAAGCTGACAAACTGCTCAGAAGACACAACTAACACATGGAAAAGTGACAAGTACATATAGTCATGAGAAAAGAAAAGAGGTGGAGGAGTAAAAGGAGGGGGAGACACAGATATAGGCATGTCATGCCCTTCTAAAATCCAAAAAGTGAGAAGCCGACACGTTCAGTCCGCTCCTGCCCGTGCCACCTCCGTGTCGCCGGGTTTGTGCCAGAGCCGCGGTGAACCCTGACGGCCAGCCCCCCTCTCCCAATACTGGTGCCTGTCCGCTGGTGGGTCGAGCGAGCCCCCCTGTGGTGGAGGCAGCTCTAAGCTTTTTAATTTAAATTGTCTCTCTAATTTGAATGAATACACTTTAAATCCATTTACAAGGATCTATTGGAGGGCAAGTCTCATGCCAGGAGCCGCGTAATTCCAGCTCCAGTAGCGTCCACTAAAGCTGCTGCAGTTAAAAAGCTTTTATAAGGATCGAGCTCGGCTGTCCACCGCAAGGCATCCTACTGCCAGTCCCAGCCCCTATGCCTTGGGGTGCCTCCTGATGCTCTTCACTGAGTATCCCGTGGTCCCGAAGCATTTCCTTTGAAAAAATTAAGTGTCCAAACTACAGGTGGTGTAGCTTGCTTAACAGCCGGGATAATCCGCTGACTAGCAGACACTGCTACTAGGCACAAAGTATTTCCTGGGCTAGATGCAGTTAAAAATTTGTAATTAGATACTCTCGTTGGATGCTGAGAAAGCATTCCATAGAGTCTCCTGGCACGCCATATATGATTCTCTTAAAAAGCTTGGGGTAGGGGTCTAGGGGACCCTTTTATAGCCAAAATCACGGCCCTGTATCGCAATACGTCACCTAGGCTGAAGATAAATGGAACTGTAGCACCCTGAGGGCTCGGTTGCTACAGAGGTATTGAACCTCACCCAGAGGTGTGATATCTCACTCTCAGGTAAGGATGGAGTGTGGATCAGGACCCGACACCTGCATGCATTACACCACATTGCCGTGGGGCAGGACGACCAATATGCCCCTGAGATGGGCACGACAGTCCCTGTCCCTGGCTGGAGTGGGGGGAGGGAACACTGAGGAAGGGGAACCCTGTAGTGCAGGAGCAGGGAGGAAGCATTTCCTGGGTGCATTGAGAAGGGAGTATAAAAGGTGGGCACCATCTTAGTTCAGTGCAGAGAAGTCTGAGCAGAAGTGGCAGGGAGCAGGGGCCCTGCATGAGCTCTGCTCCGGAGGCGGGCCTAGTAACAGAGGCCCAGGCCTGGAAGAGGGAGAAAGAAGGAAGAGGAGCGGAGAAGGCTCCAGGAACGAGGAACGAAGGGATCCCAGGGGTGCGGACGGGCGAGTCGCCACCGCACGCCCAAATCCACCTGCATGGAGGGGTCAGGCCAAAGGGGGAGACCGGTCCCCGAAACTAGTGGAGGCAGGAAACGACCCTCAGCTAGAAACCGGAGGCTGTGACATTTTATGTGGCGCAGCCCCTCGCTACACCCGCTAGGAGGGCAGCACATAGGGTCAGGGAAACTGGCGCCAAGTTTACCAAGAGGAGGCCCGAGGCAGCCGGACAGAAGGGTTGGTAAGAAAGGCCAGACAAAGGACACACAAAGGGGGTCCTGTGAAGCGCTCCAAAGTTATCTGGGAGTTGTCTGAGCCCCTCACCTGGTGAGCACAGTACGACGTGGGCAGCCGTTACCTGCAGATGTGGTCTGGATAATAAGAACTGTGAGTAAAGGCCCTGGACTGCATCACTGACTCCGTGTCGTTACTGCTGCTGCCCTGCACCATCACCCCCATCCTCCGCATACACTGCCCTGAGGCTATACTCCTCCCGTGGGGAGTTATGCTACGCTCTGCTGCACCCACAACACCAGCCTCAGCGGTCTGCCCTGCAGCGGCGGTTCACTCTGACCGCAATCCACGGGTGGCGTAGTCGGACATTTAAACATCAAAACCACATAAATAGTTCCGCCACTGGTTTGACCACCCTGAGCCACGGAACCGGGTCGCCGCCACGAAGACTACAACCACCAGCATCCACCAAAAAGGGTCCGGCTCCGGGTGTCCCAAGGCCCAGGGGGTGCATCAGAACATTTTCATCACCTTTCACAATCACCAATGGGACAAGGCAGGGATGTCCTCTGTCCCCTCTCTTATACATCCTAGTGACGGAGCACCTGCTCTCATCAATTCGCCATAACCCCAATATTAGGTGGATTGAGGTGGGAGGCACCGAGTACAAGTGCTCTCTATTTGCTGATGATGTACTAGTATATATCACTCAATCACATATATCCATCCATGCTGTTATGGCTGAAATAGATTACTTTGTTACATGGTCAAATTTTAAAATCAATGCAGCGAAGTCTGAGGCCCTCGATGTCTCCCTCCCCAAATCCATATAGGATTCCATCCAGTCCAACTTTCCCTTTGCCTGGCCCTCACAGGGTATCAAATACTTAGGAATTCCTATTCATAGAGACCTCTCCCATCTATGTTATCTTAATTTTGGGCCCTTTATTGAACAACTCCATACAGACCACGGTTGGCAAGTTAGAACTGTAAGATTCACTACGTGAACCACTGGTGTTTTGTGGAAAAGCACATGTACACTGTGTTCCAAATTATTATGCAAAAAGTGTTTAGGAGTGATAAGGGAAGAATTTGTTTGTTTGTCAGTTAAACTCATTGATGGTGATGTGTGTCAGGGCTCTTTATATCACTGTAAGCAATTGCAGACACCTGTGCTAATTAGTTTGGCAGGTGTGTCCAATGAAAGGCAAGACTACTTAAGAAGGCTGTCTCACATTATTAAGCAGCCTACATTTTCTGCCAAAATGGGAAAGAAAAAGGATGTGTCGGCTGCTGAGAAGCAACAAATTGTGGAGTGTTTAGGTCAAGGCATGACTACAATCAACATTGTGCGATGATCAGGATGAAGTGTCTTGGCAATCAAGAAGTATGTAGCTGATTCACAGTACACACGTGTGCGTGCTGATAAGGGCAAATTGAGGACTCTTTCCTGCAGGCAATTACGTCAGGTTAAAAGAGCAGCGGCAAAAAAGCCTTGTCATAGCAGCAGACAAGTTTTTGAAGCTGCTGGTGCCTCCAACGTCCCCCGAACAACAAGATGCAGGGTCCTTCAGAGGTTTGCAGCTCTGCATATGCCATCCTGTTGACCTCCTCTATCCACTTCACACAAGCAGAAACGGCACCAGTGGGCCAAACATTACATGAAGACTGATTTCAAAACTGTTTTGTTCACGGATGAGTGCCGTGCAGCGCTCGATGGTCCAGATGGATGGAGTGGAGGATGGCTGGTTGATGGACACCCCACGCAAACACGGCTACAGCGCCAACAAGGAGGAGGTGGAGTAATGTTTTGGGCTGGAATCATGTGGAGAGAGATTGTCGGCCCCTTTAGGATCCCTGAAGGCGCTAAAGATGAACTCCATAATGTATGTGGATTTTCTCAAACAGCACTTCCTGCCATGGTTCAAGAAGAAGAACCATGTATTTCACAGCAAGATCATTTTTTTGCATGATAATGCACCATCTCATGCTGCACATAAAACATCTGCATCTCTGGCTGATATGGGCATAAAAGGGGACAAACTTATGGTGTGACCCCCATGCTCCCCTGACCTCTACCCCATTCAGAACCTCTGGAGCATCATCAAAAGGAGTGTCTATGATGGCGGGAGGCAGTTCACATCTAAGCAACAGCTCTGGGATGGTATTCTGTCCTCATGCAAAACAATTGAAGCAGAAACCATCCAAAACCTGACAAATTCAATGGACGAGAGAGTTCAGAAGCTCCTTTCGAACAAGGGGTCCTATGTGAAAATGTAACATCACCTAGAATAAAGTTTTGAGTTGAAAACTGTTTGATTTCAGTTTCTAATAACCTGCTAATGCTTATAATTTCAAAAATGACCATTTTTTTGGTCTTTATTAAAATGAAAAGGTTGATCGAAAAGTTTGGGGGATCTAAGAGTGTGGCAACCCAGTAGTCATGATTACTTCGAATTCTGACAATATGAGGGTCATGTTGCAGGTAGTGCAGCAAGAAGGCACTTATGTGTCTTGCGCATCTCGGAGCCCCAAAATTATTTTCCGGGCTAGATGCAGCTAAAAATTATAATTAATTTTAAATCTGGTGGAGCTTAGTATAGATGGGCTAATAGGATCAGTGCTGCACACTGCTACAAAGCCCAAATTATTTTCCAGCCAAGATACAGATAAACATGATTAGTAATTTGAAAGCTTAAAACGGTTGGTAGGGTGATTTTAACCAATCATCAAGCTTTTACTCTCCCCAGGATGACACAGGGGTAGAAAAGTCGTTTCGGATCCATGATTTGTTCATCTTTATGAACGTGAGTCTGTCTACATTATCAGTGGAGAGCCGCGTGCGCTTATCTGTCAGCACACCACCAGCAGCGCTGAACACACGTTCAGACAGAACGCTGGCTGCGGGGCATGACAAGATCTCCAAGGCGTAAGTGGCTAGCTCCGGCCATTTATCCAGATTGGAAGCCCAAAAAGAGCAAGGGTCCAGTGACACAGTCATGGCTTCAATGTTTACTTGGAGATACTCCTGTACCATCGTCTCTAGGCGTTGACTATGTGTCAGACTTCTTGTCTCCTGTGGCCTTGCAAAGGATGGGCTAAAAAAGTGGTGAAATGATTCCGCAAAATTGATGTTACCAGCAGATACTGTGGTTCTGTTACGGTTTGAGTGCTGAACACTTGACGGTCCCACGGTTGGCAAGTTGGAACTGTGAGATTCACTACGTGCACCACTGGTGTTTTGTGGAAAAGCACATGTAAGATTCTGCAACAGTCTCTGCTGATACTCCTGCATGCGTGCATCCCTTTCTATGGCAGGAATAATTTCTGCAAATTTACTTTTGTACCGGGGATCTAACAGTGTGGCAACCCAGTAGTCAGGATTATTTCTAATTCTCACAATTCGAGGGTCATGTTGCAGGTAGTGCAGCAAGAAGGCACTCATGTGTGTTGCGCATCCAGGAGCACCAAGTCCCTGTTGTGTTGGTGGCGAGGTAACAATCATGCTTCCTTCCTCTGTCCTCTCCCCCCAACCTCGCACAACAGAAATGTGATCAAGGTCTCCCTCATCTGATGAGTCTTCCATCAGTTCGTCCTCCACTTCTTCCTGGGCTCCTGCACCTTCCTCACTAGTTTGGCTGCTACCATGCGCCCTGGTAAAACCATCTCCCCCACCCTCACATGCCTGCCGCCTTGGTGCTGCCGACCGTCTGGACCTTGCAGATGTTAGCCCTTCCGCATACAACTCCTCCTCCTCTACTTCCTCCACCTCCTCTTGTGCCACCACCTGACTCCGAATTCTGTTTAACATGTGCTCCAGCATGTAAATCACCGGAATAGTCATGCTGATAATGGCATCGTCAGCACTAAACATCTTCGTCGCCATTTCAAAACTGTGCAGAAGGGTGCATAGGTCCCTGATCTGAGACCACTCCTCCAGCGTGATTTGCCCCACCTCCGGATCTCGTTGGCCCAGGCTATACGTCAGAACGTATTGCACCAGGGCTTGTCGGTGCTGCCACAGTCGCTGCAACATGTGCAGAGTTGAATTCCACCGGGTAGGCACATCGCATTTTAGCCGGTGAAGTGGCAGGCCCAACGACTTCTGTAGAGATGTAAGTCGCTGAGCTGCGGGATGCGAACGGCAAAAGTGAGCACACAGCGACCGTGCCCTCTGCAGAAGGCCATCTAGTCTGGGATAGTGGGCTAAAAATTGCTGGACAACCAGGTTCAACACGTGAGCCATACAAGGCACGTGTGTGACATTGCCCCGGCGAAGGGCCGTACCCAGATTTGCAGCATTGTCGCACACGGCCTTCCCTGGTTTCAGGTCCAGTGGAGACAACCATTCATGAAATTGGTTCTCCAGAGCTGACCACAACTCCTCAGCTGTGTGACTCACATTTCCCAGACATTTCAAAGTAAAAACCGCCTGATGACGTTGAGCCCTACTGCCAGCATAGTAAGGAGGTGTGCAGGATCCCTTCTGCGCAGTTAGAAAGCTTGTGGCATGACCAGACAGGCTTTGGGTGCAGGTGGAAGACCGAGAGGAGGTTGAGGAGGCAGAAGCAGTGGAGGAACTTTGACATAAAGAGGATTGACGCACAACTCGTGGGGACGGCAAGACTTGGACAGCAGCCCCTTGTCCTGCTGTCACCATAGTTACCCAGTGCCCAGTCAGCGACATGTAACGCCCCTGTCCATGCCTACTCGTCCAAGTGTCTGTGGTGAAATGCACCCTGTCACACACAGAGTTTCTCAAAGAAGCGGTGATGTTGTGTGCGACATGCTGGTGGAGCGCAGGCACACCTTTCTTTGAGAAGTAGTGCCGACTGGGCATCTGGTACTGGGGCACTGCGACGGACATAAGGTCTCGAAAATCCTCTGTGTCCACCAGGCGGAAAGGCAGCATTTCTGTAGCTAAGAGCTTGCAGATGGTGAAATTCAACCTCTTAGCTTTCTCATGGCTAGGCGGAAATGGTCTTTTACTTGTCCACATCTGAGGGACCGAGGGCTGGCTACTGTGCTTAGACGGGGTTGATAAGGGTGTCCCCGGCAAACTGCCGGTCTGTGAGGAAGATGCAGGCGGACATGTTAGGTTGCCTTGATCCAAAGGTGGTGCTATCGATGTCGGACAGCGCTCAACACCAGCTGGTGTTACCACCTCCAAAGAAAATGATGACCTGCCAATCACGCTGGCTGTTGCGGGTAAAGAGGTGGCAGGTCTGCGCCCCAAAACAGGTGTGACTGCTGTCCCCCCAGTCACAGAGGATGAAGAGGCCGCGGATGCACAAGATATGGCAGACGGTGGTTGGCCCGGCCGGCTAGGCCGCATTGTAGCACACTGAGCTTCCCACTGCAACTTATGCTTCATGTCCATGTGCCGGTTCATGCATGAAGTACTCAAACTATGTATTTTTTGGCCTCTACTTAGCTTTTGCTGACAAATGTTACAGATTACACGAGTTGGGTCATCTTTATCGATCTGAAAAAATGCCCAGGCTATGCAAGGCTTAGCACCCATGCGACCTGAAGAGCCACCACGACTTGTGGTGAGAGGCAGAGTTGTGTTTGAGGATGCAGTTGTTGACGTGCTTCCAGTACTACGTCTCTGTCCAGGAAGGCGCAACCTGACCTCGTCGTCACTAGCATCTTCCTCCACCTCCTCTGCTGACCTCATCTCTTGGCTGACTGTGGGTTGACAGTAAGTGGGATCTCCAACCTCATCATCATCACCCTGTGCGTTATCACACCCGTCGTCCTCAGAGCCAACCTGTTCCTGCCCTGACAAAAAACTAAAGTTGTCGCTCCAATCAGGTATTTGAGTCTCATCATCGTCTTCCTCATTGTCTCCACCAACAGGAGTTACAGTTTGGGAATGAGGGTCTACATTATGGTCAGAACCTTCTGCGTCTGGTCCTGGATCCGATTCATAAAGATTCTGGGCATCAGTGCAGATCATTTCCTCGTCTGGATTCACAGAAGCGCTGGAGTCGACCTCTGATTCCCAGGCTATAGTATGAGTAAACAGCTCTGCAGACTCAACCATCTGTTCTACCTCATACTCAGACGGGCAGCTGGAGATTTGGGAGCTGTGAGGAAGCAAGTGCGATTGGGGTGACACCTTTGAGGACTGGAGTATTTGTGATGTTGAAGTTGATGTGGAGGAGAGCCCACTTAAAGGAGCACTTGATATCCGTTGAAGCACCTGCTGTTTTTGTGCCTCATCTGGAATTTGTAGCGATTGGCGTGGCCGTAAGAAAGGGATCTTATCACATTGTCCGCTAAAAGAAGTAGACATTTTAGTTTGGCTGGAAGATGGTCTTTCTTCTGCAGATGTTACTGTTGCTTTAACACCTACCCCACGGACACAACCTTTTTTCCCCTTCCCAACACGCCTATTCCCCTTTCCACCAGCAGCAGGCCTTTTTCCACTCATTTTGGTGGTTAACTAATTCACAACTCTGGAGTTGTTTGCACAAAAAAACAATGGATGGGAACCGAGCAGAGCTGAGTGGCCAAACTGTGGTATTAGGCCAAAACTATTGGCTGGGTTAGATGCAGAAAAAAATGATATTCAGTTTGCAACCTGATGGAGGTCAGTATAGATGGACTAATAGAGAAAGTCCCACACACAGCTAGAAGCCCAAATATGTTTTCAGAGGTAGATGCAGAAAAAAAATATATTCAGTTTGCAACCTGATGGAGGTCAGTATAGATGGACTAATAGAGAAAGTCCCACACACTGCTAGAAGGCCAAATATTTTTTCAGAGCTGGATGCAGATAAAAATTATTTTTAATTTGCAACCTGATGGAGGTCAGTATAGATGGACTAATAGAGAAAGTCCCACACACTGCTAGAAGGCCAAATATTTTTTCAGAGCTGGATGCAGATAAAAATTATTTTTAATTTGCAACCTGATGGAGGTCAGTATAGATGGACTAATAGAGAAAGTCCCACACACTGCTAGAAGGCCAAATATTTTTTCAGAGCTAGATGCAGAAAAAAATTATATTCAGTTTGCAACCTGATGGAGGTCAGTATAGATGGACTAATAGAACAAGTCCCACACACAGCTAGAAGCCCAAATATTTTTTCAGAGGTAGATGCAGATAAAAATTATTTTCAGTTTGCAACCTGATGGAGGTCAGTATAGATGGACTAATAGAACAAGTCCCACACACAGCTAGAAGCCCAAATATTTTTTCAGAGGTAGATGCAGAAAAAAATTATATTTAGTTTGCAACCTGATGGAGGTCTGTATAGATGGATTAATAGAACAAGTCCCACACAAAGCTAGAAGCCCAATATTTTTTCAGAGGTAGATGCAGAAAAAAAATATATTCAGTTTGCAACTTGATGGAGGTCAGTATAGATAGACTAATAGAGAAAGTCCCACACACTGCTAGAAGGCCAAATATTTTTTCAGAGCTGGATGCAGACAAAAATAATTTATAATTTGCAACCTGATGGAGGTCAGTATAGATGGACTAATAGAGAAAGTCCCACACACTGCTAGAAGGCCAAATATTTTTTCAGAGCTGGATGCAGATAAAAATTATTTTTAATTTGCAACCTGATGGAGGTCAGTATAGATGGACTAATAGAACAAGTCCCACACACAGCTAGAAGCCCAATATTTTTTCAGAGGTAGATGCAGAAAAAAAATATATTCAGTTTGCAACCTGATGGAGGTCAGTATAGATGGACTAATAGAACAAGTCCCACACACTGCTAGAAGCCCAAATATTTTTTCAGAGGTAGATGCAGAAAAAATTATATTCAGTTTGCAACCTGATGGAGGTCTGTATAGATGGATTAATAGAACAAGTCCCACACACAGCTAGAAGCCCAATATTTTTTCAGAGGTAGATGCAGAAAAAAAATATATTCAGTTTGCAACCTGATGGAGGTCAGTATAGATGGACTAATAGAGAAAGTCCCACACACTGCTAGAAGGCCAAATATTTTTTCAGAGCTAGATGCAGAAAAAAATTATATTCAGTTTGCAACCTGATGGAGGTCAGTATAGATGGACTAATAGAACAAGTCCCACACACTGCTAGAAGCCCAAATATTTTTTCAGAGCTAGATGCAGAAAAAAATTATATTCAATTTGCAACCTGATGGAGGTCAGTATAGATGGACTAATAGAATGATGCTATGCCCAAAAGATTTTACTTCACTAGGTGCAGTAAAAAAATTGGTATTCTATACACAGGTGGTATATCTTGCAACACAGATAGGCTACTCCACTGACTAACACACTCTGCAATAGGCCAAAAAGATTAGCTTTGCTAGATTCAGCCAAATGCTGTGAAAAAAACTTGCACAGCACTGGCACAGACCTGCCTGGCAAAAACTGATAGGAACTGATGTAACCTAGTCCTGAAAAGGACTGCAATTACAATTAGTCTTTACTCCCACAATCTATCTATTTAAGAGCACAGACCTGCCTGATAAAAGTCGTAGGAAATGCTGTAACCTAGTCCTTAAAAGGACTGCAATCACAACTATTCCCTACTCCCAAGATATCTGTAGATTTGTGCGAAAATTGGCTTGAAATTAACAAGGTATAGCGCACACAGCAACAGCGGTGCCGTCTAACACGCAGCTGCAGCAGTGAGAAAATGGTGGCGACGGGGAAAATGGCTTGGTCTTATAGGGCAAGGACATGTGACATACACTGACAATGACACATGCCCTTGCTTGTGTGAAAAAAGCACTTCGCTCCGTGTGTGCGCTGCTGATAGGCTGACAGATTGCACCTCCCCACTGTAAATGCGGGAAAGAGAAAAAAAAATGGAGATCTTCATTATTCCTGCAGCGATCCATCCCCTGCCCCTCCCCCCACCCCGCTGTACACTCAAACTGCGTATTAACATTAATTTTCATCATTACTGAGAAAAAATCCAGTTATGATTTTGGTGCACGAACAGTTATCGAACATAACCTCGAACAGCCGAATTTTTCTCAAATCGTTCGTGTTCGCCGAACGGCTCGAACACCGCCCAAAACAGCTCGAATTTGAGATTGGCGAACAGTTCGAGTAGAACAACGCTCATCTCTACTCCTCGGCACCGACCGTAGGAGAGAAGCTGTGAGATAAAGCATCGGCTTTAACATTCTTAGTACCAGGGATATAGGTAACAGAAAAATGAAACCGAGAAAAAAAAAGTGCCCACCTAGCTTGACGGACATTCAAATGCTTGGCCGCATCCAGATAGATCAAATTCTTATGATCTGTGAACACCTGAATAGGAAATCTAGCGCCTTCCAAAAAATGACGCCAATGTTCAAACGCGAGTTTAATAGCCAGCAACTCCCAATTTCCAACATCATAATTCAGTTCGGTTTCCGAAATTTTTTTCGAAAAGAAGGCACAAGGATGTACTCCACCCTTGTTCTCCTGAGACAAAATTGCTCCGACCCCCACCAATGAAGCATCGACCTCAACCAAAAAAGGCTTGGTCTCATCAGGTTGCATAAGGATAGGGGCAGAACTGAACCTCTCTTTGAGATACTCAAACGCTTCAATGGCCTCAGTAGTCCACTGGGTCGTATTCGCACCTTTCCTGGTGAGATCGGTTAGAGGTTTAACAATTACAGAAAAATTCTTAATGAATTTCCTGTGATAATTGGCAAAACCCCAAAACTCTGTATAGATTTCAAGCCAATAGGCCTAGGCCATTCCTGCACAGCCTGAACCTTCACAGGGTCCTTCTCAAAGCCCTCGCTGGAGACAATGTAGCCCAAAAAACTAATTTTCTGCACAGCGAACTCACATTTCTCCAGCTTAGCAAAGAGTGAATTATCACTCAATAACGGAAAAAATTCACGTACACTCTGCCAATGGGACTCTAGATCTGGTGAGTAAATCAAAATGTCATCCAAATACACAACCACATTCTTACCAATCAAAGGTCTCAGGATGTCATTAATAAGGTTCTGAAAAAATGCAGGTGCATTGGTAAGAACAAAAGGCATCACCAGATTCTCAAAATGACCTACCGAAGTGTTAAGAGCAGTTTTCCATTCATCACCCTCCTTCACTCGTAACAAATTGTATGCCCCCCGGAGATCAATTTTAGAGAACCACTTGGCCCCCACTAACTGGTTAAACAAGTCAGGAATTAACGGCAATGGGTAGGGATTGCGTACGGTAATCTTATTAATTTCACGAAAATCCAGACATGGACGTAAACCCCCGTCCTTTTTTTTAACAAAGAAAAATCCAACTGCCACAGGCAACTTAGAAGGTCTAATGTGATCAGCAGCCATGCTAGTCTGTATGTATTCCTCCAAGGCCTTTCTTTCAGGAATGGTCAGATTAAACAAGCGACTCTTGGGTAGAGTAGCTCCAGGAACAAATTCAATGGTGCAATCATAATCCCTATGAGGAGGTAAAACTTGCGACTCCTCCTCCGAAAAAGCCCTCCAAAAATCTTGAATAGGTACAGGTAATTCCCCTTTTTCCACAGCCGCAATGCGACCATTACAACATTTATCATAGCACTTCGGACTCCAATACTTAATCACATTAGTAGACCAGTCCAGTAAAGGATTGTGCAGTTTTAACCAAGGCAATCCTAGAACAACTGGAGAGGGTAAATTATCTAAAACAACCAAGTCCAAAATTTCTGGGTGAACTCCATTGATAGTGAGGGGAAATGCAGCAGCCTTGTGAGTAATACATTTCAAGGGAGTGTTATCAATTGCAATCACAGAAATAGGTGATGACAAAGGTTTGGATTTCAATTTAAGGTTTTCCAAAAACTCTTTATCAATCACATTAAGTGTTGAACCACAATCCACAAATACTTGAAATTCAATCAAATCTTCCTGCAAAGTAGTACTCCCAGAAAGAAATACTCCTGCAGAGCGTAAACAAGCGTAACTGACCTTTTTTTTTTCTTTACTTAAACGACGCTCACAATACTTAATCAAATCATCAGCTTTACCACAATAAAGACACAATCCCTCTGCGAACCTCCGGTCTCTTTCCTGAGAGCGGAGTGACATCGCCCCAACCTCCATCGGTTCTCCGCCATCTCAGCAGATTTTCTGAGGACTAGGAACTGACATTACAGGAGTCTTTACCTCATTCAGCCTGCACCTCAGCCTCCTGTCCACACGAACAGCTAATGGCATGGCATCCTGCAGAGTCTCAGGTGCAGGGAATGCAATTAGCAGATCCTTAAGCTTTTCACTCAGACCAGCAAGAAATAAACATTTCAGCGCAGGATCATTCCATTTAACTTCTGAGGCCCATCTCCTAAAGTGTGTGCAATAATTTTCAACATCACCTGACCCCTGATTCAAACGCCTGAGTTCTGTCTCAGCAGATGACATTCGATCAGGATCATCATATAACAGCCCTATAGCAGAAAAAAATTCTTCAACAGACCTTAAACATGGATCATTAAGTTGGAGAGAAAAAGCCCACCCCTGTGGTTCATCGCGCAAAAGTGACAAAATAAAACCAATGTGCTGTGATTCATTCCCAGAGGACCTTGGTATCAAATGAAAATATAACGAATAAGTATTTTTAAAGGAAAAAAAATCTTGCTGTTTACCATAAAAAACATCAGGCAGTCCTACCTTGGGTTCGACAAAATGCGCTCCAGAACAGCTACTCACGTGCTGCTGAAGCTCGGCCACCTCCAGAGACAATCCCTGCAGGCATTGAGCCAAATCCTGGACGGAAACCATACTGATCCCCGAATTTCTTTCCTTTTAGTTTTTTGGGCTGGACTTACTGTTATGATCTGCAACATGAACTAAAGAAAGATAGGGGAAAGCTGTCCCTACAGTAAGACTAAGCTGAATCCCTACGATGTAGCGGGCTGCCTGTTCCTAGCGAACAGACCCGCCTTAGTCCTCGGCTAGTCTGACTGAAGCCCTATAGCATTAAGGGAGGGGTCCCTAAAAGAACTAAGGACTGGGACAAAAATGGGACACCTCATAAACCGAAAAGTAGTTGCAGAAAACAAAAAGACAAACTGACAAAAAGTACGAAAGGTCCTAGAAGGACCAAGCAAACTGACAGAGAAAGGCACAGTAGCACCTGGCTAGAGAAACAGTCAAACACTGAAGTCCAGCACAGCCATAAGGGCGGAGCTAGAATATAAAGGCAGATGGTCACATGACCACAAAACACAAGATGGAAAAAACAAACAGGAGGGCTCTAACAGGTTCCGTCTGAATCACGTATTTCAGAGACTTACATGGAAACCCCGGTGTAAGCGCTCAGCGGAGAGCAGAGGATAAATGTGAGCCGAGCCTTACTGCGATCTTTGGGAGGCAGAATGAACAAAGTAACAGCAGGTCAAGGATTGGCTTTATTTATTTTTTATGCCATTCCTCGTGTGGTATAAGTGATTAGATGACTATATTCTTCGGGTCGGAGCGATTACAGCGATACCAGGTTTATATTGTTTATTTCTGTTTGGCTGTTGTCACACACTAAAAGATGCTTTTTTTTGCGCATCTCCATATTTTGAGAGCTATAATTTTTGTATATTTCCACCGACAGAGTCATGTGAAGGCTTGACTTTTGCGGTACGAGTTGATATTTTTATTGGTACCATTTTCGGGCACATAACATTTTTTGATCGCTTTCTATTCCGATTTTTGGGAGGCAGAATGAACAAAAACCAGGAATTCAGGAATAGTTTTTTGGGGGTTCTTTTAATGCTGTTTCGAGTGTGGCAATATTAATAAGCCAGCTTTATTCCTCGGGTCAGTACAATTACAGTGATACCACATTCATATCATTTTTTTATGTTTTGGCGCTTTTACACAAGAAAAACTATTTTATAGAAAAAAAATATTTTTGCATCGCTGTATTCTGACAGCTATACATTATTTTTTCTTATCCTCTGATGTAGCTGTATGGTGGCTTGTTTTTTGCGGGACTAAGTGATATTTTTAGCAATACCATTTTTATTTACATTCGTCTTTTTTATTGCGTTTTATTTCACTTTATTTCACACTCCTGCGATATGATGAAAAACCATAGTTTCCCCCTTTTTTTTGTTATGGTGTTCACTTTAGGGGTTAACTAGTGTGACAGTTTTATAGATCGTGTCGTTCTGGACTCGACGATACCAAATATGTGTACTTTTTTTTTTTTTAAATAAAAATGTGTATTTGTTGGTATATTTTTTTATTATTTTGTAATTTTTTTAAAAATTATTTTTACATTTTTTTTTCCTTTTCTTTAAACTTTTTTCGCTTTGATCGCGGGTTTATACCTGTCAGTTCTGCACTGACAGAAACTTCTTAAACAATTCTCTGAGCATGGTCTAAGAGGCTTTCCGTAGCTTGGTGACCCGGTGGTCGTCATGATGACCTCGGGTTACCATGGCAACAATCAGACCCCCACGATGACGTTGGGGGCGCCGATCTGAAGGAAGAGGGAGCCACCTCCCTTGCCCAGCCTCCTAAATGCTGTGATAGCTCTCGGGGGTTATGCTGGCACCATTCCTGTCTGTCCCTGTATGATCTTGGCTGATAGCTGTGCCAAGCTCCTGGGGTGATCGGGCAGGAGATAATGATATTTCAGCCATCTGAGTGGGGGTACCGCTGGCATGGGTCCCCGCACCTCTTCCCGTGCTGCTCAGCTGTCAGTAACAGCTGTCGGCATGGAATTGTCACTGTGTGTTTACATGCAGTGATAAATTTAAATCATGACGCACATAGCATGTCATGATGCGTGAACTAACACCCGCTCATGACGTGCTATGCCTGCAATTGGTCGTTAAGGGATTAAAGCAGTTTATGTCAGCCATGACAATATTGCTACGTTCCCAAGACGAGCATTCAGTGAGTTTTTGATGCTGCAGAGTTTCTGTAGCATTTCAGCAACTATTAGGTAAATTAGGTTTCTTGAATTTTTTCATTGCATTTTTGACTTTTTTTTACATGCATTTTTATTGCATTTTTGATAAGCTGCTTTGTTTTGATAATTCCTGGTATTTGGCTCTGATAAACCTTTATTGATATAGTCATGTTTGGATAACATGCGTTTTTAATGCGTTTCCGAAGCAGAAATGCATTAAAAACGTACATGGGTTTCTGTAGGAAAAATCTGCTCATAAAACTCGGCAAGAGAAATTAATTCGCACCGTAGGTCAGTTTGGCATAAGATTTCTATAAATCTTAACCACTTTGCTGGAACTTAAACGCTGTGTTTTTTGCACAACGTAAATACGCAGCTTCAAAATCTCATCAAAAACTCAACATGGGAACTTACCCTAATAGTAGTTTTAATCAAATCATCATTTTTCAGCCCTTTGAAGACAATACATTATTTCTTAATACACTGTTTGGTTGGTCTCCTTATTAAAATACTTTGATACAACGCTTTTTATTATTGTTACTATTATATTATTTATCGAAGTAAAGAAATAATATGCTTTATGCAGCTAATTACATTTTACACCATATGAAACCTATGGCTGCAGTCTGGTAATCTGATTTTTGTGGCAGCTATAGAGAATTTATTAAATGTTTTAATGCAATTCCAAAAGTGGCTTGGTGTGTATAAAACATTATTTTTAGCTCCTCTTCAGGCAGCTGCTATTGTTGAGACATCACAGCACTGTAAAAGCCAAAAATCCTGTTAGTACAAACTGTAGTAATGCTAACAAGTTCCAGAAAGCAGGATGCTGAGAAATGTTCTAGCGAGAGCCTTCTACCATATGCTGTTACCTTTATTTCTTCCGCCTTATTTTATTATCTCTAATAACTTTACTCCTGCACAGCATTTACAGGGCACACAATGTACCATGGAATAGGAAAGTAGCGTATTATACCCAGCGATGTGCCAGCTTTCTTCAAGGCATAATAAAAATATTTTATTATTATTAGGACATCCACCTTTTGTTCAGTGCTGGGTCCAATAGTCATTATTACACAGAGATTGTATTTTGAACAAGTTTTTTGAGGGTTATATACCACTGAAATTTACTCCAGACCACGGAATAGTCTATGGATGAGCAATATCATAACGATAAAGTTTTGAACAAGTTTGCTGAGGGTTATATACCATGGTACGTTTTGAGAAACCGCTGAACTACCAAGTTGAGCACATGTGCCAAGCATGGTACGTGTGTCAGCTTGCCAAGCTTCACTGCCATCACCAGGTTATGCCCATTATCACACATGACCATGCCTGGTTCGAGGTTTAGCGGCAAAAAACACAGATCTGTCTGGTCTGTTATTCTTTTAAGTAACTCTGCCGCGGTGTGCTGTTTGTCTCCTAGGCAAATTAGCTTCAGCAGAGCCCGTTGCTGCTTTACTTAAGCAGTGCTACAAAGCTTCCAGCTTCCGGATGATATGGACGACATGCTCTGAGATAGCACATCGGAGATGGAAGATGATGAGGAGCAGGAAGGAGTGCCGGAACTGGTGTAGGAGGTGGAGGAAACAATGATAGAAGTAGGGCCAGCAATCCTCAGCATCTGGAGCACATGTGCCGTGCCAGGGTGTTACTCTGCACCAGCCTCCACAATGTTCACCCAGTGTGCTGTTAGGGAAATGTAGCATCCTTGGCCACAAGCGCCTGTCCACGTGTCAGTCATTAAGTGGACAATGCCAGTAACTACGTTGGTAAGGGCACGGGTGATGTTCCTGGACACGTGCTGGTACAAGGTGGGAATGCCACACCAGGAGAAAAAGTGGCAGCTGGGGACTGAGTGCCAAGGGACGGCTGCTGCCATGAGTTGGCGAAAATCCTCCATGTATACCACCCTAAATGGCAACATTTCCACAGCAAGCAGCCTAGAAATGTGCCCATTTAGTGTTTGGGCCTGTGGGTGGGAGGCTGGGAACTTTTTTTTTCGATCCAAGGCCTGGCGTAGGGATAGCGGAACACTGTGCTGGGACAAGGATTTGGAAGCGCCTGACGATGGTGCCTCAGAATGTGCCAGGACAGGTCCAAGGCGAGAGGCATCTGTGCCAGTGTCATGGACAGGAGAGTGGGAAGCACCTAGCACAGGAGAAGAGGCAGTGGTGCCACCCACTGGTACCAATCGTGGACCCAGACATTCGGCCCATTGATTCAGGTGCTTATATGACATGTCCCTGATCATGCTGGTTGTGGTTAGGTTCTTAGTGGTCAGGCCCCTGCTGATCTTGGCATGGCACACATTGCAAATGGCCATTTTGTTACTCTCAGGACTTTCTTTAAAAAAGTCCCAGACTGGGGAACACCTAACTCTTTGATGGAGAAATTCACGAGTGTCGGTGCTCTGCGAAACATTTTACCGCCTTCTCCCTCTGGTCACCCCACTGCCTCTTCCTGTCTGTTTCGGTGCTGCCAATCTCTCTCCTTCAGCACTGCTGGCCTTGCTCTGCATGCCAGCTTCCCAGGTTGACTTCGTTATCCACCACCTCATCTTCCACCACCGCACCCTGGTGCTCCTGACTTTGTGACTTAACAACAACAAGACTTAACGGCAACTATGTCTCATTATCATCTTCATCCTTATCCAAAATTTTCCATTCCCTACCATCATGTTCCTAGGGCTGTGGCTGCTCTAAGTTTTGTGCATCACTAAACTCCTCCTGTCCCTCTTGGAGCATGCTAGTTGAGAGGCCACTATCAAAAAAATATGTTGTAAAGAGCTCCTCAGAGTGTCCTGGGATCATTAGTCTCCTATGAGTCAACATGGCGGGAGGATGGATGATCAAGGTGAGGATCAAGTGATCCAGATTTTAGGCTGGTGAGACTGGACCGTGTGGAAGACTGGGTGGTGCTGCCAAGCCTGCTGGAAGCATTATTTGCTATCCAACTGACCACCTGTTTGCACTGCTCTGGCTTCAGAAGTGGTGTATCGTGACTCCCTGCAAAGTGGGACAGGAACGTATGTGTTGTGGATGGGCGTGTTTCTTTTTTCTAGAGCGCGTGCTCTAGCAACAGGCGTAGTCGCACCGGCCCCTCGTCCTCTGCATCTGTGTGCACCATAATCAGCACTTCCACTTCCCCGTCTCTTAACGCACGCCTTACACATTTTGTAATTGATAGGTCTTTTGAAACCAAGTTTATTTTTTATAAAAGAAAAAAATTGGTCACCTGCAGCAATCAGAGTGGTTGTTTGGAGTTTACTCCATTGTAATGTAACAGAAAGAACGCAAAAGTGTATGGATGACAATCATATTCAAGCCAGAAAAATGTTTAGCTTTTTTTCAGTCTTAGAGATCTCAGAAATGTACCCAGACCACATAACACTGTATGACTCAGAAATGGAACCCTACAACATTTTTAAAAGCTTTTTTCAGTTTTAGAGATCACAGAAATGTTCGCAGACCACGTCACACTGTATGGCTGAGAAATGGAACCCTAAAAAATTTATAACAGCTTTTTCTCAGTTTTAGAGATCACAGAAATGTTCACCGACCACTGAACACTGTATGGCGGAGAAATGAAACCCTACAAAATTTTTACAAGCTTTTTTCAGTTCTAGAGATCAAAGAAATGTTCACAGACCACGTGACACTGTATGGCTCAGAAATGGAACCCTACAAAAATTTTAAAAGCTTTTTTTCAGTTTTAGAGATCACAGAAATGTTCACAGACCATGTCACACTGTATGGCTGAGAAATGGAACCCTACAAAATTTTTAAAAGCTTTTCAGTTTTAGAGATTACAGGAATGTACCCAGACCACGTAACATTGTATGGCTCAGAAATAGAGCCCTACAAAATTTTTACAAGCTTTTTTTCAGTTTTAGAAATCATAGAAATGTAGAAATGTTCACAGACCATGTCACACTGTATGACTGAGAAATGGAACCTTAAAAAAATTATAACAGCATTTTCTCAGTTTTAGAGATCACAGAAATGTTCACGGACCACTGAACACTGTATGGCGGAGAAATGAAACCCTATAAAATTTTTACAAGCTTTTTTTTAGAGATCACAGAAATGTTTACAGACCATGTCACACTGTATGGCTCAGTAATGGAACCCTACAAAATTTTTACAAGCTTTTTTCAGTTGTAGAGATCAAAGAAATGTTCACAGACCACGTCACACTGTATGGCTCAGAAATGGAACCCTACAAAAATTTTAAAAGCTTTTTTTCAGTTTTAGAGATCACAGGAATGTACCCAGATCCCGTAACATTGTATGGCTCAGAAATAGAACCCTACAAAATTTTTACAAGCTTTTTTTTCAGTTTTAGAGATCACAGAAATATTCACAGACCACTGAACACTGTATGGCTGACAAATGGAACCATACAAAATTTTTAACAGCTTTTTGTCAGTTTTATAGAACACAGAAATGTTCACAGACCACTGAACACTGTATGGCTGAGAAATGGAATCCTACAACATTTTTAAAAGCTTTTTCTCAGTTTTAGAAATCACAGAAATGTACCCAGACCACGTCACACTGTATGGCTGAGAAGCGGAACCCAGGAAAATGTTTCAACGATTTTTGGGAGTGTTATATACCACAAAAAGGACGTCAAAGCACGTAATACTTGATGGATCAAAATATATTCAACTTTTTCAGCTCCAACAAAAAATGCTGCAGCTATATATTGGCCAACGGACTGCACAGGTCTAATTCCAGACTACAAACTGTATTCTGTCACTCTCCCTGCTCCTGCAACTCTCTCCCTGCCTACACTAAATGCACAATGTATGTGATACCAACAGCAAAACAAATGATTCGCCCTGACAAGGGCTGTTAGTATGATGGTTCAGCTTCAGCATCAGTATCAACAGTACAGGACTCTGAATCGTTATACTGTGCACACACGCCTGTACAAGCACTCTCTCCCTCCAATACGAACTGTCACTGAGCTGTGCAATGGCGTCAGTGTAGCAAGCCTGGAGCTGCCTGGTCTTTTATAATCTCTGATGAGCTCAGATGGCCTGCCAATCACAGTAATGCCACTACCAAGATGGCTACGGCATTACAGTGACACACAGACAATCCCCGCATGCTTATTGGCTGCGTAACAGGTGCCAAAGACGTGGGGCGGGGATTTGAGTTTGAATTTGAGCACCGCCCATTGCTTGCTGAGTAACGAGCACATCCGAGCACCGTGATATTCGAGTGATAACCGAGTATCACCGAGCACGTTTGCTCATCCCTAGTTATTAGTATTGCTATGTTACGCTTTATGTATTTCTTAGTTGCAGAAAAGTAATGTGGGCACTAGCCCTAATGCATAGCGATGGCTCTTATGCATTACAATTGTAAGTGATGCAGGCGCTGGATCTTTACATGGATTTTCCGGTCCTTTTTTTTTTTTCAATAAACCACCCTAGTAAGGCTAAAAAAAATAATAGAAATATATAGTGACCTGTTGATGCCCCTCTATTTTGAGAACGGGGTCCAGCGTGCCCTACTCAATAAATTAATTTGTATGAGAGTACCGAAAACTGCAGAGTTTGCTAGTTTGTTAACTTTTAAAACTACCATATAAGTAAATGGAGATACTATAGATATACTAAAAATGTTAAAAATGTTTAAGCTGGAAATAACCCTTTAATGCTGTCATGTCTGTGTCAGTCACTGTCACATGTTAGTGTGAAAGTCGTTTTTGGATTTAAGAGCTGCACACAAAAACTGACTAGCTTATGCTCTTTGTAAAGAAGGAAAATAGGCTATCATAATAACGGTGCTTCTAGAAATTGAACCTATCTTTATGTTCGGTGTACTGGCCCTTTAACAGATTTTTATGCTCATTCCTCAAACTTTAATAAAGGATCTTCACATGGACTTTCTACCTTTATGATTACATTTATGGTGTGCGGAAATCCTTTACGACATTTTATGACTACCTTGTGATCGTACTTCTCATGTCTCCACGCGGAGCGGAGCTGGGTCAGGCTAATTCAACTGTGCATTTCTGACAAGTGTGATATTTATCTATCCTGCAGTCATACATGCTCAACCAATAAGAAGGAAAAAAACTGGGCCAATTATGGGATGTTATTCCATCTTATGTACTGTGCACACAGCCCACCCATTCTCCCTGGCATTCATCCCTAGTCACAATGCAAGTATCTGTAATATATGTTGCATGAAAGGAGATTCATGTGCAACCAGTCACAACAGACCCTGCCTGATATTTATGGACATGTCTGCAGGCTTGTAAAGTAGGGTAACACATTATTGCCTTATTTAAAGGAAACTTATCACTAACTGGTCCACTATTAAATACAGGCATTTACGATATGCCCTTAATTAGCAACAAAAAGCAGCAAAGGGGCCTACATACACATTAGGCCTTATTCAGACAGTCATTTTTCACAGATAGTACACATACCTATTCCAGCCTATGGAGCTGTTCATATGTCCGTGTTTTTTTAGTAGGCCGTGTCCACAAAATAATATCACACAGACGTATCTGATTTTGATCTGAGTTACAAATCAAAATCACCCATACAATTCAAGGTGTCTGTGAAAAATCACCTCACTCATTGCAATTTACGTGCTGTCTGTTTTTTTTACATTGTAATGGGTAGGAGAATTTTAGTTTTCCGATCAGAAAATCACTGATGGTAAAAAGTGAAACACTGACCAAACACTGGTGAAAATCTGATCCAAAACACTGTTGACAATTCAACCTCTTTTTGAATACAAGAAAAATCAGTTATGTCTGAATGGAACCTTAGACTAATATTTTCCAAACCTACCTGTTGTAGAGAAAAATTAAAAATCCATAAAGATATTTACAGAGAGGGGACATATCACCCTCACATTGAACATATGGGATTAATTATAAATGGGGAACTGAAAGAGAGAGCTGACTCTTTAACCTTTATTGAAGCAGGGATCTCCTGCAGTGACAAAGTAATTACAGAAAAGATCTGCTCTGGGAAGACTGGGACTTGTTTACGCAGAGGCGAAGAAGTACACTTCTGAGGCAAGAGCTTCCTCTGTTCAAAGGGCTTGTCTGAGACACTTTGGAGCCAGTGGTCAGTGATGGATATTGGGGTTTGCATTGATCCGATATTTATGGGAGATATATTTTAGGTGTCATAGCGAAGGGATGAACATAACGCATTAACTCACATCACCGTAAGGCCATTCTTCAACATAATATTGGTCTGATTGATGATGCTATCCATGCCATGTTTCATCTCTATTGAAAGGTAAAATCGCAATAGGAAACATGACGAGAATATTTGCCGCCTGGAACCTCCAGAGGCAAAGATGTCCTGAATGTTAGGGATCTCATAAAATTCTAACAGATCTAGCACATCCCACAACCAGCCCCCATATGAGCTTAAAAAGGAGAGATATGAGGGTGTAACCGTGAGCTAATAAAAATCGGAGTTTGGATTTCTGTCAATGTTCATTCTGGAAGACATGGTTCTCTGTGAAAGTGGTTCATTTTCCTAATCAGAGTGCTTCCCTCCATAAAGATAAGAGCGATTCATGCAACATCAGGTTTAGTACTTCTCTTTCGTTATTCCTTTTATGTTATGTAATTGTATATACCGTATTGTTTTTTTCCCATTTTGTAACATCTTTTGTATATTTTTATAAACAGGGCCTACCTTTCCGGATTAAATATATAAAATTTAACAGCTCTGTTCCTCTTGCTCTGTAAAGCACACCCCTGAAGCCATACGCTACCTGTAATGGGTGTCCAATTGGCCTGTATAAACGATTGGTGGTGGCAGCTAGTAGCTCCTTTTTGTTATTGTGGAGTTGGCAGTGACGTACCAGAGTACATATATATATTCCATGAGTTCTCCAATAACTGGCCGAGTAGTGGAAGCAGCCATGGCCTTGCCCATCACTCATCAGTCAAGTGCATAATTGTCCTGACAATTGAAGGCAGTGGAGTTGCGTTCCCTGACAAACTGGTGACAGCGGTGGGATCTGCGTGATCTCCTCGATGTCATCCATGACACTACCGATATCAGTCTAATGTTTATGGGAGCCTCACAACATTCCCTCAGATGATGTCAAGTGACAGAAGGGTGCTGCATATCCGCTTTTGGACTCTTTTTGTTCTTGGTGAAATAAACCGCTGGCAGAGCAGTCTGGCAGTGCTTCTCTCACAGAGCACAAGGTGCTAGGAGAGATGTAAAGTGAAAAGTTGGTTGAGCTATCATTCGGCTGACAGCTATGTATTGTGTGTAGCGTCGGCGTCCCTGCCTCCTGCTAGGCAGGGACGCCGTTCCCCTCACCTCTCCGCTCCGTGCCCGGCGTCTTCCTCCCGCTCTGCTGGCAGCGCGCGCTGCTTCCCGGCCTCTGTGCTTAGGGCGCGCGCGCTCCCCCTCTCTTAAAGGGGCCGCGCGCGCCGTCCTAAGGAGTCCCCGGCCAATGGCCGGAGGACCTCACCATATATAAGGCACCTCCTCCAAAATGGAGGTGCCTGAGCAATGTTGTTGCAAAGCCTTTCAACTCTGCTTCAGCCCTCAGGTCCCGTTACCAGTTACCTGCCAGTCATCTGCCAGATTCCTGCTTGATACCTGCCTGATATCTGCTTGCTATCCTGTGGTCCGACAGTCTGCCTACCAGCACCTGCCAGTCTGTCTATGGATCAGTCCGCCTGCGGACCAGGAAGTACCTGCCAGATACTTGCCTGATACCTGCCTGCCTGTCCAGAGACTCTTACTCGCTCACCTGGGAGCGCTCACCTGCTACCTGCCTGCTAGCCTACCTGGAGGCTTAGCCGTCACTTGCTGTGACCACCTGCCTGTCCAGAGACTCTTACTCGCTCACCTGGGAGCGCTTACCTGCTACCTACCTGCTAGCCTACCTGGAGGCTTAGCCGTCACTTGTCGTGACCACCTGCCTGTCCAGAGACTCTTGCCCGCTCACCTGGGATCGCTCACCTGCTACCTGCCTGCTAGCCTACCTGGAGGCTCTGCCGTCACTTGCCGTGACCACCTGCCTGTCCAGAGACTCTTGCCCGCTCACCTGGGAGCGCTCACCTGCTACCTGCCTGCTAGCCTATCTAGAGACTCTTTCCCTGCTGTCACTTGCCGTGACCACCTGCCCGTCTAGAGACTCTTTCCCTGCTGTCACTTGCCGTGACCATCCGCCTGTCAAGAGACTGTCCCTGTCACTTGCCGTGACTTCCTGCCCTTCTACCCAGAGACTGTCCCTGTCACTTGCCGTGACTACCTGCCCACCTTCCCTGGGAGCCACCCGCTTCCTTACAAGGACTGCCCCTTTGTAAAGTTGCTCAGAGGTTCCACCTCCCAGACCCGTTACATTGTGTATGTGGGGATTATGAGCACACAGCTTATTTGGCTTTCTCTCTGGAGGTATACATTCAGCATGGTATGCTGTTTTTGTGGTGGCCCTCTCTTTATAAAAGAGCAGTCCATTCTGCTTGCCTGTAAAGTTTAAAGGGAATCTGTCACCGCTTTGGCGTTATCAGACCTCTACTATGGCCATACAGGGTATAGAAAAGTACATTTATACGTACCTGAATGGCCCTTAGTAGAGGTCTGATTGCAGAGAAAAGCTATTTAATCAATTCTATTTTGTACAGGCTTGGCGTCCGGGGGAAGCCAAGCAATCCCCGCCTATGTGCTTATTATTCCCCCGAATCCCTGCCTGTATTGTCATATTCCCCCCCTACCCTGCACGTCACAGGGCCCTGTGATGTGCACTGTGCTCCCTGACTTCCCGGGCATGCACATAGCACGCGCTCTGCTTCATCCCGACCCCGTCTCTCTGCGCACTGCGCTGCAGGTTTCTATTGCGCAGGCGCCGGGAAGTGACAGTGACTCCCCGGTGCCTGCACAATAGAAACCTGCAGCGCAGTGCACAGAGAGACCGGGTCGGGATGAAGCAAAGCGCGCTCTATGTGAGCGGCGCTTTGTGCATGCCTGGGAAGTCAGGGAGCACAGTGCACATCACAGGGCCCTGTGACGTGCAGGGGAGGGGGGGGGATATGATAATTAAGCAGATAGGCATTTGGGGGAATAATAAGCACATAGGCGGGGATTGCTTGGCGTCCCCCGGACGCCAAGCCTGTACAAAGGAGAATTGATTAAAGCTTCTCTGCAATCAAACCTCTACTATGGGCCATACAGGTATGTATAGATTTATTTTTCTATACCCTGTATGCCCATAGTAGAGTTCTGATAACTCCAAAGTGGTGACAGATTCCCTTTAACGATTTACAAACACATACTGTCCGGACAGAGGTCAAAAGGACACAGATCCAAATGAATAGAGGACAATGGCAATGTTTGGCCACATTCACACATTCAGTATTTGGTGATTTTTTTACCTCAGTATCTGTAAGCCAAAACCAGGAGTGGAACAATCAGAGGAAAAGTACACTGCTCAAAAAAATAAAGGGAACACTTAAACAACAAAATATAACTCCAAGTAAATCAAACTTGTGTGAAATCAAACTGTCCACTTAGGAAGCAACACAGATTGATAATCAATTTCACATGCTGTTGTGCAAATGGAATAGACAATAGATGGAAATTATTGGCAATTATCAAGACACCCTCAATAAAGGAGTTGTTCTGCAGGTGGGAACCACAGACCACATCTCAGTACCAATGCTTTCTGGCTGATGTTTTAGTCACTTTTGAATGTTGGTTGTGCTTTCACACTCGTGGCAGCTTGAGACGGACTCTACAACCCACAGAAGTTGTTCAGGTAGTGCCGCTCATCCAGGATGGCACATCAATGCGAGCTGTGGCAAGAAGGTTTGCTGTGTTTGTCAGCATAGTGTCCAGAGGCTGGAAGCGCTACCAGGAGACAGGCCAGTACACCAGGAGACGTGGGGGAGACGTAGGAGGGCAACAACCCAGCAGCAGGATCGCTACCTCCGCCTTTGTGCAAGGAGGAACAGGAGGAGCACTGCCAGAGCCCTGCAAAATGACCTCCAGCAGGCCACAAATGTGCATGTGTCTGCACAAACAGTTAGAAACCAACTCCATGATGGTGGTATGAGGGCCCGACGTCCACAGATGGGGGCTGTGCTCACAGCCCAACACCGTGCAGGACGCTTGGCATTTGCCACAGAACACCAGGATTGGCAAAGTCGCCACTGGCGCCCTGTGCTCTTCACAGATGAAAGCAGGTTCACACTGAGCACATGTGACAGACGTGACAGAGTCTGGAGACGCCTTGGAGAGCGATCTGCTGCCTGCAACATCCTTCAGCATGACCGGTTTGGCAGTGGGTCAATAATGGTGTGGGGTGGCATTTCTTTGGAGGGTCGCACAGCCCTCCATGTGCTCACGAGAGATAGCCTGACTGCCATTAGGAACTGAGATGAGATCCTCAGACCCCTTGTGAGACCATATGCTGGTGCAGTTGGCCCTGGGTTCCTCCTAATGCAGGACAATGCCAGACCTCATGTGGCTGGAGTGTGTCAGCAGTTCCTGCAAGATGAAGGCATTGAAGCTATGGACTGGCCCGCCCATTCCCCAGACCTGAATCCGATTGAGCACATCTGGGACATCCTGTCTCGCTCCATCCACCAATGTCACGTTGCACCACAGACTGTCCAGGAGTTGGCGGATGCTTTAGTCCAGGTCTGGGAGGAGATCCCACAGGAGACCATCCGCAACCTCATCAGGAGCATGCCCAGGCGTTGTAGGGAGGTCATACAGGCACGTGGAGGCCACACACAATACTGAGCCTCATTTTGACTTGTTTTAAGAACATTACATCAAAGTTGGATCAGCCTGTAGTGTGTTTTTTCCACTTTAGTTTTGGGGGTGACTCCAAATCCAGGCCTCCATTGGTTAATAAATTTGATTTCCATTGATGATTTTTGTGTGATTTTGTTGTCAGCACATTCAGCTTTGTACAGAACAAAGTATTCAATGAGAATATTTCATTCATTCAGATCTAGGATGGGTTATTTCAGTGTTTCCTTTATTTTTTTGAGCAGTGTATAATAGAAACACGTCACCACTTCTGTATTTATCACCCACTCCTGGTTTTGGCTTACAAATACTGAGGTAAAATACTGACCAAATACTCAATGTGTGAATAGCCTTAAACGTCCGGCAAAATGCACAGACACAATGTATACTTAGCCTTACTGATAGAAATATATATAAAACTGAGGCACATATAATGTGGGACCCATAGAATTTCAGGTGTCTGTACTGTACCTCAGTGTGCTTCCAATGTTATGTAGAGGCACAGAGAAGAACAATATTGGGATGTTGTATTACAGGGGTATTTTCATTAGATAAGATTAGAGGCCCTATAGAGCACCGCATAGCGCCTATTAACCTGTTATATATGGATCTCTGGAGGCCATAGGTGTGCGCTGACCCAAAGGCATTGCGTGAACTCCTGCTCCCAGACCAGTGTCAGTCCATAATAGTGGAAACTCAAAAGTATAGAAATAGCAATGAAATCTAGATCATACGTCTTCACTTCCCACGTGAAACGCATTAAGTAAGCATCGTCATTGTGTGTCAGATTGTTTTCTCCTCTCAGCTCTTGCTTTGATATCCTTCAAAGTGACTGATTGTATGCTGTGTCTCAGCGCCGCTATTAAGGCACCTGCACGCCGCTACTCTGTGCTATCAATATACAGCTCAGGTTTAGCAGATCTTCAAAGGCCGAGGTCACTCTGAGATCTAAAATACTTCATTTCATGTAGATTCATGTCAGTAAAATATGAAATACCAGGATGTCAAGAGGCTGCACAGAAAGCAGCATGAAATGAGTGCTTCAGACTTACATCTCTATGGTAAGGTAGACTTTACTACGCTTTGCCCATGAGGTGCTCAATACTGGTGAAACTACATGAAAACTTTAAAGGGAAACCAATTTTTACCTATATAAAATTCTGAATGACTTTGTAAATCCTCTGTATTGCTCCTCTTACATGTTGTTTTTTCTGCATATATGCCCAAAGATATATAATAGGGTCTCTGTGGCTGGCTATGCTAATTGGAGACAATATGGCTGTGTGTATGTATGCGGCCTTGCAGCCTGGTATACATTTAAAAGGGGATCTTTATAGACTGTTATCACTGTATGGTAGTTTGCAGCAAGAGGCTCGATGGGTGGGTACGGACGAACCTCGATGCCTGCGCTGAATTCGCTCACCCTGGACCCTCTGTCTTCGATTGATTGGGCCGGGTCAGGGAGCTCACAGCAGACGCTGAGGGTAATCGTACCTACCCATTGGACTGCTTGGCACAATTGAGGGAGAGCGGAATATAAAGACCATTTTTAGAGGTGTGCCAGACTTTAGGGATCACAGAGTGGATCATTAGGATCCTAATTAGGAGGTACATAATGTGTTGGCAGCAGTTTAACAATGGGAAACCTGAAGAGTTTCCCTTTAATCTTCACTTACATTGATTTTGAGCTCATAAGAACTTTATGCATGTACAACGAGTTTCATTGGAGGTGGCCGATAGACATGTCTCATCACATGCCCTTCCATTTGCATCCATTTTGTTGACAAAAGAGTCTTGCAATCAGGACAAATGGTTTTTCTAAACACAGTGCGTGACTTAAAAAAGGTAATAAACACTGCAATACTATACAGATAACACTGTTCTACATATTTTTTCAAAAGTTATCAGATTCCGTTATGAAATTAGCTTTTTCTTAATGATTTTCACCTCCTGAATTCAAATCTGACAATGAAAATTTTTAGTTGACTCTTGTTTCTATGACATCAAAGAGTTTTCCTTTTACTGCTACATATTATTAGTGCATAACAGTTTCAGTACTTTGAAACATTATTACTTTTGCAAATATAAAGATGCAGAATATTTTGTTATGCCTATTTTCTGATATTTATTTAGAGGAAACTTAGCAACAATTCAAATAACTAAAACGAGTCTAAACACTATTGTGAATTATAAAGTTACATAAATTGCACTACAAAATTTGGTCCTCATTCAGTGACAACTCTTTTTTGCTTGTCTCTTGTACTCCTGCATCGGATCATCTCTTACAATTGTCCAACAGTAATCTGCAAGCATTGATGGATTCCATTTTCCTTAAAATCTTTTTTCCATAGCCGTAATATCTTGGTGAAATCTCTCACCATGCTCGTCACTCACTGCTCTACAGTTTGGTGGAAAAAAGTCTAGATGTGAATATAAGAAATTAATCTTTAAGGACAAGTTACAGCCAAGATCCTTATGTGTTTTGATTAAATTTTCCACCAATTCTTCATAATTATCTGCTCTTGAGTTTACCAAAAAATTAGTTACAGCTAATGTGAATGCTACCCATGCAGCCTTTTCCTTCCCTGCAACAAACGGAGAAAATCCTCATCTTGAAGAAGCTTACAAATCTAAGGTTCAATAAGGACTCCTTCCTTTATCTATGCTTCACTTAACCTTGGAAATTTATCAATGAATTACTTGAATGCTTTTGCATTTTTATATTTTGGCTTTACAAAGTTCTTCATTAGGCCCAACTCGATATTCAGTGGTGGTAACTGTTAGAACTCTCCTGTTAGGTTTTTTTTAGTTTGCTGGTCACACGACCATTTTTGCCTATTTAATCCGGCTCTGCCCTCCTGGTCTTGCTGGACTTCATTGTATTTACTACTCTTGAGCTAGCTTGGTGCTCTGTTGCCGTTCTCTGTTAGTTTTGCTAGGTCTTCTGACCTCTATGCTTTTTGTTGTGTGTTTGTCTTTGACTGCTACTATTTCTGCTAGGAGGTCTCCAACTTATCCCAGTCCCTAGTTCTTGTAGGGATCCCTCCCTTACATCTATAGGTCTTCGTTCAGACTAGCCGAGGACTTTAGCGGGTCTGATCGCAGGATCAGGTTCCCCGTTACATCGTAGGGATCTAGTTTAGTTCTATTGTAGGGACAGTTCTCCTGTCTTTCCTTAGTCCCTGTAGCAGATCATAACAGTAAGTCCAGCCCTAAAAGAAAAAAAAAAAATTTCTCTAAGGAAAGACCTCCAGTTTTCCATCATGGTCTCGGTTCAAGATTTGGCTCAACGCTTGCAGGGACTCTCTCTGGAGGTGGCCAAGCTCCAACAACACGTGAGTAGCTGTTCTGGAGCACATTTTGTGGAACCAAAGGTACGTCTGCCTGATTTATTTTTTGGCGAACAACAAGATTTTTTTTCTTTTAAAAATGCTTGTTTATTGCATTTTCGTTTGAGACCCGGATCCTCTGGTGATGAATCACAGCGCATAGGGTTCATAATGTCACTTTTGCGCAAAGATCCTCAGGGATGGGCCTTCTCTCTCCAACCTAGTGATCCGTGCTTTAGATCAGTGGATAGTTTTTTTTCTGCTTTGGGTTTGTTGTATGATGATCCTGATCGTGTCTCATCTGCTGAGTCTGAATTGAGACGTTTGAGGCAGGGATCAGGTAATGTGGAAAAATATTGTTCTCACTTCCGTCGGTGGTCTGCCCAGGTGGGGTGGAACGATTCAGCTTTGAAAAGCTTGTTTCTTGCAGGGCAAGGTGAAAGGGTTAAGGATTTACTGATTGCTTATCCCACACCTGGAAACTTGCAGGAGGCTATGCAATTAGCTATACGGGTGGACAGGAGACTGCGTGCAAGGGTTAATGAGAGCAAATCCTCTGCTATGTCAGCTCCGAGTCTTGAGAGGGTCTGTGCTGACAATGGAGAGCCGATGGAGATTGGGGCGATGGCACCCCGCTCTCAGGAAAAAGATCGCAGGCTTTCTGAAGGCTTGTGCTTCTATTGCGGAAATTCTGGTCATTTTATTAAGAACTGTGTGCTTCGTTTGAAGAAAGAAAAAAAAATGGTCAGTTATGCCCGTATTGCCTGTTTAAATTCTAAGGGAGTATTCCTATCTGCCACTACTGCTGCTCAGGATGAATTAATTGAATTTCGGGTATTTGTGGATTGTGGTTCTACTCTGAATGTGATTGATGGGGGATTCTTGGAAAAACTTAGATTAGAACCTAAAACTTTGTCATCCCCTATTGCTGTGGTTTCTGTTGATGGCTCTCCCTTGAAGAGTGTTACTCATAAGGTCTGTGAATTTCCCCTCACTATTAATGGTATTCACCAAGAAAATTTGGATTTGGTGGTATTGGATAATTTGCCTTCTCCAGTAATATTGGGGTTACCCTGGTTAAAATTGCACAATCCTGTACTGGATTGGTCTACCAATGAAATTAAGTCCTGGAGCCCTAAGTGTTATGACAAGTGTTGTAACGGACGTATTGCTGCTGTGGATAAAGGGGAATTGCCTGTACCTATTCAGGATTTTTGGAGAGTTTTTTCTGAGGAGGAGTCACAAATTTTGCCTCCCCATAGAGACTATGATTGTACCATTGAATTTGTCCCTGGAGCGACTCTTCCTAAAAGTCGTTTATTTAATCTTACTATTCCTGAGAGAAAGGCTTTGGAGGAATACATACAGACAAGCTTGGCCGCCGGTCACATTAGGCCTTCCAAGTCTCCTGTGGCTGTTGGATTTTTTTTTGTAAAAAAAAAAGATGGCGGTTTACGTCCTTGTCTGGACTTTCGTGAGATTATTAAAATTACTGTACGCAATCCTTACCCACTGCCATTGATTCCTGATTTATTTAACCAGTTAGTGGGGGCCAAGTGGTTCTCTAAAATTGATCTCTGGGGGTCATACAATTTTTTGCGCATGAAGGAGGGTGATGAATGGAAGACTGCTTTTAACACTCCTGTGGGTCATTTTGAGAATCTGGTTATGCCTTTTGGTCTTACCAATGCTCCAGCATTTTTTCAGAATCTTATTAATGACATCCTTAGACCTTTAATCGGCAAAAATGTGGTTGTGTATTTGGATGACATTCTGATTTATTCGCCTGATCTGGAGTCTCATTGGCGGAGCGTACGTGAGGTATTACAGTTATTAATGGACAATTCGCTTTTTGCTAAGCTGGAGAAATGTGAGTTCGCTGTACAGAGAATTAGTTTTTTGGGCTACATTATCTCCAGTGAAGGTTTTGAGATGGACCCGGTTAAAGTTCAAGCTGTGCAGGAATGGCCTAGGCCTATTGGTTTGAAATCGATACAGAGGTTTTTGGGTTTCGCCAATTATTACAGAAAATTCATAAAAAATTTTTCCATTATTGTCAAACCGCTGACCGATCTCACCAGGAAAGGTGCTAATGCGGTTCAGTGGACTTCTGAGGCCATTGAAGCTTTTGTGTTTCTAAAGGAGAGGTTCACCTCTGCTCCCATCCTTATGCAGCCTGATGTGACTAAGCCGTTTTTGGTTGAGGTTGATGCTTCTTCGGTGGGGGTCGGTGCGGTGTTGTCTCAGGAAAACAAGGATGGAGTACATCCCTGTGCCTTTTTTTCAAAAAAATTTTCTGAGACTGAACTTAATTACGATATTGGTAATCGGGAATTGCTGGCGATTAAACTCGCATTTGAACACTGGCGTCACCTCTTGGAAGGTGCTGAATTTCCCATTCAGGTTTTCACTGATCATAAAATTCTGATCTATCTTGATGCTGCCAAGCGCTTGAATGCCCGTCAGGCTAGGTGGGCACTTTTTTTCTCGCGGTTTAATTTTTCCGTTACTTACATCCCGGGTACCAAGAATGTTAAAGCGGATGCTTTGTCTCGCAGCTTTTCTCCCATGGTCGGTGTTGAGGAGGAAGAGGAGAGCATTTTACAAGAAGGTGTTGTGATTGCTGCTTTGGACTCCGTTTTGGAGGATGAGATTCTTAAAGCTCAGGAGAATGCCCCATCTAACACTCCCCATGGGAGGTTGTTTGTGCCTAGGACCTTTAGGAGAGATTTGTTTGTTGAGTGTCATGAGTCTCGGTTGGCAGGTCATCCAGGAATTTCTGAGACCAAGAGACTTGTGGGTCGCAGTTTTTGGTGGCCTGGATGGCAGAAGGAAGTCATTAAGTGGGTGCGCCAATGTACTGTGTGTGTTAGATCCAAGTCTTTGCATGCTCCTGCTGCGGGGTTGCTTTGCCCTCTGGAGGTTCCTAGTGCACCTTGCACACATCTGGCTATGGACTTTATTACTGACCTTCCCCCCTCTGAAGGTTTCACGGTCATCTGGGTGGTCATGGACCGTTTTAGCAAGATGTGTCACTTGGTTCCCTTCATCAAACTGCCTTGCGCTAAGACACTCGCTAAGGCCTTTGTCAAGGAAATTGTCAGACTACATGGTGTTCCTACTGACATTGTTTCTGATAGGGGACCTCAGTTCGTGGCTCGTTTTTGGCGTGCCTTTTGTGACAGGTTGGGAGTTCATTTGTCGTTTTCATCTGGCTATCATCCTGAGTCTAATGGCCAGACAGAAAGGAAGAACCAGGATGTTGAGCAGTTCTTGCGTTGTTTTGTGGCAGACAATCAAGAGGGGTGGTCTGAGTTTCTGCCGCTTGCTGAATTTGCTCTTAACAACCATACATCCTCTTCTGCTGGGTGTTCGCCTTTTTTTTGTTGTTCTGGGAGACATCCATCTTTTGGGTTATTCTCCAAATTGGTTTCGGCTGTACCTGAGGAGGAGAGTTTTTCCGGTGATTTGGAGAGAGTTTGGACGGATGTGCGTGGTAATCTTCAGGAGGCTAACAAAAAATCTAAGAGGTACTTTGATAGGAAACGGCAAGAGGTTTTGTTTGCTGTTGGTGACATGGTTTGGTTGTCCTCTAAGAATCTGCGATTGAGGATTCCTTCTAAAAAATTGGGTCCCAAGTTCGTAGGGCCCTTTAAGGTGCTTCAGATAGTTAACCAATCTGCTGTTAGGTTGGAGGTTCCTACGTCCTGGAAGATTAACCCGGTGTTTCATGTTTCTCTGTTGAAAAAAGCTGATGTGTCTGATGGTGACGCCTCTGCCACTGTTCCTCCGGTGGTGGAGGACGGGGAATATGAAATTTCCCGCATCCTAAATTCTAGACGGTATAGAGGGAGTTTGCAGTATCTCGTCGCTTGGAAGGGTTTCGGACCTGAGGATAACTCATGGGTGAGGGCGGATGATGTTTCTGCTTCCAGACTTGTCAGAGCGTTTCACAGGAGGTTTCCTGGTAAGCCTGGGCCTAGGGGATCCGGAGGATCCTCTTAGAAGAGGGGGTACTGTTAGAACTCTCCTGTTAGGTTTTTTTTCAGTTTGCTGGTCACATGACCATTTTTGCCTATTTAATCCGGCTCCGCCCTCCTGGTCTTGCTGGACTTCATTGTATTTACTACTCTTGAGCTAGCTTGGTGCTCTGTTGCCGTTCTCTGTTAGTTTTGCTAGGTCTTCTGACCTCTATGCTTTTTGTTGTGTGTTTGTCTTTGACTGCTACTATTTCTGCTAGGAGGTGTCAAACTTATCCCAGTCCCTAGTTCTTGTAGGGATCCCTCCCTCACATCTATAGGTCTTCGTTCAGACTAGCCGAGGACTTTAGCGGGTCTGATCGCAGGATCAGGTTCCCCGTTACATCGTAGGGATCGAGTTTAGTTCTATTGTAGGGACAGTTCTCCTGTCTTTCCTTAGTCCCTGTAGCAGATCATAACAGTAACAAAATCGTATGTGGATCAACAAGTGCTGAATGCAGGACATTTTTACTCCCTGGCTGAAGTGATTGTTGGAGAGGCCTCTCTTGCACGACTATCCCACTCAGAAAGCAGCAGTACTTTGTGTATCCACTCTGGAGACCAAGTAAAAGGGCAACCACCTTTAAGTCACTACAGAGGGGCCACAAATGTTGATCATAGTTCACCATCAACCTAACTCTCAACTACTCCTGTACTGAAATTAACTTTTTGGACACCATCATCAAGCTACAGAACAATGAAATAGAGACATCCCTGTACCGGAAGCCAATTGAACGTCCAACATACCTTAAATGGGACAGTTTCCATCCAAAACACATAAAAAACTCTATTGTCTACAGCCGAGCCATCAGATACAATCGGATATGTTACAACCCTATGGATAGAGACAAACACCTTGGTGGCCTCAGACAGACCTTTTTGAATCAGGGCTACCATCCAAGAACAATTGGGAACCAGATTACAAGAGCCACCAGAATATCAAGGAATCATCTCCTACATTACAAAACTAAACAAGAAAGCAACCAGGTACCTCTAGTAGTCCCCTACAATCCAAATCTGGAGGTGCTTAGGAGAGCTTCACAGAAACTTCAACCCTTACTACAAAAAGATGCCCGATTACAATCCATATTTCCAGACCCCCACTTCTGGGTATCAGGCAGCCCCCAAATTTAAGAAGCACCATTGTCAGAATCTCCCTGTATTCTCCACCAGCTACATGTACATTTCCCTGCAACCAGAAAAAAATGTAAAACCTGTCCATTTGTGATGACCACAGACAAGATAAAGATCTCCAATTCACATCTGTATTACAAGATCCCAGGTACTTTCAGCTGTATCACATCTAATGTAGTGTACTTAATTATATGTACCAAATGTCCAGCTGGGGGTCTGTATGTAGGGGAGACAGGGCAAAAACTTAGGACAAGGATGAATTCTCATCACCACACAATAAAAGAAGAAAAAATAGATCTAACTGTGGCCAAGCATTTTTGTTTCCCTGATCACATCACAGACATGAAACTATTGGTATTAAAAGGTAATTTCAGATCTCAGAGAGACAGAAAATGTTGGGAATATAAACTCATGGTGACTTTTGACACCTTTAGAGCAGGAACGAATGTGTCGCATGGATTTATGTCATTCTACATCTAAGGAATGTGGTCCTCAGAACTTTGGGGTCAGCATAACCCTGGACCAGACCTCAATCATTGATTCGTCCAACTTATGCAGCAGACTTGGTGCATAATGGCAATGCGCTACCTTCAATTTTCAGTTGGTTATGCAGTCCACAGGAAAGACTATGACAACATGAAACAGCTGTTGAGGTGCCTGAACTATGATCCAGGAAAAATATATATTTTTGTACCGTGTTCGCCAGTAGATAGAAAAATATTAAGATTTGAGAGTCCTCAGAGGTTGATACCTTTTAATGGCTAACTGAAAAGATGGTAACAAGTTGCAAGCTTTCGAGATTACTCAGGCCTCTTCATCAGGCATAGTATAACACAAAATCTGCCCCTACCTCCACGACTGAATACCGAATGCTGGCGGGGAGAATAAAGTTCATTTTCTCCCAGCTGCATTCGGCTGCGTGCAGGCGCCGGGCAGCATAATAACGCTGTTAACCTGAATATTAATTGCATATCTGCAGGTTAGCAGTGTTATTTCTGATGACAGGTTCTCTTTAATGGCTTTCTGTAATTGTGAGCCCTGAATTTGAAGGTCTAGCGACCTGGTAGTGAGGCAAGCAACATTCAGACTCCACTGTTCTGAGATACATTGTGTCTGGAGCAGAAAGCTGCTGCTGTCTTCTCACCAGTGCGTGCCACTCTCCACTGCCTCTGGTTTTATTTGATGCTTTGCACCACTCTCTCCTCTGCTCTTGTTGACCCTGTACAACTACACTTAGAATCAGACTTCTTGGATTGCCTCACCTGTTTCCTGAGCTCTGCAGTAGGCATACCAGAGCGAATCAATTTAGAAAAAAAAATTATTGCAGCCTTCAAAGAGTCTAAACTGGTTCATGGGAATGTGTCATTGGATAATTTATTATTAGTCATTAATTTATTATTTAAATCAGGTTTTTATGTTAATTTTTTTTCCAATTTCCTGTATCACTATTTCTATAAAATAAAAATCAGAAATGATGCGATTTTCACATTGGTCACAAATATTGATGAGCTAATCCTAGGAATTTCAAATTTTCAAGCTTTCATTTGCAGTCAATACATTTTCATCAAACCAAAAGTACTACAAAGCCTCCGAATGCTTTGAAAAGACATGCATGACACTCTGAGGTCTCCTAGGGCTGTATTCAACCTCATGTGAAAGATAGCCATAGAAGTGTAACCTCAACACATATGACTATGGGTAAAAGGATGATAACTATTAATATATAATAGCCAGTCTAATAACAAGTACAATGTCAGATTTCCTATGATTTTTAAAGTAAAAAAAAAAGCTTCAAAATACTGTATATCCCTTTTAAGGGAAGATGCCTGCTATGCCGGTGTTTATACAAATGCAGTATATATGGAAGAAGCAATGTTTTTTTTAACAAACAACAATCAAAAAATAATCCCTTTTTGTGGATTAGCACCAAATTTGGTGATTGGAAACTGAAGAAACTGAAGAAGCAATTGCTTAGCTTCTTCTAGCTCCAAAAAAACTATTAGCAACAAGTTGCCTGTTTGCTCATAATCTGAATAAGCAGCAGAGCCCAGAGAGAATGGCCTATGAAGGAGCATCGAGAAGCACTAGTCCAGACAGTATAATCCTGGAAAAAGTAATGCTTCACTAATATTTTAGCCACTGACATTTGACAAAATAATGTTTTTTCGACAGTAAAAGGTTTTTTTGCATATTTTTCCTTTCCTGCACTAAAAAATATTATAAAAGATGATGATAAAGCAATGACTTATTTCAGCAGCCCTTCGCAACAAACTGCAAAGGAGCAATAGATTATTTTAGCCAACAATTTAAAAAATATTTATTTTTGCCAGCAATAAAGTTCACTAAATAAAGTGAAAGAAAACTTGTGTTTCAGGGGATAAAATAAAAGGATGAAGAAGTACTGGCTTGTTATAGGAGTTAAACAAACTTGAAAATATTTTTGGCAGCACCAGCAATAAAAATTGTTATGTAACAATTGTAACCTTTTATGATCAGCAACAGGTTTGCTGTTTGGAATGTGAAAAACTATAATTTATTAAAAAAAGTGGCCCAAAAAGCACTCAAACCACTGAGCTCCAGCTCTCAATGAGGAACATAGGATAATTTGGTTATCTTGACTCTACAATGCAGGCAATAAATCCAAAAGCAGAGTATACATCTCCATAGAAATACATTGTGTATAACAATGTATGTTTATGGTGCCTGTATACTGAGCTGAAGAAAATGATTTTTTTTGGACCTACAGAGTAGGTTCTTCAAAGTAGCCACCTTTTGCTTTGATGACTGCTTTGCACACTCTTGGCATTCTCTTGATGAGCTTCAAGAGGTAGTCACCGGAAATGGTTTTCACTTCACATGTGTGCCCTGTCAGGTTTAATAAGTGGGATTTCTTGCCTTATAAATGGGGTTGGGACCATCAGTTGTGTTGTGCAGAAGTCTGGTGGATACACAGCTTGATAGTCCTACTGAATAGACTGTGTGAGGCAGTGACCAGGATCGTATACGAGGGACGTTATATATCCCCCAGAATGTGTACAGAGACCTATTAAATCCATTGGAGTGCATTGCAGTCACAGACACACCTGCGGCTGCAATGCAGGAATGAATGTGAGCAATGACCTGGTCAGGCTATCTGGCTAAGGCAGATTAAGTAAAACCCGGCAGGGCCTTCATTTCTTGGAGGAGGTCACAGGAAGGCAGTGGGGCGGCCTCCTCCCTCCAACCCGGGTTTTCCAGTGGCTCTTGCTACAGGTCCTTTAAAACTCCTGCACTAACTATTAGTGTTGTTCAGTGTTGCAACCTGCTGGGAGCATAGCAGGAAACCTCAGCAGTATTGAGGGAGGCTGAACCACTGCCTGGGAAGGCTCTGCACCTGTCAGGTTCTGAGCGGCCCGGTGTGGCTGTTGTCCCCGGCAACCATTGTGTATGGACTTTCTGGTAACCCGGCTGCGAACCGGAGGACTTTCTGTTAACCCGTGAGTTGCTGAAATAAAAGCTGTTTATGTTGGACTTGCTTGGGTCACTGCCTCAGTTACTGCACGGTGTGAACACCGCCGCCTTACAGCTTGGTGGAGAATGCGGGCAATGTGACGGAGGCATACCCCACCGGCAGCTGCATGACCACAATTCGGCCTGCCACCTTTCAGTTCCACCCCATGGACAAAATGGAGGAGCTGTTTAGGCAGCTGGTACTCACCCAGCAGCAGCAGATGCAGTCTCAGCGGCAACAGCAGGAGCAGTACCTGAGTCTCCAACGGCAACAGCAGGAGCAGCACCAGGATCTCCAACGGCAGCAGCAAAAAACAAATGAACTGATGATGCAACAGATTGCTGCCCTGCGGGAGACGCCGACAGCATCAGCCCCGGAACGTCGAGATGTCCGGGACAAGGTTCGCTCAGCGTTGAGGAAGATGGGACCGGAGGACAACGTGAAAGCCTTCCTTACCATCTACGAACGCACAGCAGAGCGGGAAAACCTGCCAGCCGACCAGTAGGCGGAAGTGGTGGCTCCGTTTTTGGTTGGCGATGCCCAGAAGGCCTGTTTCGACCTCAGTCGGGAGGACGCCCAGGACTACCAGAGGCTCAAAGGTGAGATCCTTGCCCGGCTGGGGGTCAATACATACGTGAGGGCTCAGCGTGTGTTTTCGTGGGCCTATGTGGAGACCCGACCTGCCCGGTCTCAGGCTTATGACCTCCTGCAGCTGGTAAAGAGGTGGCTCCAACCTGAGACTTTGTCTCCAGCCCAGATGGTGGAGAGGGTGGTGGTTGACCGGCTGGTGAGGACTCTGCCAGCCGCTATCCAACGTTGGGTGGGGCAAGGGGACCCCGGCACCCTCGACCAGGTGGTCAGTTTGGTCGAGCGCTACTCAGCCACTCAGGACTTCATTCGAGACTCCGCCCCCTCTCGGCTGTCACGCCGATCCCTGCCAACCCAGGAAGCGGGAAAGGGGTCGCGTCCCTCTGCAGGGGACAGTCAGCACCATACCCGTGCTGAAGGGGAACCCCGGAGTGAGAGTGGCAGGAGACCGGTTCCCTCCCAAACTGTCATAAGACCTAACAGTACCACCCTCAAACCGACGGGCTAGTAGAAAGGTTCAATAAAACCCTCAAGTCCATGTTAAAAAAGGTGGTTTCTAAGGATGGAAGGGATTGGGACATGTTGTTACCCTATTTGATGTTCGCCGTCCGTGAGGTACCCCAGGCTTCCACAGGGTTCTCTCCCTTTGAGTTATTGTACGGCAGACACCCTAGGGGTCTGTTGGACATAGCCAAAGAGACATAGGAACAAGAACCAACTCCGCATAGGAGTATAATTGAACACGTGGCTAGTATGCAGGACCGGATCACGGCGGTCATGCCCATCGTGAAAGAGCATCTGTTAGATGCCCAAGCAGCTCAGAGGCGCACATATAATAAAAGAGCCAGAGTCAGAACTTTTAACAAGGGTGATCGGGTGTTAGTACTGGTACCCACAGCTGAGAGTAAGTTCATGGCCAAGTGGCAAGGACCATATGAGATTCGAGAAAAAGTGGGGGAGGTAAATTACCGGGTGTATCAGCCCGGAAGGAGGAAACCCGAGCAGCTTTATCATGTAAACCTGTTAAATCCTTGGAAAGATCGAGAGTGTTTAGTTACAGACGTCACCCCGGGCATATCACCAGAGAATTCTCCACCTTCAGCCAGGGAAGCATCCGAGGGGGAGGTCAGGATAAGTGATGCCCTCACTAAACAGCAGTGACGGGAGGCTCGCTCGCTGGTGCAGCACAATACCGACGTGTTCTCAGAGCTACCAGGTAGGACTACGGTTATCCAACATGACATCGTCACCGAACCTGGGGTACGGGTACGAATAAGACCGTACCGGGTACCCGAGGCCCGGAGGCAAGCCATCACGGCTGAGGTAAAACAAATGCTTCAGTTAGGCGTCATAGAGGAATCACGGAGTGAGTGGGCTAGCCCCATAGTACGCTTCTGTAACGATTTCCGGAAATTGAATGAAGTGTCAAAGTTCGACCTTTATCCAATGCCCCGGGTGGACGAGCTGATTGAGAGACTGGGGCAGGCCCAGTACTTTACCACGCTCGATCTCACCAAGGGTTACTGGCAGGTACCTCTCACAGATTCGGCGAAGGAAAAGACCGCCTTCGTAACTCCAGAGGGTCTATACAACTATGTGGTCTTACCTTTTGGGTTACATGGGGCCCCGGCTACATTTCAGAGGTTGATGGACATAGTGCTCAAGCTTCATCAGGAGTACGCATCCGCGTATCTAGATGATATTATCATCTTTAGCACCAACTGGCATACGCACCTATCACAGGTACAAGCGGTGCTGGATTCTCTCAGAGCCGCAGGGTTAACGGCAAACCCCCAAAAATATGCGATAGGGCTAGAGGAAGCCCGATATTTGGGCTATGTGATAGGCCGAGGAACTATCAAGCCCCAAATCAATAAAGTTCAGGCTATAAAAAACTGGCCTAAACCGTCAAGTACAAAACAGGTGAGGGCGTTCCTTGGCATCCTTGGGTATTACCGCCGGTTTATACCTAATTTTGCTGGGCGAACGGCGGCCCTGACCGATCTCTTGAAGGGAAAAAAATTGATAATGGTTCGGTGGAACCCTCAGGCAGAAGAAGCTTTTCAGTCCATGAAGTTAGCGCTGTGTGGACAGCCGGTCCTCATCAGCCCCAACTACAAGGAAACCTTCATTGTACAGACAGATGCCTCGGAGGTAGGCCTAGGGGCGGTATTGTCACAAAAAGTGAATGGTGAAGAGCACCCGGTCACCTGCTTGAGTAGAAAACTTGTCCCGGCAGAGAAAAACTATAGCGTGGTAGAGAAGGAGTGTTTGGCTATTAAGTGAGCCTTGGAATCACTACGTTATTATTTACTCGGGCGTCAGTTCCGCTTGGTGACGGACCACTCACCCTTGGTATGGATGAGGAATGCCAAGGAGAGGAATGCGCGAGTCACCAGGTGGTTCCTGTCACTGCAAAATTTCAGTTTCTCTGTAGAACATCGCCCTGGGAAGTTGCAAGCAAACGCGGATGCCCTGTCCTGGGCACCCTGTATGGTGGCAAATGTTCAACTCCACAAGTTTGAACAGAGGGGGGGGGATATGTGAGGCAGTGACCGGGATCGTATACGAGGGACGTTATATATCCCCCAGAATGTGTACAGAGACCTATTAAATCCATTTGAGTGCATTGCAGTCACACACACAGCTGCGGCTGCAATGCAGGAATGAAGGTGAGCAATGACCTGGTCAGACTACCTGGCAAAGGCAGATTAAGTAAAACCCGGCAGGGCCTTCATTTCTTGGAGGAGGTCACAGGAGGCAGTGGGGCGGCCTCCTCCCTCCAACCCCGGTTTTCCAGCGGCTCTTGCCACAGGTCCTTTAAAACTCCTGCACTAACTATTAGTGTTGTTCAGTGTTGCAACCTGCTGGGAGCATAGCAGGAAACCTCAGCAGTATTGAGGGAGGCTGAACCACTGCCTCGGAAGGCTCTGCACCTGTCAGGTTCTGAGCGGCCCGGTGTGGCTGTTGTCCCCGGCAACCATTGTGTATGGACTTTTTGGTAACCCGGCTGCGAACCGGAGGACTTTCTGTTAACCCGTGAGTTGCTGAAATAAAAGCTGTTTATGTTGGACTTGCTTGGGTCACTGCCTCAGTTACTGCGTGGTGTGAACACCGCCGCCTTACAGCTGTTAGAGTTTGTATTATGGCAAGAAAAAAGCAGCTAAGTAAAGAAAAACGAGTGGCCATTATTACTTTAAGAAATGAAGGTCAGTCAGTCTGAAAAATTGGGAAAACTTTGAAAGTGCAGTTGCAAAAACCATCAAGCACTACGAAGAAACTGGCTCACATGAGGACCGCCCCAGGAAAGGAAGACCAAGAGTCACCTCTGCTTCTGAGGATAAGTTTATCCGAGTCACCAGCCTCAGAAATCGCAGGTTAACAGCTGCTCAGATTAGAGACCAGGTCAATGCCACACAGAGTTCTAGCAGCAGACACATCTCTTCAACAACTGTTAAGAGAAGACTTTGTGCAGCAGGCCTTCATGGTAAAATAGCTACTAGGAAACCACTGCTAAGGACAGGCAACAAGCAGAAGAGACTTGTTTGGGCTAAATAACACAAGGAATGGACATTAGACCAGTGGAAATCTGTGCTTTGGTCTGATGAGTCCAAATTTGAGATCTTTGGTTCCAACCACCGTGTCTTTATGCCTTTGTGCCTCGCAGAAAAGGTGAACGGATGGACTCTACATGCCTGGTTCTCACCGTGAAGCATGGAGGAGGAGGTGTGATGGTGTGGGGGTGCTTTGCTGGTGACACTGTTGGGGATTTATTCAAAATTGAAGGCATACTGAACCAGCATGGCTACCACAGCATCTTGCAGCGGCATCCGGTTTGCGTTTAATTGGACCATTATTTATTTTTCAACAGGCCCCAAACACACCTCCAGGCTGTGTAAGGGCTATTTGACCAAGAAGGAGAGTGATGGGGTGCTACGCCAGATGACCTGGCCTCCACAGTCACCAGACCTGAACCCAATCGAGATGGTTTGGGGTGAGCTGAACCGCAGAGTGAAGGCAAAAGGGCCAACAAGTGCTAAGCATCTCTGGGAATTCCTTCAAGATTGTTGGAAGACCATTTCCGGTGACTAATTCTTGAAGCTCATCAAGAGAATGCCAAGAGTGTGCAAAGCAGTCATCAAAGCAAAAGGTGGCTACTTTGAAGAACCTAGAATATAAGACATATTTACAGTTGTTTCACACTTTTTGTTAAGTACGAGGGTCAGTGAATAAGTAATGCCTCCAATTTTTTTCTCCTTTTAATTGCCAAGAAATTCAAATGCAATTACATAGCTTGAAAACCACAACATTAACGATTAATTTGTCACTTTTCAATATAATCTCCATCCAGTTGCACAGTCTTGGTCCACCGTTTAACAAGGGCATGTATTCCAGCATCACACTGCCTTTACTGAGGCAGATAATGCCACACAATTCATCTGCAGTCACCCGGTGGTCACCACGAATGATGTCATCGACTTGCTGAATGTTGCTTGGAGTCACTGCGGTTACTGGCCTGCCACTCCGTATTTTGTCAGCCAACGGTGATGGCCCTTCAGCTGTGTTACAGCAACGAACCCATCGTCTAACAGTACTGACATCCACTGTTGCATCACCGTACACATTTTTCAGTCTCTCATGAATTCGAATGGGCGTTTCACCTTCTGCATGCAAGAATTCAGTCACAGAACGTTGTCTAATACGAACATCGATGTCAGCCATTTTGCAAACGGATACAGTCCTGCCACCTGTTGGTGCAGGAAGTTGCAATTGCTGTGGATTGGAGAAGAAGGTTTGAGGAATTGTGCCAAATTCGAATATTTAACATAACTATCTTATTTAAGGAGAAAAAAAAATAGGAGGCATTACTTATTGACTGACCCTCGTATATAATTCCACATGCCTTCAGTGTGAATGTACAATTTTCATAGTCATGAAAATACAGAAAAATCTTTAAATGAGAAGGTGTGTCCAAACTTTTGGTCTGTACTGTATGAAAGTATTAAATTTATGAGCAATTACAAAAATGTATTTTTCTTCTGTGAGTGCCTTGTCCACAACCTTAAATCAAATTGACACAGACACTTAAGTTGCTGAGCCACAAGCTCTACTTATGTCATTAGGAGAATTCTGTCTACTTGATCTGTACTGCAGGATCTGACTAGGCTGAATGTACTGATAGCAGTGTATTTCTATGTAAAACGTATGTATTTTTATTCTAGAGGGAGAATGAGATTTTTTTCACCCTATAAAATTGCTAAAAAATAATAATGAAAAACACTTGATAAATGAAAAAAAGTCATTTTTAATGCATTTTATAAAAAATAATGAACGTCACACATCAGCAAATAATACGGACATATTTTTTGTCCCTGTAATCATACGAACCGCACAACACAGCGATCAGATTAGTTACGGAGATCGGTAAATGACGTAAAAATGGCGTGATTTACATTTCATCTCTATTAAACCCATAAAAAATTTAATAAAACTGTAATGCTGAAGCCGTGTTCACACGTGGCGTAAATGCTGCGTTCTTTCTGATGCTTGTTTTCTACAGTTGTCCGCACCACACGATGCAATAACAATCTTCTCTGATTATTTGTGTTTGCTGCGCTTCTTTTATGTATTTTGCCGCTTATTTGATTCGATTTTGGGGCAGATATGAAGCAGAGTTTTTAATGCTTTTTTAACAGTACAGAAAAGCTTTGAATCTGCGCTTAAAAATGCAGCGGCATTTTTTTTCTTCATGCGTTTTTTTCAGAAGAAGCCTATAGAGAAAAAATGCCCCAAAACCGCAGAGTTCAGCAGCGTCGTCAGACCACAGAGAGCGGAGAATTCATGGAATCACGTCCACTTTGCTTCAAAATTTAGACCGTGTTCACATGTAGCGTAAATGCTGTGTGTTTTCTGCTGCTTTTTTTGTACAAATATTCTGCTGTTTAATTTTGGAAGCAAAGTGGATGTGATTTCATGAGAACTGCGCCCGAATTAGAATTCTAAAAACAGCATTTTACATTATTTAGAAGTTAGTATTTATCTATTTGCTTGTCTCTCCAGCTGTTTTTACAGGTGTTCTTCCTTTCCCTTTTCTTTCCTTGCCTTTCCCTTTTCTTCCCCTCCTACCTCTTAAATTTTTTATACATAAGGTATCTTATATGTGTATCGTAACCCCTTTCCTTTGCCTATTCTGTATATACCAATCTTTTTCATTTTCCTTCTATCCCTTTAATTTTTTATTTTTCCTTTTTTCCCATTTTCCTTAATAAACCAAATTTTTCCTTCCCCGTCTCATCCTTAACCCTTTCCACCCTTTAGTTTGCCTAGATCTTTCATCCCTTTAAATTTTGCTTTTATTTTGTTATTTGCTTCTATATTGCTATGTATTTATAATACGTCTCCCCCCTTTTTCTATATTATTGTGTATTTATATGTCTCCCCCCTTTTGTTTACCCCATTTATGTAAAAAATCCTTAATAAAAGCTACTTTAACAAAAAAAGGTGCCTGCTGTGCTCCCAAGGACGCTGCTGATCTGTGCAGTTTTGGTGCTTTTTTTTTCTCTAGATGCTTCTATGTGGAGTCTAAAAAAAAACACAGATACTTTATTAAGTGCAGAATCACATCTTTTCTGTACTATAAAAAGCACATTAGAAAAGCGGCTTCACATCTGCACCAAAAACGCATCAAATAAGGGGGAGAAGATTGTTATTGTGTAGTTTGGTCCGAACATCTGCAGAAAACAAAAAAACACAGTATTTCTGCAACGTGTGAACACGGCCTTACAGACACAACAAAGCAAGATGTCGTATAGTGAAGCTACATAAAGATGAGAAAGTTCTGGCGGCTCCAACTGTGAATGAAGGAACAAAAAATAATCCACAAATCCCAACTAGAGATGAGCAGGCGGCACAGATGACGTCGCGCTGCCCTGGATGATCAAAAGCCGCCGGGGACACCGGAAGGTGAGAGATTCACGTCCTCCTGTCCGGCCGCCAGGTATCACTGACCTGTACGCTGAACTGGAGACCTGTGAATCCATCCGCTCATATTTAGCCCCAACCATTCTGGATACAGTGGACAGTCCCGGATTTGCGTCTGCACCCTGCAGTCTTGGGCATCTGCTGAATACCCCTCACTGCCAGCGCCCCTCTGACAACTCTTCCTGCTGGGGGAGAAAGATAATGGTAAATGGGTGTAGATTGGGGTGTGGCCAGGAGCGTGGCCAAAACTTGCCACAGTGCGCTACACGTGCCGCATGATGTGTCCCTCTTTCTGTTCAATAGTTGGGAGGTATGCATAAGCAGTAGATACTGATGGCAATGATTTGTACTATTTGTGGATGCTGCCTGGATACTAGAATAGTGTTGCCAAAGAGGAGGACAGTCTTGCTCACATTGCTGGCCAGTTCACTTTTACCATACAAGCAGGTGAGGTTGCTTCATGTGCTGATGGAGAGGTGAAGCTCCAAATCGATTTTTTTCTTGGATGTCCACAGCTTATTTTGTGGCTGCAGCATCTGCACACTGCAATAGATTGGTCCTCCAGCAAAGTAGATAAGAATTCTTCCACCTAAGATGACTGCATATAGTTATCACCATGTCCACAACCATAGATTCAGGTATAACCTGTAACGGGAAGTGGTGGAACCACTGTGCCGTGATCCAAGGAGCGCCTGGAGGGATGTGACTAAGCGAACACCTCACTTTTCGCTAGAACCCCTAATTGGGGTTAATTTGGCTCCAGATGGACGCCAGGTGCTACTCCAGGACATCCCTTGGACACACGGCAGCTGATCCCCAAAGGGGAAGGTAGACAGTATGGTCAAGACTAGATGGACTTGATAAGTACAGGCAGGCACAACAGGAATACTGGAGAACACAACCGATGGAGGCACGGTTGGCAGTTATACAGACTGGAAATGCAAATGCAGGCAGGGTCTAGTGGTATGCAGGCAAGCACGTCAAGTGCGGCAGGTATGGCTGGTACACAGGCTGGCACGGCAAATGCAGCAGGGTCGGCTGGTATACAGTCTGGCACGGCAAATGCAGGCAGGGGCTGGTGGTATGCAGGCAGGCACGTCAAGGGCAGGCAGGTATGGCTGGTATACAGGCTGACACGGCAAATGTAGGCAGGGTCGGCTGGTATACAGTCTGGCACGGCAAATGCAGGCAGGGTCTGGTGGTATGCAGGCAGGCACGTCAAGTGCAGGCAGGTATGGCTGGTATACAGGCTGGCACAGCAAATGCAGGCAGGGTCGGCTGGTTTACAGACCGGCACGGCAAGTGAGGCAGCGTTTACTGGTATAAAGATGGACACAGGTGGGTGCAGGCTGGTATGCGGACAGGTGGATACGGCTGATATACAGATTGGCATGGCAGGTGCAGGTGGTTGCAGCTGAAATACAGACTGACAAGACAGGTAGTCGCAAGAACTGACAGGAACAAGGCAAGAACCAGCAGGTAGGGTTAGGGACCTGAGAACTAGCAAGCGTGCTAGGGACACACTAACAACGTTGCACAGGCACCTCCATTCAGGTGGAGGTGCCTTAAATAATAAGTGTCTCTCAGCCATTGGCTGGGGACACTTTAGGACGGTGCGCATGACCCCTTTAAGAAGGAGAGAGCATGCGCCGTGCGCAGACCCCGGACTACACACAGAGAGGAAGGTGGAGGAAGTGTGGGACGGGGGCTGCGGCGGAGAGTGAGTCGGCATACCGAGGAGGAGGAGAAGCGTGCAGGAACGCCAGCGCTACATAACCTGCTCCCTAACTGCTCGCGGTAGAAAGATCTGATCATACATTTAGATCTTTTGGACGAACATTGGCACAGCTCTTTATCACCGATGTCACCACCTTTCTCTTCTGATGACATTACCTCCCCCTGATCTGGTTCTTATGTCCTGTCCACCACATAATCATCATCATACTCATCAATAATTGTTCCTGAAGTGGCTGACAGTTGTCTCAGGTTGAGAAATGACATGGGCTCTTTACTTCCTTTCCTGATTCTGACTTCCAGATTTACCTCAACTCTGACTGCCACTACTATCTCCAGTAGCCCTAACACAACTATCAAATCTGCCAGTGCCATACCATCACAGTTGCTAGTGCTACTACTAATACCACCACCATCACTTCCAGCCGTTTGAGTCATGACCTCCACCTTCTCCGCAATTTTCATACAACGCATCAACTGTAAGTCATTGTGAAATATCTTCTTTAGCACCCGGAGTGCTGAGGCTTAGGGGACAAGGCACCTCACTATAGGTCAGAGAAGATTTAGGTTTCATTCACGGAGCTGAAAGTCCACAATCGAAAAGATTAACTGTTACAGCAGTAGGACAGAACAGCGCAAAACACTGACTCAAACTGATGATGTCAGATATGTTCTCCCTGTGTTTGCGTGGGTTTCCTCCCACACTCCAAAGACATACTGATAGGGAATGTAGATTGTGAGCCCCAATGGGGACAGTGATGATAATATCTGTAAATTGTCTGAATTGTAAAGCACTGCGGAATAAGTTGGCGCTATATAAATAAAACGATTATTTATTATTCCCTAAGGGGCTGCACTTGGCTTTTTCTGGAAGCCCCCAAAGAGAATGAATGCGGCTGCGGTCAGACGTCCCACCTGCAGTTCCATTTTATAATGGGGATAAGTGTCCTGTCAGGGATAAAAGTTCCCCATTCTTCCGATCGGTGCAGTTTCCAATGCTCGGATTACACGATCAATAAGTCATCACTTATCACTAGGGTTGAGCGAGTATGTTCTGTCCGAGTATGCTCGGGCCGAGCTCCGAGTAGTTACAGCTGCTCGGTGATATGGTTGAATCGCTCCCGTGTGCATGATTTGCAACTGTTTGACAGTTTTATTACAAGTGAGGAATGTGTAAGAAATAGACATTCCTCACATGTAATAAAGCTGTCAAACAGTTGCAAATCATGCACACGGGAGCGATTCAACCATATCACCGAGCAGCTATAAATACTCGGAGCTCGGCCCGAGCATACTTGGACAGAACATATTCGCTCAACACTACTTATCACCTGTAAATTGGTGATAACTTGTTTTCATCAAAGAACCCCTTTAATGCAAACTACAGTAATTTTACATCCCAGTTATAGTATGCGCACAATAAATGTGCAGGAGTCGTCTGTGATTTACAGTCGACGCTCCACTATAACAGGGATAACGGCTAACAGATATTTGCATATAGCTGTAGGATGGGCCCCTAAAGTCCATTTCCCCTGTGGGCACCAGACACCCTAGTCTGACCCTGTTTGCGTCCTCCCCTCCCAGGAGATGTGATATGATCAGACCATGCTCCTGTACGGTCAGACACAGTCATTAGGCCATGTGCCAACGTAGCATTTTTGTAGCGTTTTTACGGCTGCGAAAATGCTTGTAAAACAGTCTGCCATGCAAAGCAATGTGAATTCGGATGTGCTGTGCACATGATGCGCTAATTTGCGCGCCGAATTCGCATTGCGTTGCAAAACGCAGCATGACCATTTCTACCGCGATTACGCTGCAAATTTGCGGCCATTGAGGAACATTGAAACGCAGCAAACCCGCAGATATATGTGGATTTGCTGCGTTTCAATTAAATTCAATGGCCGCAAATTTGCAGCGTAATCACGGTGCGTGTGGTAACCGGGACGAAGAGGAGACTACAACTCCTCTTCATCCCGGCTACCACGCGGTGAAAAAAAGAAATAAAAAAGTTAAAAATAAAAAAAACCTGTATATTCACCTCTCCAGCGGCCCCCGGCCACGTCCTCTCTCCTTGGCGTCCCGCCGTGTACTGTCAGGACCTGTGGTGACGTAATTTAGTCACCTGATGGTCACGCGACCACTGACGTCGGCGGTCAGGTGATGGTCACGTGACCATCAGCTGACTAAATGACGTCACCGCAGGTCCTGACAGTACACTGCGGACGCAGCAGGGAGCAGACTGGAGGAGACCGGAGAGGTGAGTATACAGGTTTTTTTTTATTTTTAATGTTTTAATTCTCTTTTTTTTTACTATAGATGCTACATTTAAAGCATCAGTTGTTCACACATTATAAATCCATGCCGGTTGCATGGATTTATATTGTGTGACCAACTTGTCAAGCACTTTTCCAAGTGATGCTCAAAATCGCTTGGAAAACTGCTTGAAAAAACGCATGTAAAAACGCTGAAAAAAAGCTTCTCTCTGGAAGAAAAAACACATGTAAATCTGCATGCATTTTTTTCTGCCAGAGAGAGGCAAAAACGCTCTGCATCAAATCTGCTACGTGGGCACATAGCCTTACACAGTACACAGCAGGGGCACATTTATAAGATTATCTCAGCACAGGAATATTTTATTTAAACACATCCAATTGTGGAACTTATTATTATTCCAAGATGTATTGATTAAAATCAACTTTTGTTCATGGGAAAAACCCTTTAACCCCTTTCTGACGTATGACCTAATAGTACGTCTTGGTGATCTGGGCCGATTGGACCAATGACGTACTATTAGGTCATATGGCAATCGCGCCCGCACACAAGCGGTGTGGGGCGATCGCCACCGGGTGTCAGCTGATAGTACCGGGTGTCACCTGTGACAATGTGCAGGGAGCGGTCCCGCAACGCTCCCGGCACATTAACCCCCTCAATGCTGCGATCGAAGTCGATCGCAGATTGCGGTGGCAAGGGGAGGTGATCGGGATACTCACTTCCTCTTCCGGCCTCCAGCGCTGTCTGCCGCGGCTTCCCGGATGTTGCCATGATGACCCTATGTCGTCATGACAACATCCGGGTCACCGGCCCTCAGGAAGATTCTTTGGTCATGCGCAGTGCATGACCAAACTATCTTCTCACTGTGCAGCACTGACAGCCTGTATAGCACAGGAATGGTGCTGCATTCCTGTGCTATACAGGCGATAAGAATAAAAAAAGTGAAAGTCCCAGAGTGGGAAACAAAATAAAAGTCCAAAAAGTGTTAAAAATGAAAAAAATAAATAAAAAAATTTGTAAAAATATATAAAAAAAAAATGTTAAAAAAATAATCCACCAAAAATAAAAATATAATGTACCCATCAATAAATATTATGAAAAAAAAACAATAAAAGTACACATATTTGGTATCGCTGCATCTGGAACGACCTGACCTATAAAACTGTCCCACTAGTTAACCCCTTTAGTGAACACAGTAAAAAAATAAAATAAAAAAACGAAGCAAAAAAACAATGCTTTATCATCATACAGGCAAACAAAAAATGAAATAACACGCGATCAAAAAGACGAATATAAATAAAAATGGTACCGCTGAAAACGTCATCTTGTCCCGCAAAAAACAAGCCGCCATACAGCTCCATCATCCAAAAAATAAAAAAGTTACAGCTCTCAGAATAAAGTGATGCAAAAAAATATTTTTTTCTATAAAATAGCTTTTATTGTGTAAAAGCGCCAAAACATAGAAAAACGATATAGATGTGGTACCGCTGTAAACGTACTGACCCGAAGAATAAAGCTGCCTTATCAATTTTACCACACACGGAACAGCATAAAACAAAAAAATTCTGGAATTGCTGGTTTTTGTTTATTCTGCTTTCCAAAAATCAGAATAGAAAGCAATCAAAAAATGTCAAGTGCCTGAAAATGGCACCAATAAAAACGTCAAGTCATCCTGCAAAAAACAAGCCGTCATATGACTCTGTCAACCAAAATATGGAAAAATTATAGCTCTCAAAATATGGCGATGCAAAAACTAGATTTTGCAAAAAAAATGCATATTTTAGTGTGTGACAGCTGTCAATCATAAAAACCCGATATGATTCTGGTATTGCTGTAATCGCATCGACCTGAAGAATAAAGTTGTCTAATCACTTATATCGCACGAGGAACGGCATAAAAAAGAAACTCTAGGGTTAGGGTTGGGTTAGGGATTTTTTTCAAAAGTAAAAAAAAAAAAAAGATGACGATATGACGACTAGTGTTGCGCGCAAGTGCTCGCTACTTGAGTTTGCATCGGGTGCTCAGGTATGCACTGAGTATCGCGGGTGCTCGAGTGCCATGCTCGAGTCTCTGCCCCATATGCTTTGTGGCCAAAAAAAACTTGCGGGGATTGTCTGCCATGCACGAGCGATCCCCACATGTTTTTTTTGGGTGTCTAATAACCGTGAAACATGTGGGCAGGGACTTGAGCATGTCACTCGAGCACGCGCGATACATGGTGCATACCTGAGTACCCGATGCAAACTCAAGTAGCGAGCACTTGCGCTCAAGAATAACGACAACTTATTCAATATGATGACCTAATGTTATCAAATTCTGTGACGTACCTCTGGATTCAAAATGTTCACTATACCCCTTGATAAAATCCTTGAGGGGTATAGTTTCCAAAATGGGGTCACTTGTGGGGGGGGGATTCCACTATTTAGGCAGATCAGGGGCTCTCCAAACGCGACATGGCGTCTGCTCTCAATTCCAGCCAATTTTGCGTTCAAAAAGTCACAAAATGCTCCTTCCCTTATGAACTCTGCCGTGCGCCCAAACATATGGAGTATTGGCGTACTCAAGAGAAATTGCACAACAGTTTTTGGGGTCCATTTTCTCCTCCTACCCTTGTGAAAATAAAAAAATTGGGGCTAAAACATTATTTTTGTGGAAAAAGTTAGATTTTTTTATTTTCACGGCTCCTTGTTATAAACTTCTGCAAAGCTCTTGAGTAGTGTTGAGCAAGTATGTTCTATTAACCCTTTTGCCGAGTATGCTTGGGCCGAGCTCCAAGTATTTACAGCTGCTCGGTGATATGGTTGAATCGCTCCCGTGTGCATGATTTGCGACTGTTTGACAGCTTTATTACATGTGAGGAATGTCTATTTCTTACACATTCCTCACATGTAATAAAGCTGTCAAACAGTTGCAAATCATGCACAGGGAGCGATTCAACCATATCACCGAGCAGCTATAAATACTCGGAGCTCGGCCCGAGCATACTTGGACAGAACATACTCGCTCAACCCTACTCTTGGGGGTTCAGGGTGCTCACCACACATCTAGATAAGTTCCCTGAGGGGCCTAGTTTCCAAAATGGTGTCACTTGTGGGTTTTTTCCACTGTTTAGGCACATCAGTGGCACATCCGCTAAGTATTCAAGTAAATTTTACATTCAAACAGTCAAATGGCGCTCCTTCCCTTCCGAACCCTGCCGTGCGCCCAAACAGTGGTTTTCCCCCACATATGGGGTATCTGGTTATTCAGGAGAAATTGCACAACAAACTGCATGGTGCAATTTCTCCTGTTACCCTCATGAAAATGCAAAATTGGAGGCTGAAAAACATTTTTGTTGCATAAATGTGAAAATTTTATTTTTACGGCTCAATGTTCTATACTTCTGTGAAGCACCTTGGGGCTCTCCAAACACAACAAGGCGTCCGCTAATTATTCAAGCAAATTTTACATTCAAAAAGTCAAATGGCGCTCCTTCCCTTCCAATGTCTTCCGTGCGCCCTAACAGTGTTTTTTCCCCACATATGGGGTATCTGCGTGCTCAAGGGAAATTGCACAACAAATTTTGGGGTCTATTTTTTCCTGTTACCCCTGCGAAAATCAAAAAAAAATTGGGTCTAAAGTAACATTTTTGTGAAAAAAGTTAAATGTTCATTTTTTTCTTCCACATTCCAAAAATTCCTGTGAAGCACCTGAAGGGTTAATAAAGTTCTTGAATGTGGTTTTGAGCACTTTGAGGGGTGCAGATTTTAGAATGGTGTCACTTTTGGGTATTTTCTGTTATAAAGACCCCTCAAAGTGACTTCAAATGTGATGTGGTCCCTAAAAAAATGGTTTAGGAAATTTTGTTGGAAAAATGAGAAATCGCTGGTCAACGTTTAACCCTTATAGCTCCCTAATAAAAAAAAAATTTGGTTCCAAAATTGTGCTGATGTAAAGTAGACATGTGGTAAATGTTATTTATTAACTATTTTGTGTGACATATCTCTCTGATTTAAGGGCATAAAAATTCAAATTTTGAAAATTGCAAAATTTTTGCCAAATTTCCGTTTTTTTTCACAAATAAACGCAAGTTATATCAAAGAAATTTTACTACAATCATGAAGTACAATATGTCATGAAAAAACAATCTCAGAATCAGGGGGATCCATTGAAGTGTTCCAGAGTAATTACCTCATAAAGTGACAGTGGTCAGAATTGTAAAAATTGGCCTGGTCATTAATGTGCAAACCACCCTCGGGGGTAAAGGGGTTAATACTAGACTCATGCTTCCTGTTCCTTATAGAAGGCTTTTAATCAGTCTAATTATCATGGTAGATAGAATTAGAATGAAAGGTCACATCTTTATGTACTGTACAGTAAATAACACAGGATCCACCATTCACAGAGTGGATACCATGGCTACTTTTTGTTACTCTCAGGTATTCTCCTTCCCCTCAGACATTTGCATACTGATTTCATAAGCCATAAAGATCCAATTAGCAGTGGTCTGACTACTGGGACCACCAATGTCAGGAAAGTAGCATCCATTTCCTGCCATGAAGTACATCAATGAATATACAAAGCATCCTATTCATAAATGCTTGTATTGGGATGTCCCCTTTAACTTGAGATATTTTGGCAAGTGCCTGGGGGAAGGTGTCAGATGATTGAAAATAAGGCTACAAAGCGACTTTGTCCACAACCCCTTTTGCACGTCCAAGGTTGGGTCGTTGCCACTGCTACACGGCAATGCAATACACACTGCTTGTCGCAGTACCCTCGGGGACACAATGCCACCCCCATTCACTTGTATTGCTCTGCGATGTAGTAGCAGCCCTGAGCGAATCCTGGGCGCGTTACAGGTGTCGTGGACGAAGTCGCATTCAGATGTCCGATTTTCTGACGAGAAAATCGGACCTATTTTGTTCAGAGTTTGGATTGAGTGTCATTAGTTTTTCTCGTACAAGGAGAATAAAAAAGTTTCTCCACCTTCTCCTATATGACAGTCTGTGAAAACCTGACCGCACTCGGATGTTATCAGAGTGTAGTCCGATTTTTTCATGGACCCATACACTTGCATTGCCAATTTCAATCTCACCATTGGAGCAAAGTCCGACATGTCTCCGCAATTTTCCACAGACCACGCAATCTGTGAAATAACACGGACATGTGAATGGCTCCATAGAATACCACAGGTACTAGTGCTGTCCATAAAAAACACGGATTACACTCATATGCGAAAAACGGGCGTCTGAATGGGCACGTAATGTTGCAACAGCTTTTTTCATGGATACAACACGCACCCAATATAATCTATGGTGTTATTCACACATCTGTGTATTTTCATGAACAATGCGTCCGTGTAAAACACACAGAGATATGTTAGTTTTTTTTCTGGTAGGATGAATAGTGCCAATACAAGACTATGGGTCAGTGAAAAACACGTACAGCACATAGATGACATCAGTGTACAGTCTGTGTGTTGTCAGTATGTAACATTGCAAAGTATAAGAGCTTTGTCAGTTACTTACTTCTTTATCCATCTGTTAAAAATACTGATAACACTGATGGTAAAAACGGACACACGGATACCATTTTCTGCACGCAGGTATTTAAACAGGGACATTTAAATGAAACCTTAAAGCGAACCTATCAGCTGATACTTGCTGCCAATCTGTAGACAGCATGTATCAAGCACTGGCTGTGCGATCTCAGCCAGGTATGTTTGATAGCTGCCGGGGGCAGAGTAGTCGGACAGACGGGTCCCAGCCGGCTTCTCCCTGCCATCTGACAGGCCTACGTGCGACTCGGTCCCCAGACAAACATACCTGCCGGAGATCGTACATCCAGTGCATGATACATGCTGGGCACAGACTGGGCAGTCTGTATCAGGTTCTCTTTAAAGCGAATCTGTCATCAGGATTTTGCGAGGTAAACTACAGGCAGTGCAGGTTGGCGCTGTTTTTCAGTTAATGAGATTCTCATGCTCCGGGGCGGGTCTTTTTCTGGTGCTCTGGCCTCTCATCCTCACCATTCCAGGCTTAAATGACAGGTTGGCTGTGTTCTGAGGACCACTGTAAGAGCGTTGCCATGTTCAGCGGTGACGATTTCCTCTTCTTGTATGTGCTCCTGCAGTGACCCGCACTGGTCCTCGGAACACAGTGGGCACTGGTCCTCGGAACACAGTGGGCACTGGTCCTCGGAACACAGTGGGCACTGGTCCTCGGAACAGTGGGCGGCGGCCCCCCAGGGTGCATTAACTCAAAATTGCAACCACTTATTACACAAGACAGATTTCTTCACCTCTGGTATCATATTAATCAGTGTAACAGCACCAACACGACACTGCCTGCAGTTTACTTAGCACAATCCTGCTGACAGGTTCCCTAAGCTGAATTCTACTTGCACTTGGAGTGTTGTATTCACCGTCCACATTTTGAAATGTACAAGACAATGTACACAGAGGGTATACACTATTTTTGTAAAATTATATTGAAAAACATAGTTGACTCTTCGACTCTGTCCTCATGTCCGATCGGACAACCCAGTGGATCTATTTCAGCAACAAACAGGATAAGTGATCCATTGTATCAATTATGTAATCGGAAGTAGAGGGGTCCCAATGATTATTATGGGATCCATTGGATTTCTGAAGAAAAATAATTTCCGCCTGAAGAACATTTTCTTCCGTTTTAAAAAATGTAACCCTGACAGACCCCATAATAATTATTGGGACCCCTCTACTGCCTAATACAACAGATCACTTGTTCCATTAGTCTTATCCTAAAACAGAACAGACAAAAGGGATGCCTACCACACCGCTGTTACCCCACCTTACAGAAGGTGTGAGCAGACCCCAATATGCAGTTGGGGGTCCACCATTGTGTAGCAGTAGCAGGCAGGCTCCAGGGCACGACCCCGTGAGTGGCCACTTGGCAGCCCCCGGTGACTTTGTGGACAGAGCAGTGATGCAGAATAGAGGTCAATGTGCTGCTGTACAGCCGCTGGGTGACGGCGGGCACACACCGCCCTGCTCCTGGCACTAGCTGCGCTGCCTGCATCCCGGGAGTCCGCCTACCACCGGCGAGGACGAGGAGGGCGGGTCACAGGCAGCAGGCCGCCCGGCTCGGGTGTCGTGCTTAGGGCGGGTCACAGGCCGCGGGTATGTCGGACTATGAGATCTCGGTGCAAGCTCTCAACGAGCTCCTGGCTAACGATGGCGGCTTCTACAGCCTCCCCTCCCAGCATTTCAACGAGGTCTTCCCCCGGATCTACGTGGGCAACGCGTGAGTTACTGCTGCCCGGAGCGGGAGTGTCTGGCGCCGAGTGTTGTGTGCGGCACCTGCTGCTATGTGTCTGTACGGACGGGCAGGTGTGCAGGCTGCGGTGTGGGGCGTTATGTGGTGTGTAGTGTATATGTCTATAGGCGGCTTTATATAGAACGCGGGTCTCGGGTGTAAGTTATAACAATTGGGCGGAACTTCCCAATTGACCTATGAAATAATCGCTTCTATTTTATAACCTATATTAGAAATAGAAAGCAAGAAGCTGATTGGTTCCTAAGGGCAGCATGCTCCATCTCGCTTGGCCTACACTAGGTTTTGTATGTGAAGCCCAGTCTGTTGGGGGAAGGGTCATTTCTGTAGGTCCTTGTACATACATGGCTAGGTTTATGTTTTCTGTTGTCATTTCTCACCTGCTGTAATGTAGCTTTATGAAGGGATCCCACATGTACAGTGTTCATTTTAGGACATGATCAGATATCAAAATCAAACATCAGAATGATGTCAGTTTGAGGCTAAATACCCTGCCTGGGAACTGATCCTGACGAGTGATTGATTCTGACGAGTGACTTTTACAACTGTAATAATAATAATAAAAAAAAAGTAACTGTTCGCTGATGGGACTTGGACCCAAAATTCTGTGTCCCAAAGCCAGTGCACTAACCACTAATCTATTAACTTAGTTGTAGAAGCCTTGGAGTTCTATTTGGTTATATGATTTTCAGTGCAAACTTGTCTAAAACTCATTGGGACGTATGCACAGACTGCAAGCAAGCCAAATTCAAATGATGTTTGATTCTGATGTGTGAGTCTCATGTGTGACTTTCTTCAAACATCAGAATCACAATGACTTTTTACAACTAAGTTAATAGCTTAGTGGTTAGTGCAATGGCTTTGAGACACAGAATTTTGGGTTCAAGTCCCATCAGCGAATAGTTACTTTTTTTTTATTATTATTACAGTTGTAAAAGTCACTCGTCAGAATCACTCGTCAGAATCACTCGTCAGAATCATTCGTCAGAATCACTCGTCAAAATCATTTGTCAGAATCACTTGTCAAAATCACTAGTCAGAATCACTCGTCAAAATCACTAGTCAGAATCACTCATCAAAATCATTCGTCAGAATCATTCATCAGAATCACTTGTCAGAATCACTTGTCAAAATCACTTGTCAGAATCACTTGTCAAAATTATTATGATCTGCTACAAGCACTAAGGAAAGACAGGAGATCTGTCCCTACAATAGAACTAAGCTAGATCCCTACGATGTAACGGGGAACCTGATCCTGCGATCAGACCCGCTAAAGTCCTCAGCTAGTCTGAACGAAGACCTATAGATGTGAGGGAGGGATCCCTACAAGAACTAGGGACTGGGAGAAAGATGGACACCTCCTAGCAGAAATTGTAGCAGTAAAAAGACAAACAAACAACATAGAACATAGAGGTCAAAAGACCTAGCTAAACTGACTGAGAAAGGTAACAAAGCACCTGGCTAGCTTAAGAGTAGAAATTACTATGAAGTCCAGCAAGGCCAGAAGGGAGGAGCAGGATTAATTAGGCAAAAACGGTCATGTGACCAGCATAATAGAAAAAACCTAACAGGAGAGTTCTAACAGTACCCCCTCTTCTATGAGGATCCTCCGGATCCCCTAGGCCCAGGCTTATCAGGAAACCTCTTGTGAAACGCTCTGACAAGTCTGGAAGCAGAAACATCATCTGCCCTCACCCATGAGTTATCCTCGGGACCGAAACCCTTCCAAGCGACGAGATACTGCAAACTCCCCCTATACCGTCTAGAATTAAGGATGCGGGAGATTTCATATTCCCCGTCCTCCACCACCGGAGGAACAGTGGCAGTGGCGTCTCTATCTGATACATAAGCTTTTTTCAATAGAGAAACATGAAACACCGGATTAATCTTCCAGGAGGTAGGAACCTCCAACCTAACAGCAGATTGGTTAACTACCTGAAGCACCTTAAAGGGCCCTACAAACTAGGGACCCAATTTTTTAGAAGGAATCCTCAACCGCAGATTCTTAGAGGACAACCGAACCATGTCACCAACCGTAAACAAAACCTCTTGACGTCTCCTGTCAAAGTACCTCTTCGATTTTTTGTTAGCCTCCTGAAGATTACCACGCACATCCGTCCAAACTCTTTCCAAATCACCGGAAAAACTCTCCTCCTCAGGCACAGCCGATACCAATTTGGAGAATGACCCAAAAGACGAATATCTCCCAGAACAACAAAAAAAAGGCGAACACCCAGCAGAAGAGGATGTATGGTTGTTAAGAGCAAATTCAGCAAGCGGCAGAAACTCAGACCACCCCTCTTGATTGTCTGCCACAAAACAACGCAAGAACTGCTCAACATCCTGGTTCTTCCTTTCTGTTTGGCCATTAGACTCAGGATGATAACCAGATGAAAATGACAAATGAACTCCCAACCTGTCACAAAAGGCACGCCAAACATGAGCCACGAACTGAGGTCCCCTATCAGAAACAATGTCAGTAGGAACACCATGGAGTCTGACAATCTCCTTGACAAAGGCCTTAGCGAGTGTCTTAGCGCAGGGCAGTTTGATGAAGGGAACCACCCACGACCACCCAGATGACCGTGAAACCCTCAGAGGGGGGAAGGTCAGTAATAAAGTCCATAGCCAGATGTGTCCAAGGTGCACTAGGAACCTCCAGAGGGCAAAGCAACCCCGCAGCAGGAGTATGTGAAGACTTAGATCTAGCACACACAGTACATTGACGCACCCACTTAGTGACCTCCTTCTGCCATCCAGGCCACCAAAAACTGCGACCCACAAGTCTCTTGGTCTCAGAAATTCCAGGATGACCTGCCAACCGAGACTCATGACACTCAACAAACAAATCTCTCCTAAAGGTCCTAGGCACAAACAACCTCCCATGGGGAGTGTTAGATGGGGCATTCTCCTGTGCTTTAAGAATCTCATCTTCCAAAACTGAGTCCAATGCAGCAATCACAACACCTTCTTGTAAAATGCTCTCCTCCTCCTCAGCACCGACCATGGGAGAAAAGCTGCGAGACAAAAGCATCAGCTTTAACATTCTTGGTACCCGGGATGTAAGTAACGGAAAAATTAAACCGCGAAAAAAAAAGTGCCCACCTAGCCTGATGGGCATTCAAGCGCTTGGCAGCATCAAGATAGATCGGATTTTTATGATCAGTGAAAACCTGAATGGGAAAATCAGCACCTTCCAAGAGATGACGCCAGTGTTCAAATGCGAGTTTAATAGCCAGCAATTCCCAATTACCAATATCGTAATTAAGTTCAGTCTCAGAAATTTTTTTTGAAAAAAAGGCACGGGGTTGTACTCCATCCTTGTTTTCCTGAGACAACACCGCACCGACCCCCACAGAAGAAGCATCAACCTCAACCAAAAACGGCTTAGTCACATCAGGCTGCATAAGGATGGGGGCAGAGCTGAACCTCTCCTTTAGAAACACAAAAGCTTCAATGGCCTCCGTAGTCCACTGAACCTTATTAGAACCTTTCCTGGTGAGATCGGTCAGCGGTTTAACAATAATAGAAACATTTTTTATGAATTTTCTGTAATAATTGGCGAAACCCAAAAACCTCTGTATCGATTTCAAACCAATAGGCCTAGGCCATTCCTGCACAGCTTGAACTTTCACCGGGTCCATCTCAAAGCCCTCGCTGGAGATAATGTAGCCCAAAAAACTAATTCTCTGTACAGCGAACTCACATTTCTCCAGCTTAGCAAAAAGCGAATTGTCAATCAATAACTGCAATACCTCACGTACTCTCCGCCAATGAGACTCCAGATCAGGCGAATAAATCAAAATGTCATCCAAATACACAACCACATTTTTGCCGATCAAAGGTCTAAGGATGTCATTAATAAGATTCTGAAAGAATGCTGGTGCATTGGTTAGACCAAAAGGCATAACCAAATTCTCAAAATGACCCACAGGAGTGTTAAAAGCAGTCTTCCATTCATCACCCTCCTTCATGCGCAACAAATTGTATGCCCACCGGAGATCAATTTTAGAGAACCACTTGGCCCCCACTAACTGGTTAAACAAATCAGGAATCAATGGCAGTGGGTAGGGATTGCGTACAGTAATTTTATTAATCTCTCGAAAGTCCAAACAAGGATGTAAACCGCCGTCCTTTTTTTTAACAAAAAAAAATCCAACAGCCACAGGTGACTTAGAGGGTCTGATATGACCGGCGGCCAAGCTCGTCTGTATGTATTCCTCCAAAGCCTTTCTCTCAGGAATAGTCAGATTAAATAAACGACTTTTAGGAAGAGTCGCTCCAGGGACAAATTCAATGGTACAATCGTAGTCTCTATGGGGAGGCAAAATTTGCGACTCCTCCTCAGAAAAAACTTTCCAAAAATCCTGAATAGGTACAGGTAATTCCCCTTTATCCACAGCAGCAATGTGCCCGTTACAACACTTGTCATAACACTTAGGGCTCCAGGACTTAATTTCATTGGTAGACCAATCCAGTACAGCATTGTGCAATTTTAACCAGGGCAACCCCAAAACTACTGGAGAAGGCAAATTATTTAATACCACCAAATCCAAATTTTCTTGGTGAATACCATTAATAGTGAGGGGAAATTCATAAACCTTGTGAGTAACACATTTCAAGGGAGAGCCATTGACAGAAACCACGGCAATAGGGGATGACAACGGTTTGGGTTTTAAATTAAGTTTTTCCGAGAATCCCCCATCAATCACATTCAGAGTTGAACCACAATCCACAAATACCCGAAATTCAATTAATTCTTCCTGAGCTGCGGTAGTAGCAGAAAGAAATACACCCTTAGTGTTTAAACAGGCTATACGGGCGTAACTGACCTTTTTTTTTTCTTTGTTCATACGAAGCACACAGTTCTTAATGAAATGGTCAGATTTGCCGCAATAAAAGCACAAACCTTCAGAAAACCTGCGGTCTTTTTCCTGAGAGCGGGGTGACATCGCCCCAATCTCCATCGGCTCTCCAGTGTCAGTACAGACCCTCTCAAGACTCGGAGCTGACATGGCAGAGGATTTACTCTCATTAACCCTTGCACGCAGTCTCCTGTCCACCCGTATAGCTAATTGCATTGCCTCCTGCAAATTTCCAGGTGTAGGATAAGCAATCAGCAGATCCTTAACCCTTTCACCTAGCCCAGCAAGAAACAAACTTTTCAGAGCTGAATCGTTCCACCCCACCTGAGCAGACCACCGACGGAAGTGAGTACAATAATTTTCCACATTACCTGATCCCTGCCTCAAATGTCTCAATTCCGTCTCAGCTGATGAGACACGATCAGGATCATCATACAACAACCCCAAAGCAGAAAAAAAACTATCCACTGATTTAAAGCACGGATCACTAGGTTGGAGAGAAAAGGCCCATCCCTGAGGTTCTTTGCGCAAAAGTGACATTATGAACCCTATGCGCTGTGATTCATCACCAGAGGATCTGGGTCTCAAACGAAAATACAATAAACAAGCATTTTTTAAAGGAAAAAAAATCTTGTTCTTCACCAAAAAATAAATCAGGCAATGGTACCTTTGGCTCCACAAAATGCGCTCCAGAACAGCTACTCACGTGTTGTTGGAGCTCGGCCACCTTCAGAGAGAGTCCCTGCAGGCGTTGAGCCAAATCCTGAACCGACACCATGATGGAAACTGGAGGTCTTTCCTTAGAGAATTTTTTTGGGCTGAACTTACTGTTATGATCTGCTACAAGCACTAAGGAAAGACAGGAGATCTGTCCCTACAATAGAACTAAGCTAGATCCCTACGATGTAACGGGGAACCTGATCCTGCGATCAGACCCGCTAAAGTCCTCAGCTAGTCTGAACGAAGACCTATAGATGTGAGGGAGGGATCCCTACAAGAACTAGGGACTGGGAGAAAGATGGACACCTCCTAGCAGAAATTGTAGCAGTAAAAAGACAAACAAACAACATAGAACATAGAGGTCAAAAGACCTAGCTAAACTGACTGAGAAAGGTAACAAAGCACCTGGCTAGCTTAAGAGTAGAAATTACTATGAAGTCCAGCAAGGCCAGAATGGCGGAGCAAGATTAAATAGGCAAAAACGGTCATGTGACCAGCATAATAGAAAAAACCTAACAGGAGAGTTCTAACAAAAATCACTTGTCAGAATCACTCGCCAGAATCACTCGTTAAAATCATTCGTCAAAATCACTCGTCAGGCTGTGTGCCCACGTAGCATTTTTCAAGCGTATATGCTGCGGAATTTCCGCAGCGTAAACGCTTGAAAAACGCATGGTAATCCGCACCCCATGGTCCCCAATGGGATTCCGCAACTTCTATGCACATGCTGCGGATTTTTCCGCAGCGTTTATGCCGCGTTCAAAAATCCGCAGCATGTCATTTAATTTTGCGTTTCCGCAAGCGGAATTGCCTTAGTCCAATGCATAAAAAACGCAAGGCAATTCCGCATGTGGAAAACGCGTGATAAACGCGCGAAAAATGCGCGATAAACGCGTGCGGAATTCCGCATGCGTTTTTCCGGGAGAGGACTTGCATTTATGCAGCAGAAATTTTCTGCTTCATAAATGCAACGTGGGCACATAGCCTCAGAATCACTCGTCAGAATCACTCGTCAGAATCACTTGTCAAAATCACTCGTCAGAATCAGTTCTCAGACAGGGTATTTAGCCTCATCACTCTGGTGTTTGATTTTGATATCTGATCATGTCCTAAAATGGACACTGTACACATGTAAAACATCACCCTGCCACTGCATTCTCCATCATTTCATGTTTTCTTGTATAGTGTGTCCAAGGTTTGAAGTGTCAGCAGGAGACATAGGGGGCATGTTGTCCTGGCAACAGTACCACTCCGGAAGTCTGTTTTGTACAGTTCCCATTAATCACAATAGAAACTATGCGGGAGAAACTTTGTAAGCCATGTGGTTGCCTTAGTGCCGCCTCTGTCTCTGATGTCGGACAGTAGGTTCAAAGAACTGGACCTGAGGAAAATATGGATGGGCTATCCTGAGGAAAGACATTGCTGTCTGACCTTTGTGAACCCTGTCAGTCAGCATGCCCACAGAAGCTGCCATCTCCATTGTTTACATGGCAGCTCTTCCCATGGGAGCACTGAGACCCCATAATTCTGCCAATCCCAGAGGTCGAACCACCATAACACAAACGTGTAATGTAATCATGCAAAATCCTAAAGAAAGACAGAATGTTGAATATTTTACCAGCTAAGGAGACTGATACCACCGATAAGATGATGGACAACTTGACGAAAACCCCACAGACCCCATTAGGCCACGTTCACACGTTCAGTATTTGGTCAGTATTTTACCTCAGTATTTATAAACCAAAACCAGGAGTGGGACAATCAGGGAAAAGGTATAATAGAAACACGTCACCACTCCTGTATTTATCACCCACTCCTGGTTTTGGCTTACAAATACTGAAGTAAAATACTGACCAAATACTCAATGTGTGAACGTGGCCTTATAGTTACTGCAGTCATTGGGCATCGCTGTTATCTGTCATGTGCTGAATCCATCCCTAGCTCAGTGCTTATGCAGGTGTGATCCTAGTCTAACAAATTGAGTAAGGCCGGATTGACCCTTCTGTGAAACACGGACCGTCCTCGCGTCCTAAGGCTGGGTGCCCACGTAGCGTTTTTCAAGCGTTTATGCTGCGGAATTTCCGCAGCGTAAACGCTTGTGAAACGCTAGGTAATCCGCACCCCATGGTCCCCAAGGGGATTCCGCATGTTCTATGCACATGCTGCGGATTTTTCCGCAGCGTTTATGCTGCGTACAAAAATCCGCAGCATGTCATTTAATTTTGCGGAAGCGCAGCGAAACTCCCGCCATTGACTTGCATTGAAACGCATAGAAACCGCGACTGTACATTTGTACAAGCGGCTTCTATGCGTCTCTATGTGCGGATGGTACCCAGTTCTGGAGGAGAGAAGACTCTCATCCAGACCTGGGTACCATTGTACCTGTAAAAAAAGAATAAAATAACAAATAAAGTTATATTCACCTGTCCGGCGGCTTCTCTCTGAATGCCGGCATCGCTTGAGGACCTGCGGTGACGTCACAGTCATGTGACCGCAGGCCCTTCACCGCTCTGTCTCGTGATATGCCGGCAGCCGGGAACCAGCCAGGAAGCAGCGCTGCTGGACACGCCGGGGCCTCGGGGGTGAGTATAGCTTGATTTGTTTTAATTTTTACGGTTCACACTGTATAAATCCATGCTGTTTGCATGGATTTATACAGTGTGACCTAGTTGTCAAGCACTTTCCAAGTGATGCTATCGCCTGGAAAGCGCTTGTCAATCTGCATGCGGAAACGCATGTGAATCCGCATGTGGATCCGCATGTATTCTGGAGGAAAAACTCATGCACAATCTGCATGCGTTTTTTCTGCCAGGGAGATGCAGAAATGCTGCAGAAATTTTCTGCTTCATTTCTGCATCGTGGGCACATAGCCTAAGACTCAGCCTGAAAGCAGGGTCTCCCTGCCTGAGCTAACTGCTTTATGGTCATATGTGAAGCAGTTCGCTCTGGTCAGGAGACTCAGCGGTGGAGTCCGGTCTTCCGTGTAAGAAAGGACTGTGTTTCACAGAAGTGTGAACCCGGCCTTACTTTGTGAATACTTTCCTTATTTTGTACTTTTTAAAGCTGCATGTTGTTTTCTTCTCTGTTCACAACCAAATCGAGAGAAGGTGATGTGTCCTAACTGCTTGAGCTCTGTTTTCTTCATTGCCATCGGTCACCCATATCACTTAAGTTTCTCACATTGTATGTGGACTAGTGATGAGTGAAAGTGCTCGTTACTAGTGTTGAGAGAGTATGTTTTGTTAACCCTTTCGCCTAGTATGCTCAGACGAGCACCGAGTAGTTACAGCTGCTCGGTGTTATGTTTGAATCACTCCCGTGCTCATGATCTGCGACTGTTTAACAGCTTTAATACATGTGAGGAATGTCTATTTCTTACACATTCCTCACATGTATTAAAGCTGTCAAACAGTCGCAAATCATGCACACGGGAGTGATTCAAACATAACACCGAGCAGCTGTAACTACTCGGTGCTCGCCCGAGCATACTCACCGAAAGGGTTAACAAAACGTACTCGCTCATCACTACTCGTTACATGAGTTTGCCTAGGGTGCTCGGGTATGCACCGAGTATCGCGGGTGATTGAGTGACATGTTTGAGTTCCCGGGGCCGCATGTTTTGTGGCTGTTAGACAGCCGCAAAACATGCAGGGATTGCCCATGTATGTTAGGCAATCCCCGCATGGTTTTGGATGTCTAACAGCCGCAGAACATGCGTCCTCGGGGACTCAAACTTGTCACTCGATCACCCGCGATACACGGCGCATACCCGAGCACCCTAGGCAAACTCATGTAACGAGCACTTGCGCTCATCACTAATGTGGACCATTGCTGTGCTCTTCTTGTCCTTTTTGTTTCGGGCAGTAGGCCACAAGGACACACTTTACACCTTTTGGCGTGTGTGTTGGGAGCTTTTTTGGCGTATGCAGTAAACATTTGTCATAGATGGCCATTGTTTGTGTAACAATTATCTGATTTCTCACGTGGCATTGCCCACTGACGACAGAATTTTAATCTTTCTTTTTATCTGAACTGAGAACACTAGGTTATATCGTCTAAATTTAGGACAAATAAATGATTTGCAGAAATGTTCATTATTATTATTTATTTATCTAGCACCATTGATTCCATGGTGCTGAACATGAGAAGGGGTTACATACCAAATACAGATATCACTTACATTAAATGAACTAACAATGATAGACTTATACAGAGGGAAGAGGAGACTTACATACTACAGGATAATGGGAAGGAGTCTGTAGGTTGGGGGATTGCAGCAGCTCCTATGGTGTTGAGGAAGCAGCGTGGTCATTGCTGTAAGCTTTCTTGAAGAGATGGGTTTTCAAGTTCCGTCTGAAGGATCCGAATGTGGCAGATAATCGGACGTGTTGGGGCACAGAATTTCAAAGGATGCGGATATTCGGGAGAAGTCTTGGAGGCGATTGGGTGAGGAACGAGTAAGTGTGGAGGGGAGAAGGAGTACTTGGGAGGCTCAGAGATTGCAGGAGGGAAGCTATAGGGAGATTAGTTCAGAGATGTATGGAGGAGAGAGGTTATGGATGGCTTTGTAGGTCAGTGTTAGTAGTTTGAACTGGATATGCTGGGGAATTGGGAGCCAATGATTTTCAGAGGAGTAGCGAGGAGAGAGATGAATTAGTTGGGCAGCAGAGTTAAGGATGGACTGGAGAGGTGCAATATGTTCGCAGGGAGGCGACAGAGGAGGATGTTGCAGTAGTCGAGGCGGGAGATGATGAGGGCATACCCAAGCATTTTAGTAGATTGAGGGTTGAGGAAAGGACGGATTCTGGAAATATTTTTGAGCTGGAGGCGACAGGAAGTGGAAAGAGCTTGGATGTGTGGTTTGAAGGACAGGGCAGAGTCAAGGGATATTCTGAGGCAGCGGATGTTTGGTACAGGGGAAAGCGTGATGTAGTTTATTGTGATAGATAGATCAGGTAGGTACGATGCGTGAGATGGAGGAAAGATGATGAGTTAAGTTTTGTCCACATTGAGCTTGAGGAAGCGAGAGGAGAAGGAGAATATGGTTGATAGACACTCTGGAGAATATGGTTGATAGACACTCTGGGATTCTGGACAGCAAAGGGGTGACGTCTGGGCCAGAGAGGTAGATCTGAGTGTCATCAGCGTATAGGTGATACTGGAAGCCATGGGATTTTGAGTTGTCCCAGGCCATGGGTGTAGATGGATAAGTGTAGGGGTACTAGGACAGAGCTTTGAGGGACTCCAGCAGAGAGAGGGCGGGGAGAGGAGGTAGTGTGGGAGTGGGAGATGCTGAATATGTGGTTGGAAAGGTAAGGTATGATGAGATCCAGGAGAAGGTCTTTGACGCCAAAGGAAGAGAGGATCTGTAGTAGGAGGCAGTAGACAACTGTGTCAAAGGCAGAGGACAGGTCTAGAAGGAGGAATATAGAGAATTGTCATCATTATGTGTATGGAAATCATCGAGTGTGAAACACATTTAAACTAGTGGCTCCATAAAAGGTGTTTTCTTAAAAGGGTTGTCCACTAATATGATATTGATAAACTATCCTAAGCCTATGGCCTATTTCTCACCCGAGTAAATTGGTCTGATTATGCTAATCACACTCTGATCTGACTCTGATCAGAGTTTGATGAGAGTGTGATCCAATTTCATCCGATGTTGAGAAAAATGTTATTTCCATCTTCTCCATGCAGTGTCTCCGTGAAAATCAAACAGCATCCACAGACCCATAGACATGAATGGGCAAGTGCCATCTGACTCAGTCCGAGGTAAAAATCGGACATGTGCACAACCCCATAGAATAACACGGGATGAGTGCTGTCCGTCATGCGTGTGATTATTACGGTCATGTCCATGAGCCATAATTATAGGTTATCAGTTTGAGATTGGTAGGTGTCTGACACCCAGCACTCCAACCAAGTAGCTGTTGACAGCTCTGGCAGCTGCAGGATATAGGAGGTAAATTGAAATACATGGCAGTCACTCCTAAACAGTATACGGAGCTTTTCTGTCACCCCCCCACCGAACTGATGCTGGTGACTTATCCTAAGGGCAGACTTAGATGGCCGTATGAATCGGACAGAGATCTGAAACGCAATGCTGGCCAGTGGCTCTCCCGATCTGAGCGTGACAGCTACATAGAAATACATGCAGCTGTCAAGCTCGGGTCAGGAGAGCCGCCAGCCAGTCTGTGCACTGCGTTCCGATCTTGCTCCGATTTATACAACCGTCTGACAATGCCCTAAGGATAGGTTATCAGTATTCACTAGTGGAAAATGCCTTTAATTAAAATGAATGGGTACCCCAAAAGAGGCATATTTGCATAGCTCTCAAGGGGAAGTATGGCCTGTCATGTGTCCCAGTGAATGTAATATGAATGTGAACTTCTTTGTATATGTAGAATACTGACATTTACAGTGAGTGGTGAGTCCAGACAAGTATGTCGATGAAGCAGAGCTCTCTTCCCTCTCAAGCAGGAAGTCCCAGAATAATCCTTTCCTAATCTCAAGCCCAATTATCTGCTAAATTTCATTCAGCAGTTTGTAGATAAACTTTTGTCTCTGAAGCTTAGGAAACTACAGAAATTTTGAAACCTTCAGTGGAAGGATGATAAATAGTGATCACTGGGAGCTCCGCTGCTGAGTGGGGGCCCCCGATTTCCTCGTTTTGTGAGGTCTAAATGGAGCAATAATCTACCATGTTCCTGCCTCTCTATTCAAAGTCTATGGGTCTGACAGTAAAAGCTTGAATGCTGAGAAAAGATTACAACCATATCCTAATCTCTTATCTTGTATTGGTTTGTTAACTTTTGTATTATGATTAGTGTTGAGCGATACCTTCCGATATCAGGAAATATCGTATCGGATTGGATCGGGCCGATACCCAAAAAGTATCGGATATCGCCGATTCCGATACCGGAAACCAATGCAAGTCAATGGGACACAAATATCGGAATGAAAATAAACCCTTTCTTTCCTTGTAGGTTAATTCTACATGAAGTAAAACAACTAAGAATAATGTAGAATGACATGAAAAGCCGGCAATTCATCAGCGGCATTCACCGGTACCCGACAATTTACAACAGAAAGAATAGAGCTTCACACATAGATTAGGTAGATAGAAACATGTCAGTCACATATATAAGAAGTACAGTGACAGTGTTGCTTACTGTACTTGTCATTTAGTGTAAAGGATTTATTTTAAAAAATATTAGTGTTTTCGTGCACCGTCTCTTTAAAAAAGCCGGCCGGCAATTCAGCAGCGGTACCCGACAATTTATAACAGACAGAATAGAGCTTCACACATAGATTAGATAGATAGAAACATGTCAGTCACATATATATGAAGTACAGTGACAGTGTTGCTTACTGTACTTGTCATTTAGTGTAAAGGATTTATTTAAAAAATTATAGTGTTTTCATGCACCGTCTCTTTAAAAAAGCCGGCCGGCAATTCAGCATCTGTACCCGACAATTTAGAATAGAAAGAATAGAGAATCACACATAGATTAGATAGATAGAAACATGTCAGTCACATATATATGAAGTACAGTGACAGTGTTGATTACTGTACTTGTCATTTACTGTTAAAATAAAGGATTTATTTAAAAAAAAAATTGGCGTGGGGTTCCCCTTAATTTTAGGCTCTAGCGGAGGTTAAGCAGACAGCTGGGGCAGATGTTTGAAGCCTGGGAAGGGGGTAATATCCACGGAGCTTCCCAGGCTACTAATATCAGCCCCCAGCTGAATACCTAGCTTTTATTAGCTATTAAAATGGGGGACCCCCCCAAAAAAATAACGTGGGGTCCCCCCTAATTTAATAGCTAGCAAAGGCTAGGCAGACAGCTGGGGGCTGATTTTAATAGCCCAGGAAGGGTGCCATGAATATTGGCCCCCTCCCAGGCTAGAAACACCAGCCGTCAGCCGCCCCAGAAATGGCGCATCCATAGGATGCGCCAATTCTGGCACTTAGCCTCGCTCTTCCCACTGCCCTGTAGCGGTGGCAGTGGGGTAATAGGGCTGGGGTTGATGTCAGCTTATAATGCCAGCTGACATCAAGCCCAGGTTAGTAATGGAGAGGCGTCTATAAGACACCCCCATTACTAACCCCATAGTCAAAGTTAAAAGAAAACACAAACACCCAGAAAAAAGTCCTTTAATTGAAATAAAGACACAATCCTTTATTGTTCTAAATTAAACCATACTTACCGTCACGCCCATTCCAGCTGAAGCCAACGATCTCCTGCAATAAAAGAAAAATAATAAAGCAACCTCATCCTTACCTTTCCATGGTTCCCACGACAGCTTCAGCTCTGCTACATCGAGATGACAGGCTGGACCGCAGCAGAACGCTGCCATCCAGCCTGTCATCCCGCAGACACTGAGAAGCGCAGGCATGCTTGCGCTCCTCAGTGTCTCTCTGTGACGTCATCCAGATGAGCCGAGTTCATGTCCAATGAACTCAGCTCACCTCATGCACGTCACTGACAGCGTGGGAAAATTCTCACGCTGAAGCGCTGAGTGCAGGAGAATTTTCCCACGCTGTCAGTGACGTGCATGAGGTAAGCTCATGTCCAATGAACTCAGCTCACCTCATGCACGTCACTGACAGCGTGGGAAAATTCTCACGCTGAAGTGCTGAGTGCAGGAGAATTTTCCCACGCTGTCAGTGACGTACATGAGGTGAGCTCATGTCCAATGAACTCGGCGCACCTCATGCACTTCACTGACAGCGTGGGAAAATTCTCACGCTGAAGTGCTGAGTGCAGGAGAATTTTCCCACGCTGTCAGTGACGTGCATGAGGTGAGCTGAGTTCATTGGACATGACCTCGGCTCATCTTTATGCCGTCACAGCCAGACACTGAGGAGTGGAAGCATGCCTGCGCTTCTCAGTGTCTGCGGGATGACAGGCTGAATGGCAGCGTTCTGCTGCGGTCCAGCCTGTCATCTCGATGTAGCAGAGCTGGAGCTGTCGTGGGAACCATGGAAAGGTAAGGATGAGGTTGCTTTATTATTTTACTTTTATTGCAGGAGATCGTTGGCTTCAGCTGGAATGGGCGTGATGGTATGTATGGTTTAATTTAGAACAATAAAGAATTGTGTGTTTATTTCAATTAAAGGACTTTATTCTGGGTGTTGTGTTTTTTTAAATACTTTACTAGAAATTCATGGTGGTCATGTCTAATATTGGCGTGACCCCATGAATTTGGGGCTTAGGGCCAGCTGATAATGCCAAGCTGGCCTTAACCCCTTTATTACCCATTGAGCCACCGCACCAGGGCCCTGGATGAGTTGGGTACAGCGCCAGAAGATGGCGCTTCTATGAACGCGCCATTTTCTGGGGCGGCTGCGGACTGCAATTTGCAGCGGGGGTGGCCCAGAAAGCTTGGGTCTCCCTGCGCTGCGGATTCCAGCCCCCAGCTGCCTAGTTGTACCTGGCTGGACACAAATATAGTGCGAAGCCCCACGTCAATTTTTTTAAAATCATTTCAGGAAATTCATGAAATAATTAAAAAAAATTGATGTGGGGCTTAGCCCTATATTTGTGTCCAGTCAGGTACAGCAGGCAGGAACGGGCTGCCCCCAACCACCAGCTGCCTATTTGTACCTAGCCGGACACAACAATATAGGGAAGCCCTTTTTTTCTTAATTATTCCATGAATTTCATGAATTTAAAAAAAAAATACGTGGAGCTTCGCCCTATTTTTGTGTCCAGCCAGGTACAACTAGGCAGCTGGGGGCTGGAATCTGCAGCGCAGGGAGGCCCAAGTTTTCTGGGCCACCCCCGCTGCAAATTGCAGTCCGCAGCCGCCCCGGAAAATGGCGCGTTCATAGAAGCGCCATCTTCTGGCGCTGTACCCAACTCATCCAGTGCCCTGGTGCGGTGGCTCACTGGGTAATAAAGGGGTTAAGGCCAGCTTGGCATTATCAGCTGGCCCTAAGCCCGAAATTCATGGGGTCACGCCAATATTAGACATGACCACCATGAATTTCTAGTAAAGTATTTAAAAAAAACACAAACACCCAGAAAAAAGTCCTTTAATTGAAATAAACACACAATTCTTTATTGTTCTAAATTAAACCATACCTACCATCACGCCCATTCCAGCTGAAGCCAACGATCTCCTGAAATAAAAGAAAAATAATAAACCAACATCATCCTTACCTTTCCATGGTTCCCACGACAGCTTCAGCTCTGCTACATCGAGATGACAGGCTGGACCGCAGCAGAACGCTGCCATCCAGCCTATCATCCCGCAGACACTGAGAAGCGCAGGCATGCTTGCGCTCCTCAGTGTCTGGCTGTGACGGCATCCAGATGAGCCGAGGTCATGTCCAATGAACTCAGCTCACCTCATGCACGTCACTGACAGCGTGGGAAAATTCTCCTGCGCATGCGGTGAGCGTGAGAGACTCGGCTTATCGGGATGCCGTCACAGCCTGACACTGAGGAGCGCAAGCATGCCTGCGCTTCTCAGTGTCTGCGGGATGACAGGCTGGATGGCAACTTTCTGCTGCGATCCAGGCTGTCATCTCGATGAAGCAGAGCTGAAGCTGTCGTGGGAGCCATGGAAAGGTAAGGATGATGTTGCTTTATTATTTTACTTTTATTGCAGGAGATCGTTGGCTTCAGCTGGAATGGGCGTGATGGTAAGTATGGTTTAATTTAGAACAATAAAGAATTGTGTCTTTATTTCAATTAAAGGACTTTTTTCTGGGTGTTTGTGTTTTTTTTAAATACTTTACTAGAAATTCATGGCGGTCATGTCTAATATTGGCGTGACCCCATGAATTTCGGGCTTAGGGCCAGCTGATAATGCCAAGCTGGCCTTAACCCCTTTATTACCCAGTGAGCCACCGCACCAGGGCCCTGGATGAGTTGGGTACAGCGCCAGAAGATGGCGCTTCTATGAACGCGCCATTTTCCGGGGCGGCTGCGGACTGCAATTTGCAGCGGGTGGGGCCCAGAAAGCTTGGGCCTCCCTGCGCTGCGGATTCCAGCCCCCAGCTGCCTTGTTGTACCTGGCTGGACACAAAAATAGGGCGAAGCCCCACGCATTTTTTTTTTTTAATTATTTCATGAAATTCATGGAATAATTAAGAAAAAAAGGGCTTCCCTATATTGTTGTGTCCGGCTAGGTACAAATAGGCAGCTGGTGGTTGGGGGCAGCCCGTTCCTGCCTGCTGTACCTGGCTGGACACAAATATAGAGCGAAGCCCCACGTCAATTTTTTTTTAATTATTTCATGAATTTCCTGAAATAATTAAAAAAAATTGACGTGGGGCTTTGCACTATATTTGTGTCCAGCCAGGTACAGCAGGCAGGAACGGGCTGCCCCCAACCACCAGCTGCCTATTTGTACCTAGCCGGACACAACAATATAGGGAAGCCCTTTTTTTCTTAATTATTCCATGAATTTCATGAAATAATGAAAAAAAAAAAAAACGTGGAGCTTCTCCCTATTTTTGTGTCCAGCCAGGTACAACTAGGCAGCTGGGGGCTGGAATCCGCAGCGCAGGGAGGCCCAAGCTTTCTGCCCCCCTCCCCCCCCCCCCGCTGAAAATTGCAGTCCGCAGCCGCCCCGGAAAATGGCGCGTTCATAGAAGCTGGATGCTGTACCTGGCTGGCATACAAAAATATGGCGAAGCCCACGTCAAAAGTTTTGGGAAAAATTAATTAAAAAATAAATAATAATTTAGGGACTGCATCTTTATTAACTCCTCAAATGTCATTTAGTGTTAAAATAAAGGATTTATTTAAAAAAAAAATGGCGTGGGATCCCCCATAATTTTAGTCTCTAGCGGAGGTTAAGCAGACGGCTGGGGCAGATGTTTGAAGCCTGGGAAGGGGGTAAAACCCACGGAGCTTCCCAGGCTACTAATATCAGCCCCCAGCTGAATACCTAGCCTTTACTAGCTATTAAAATGGGGGACCCCCCCCAAAAAAATGACGTGGGGTCCCCCCTATTTTAATAGCTAGCAAAGGCTAGGCAGACAGCTGGGGGCTGATATTAATAGCCCAGGAAGGGTGCCATGAATAATGGCCCCCTCCCAGGCTAGAAACACCAGCCGTCAGCCGCCCCAGAAATGGCGCATCCGTAGGATGCGCCAATTCTGGCACTTAGCCTCGCTCTTCCACGCTGCCCTGGTGCGGTGGCAGGGGGTAATAGGGCTGGGGTTGATGTCAGCTTATAATGCCAGCTGACATCAAGCCCAGGTTAGTAATGATGGGCGTCTATAAGACACCCCCATTACTAACCTACAAAGTGTTAAAAAGAAAAAACACACTACACCCAGAAAAAAATAATTTATTTGAAATAAAACACACCATTTTATTTAATTCTTAGTTCACTAAAAATAATAGTTACCTGTCCACGTTCCTGTGCTGATCTCCCATGCACAGCTGTCACATCTGGAGATGGTGACAGCTGTGCATGGCTGCTGTAAGCTCACACTGCCGGGAACACGTCCGCTCCCGGCAGCGGGAGCCACTGACTGAGGTCACCGGAGTGCATTCAGGCAGCGCAGCTCCGGAGACCTCCTTTACGGCAGTGCTGTACCGTGGGAATTTCTCACGATACAGCAGGGCCGTAAAGCAGCTAACCGGAGCAGCGCTGCCTGAACTCCGGTGAACCCGCTTATGCAATGACGGGGCTGCTTTACGGCCCCGTCATTCTAGCGGCGGCAGCGGTTCAGAGCGGTCACATTCTATGTGGCTGCTCTGAACTGGAGATCTTCGTGGGACACTCGTGGACTACTCCGGAGGGGTAAGGATAAGGTTGTGGTTTATTATTTTATATTTTATTACAGGAGATCGATGGCTTCGGGGAATTAGGTGTCTAGGTGAGTATAGGTGTAGTTTTTTATTTTTTACTTTATTTTAGGTGGCGATCGGCGGGGACAGGTAATGTATGAACTAATTTATTGTAGGTAACCACTGGCCACCAATGACATGTATTTAAAATTTATTGGGGACACAGTAGGGCAATTTAAATAGCAGGATCAGGCTGATGGGAACTACTGCTCCCATCGAGCTGATCCTGCTGGCACGAGTGGACGGGGGACAGACATAGGCCGATGGGAGTAGTAGTGTCACATCGGCCTATGTCTGCCTGCACGCACAGACACCCGCACAGACACCCGCACAAACATCGCACAGACACCCCGCACACAGACACCCCGCACACAGACACCCCGCACAGACACCCCGCACACACACTAATCATGACCGGTCTGATGGTCTGTGAGGTGTGGCTGACCTGTGCGGTCGTGGGAAAGTTCATGTGAGTTCATGCAGTCAAGCATGAACTCACATGAACCCTCTGAGGGCACCGCGGCTACTTCAAATGAACAGCTGATCGGCATCACCTGATACCTCAGCTGTTCATTTGAAATAACCGGCGGGAAAGCGCAGCACAGAACGGGAAAGCCGGCGGTGAAGTCTTTTCACTGCCGGCTTCCCCGCCCGGGTCCTTCGCTCCTTGGTGCTGCGCTCCCTGCCCGGTCCTAACTTACGATCGGGATGGGAGGTGGCGAGGGGAGCGGAGGATCGGGGTGGGAGGCTGCGGGGAAGCAGTATGGGGCTGTGTGATTGTTTAAAAGCCGGCGGCTTTTTACCGCGCGCCGGCTTTTAAACAATCAGGAGAATTCTCCCCCGCTGGGATGGCATTCTGATGACAGGCTGGATCGCGCTGCCATCCAGCTTGTCATCCTTCACAGACACTGCAGAGCGCAGGCATTATGGGAACTTCCGATTCCGGTATTCGATATTGTAAAAGTATCGGAATTAAGTATCGGAATTCCGATACTGCGAATATCGGCCGATACCCGATATTACAGTATCGGAATGCTCAACACTAATTATGATATAATGCCGGACTGGAAAAACGCCATGAGCCATCTAGTCAGTATGCCAGCTAATGCCATCTAACTTTCTCGGTTTTCATCTATTTTTGTCTAATCCCGGCCACACACAATAGATGACGGTCAGCTGAATGATGCTTCAGCTGACAGCCATTTGGCCGACAGCCATCTCAGCCGACTCACTCAGTTGGAGGCTCCTGTATCATCTATGAGAACCACCGACTGACAGGTCGGTCCGCAGGTTATCTCCGGGAGAACAATGTGATTGGCAGTCTAAAATCGGACATGGCTGATCGACATCTACATCGTTGGCTGAATCTGTCGATATCAGGGACAGTAGTCTAATGTGTATGGGGGCCTTTAGCTGGCCATGCACATCAGATAGTTGAGAGCCAAATTCTCATTCCGGTCAAAGCTATCTCTCCTAATTTCCATACACATGAAGACTCCGCTCAGACAAGCATGCATGTACGCTAAATGTAGAGAGGAGAATAAGACAGTCAGACACTTCTGGTGGTGGCTTATCTACAGGGTTAGAGGGTTAGAAGTGTTAAAGTGTTCCCTGCTTGGTTGCCCATCCCCCTTCACTTTTTTATACCCAGGCAACAAGCTTATTATGCATTTACAGTGTAAATAGTTTTATGCTCAAAAGTATTCTCGGAGTGATACCTTTATTGGCTAACCAGAAAAAATATATATGCAAGCTTTCAGAGCACAGAGGCTCCTTCTTCAGGTATTATACCTGAAGAAGGAGCCCCTGTGCTCTGAAAGCTTGCATATATATATATATATATATTATATATATATATATATTTATATTTTATATATATATATATATATATATATATATAATTTATATATATATATATACATATACAGTACAGACCAAAAGTTTGGACACACGTCATTTAAAGATTTTTCTGTATTTTCATGACTATGAAAATTGGCAGAGTGAAGGCAAAAGGGCCAACAAGTGCTAAGCATTTCTGGGAACTCCTTCAAGATTGTTGGAAGACCATTTCCGGTGACTACCTCTTGAAGCTCATCAAGAGAATGCCAAGAGTGTGCAAAGCAGTCATCAAAGCAAAAGGTGGCTACTTTGAAGAACCTAGAATATAAGACATATTTTCAGTTGTTTCACACTTTTTTGTTAAGTATATAATTCCACATGTGTTAATTCATAGTTTTGATGCCTTCAGTGTGAATGTACAATTTTGATAGTCATGAAAATACAGAAAAATCTTTAAATGAGAAGGTGTGTCCAAACTTTTGGTCTGTATTGTATATATATAATAATTTTTTTTTGTTCTAGTTAGCCAATAAAGGTATCATTCTGAGAAACCTTTTGGGCATAAAGTATTTGCATCGATTTTTCTGGCTAACACAGTACCACAATATAACTTTGTATTGTACATCATGTATTTACAGTGAAAGCCGCCATCACAGAAGGCAGTGAACGCTGAGTGGTAATTCACATGTCATTACCATCGCTATTCAAGTAGAAGGTGTTGGTTGGTCGCTGAAGGTGCTGTTTGACTCGAGTGCTCCTCTTCAGTGCAATCACCCAGTGATAAATTTTCTCAACCGGCTCATGTGTTGCTCTCCTGCTATCGATTTGCCCATGAAGTGCTTCCAACATATTGATTCAGCCAGACATTAATCTCAGCTAATTAATTCACTTTCTCTTGGCTCTCCACCAGGAGCAGTTTCTGAACTGTCAGTGATATACAATAGGTTAGGGTAAACTGGTTGGTTTTGAGAACATGGTATTTTCTCTGATATTTAACCTGTTCCTGTTTTTGAAAATATCTTCAGAGCACAATTTTATAAGGATTCCCCTGAAGTACTTGAATATAGCTGGTGATGCGCTCTGTGTTTCCCTGGCATATCCTTTATTAATCCTTTAACCCCTTAAGGACTGAGCCATTTTGTAGGTTATTGACCAGGCCTCATTTTTTTCAATTCTGACCACTGTCATTTTATGAGGTAATAACTCTGAAACGCGTCAACGGATCCCCCTGATTCTGAGAATGTTTTTTCGTGACATATTGTACTTCATGATAGTGGTAAAATTTCTTCGATATCACTTGCGTTTATTTGTGAAGCTATCGGAAATCTGGTGAAAATTTTTAAAATTTCACAATTTTCAAACTTTTAATTCTTATGTCCTTAAATCAGAGAGATATGTCACACAAAATACTTAATGAATAACATTTACCACATGTCTACTTTACATCAGCACAATTTTTGAAACATATTTTTTTTTACTTAGGAATTTATAAGGGTTAAAAGTTGATCAGCAATTTCTCATTTTTCCAACAAAATTTACAAAACAATTTTTTTTAGGGACCACATCACATTTTAAGTGACAGGGGGGCCTTTATGACAGAAAATACCCACAAATGACACCATTCTAAAAAATGTATCCCTCAAAGTCCTCAAAACCACATTCAAGAAGTTTACTAACCCTTTAGGTACGTCACAGGAATTAATGCAATGTGGAAGGAGAAAATGAAGCTTTTACTTTTTTTCACAAAAATTTTAATTTAGCCCCAATTTTTTTATATTCACAAGGGTAACAGGAGAAAATGAACCTCAAAATTTGTTGTGCAATTTCTTTCTAGTACACCGATACCCCATATCTGGTGGAAAACTACTGTTTTTACGCATGGCAGGTCTCGGACATGAAGGAGCACCATTTGACTTTTTGAATTCCAAAATGGCTGGAATTGAGAGCAGATGTCATGTCATGTTGCATTTGGAGAGCCCCTGATGTGCCTAAACAGTGGAAAGCCTGCACAAATTACCCCATTTTGGAAGCTAGAATCTTCAAGGAATGTATCTAGGTGTGTGGTGAGCACCTTGAAGCCCCGGGTGCTTCACAGAAGTTTATAAGCTAGAGCTGTGAAAATAAATAGATCACATTTTTTCTTACAAAAATGTTCTTTTAGTCCCAATTTTTTTATTTTCACAAGGGTAACAGGAGAAATAGCACTGTAAAATTTTTTATGCATTTTCTCCTGAGTATTCCGATACCCCATATATGGTCGAAAACTACTTTTGAAACACAGTTCAAAGCTCAAAAGGGAAGAAGTGCCATATTGTAGTTCAGATTTTGCTTGAGTGGTTTGAGGATGCCATGTCAGCCCCTGAGGTGCCAGAAGAGCAGAAACCCCCACATAAGTGACATCATTTTAAAAGCTACACCTCTCAATGAATTAATCTAGGGTTACAGTGAGCATGTTGACACCACATGTGCCTCACAGAAATTTATACCATTGGGCGGTGAAGAAATAATAATTAAATTTTACCGCTAAAATGTTGTTTTAGCCCCAAATTTTTAATTTTTATAAGGACTAATAGGAAAAAATGGACCTATCAGTTTGTTGTGCAATTTCTCCTGATTGCGCCAATACCCTGCATGTATAGGGAAGTACTTTTCAGGCACAGTGGAAAGCTCAAAAGGGAAGGAGCGCCATATTATAGTGCAGATTTTACTGTTATGGTTTGCGGGTGCCATGACCCTTTGGAAGAGCCTCTCAGGTGCCAGAACTGCAGAATCCCCAAGAAGTCACCCCATTTTACAAACTACACCTCAATGAATTCCTCTAAGGGTGCTGTGAGCATATTGATATCACAGATGTGTAATATATAAAGGGATCCACGCCACTCCAAAAATAATAGTACCACCGGAAAATAGACAATTCGTATAGAAAAACCTTCGGCACAAATAGGTAATCTTAAGAGGAATGAATCCATGTGTACTGAGTTTGGCGTGAAACACGCCAGGCTCAGTACACATGGATTCCTTCCTCTTAAGATTTACCTTAGATGAGCACCTGTGACAGATAACCTTAACAAAGGCCATATGGCCGAAACGTTGGATACTATCTGTCTCATATTAGTTTTGGCTCAATAAACTCTCTTCAAGCATTACCTATTTGCGCCGAAGGTTTTCTATACGGGCACCACGGGTGTGTCACAGAATTTTATACCAACGGGCAATGAAGAAAAAATAATTAAATTTTTACCACCAAAATTTAGTTTTAGCCCCAGATTTTATATTTTCACACTGGGAAATGGGTAAAAATGGCACCAAAATTTGTCACACAATTTCTGATGAAATACCTCATATGTGGATGTACAGTACTGCTTAGCCATACAATCAGACTCGGGAGGGACGGAGCGCTATTTGCCTCCTGGAACACAGATTTTCCTAGAATAGTTTGCAGACTCCATATACAGAGACCCTAAGTGGCAGAAGAGCAGAATCATAACACCATGACTTTTCCTTTTTGGTGTTACAATTTCAATATTGAGAAGTATAGATTAAAAAAATCCTGAATCCTTAAAATTTTCATTCTAGTCGCTACATTTCATATTGGGCTGACATTGCATGTTCTGTACAGATTACTTTGCATTTGTTATCCCAATGTCATCACAAGCAGGATTACAATAGCAGGTGACACTGGACCCACTATGTACCGTTAGCTCTACACAGATAATAGAGCATGCCCAGAATGTTTTTTTCTTTTGGGGGTGGGTAGAAGAGAAAAAAATGTTGTTAACTATATGAGTACTCTAGATGGTGACCAAAATGGCCTCCAGTGCGACCAATGGTTTTCACAGTCACGCCATCAAACTGTTCCCTTGCAAAAAAAATATGGTTACATCGCCCAGGAAATGCACAGCACACTATGCTATAGACATTTTAGATATTGTAAATGAAAACCTTATTTTACTTTTTATTATTTTTTTTTAGTCTGAGATTTGATGCTGCATCTGTTTTTCTTTTGCCATCCACTTAGTGCTGTGTAGTGAATAGAAGCATCAACAATGCCAATGTTTCTATTGGACCTGATTACATGATAGCCAGATGTCTGCCCAGCAAAGCTGAGCTGCTGGATCTAAGCAGACCCATATCAGCTCTGCCAGTGACTTGTTTCTCTACACTGATGTTTTTCTTATAACTGGGGCTCCTATAGAAAACCCAATTGCCTTAAAACATCTCTAGAGCAACTACCGTCCCTATATTGGCTCTTCACCAATCGCCACATGCATGCCTCGCCCTGACTTTCCCTGGTGTATGGCTAAGGCTAGGGATGGAAGAAGATGAGCACTAGTCGATCTCCACTAAACTCTATAGACAACAAAGGTAGACAAACTGGGGGGGGATTGCTTAACTTTAGACAACTCCAGACAAATGCGCACACGTCCTCAAACTCTAGCGCAGACGAACTGCTCTTGCTAAAGCCTCACAAGTAGTAATGAATATCGCCGGCACCTCCCTCTCAGACACACCAGGCTAGGGAGCTAATTAGCCAGAGGGAGATAGCCGCTGGGTCCTTGAGACAGCCAGCCTCTAAGAAGATGTCTGTAATGCCAAACGTAGAGATCTCCTGCAACGCACTGCAGGGCGACTGTCTGTCACCTCTGACACACCCGTGACACTGATTGAGCTTGACCCATGATGCTATCTGTCACAAACATACGACTGTAAAGGGGTACTCCAGATCTCACTCACTCGTCCAGTCATCTATCGCAGTAGGCTATCAATGAGCTATGTGCATCTCGATTCACACCACACTTCCTGCTGCCACCACTTGCCGTTTGGTTAGGCCAGTGAGTCGCCTACCCTGGGTAACACACTAGTACACACACACGCCCAGTTGTCTAGCACAAGACAGGTACTCGTCTAGCACTGTGGCACTCACAGAGTAACATATCCAGGCTGTGCTTTCCCTCTTTGAGGTTGTGGGTACTTTTTAGAGCAACAAGGAACAAACTTATAAAGTTTTAGATTTATTATACAAAAAGTACAATGTTTAAAAAATACAGAAACTATTAAATAAAAATGAAATCCACAAAAGGCAAAACAGTATGAAATAAAAGGTTTAGCTATAGAAACCTCTTGCTGATTGGATTGGTGAAACATCTTGTGCAGGAGAACCACTGAAATTTGGACAGCTCTACAATCCTGGTTGGTTCTTCTGGGTCTGCCACTAGGTGTCTCTGGATGAGAAATTTTAAAGGGTCCCAGCCAGACCTCTCACTCTTTTTCTTGGTCATGTAAGAGGAGGCTGGATAATCACATCCAAAGAGAGACAGTTGCAGGCCATAATTTGTGTCATATTTTCCCATAGGAACCTCCTAGGGGAATAATAAGACTGCCATCTTGTCGGCCATTTTTTTTACCATCCTAGACACACAAAAAAAACATGACTATGATATATCCATAATTCTGGTTATTACATTTCTACAGTTTCCCAAGGTCAAAAATCATGGCACTTGAAACCATAGTAGCAATTTCCGGTATGTTCCCCGATCATGAATATATCCATGGACTGTTTTGGACTCATTTTATCGTAGAGATGACATTGAAGTACTGCTTTTTTATTCTTTCAGGCGGATGTCCTGATGGGCAGTTGTCTTCACCTTTTTATTAGCCCACAAATAGGACACTTTGTCTTCCTATAGACTGCAGACTTTTTGTAATTATCTCTGTGTTGACAATGAGGTAGTATGAGGAGCACAGGTTTCTGGTCTGGTGTATTTGGGCTATCAATGTGGCAACTGGACCAGAATCTTGCAAATCTTTTTCCTTAACTGTAAACTTGAGGCGTGCCAAACTGGTTGGAGTACTCAAATAAAGAAGGTGTCTGACTTTTGAAAACCATCTTTTAAACGCACGATTATGGCATTTAAATGGGAAAAGTCTCTCATTTGTAACTTCCACCAACTAACTGGAGAAGAGGTGCTTACAAGGAACTGTAAAAAACCCAGTATCAGGGGCAGCACATTGATTTCAAATAGCACCATGCAGGGGAATAGAGTGTTGGGTTACAGCGTATCTTGGTCATTTTTGTGACACCCTATAACCATCTTATTTTTAGGGGGGTTCTCCAAGAATGTAATAAAAAGCCTCTGTCAGGTAATTCAAATGGCAATCTGTCATAGTCCTGTGTTAGCATGGACTGCAGTTGTCATGGGGGTACCGCGACAGAGTGGGATCAGATGATCACAGCTGCCGATGACGCATACAGCTGCGGTAGTTAGAACGGAATTACGTGACAGGGGCCATTTTTTATGTTCTTGGAGAGCCCCTTTAAAGGAACTTTGTAACAAAAAGGGATTCACCAAATCAGGCAACCCTTAAATAAAATATGCCTTTATTCAAGAAACTGGTTATAGAACAAGAAACAAAAAGTCGTCGTAAATGGTACAGTCTGTAAATGAGATATAGTCAGCAGTGGGGTGCCGCAAGGATCTGTACTAGGACTGATTCTTTTTAAGTGTCAGTCTTTGCTCATGACACCAAACTATGTAGGATATTAAAATCTGATCTTGACATTACGATGTTGCAGGACGAGCTGGATAAGATGTCTGAATGGGCAAACACTTGGCAGAAGAGGTTTAATGTAGATAAATGTAGAGTAATGTACCTAGGACGGAGTAATCCTATTACTGTATTTACATTAAATGGGAGTATACTCGGGACTACAGAACAGGAGAAGGACTTGGGTATTTTGGTTACAAGTAAGCTGACCATCAGTACTCAATGTCAAGCTGCAGCCGCAAAAGCAAACATGATTTTAGGGTGTATAAAAAGAGAGAGAAAATCCAACGATCCCAATGTACTGTTACCTCTTTATAAATCACTTGTAAGGCCACATCTAGTCTATGGGATCCATTTTTCGGCTCCATATTTTAAAAAGGATATTCAGAAGTTAGAGTCAGTTCAAAGGCGGACAACTAGATTATTACAAGGGATGGAAGGCCTCAAATATGATGAGAGGTCGGAAAAGTTGGGCTTGTTTAGCTTAGAAAAAAAACGACTCAGAGGAGATCTCATTTATATGTATAAATATGTGTGGTCAATACAGAGGACTGGCACAAGACTTATTCCTTCCAAAGACCATATAAATTACCAGGGTGCACTCATTACAGTTTGGGAAGAAAGGCGTTTCCGGCAGCTAAACAGGAAAGGGTTCTTTACAGTCAGAGCTGTGGAATGCTGACAACAAGAGGTAGTAATGGCAGACTCTATAACAGCTTTTAAAAAAGGGCTGGATGATTTCCTTAATACACATATCATTGTGGGATATAGTTAATTTAGTGACAAAATGTATAATTGGTGGAGGAAGGTTGAACTTGATGGACCTAGGTCTTTTTTCAACCTATGTAACATTCAAAAAACATTATTTAAAGTCACTGTTTACAACACAAGAGTGTGTGTCCCTTTTTTAACCTGTTAATATAAAAACATCCTGATTTAGGCACACTTTTATTGTATCGTAGCCAGTAATAACTAACTAACCGTGTAAGGGGTTATGCTTCCTTAATAGGAAAATATCAAACGTTCTTAGACGTAATTGCACTAACAAGGGTAGAAGATAGCCAGAAGCCCAACAATGAGACATAGCACTGAATTATCTTCAAACTATTTATATGGAGAAGAAAATGGCTAAATCTGTAAGATGAGCAGCAAATCTTATTTTCTAAATTATATGACTTCTGTAGGTTCATATAAGACTTTCTCGTCATAAAAATAGTTTTTCCAGTAGTTGCGTAACTTGCTGGATACTTTTTGACTTACTCATAAAGACTCTAAAAATATCCTAACGAGGCATGAAGATATAATATCAGGCGTGCATATGGAAATAAGAAAAATCCAGATGCCCGCTGTTACTTTTACAAGTTTAACATAGGATGAAGATATTTCTTATTCCATTAACAGCAAAAACACAGCCTCCCTCTATGCAGATTAGTACATGGCAGCGATTCTAATTACTTGTCACCTTGCCTCTCTACTATACCCGCTATATTTATATATACACACAGCATGTTATATGTATATATTCATCTTATAACCAATATACTGTGTGTGGATAAAGTTACTGAAAACCTCAACTTTGAAGAAAAGTCCAATTGGACCACCTCCATACTATATCCATCTATAAGATAACTAGAGCCTGTGAAGCCGGCAAATAAATGACTATTTTCTACAATGGTGCACTGTTGGGGTTGGACAGACTAAAGTAAAAATGATAAAAGCCATATAGACTCCTTATAAAGTTACTTTAGTGGCACAGCAATAGAAATTCCCAGTAGGGTCAGAAAACTGTCCGGTCTTCTGATGATATACAGTAATTGGATTGGGTTGGTATAATAGATGTGAAGCCATTAACTATCATATGTCTTAGGCCAGTTTTGCACATTATTATTTTGGGTATATTTGCTATATGTTATTCCTTTATAACGTGCCTTTGCACATGACCAATTGTCTGAAAAAAAACAAAAACCCAAAAAACAGAGGCATGTCCTAGTTTGATCCATGTTACTAATCAAACTTGACAGTGCAAGCCAATAGCCTTGTAAAAAGGAAATGGATAGCGCACGCATTTCATTTATGTGCTGTCCTTTTTTTTGCATTTTAACCAATTCATGACTAGGCAATTTTCCACTAATAAAAAAAAAATTCAATTGCGTTCCACTTTCCTATTATTAGGTCTTGGAAATATTTTTTTTTGATTGGGGCAGGGCTACAAACACCAATTCTGATATGCCATGTCTCTCTTTTATTAGTTTTATTTATATTTTTCCTCCTTTTTTTTTTTGTTATTTTAATTTTTTTCATTTATCTTACACACTATGACCACTGTACGGTTTTAAATGAGCTTTTGGGGGGCATTGGAACATAGTAATTATTTTTATTGCTGATTTCCTCTGTAACTGGGGCTGGTATATTATCCCTAGTTACAGTGGAAATTAAGCCTCCCCTGTATAGAACAGTTGACTGGGTCTCCTAGAACCAATCAACTCCTGCTCCCTCTCTATACCCAGAATCACATGACCCCTTGGCCCGGAGGAGGAGGCACTGTCAGTGCGTCCTTATCTGTTTACACGACGCTGGTTCAGCTTGTGTATACAATGAATAGGAAATCAAACATCATGATAAATCATATCTGCCTTCTTTGTGTGGAGTCTGGCTGTGTCCGACAGCCAGTTCCCCACCACACAGCTGCACAATCTCCTGCAAGCTGCTTACTATTAAGTGACATTTTAGAACGTGTGTGCAGAGTAGTGTTTGAACTGCTCGGAAGCTAAGAATTTTTTCATACTTGAAAAACGGATGCAACAAGGATTGTAAAAATTGTCACATTGGTCAAAAATTGATCCAGCACACTAAAAAAAAAAAATCACATATGAGAAAAAAAAATGTATGAAACCATTCTTATTGAAAGGAGGTGGGCATTATAGGGGGGTCCTTCGCTCACTTTTACTAAGACCACGGCCCCACTATCAGTATTTGGTCAGTATTTTTTCTCAAGAGTGGGAGCCAAAACCAGGTGAGTAACAATCCGAGGAAAGGTATAATAGAAACAAGTCACCAATTCTGTATTTATCACCCACTCCTGGTTTTGGCTCCCACTTCTGAGAAAAAATACTGACCGAATACTGACCAAATACTGATAGTGGAGCCGTGGCAGAACGAATTGTGTGTCTGACTATTACATGGATGAATATCAAAAGGGTATTCCCATCATTGACAGTTATGATATATCATTAGGATATGCCATATCATATCGATGAGGGGGCGTCCTAGCTTAGCTTTGTGGCTCTTTCATCATTCTCTTGATCAGGGTCAGTCCAGCAGTAGGTTCCCCACCTATGACAGTGGTATATTTTAAACGCTATATTGCCAACACTTTCCTTGGTAGTAAAAGCGCTTTAATTCTGCTATTTAATACATTTCCTTTTATGACCCGCAACTTTCCACGCGGTAATCTCAGCTAATCGCCGGCACTTTCGAATACTCACCCATCAGCTGACTGTTGGGGTAACTTTCTTTTCAGGAGGGTTTCCAATCTTTTACGTTGAAAAGCGAAATAATTTAGATTAGCACATCACATAGTGTATTAAATCCCATGATAAAGTAAAATCATCAGTTGACGATAGCAACGCCGCTAACTAAATGAAGATACTTAACTGATTTATGGCGTCCTGTAGTATCGTATTTATCACCTAGCAAGTAACGGATAAAGTAACAAAATGGCTGACAGTTTTAGTTTTTTTTTTACTTTCACGCAAAGCACCGGTGATTACAATGAGGAATTACAGAGCCGCATTTATCTCCAAAAATGAATAATTTAGCCCCTATCGATTCTCACATTCCTAATGATAATGACCGAATACCCTCAACAGTGTGACATTGATTTTATGTTCTGGCAGCCGCGGATCTTAATATGCAAGTCAGAGAGGTTAAGTGATTTTTTTTTTCTTTAGTAACCCTGATAATGTGTTTTTAATTAATCTGTTGGGATCATTCCTCACAAATAAACCCTCGGGAGATTTATAGGTTTTCTATAGATTATTTCACTATGTGATTTATCGGCCGTGTAGGAGATCTTATTCAGGTGAGATCACACGTGGCTTCTTATATGGAAGGTTCTCAAAAATAAAATTTGTATATAAATAAGTCTGTTCATAAAAATGAAAAATGTTTTGTTGCCAAATAATATAGAATATATGGACATCTTTAATGTTTCTTTAAAGGTGTTATCCAGGACTTTTTTTTTATTTTTCTTTTGGGGCTAAGCATCGACAGGTAGTTTCTAATTACCTGCATTTTCTGCTCTGCGCTGATGTCTCCCTTCTCAGGAAGGTCACAGACCGCTCCTGCCAGCAATTCTTCTGCTTCCTGTGATGTCACATCAACAGAGCAGCTCCTTCTCTTACACTCTGTTTAGTCGACGGAGCGCAACCGCCAATTTCATGTTGATTGACAGGCGGCGTCCCGTTGCATTAGGATGAGTGAGCTGACCAATCAGCATTATTGGCGCCACATTTAAACCCCGCTCTGCTGATTGGTCGCGGTTGCCAGCCACGACCAATCAGCAGCATTGGCGCCAAATTTAAACCCCGCTCTACTGATTGGTCGCGGCCGGCGGCCTCGACCAATCAGCGATTTTGGCGCCAAATTTAAACACTGCTCTGCTGATTGGTCGCGGCCGCGGGCCGGCCGCGACCAATCAGCGAGATTGGTGCCAAATTTAAACACTGCTCTGTTGATTGGTCGCGACCGCCGGCCGCGACCAATCAGCGAGATTGGCGCCAAATTTCAACAATGCTCTGCTCATTGGTCGAGGCCGCCGGACGCGACCAATCAGCGAGATTGGCGCCAAATTTAAACACCGCTCTGCGAGATTGGCGCCAAATTTAAACACCGCTCTGCTGATTGGTCGCGGCTGCCGGCCGCGACCAATCAGCAAGATTGGCGCCAAATTTAAACAACGCTCTGCTGATTGGTCGCGGTTGCCGGCCGCGACCAATCAGTGATTTTGGCGCCAAATTTAAACACCGCTCTGCTAATTGCGCCCGGTCGGCCGCATACATATTCTAGAATACCCGATGCGTTAGAATCGGGCCACCATCTAGTATATTTATGAGACTTTACTTGTGGGCTGAGCACCACCATATCAGACCGACCAGTACAAGATTTTGCTATAGTTTGCTGCCTAATTTACTGATTTCACATGTGCAGTAGCAGTGCCAGCATTTCTGCTCTCCATACAAACTTTAGAGAGGACCCCCTACTTGACATACATATATATATATATATATATATATATATATATTTTTTTTTTTACCTGTTGTAAATGCCAAAGATCTCCTTAATCTAATTTTTTTTCCCCGTACTTCTCTGTTCTTGAGTATTTTTTTCACCACCTATATAAAAACAAACTTTTACAAGTTTGGTATCTCCATAATCATACTGACATTAAGAATCATGATGGTAGGTCACTTTTACCGCACAATAAATGTCATAACCCCGCCCCCCCCCCAAAAAAAAACAATTGCGGAGTTGCGTTTATTTACCTCAATATTCAGTTCTCAGCCTCCGGGCTTCTTGACTTGATTGACAGTTCAGAATAGCAGTAGTATTGTGCTGCTGACCCGAGCTGTGCGCGCTCTTATGTTGCTATATGAGGCATTATCAGAGGAGTTTGGTAGTGCTGAAATTGCCAGAGATCGGGTGTTAAAGGGAATCTGTCACCTCCTGGGACTTATCTGACGTCTAATGTGGTCATACAGGTGATAGAAATGTAAGTCTATTCCTACCTGTATGTCTCATATTAGAGGTCTTGTTGATGTGAAATGTCTTTTTATTCCTACAAGTTTCTGATGTGTTCCCGTCCAGGGTATACAGTTAGGTATAGATTTACATTTCTATCACCTGTATGCTCATATTAGAGGTCAGATAAGTGCCCGGCGGTGACAGATTCCCTTTAATACTGCACTCCAGCAATCTTGGACCGCTTCACTGCAGTTCTTATACTCTCAATAATAAAGAACTTTTAAGCACTGAACATGTCAACTACCACTGCCAAACATCAGTGGTGCCTGGTAACCTAGGCAAAGAGCAGTAAACAATAAAACATGCAATTTTCATTAACTGGTGAGAGGAATTTAATAAACAGAGCTTTATGTCTATGTTTCATATACTACTTCTATAAGGAAAACATTCCCCCTTAGACGCTTAGTCAGAGACCTCTCATACAGTGAGATCAGATCTCCTTCTTTGCACTGAAGAGGGGCAAGCACCCCGAAACACATGTCTGGAAATGGAGTTTCTGGTTTGGCTTCTTATCCTAAGTCATGTAACAGAGCTTCTTAAAGGGTCGATATGGACTTTTATGAGTGCTACAGGAGCCAATTGGTGCCACCAAAGTTCAAGTCCTCTTTCTTTCTGAAGATGCTATTTGCATATTTAAATTACCAGAGAAGCATTGCATGGCCCATAAGTCTCCATACGCTGGCTTGGCACTCTCTACAAGGAGAATCACTCTTAGTTATAATCTGTGTGGCTGTTCACGTGTCTGAGATATTTTATGGAACAAATGGTCTGCAAAAGGAAACAGAGATTTGTCCATTTTTGATGTAAGCCAGGGATCACACTCTCCAGTGGTAAACTTGCACAGCACTCCGATACCATCCTAGCTGCCTCCGAGTGCTGCCTGATTTTCCAGCTTGTTTGATAGGAAAACATGGAGAACCCTTCTCTTTGGCTAGATGCACACAGAGTTTATAGAGGAGCTTTAGGAGCAGAAACTAAGAGGAAACTTCAAATCCTCCTTAAAAATGCAAAACTGAAACTTTGAGGTTCTGCTCGGTTTTCTCTAAAAAAAAAAAGCTCAACAAAAAGACTCCATGTGCACAAAGCCATATGAAAAAAACCTGATGAATGTATGGGTGTAAAAACTGACACACTGACCAAATACTGATGAAAACCCAATCCATAACTCTGATGAAAATCTTTTATGTTTTTTTTACGTGCAAGAAAAATTGTTGATGTCTGAATTAGACCTAAATTGGTGAGCACTTTCAAACTAGTATTGGAATAGCACTGTTTTTATAGTTTTGGATTATGCTAGTTTTTTTTTTCCTGGTATTCCACATCACAGTCTATATAAAAAAAAATCCTGAAATCTTGTAATTTTCATATTGACTACTAGGCCTAATATTAAACTCACTTTTCAGAAGTCATATCATTATCGTGACAGGTATCTCTTATATATAGATAAGATAGGATCCACCATTCACAGTAGTTGATGCCACAGCTCACCTCCTCCTCCTCCTTGTACACTGACATCTGCATAGAGGCTATATAGATAGCTCTCCCATACAAGCCAGTGAGCTTTAAGTAACGCAGCCAAACATGGATAAAATACTAATCAGTCATCGGGCGCTCATTACACAAAGATATTACTGTAGTCAGCCCTGGCTCCTTCATTGACAGCTGTCTTATTAATGGGCAGGGCCATGATTGTAGAGCGCTCACTATAAGGCCTGTTTCACACGTCCGGATATTTCCGGCAAATCAGTACCGGAGATGTCCGTGTCTACCTGTGTGGCACACGTGTTTCAATCATGTGCCGCCTGTGTGCCGCATCAGGATCACAAGTATCGGCGCTCTGCCGCTCATCATTTTTGGACGTATACTCCTACTGAATGGGGACACCCAGACGTAGTAGACTTTGTCTGGTTGTCCGCCTCCAGTAGGTTTATACGCCCAAAAATGATGCACGGCAGAGAGCACATTCGCTCTGCCGGCACATTATAGTCGGTGCATACATCCAGATACCGTTTAGTGGGGGGGGGATTCAGACGCAAGCCCCGATGAGACCAGAAAAGCACAGTGTGAAAGCACCCTTACAGTTTTCACATAGGCCACTTGGGCTATTTTAGACTTTTACTTCCTGACCTTTGAGAAAGAGTTACAGGAGTTTTCTTATGAGTAGAGACTGGATTAAAATGACAGGTAACAACTCTTTACACTGCTGATCTCACACTGATATCACAGGATCCACCAATCACAACAGACAATGCTTCAGTGTAAAAATTGCAAGATTTCTATATTTTTAATACAGATTGTAATATGTAAAAAAAAAACAGTCAGAGGAAAAGTATAATAGAAACAAGTCACCACTTCTGTATTTATCACCCACTCCTGGTTTTGGCTTACAAATACTGATGTAAAATACTGACCAAATACTGAACGTGTGAACGTGGCCTTAGTGGTAGCAGCAAAGAGGATGAGGGGTCATGCACAGCAGATTAGAGTACAGGCATTCAGGTTACTAGGGATGTCAACTCACTAAGGACATAGATAGTTAGAATAGCACATGATTTTTCTTGAGCTGCAGAAAGGGAAATAACTCTAGACTAGAAGCTGTGCTGACACATGAGAGCCATAAATACAGCAGCCCCTCAAATCCAGCATGTAATACTGGGAGGAACAATCCAACCAGAGAAAAGTCTGAATGTAGGAATTGGTTGCAAACTCCATATTAGTTGAAGGAGGAGGAGTAGGGAATGAAAATATATGAAGGAATGAAGATTGCAGATAGTGTTGAGCGATACCTTCCGATATCGGGAAATATCGGATCGGATTGGATCGGACCGATACCGAAAAAGTATCGGATATCGCAGATTCCGATACCGGAAACCAATGCAAGCCAATGGGACATAAATATCGGAATTAAAATAAACCCTTTCTTTCCTTGTAGGTTAATTCTACATGAAGGAAAACAACTAAGAATAATGTAGAATGTATTGGGGGAGGTGGGGGAGAGAATAAAGGCATAGAGGTTTAGCCCAGTCAAATGGAATAGCAGGAATTACTATTTTTTTAAGATGTTCTGAGTTACGGAAATATTAACTATGTTAAGTATTTTTATATTTTGTCAGATATTTATGTTTCACTACTTCCATGCTCTTCACCTTCTTTTTTACTTCTCCCACACTTTCTCCTTCATCATCCTCAGCATCTTTTTCATCCACTTCTTCTTCACCTTCTTCTTCTTCACCTTCTTCGTATTATTCTTTTTTTTACATTCTTCATATTCTACTTCTTCATCTTCTTCATATTCTTCTTCTTCATCATATTCTTATTTGTGACAGGCATTCCTGTAGTTGTTATCTATAAAAGGTTGGACATTACACCTTTCGTTCTGCCCGTCACAAAAGATTCACAACAGGATTTGTCCGCGTTCAGTTTGGCCTGCAGTAGCAGGTCTTTTCCAGGGGCACCACGAGGAGGAACGGACTCACCCCCATACACTGCTTAGTCATATTCTGCTTATAATTTAGATATTATCTTTTGCTCTGAATTTTAATCTTATGCTTAATGTTCTTCCGCTTTTTGTTCTGCAGCTTCTTGTATTTCTGCTTCTTGGTTTTCTGTCTCTTGTTCTTCTGTATCTTGGTACTTGTCTTCTCTTCTTTGTCCTCTTGGTCAACTTCTTCAGGGTCATCTTCTTGGTCTTCTTCAGGGTGGTCTTCAGGGTGGTCTTCTTCCGGGTCCTCGTCTTCGGGGTCCTCGTCTTCTTCGGGTTGGTCTTCTGGGTCCTCGTCTTCGGGGTCCTCGTCTTCTTCGGGGTGGTCTTCAGGGTCCTCGTCTTCTTCGGGGTGGTCTTCAGGGTCCTCGTCTTCTTCGGGGTGGTCTTCAGGGTCCTCGTCTTCAGGGTCCTCGTCTTCTTCGGGGTGGTCTTCAGGGTCCTCGTCTTCAGGGTCGTCGTCTTCGGGGTCCTCGTCTTCTTCGGGTTGGTCTTCAGGGTCCTCGTCTTCAGGGTCCTCGTCAGGGAGATCCAGAGTGATTACCAAGAACCATTTCAAAAAGCTTGAACTTGGAAATGTAGCAGAAAGTACAAGAAGGCTGAGGAACTACCGAGGACCAGCTGACGGTACTGGAACCCGGATGGGTAGCAGAAGGTACAAGAGCCAATGGAACTACCGAGGACCAGCTGATGTTACTGGAACTCGGTTACTAAGCAGGAGGTACCTGTGCCAGAAAGCACTACCAAGGACCAGCAGACGTTGGTGGAACTTGGATACCAAGAAGGAGGCACCTAATCCAAAGGCACTGCCGAGAACCAGCTGACGGTACTGGAACCCGGATGGGTAGCAGAAGGTACCCATGTAAAAAAAAAGTTCAAGGCCGCGAGCCGGCCGCAGTTACCAAAACCCACAGTCCTACAGGGGGTGCTTGTCCTATTGGCACTATAGAACCAGCCTTCATTGCCAGATCCCGCAGCCCACATAGGAGTCACCTAAACTGCAGGCACCATAGAGTCGGCTAACCCGACCACAACACGACAGTTCAACGCATTGGAGGCAAAGTGACGTTGACACTACCCGGAAACAGCTGGCGTGCTGGAACCAGGCTGGGCAGGAGGGAGTACCCGTGCCAAAGACACTGCCGAGAACCAGCTGACGGTACTGGAACCCGGATGGGTAGCAGAAGGTACAAGAGCCAATGGAACTACCGAGGACCAGCTGATGTTACTGGAACTCGGTTACTAAGCAGGAGGTACCTGTGCCAGAAAGCACTACCAAGGACCAGCAGACGTTGGTGGAACTTGGATACCGAGAAGGAGGCACCTAATCCAAAGGCACTGCCGAGAACCAGCTGACGGTACTGGAACCCGGATGGGTAGCGGAAGGTACCCATGTAAAAAAAAGTTCAAGGCCGCGAGCCGGCCGCAGTTACCAAAACCCACAGTCCTACAGGGGGTGCTTGTCCTATTGGCACTATGGAACCAGCCTTCATTGCCAGATCCCGCAGCCCACATAGGAGTCACCTAAACTGCAGGCACCATAGAGTCGGCTAATCCGACCGCAACACGACAGGACAACGCATTGGAGGCAAAGTGACGTTGACACTACCCGGAAACAGCTGGCGTGCTGGAACCAGGCTGGGCAGGAGGGAGTACCCGTGCCAAAGTCACTGCCGAGAACCAGCTGACGGTACTGGAACCCGGATGGGTAGCAGAAGGTACAAGAGCCAATGGAACTGCCGAGAACCAGCTGGCGGTGCTGGAGCCCAGGGTAAATACTAAAAACAGAGGAGCCAGAGGTGTATTTGGAGGAGGTTTTAAATCCGTAGTACAGTGGATGTGGACAAAGCAGGAGAATTTGCCGGACACACAGCTGGGGATCAGCTGACGTTACTGAACCCCAATAACACTGGAGCAAGCGTTGACTGTGCAGACGGCACTTCTGAGCAGCAACTAGCGGTATTGGAGCCCAGGGTAAATACTAAAAACGGAGGAGCCAGAGGTGTATTTGGAGGAGGTTTTAAATCCGTAGTACAGTGGATGTGGACAAAGCAGGAGAATTTGCCGGACACACAGCTGGGGATCAGCTGACGTTACTGAACCCCAATAACACTGGAGCAAGCGTTGACTGTGCAGACGGCACTTCTGAGCAGCAACTAGCGGTATTGGAGCCCAGGGTAAATACTAAAAACGGAGGAGCCAGAGGTGTATTTGGAGGAGGTTTTAAATCCGTAGTACAGTGGATGTGGACAAAGCAGGAGAATTTGCCGGACACACAGCTGGGGATCAGCTGACGTTACTGAACCCCAATAACACTGGAGCAAGCGTTGACTGTGCAGACGGCACTTCTGAGCAGCAACTAGCGGTATTGGAGCCCAGGGTAAATACTAAAAACGGAGGAGCCAGAGGTGTATTTGGAGGAGGTTTTAAATCCGTAGTACAGTGGATGTGGACAGAGCAGGAGAATTTGCCGGACACACAGCTGGGGATCAGCTGATGTTACTGAACCCCAATAACACCGCAGCAAGTGTTGACTGTGCAGACGGCACTTCTGAGCACCAACTGGCGGTGTTGGAGCCCAGGGATAAGAATGAAAACAGAGGAGCCAGAGGTGTAATTGGAGCAACTTTAAAATGTGTAGTACAGTGGATGTGGACAAAGCAGGAGAAATTGCCGTCCGCACAGCAGGGGAACAGCTGACGTTACCGAACCCCAATAACACGGCAGCAAGTGTTGACTGTGCAGACAGCACTTCCGAGCGCCAACTGGCGGTGCTGGAGCCCAGGGATAAGAATGAAAACAGAGGAGCCAGAGGTGTAATTGGAGCAACTTTAAAATGTGTAGTACAGTGGATGTGGACAAAGCAGGAGAAATTGCCATCCGCACAGCAGGGGAACAGCTGACGTTACCGAACCCCAATAACACGGCAGCAAGTGTTGACTGTGCAGACAGCACTTCCGAGCGCCAACTGGCGGTGCTGGAGCCCAGGGATAAGAATGAAAACAGAGGAGCCAGAGGTGTAATTGGAGCAACTTTAAAATGTGTAGTACAGTGGATGTGGACAAAGCAGGAGAAATTGCCGTCCGCACAGCAGGGGAACAGCTGACGTTACCGAACCCCAATAACACGGCAGCAAGTGTTGACTGTGCAGACAGCACTTCCGAGCGCCAACTAGCGGTGCTGGAGCCCAGGGATAAGAATAAAAACAGAGAGGAGCCAGAGGTGTAATTGGAGCAAGTTTTAAATAAGTAGCACAGTGAATATGGACAGAGCAGGAGAAATTGCCGTGAACACAGCAGGGGAACAGCTGACGTTACTGAACCCCAATAACACCGCAGCAAGTGTTGACTGTGCAGACGGCACTTCCGAGCGCCAACTGGCGGTGTTGGAGCCCAGGGATAAGAATGAAAACAGAGAGGAGCCAGAGGTGTAATTGGAGCAAGTTTTAAATAAGTAGCACAGTGAATATGGACAGAGCAGGAGAAATTGCCGTGAACACAGCAGGGGAACAGCTGACGTTACTGAACCCCAATAACACCGCAGCAAATGTTGACTGTGCAGACGGCACTTCCGAGCGCCAACTGGCGGTGTTGGAGCCCAGGGATAAGAATGAAAACAGAGAGGAGCCAGAGGTGTAATTGGAGCAAGTTTTAAATAAGTAGCACAGTGAATATGGACAGAGCAGGAGAAATTGCCGTGAACACAGCAGGGGAACAGCTGACGTTACTGAACCCCAATAACACCGCAGCAAGTGTTGGCTGTGCAGACGGCACTTCCGAGCGCCAACTGGCGGTGTTGGAGCCCAGGGATAAGAATGAAAACAGAGAGGAGCCAGAGGTGTAATTGGAGCAAGTTTTAAGTAAGTAGCACAGTGAATATGGACAGAGCAGGAGAAATTGCCGTGAACACAGCAGGGGAACAGCTGACGTTACTGAACCCCAATAACACCGCAGCTAGTGTTGACTGTGCAGACGGCACTTCCGAGCGCCAACTGGCGGTGTTGGAGCTCAGGGATTACAGTTCAGGTGGTAGAAACATGAACAGAACAGGAGACCTGGATACTGTTGCCAACCAATTATTTATTCTGGAAGAGGACTGGCAAATTCATGAGAGATCCAGGCCTTGTTCATTTTGAGAAAAGTAAGCCGGTCAACGTTATCGGAGGATAGTCGCATGCGACGGTCTGTTAGTACACCACCTGCGGCACTAAAGACGCGTTCCGATAATACACTAGCAGCAGGGCAAGCTAGCACCTCCAATGCATACTGACTAAGCTCTGGCCATGTATCCAGCTTACAGACCCAAAACTTGAAGGGAGAAGAGCCGTCTGGGAGTACACTAAGAGGGCAAGACATGTAGTCTGTCACCATCTGACAGAAACGTTGCCTCCTGCTGACTGGAGCCGTCTGTGATGGTGTAGACATTTGTGGCGGCGGGGACACAAAACTTTGCCACATTTCGGCCATAGTGGTCTTGCCTTGTGCTGAGGCGCTGCTTCTGCTCCCTCTTTGTGCAGAGCTTCCTCCACTGCCTCGACGTACTGAGCTGCTTTGTAAAGCACTAGCAGCACTGCTCTCGGTTGGAATGGAGAACATGATGGAATGCACCAGTGCGTCTTGGTACTCCCGCATTTTACGCTCCCGGTTCAACGGTGTTATGAGGCTTTGTAAGTTGTCCCGGTAGCGAGGATCTAGGAGGGTGGACACCCAATAATCAGCCGTGTTGAGAATGTGGGCGATGCGGCGGTCGTTTCTCAGGCACTGCAGCATGAAATCAACCATGTGCTGCAGACTGCCAACTGGCCAAGAAACGCTGTCCCCTGCTTGAGGCGTGATCTCTGCCTGCTCTGCATCACCCCACCCTCGCTCTAGATACTGACTACTAGAGCATTGTGTACCTCCCTCCTCTGGACAGATGTCTTCCTCATCCATTGACTCCTCCTCATCCTCCTCACAAAGTGTCCCCTGCCTAGGCCTTTGTGAGGAACCACGTTGCGCAGACTGTAGAGAAGCAGATGGCATTTGTGACTCCTCATCCTCCACCTCTTCCAAAACCTCGTCCCTTAGTGCTTGCAGTGTTTTTTCAAGCAGGCAGATAAGGGGGATAGTCATGCTGACTAGTGCATCATCTGCACTCGCCATCCGCGTGGAATAATCGAAGGCACGCAAAACGTGGCAAATGTCCTTCATAGAGGCCCACTCAGTGGTGGTGAAGTGTGAACGGCGCGCACTGCGACTTCTTTGCGCCTGCTGCAGCTGGTACTCCATTACTGCTGCCTGCTGCTCACACAACCTCTCCAACATATGTAACGTTGAATTCCACCTGGTGGGTAGGTCACATATGATGCGATGTTCCGGAAGACGTAATCGGCGCTGCAGAGCTGCAATGCGTGATCTTGCATTGCTGGAACGCCGCAAGTGAGCGCACTCTATGCGGACCTTGTGAAGCAGTGCATCAAGATCCGGATAGTCCCTCAAAAAACTCTGCATGACCAAGTTGAGCACATGTGCCAGACATGGGATGTGAGTGAGGTTGCCTAGGCCCAGAGCTGCCACCAGATTTCGGCCATTGTCACACACTACCATGCCTGGCTGGAGATTCGCTGGCACAAACCACACGTCGCTCTGCTGCTTGATGGCATTCCAGAGCTCCTGCGCTGTGTGGCTTCGATTCCCCAAAGAAATTAATTTTAATACGGCCTGTTGACGTTTGGCCACGGCTGTGCTCATATCGGTCATCATAACAGGTAACCGTTCACGGGTCGATGTGGAGGTAGACCGTGACGGCTCCTGCAGCGCTGATTCAGAGGAACTGGAGTATGAGGAGGAGTCAATGTGTACAGACTGGATTCCTGCAATCCTTGGAGTTGGCAGAACACGTACAGCGCCACTCTCAAGATTTGTACCCGGCTCCACAACATTTACCCAATGGGCAGTGAGGGAAAGGTATCGTCCCTGTCCATGCTTACTGGTCCACGCATCAGTGGTCAGGTGGACCTTGCTACTGACCGCGTTTTGTAGCGCATGTTTAATTTTTCCCTCCACATGATGTTGCAGGGCAGGGACGGCTTGCCTGCTGAAATAAAAGCGGCTGGGCACGTTGTATTGTGGGACTGCCAATGCCATAAAGTTACGGAATGTGTCAGTCTCCACCAGCCTGAATGATAGCATTTCAAGGGCCAGTAGTTTAGCAATGCCAGCATTCAGAGCCTGTGCTCGGGGGTGGTTTGCCGAGTATGGGCGCCTTTTCTCCCATGCCTGTGCTAACGATTGCTGTAGACTGGCCTGGGAGTGTGAGGATGACTGGGAAAGTGGTGCTGTGGGTGGAATTACACTGTGTCTCTGTACAACAGTGCCAGAGATTCTTCCATGGCGATCCTGTGAGGAAGCCGAACCAGCTGTGTGTGAGCTGGAGGAAGAGGCTACAACACGAGCTGAAGAGGTGGTAGGTGGCGCTGTAGGTTGGCCTAGGTCTTCAGTGTGTTTTTGTAACTCCACCACATGCTTGGTCCGCACATGTTTCCACATATTTGTGGTATTGAGGTTGCTGACACTTTTCCCTCTTTTCACCTTCTGATTACACAGCTTGCATTTGACAAAGCAAATGTCATCTGCAACTGTGTCAAAAAAGGACCAGGCACTGCAAGTCTTGGGAGCGCCCGCTTTGGATTTTGGAAGAGCCATGCTCCTAATGGGTGCCGAAGTGGAGGCTACAGGCAACCAAGTCTGCCCCCTCCCTCTCCCTCCTTTTTGGGCCGTTCAGGGAATCTCTTCCTCAGAGCTGCTCCCACCACCTTCCTGTCCCTCACGCCATGATGGGTCAAGGACCTCATCATCTACACCACCCTCTTCAAACAACTGCTTCTCCTGGGTAGTCTCGACAGCACAGTACGCACCAGAAAGTGGCACCTGAGTCTCATCATCAGATGCGTACTGACGTGTGCTGCTGACCATAGGCACTGGCCCACCCGCCTCTTCAGATTCAGAGAGACAAAACGGTTGCGCATCACTGCATACTACCTCTTCTTCAAATTCTAGAATTCTGCTTGGCTGGCCCCCTCTTTCCAAGCCAAGAGATTCAGAGAACAGAAGTAGAGATGGCTCCTGTCCAGGGCTCTCTGACTGCCTGGGCAATTTGGCAGGTGGTGAAGAGACAGATGGGTGCTCTTCAGTGCTCAGGACCTGAGAGGATCTGGAACTAATTGAAGTCGATGCGTTAGCTGCCATCCATCCGACAACGGCTTCAATTTGGTCCTCGCGCAGCAGTGGGGTACGGCTAGCTCCTACAAAGCTGCGCATAAAGGACTGTTCCCTGGTAAAACTGGGGGATGCTGAGTCACTGGTGCCCGCAGCAGGCACAGAATCCCCACGTCCTCTCCCTGCAGGCACAGAATCCTCACGTCCTCTCCCTGCAGAAACTCCACGCCCACGCCCACGCCCACATGCCTTACTCCCTGCCTTCTTCATCTTGGTAGACTGATAAAGATAGGCAGAAAAGTACTAAGGGCTTAGTGTGCTTATTCCTGAACAGCTGCTAACAGGTATAAGAAACACTAATTTTATAAAGTGTGGACTAGACTTTAATATGAGCTAATGTGGCCTACACAACTGTAAAGTGGAGTGTTTGGTGAACTTTATTTAGGTTTTTTTTTGTCACAAAAAAACACTGGATGTGCCTAAAGATGTAATAACGATAGTATCACAATCTTTTTGTAGCTATTACAATGTAGGAAGGTAACCTACAATGCAATAGATGAGGCTGCAAAAAAAGGCTAATACTAATCTGGCTGGGGCTGCAGGGCCCAATGCTGCAGAAAGGCTCCTCTATCTACTCCTATATAGTGTGTTTGGAACCAATTTAGCTGAATACGGATGGAACCACCACACTAATAGGAGATATCAGGAAAAATTATGAATTGGCAAAAAAGGACAATGTATGAGGCAGTGACACACACTGAGTGCACTACAACCAGACGTGGTTGAAGCACACACTACAGGGTGAGCTGCACTCACACACCAGACCTTGCAGACAGCGGTGAACAGTGCAGATGCAGAGCACTGTGGACTAGCGCTGCAAGACCAAAAAAATGTCTCTATCTACTCCTATATAGTGTGTTTGGAACCAATTTAGCTGAATACGGATGGAACCACCACACTAATAGGAGATATCAGGAAAAATTATGAATTGGCAAAAAAGGACAATGTATGAGGCAGTGACACACACTGAGTGCACTACAACCAGACGTGGTTGAAGCACACACTACAGGGTGAGCTGCACTCACACACCAGACCTTGCAGACAGCGGTGAACAGTACAGATGCAGAGCACTGTGCACTAGTGCTGCAAGACGGAAAAAAATTTCTCTATCTACTCCTATATAGTGTGTTTGGAACCAATTTAGCTGAATACAGATGGAACCACCACACTAATAGGAGATATCAGGAAAAATTATGAATTGGCAAAAAAGGACAATGTATGAGGCAGTGACACACACTGAGTGCACTACAACCAGACTTGGCTGAAGCACACACTACAGTGTGAGCTGCACTCACACACACAGACCTTGCAGACAGCGGTGAACAGCACAGAGAACTGTGCACTAGCGCTGCAAGGCATAGCGATTTATAAAGTAGCTTGGGTAAAGCAGTATAGAGCAAATAGGTAGCTAAAACTGTCCCTCAGAACAACAGCGTCCTATCCCTAACTGAATTCACAGCAGAGTGAGCTCAAAATGGCGGCGGCGGCTTTTATAGTGCATCATGACATCATTTCAGCAGCCAATCACAGCCATGCCATTAGTTAAGATGCCTACATGCCTAACAGGATGTGCCCACACTTCTTAGGATCCTCATTGGCTGAATAAAATGAAAATGGCTCATTGCATTATGGGAACTTCCGATTCCGGTATACGATATTGCAAAAGTATCGGAATTAAGTATCGGAATTCCGATACCGCGAATATCGGCCGATACCCGATATTTCAGTATCGGAATGCTCAACACTAATTGCAGAGTGAAACTTTTTTTTGTTAAAGAAGCACTGACATGACCTTTGTTTTTCCCCCTAAACCTGTGTATGTAGTGTGAGTGTGATAATATACTCACCTTTTGACGTCTTCTCTAGGATCCAGCGTATGTTCCGCTACTCTACTGTTTGACATCACCGCTCTTCAGACTGTCTAGATCACTCTATTTGTGAGCCGGAAGTTTCGTTCTGACGTTCCATATGCTTGCATTGTAAAAGTCACTTTTGGGTCACACAGAGCGCAGTGTAACCCGGACAGTATGAAGAGCAGTTACATCAATCTGAAGAGACGCAGAATGGCACTGGATCCCGGGCAAGATAGCGGTAGGAGAGTATATTAACACACACTTCACTGCATGCATATATACACATGTTTAGGGGAAAAAAGTTAATGGGAGTGCTTTTTTAAAGCGCACCTGTCAGCAGGATTGTGCTCAGTAAACTACATACACTGTCAGGTGGGTGACATTACACTGATTGATATGATACCTTGGTTGATGAAATCTGTCCTGTGGTTCTTGTGTAATCTTACTTTAAGCCTGGAGATAATGATATGCTCGTGCTTCGGGGCGGCCTGTGGGGGGCGCTCTATCTGGTGCTCTGCTTACATATTTATCTGTATGCTCTTATGACAGCTCACTGTACCTTCATTGACCTGCCTTCTATCTTATATAATGCATCTAGTAGTGCGGGGCCTGGTAAAATAGAAGATGTTCTTAACTCTCTGTGACTTCAATTCTTTCTTTTTGATAGCTTGTCTATACTCGGTAATCAGTAAAGAATATGGTGCATATAGAATACTTCATCTTTGTACATTTCCCTTTTATACGCTGAGTACAGTTCCACCTTGGGTTGGGTCAGTGGGTTGCGGACTGACTGCTGCCCCCTCATACAGCTCTGACATGACATGAAAGCGTAGGAAGGTGCGAGTAAGGGTATTCCCACATCTTAGCTTGGAAGACGAGAACATTTGTCAGACTTGATGTAAATGAGTTATCATTAGATTTGTGTCTTTTGTTTGCTTTACAAGGAACCTAAAAATAATAGTAGTGGACTTGATGACAGGTTTACCTTCAGGTTCGATCATTATCTTCATTTTCAGTTTTCTATCCAGAAGTGGAAAACTATTGAAACTTTCTTCTACCTTCAAATTTGAACCCTTAAGTTCAAATTTAGACTATGCGTATCATCGCAGTGAAACTATTCTTTATTATACGAAGCTACATACCAATATATGGCAGTAGAAAAATATTTAGTGCTATTTTTTGAAGCTATCTACTCTCACAATGCAGAATGTTTTCAAGATGCCCAAAACAGCTGATTCACCCTTCTTGCAGACGGCGAAACCGGCTCGTCACAGACCTCCCTTAGCATTTGCCATCTGGAAGCTCAAAATCTGAAATATTCAAAGCAGAATGAAGAATAGAAATTTGATTCCAGCATCGAGGGTCTCTGATGAAGTTACGTCAAGTCAAACTCATTTCCACTTGCTCTGTCCTCACACAACACCAAGCGCGGGCGGAGGAATGTGATTAGGAAATTAGATTGGTTCTGAGGTTCTAATGTAAGTTTTGCTAGACGTGGTCTCTTGACAATACTCATCAGATGAGACATGGATTTAGCATGAAGAGCTTGTGCCCCTGAATATCCAAATGCATTTATTGCTACTAATCATTGTATGCGATAGTTGTAACCAATCTATTGGGTGTCCTTTCTAAGAAAAGCTGGACACACACAGACAATTTTTACACATGTTAAACTCTGGTCTATTTATGAGTAGATGTCAATCAGTAGCATTTAAAGGAGCTGTCCGAACTGATCAACCCCTTTACTTAAAGATTACCTACTACTAATCTGGGGCTGCCCTTTTTATTTAATAAAAGAGTGGGCAGCCCCAAACTGGTGATTTACTAAGCCGTTACCAAACAGTTTAGGAAAGTATACAGGAGCGCTGGGTTAGTGGAAGGCTCGAGATCTCACTCTTTCACAGTGAAAGGGCCACGGAAAGGCTGTGGGATCTTGCTCTTCATTCCAAAATTCCACAATGCAGATGTTCAGGCCCAAGTATGTTAAAAGGGCAAGCTCTTTTGGGGGAACACTGGGAACACTTTTGACACTAACCTATATTTTCTAATATCATCAATGTAGGGCTGCCCGCTCTTTTATTAAAGGGAACCTGTCAGTAGGATCAACCCTTCTAAGCCATTTATGTTGGAATGTAGGTCATAGAAAGTTGAATAAAATGATACCTTGATATATGCAATCAGATGTCTTATTCCAGAGAAATCCACATTTTTCTTATATGTAAATAAGCTGTTAAGATCTTTGGGCAGGACACAGATCTCCCCAAGAGTCTGCCTGTTATTAAATAAATGGAGGCGTTGCCAGTGTGAGACATGTAGACTAGGAGAGCAGACTGTCAGTCATTATATGTCTCACACTGCTAACACCCCCTTTTATTAAAAATAATTATTCTGGAGTTCTGAAGTTTCTCTACTAATGTATGGGAGTTAACCCATGTCAGTGAGTACTGCCACTGAAAGTTACTAGTGCCGACCAAATAATTTGGATCAGTAATGATAATGAGACTGCTGAAAAGTCATCTGTACACAACAGGAAGTGTGAGTCTAGTAAAAGGTCTACTGACCAGTGTGGACATGGCAATATTTCAATTTTTTTTTTAATGTAGACAGTGAAATTGAAAATTGAAAATATAGCTACAAAAAATACATTTAACATACAAACCTGATCTAAACAGTAGGTTATTTTCTGATGACCTATTCCCTTTTAATTACAATTTGCTTAGCATGAGCTTTCATTCAGCTTGTTTTAGCTGATTTCACCTGGTAGGTGACACAGGGAAACTCTGGAAATGGCTAGATGAACTAAGTCAGTGGAATTTCCCTGCATTAAAAATGTAATGAACCTTTTCTTTACAGATGGTAGAGTTTTAATGACTTTTTCTCCCTGGAGAAGTGGTAAACGCAATTCTTATAGTGGAACAAGTAGGAATGGATGTGAAATATGAGACATTGAAAATATCTGGTGTTTTTGTTTGGTTTATTTGCACTTTGATTGCCTTCATAAGGGGTTTATAGGGGCTGTAAAGTGTCACTATCATTTTGTAAAAGTTTTTATTTTTTACAGGCGCTGCATTTTGTTGCTGCTTGTTGGAGACCCGGCTCCTGAGACTCCCACCGGTCGGTCGAAACACTGCTCTGAAGGCCACATCATTTACATGAGCTGCACGCACAGGGTGGTGTACAGGCTCAATAGTCTATGGGTCCGTACACAGCTCTATTTTCCCCTAGTAATTCCTATAGACAGAGGATGAAGCAGTGGATGCACATGTTCAGTATTACTCCCATGCACATTATCATGGTGGTCCTAGTGGTTGCCCCCCCCTAGCAATCATTTTATTACCTAATCTGTAGATTGATTGTATTTGTTTTTATGGAACAACCCCTATAGAAAGTCAGCTGCCTGGGAAATGCTTTATCTGGTGTGATGATAAATTTTGCTCTGGATGCCATATTGTGTCTGTCAGCGCCAGGGCTGTGGAGTCGGAGTCTTGGAGTCTGAGTCCATTTTGGTGGAGTCGGAGTTGGTATAAAATTTACCAACTCCGACTGCTAAAATATATACAGTAGTTCAGTGTAGTTATGAAATATCCTATAAATGTCTGTTCTGTTCTTGATCTAAGGATCTCGTCTTTTAGTTGAGATGAAACTGTGCTGCACTTTATGTACATGCTGAGTAGTGAGGCAGTGCTGTGGAGTCGGAGTCACGGAGTCAGAGGTTTGGCTTACCGACTCCACAGCCCTGGTCAGCACTCTCCTATTGAGAAATCGGAGAGACTCGATTGAATGTGGTACCATGCCAAATTTCCTCTAAGGCCACGTTCACACATTCAGTATTTGGTGAGTATTTTACTTCAGTATTTGTAAGCCAATACCAGGAGTGGGTGATAAATATAGAGGTGGTGACGTGTTTCTATTATACTTTTCCTCTGATTGTTCCTCACCTGGTTCTGGCTTACAAATGCTGATGTAAAAAACTGACCAAATACTGAACGTGTGAACGTGGCCTAAGACTGTAAGAAATCATTTTGGGGGGCTAGGCTACAGCACCTTTTAGAGAACATGTGGCCTACATACGTTGAAAGATCCCAGATGTGTATATGTAATGTGACCACACACCTATTAGCCAGTTATAAGCCAACTAGATGGTGGCCCGATTCTAACGCATCGGGTATTCTAGAATATGTATGCGGCCGACCATGCGCGACTAAGCAGCGAAGCAGTGTTTAAATGGGTTGTGCACTACTTTAAATTAACCCCCCAATGTATCCCCCCGGGGCCCCTAATGAATTTTGTAATTACGTCATGTTGTCAATACTGCTTGTGACAACATCGCTGACCACGCACAGCCAGCACGTAATTCCCCCGGCTGCAGCCGGCTCTTGCTTCCGCTTACATCACGACTATTTGCGGCTGCAGCCAGGGGTCTCCTATTCCGTGTACCACGGTGAATGACGGGCTGTGGGCGGGGTTATCCCCCATCATGTCACACCCAGCATCCACCGCGCGCTCTGTAAATTTGGCGCCAATATCGCTGATTGGTTGCGGCTGGCGGCCGCAACCAATCAGCAAGCCGTGTTAGTGAGGACCGGGGAGCGGCGCTGCCAGTGCGGGTACTGGTCATCTCCCGGCTGCATTGCTGCTGACCTCCGTGCGGCAGATGAGCCGCTAACGGCCGCCATGTTGTTCTGAAATCCCGCGTCGCTGATTGGCCGCGGCCGGACCAATCAGCAACGCGGGATTTCCTGGATGGACAGACAGACGGGATAAGCCGATTATATAGTAGATACAATGTCCCTGTTGGTGTACTTTTTCCTTGACAATACTGGAAAGTGTAGTTGGCTGCCATTCTCAGTACAACTGTATGCAATCCGAAATCCACATGAATTACACTGTGTGCTGTATTTCCTTCAGTGGCATATGTAGGCGTCAAGTTATATACATTTGGGGCATTGAGTCAGCGTTAACGTTTCTAACAGACTCCCCAAACCCTGGTATAATTAGGTTTTTATTATTGATGAGATGCATCAGCTCGGTGTTCACTATTTCCAGACTTTTCTCTCTCTGCACTATGCATAAGAGCGTAACACAGATACACCGCTGGCTACTGCTGTAACTCCCATGCCCAAGGTATAGCTGAAGCTCCCATGCCCAACGCGTGTCGCCACTCAAGGTGGCTTCGTCAGGGGCTTCAGCTATACCTTCCCATGTACAGGCTGTATCCTTGTAGCACTTATCTATCCTAGGTCTCAATACAGATTTGGTTGCCCTACAAGCTTCTGAGGCAGATCTAGCTATTGATATTGTCTATATGCTTGCATTTGTGGGGTAAATGGTGGGGCATGGGCAATATATACACTTTTCTATATTTATTGTTATTGTTCGGGTGCCCCATATATGATGATTTTCGTCTCAAGCTACCTATAGGTTTCTGAGGTTATGTATACATATTTATATATTTTCATCTAATCATTTCTGCGTTTTGTATGCCTCATGAGATTTTCTATTTTTGGTATGTGCAATATAGAGTTTGGGGAATATTGACCATCACAGATACCCCGCTTCAGCCTGTGCAACTTTTATTCTATTTCTCACTCACTTACGTGCAGTACTATTTATTATATTCCACCTAAATATAGGAAGGTACTTTGCTATAGCTGGCTCCCTTAGTAGTGGCTTCTGTCCACTATTTTTTATGGTGTTTTAATTATCGGTCGGAATATTGTTCTGTATATGTGTGTCAGGATCTATATGTTTTGAATAAACTGATGTATATTTATGGTAAATTATTTATTGTTGATTATTTGGGTGATCACCGCTAGTAAGCATATCTCCTTCTTTCTTTTGATTGTTATGTGCACACTGGTGTATAACACGGTCGAGTGCTGATGTTTTATCGGATAGCACTCGGCCCAATGTTATGCTGTGGGGCAGTGCTGATCTGCGAGTATTTTCTAATTCCGGTTCAGCATAAGAAAACAATTGCAGCATGCTGCGAGTGAGTCCGCAAATCAGACCATGAGCACCTATACAAGTCTATGGGTGCGAGTGAAACATCGGTCTGCACTCGGATGTCAGCCGAGTGCAGTCAGATTATCTCCAACACAGACAATGGAGAAGATGGAGAAATTAATTTCTCCATCTTCTTCGCATGCGAGAGAATCAGATCACACTCGGATCAAACTGTGACAGAGTTTGAGCCGAGTGTTATTAGCATGATCGTCCTGATTCTCTTTCTCTCGCATGAGAGAATCGATGCCTGTGTGACCCTGACCTTATTGTGATACTCCGTCACAGATGGTATCAATGGGAATTATTGTTGGAATGAGTTTATACGCTACATTTACTAATAATTAGGCTGCGGGTCTCCTCCTGGGCATATATGAGGCTGCTGTGTTAAGGTCAGGAGACCTGTGGTCCGTATTCAAACCATGAATGTCAGGAGCGTGAAACCGGCCTGCTTGTATATTATAGTGGGGTGCTGAATATGTAGACTGCAGTGAAGATGATGCTATCGTGCCGGGTGATAAATTACATGCCTGCACACTGATTTCATTGAAATACAACATTGTATATGCACATATGGCGTGAAGTAAAGCGTGAACTACAGTATAAGTACAGTATTGTTTCCTGTCTGAAGATTTCATTGACTCATAAAGAATGATTTAGTCATTGTGTTGTGTATTATAATGTACATATACTTGACCTGGAGGTCCACTTTTGGAGCCAATTTAAAGGGGTTGTCCAGACTTGGGGCTCAAGCTTCCAGGCACTCTGTAACTTCAGACTTGTGAATCCTCACAGCACGCACAATGCACGCTGTCACGATTCTCCGGTGATGGTATGGGGCAGTCATGTGACTGCAAGTATGCGATTTGCGTACTTCTGGCCACATTCCGACTAGACATATCCACTCTCGCTCAATTTGCTTGTATTAAGTGAGGCTGCGTATGTCTAGCTGGCATGTGACCGCATGTATTCACATCGCTATAATTTCATACATGGTTTTTTCAGTTTTATTTTTTGTAAATCCAACATAAAGATATTGTTTAATCTGAAGGTGCTATATTACGGAGCATTATTCCCTATAGCATGAAGCTGTGTACACCCATAAGGGCTCCCTGCTCACAGCTGAGTGAGCCCTAAAGTATTGAAGCCCGCAGACTTATTGTAATGAAACTTAGATTACAATTTTCTAATATAATAACAAATCCTTTTCCATGTTCTTATCGATCCTTTGACAATCCATCAGCAAGTTGCTGTTTAAGGCGGTCTGTAGTCTGTCGATAGACTCTTGAAGCTGTATCTACAATGAGACGGCAGATAATAAGAAGTTCCTTCAAGCCCATATTTTGCGGCGTTCCTTTAAGGAAGCATTTCTGGTAAATAATGCCGCACTAGGGAATTAGTACATGATGCATTATGATGCCTCACACAGACATTCTGTACAACGTGATTATCAGCTTTTGTCCTTCCTGGCATTGTTTTTCTGCATACTTACCTGCGGTATAACTTCCTGCTCAGCGGGTAATAATGTCTCCATCTGCTTCATTATTATTTCTTTCTGATGCTTTCCTCTCGGCTGCCACACGGCGCACGCTTCTCAGTCATATTTGTATGCAGTCTTGCTTATCAGAGAATCATTTATTTCTAAGCAGAAAAAGAATTCACGCTAGATAAACAAAGCATCTTCACGCCCGTGTTATGGCGGCCGTGCACTTTCAATAGCTGTCGGCTAAACAAGCTCCCCATACACAAGCAGTCTCGGTCCAGCCAAGTGTAATGTGTTTTCTGTGAGACGAGGGAAATAAGCTGCGGCCGAATGCCTCTGGCATCAGCTTATCTGTGAGATCAAAGGGCCCTTTAATTCAACCTGTCTAGTCCACTTTCACCCTGATATATGCTGACTGGGCCTCAGGTGAACATGTCATGTATATTAGACAGTCGGTCACTCCTGCAGAAATCGGCAGATTTGGCCAATGTAAGTCGTTGGGCACATTCACATACTCGTTTCCATTTTTGCCTGTCAAACATGGATGGATTTTATCTATTGTGACACTGCTTTGGCTTCTATGTGACACCAGTTTTGAATCACTTTTGATCTCATCTGTTTTTAAAATCTGAAGGAGCTAAACTGGTTGAACTTTTTTTCCATTGTTACTTAGTAATGGATTAGTTACAACTAATGATGAGCGAGTATGTTCTGTTAACACTTGCGGCGAGCATGCTCGGGTGTTCGCCGAGTATCTTCAGCGTGCTCGGGTGTTATGTTTTAGTCATGCTGTACATGATTTGCAACTGTTTGACAGCTTTAAATACATGTGAGGAATGCCTAAGAAACAGACATTCACCCGAGCACGCTGAAGATACTCGCAAAATACCTGAGCATTCTCGTAAATCTCGAGTAACAAGTATGCTCGCTCATCACTAGCAACAACCGATAGAAAATGGATGGATTCTGTTTGTAACAGATTCCTATAGGTTTAATAGCTACGTCTGATCCGCTAAATCTGGCGAGAATAGGTCTTGTACTGAACGTGTCAGGTATGATAATTCTATTTATCAGGATATATAACGTTGATCTGCAGGTTAGTAGCGTTATAAGTGTGCCAAGCCACAGTACTCAAGTGTGGCACTCAGGGGAAAATTGACTTTTTTTTCCGGGAGGTTTTTTTTTTTTTGTATTTTGCCTTTCCGTTGCGGCGATATCAGCAGTCAAAGTATTTGGCATCCAGTTTGTTAACTCATTTGGTGGGTGTTATCAGACAGTTTTCACTGGGGTGTGTACTTCTTCCCCCTGTATGGTGCTGACCAATCATAAGCAGGCAGCAATACATAGCTTAGAGCAAGATTTTCAGTGTTTGTAATATAATGATATAGCGCTAATCTCCTAGTGTTACCTCCTGCATGATTAGAACGCACAGATGACTCACAGCTTTCACATAAGGTCTTTATGGGGGTAGCACAGTTGAGTTTAGCTGTGTCACATTACAAACCCTTTTATCAACTCTTCTCCTAGCACTGTCACCTCTGCTGTACTGTCCCTCCCCCTCACTGCCTGTAGGGAGATATGTCAGTAATTACAATTATGCCTGCTGTGCTCACCATAGGTTGCACTTGCTCTGCAGTGAGATCAGAGCAGGGTCTCGCTACATCTTTCACAGACTGATCCTTTGTGAGATATAATGACAGCCCTGATCTCACTACAGAGCAAGTACAAGTTTCTTGAGCACAGCAGAGATAGGTGAAATTACAGGAATCTCACACACTGAGAAACCTGCTTTTAGCTATGGTGGGGCGTGTTCTATCTCTAGTGTGTTTCTGCCTGCTTATGATTGGTCAGCATCATACAGGGGGAAGAAGTACACACCCCTAGCAAAATCTATCTTTTCATGCTCACTTGGACTTTAAGTTAACGCATTAGATGCCAAATACTTTGATTGCTATTATCTCCAAATAAAGAAAAAACTATTACATTGTGTGTCCAGTTCAACATGAAAAATTTGGTGAAAGATTGTCTTTTGTGATGTGCCACCAGACATTTTACATCCTAGAACATCCTTATTTTTACATTACTTTATTATATTGCTGTTCTTCTGATATTATAAATTATATGAATATTGCTAAAATATCAAAGAGTTTGTTCAGGACTGACATATTGATGACCTAACATTTGGAGTTGTCTTTTAATACAAACATTTGCTATTAGGAGTTCTTTTTTTTATGACTTGATACATAAGTAACCTATAGAATCTCCTTGTACGTTACCATGTAGCTATCCAAATACCTAATCAGTGTATCCCTAGGCACAATTTAAGCCCCAAATGGGCAAAGAATGTCTCCCATTCTTCACTGTCGGCAATAGACCCTTTCATGTAACCCTGTCTTGTCTCCATTTTGTCTCTACACTACAGCCCTCTCTGTCACATAGTATCCATATCCTCATTTTGTTTTTCTCTTGCAGTTTTGAGGAATTGCTTTGAGTTAGTTATTCTTGTTTTGAGACCATATGTTATAAGTCTGCTCCAGATTGTGAGGGGTCTGCTTGGGCTCTATAGGTTTCTGCAAATGCTGATAGTCATTCTGGTTTGGATTTCTTATGGGATTCCAGTTTCATTTCTTTCGCACGTGTACTGTAACCGATCCAATATTTCTGAGAAGCTGTTCATATACATCTATAATCCTTTTTTCTCTTTTGTTTTTTAGCTTCATTGCACAGAACATCATGAGACTGCAGCGCCTTGGGATAACACACATCCTTAATGCTGCCGAGGGGAATTCCTTCATGCACGTGAACACAAATACTGCCTTCTACAACGGCACAGGGATTACCTACCATGGCATTAAAGCCAACGATAGACCAAATTTTGACCTGAGCTCTTACTTTGAGGAAGCCTCTGACTTTATTGATAAAGCATTGTCACAAAAAGATGGTGAGTAGATACAAAAAAGGTAATTTAAGAATAATCTATACCCAGGGCATAGTACATAAGAAAGCTTGTTCTATAAGGTTGTTGCTGCGCAAGTAGTCATCTACCAAAGATGCATCCAGATACGGGTGCCTGGCTACTTCTGGGTATATGTACTGTAGCAGTGTGGACGATTTTCCCGATATTTAGAATAAGGCAAAAAGAGTTTATAAAAAACACCTGTAAATACCAGAAAAGTCACTCCAAGGTGTTGACTACAGTGATGGCTGCCTGGATTATATATATCTGCTCCTGCTTTCTTGTCTGTCAAACGGCATACAGGCATAACAGAGAAGGTGACTTTTAGTTCAGGGCAAGCATTACAATAGGCAATGCATGCTGGGAAGTGAGGAAAAGGAAGTTCACACACTTGTAGTGCTGGCAGAGTGCTGATGAAAAGGAACCAGTCGCTCAAAATGAGTAGATGGAAAGGATAAGGATAGTTCCTGGACTTATTAGACTGGTACGTTCACAAAAAGCTGTTTTACCTTGTTGGATGGGGTAGGTGGGGGCAGCAAGGCCATGTTTTTCTACAGGTTTTGTGTGCATTTTAGGACCACCTTGTTAAGTTGAAATTGCAGTGGTGAACTGATCGCTGGTCTTTAGAATAAATCTGGTCATTAGCTATTATGGCCTGGGGATAGCAGTGGTCCTCCATGTATTGTGACTGCCGCTGGGGAAATATAGTATTACAGTTGAATAGCCTGGTAAGTCATGTATATTAGGAAAGTCACGTCTGTGACGTCTGGTCTTAAGCGCTGAACACGGATTTCTCCTGGAAGTCAGATTCAATGTTTGGCGTTCCGGGGAAAGGAGAGCGTGAGAGGAGAGATATCGGTCCCCATTGTTTTCAGTGGTATTTGGGTTTTGGTTCAAGTTCGGGTACATTTCTGGTATGGGCTGGGTACCAGAACTCGAACTTCCATGGGTCTGCTCATCCCTACAGATGGGTTGTCTTTACCTAAGAAGCAGCAAAATAATATTTCTAAGGTGACAAAAGAGCAGAATTCAAATCCAACATGTTATTTTTGACTTACGGAAATTAATAATATATACAGTAGTAAGAAGTTTCAATGATTTCACGAAGGTTACATTTTTTAACTTATATATTTATTTTATATAGCGCCATTATTTCCACAGCACTTTACAGCTTTTATCATCATTGTCCCCATTGGGGCCAACAATCTAAATTTCCATTCAGTATGTCTTTAGAATGTATGAGGAAGCCCAAGAAAACACAGGGAGAACATACAAACTCCTTGCAGATGTTGTTGATGGTGGGATTTGAACCCAGGACCCCAGGGTTGTAAGGTTGTAGTGCTAACCACTGAGCCACCGAACAGAACACCCACATGTTCCATTAACATCCTGAGGGTGGCATTGCTGACGTGCCCCACGCTGGCGACATTCCACTGTTACAGGTTGTTCTTGTGCCCTGTCCTTCTCCTATGTATGATTTAGTTTAGAAGAATGAGGACAATAAGAAGTGAGTTGTGTAGGACTTGGAACGCCAGGACGGTTCGGTATGATTGTATGTTTCTGGGATCTTTCTACACTCCATACTAGGGAAGCCCTCTGTGAGATGACATCTAAGAGATGCGTCGGCTCTTCTGTTAATTAGTCACTGGAATACAGAAAGTTGGGTAATTAGGAATATTATAGTATCAGTTACTTGTCAGAATGGTAAATGTGACTTTGTACATAACAAGTGCTGAGAAAATTTAGTTTTATCAAGTAAATAAGGGATAAAGTACCCAGAAAAATCCAGCTCACAGACTAAGTCCAAAAAAGTGCATTTTATTTTCCAAGGTACATGAAGCAAAGATTAAAATTGTGTGTTTACAAAAAAAAGAATAGAGGCATCTTTTCGACTCGTTTCGAGCGGCAAGAGCTCTTTGATTTTGATTTTCTGCTTTCTCTATTGGATGTTGCGCCCTGCCCAGGTGCCATCCGTGATCCGGAAGTGTGGAACTGCAGGCGGTGAGCTGGATTTACTTCTGTGACTTTGAGGAATAAAGTACACCATCTTTGGAAGAAAAAAAACTGGATTTCTGGATTATTCAATCACTTATAAGTGGTAAATAAAGGGCGCAGGCATTTACCCATTATATTTTGTGGTGTATTATATCAAATATATCAAAGGGCACATCCTCTACAACTTCACGCTGGCCATACATGCGTCATGTCTCTCCAGATTCAACTGGAGTTTGATACTTTCCACTATTGGGAAAATGAACGATACCTTATTTTTTGTCTATAAGACACACTGGACTTTAAAGATAACCTGTCAGAACAAATTTGGAATCTAAAGTAAAGTAAAATTGATACATTTTGGTGAAGAAATGCGCTTTGTTATTCTTCTGTAATCAGCATTTGAAGTGTTAAAGCAGTGACCTGTCATTCAAAGACCGGCGGCAGCCGAAAGGGACGGGGAATCACGGAATCAGTCTAGTGGCATTCCTACCGGTTTTGGGATGGGTATGGAGTCGGGGATGGTAGCACCAAACCACATCTGTAATGACTAGCCAGAAAGCTCATAAATGGTTTCCTCTTGCTAAAAGTTGCATCTTATAAGTCCACAAAATTACTGTATATTTTACAATCTGAATTGTTTCCTTTGTAGTTGTTTATAATCAAAGACGGTCAGGACCAGATTATAGGGATTGCATCACCACTTTGGGGGACTTCCACTAAATCCCCTTTCTTACTAAATCCCCTTTCTTAAAGGGATTGTCCAGTTGTTGTTTTTTTTACTTAAATTTGAGTAATTGAGGCTGAAACAATTTTTGCAGTTGGGGTTGCATTAAATATTTTGTACTGTTTGACATTTATAGCTTCTTTGATTCCCTGCACATTCAAGTTTGAAGTGATATATTTCTTTATTTATCTCCCCTATATAGCACCATTAATTCCGCAGCGCTTTACAGACATCATCATCACTGTCCCCATTGGGGCTCACAATCTAAGTTCCCTAGTGTGAGAGGAAACTGGAGTACTCAGAGGACCCCGCACCGCAAAGCTGCAGTACTAACCACTGATACGCCGTGCTCCCCATAGTTTGTGTTCATGAATCTTAGCATGTCACTATATATTTTGTAAGTTTGTATCTGGATTAGTCTTGCATGGAGTGTATTTATCACAGAGGTGTCTGGTCTCGGTAATGTGAAACCTTTAAAGCAGGTTCCAGCACAGATAGTACCGAGAGGTTTGTTTAATGAGGCAGTATGGGTCCAGGTTTCAGGAATGGCTGGTAGAGATGGACGGGACCGGTTATTCCCATCCTCCAAACCGACAGGTGCAGCTGATTTAAAAAGGCAGTTGAGCTGCTCACAAATGTCTGAGTATAAAGGGGGAAACACCTCTGAGACTTGTGTCTGTGAATGAGAGGTAGTAAGACCTTTTGGTGTTGTTCTCTCTGACAGGACCTAAGAGATTGAGACTGGATTGTACTTTTAAACGGGTGAACCCGTATTGCTATTACATGAACTGGCTATTTTCTTCTATTTTTTTCTGTTTTCCTTCATGCTATAGGAAAAACTGTTTTGCTTTTCATTTTGGGCTGAAAGTTTATGAAGTTTAATAAACTTTCCTTTTTGAGCCAAGAAACTGCGTGCCTGTGTGAACGATGCCAACTGCCAAAGAGCTGAGTCCCTACAAGTATATAGTGGTATTCTGCATAAAGTATATAATGATGTTTACGTAAACTGTTTATGGCAGCATTATTTGTATATAAGGTATATAGTAGCATTATTTGCATGCACAGTACATATTTTGTACTAAAGTGAAATAATCCTATTCTAACAATGCACAAAGCGGTTTTTGATTAGGTTGTGGAGCAGAAATTGCTGGAAACTCTTCAAATCTTCATCAAAAACATCCAATTTCCGCACCAAAAACTCAGCAAAAAGACTCCATGGTTGACCCCATTACTTGCCCTTGTCCTCTACCACTTGAAGTCTGGCCCTAAACACCGTTATCTTTTAAGTTACCATGAAAAGTTCAAGTAATATTGCGCGGTTGAAAGGTGTTGAACAAACTGTATGAAGTACGGAATGACTCTCCTTCGTAAGACGAGGCATAAGTCCTAGGCTTCATTTATAGTCAGCCTTTCCATAAAGCTGCTGCCTGTATGTCTCTGCCAAGAGCGTCTGTTTCTATAAAACACATCTTTGCATCAGCTATAAATTGTGAAAATTGATTACCATTTTTTCCCACATTTCATTTTTCCATGTCTGAGCGTTCACACCAAGTCTGGATGGCGGTTTGTTAGAGAAGGGAGACATTTGTAAAATTAGCATATTCCATCTCTTTTGCCAGCCAACCATGAAATGTAGCTCTGCCAGAATATTGAATTTTAGTCTGAAACCTTGTGAATGGAAGTAATTCCAAATGGGTATGATGGGGTGTTAAGTTCGACAAGATAAGATATCATTGCTGCTATGATATTGGCTGTTATTATGGATTAATATATATATTTTATAACTCTGCAATTTTACTTTCACTAGCACTTTTACTTCCATTCTGATGATACAGACGATTTAGGACCCTCTATAAACTATATAGCCTTATTTGAGATCATATCATGGCAGCCAGAGAATGGCTTTATTACTTGCGCGAGGATCACATCGCAATCCTTGGACTGGCCGTCGGCTCTCCTGACCTGAGCGTGACAGCATGTATTTCTATGGAGTGGTCACACTCAGGTCAGGAGAGCCGACGACCAGTCCAAGGATTGCGATGTTATCCTCGGGCAAGTAATACGACCACCTGACTGCGCCCTTAGGGTAAAGATCTACCATAGCTGTTTTCTATTCATTTGCTTTGGTTCATGTGTAAAGGTTAATAATACGCTATGGACAGGTTTACAGATGGTGAAAAAAAATTTCGTTGAACATTTGTAGGTCTAGTTTAGGGGAAGCTATATTTTAGATTGAATGGCTATTTCTTTATAATGCTGCCTGTAACATAAGCAATTAATATGCCAGTAATTAGAAAGGCTTGTAACACTGACCATGTATTGACCGTAATCTTTGATCTTGGTGGTGACAAGGAAATCAAGTTATGTATTGTGGTGGTTAAAACCATTGACTTTTATGAGCAACTCCATGGCTCAAGGTGTCCTAAAACAAGCTTGAACAAATTTGATTTCCACCAAAACAAATGATCGTCCGATGAATTGATTGTTTTAGCCGACTTGATCCACCATTATCGTTTGGAACAAAATTTTCTGCGTTTGAATTTTTGGAATCTTTTGTTGTAGAACTGATATTTCCTTCAGTAAAGATCTTTCTATGGAAGAATATTCTTAGAAACATTGATTTTTTGTACTCCAAAAGATTATTTTTTTTTGGGAGGGTGGCAGTGACATTGAAGATGTAATGACTATAATGGCCTATATGGATTAATGATCATTCAGCAGGTGATCGATTGTTCAACCATCTGATGTGTATGGGCACCTTAAGTATCAATGTCAGGAACTATAGCTGGAAATCATTGATAAACCAGAGATTAAGAAGGATTTTGTTACGAAATACTGTACACTGATATAGTTATTCCACCGAATTGTTTACATCAGGGATGTCAAACTCAAATACACAGAAGACCAAAATTAAAAACTTGGACAAAGTCACGGGCCAACCTTGAAATGTGTTTAAAAAATGTCTACAATTGAGAACGTTTTTCCTTATCATCAAATATGAAGATGAAACTTTTCATATGGAAACAAACTTAGTCATTTTAATTAATAGATCTTAAAATAAAATTAGCACTTAATCACAAATGGGGCATAGTGGAATAATATAATATGTTATGTAAGATCAGTAAAAAGCATATGGCCTAATTTAAATATGTAATAACAAAGGATAAAAAACTATGAATTAATAAATAATCCAGATAATAAAATATGATGCCAACAAAAGTGCCCCCCAAACACAGTATGATATCCCCACAGTGAATTCCTCCACAGTACCGTCCACATGCACGTTATGATGACCTTACTGTACCCCCCAGCAAAGTATGGTGATCCATCACAGTATGATGTGATGCCCACTGTGATCCCCGCACAGACCTACACACAGTATAATGGGCCCCACATAGTCCTCCATACAGTATAATGGGCAACACATAGTCCTACATACAGTATAATGGGCCCCACATAGTCCTACATATAGAATAATGGGCCCCACATAGTCCTACATACAGTATAATGGGCCCTACATAGTCCTACATACAGTATAATGGGCCCCACATAGTCCTACATATAGTATAATGGCCCCACATAGTCCTACATATAGTATAATGGGCCCCACATAGTCCTCCATACAGTATAATGGGCCCCACATAGTCCTCCATACAGAATAATGGCCCCACATAGTTCTCCATACAGAATAATGGGCCCCACATAGTTCTCCATACAGAATAATGGGTCCCACATAGTCCTCCATACAGTATAATGGGTCCCACATAGTCCTCCATACAGTATAATGGGCAACACATAGTTCTCCATACCGTATAATGGGCAACACATAGACATCCATACAATATAATGGGCCCCTTATAGTTCTCCATAAAGCATAATGGGCCCCACATAGTCCTGCATATAGAATAATGGGCCCCACATAGTCCTACATGCAGTATAATGGGCCCCACATAGTCCTCCATACAGAATAATGGGCACCACATAGTCCTCCATACAGTGTAATGGGCCCCACATAGTCCTACATACAGTATAATGGGCCCCACATAGTCCTACATATAGAATAATGGGCCCCACATAGTCCTACATACAGTATAATGGGCCCCACATAGTCCTACATACAGTATAATGGGCCCCACATAGTCCTACATACAGTATAATGGGCCCCACATAGTCCTACATATAGTATAATGGCCCCACATAGTCCTACATATAGTATAATGGCCCCACATAGTCCTACATATAGTATAATGGGCCCCACATAGTGCTCCATACAGCATAATGGGCCCCACATAGTCCTCCATACAGAATAATGGGCCCCACATAGTCCTACATACAGTATAATGGGCCCCACATAGTCCTACATACAGTATAATGGGCCCCACATAGTCCTCCATACAGTATAATGGGCCCCACATAGTCCTACATACAGTATAATGGGCCCCACATAGTCCTACATATAGTATAATGGCCCCACATAGTCCTCCTTGCAGTATAATGGCCCAATATAGTCCCCGGTGTCAAGGGCCAAATATAATGACCCTGAGGGCCAGATTTGGCCCACGGGCCAGAGTTTGACGTGTGCTCTAGATGAGCAGTAGACTAAGCATAGTAATGTAATTAGATCCTTGACAATGATCTACAATACCTAATGCACAAATGTACGTATAGAAAACATTTAGATGAATAAACAGCAGTCACTTTTTACTGTTCCTCCATCTGCTCGTATTTAATTAACAGGGGTTATATGAGTGCAGAACTGCAAACCCAGCAGAATCCTGAGCAGGTAAATTGTGTAGCGCATATTTAGAGCGAAAAACATTTAATGCTTACTGTGTTTCAGAGAATATAAAGCTTAAAGGGGTTGTATGGGTTAGAAAAACTAATTTCCAGCTATAGCTGGACTTGTAAAATTGTCTTGCAAAAAATACTTACAAAAAGATTACACAGCTATTAGGACATTGATTTTCAAAGTAAATACAACAGCCTCATCTGGTATAAGAAATTTATTATTGTATATAGCTTGTATTGTGAAATCTGGAGACAGATAGACTTTAAACGGCTGGGCACCATTTGACAAACTTATTATTAAAGGAAATCTGCCACCATGCACTATGTAACCTGAGAGCAGCATGATTTATGGGGAGAGACCCTGATTCCAGTGATGTGTCACTTATTGTGCTGCTTGCTGTCATTTTGATAAAATCCCTGTTTTCCCTGCTGCAGTGGTGAATGCGAGATTATACAGAGCAGGAGGACTATATGGCAATAGACAGCGATTGCTGTAGTGATAATCTCCTGCTGATAAAACACTGGTTTTATTGAAACAACAACAACACAGTCTAGTAAGTGACATATCACTGGAATTAAGGTCTCAGCCCCTACATCATGCTGCTGTCAGATTACATAGCAAAAACCTGCAAATACTAATACAGAAACAACATTATACTCACAAGGTATCCTATAAACATTTCCACACTTAAACTCCATATAAGTTTCAATATAACAACATCTGGGCCCAAAAGACTAGAGTTTTTGTATCCAAACAGTAACTTTTATTAAACCTATATAGAAAAACACTTAAAAAAACACAGTGCTACTTAGAGAGGAGACATGACCCACATCACTAATCACTTCACCATATTACTAGGTTGCTAGGGTTTGTATGATATTAATAAAAGATGGCCATCAATAACCTTCTCCAATTCCTGCATAAAGTGCTCAGTGGAAACAAATTATATCCAATAATTGGTTAGTCCCCATGGCAAACGCCTGAAAGGGCTGAATGGGGGAATAGTGAAACCTTAAATCTCCCAGGTCTAAGCCATCTATACAATGGTCATACAGATAATAATCACCTTTCCACCCCTAAATGCTATACCTATATGGTCAATGTAAAAAAAGAGCTTACTAATTCGATAGAAGCGAGGGTGAAACGCGCGTAGGGGCGCGGGGACACACACTCCACATCTAACTCCTGATGTAAGTAATGTGACTATCGAATTAGTAAGCTCTTTTTTGACATTGACCATAGAGGTATAGTATGTGGATTGTGTCTCCTGTCTAAATAGCACTGTGTTATTTTAAGTGTTTTTCTATAGATGTTTAATAAAAATTACTGTTTGGATACAAAAACTCTGGTCTATTGGGCTCTTCTTTTGGGCCCAGATGTTATTATATTGAAACACTAATATAGGCAGTCAGTAAACTCAATAATAGAGCAAATGCATATGAAGAAAAAGGGGTGTACAAGTAGATGCAAATATTACTTAAAATTAGGGAAAGGGCATCCAAAAAGGCATATAACCTCCATTCATATACCGTATTTTTTGAACTATAAAACGCACCGGACCATAAGACGCACCTAGGTTTTAGAGGAGGAAAATAAAAAAATAAAAATTTAAGCAAAAAATGTGGTCATGATGCACTTTTAAGGGGGAGGGGGTCTTCTGCTGACACTGGTATAGAGGTAATGTCCCCCAATTCTGACAGTATCCCCCATCCTGGTATATATGTAGCCCTCCTTCCTTTTATACGTGGTCCCCATCCCCATCCTGGTATGCCTGGCATTCCTCCATCCTGGTATGCATGGCACCCCTCATCCTTATCCTAGTATGCATGGCACCCCTCATACCTATCCTGATATGCATGGCTCCCCTCATCCCTGTCATAGTATGCACTGTGCCCTCATCCCTGTCCTGGTATGCCTGGCACCCCTAATCCCTAACCTGGTATGCATGGCACCAATCATCCCTGTCCTGGTATGCATGGCACCCCTCATCCCTGTCCTATTATGCATGGCACCCCTCATCCCTGTCCTGGTATGCATGGCACCCCTAATCCCTATCCTGATATGCATGGCACCCCTAATACCTATCCTGGTATGCATGGCACCCCTAATCCCTGTCCTGGTATGCATGGCACCCTTATCCCTGTCCTGGTATGCATGGCACCCCTAATCCCTGTCCTGGTATGCATGGCACCCCTAATCCCTGTCCTGGTATGCATGGCACCCCTAATCCCTGTCCTGGTATGCATGGCACCCCTAATCCCTGTCCTAGTATGCATGGTCCCCCTAATCCCCATCATGCTGCGCATAAAAAAAAAATGAACACTCCTACTCGCCTTTCTTCTCTCCTCCAGCGCTGCATCCTGTCTGCCCGCACTGATCTCTCCATGTGAGCCGTGCATGACGTCACTGCCATGTGCGGCTCACATGGAGAGGTCAGCTGCCGGAAGTCACTGCTCCCCACGCCGGGACTGTGTGTGCGGGGAGCAGTGACTTCACTCTCCTTCATAGCCGGCACACAGCGTAGCCGCGCTGCGGCTGCTGCTGCCGGCTATCTCATGTGCCCGCTCATTAAAGGGCATGAATATTCACCCCCTCCCCACGCCCATGGGCGTGGAGAGAGGTTGAATATTCATGCCCTTTAACAGCTGGCACAGGAGATAGCCGGCAGCAGCCGCAGCGCGGCTACACTGTATACCGCTATTAAGGAGCATGAATATTCAGTGCTCCCCATGCCCCATGGGCGTGGGGAGCAGTGAATATTCATTTTCTTTAGCAGCTGGGACAGTGTAGGCTGCAGTAGGCGGCTGCTGCCTCCTGTGCCCCGCTCCTCCACCGATACCGCTCCCCCCACACCACACATAAATATACCCCCCCCCCCAACATTCGGACTATAAGACGCACCCCCCATTTTCCTCCAAAATTTTGGAGTAAAAAAGTGCGTCTTATAGTCCGAAAAATACGGTAAGTGATACTTTTTTCTTACATGGCACCTAAAACCCATATAACATACTTAAATATATTTGTCATACATGGGCAATACGTAGGGATCTTCTTAGTAGGATGGACCCTTGACCATAACTGGTTTAAAGTATAATTTTTGGATGTGATCTTTATTACCGTATATAAGAAAGATAATTTTACCTATATAAATGGAGGATATGTACCTTTTTGGATGACCTCTTTCATCGTTTGAGTAACTTATTGTTGAGAATACTTTGAGAAATTGGGCTTTAGCCTGTAAAGGAGTTGTCCATGGAAAATGAGTTATTTATCCACGAGATAGAAGATAAATCATTGAGTGGTGGGGATCTAACCATTGGGAAACAGAACAGGGAATTTTTAGCCCTGTTAGAATGGAGCAATAGTGTGCACAGCCGACCGCTGTTCCATTCATTCTTTATGGGGGGTGTTGTAAAAAGCTGAGTGCAGTGTTCATCAGCCCCATTAACAATGATTGGAGCCGCAGTTGAACAAGGGCATTGCCGCTCCATTCTAAAGCCCCCGTCTCACATAGCGAGATCGCTGCTGTGTCACGCTGCTGATCGCTGCAAAGTGTCCTGGACCATTTTTTGGTCGTTGCCCTCCCGCTGGTCAGCACACATCGCTGTGTGTGACCAGCGGGAGCAGAGATCAGGCTGGTAACTATGATAAACATCGGGTTACTAGGGGCACACGCGCACTTAGTAACCCGCTGTTTATCATGGTTACGAGCCTGCTAAAGTGAGCGGAAACCTCCCGCTCACCGTAGCAGTGTGGTAACCATGATAAACAACGGGTTACTAGGTGCGAGTGTACCCCTAGTAACCCGATGTTTATCATGGTTACCAGCCTGCTCCTGCTTCAGCAGGCTGGTAACCGGAGCAGGACATCGTGGAAAGATTCTTTCCAGGATGTCGCTGCTCCCCTGATCGTTGGTGAGCCTGCCTGTTTGACAGCTCACCAGCGACCACATAGCGATGCAGCAACGATCCCTGACAGGTCGTATCGTTGTCGGGATCTCTGTAGCGTCGCTAAGTGTGACGGGGCCTTAACAGAGACACAAGTTCCTCTTTCTGCTGATTGTCGCATGTGCCAGTGGTTGGACCACACCAATAAACAATTTACTCACTTTATGATTGATGATAACTTGTATTGATCGGACACCCCCTTTAAGTGCAGATTGTTAAGTATGGAGCTTGTACAGAGGCCCTTGAAGTTCCTACAGTTTTACATTATGAACTGTAGATACTACAGGTGTTCTTGTATGGTGCCACCATACACCATGGTATTCTCTTCAAGAAACCATTTTGAAATCTGCATAGAATTAGAGCATTACAGTGGCTGATATGGATTCATAGATTTCTAGAATATCCCATTCCCCGGTGAGCCGAGATCTAAGATATTGTTTGGTGGGGTCCTTATCTGGGCCTGCCTTTGACATGGCAAAGAACTGTGTTTACAAGTTTCATTACATCACATTATGTCAAATTTTTGTTTCAAAACAGCCTGGAGATTTAATATTTTTTTAATTTAAACCTGAAATGCACTCATGGACCACAGTGTTCCCAGCTTGTTCATGTGAACAGGGCTGAACTGCATTGCCAGTCACAGCAGTGTAGCCTCATGGTTGCTTTCTCAGGTCTGCGATGTTTCTGGACCTGAGTTCTGGTTTTAGGACTCCTACACATTCCATGTTTACGGGCTTGCCTAAGGATTTAACATTCAATCCTTTTATCATAAAATACCTTTCTAGTTTTACAATGTTCATGTAAAGTTTATCTTTATTATTAAATTTTCTCTGAAAGGCTCAACTTGTCCAACAGATTTGTAGTCATTTTTAGCCCTATTCCTGTCCTTGTCAACTGTGAGCTTTCATTTATCACTTCCTTTGGCTACTACTTCACTGGATGAAGGCTTCTATCTCCCCCATCTGCCCAGCCATCTGTACATGTTTATAATGTGCTATTGTGATAAGAATGAATCGTTGTGCCAGCATAATATATAACATTGCTGTAATGAATGGACAGCTAAGTGCCGTGTCTCGGTCAGATGGTTGCTAGAAGATGAGAGTGAGGAATTGCGTAGTCTGCTGAGAGTGCCATCAGCTCCAGATGTTTAGCACATAGGAAACTGGTCATGCATGAATCATAGGACCATACTCTTCTAGAACTCATGGCCAATAATGGGGGTGGGGAATAATCGGGAATCTAGATTTCTAAGCTATAGTAAAAGGACTATTGCCCATCCTGATTTGCATTTCATCATCACATGTACGGTAGTTTGTTCATGACAACCATGTCCACGCTTGTACAATTGGAGCTGGTTGCATCTAAGATGTTTGATGGAAATGCTCCAGACAGATTTGCAATTACCCATAATGGGTACCAGTCTGTGAAAATCAGACTGCACTTGGATGTCATCCCAGTGCAGTCTGATTTTTTTCCATGGACACATGGACTTGCATTGACGATTTTTACCCGACCCTTGGATCAAAATCGGACATGTCTCCGCAAAAAATCGCTGACATATGAAGGGCCCCATAGACAGGTATCACTGCTATCGTGAAAGCCACAAATGGCACTCGTGCGCAAAAATCGGACATCCGAATGAGGCCTTATTGGTCGGACCCACTCCCTGATAACCACACTCCTATTTCTGCAATATTGTAATATAACTAGCGAATGGCAAGAGGAAGTAGCAAAATTTTACCCACATTGCAACATGTGCTTTCAATCTTTATTTTGGAAGGACCTTTTGTCTGTCACAGCAAAATGAGATAAAACTGAACCGATATGAATCTAACCTTTCATGAAGATAACTTCCAGGGTAAATGTGCCTGAAAAGAAATGTGGTTCTCAGGAAAAAAGCTGCCTCATTTTGTCGCGTTGGCACAGAGGAGATTTCAGCGGGATCCTGGATCATTTGCAGAACAGGCGTACTTTAGTAGCATTTATACCATTGAGCATTTGCATTTTCCACACTCTTTCTTCATGTCACTGCCTTTGACTCTTGTTAGAATCCCATTATACAGTTGAGTCTTCAGTTTGCAGCCAATATCCAGTGTAGCCCGGCTCCATTTCCTAGCGAGCAGCCTCTTTTAAATGGTGTAATATTGAGTTTTATCAGTTCTGCAGAACATTGGCTGCATATAAATGATAGTGAAGCGTTCTGCGATGTACTCACTAGAAAGTATAGCTATAATAGTTTGACTTGGGAATTATCTACTATGAAATACAAGCTCTACAAAAATAATGAACAGTCGACTTTGCTTCAAAGTGACACATAAAAGAGTCAAATGGAAGATAGTAGCCACCAACTTCACTTCACACAGTGGTTCTTATCTAGAAAAGGCAGATGAATGCCGCAGAAAGGTTAGCCGTAGCGGTACCAATGTGCCAAGTCAATTTTGGTTGATGATATAATAAACAGAGAATAAAAGCCAAGACTGTATATCAGGGATGTCAAACTCAAACACACAGAGGGCCAAAATGAAAAACTCGGACAAAGTCATGGGCCAACCAGTATACAGTGTAATGGGCCCCGCACAGTCCTCCATACAGAATAATGGGCACCACATAGTCCTACAAACAGTATAATGGCCCCACATAGCTCTCCATACAGTATAATGGGCTCCACATAGTCCTCCATACAGAATGAGCCCCTCATAGTCCTCCAAACATAATGGCCCCATGTATCTTTCCATACAGTATAGTGAGCCCCACACAGTCCTCCATAGAGAATAATGGCCACCACATAGTCCTCCAAACAGTATAATGGCCCCACATAGCTCTCCATACAGTATAATGGATCCGACATAGTCCTCCATACAGAATAATGGGCACCACATATAGTCCTCCATACAGAATAATGGGCCCCACATATAGTCCCCCATACAGAATAATGGGCCCCTCATAGTCCTCCAAACATAATGGCCCCATGTATCTTTCCACACAGTATAGTGGGCCCCACGCAGTCCTCCATAGAGAATAATGGGCACCACATAGTCCTCCATACAGAATAATGGGCCCCACATAGTCCTCCATACAGTATAATGGGCCCCACACAGTCCTCCATACAGAATAATTGGCTCCTCATAGTCCTCCAAACATTATAATGACCCCATATAGCTTACAGTATAATGAACTCCACAAAGAAGACAGAATAATGGCCCCACATAGGGGTGGTGGTTCTGGTTTTGCGGGCCAAATATAATCACCTTGTGTGCCAGATTTGGCCATATATGCTGTATATGATCAGGGTATGATGTTATTTGGATGACTAACTGGATGGTCAAAATCATCACTTGGACATAAGTGACCTTTGTAACCACTTTGTTTTGTCCAGGATTTAAGTCACTAACCTTGACCCTAAGATCAGACCACTAAATTAATTCACACGATTAAACCTAAAGCATTGCCCATGGTTGGTCGCATCTTCATAAAGTATTCCTCATGTGGTCCAGGCACACATTGGGCAACAAAGGGCAGCATCCATTATCAGGATATAGATGTGAGGACACTAGGAACATTGGATGAGATAGGAGAGAGGAAGGCATAGGGTGGACGCCAGGATATTGTCTTGATGCCAAGCTGAACCTGAACTAGGTATGTTCAAACCCTGTCTGAGTTCCATAAATACCTGGTTGGGAGATGTCAATCTACACTAATTCACTTAGGAAAGGTCAGATCAACCTTGCCAGATGGAATAGCATCTCTGTTGGTTTTGGCCTGTCCATCAAGAGTCTCAAGTCTTTGAAACCACCTACCTGACTATGAGCACTTCAAATGCAAAGCTGACAATCTCAACCTTGACAGCCCGTGGGACAACTGCTGTTATAGCATAGTCCAAAATGTCTCTGCCCTCTTTATTGTACCAATATCTATGAGATCAAAATCGGGCTCCTGAGCCATTTCAAAATATAGTCATTTTTATGTGGCTGTCTGCCAACGAGGGAACTTTATAGGCCACATTTAACTATTGGATCAGCTAACAAAAGTCTTCCTTAACTATGTAAAAATCACAGGGTGTCCTAAGGAGGGTTGGAACATCTACAGAGGTGCGTGATCCATCTCTATGACTCAGCTTGTCTGTCCTTTGTTTGCTTTTTTCCCACACTACATTGTGGTAAATCAGAGGGAAATTACTTTATATCAATTAAATTATCCCAGCAAGTCATTTACCCAGTCGTAAATTAATTCCAACTTCATGTTTTTTTTCTATATGGCAACAACTAGTGCAGTCATTGTTTATGGACTTGCCAAATGTCACTGTGAGAGTTGTTCGGGCCTCCGAAATAGAAAAGTAATTGTCACATTAAATAAACATTAACCAAATGACAACATTACATCAAACACACAATTCAGCCGCAGAGGCGGCCACACGCAGTCATCTTCATTACCGAAATACCGACGTCCCCGATATGTTTTTTCTATACTTGTATTCTTTCCTGTGCAACGTGTGAATATCAGCAATAATTAAATTCCAAGTCTGACAGGCCAATTTACTCTCTGTTTATTGCTGCTGTTGCAAGTGGCGGGCACATAACAGCTATGTTTTCAGTTTGTGAACTGACTTGGGAGTGCAAATTCATTTTCTGATATCAAGACGAGTTATAACTTGCAGAGCCAGTTCAGTTTATTGAAATTCTGGTGTTGAATTGTAGAAGGCATCATTTTTACTGCCAGGTCAGTACATATTTCTTGTGTTTATTGGCAACAGTATGAACCAAAATGGACGACTTAGGAGATCAAGAGAAATTCCTATGCCATGCACATAGAATACAAAAAAATGACAGATATACTTGAAAACCTAGGTGCATTAAATGCAGCTTGCAATGCATCACTCATAGTCAATGGTCAACCGCTTGTCTGTTTCTAACCCTACCCAAATGTACACATGAACAGGATTCTTACATAATTACTGTCAATGAACATTCTTCTGTACTTCTAGAATTTATGGCCCCCATATATATTATACTAACGTAGGCAGAACTCACCGATATTAATGAGTTCGACCGACTGTCTAATATGTATGAGGTCCCACGACAGATTACTGTGTTGGAGTTAAGGATCCAGCATGTTTGATTTTGGACTACCGATCTTTTTGTTCTCTAGAGATATGCCACCGCCCGAGATGTCTCTTTTCATAGAAATCACGGGAGTATGGATTGGTGGACCGGTGGAAGTTCGGGTTCTGGTACCCAACCTGAACTTTATTTCCAAGTTTGGTTCAGGTACCAGAACAGTACCTGAACTACAACCAGAACCCTAACCCCACTGAAACTAAAGGCTACCCAAACTGGGAATGGAAAAAAACATTCATCTGCCCTGGCCCTATTGCTCATCTGCCTTTGCCCCATTGCTCATCTGCCTTGGCCCCATTGCTCATCTGCCTTGGCTCCATTGAATAACATTGATCTGAGTGCTGTCAGTGTGCAAATACGATCATGTGACCGGGCTCTTAGACTAAATTTAATTCACCAACGAAGGAGAACGAGATAGACACTGACTTTGTTAGTGGAACAGCCACTTTAGGGTTGGCCATTTTTTAAATCAGACCTGTTATGTACACAAACTATGGCCATGACGGCCTCCGTGTTAAGCACCATGTATTCTTCTGAATTGCTAATGGGAGTAGTTGCTGCCTGCTATTGCATGCAGTATTCTGGTATATAAAGCGGACCAAACTGACGCATTCTGCAATTAATTTCTGCAAGAACCAAAATCATTTGTTTGCACTGGCAAATAGATTATTATTGGTGTCTTGTCCATTGCGCACATGAACAGTACATTGGCTGAACATGCAGCTGTCTGAAGAAGACAGGATTTTTCACAATTATCTTATCTTATATCAAATGTAGAAAAGAAGACCATGTCACTCCAAAAAGGTTGATATGGACCACATTTCTTGGTGTATTTTCCTCTTGCTTTTGGACTTCACTTGAAATGCTGCAGCTTTCTTTTCTGTTCAAATAAACAAAATGATCCATCCCCCCCTTTCCAAAATAAAACCAATTAGTGGGGAAGCCAGTGGGTTTAAACATTGGTGTGGCTATTGGTCTCTTTTTAGATGTTATAGTGACATAACTGTTGAGTGGAATCCTTATGTTTGTAAGAGTGGAATCCATTACTCAATGATTGTCACTAGTCTTTGTGCTACTATAGAAGAGTTTGCATTATACCCCATTCTAAACACATCCAGGATCTCCATTAAATTCAAGAGTCAAATTAATAATGTAGAGCAGGTGGTCATTAGATTTGGTTCAAATTGATCCTATTTCATCAGCCATACAGTTGTCAGTGGCCAGTGGATGGGAGAGGGAGTGCCATCTCTTACCTGGCAATGTCCGCGGCTCCTTTTGATTAGTCTGCCTGGCGTGACGTCATATATGTGTCACGCCACAACCATGACGTCATGTCATGCTGGCTAATCAGAAGGAGCTGCGGATGCTGCCAGATGAGAGTCGATACTCTCTGCAATTCCAGTAGCCACAAACAGTCGTGGCTGATGGAAGAGACTTGCAAATTGTGGTAATTTTTGCAACTTTTGTGATAATTCCAAAGGAGTTCTTTGTCAGAGATTCCTACATTATCCTTACAGAAGAAACTTATGGGCAAGAAACCTAATAATCATAGCTGATTCCTGGGGGTTACTGGAGCCAGACCCATGATGATCAGTTGATTGTTAGGAGTCCTAAGAGAACAGGTTGTCTGTATAATACAACTTCTTAATTTCACATAGTGTCTGTGGTCGGTTTTTCTTCCTCCAACTGATCTAAACCAATTGAAACAATGACATTTGATATACATCACCAATTGACTTAAGTGATATAAAAATGATTAAAAAAAAACCTCCCAGATTATTGTGAAGTCAAGTGTCTGGTTTAGTTCCACTGAAATTAATAAAAACCATGTAAGGGCTCATGTATAGGGTCCCAAATGGGTTATGTGCCTTATTTACAGGTGGAGTATGCCACCATTTTTTTGTTGCATTTGTAGGGAGTATGACCGAATGAACCTTTACAGAAAAATTGGAAGCACATGGAGGTACATTAGAGTCTCTGTGTACTTCTATATTGATGAATAGCATAAAATGAGGATGATGCCCCAGGTAGTACGCTGGAGGTGAGGACCCTTCACTATACTGGAGTTAACAAGGACCTGTTCACTTTACATAAGCGATATACTCGTATGTGTAACACACATGGGGAAGGAGAAGGGTTCCCGTTACTTCTGCCCAGTTTCCAAATGTAGGATCCCTAATCAGAGATTTAAAAGGCCTAGATTATTACAAGGGATGGAGGCCTCTCATATGAGGAGAGATTGGAAAAGTTGGGCTTGTTTAGCTTAGAAAAAAGACGCCTCAGAGGAGATCTCATTTACATGTATAAATATATGTGTGGTCAGTACAGAGGACTAGCACATGACTTATTCCTTCCAAAGACCATATAAAGGACCAGGGGGCACTCATTACAGGTGGAAGAAAGGCGATTCCGGCAGCTAAACAGGAAAGGGTTCTTTACAGTTAGAGCAGTCAGACTGTGGAATGCCCTACCACAAGAGGTAGTAATGGCAGACACAGCTTGTAAAAAAAGGGCTGGACGATTTCCTCGATACACATAACATTGGGGGTTACAGTTAATTTAGGAAAAAATGTACAGTTGGTGAAGGAAGGTTGAACTTGATGGACCTAAGTCTTTTTTCAATCTATGTAACTATGAGGTGCACCAGTTACTGAAACCTCAAATAAGTGGAAAATATGTGACTTCACAGCCTTCCCCTTAATGAATCTTCTCATCCGGCTATGCAATAACGCCCACAGGGTGTTTTTTTCCATAACATAGCACAATGTACCTCTATGGCAGCCGTGTCGTACACATGAGCCCTCAGGGTATGTCCTCATGGGACATATGAACACTTTCTTGTCGATATGTCATAAACCTCCCAGATGAGAGGATTTCTTCAAGTGTTACTTAGCCCAAACTTCTCACTTCATTCTCTTCTGCTTACAGGTCGGGTGTTTGTCCACTGCCGTGAGGGTTACAGCCGTTCACCCACGTTGGTCATAGCTTACCTCATGCTGCGTCACAAGATGGATGTAAAAACCGCGGTCTCTACAGTGAGACAAAAAAGGGAGATTGGCCCCAATGATGGTTTCCTGAAGCAGCTTTGTCAGCTCAATGAAAAACTAGTGTCGGAGGGCAAAATCAAGTGTTGATTATAGCAAATACCTACAAGTACAATGTGTTCCCACAGCAGGGATATCAACATGGAACCATCCTCTAAACTATGTGTAGGCAGCCATCTCTGTTGCTTTTCTGTTAGTTTGGAAACCGTTATGAGCCATGAGGCACTCTGTACTTCGCGGCTCGCTGGTGTTACTAATTTCTGGTGCACTTATTGGGTACTTTTTTGGCTTATCAAATGGATGCCTTCACCGAGTGTAGGAGGTGGGTTCCCTTCATAAAGCAGCAAACATGAAAAGCAGGAAGGGATCTCCCAGTGGTTCAGTGTTGTCCTGACGTAGTTGAGTTGCCAAATATTTTTGGCTTTACTTTTTTAGAGTTTAAAGGAACCATTTTAATTTGGTTTATTTTTTAAATTGTGATATTTGCTATTACCGAAAAAAATGTATACGAACCACTCCTATGCCTGAGGGGTGACCCATCTTCTCTGTTTCATTGTGATCAGCATGACCCATTGCCTTCCAACATTGATTTTGCTCACTGTCATTTATCAATCTAAGCCTTTTCTGTTTTTCTAGTAAAGTTTTCCTATGATGTTTTAGGGTCTATGTATCAAAACAGTTTATAATGTTCTGTTTCAGATATATACTAAAGCTGCTTCAACGTGTAAAAAAATACATATATCAGTGATTAAAGTTACAGGTCACTTGCAGTCATTTTTGCCATAGGGACAGTGAAGCTCTAACTGTTTGGCAATATTTTATGTCCGCTATTATAGCACATGGAGGGAGATTGCAGCGCTACATGCCAGGGTGATAGCTATAAAATGTTGTCATAGGGACACAGAAAATAGTCTTCTATCGCTGGTATGATTTTCTTAAAGTTGTTTTCACAGTGTTTTAGTGTGTACATGTATTATCTCTATATTTTACTTTATCAATATAAAATACTCTATTATAATGTTAAAACATACAGTGAAATCTTGTGCAAAAGTTTTTCTATTTTTAGTTGTTAAGAGATTCCTCCATACAATTACTATATTATTACACACCCCATGAAAGGAACATTCACACTTCCCAATAATCACAAATTTTTGAGAAGTTGTAAGAATTGGTCAGTGTTAACAAAGAAGAAGATTAACAATAGAACTATCTTGTTACATTGATCACCACTTGTGACTCTGCACTAGTGATGAGCAAGTATGTTTTCTTAACCCTTTCGGCGAGTATACTCGGGAGAGTACCGAATATCTTCAGCGTACTCGGTGATATGTTTGAATCGCTCCCGTGTGCATGATTTGCGACTGTTTTTCAACAGCTTTAATACATGTGAGGAATGCTTGTTTCTTTCGCATTCCTCACATGTATTAAAGCTGTCAAACAGTTGCAAATCATGCACACGGGAGCGATTCAACCATATCACCGAGCAGCTGTAAATACTCGGAGCTCGGCCCGAGCATACTCGCCGAAAGGGTTAACGAAACATACTCGCTCATCACTACTCTGCACATAAACTGTTTTCGATGGTAACATTGATAAATGTGAATTCTGTTCAGTGACATTTACACAAGACATTGCTGCCAAGAGTACAGCCTGGTCCCGGCGTTCTTTGCTGTGGACTTCATCCGCCATATCTCAGGGGCTTTTTGGGAAGTATAGAACACATTACGCTATACCAGTGAACGGATAATGTCACCATTCAGTAACTGGGTTAACACCACCATACCATAACTAAATAACACCATCATAGAATAAATAACACCGTTATACCATAAGTTAATAACACCACCATAACATAACTAAATACAACCATACCATAACTAAATAACACCGTCATACTATAATTAAATAACTGAAGAGAAAAATCCAGCTTCATAAAAAGTTCAAAATTTCCAAACCAGCTTAAAAGTTATTAAAATCCATAATAGGTACACCAATGTACCGAATATGGATTTTAAAAACTTTTAAACTTCTTTGGATTTACATTTTGAACTTTTTATGAAGCTGGATTTTTCTCTTCAGTCATTTTCTCAGCTTGTCAAGTGGTCCCTTAGAATCCCTGCTTCAGACGCCATTAGCCCGGGTAAGCTGTTACCATCCTTTCTTTTCTATAATTAAATAACACCGTCATACCTTAACTAAATAACACTTCAATATCATAACTAAACACTGTCATACCACAACTAAATAACACCATTATACCATAAGTAAATAACACCGCCATGCCATAATTAAATAACACCGCCATTCAATAACTAAATAATACCACCATACCGTAACTGGATAGCACTGTAGTGCCGGCGTCCCTGCCCTCTGCTAGGCAGGGACGCTGTTCCCCTCACCGCTCTGCTCCGTGCCCGGCGTCCCTCTCCCGCTCTGCTGGCAGCGCGCGCTCCTTCCCGGCCACTGTGCTTAGGGCGCGCGCGCGCGCCCTCCCTCCCTCTTAAAGGGGCCGCACGCGCCGTCCTAAGGAGTCCCCGGCCAATGGCCGGAGGACTTTACCATATATAAGGCACCTCCTCCAAAATGGAGGTGCCCGAGCAATGTTGTTGCACCGTTCTACTCTGCTTCAGCCCTCAGGTCCCTTGCCAGTTACCTGCCAGATTCCTGCCAGCTTGCTGTCCTAATCCTGCCTGATTTCCTGTTACCTGCCTGCCTGCCTGAGGTCCGACGGTCTGCCTTACAACTCCGGTCAGTCTGTCTAAGGACCAACTTGCCCGCTCACCTGGGAGCGCACATCAGCTACCTGCCTGCTTGCCTGAGGTCCGACGGTCTGCCTTACAACTCCGGTCAGTCTGTCTATGGACCAGCTTGCCCGCTCACCTGGGAGCGCTTCTCCGCTACCTGCCTGCTTGCCTGCCCGGAGGCTCCGCTGTCACGTGCTGTGACCACCAGCTATTCCAGACTCTTGCCCGCTCACCTGGGAGCGCTTCTCCGCTACCTGCCTGCTTGCCAGCCCGGAGGCTCCGCTGTCACGTGCGGTGACCACCAGCTATTCCAGACTCTTGCCCGCTCACCTGGGAGCGCTTCTCCGCTACCTGCCTGCTTGCCTACCTGGAGGCTCCGCCGTCACGTGCTGTGACCACCTGCTATTCCAGAGACTCTCGCTTGCTCACCTGGGAGCACACATCCTCCATCTGCCTTGCTAGCCTACCTGGAGGTTCAGCCATCACAGGTCGTACCTACCCTTTACCTAGAGACTGCCCCGGTCACTTGCCGTGACCTCCAGCCCGTTCTTCCAGAGACTGCCCCGGTCACTTGCCGTGACCTCCAGCCCGTTCTTCCAGAGACTGCCCTGATCACTTGCCGTGACCTCCTGCCCGTACACCCAGAGACTGTCCCGGTCACCTGCTGTGACTGCCTGCCTGGTCGCCACCCGCTCCCTTACAAGGACCGCTCCCTTGTATAGTAGCCCAGAGGTTCCGCCTCCCAGACCCGTTACAAGCACCTCCATAACGTTGATGAATTTAAAAAAAAAATACAGGAATACCAAATATAGAACCATACAGAAACTGAATCCAGTGATAGCTTTTTAGTCTGATACTTATCAGACACAGTTAAAGACAGAAGAAAGCATTAAATCCAGTGACTCACAGCCAATGCCTGATTGGAGTAATTCACTTTCATCATTTTCTCCATTAGGTCAAGGCTATCATGACAGCTTCTTGCCTCTGCACAGTTTGTAATAAAGACATTTTGGCTCCATGTTTCCCAGCAAATCCTCACCCTTGTCACAAGCTTGACGTTTTGCTACCTCTTTTAATTCGGCCATCTTGATGCTACCAGTATTAATGTGTCTACTGTGCTGCTCAGTACCACAAATACTATACTAGAGAAGTAATACTGCTATAACTACAGTACCCTCCAAAATAACAGTGACTTACAGATAGTGCTTCCAAAAATGTTAGGATCATTCAGATTATATAGCCCCAATCACCTAGTGCCCCCTCTAAAGTGCCGCATAGTAAATAGTTCTATACTCTTACAGTGCTCCCAAAGTGTTCCATAGTGAATAGCTCTATAATGCACTCTCTCTGAGGAGCGTAGTGTTTAGCTGAGTGCATACTGTAATGTAAAGCTAAGTTATATATGTAGCGCCCTATATTAAATTATGCCCCCAAAGTGCACTATGTAAAGTTATGTCCCTTGTTTAAACTTCCCTAAATAAAATCCTGGCTTTCTTTATTGCCTTGTGTAGATGTTCGTGCCCCTCCTCCACACACAACCACATGCCCCCCAAACAGTGCAAAAAAAAAAAAAAAATTCCCACATCACCCTAATGCCTTGTATAAATTTTTTTCTCTCATTTGATATTGACCTATACTCATTTACTTACTATGTTTGTTCTTGAAAATAGTCCACTGTCATCTGCTGCTCAGCTCTGATGTTTCTGCTCCAAATCACACTGACAGGCGCACTACTGTCACTGGCCTGCAAGTGTGGTAGGATGGGAAAAGAATGGAGTGGTTCTCTCCTCTCTCACACAGACTGCTCCACATGGCCCACTCACATTTACTGCTCCCTATGATTCACCCTTATGTCTGCTTCATATGGTCCCCTCACACAGACTGTGGCGTGTCCTGATTCACCCCTCTCATACACACTGCGTGCCCTGATTCACCCCTCTCACACAGTGCATGCCCTGATTCACCCCTCTCACACACACTGCGTGTCCTGATTCACCCCGCTCACACACACTGCGTGCCCTGATTCACCCCTCTCATACACACTGCGTGCCCTGATTCACCCCTCTCACACAGTGCATGCCCTGATTCACCCCTCTCACACACACTGCGTGTCCTGATTCACCCCTCTCATACACACTGCGTGTCCTGATTCACCCCTCTCACACACACTGCGTGTCCTGATTCACCCCTCTCACACACACTGCGTGCCCTGATTCACCCCTCTCACACACACTGCGTGCCCTGATTCACCCCTCTCACACACACTGCGTGCCCTGATTCACCCCTCTCACACACACTGCGTGTCCTGATTCACCCCTCTCACACACACTGCGTGTCCTGATTCACCCCTCTCACACACACTGCGTGCCCTGATTCACCCCTCTCACACAGTGCATGCCCTGATTCACCCCTCTCACACACACTGCGTGTCCTGATTCACCCCTCTCATACACACTGCGTGTCCTGATTCACCCCTCTCACACACACTGCGTGTCCTGATTCACCCCTCTCACACACACTGCGTGCCCTGATTCACCCCTCTCACACACACTGCGTGCCCTGATTCACCCCTCTCACACACACTGCGTGCCCTGATTCACCCCTCTCACACACACTGCGTGTCCTGATTCACCCCTCTCACACACACTGCGTGTCCTGATTCACCCCTCTCACACACACTGCGTGCCCTGATTCACCCCTCTCACACACACTGCGTGCCCTGATTCACCCCTCTCACACACACTGCGTGCCCTGATTCACCCCTCTCACACACACTGCGTGCCCTGATTCACCCCTCTCACACACACTGCGTGCCCTGATTCACCCCTCTCACACACACACTGCGTGCCCTGATTCACCCCTCTCACACACACTGCGTGCCCTGATTCACCCCTCTCACACACACTGCGTGTCCTGATTCACCCCTCTCACACACACTCCGTGCCCTGATTCACCCCTCTCACACACACTGCGTGCCCTGATTCACCCCTCTCACACACACTGCGTGCCCTGATTCACCCCTCTCACACACACTGCGTGCCCTGATTCACCCCTCTCACACACACTGCGTGTCCTGATTCACCCCTCTCACACACACTGCGTGTCCTGATTCACCCCTCTCACACAGTGCATGCCCTGATTCACCCCTCTCACACAGTGCATGCCCTGATTCACCCCTCTCACACACACTGCGTGTCCTGATTCACCCCTCTCACACACACTGCTTGTCCTGATTCACCCCTCTCACACACACTGCGTGCCCTGATTCACCCCTCTCATACACACTGCGTGCCCTGATTCACCCCTCTCACACACACTGCGTGCCCTGATTCACCCCTCTCACACACACTGCGTGCCCTGATTCACCCCTCTCACACACACACTGCGTGCCCTGATTCACCCCTCACACACACTGCGTGCCCTGATTCACCCCTCTCACACACACTGCGTGTCCTGATTCACCCCTCTCACACACACTGCGTGCCCTGATTCACCCCTCTCACACACACTGCTTGCCCTGATTCACCCCTCTCACACACACTGCGTGCCCTGATTCACCCCTCTCACACACACTGCGTGCCCTGATTCACCCCTCTCACACACACTGCGTGCCCTGATTCACCCCTCTCACACACACTGCGTGCCCTGATTCACCCCTCTCACACACTGCTTTCTATGCATCACCCCTCTCTCACACACTGCTTTCTCTGCATCACCCCTCTCTCACACACACCGCTTTCTATGCATCACCCCTTTCTCACACACACCGCTTTCTCTGCATCGCCCCTCTCTCACACACACCGCTTTCCATGCATCACCCCTCTCTCACACACACCGCTTTCTATGCATCACCCCTCTCACACACACTGCACCACGTGGTTTCCTTATCCAGTCACACAGACTCACCCCTTGGTTCCCTGATATCCCTCAGGCTGCTGCCAATGGTCTCTGCCACCTATTACACAGATTGCCATTTCTTGTTGTCTCGACATAGGTCATCAGATGTTTCAGCCCCTACTTGGTTTGATCTGCATTTTCTCCATGTGCACCACAAGAACCATACAGAGTGCCGAACAGTTTGCCTTTCCACCCTCTAACACTGACTGCTCCTCATGGTTTCCACTACCTCATAATCAGATTGATTCACGCAGTCTCTCTTTCTCTCAGTCACACAGATTGCTCTGCCTGGTTCGTCCTTCCCTTATCACAGTTTTCATGATTTTCCTCCCCTCTCACTCACCCAGATCACGATCCCTCACTCACACAGATCACGATCCCCTCATTTACACAGACCACGGTCACTCTCTCACAAAGACCACGATCCCCCCACCTATACAGTTCACAATCCCTCGCTCACACAGACCACGATCCCCTCTCTCACACAGACCACGATCCCCTCTCTCACACAGACCACGATCCTCTCTCTCACACAGACCACGATCCCCTCTCTCACACAGACCACGATCCTTTCTCTCACACAGACCACGATCACCCTCACCTACACAGACCACGATCCCCCTCACCTACACAGACCACGATCCCCCTCACCTGCACAGACCACGATCCCCTCACCTACGCAGATCACAATTCCCTCGCCTACACAGATCATGATTTCCTTACTCGTACAGACACAATCTCCTCGCTCGTACAGACCACGATCCCCTCTCACACAGATCACGATTCCCTTGCCTACACAGATCATGATCCCTTCACCTATACAGACCATGATCCTCTCTCTCACACATCAGGATTCCCTTGCCTACACAGATCACAATCTCCTCGCTCACACAGACCACGATCTCCTCGCTCACACAGACCACGATCCCCTCGCTCACACAGACCACGATCTCCTCGCTCACACAGACTGCTATCTTCTTCCTCACACAGACCACGATCCCCCTCACCTACACAGACCACGATCCCCCTCACCTACACAGACCACGATCCCCCTCACCTACACAGACCACGATCCCCTCACCTACGCAGATCACAATTCCCTCGCCTACACAGATCATGATTTCCTTACTCGTACAGACACAATCTCCTCGCTCGTACAGACCACGATCCCCTCTCACACAGATCACGATTCCCTTGCCTACACAGATCATGATCCCTTCACCTATACAGACCATGATCCTCTCTCTCACACATCAGGATTCCCTTGCCTACACAGATCACGATCTCCTTGCTCACACAGACCACGATCTCCTTGCTCACACAGACCACAATCCCCTCGCTCACACAGACTGCTATCTTCTTCCTCACACAGACCACAATCCCCTCGCTCACACAGACTGCTATCTTCTTCCTCACACAGACCACAATCCCCTCGCTCACACAGACCGAGATCTTCTCGCTCATGCAGACCGTCATCTTCTCGCTCACACCGACCACGATTCACTCTTCCACACAGACCATGATCCTTTCGCTCTACAGACCGCAAATAAATAGGGGACGGATGTGTAGTACCTGGCCACAGCCACAATCAGTAGACGGAGCAGCCCTGTAACTGATCACTACTGGCTGTCGCCGGCACCAAAACAGCTTATCGGCGGAGGTGCCTGGTGTTGTACCCCCACCGATCACACATTGATAACCTGTCCTAAGGAGAGCTAATCAATATTAAAACAACATCATTAAATAATGATGAGAGAAAATTAACCAATTGTAATTTGAATTTGTGAAACAAATACCAGAAAAGATCTACTGATACTCCATCTACGGGCTCGCGTGCTCAATCAGCGATTGTCGTGTACATGAGAAAACAGTCTCTACGTGTGGTGATTACATTTTTCCATTTTGTAGTTGGTAAAACCATTATATTATATTTAACTCTCCATCCTATGATTGGACCCATCACTTGTTATTAGTTCTCTCTTGGTCATTGAAATTTTTCTTCTGCCAGTCCCAGGTCCAAAAAAATCAAAATAAGTTATCACAACAAAGTAGCCAGACATCCATGCTCTTCCGTCCCACCAGTATCATTGCCGATGCTCTCACCTGAATCATTTCTAAAGGGGTCGCATGAGATTAAAATGGATAAAAATATGCATATTTTTTTCTCTTTTTAGATACTCTTGCCCATAGTTTGTGACTGGTTATTGTAGTTCAATCTTATTTAGTTTGAATCCCACTGCTGAGATGCAGAACCAGGCACAGCCAATGAGTTGTGATCTTTTTTGAAGAAAAAAAACTGACTAATTTCTCTAATGTCATAAAACGCCATGAAAATCTTTTATAACTATTATCAGAAGCACATGATAAACTACACACTATATACATCAGTTGACCTTGTATGAGACTAGAAAACCACGTGCCTGCTTCCAGAAACAGTGGACTCTTTTTCCATGGACTGTCTGATTTTCCAGCTTAGTCCTATTTAAAGGGATTATCTACTTTAGCTGTTAAAATAACCGGTTCTGGATCCTCATGTCCTGTCGACAGTGGAGAAAGGTGATAAAAAGCGCTGCTTGCTGCGGAGAAATTGTTGGGTCAAGCATTACACATACAACTCATTGACTTAAGTAGGTTCCATTGTGGTGACACTGTAGTGAAATTGAACACTTAACTGCCAAGTTTCCCCACAGATTACAGCTGATCTCTGGGGGTCTCAGCAATGGTACACTTTGTGTTCAGTCTAATTTATACGAATTGCTGTAACAGGTAGACACTGATCTGCGGACATACCCTTTAGGCTAGATGTAGATGACCATGTATTCTCTCATCCGAGAGTATTGGGCCGATTATGCAAATCACACCCTGATTAGAGTTTGGTCAGAGTGCGATCAGAGTATGACCATAGTGTGATCTAATTCTCTCAGATGAGGAGGAGATGGAGAAAAAAAAATTCTCCATCCTCTCCAATCTGTCAGTCCGTGGAAATAGGACTGCACTGAGATGTCATCCGAGTACAGTCTGATGTTTTCCATGGACTCGTTGACTTCGATGGCCGAATGTGATCTGAATATCGGATCAAACTTGGGCATGCAGCAATTTTTTCCTTGGACCAGCTTGGTCTGAGGAAAGAATCTGACAAGTGTACAGCTCCATAGAAAAACATTGGTCCGAGTTCTGTCCAATGTTTTGTCGGATCGCACTCGGACCGAAAATACCGCCATGTGCACGAGCCCTTACATGGAGTCCTTTTTAATGGAGCTCAGGTGAAGTAAACAGTCCATGGGCAAGAGTGACATTGTTCCTTTAAGAAAGAAGCCATATTTTTCCTCATCTCATGTAACCCCTTTAATTGGACACTTTTCTCGCTATTGCGTGTGAGCTCTGTAACCTGAAAGCAGCACAAGTCTTTTTACAAGGAAACAGAAGACATATTGCGCCTTATTGTAGCCAAACATTCCTTAGTATGACAGCCGTTGACTAAAAGCTAAAGTTTGATTTGTTGCAAAAAAAAGTTATCATTGCTTATTTCTCTGTTACTTGGCAAACCCCACAGTAAAAAATGGCTGTCATGTAGTTTTGCACAATATATTACCTCAATACAGTGTTTGCGCCATGCAAGTCTATTATCAACCACTCACCGCCTGGAAACTTCGACCCATATTGTTTTGATACATAGACTTATTTACCTTTTTTAATAATTGTATTAATTTTATATTTGTCTATCTTGATGGTTATAACGTGATTTGTTCTTTTTTTAAACTGTGTTTAATTTTCAAAACGGGTGCCTACAGATTTTCAGCATATATAGGTAAAGGTGAACACAGTGGTTTATATGCAAATTAAAATATCTCACACCTGCCTGTGTATGTCCACCTAAGTGTTTTGTGTGAATAAATAACTACTGCAGACAAATTGCGTGTGCCCTTTCTTTATAACGTGTTTATTATGTTGTGAATGATGTCAATGTGGCTGACAGAATGAAAAACTCTATCATAGGCCCCTAGTGCTTCAAGAGTTGTGTTGTTCACATCAGTCTGGATGAGGGGCGTGCTGGAGTCAGAGGCGCTGAATTTATTAATGGATATATACAGTACAGACCAAAAGTTTGGACACACCTTCTCATTTAAAGATTTTTCTGTATTTTCATGACTATGAAAATTGTACATTCACACTGAAGGCATCAAAACTATGAATTAACACATGTGGAATTATATACTTAACAAAAGAGTGTGAAACAACTGAAAATATGTCTTATATTCTAGGTTCTTCAAAGTAGCCACCTTTTGCTTTGATGACTGCTTTGCACACTCTTGGCATTCTGTTGATGAGCTTCAAGGGGTAGTCACCGGAAATGGTTTTCACTTCACAGGTGTGCCCTGTCAGGTTTAATAAGTGGGATTTCTTGCCTTATAAATGGGGTTGGGACCATCAGTTGTGTTGTGCAGAAGTCTGGTGGATACACAGCTGATAGTCCTACTTAATAGACTGTTAGAATTTGTATTATGGCAAGAAAAAAGCAGCTAAGTAAAGAAAAACGAGTGGCCATCATTACTTTAAGAAATGAAGGTCAAACTTTGAAAGTGTCCCTAAGTGCAGTTGCAAAAACCATCAAGCGCTACAAAGAAACTGGCTCACATGAGGACCGCGCCAGGAAAGGAAGACCAAGGGTCACCTCTGCTTCGGAGGATAAGTTTATCCGAGTCACCAGCCTCAGAAATCGCAGGTTAACAGCAGCTCAGATTAGAGACCAGGTCAATGCCACACAGAGTTCTAGCAGCAGACACATCTCTTCAACAACTGTTAAGAGGAGACTTTGTGCAGCAGGCCTTCATGGTAAAATAGCTGCTAGGAAACCACTGCTAAGGACAGGCAACAAGCAGAAGAGACTTGTTTGGGCTAAAGAACACAAGGAATGGACATTAGACCAGTGGAAATCTGTGCTTTGGTCTGATGAGTCCAAATTTGAGGTCTTTGGTTCCAACCACCGTGTCTTTGTGAGAAAAGGTCAACGGATGGACTCTACATGCCTGGTTCCCACCGTGAAGCATGGAGGAGGAGGTGTGATGGTGTGGAGGTGCTTTGCTGGTGACACTGTTGGGGATTTATTCAAAATTGAAGGCATACTGAACCAGCATGGCTACCACAGCATCTTGGAGCGGCATGCTATTCCATCCGGTTTGCGTTTAGTTGGACCATCATTTATTTTTCAACAGGACAATAACCTCAAACACACCTCCAGGCGGTGTAAGGGCTATTTGACCAAGAAGGAGAGTGATGGGGTGCTACGCCAGATGACCTGGCCTCCACAGTCACCAGACCTGAACCCAATCGAGATGGTTTGGGGTGAGCTGGACCGCAGAGTGAAGGCAAAAGGGCCAACAAGTGCTAAGCATCTCTGGGAACTCCTTCAAGATTGTTGGAAGACCATTTCCGGTGACTACCTCTTGAAGCTCATCAAGAGAATGCCAAGAGTGTGCAAAGCAGTCATCAAAGCAAAAGGTGGTTACTTTGAAGAACCTAGAATAGAAGATATATTTTCTGTTGTTTCACACTTTTTTGTTAAGTATATAATTCCACATGTGTTAACTCATAGTTTTGATGCCTTCAGTGTGAATGTACAATTTTCATAGTCATGAAAATACAGAAAAATCTTTAAATGAGAAGGTGTGTCCAAACTTTTGTTCTGTACTGTACGCATAGTGGATGGGAGATATGTATCACAGAGGTGCATGTCCTCTGTGATATAAACCTGGAGTAATGCTCTAGTACACATAGTACTAAGAGGGGTTAATCCGCCATCTTAGTCCAGCTCTAATTGTGAGCTGCTAAAAAGTTAGGGCGTGTAGGCTGCTCAACATATATCCACCCCTGGGTGTCATTCACATGATAAAATGGAGTCTGTTTGTTTGACACATGGCCTTTGTCTGGAGGTAAACGATAAAAGTTACAGACCTTTCCTTTCTTTGTTGGTGGGAAAACTTGCAAAATCGGCAGTGTATCAAATGCTTTTTTTCCCCACTGTAGCTCATCATGAATTAGAAGATTGGGCGTCGTCACGCCTCATCCTACCCCAGCTTTGCCCCTTTTGGTGGAGCAGTCTGAAACTAGAATGAAAACACCAAAAGTCGCTACATTTTAATGCAACCTCTCGTTGTGCAAAAAATGTGTAACTTTTCAAAGTGGTTTGCTCGAAGCATTTTGCGTAAACACTTTGGTGAATTGGGGCTTGACTGTATAGCACTCTGACTGATGCAGATGATCTCAAAAGATTAAATGGGTTGTCTCACAATGTTAACTTATCACCTGCCCCTTTTGAAGTGAGCAGCAGTAGCAAATGTAGTCTGCCACTCTCTTCAAACTGGGGCCTCAGGACAAATATGTTAATTTTTGGGGGGTGCCAGCAGTCAAACCCCTATCGATCATATACTTATTACATATGCTGTGGATACGTTATAAGTTGAGAATTAGGACAACCTTATTAAGGACTTGCATCTGCTATAGATAGGGAAGGCATTGTGCTGACAACATCAGGCAGGTCTATTCCTATATTAATGTGGGTTAATCATATAGAAATCTATATACTAATTATTTATGAAAAAAATTACTTCTACTGTAAACTTTCTTTACAGCCAAGTGTGTAAGCACCATTAACAGACTACTTAGCAGCAGGACAATAAACTTGGAGATGTAAAAAAGGAAACACATTCTTTCCTTTTTACGAAGTTTGCAAGCAGCTCCGATCTAATCCAGCTACTAACAGGATGCCAAAGGTAAAGATAGGGTGGAAGGAATCAAGGTATTGTCATGGTTTACAAGAAATAAGATGATCATTAAAGGGGTATTCCCATCTCCAAGATCCTATCCCAATAAGTAGTAGGTGTAATAATAATAATAATATTAGCAAATAACTCAAATTAGAAATGTAGTATAGTATTTCTGATTTGCTATGTCTCTTTCCTCATGTGCAGGCATTGCAGGACCTTAGGTATCCACGGTTACGGCCACTGGCAACTAGCTCACTAACTGTCACTATATCAGTGGTTGTAACCATGGATACCTAAGGTCCTGCAATGCCTGCACATGAGGAAAGAAACATAAGAAACCAGAAAAATGATACTACATTTCTAATTGGAGGTATTTGCTAATATTATTATTATTACACCTACTACATATTGGGATGGGATCCTGGAGATGGGAATACCCCTTTAAATGTTATCTCATTTTCTGGCATTTAGCCATGAATGCACTCCTAGACACTTAAGAGGGACTGCCTACAATATTTCTTCACCAAATGCTAAATGTCTACACTTTTACTATGAGGCAAAGTTCAGATTGCTTCCTTAGAGTGTATTTAAAAAGATCATTGCAACATTTTTGGTAGAGGGCAGTATAATACCCTTCTCAATATATAAATGAGAGTTGTCATCTGATAAACCAGTGAGTATCACATCATAAGGCTGTACACACATGCACGACTTTTATAGAAGTCTCTTTTATACATCATTCTGTTAAAAAGTAATCTAGGGCTCTTGAGGAATTATAGGGTTATTATGCATCAGGGCTTTGTGTGGTATTGGTAAGCCTTAGTTGCCAATGATAGATTCTCTTCTTCCTACATACTTTTTAGGCTGATTTTGGAAATGTTGAGGGAGGTGTAAAAATTGTGTAATACTATTATAAATCATCCATCTCTTCTGGGACAGCTCCATGTGTACACTATGCTGAATCCATTGTACTGCGGGCGGCAGAATGGATTAACACTAGGACTACTGGACTCGTGACCCCGCCTAGAACTACTGAAAGGAGTCATTTTGACTCCTTGCTTGTTTTCGTTTATTTTTAGAGTTTCATTTGTGGTTATTTATTAATAATTATATTTTTTGTAATGTATTATTATTGTGAGATCCAACAGCAATGCTTTTGATTGTTTTTTTTCTGCTTTTCTTATTTTTCTACAGAAAATAACAATAATTATAATAGACGTTTTTCAAACATTTTTTTTTATTCAAGTGCACACATATAAACAACAACTGAAGAACAAAAAGCAGAGAAAATGTAGGTGGAGGAGCATAAAAATGAAAATATGGCGCAGAATTCACCTTCTAAACATTTGGTGTTTCGCATTTTAGGCATTGCCTTTGATTTATGGCAGTACATTGCCCACACAAAGACTTACCACAAGTCTTACAATTGCCGACAGATCTATTTTTCTTGCACTTTTCTTTGATCTGGCAAAATTTTGTTTGAACCATCACTTCTGAACATGTAGAAACTTGGGACGTGGAACCCTTTTCCCTATCTGTGACATAAGGACCACTCAACTCTCTCACAAGCGTTTGCAAAAATGCCTTGCGTGACATTTTTTGGTGGGTAATCTCCTTGAATATTATCCATGCATTTATACCCGCAAAGTCTAAGGCATTTTCAAATGCATGAACAGGCCATCTCCTTGTGCATGTTCGTGTGGTATATTTTCGTGCCATCTGATCCACTACATCTACTCCATATTTTGTTTCATTGTAAAACTTTACCGTTTCTGGAGTTTTTTTTAGCGGAATCAGACGCAACAACAACATCTGGATGGACGGAACTCAAAATGACAACATTTTTGTTGGGCTTTCCTTGATATACTGTAAGTGTAAAATTGTCTTCATTTCTAAACACTTTAGTGTTGTACAATTCCTCTTTCATGGATTTTATTTCTTTAGGCACTTCTCGCCTTATCTTGTTCAGTGTTCCCACAATGGTTGTTCCTTTGCTTTTTAGCTGTTTAGCTAATTTTACTGAAGTAAAATAATTATCCGTTGTAACATTGCGACCTTTTTTCAAAAACGGGTCCAATAACTTCATTACCACATGGTCAGCTAAACGGTCCTCAGCACGGCGTGTGTCATCTTTGCCTAGATAAGGGAAGCCATTTGCCAGATATTTGCTCTCCTTATCAACAGCTAGCCAATATTTGTGGCCATATTTATCTGGTTTGGAAGGCATGTACTGCGTGAATGGACACCTAGTTTTGCTTGGGAAAAGTTACTCATCCACCGTTATGTATGGGCCAGGTTTGTAACACGCAATACAATTTTCAATAAACCTGTCCCACACAGTAGAAAATAGAGCAAACTTGTCTGTTTGCTGTCTCTCCGATCGAGTAGATTTCTCATCAAATCTGAGAAACCTCATAATTTCAACAAAGCGGTCCCTAGACATTGTCGCTTTGCAAAACGGTATTCCCCAGTCATTACACCAAATACTGCTAATCGAGTGACGGTTCGTGCCAGATATTCCACGAGCATAGAATATCGCAATGAATGCATCTAGCTCCTCATCAGATAGAGTAAACTGTAAATTATTGTTCCTGCATGCTTCTGCAAGCGTACAGTTCTTTATATGTGTCAATATATATGAATCAAAAAATAAACGCCATGCGCTCAAAGGACTATCGATAATGATATTTCTTCTGGCGTATCCTGTAGGGCCAGGTGCTTCTCGAAGAATATTTTGGCTGTCACGCCTACCAGGCAAGTGTTCTCCAATTTCAACAGGTTTCCATTGAATACCATCCGCTGAAACTAGTATTCCTTCAGATTCGCCTTCTCTGGTGTTTGTTGTTGCATTACCTTCGCCGCCATCGTTATCTGTTGTTCTTTCATTTCTGGGACGTTTTGCTGATTTTTTCTGTCCACGACCAGGAGGATGGTCACGAGGCAACATAACTGCATGAGCCCGATCCCCAGTTGATGTGCTTGGAATATCTGGAAAAAAGTTGATGAATATTTAGAATTTTTGTTTTGTAAGGGTCCGTGCACACTGGCTGGATTAGCGGCGGAATATCCGACCGGATATTCTCACCACAATCCGGCCCGTACCTGCCCGCTCAGGTACAGAGCGGAGTTTCATACCTGAAGCTCCGCTCCGAACCCCGGGCTGGAGCCGCTGTCTGGGACGGAGCCGTGCTCGCGCGTAAGCAAGCGCTGCTCTGTCCCTGACAGCGGCTCCAGCCCGGGGTTCGGAGCGGAGCTTCAGGCATGAGCGGGCAGGTACGGCCTGTATTGCGGCAAGAATATCCAGATGGCTATTCAGCCAGAATTCTGCTAGTGTGCACAGGCCCTAACTCAGTGTGTGGAAGAACAAATAAATACACATAACTACTTACCTTCTGGATTTGTTCCTTCTGAGTCTTCAGATTCACTTGATATGTTCTGAGGAATGAAATCTTCATCACTGTCAGAATCAAATACATGTTCCTGCAATTCGGATTCCGATTCATCCTCCGGTATTGATTGCAAAGTAGTCAGAATATCCTGAGGCTTTATCAAACGTCTTCTCTCCATATTCCTCACAAATTCCATAATTCTATATAGTTCCCTGCTGAAAAATAGAAATGAAATGAAAACTAAAAGAAATAATAACTGTTCTGCCACCTTCAAAAGTAGGTGGGCTGAATCAGTTGACAGACAGCTAAACTATTTCATAACAATTCATACCTGTATGAGTCTTCAGAGCTCGTATGTCTGCGTCTGTTCTCTTTGTCTCTTCAGCTGAACTGAAAGTAAAGTTACTATCCAGAATACTGTCTCCTGCTAGGACCTTAGAAAAACACCACCCTTCATTAGCATAAGATAAGAGCCTAGAGTAAACAAGCTATTTTGTTCAGCATTACACAGTAATACAAGCAGGTAAAACACAAGGAAAATGTGAAAAGTTGACATGTAAATTGAACTACATCTATATGAACATCAGGGTAAATAAGACAGAGTGAAAAAATTATGCACAAAACTTTATAGCAACATTTAGTGACAAAAGGACCTCAAAATATAGTAGGGAGTCAAAATGACTCCCTTCAGTAGTTCTTGGTAAATTTTGAAAAAAATGCGCACATTTTTCACCAAAATTATTTATTCTCACAAAATCTTTTTTCACATCATATTTGAGGAAAAGTCACCGAGTTTCAAGCCGGAATTCTGAAAAATGTAGTCACAGAAGAGAAATAAAAAACGAAAGGAGTCAAAATGACTCCATCAGTAGTTCTAGTGTTAAGTTCAGTATAGTGCAAATACGGGGCTTTGTCAGAAGAGAATGAATAGGACATGGTCATCGATGCAACCACGGTTTATATGTCCTCCTAATATCTTGAGAAAATACATTTGTATATTGGTAGAACATAAACATGCACGCTGCTAGGCATTAACAGTGGGCAGATTTTGTGTTCCCCCTGTGCATGCATGCTCTAATTAGTATGATATGTTTTCTAAACAGATGGATTGCCTATATCAGCTGTTAAATGCACATTGACTCATCTGTCTGTAAGTAAAACACCTCCATTAAAATATGTCTTACTAATCGTCTACCAAGATTCTGGATGCTAAACAACTACACATCTTTATTTGCTAATAATGTAAAAAAATATTCGGTTTCATATCAGTAAATTTACCATAGTGCTCTTTAATTCTGTTATTCTGAATATAATTATAGCAGGTATGTGGGGAATGATCCATTGTGTGCACCCAATCACAGATACATCCTGGGGCTCACCCAGGGCTGTGGAGTCGGTAAGCCAAACCGCCGACTCCTCAATTTCCTTGACTTCCGACTCCACGACTCCGACTCCACAGCCCTGCCTCACTGCTGAGAGTGTACATAAAGTACAGCACAGATTGAGCTCAACTAAAAGCTTAAATTCTTAGCTCAGGAATAGAACAGACATTTATAGGACTTTCATAACTTTCCAAAATTCTTATGAAAACATTTCCAGCACATCCTGCATTGTACTACTGTACCCAATTTATTATATATTTTAGGAGTTGGAGTTGGTCCATTTTATACCTACACCAACTCTAACTCCACCAAAATGGACACCGAATCCACAGCCATGGGTTTAACTACAGCAGGGGGTTCAGAGGTTATCTCTAGCCCTGGTGACGCAATGGCACCTGAACAGAATAGGAGGATACCAGTGATATGACTGGCACTTTATCTTTGGGGTGGGGAGACTGGTAAATTTTGCGTTGGTAATCTAGTTTTTAGTTGTGACTAAAAAGCTCATTACTGTGGTATTGGGTTCCTGAAACTATATAGATCTGTGGCGCCCCTGAGGGTTCAGTCGCCACAGAGGTACTGCATCTCACCCAGAGGTGTGGTATCCCACTCTCAGGTAAGGATAGAGTGCTGCCCGGGACCCTAACACCTGCATCCAACACATCCTACGGGAGAGCACAGTCCCTGGTACCTGGCTGGAGTGGAGGGGAACCTAGTGAGGGGGAACCATGTAGTGGGTGTGGGTGGAGAAAGTAGATTAGGGGAGCATGAAAGGAAGCTGTATAAAAAGGGGAACCATCTTGGAGAGGAAGCTGAGCTCAGTCAGTTCAGTCAGAGGAGGAGAAGTGAAGGGAGCTGAGGCTCTGCAGGAGCTCTGCTCGGGAGGCGGGCCTAGCCCGAGAGGCCCAGGACTGAGAGAGGAGAGGGAGCAGGAGAAAGGCTCCAGGAACAGAAGGGATCCCAGGGGTACGGGAAGTGCTGGAGGCCACCCGTACGCCCGAATCTGCCAGGCAGTGGAGGGATCGAGCCGCAGAGGGGACCGGCCCCTAAACTAGTGGAGAACTATAAGGCTCAGCTAGAAACCGGAGGCTGCTGTACTTGCAAGGTGCAGTGGCCACAACCACAATTATATCGCCGAAAAGGTGGCCACAGAGGGTCCAGGGGACTGCAGGTCGTCCGACAAGACCCGAGGCTACCGGCTTGGGACACTGGGTGTGAGGCGCAGGGCAGGAGGGCGAGAGCCCGCGCAGGAAGGCGACTGAGGAAGGCACATAGAAAGGGGTCCTGTCAGGCACTCTTGAATTACCTGAGGGATTGCTGAACCCCTGCCTGGTGAACACAGCACGACGTGGGAGGTTGTAATCCGGAACCTGTAACCTGAGGAACTTATCAACTGTGAGTAAACTTGGAGGACTGCACCCCACTGTCTCTGTGGTTATTGTCTGCGCCATCAAACCCTGCACTACAACGCCTAGCATCACCTATAACATCTACACTGCCCTGGAGCTAAGCTCTACCTGTGGAGAGCCACACCAGCTTTGCTGCACTAACATCAGCTCCAGAGGACCTGCTCCGCAGCGGCGGCTCCCTTTAGCTGCATACCACAGGTGGCATCACGAACTTTGTACATAAAAACTATAAAATCCCCTTTTTACTGACCGGCCTGGGTCATGGACCGGGTCACCGCCACTGTGACATCACCCCTAGCAACGACCAGCCCGGCACTGAGTACCCCATGGCCCAGGGGGCGCGTCAGATACTTATTTTTTAGTAAAGGGATAATAGTGATCACCAGTTTTTCTGGCTCATAAAAAGGGCTTAGTGATTGTTTGCTACACCCTCATATTATACTTCCAACTTTACATAAGATGGCAATGATAGAGAGCAACATTTTGAGTGGTGCCTGCTGCATTTATGCCACCGTTGTCCACCTTAGACATTTCCTTTGTGTTAGAAGATCCTCCAAATCTGCAGAAATCAGTTGTAAATTGGAACCTTAAATACCAACGCAGGAATAATGAAACATCACAACATGCCCATCAAAATCTGCTATTAGCTAATAGATGAGGGTTTCGATTGGGGCACCCCATAGATCGCAATAGTAGCTTATTTGAAAATGGATATTGTAAACCAGACTACTCTAATTTCTGGGCAACTATAGCATTAACTAGTGCACTATAAACTCTCAGACTGCAGGGACCCCGATCAAATGCCAACGCGTGCTTAATCCCCCACCACCCCTTCTCATCGCCAATAATACACGAGGTACAACTTGATGGGTGAAGGTCGGTCACAGCTTTATTAATTATCCATTTATTTTTGGATTAGAAAGGTGTGGCGCCCCTGAGGGTTCGACCGCCACAGGAATGCTACACTTCTCTAATGGAGTGTGGTGTTCCTCCTCTGAGGTAAGGCCAGTGTGATAGTCGTGACCCAGTCCTTGCATCCAACACCACATTTCTCCACCAGAGGGAGCTAGTATGCACTAGGTGCTGCTCCCCTGGTTACAGGGAGACTGGGGAACACAAAGTGGTAGGAACCAGTTAGTGGGTGTGGGTGGAGGGCGTACAAGTTAGTTACACTTCAAATCTAGTACTTAACTAAAAGCCATCTTTGATCTTGGTCTTTTCGGGTGCTTTGTGCTGCCAAATTACTGTGTGTTAATGTGGCCTCCCACCCTGACGTGGATCCTGTGTGGACCTGCAGGGGAGGGAGATGCGGCCCTCGTACCCTGGCCTTGGGACGAGAGGCAGGTTGTAGACCAGGAATGTCTCAACCCGGCCAATGACCAGGATCAAGAAGGCCCGGAGCTTGAGAGTGTGGCTCCACAGCAAATGGATCCCAGGCAGGATGCAGAAGGAGCGGTGTACGCCACCTGTCCTCGCCAACCTGATATATTCAGAGGGACTCCGGCTGCAAAAGGGGTACCGGCCCCCGACACCCGACCTTGCTACTCTACGTCCTGGTCGGGAAAGCCCGGTAGGCCCAGAGGATCCCACCGGGTATCGGACGGAGCGGAGCTGCCACCCGTAACCTTGTTCTGTGAGGAGAGCAGAGGGAGACCCGGTCTATTCGCACACACACGGACAGGAAAGGAATCGGTCTATAGTTCAGGAACACTCTGCTGTAGGGTCCCGACAGAATGCTGGACTTACTCGGAGGTTGTTGGACCCCCGTCCCTGGTGGCCACAGGACTTCGTGAGGAGCAGGGAGTCACCTTCCTTTGCCATCTAAATGAGTAAAGCCTTGGAAGTTCACCCCTATGGCCTCCCGGACTGTTATTTCTGCGCCACACCGCGGGACGCGGCATCCTTTCCCCTCTACTACTACCCCCATCTTCCTGTCCCTCTGCCCTGAGGCCTTGCTCCGCCTGTGGGGGGTAGTAAGAACTCTGGCCGCCATAAAACCATGCCTCATCGGACTGCAGCGGCGCTGGTGACCCTTCACCAGGCACCACAGGTGGCGTAGTCGTTAATAAAGCCACTCAACCCGGACAAGCCCGCACCATCTCTTTTAACTGTGACGGCCCTGAGCACGGGTCGGGCCCGGGCCACGGCTGCATCCCATCACTCCATCACGGGGCCCGACACCGAGTTCCCCAACACCCAGGGTATAGCACGGGCTTGCAACAGACTGAGGCGTCACAAAGGCACTTAACTTATCAACATGCTCGTCGCCAAATGCCCTGTTGTCTCGTCACAGGCAAGTCAGCCAATAACCCGTACTTTACAACATGTCCTCTCTTTATTTACAGGCCGCTGTGACTTGCAAAGTCTAAAGAAATAGCCACTTTAACCGTCATCTCAAAGGGGAGGGATGGTGGGACAATCACTTCCAGGATCCACAGGGTGAAGATGATGGAGGCTGGGCCATCAATAGGTTTTATACTTATGGGACGGACTGTGCCAGACGTCCCTGTTATTTTATTGGTCCCTGCGGGGACTTCTCATTACCCACGGGCAACAAGGGGTCATGGAGGGGGGCACCAATCGTTACACAGGTGACTAGGTAGGGGCACCGCAGTCCGAGGCACTTTCCTTATTTAGTACAGTGCCTGCCATTCATTTTTGGAATGTAAGCAAATAACATGTTAGTAAAGTAATTAAATCTCATGATGACCACTGTGTATGGAACCCTTCAGATAGCCAAGCAAATCATCACAGGCTGGTAGCAAAAGCTCAAATGCTCAAATAACTGAAACAGGTTTACATCAGCCGTACAACAGAAAAATGTTCTTGATGTCAAATAGGGTCACTTATACATAAATCAGGTTTTCTCACTAAACTTTGCAGGTTTCGTTCAAACAATACTCTTAACTTTTCAAAGTGACTTCTTCAGACCTTTTAATCCCAGTCTGGACTTTACTCTCAGTCCAGCAGGCACAGAGCACACTGATCTGGTAGCTTGATAAGAGGAGGTTCGTTTTCTGCTGTGGAGAATTAGCCTTATGCTGTTGCAGATTGGCCTGCACCATGTGTTGAATATGTTCCTCCATTACAACAGTCTCTTTGTGCCGTTCTGCTGCTGCTTTCACAGAGGACATAGAGTTCATGGAACTTTACACCAACAAATTTTCACAGTGTTGTCCCTAGGAAGACCATGTGTGAATGGAACCCTTCAGTTATCCTAGCAAACAGATACATGCTGGTATTAAAAGCTCAAATGTCCAGGATTTATTATGCACATCGAAAAGAAACAGGTACTGAAACAGGCTTCAGTAGCAAAACAGAAAAGTGTTATTGATGTCAGAGTTGGCCACTTGTACATAAATTAAGGTTTTTTCACCAAACTTTGCTTGTTAAGTTCAAACAATAGTCCTTTCTCTTTTCATAGTGATCTCGTCAGACCTTGTCAATGGAAATTGTCACCAGGTTTTGCTATGAAGCTGACAGTACCATGATTCAATAGAGAAAACTGATTCTATCACAGCTGCTACATCCAGTAAACTAAGTGATACATCACTGGAATCAGGGTCTCTGTCCCTACATTATGCTGTTGTCAGATTACATAGCAAAAACCTGCTGAAAGGTTCACTTTAATTGCAGGCTGAGCTTCAACTCTTTCTAGCAGATAAGAGAACACTAGTCTGGAAGCTTACTTTTAATCAATCACACTTCCACTTGTGACTTCATGTCAGGATGAAAAGATGTGGAATGGAGTATGGAAGTGACCTGGACCCAAACTCCAGTTAAATAAACTACTCTGTGACATAACATCACATAACATTTCCGGGGCTTACATCAAGAAGCCACAGTGACACATACCTGTCATCCACAATCCAACCTCCTGATTGTTTATAACACCTACAATACTGTTCTGGTCAATGGAACTTTGGAATAGGCAATGTAAAATTCTGAGAAGTAAAGGTTTTTTTTTCCGAATAAACTTCTACTTTTTTTAACACCTCATGCACAATACAGAGCCATATGTAGGAGGCTCGATGCTGGCACACAAAGTCTCCTTGACCCCATACCATACCATAGGCACCCTACATGATAGAGTATGGTGCTGTAGTTCAATTTGATTAGCTCTCTACCATGAAGGTGTGTGCCATAATGTCAATTAAATCAGTAGCATATGGCGGTTCAGTAGGATTCCAAGAGGTACATGGCAAAGTAAAATGGGTACTATGTATTAAAAATGAGGGATTGGTGGAAAGTGACAAGATGGGGCAATGAAAGGAATAGCAGTGTTTTCAATAGGTATCATGGTGAACATCAAGGACAAAAGTTGGAGTTGCATTCTAAAACTCTACCTTTAGGCGCCAAGAGGGTTTATTCTGAGTCTGATCTCATTTACTCAGTGCCCAACTTTCTTTTGTGCCACTTTACAGAAAGCATGATTTTTCACTTTTCCTCCAGCCAATTATCCATTAATCAGTTTTTACATTCTGGATTTCTCAAGGGCTATTGTGCACTAGCCTAATAGCATTTTCATTATGGATGGCCCAAATGTAAAACTAATAGAGATGTAAATGTAATCAGAGGAAGATCCGCTACTGGCACATTACCCTGCATATTGCACAGTCTCTGAATGGGAAAGTCACACAATAGCCCTCATAATCTGATCAGTCAATTAAGAGCAGGGGAGAGATGTACCTATTCATCTAAATGTGGAATAACCGCTCTGAAATATTATTGTGTCCTGAACTTACAATGCAGAGCTCATGAATAATGCATGCGACTTCTGTCACAAAATCTCCATGCATACCAAGTCCTCCATTTCTCTGTATTCAGACCATTAATAATTTCTATCTCACACTTCTACTGATTGCATAGAGAGGGTTTTTGTCTAATAAAACTCAGAGCTCAATGTCAGTGATTCCCAGTACAATACTTTGCTTCTTTATTATTCCTATGTACACAGACAGATTGGGGGCAAATATGTAGAAAGTTGGCATGCAACAATATCCAATAAAGCAAACCTAAAGCATAATACCCACAACTTGATGTGAAGGCCCTAAGTGTAGAGGAGCTGTCTAGTAATCATCACAACTCTTGAGATCTGGTCTACAGTATTTGAAATTGAATCTGAGAGAAATTATTATTAATTTTCAAGAACTCTTAATTCCAGTTTGCTTTACATAATAAAATGTCTGTGGGGGAATGAGACTATGAGTGTAGAAGCTGCTCAACTAGCAATGTTGTGACAGCGGGGTTATTGTAGGCTATGAGCTTTTTTAAAAGGTGGAAGAATATCTGGAAAAGTTATATAAAATACATTTGTTATGCTACATTGCAACCAATAGCAGTTTAAATCGGTGTTAGTGTGGCCAACTGATGTGGTCTACTGTTTTCTTGATCAGTTTATACATTGAAGATACGGAATACTCTAACATTTATGAAAATTGGTAATGTTCAAGGGAATCACCAGGTTTTTGCTACATAATGTGAGAGCAGCATAATGTATCACATACTGGGCTGCTTGCTATGGTTTTTATAAAATCACTGTTTTCTCTGTAGGAGATTTTCACTAGAGGACTACTTGGCCTGCTGCCAGGTAGTCCATGTAACAATTTCACCCCTCGGTGCTGAGCTGTCTGTGCAGTGATTGACAGCTCAGTTGTCCAGTCTGGTGCAAGGGCGTGCTGAGCTGTCTGTGCTTTGATTGACAGCTCGGCCATCCAAACTGAGACCAGCGCTGAGCTCTCTTCAGATGCTCTCATTTCCCATAATTGCTCAGCTATTTAACTGAGCTGGCAGTCCGAGATAGCTATCAGCCGTAGCTTCAGCTAAGTGTGGTTGGTTTCCTCTGTGCTTGTATTTTGCTCATTGATCTCCCACTGCCTGACTTTGGACCTCGTTCTCACCAGCCGTCTGTTTAACCCCTTTGCTCTGATCCGCTATCCTCCTGGTATTTTGACCTCGAACCATTACCTGACTACGATTTTGTCTCTTCCCTCTGTTTATGACATACTCTCCTGGATATTGACCTCAGACTCCTCAATTATCCCGACTCACGGCTTGTCCGTGAGAAGAGACTCAGCGTCACCGTCCAGTCACGCACCCTCCACTATGGATTGGGAACTTTGTGCTTATGCACAGTGTACACAGAAAGCTGCCAATCAGTGGTGTGGACAAGGTTATACAGAGCTCAGCATTCAGAGAACTGTTAGATCAGCAATAGAGAAAAAAGTTTTTAATCAAAACTGCAGCAAGCGGCCTAGTAAATGATACATTGTAGGAATCAGGTTCTTTGCCCCTCCGTCTGGCTGCTGTCAGATGGAATAGCAAAAATCTGGTAACAGATTCCCTTTAATGGTTTTAACTCTGCACAATTATAAAAGGGAATAATCATAATGATAAGTTTTTAATAAATGTTAAGTTTTAGTAACCTGTTAGTGAAATGCTATCCTACTGGTGGGAGTTTTGACCCTTTTTGTAATTTTTGTATAATCACAAGACTTATTCAGGACTCCACATTTACAACTTATAAAAGTTTTCATTTCCAGCTTCTGATGTTCCATATATTAAAACATAGTTGGTTGACTGTGCGTGCTTCTTTCTTTGTTCCATTATTTTCTTCTTTACCATATTCCATTAGTCCCCATAGCACCATAAAAGATTTATTATGGGTATTGTAAACAGTGCACTTCCTCTGGACCTCCACCACTTGGGAGTGTGAGGGGGCTTCCATCATACCTCATTAAATAATTATTCAAATAACTGACCATTATAAGTGAAATCAGTTTAGAAACTTCGAATATAATGCTACAAAAATATTATGAATTCATTTTGTTCAAATTACTTGACACCGTCAGCAGTGTTTATCTCGGTCCTCCTTAGAAAAATGCTCAATCATTGGGTGAAATGACTTTTAAGCAACCTAAAAAATAATTTTTTTCAGCAGCACTGTTTAGCGCAATCAGCCTCTGTAAAGCCCCCGTCTCACATAGCGAGATCGCTGCTGTGTCACGGTTTTGGTGACGCAACAGCGACCTCACCAGCGATGTCGCTCTGTGTGACACTTTGCAGCGATCAGGCCCCTGCTGTGAGGTCGCTGATCGCTGCAAAGTGTCCTGGACCATTTTTTGGTCGTTGCCCTCAAGCTGGTCAGCACACATCGCTGTGTGTGACCAGCGGGAGCAGCGATCAGGCTGGTAACCATGATAAACATCGGGTTACTAGGGGCACACGCGCACTTAGTAACCCGCTGTTTATCATGGTTACGAGCCTGCTAAAGTGAGCGGTAACCTCCCGCTCACCGTAGCAGAGTGGTAACCATGCTAAACAACGGGTTACTAGGTGCGCGTTTCCCCCTAGTAACCCAATGTTTATCATGGTTACCAGCCTGCTCCTGCTTCAGCAGGCTGGTAACCAGGAGCAGGACATCGTGGAAAGATTCTTTCCACGATGTCGCTGCTCCCCTGATCGTTGGTGAGCCTGCCTGTTTGACAGCTCACCAGCGACCACATAGCGACGCAGCAACGATCCCTGACAGGTCGTATCGTTGTCGGGATCGTTGCAGCGTTGCTAAGTGTGACGGGGCCTTAAGCCTCTGTATAATGACCAGTAATCTGTAAAGCTTTACTGATCGGCAATCATTTAGCACCCTCAGTTGGTCAGTGTAAAAGGAGCCTTATCCATGTAGCTTCTATAGTACAACCATATCTTTGGAGAAAATTTAATTAATTACTGAACAAATGAGGTTTGCGGCACCCTGTTGATTGGATTAAGATAATTGAGTTGTCTATAGAATTTTAACATTTTCTACTTTTGGATGAGTGAGGAAACATCTTTGAGATTTCTAATAGTGTCTAGTTGATTTTGACTAAAGCTGTCCATACACCTTCAATAGCGGTTTCAGCCAACAGTTATTCCTCCTGACCTCCCAAATACAAGTCGGCCCACTGCATGTCTTTGGAATAATGAGAGTGGAGTAAGCCACTGAGAGATGAACAAAACATATTGGCGTTGGAATTCGACATGCCCTATCCTTTTATTCTCCAACATCATCTGTTGGGGGAGAGCTGAAAGACCATCATACATTTTAGACAATCTGCTGGACCTGCTGAAAACATAATTATTAAAAACTTTTTGCTATTTAAAAGTACTACAGAGTTGATTAGATTTGTAGATTCCAATGAACACATCTAAAACCGTCTCAAGTCAAATCCTTGACTCCATGTTTTCTAGGAATTCAAGGGATGATTACAGGATAAGAAATCTCCAAATGCTAATCAGATTTCAGCTTTAAGCAAAACCTCTGACTGTCATTAACAATTCTTTTTGTACTAGGAGTTGAGGCTATGGAGGAGAAAAAAAATACTGATTACTTTTTCAAGGAATGGTTAGATCTTCTGATGAACTGAATTAGATCATATAAGTAGCACAATAAAATTATATTAAACACCAAGTTTTATTGGTGTCCTATCATTATATAAAACTGTTAGGGCTCTTTCAGATGTCAGTGATTTTTTTCATACGCAGAGAAACAGTTTCATCAGTGTTTTTAATCCAGAGTCTGATCAGTTCTTCACATATAAGAAAACAGATGGATATTTCTCAAGCTTCTCCTATCAAATAGTCTGTGAAAAACAGCGCAAATGGCATCCAAGTGCTATTCGATTGTTTCACAGACCCATAGACTTGCATTGGCGAGTTTGAACTGTGAATCAGCTAAAAATATAACACATCTCTGTGATTTTGTGCTGACCACTCGGTCTGCAGAAGTATACAGACATCTGAACAGCCCCCCAGACTATAATAGGCACACTGTCTATCTGTGAAAAAAATATGGAACTCATACGTGAAAAACTGACGTCTGAATGAACCCTCAGAAGTGTAGCTATGGCAGTGCAGAGATTGTAGTCGCACCCTCTGTCACCCAAGGTGAGGGAAGGCTCAAATGTACAACGACGGGAAGGGAGCAACTATGGAAAGGAGGAGTGGAGACCTCTAGGCAGATCTAATATCACCCTGCCTGCCCTATTGTCTCTATATAGGTTCCACACCTATAGCTGAGCAGGAACCTAATCCCTGAATGTGCCTAGAACTGGGCCCTAGATAGGGAGGGGATGAGGCGAGCACTAGTCAGACCACACTACAAACTAAAGACAACAAGGTAAACAAACAAGGGGGATACGCTTAGCTTGAGCAGACACCAGAGAGATAACGCCAACTGCCCTCCAAGGGCACCAAAGAACAAACTAGTCTACAGCTAGTGCTCCAAGTTTGCACAGAGGTACATAGAACTATCTCCGGAGACTCTCTGGAGAAACTGAGAGTTTTTAACTACCAAGCAAGGGTGTGTCAATCGGCATCAGAAGGTGGAGATTGCTGCTGGGTCCTAAAGGAAGAAGGATATAACTATAGAGAGGATCAAGAAGGCATCTGCAATGCCAAGCACAGTGACCTTGTACAGCCAGATCCAGGGCGACTGTCTGTCACAACTGACACACCTGTGACACCCTCATCCTGATGCCCAAAGGGGTCGGAAGACTCCTCTGTTCATGGGAGGACACCAATATTATAAATGGCCTCTGGTAGGTGGGGGGCTTTGTTACAAATTATGTAGTGGGTCCAGAAGCTTTAAAATACACTTCTGAACATAGTTTTTAATTTAAGTAAAATTAAATGTTCACATATTTACAATATAGATGACTAGAAATCTTTTTCCACCTGATACAGTATGCCTTTGCTCCCAAACCAATTCCAACCTGGTCAATATTTCTTTGATTTACCTTGCATCTCATTTTCTTTCAAGTTTTTTGACATTTTTTTTACCCATCTAAGATCTGAATTCTTCTTCAGCTCAATTCATATAAGTGACTTGTAGATGAGTATCTATCCTATCTCACCACATGTCAAGCTTTCAGGCTCTTGACGTCAGATGTTCATTAGTGGGAAGACCATGCATAACAGAGGTAAATGATGTTGACATGTTAGAGGATCTGAAAATGAATTGTGTGTAGAGGAATAGAACTCCAAGTATAGGCACAAAAAGGAACTTTTTTTAAAATAATTTTTATTTTTCTTCCCTCATATCCCCCAAAAATTACAGCACATAGTGAAGTATAGCAACATTGCGGGTGTACCCTTCATCTAGGCTAATAAAGGGATATGTGTGGGATGTCCCTCTTGTACAAAAAAATTAATAATCCACTTGTACCAGTATATGAAGAAATGGAATTACTGGGCTGTTTAGGGATCCAGAAAGACAGAGTTAAGAAATTACTATTACCCATGGAGGAGGAGAGCCGGTGGTACAAAAAGCAATGGATGCAGAGGGATGTAGTGTGACGGATGATGGAGCAGCTCACTTATAAAGCAGAGCCATTCACGTGAATTTCAATTTAAGATCCTGTATTCAGATACATTCATTAAATACTAATAGTTTATGAACCTTGGAGATAATATATGTAACAACCCTTTAAGCCACATCCGTGGTCAGGGTGCTCTGTAGTTCTCACCTCAATATTACACAGTCCTTCCACCCAAGTCTTACTGGGTGGTCTATAAATTGCAGGAGGGCCTTCTTCTTCTGCCAGGCATCAACTTGGGAATCCTCTGTCTAAGTATACACTCACAAGAGATGAGATTAAAACAATTTAACATATTTATTGTATGTGGGTTAAATGGTGTAAAAGGCAGGGAAATGAAGGAACAGCAAATCATGTAATACAAAACAAGTGCAACAGTCATATGCTATCCCCTAAAGGTAAGGGACGTGCTTTACCCAAGCCCTGGCTGGTGGGTAGCATGGAATAATCCCTGGGGGTGAAGTACAGTCTGGCTAAATGGACAATGGATGGTTTCACAGTTTTTCCCAATCTTTTATACTTCTCACAGTTGATGTTTATGTCATTCACACTCCCATTGCCAACAAGCACACTCTTCCATCTAACAGCACATACCAGATAATCTGAAATGGCTGCTGCAATACAATTAACACAGTCCAATGATGGAACCCACTTTCCGCAGATCTTGGTTGCGTTTACAGAGACCGTTGGTGCACTCTAATATCACATTCCCAGCCAAATCGCTTCAGTAAAAGTTCTCTCATGAACTACTTAGCAGTTAAACCACAAGTCCTGGTAATATCCCTTCAGCAACATTTCTCTTATAGATTCTTTCGTAGTTGAACCACAAGATCGAGCAGGATGTGCTCCTTGATGTAGCAACTCTTTGGTCACACTGTGATCTAGCTTGGGGCTACAGCGTTCAGATACCTGGGAACATATGGAGTGGGGGCAAGATCTCCAAGGATATGAACAGGTGGACATCTCCTGGGAACCTGTTTGGTCTCCAGACGTGGCACAACTCCTGGGTTGTCTGCTCACTGAGCTGCATGGCTTTGAGCACTCTGTGCCTCTATTCTCTGCTTTCCAATATCAGTCTCTCCAATATCAGGCTCTTACCATTCTTTAATGGATTGACACACATGTCCCTGTGCTTAGCTAGCTCCTTTCTTCTTTTCCAGCTTGCTCAGTGAATCAGTCTCTTTCTCTGCTACTCCTCTTCCTCCAGGATGTGAAGAGGAGCAAAGGTCAAGGGGGATTGTAGTTCAGAGTAGTGCAGCAAAAGAAACATAAGGCTGCATGCCCACGATCCGTAATCACAGTATTTTGGACGCAGCTCACCTGTGCTGCATCCAAAATGCTGCATTGTACAGTAGAAGCACAGTGGATGGGATTTATAGATGTAACACCCCTTTAGGGCTACCATGATACACTGGGTGTTATGGGGGGGTCTCACCTCTCTAGGGCGCAGTGGCTCCACCCGAAGCTTGATTGGAGCTATCTCTCTGGGACTGCAGAGGGACTGTTATCTTCTGCCAGGGGCTGATTCGGGAAGCCCCTGCCACAGCTCAGTACACACTCAGAGGGAACAGGAGTAAAACCGTTTAACAGGTTTATTGCTATGCAGCAGAATTGAGGTGGGTTTCAAGGAATAACATACAATACAAGTAACAGTGCTCTATAAAAGTCATATACACATCACAATCTACTTCTACTCCGACCCTGCAAATATAACGTAGCAGGTTTTCCCTTTCTGTATTAACTCAGTCCAAACGTTGGGGCCCAGTTGCCGCGGATGTTGGCGCGCAAATGAGAACTGTTGGTGCACTTAGATGAATATTAATGTCAATAGTCTGGGTTGTAGTGTACTCACTGTAAATAGCACTGGTAGAACCACAAGTCTCAGAAGGGCACTCACTGGGTGTCTCAAACGGTCGGATGGTTCTCTGGACACTAGCTGGGGGCGGCAGGATTCAGGCCTTTATACGGTGGGAGTGCCAGTAGAACTCTCCAAGTCCTTGATGTAACTTGCTTCAGAGGGTGACAAGACCGTGCTCTCTCCAGCAGCACGGGTATCTCAGAGGGGGCCGCCACACTCGGCAGCGTAGAGGAATGAAGATCCACACCGCTCCGTTCCTCACAGCAAGCTGCCACGCTCTTTTTTCTCTCAACCTTCACTTTCACTTCCTGCCCAGCTCCCTCCCCCAAGCCCCTCCTCATCCAATCCACTCTCTCTCCTTCTATCCTTCCAGGCTGTGTCATCTGACTGAAACAAGGGTCCCTGGGAATTGTAGTCCACTGCAGCTCAAGGGAAAAACGGTTAATGTCTGTAGATCCCTGTTTAACAGCAGCTGCAAAGCTCTTCTTAGTGTCTATAAGTTCCAGTATACCAGTAGCTGCCCTGACAATTCCCTGTGCAGTTGTTACATAGAAATGCCATGCTCAATGTGTCTCTATTTGATGCTGCGTAAACTCATCGACGGCGCGGCTTTACGAGCCGCAGCATGTCAATCTCTGTTGTGGAGACACTAGTCTCCTCAATAGAAATTTCCACAATACACTGTGCAGAATTATTAGGCAAATGAGTATTTTGATCACATGATACTTTTTATACATATTGTCCCACTCCAAGCTGCATAGGCTTGAGAGCCAACTACCAATTAAGTAAATCTGGTGATGTGCATCTCTGTAATGAGGAGGGGTGTTGTCTAATGACATCAACACCCTATATAAGGTGTGCTTAATTATTAGGCAACTTCTTTTCCTTTGGCAAAATGGGTCAGAAGAGAGATTTGACGGGCTCTGAAAAGTCCAAAATTGTGAGATGTCTTGCAGAGGGATGCAGCAGTCTTGAAATGTCCAAACTTTTGAAGCGTGATCACCGAACAATCAAGCGTTTCATGGCAAATCGCCAACAGTGTCGCAAGAAGCGTGTTGGCCAAAAAAGGCGCAAAATAACTGTCCATGAATTGAGGAAAATCAAGCGTGAAGCTGCCAAGATGCCATTCGCCACCAGTTTTGCCATATTTCAGAGCTGCAACATTACTGGAGTATCAAAAAGCACAAGGTGTGCGATACTCAGGGACATGGCCAAGGTAAGGAAGGCTGAAAAACGACCACCTTTGATCAAGAAATATAAGATAAAACGTCAAAAATGGGCCAAGAAATATCTTAAGACTGATTTTTCAAAGGTTTTATGGACTGATGAAATGAGAGTGACTCTTGATGGGCCAGATGGATGGGCCAGAGGCTGGATCAGTAAAGAGCAGAGAGCTCCACTCCGACTCAGACGCCAGCAAGGTGGAGGCGGGGTACTGGTATGGGCTGGTATCTTCAAAGATGAAATTGTGGGACCTTTTTTGGGTTGAGGATGGAGTGAAGCTCAACTCCCAGACCTACTGCCAGTTTCTGGAAGACAACTTCTTCAAGCAGTGGTACAGGAAGAAGTCGGTATCATAGTAACATAGTTTTTAAGGTTGAAGGAAGACTAAGTCCATCTAGTTCAACCCATAGCCTAACATGTTGATCCAGAGGAAGGCAAAAAAAACCCATGTGGCAAACACTAAGCTCCACATTGGGGAAAAAAATTCCTTCCCGACTCCATACGACAATCAGACTAGTTCCCTGGATCAACGCCCTATCAAGGAATCTAGTATTTATAACCTGTAATATTATACTTTTCAAGAAAGGCATCCATGCCCTTCTTAAATTTTAATAGTGAATCACTCATTACAACATCATGCGGCAGAGAGTTCCATAGTCTCACTGCTCTTACAGTAAAGAATCCCCGTCTGTGATTATGATTAAACCTTCTTTCCTCCAGACGTAGAAGATGCCCCCTTGTCCCCGTCTCAGGCCTCAGAGTAAAAAGATCAATAGAAAGGTCTTTGTACTGTCCCCTCATATACTTGTACATAGTAATAAGATCACCCCTAAGCCTTCTTTTTTCCACAGTAAATAACCCCAAGTGTAATAACCTGTCTTGGTATTGCAGACCCCCCAGTCCTCTAATAACCTTGGTCGCTCTTCTCTGCACCCGCTCTAGTTCAGCTATGTCTTTCTTATACACCGGAGACCAGAACTGTACACAGTATTTTAAGTGTGGTCGCACTAATGACTTGTATAGAGGTAAAATTATGTTCTCCTCATGAGCATATATGCCTCTTTTAATGCATCCCATTATTTTATTTGCCTTTGTAGCAGCAGCCTGACCCTGGCCACTAAACGTGAGCTTGTCGTCCACCAATACACCCAGGTCTTTTTCAGTTACAGTTTTGCCCAGTGTTTTACAATTAAGCATATAATTATACATTTTATTTCCTCTGCCCAAGTGCATTACCTTACATTTATCCCCATTAAAGCTCATTTGCCATTTATCAGCCCAAGCTTCTAGTTTACATAGATCCTCCTGTAATATAAAATTGTCCTCCTCTGTATAGATTACCCTGCAGAGTTTAGTGTCATCTGCAAATATTGAAATATTACTCTGTATGCCCCCTACAAGGTCATTAATAAATATGTTAAAAAGAAGGGGGCCCAATACTGACCCCTGTGGTACCCCACTGTTAACTGAGACTCAATCTGAGTGTTTTCCATTAATATCCACCCTTTGTTTCCTATCACTGAGCCAATTCTTAACCCACATACATATATTTTCCCCTATCCCCATTGTTCTCATTTTATGTATCAACCTTTTGTGTGGAACCGTATCAAAAGCTTTTGAAAAGTCCATATACACAACATCCACTGCATTTCCTTGGTCCAGTCTTGAACTTGCCTCCTCATAAAAACTGATCAGATTAGTTTGACAGGAACGGTCCCTCGTGAACCCATGTTGATATTGGGTCATGAGGTTATTCTTCTTCAGATACTCTATTATAGCATCTCTTAGGAAACCCTCCAGGATTTTACCCACAGTAGAGGTTAAGCTTACCGGCCTATAATTTCCAAGTTCAGTTTTTGTCCCCTTTTTGAATATTGGCACCACATTTGCTATACGCCAGTCCTGTGGTACAGACCCTGTTATTATGGAATCTTTAAAGATTAAAAATAATGGTCTATCTATGACATTACTTAATTCCTGCAGTACTCACGGGTGTATCCCATCCGGGCCCGGGGATTTGTCAACTTTAGTGATTTTTAGACGCCGCTGTACTTCCTGCTGGGTTAAGCAAGTGACATTTAATGGAGAATTTTTGTTATCACTAATCATGTTTTCTGTCATGCGATTTTCTTGTGTAAATACGGTTGAAAAAAAATCATTTAGCATATTGGCTTTTTCCTCATCCTCATCCACCATTTCACCCAAACTATTTTTAAGGGGGCCAACACTATCATTGTTTAGTTTTTTACTATTTATGTAGTTAAAGAATATTTTGGGGTTATTTTTACTTTCTCTGGCAATGATTCTCTCTGCCTTAATCTTTGCTGCCTTGATTTGTTTTTTTACATAATTTATTTAATTTTCTATATTTATTTAAGGCCTCATCACTACCTACTTGCTTTAGTTCTCTAAGTGCTTTCTTTTTGTCACTTATTGCGCCCCTTACAGCTTTATTTAGCCATAGTGGTTTCCTCCTATTTCTAGCATGTTTATTCCTAAAGGGTATATATTGTGCACAGGTCCTATTCAGGATGTTAATAAATGTCTCCCATTTGCTTTGTGTAGCTTTATGTCTCAGGATATCGTCCCAGTTTATTGCACTAAGATCATCTCTTAACCGTTGGAAATTTGCCTTCCTGAAGTTTAGTGTCCTTGTAACCCCTCTACTACACATCTTATTAAAGGTTACATGAAAACGTATTATTTTGTGATCACTATTACCCAAGTGACCCCCAACTCGTATATTTGATATGCGGTCTGGCCTATTGGTTAATATTAGGTCTATCAGTGCCCCCCTTCTTGTTGGGTCCTGAACCAGTTGTGAAAGGTAATTGTCTCTCATAGTTGTCAAAAACCTATTACCTTTGCTTGAACTACATGTTTCTGTCCCCCAATGTATTTCAGGGTAGTTGAAGTCTCCCATAATAATGACTTCTCCTTGAGTCGCTGCTTCATCTATTTGCTTTACGAGGATATTCTCCGCTACTTCCATTATTTTTGGAGACTTATAACAAACCCCTATCAGTAATTTATTATTTTTTCCCCCTCCCCTTATCTCCACCCACAGGGACTCTACATTTTCATTAGATTCACATATATCCTCCCGCAAGACAGGTTCTAAGGATGATTTTACATATAAACACACCCCTCCCTCGCTTGTTTGTACGGTCATTTCTGAACAGACTATAGCCCTGTAAATTAACTGTCCAGTCATGGGTCTCGTCCAGCCACGTCTCAGATATCCCTACCATGTCATAATTATTTTCCAACAAAATTAATTCTAATTCCTCCATTTTGTTGGTGAGGCTTCTGGCATTAGTGTACATGCATTTTATGTATCTCTCTGTACCTCTATTCCTTCTTACTTTATTGACTGTTCTAATCCCACCCCCAATTTCTTTATTTGTGCCCAGGTCACTATCTGCACTATCTTCCCCACCTATAAAATGAATACCCTCCCCCCCAATTCCTAGTTTAAACACTCCTCCAACCTTCTAGCCATTTTCTCCCCCAGCACAGCTGCACCCTCCCCATTAAGGTGCAGCCGGTCCCTAGCGTAGAGTCTGTAGCCAACTGAGAAGTCGGCCCAGTTCTCCAGGAACCCAAATCCCTCCTTCCTACACCAGTTCTTGAGCCACTTATTTATCTCCCTAATCTCCCGTTGCCTCTCTGGCGTGGCACGTAGTACCGGTAGTATTTCAGAGAATACCACCTTGGAGGTCCTTGCTTTCAGCTTGCAGCCTAATTCCCTGAAATCATCTTTAAGGACCTTCCACCTACCTCTAACTTTGTCATTTGTGCCAATGTGCACCATGACCGCTGGGTCCTCACCAGCCCCTTCCAGTAATCATTCAATAAAAACATGATTTTCATGCAGGACAATGCTCCATCACATGCATCCAACTAGTCCACAGCGTGGCTGGCCAGTAAAGTTCTAAAAGAAGAAAAAATAATGAGATGGCCCCCTGGTTCACCTGATCTGAACCCCATAGAGAACCTGTGGTCCATCATAAAATGTGAGATCTACAGGGAGGGAAAACAGTACACCTCTCGGAACAGTGTCTGGGAGGCTGTGGTGGCTGCTGCATGCAATGTTGATTGAAAACAGATCAAGCAACTGACAGAATCTATGGATGGAAGGCTGTTGAGTGTCATCATAAAGAAAGGTGGCTATATTGATCACTAATCTTTTTGGTTTTTGTTTTTGCATGTCAGAAATGTTTATTTCTAAATTTTGTACACTGATATTGGTTTACCTGGTGAAAATAAACAAGTGAGATGGGATTATATTTGGTTTTTATTAAGTTGGCTAATAATTCTGCACAGTATTAGTTACCTGCACAAACAGGTATCCTCCTAAGATAGCCAAATCTAAAAAAAACCCACTCCAACTTCCAAAAATATTAAGCTTGGATATTTATGAGTCTTTTGGGTTGGTTGAGAACATAGTTGTTGATCAATAATAAAAATAATCCTCTAAAATACAACTTGCCTAATAATTCTGCACACAATGTAGAATGTATAGGGTGCGGTAACTCCTCATGAATCTGTGTGATCGGACGCAGCGCTTTGGACGCAAAGAAAATACGCTGCGTCCAAAGCTCTGCCATAGCTTGATTGTGGGCGCATAGCCTTAATGTCTGCTGCAGTGAATATCTGCTTGTTCCCAGCAGCAGCAGTCTCTCAACACAATACTCCCGCTGAAGTGATTACATATGTATGTGTAATCCATTCACATCACAACAGTTAACTACTCATCCTATAAGATCCTAATTTTTAGTGGACCTATAATAAGTATGTGGTCTACCCTATTGTTGACATAAGATCTCTCATACATAATAGACAGATGTCGACCGACAAATGGCTCTACCATACACAGGTGCTTTTGTTCGGCCAAGGGCTTCCGTGTTCTCTATGAGAGAGCCTCCACTAGATATGGTGGTGCCTTATCTCCAGGACAGCAAAGCAATTGGCAGTCTGAAATTGAACATGCCAGATTCTTAGCTTCCCCAATGATCAATTTTCTGGAATCCCCAAACACATTAGACTGTTGGCCAAACCCATTGATATAGGCGGGTTCATCCAAAATTGATGTGTATGGGGGGCTTTACTTTGTTTGCACTTTGTTTCATAATTATTGTTTGTACTATATATAGTCCTATTTCAGGGATCATTCTGTGAACTATGCTTTTTGACAACTAGAAACTAGACCTGTGAGACTTTGTAAAACTGGAAAAATCTCTTTATGATAAAAGGGTGAGACCTATGTGGAGATTGTGGCTGGTTGGCCTGTGAGCACAGTAGCAGGACAGTCTTGATTTTGAATATTGTGCTGACATCTGCTTCCTTCTTCTGACAGAGAGGCAGCCGGGCCGCAGCGTTTTAGAGTGTCATCGACTGTACATTTAATCCCACACACACCTGCCATCTCCCCATGATAGCTATAATTTATCCATCTCCCCTGTTTGTGTCACGCTTCATTATAAGACTATTCAACTAAGAATCTACAGTCTTACAGAAGGCTTTATTGCCAAGCCTCATTATGTCGAGAACAAGTCCGTCTGCACTACCAGACCTTTCTCAGCTGATCAGAAGGCAAATATTGCAGGAAAAGTACTTCTAAAAAAGTCGTGTATATTGTATTATGCTATTTTGACATTTAGGACTGGGTATTGGCTGCATATAATGTCTGCATGTAAAGGAGGAGAGAAATATTGGATATTGGTGCAACCAGTTTAGTGGCTCCACTAACAGAAGAATCCCATTCTTATCTTGGTGATGATTGTGATCAGTGGTATCTATTACAGCCAGTGATTGGCTGCAGTGGTCATTTATCTGTAGCTAAACTTAATCAATGGAGGACAGAATGAAGAGAGCAAGGACCTGGAAAAACTCTGGCGGATCAGTAAATTGAGCCTTACTCCTCATTCAGAAGTCAGTGATTTTTCTCGTTCGTTGTTTTGGATCAAATTTTCATCAGTATTACACTGTGTTCCAAATTATTATGCAAATAATATTTTCCCAGATTTTCCCAAATTACCTATATGAATTGCAGTCATTGTAATTTTCCAGTCAAATAACTATTAGAGTACAATTGAAAGGTTTTTGTACAAACTGCCTATGATAACAGTATATTTTTAAAAAAATAAAAAACTCAAACTGCGCTCAAAATACATGTTCCAAATTATTATGCACAGCAGAGTTTTCAACCTTTTCATTTTAATAAAGAACAAAAAAATGGTAATTTTTGAAATTATAAGCATTAGCAGGTTATTACAAACTGAAATCAAACCGTTTTCAACTCAAAACTTTATTCTAGGTGATGTTACATTTGCACATAGGACCGCTTGTTCGAAAGGAGCTTCTAAACTCTCTCGTCCATTGAATTTGTCAGGGTTTGGATGGTTTCTGCTTCAATTGTTTTGCATGAAGACAGAATACCCTCCCAGAGCTGTTGCTTAGATGTGAACTGCCTCCCGCCATCATAGACACTCCTTTTGATGATGCTCCAGAGGTTCTCAATGGGGTTGAGGTCAGGGGAGCATGGGTGCCACACCATAAGTTTGTCTCCTTTTATGCCCATAGCAGCCAGAGATGCAGATGTGTTATGTGCAGCATGAGACGGGGCATTATCATGCATGAAAATGATCTTGCTGCGGAATGCACAGTTCTCCTTCTTGAACCATGGAAGGAAGTGCTGTTTGAGAAACTCAACATACATTATGGAGTTCATCTTTACCCCTTCAGGGATCCTAAAAGGGCCGACAATCTCTCTCCCCATGATTCCAGCCCAAAACATTACTCCACCTCCTCCTTGTTAGCGCCGTAGCCGTGTTTGCATGGGGTGTCCATCAACCAGCCATCCTCCACTCCATCCATCTGGACCATCGAGATCATTTCATGCATGATAATGCCCTGTCTCATGCTGCACATAACACATCTGCATCTCTGGCTGCTATGGGCATAAAAGGGGACAAACTTATGGTGTGGCACCCATGCTCCCCTGACCTCAACCCAATTGAGAACCTCTGGAGCATCATCAAAAGGAGTGTCTTTGATGGCGGGAGGCAGTTCACATCTAAGCAACAGCTCTGGGAGGGTATTATGTCCTCATGCAAAACAATTAAAGCAGAAACCATCCAAAACCTGACAAATTCAATGGACGAACGAGAGAGTTCAGAAGCTCCTTTCGAACAAGGGGTCCTATGTGCAAATGTAACATCACCTAGAATAAAGTCTTGAGTTGAAAACTGTTTGATTTCAGTTTGTAATAACCTGCTAATGCTTATAATTTCAAAAATGACCATTTTTTTGTTCTTTATTAAAATGAAAAGGTTGAAAACTCTGCTGTGCATAATAATTTGGAACATGCATTTTGAGTGCAGTTTGAGTGTTTTATTTTTTTAAAAATATACTGTTATCATAGGCAGTTTGTACAAAAACCTTTCAATTGTACTCTAATAGTTATTTGACTGGAAAATTACAATGACTGCAATTCATATAGGTAATTTGGGAAAATCTGAGAAAATATTATTTGCATAATAATTTGGAACACAGTGTAGTAGCCTACTTGCCGCATCCTTAAACCAACGGGAAGGGAATTTGAAGCTTTGTTTCAGAAAAACTGAGTGGTTGACCACTAAAAAGAAACAAATCAGTACAAAATTTTGTTGCTAAAATTGACCTCATGAAAAAAATGGAGAAACACTTTGCTTAGTGTTTCAATTCTTCACCATTTTAAAGATCTTTATTTGCCGTTCATGAATAGGAAAAATCTTGTTTGTATCTAATGGATGCATACTGTGGTAAAGCGACTTGTTCGACTCTCCAGAGGCAGACACAGGACACACAGTTCGGGTAAACTTCCTGCGGGTTTATTGTGCGGCATAAACTCCAACAGCGTCCCATAAAAATAAACAGTCCCTCTCGGGGTTAACGGGAAAACAAAAGATAAAGTATAAGGGTATGTGCTCACGATCAGGATCAGTGTTCACTGCAGATTGGACACAGCGCAAGTGCGCTGTGTGCAGTCCACAGCGCCCAAATGTTACAGCATAGTGGATGGGATTTATACAAATCCCATGTCCACTATGCATCTGCGGCACACCCGCGGAAATTGACATGCGGCGCGTCTTTCCAGATGGTCCGCATGTGGGCTTTCCCCATAGACCTAATCTCTATGGGGAAAGTCTGCATGTGAGAAAAAAAAAAGAGCCCGGCGCTCATTTGCATAATGAGTGGAAACCGGAGACAGCTTCTCAGCAGCCTTGAGGCCGCAACTCCGGATAGTCTGCACATACCCTAACAGAGTCCTTTAGCCAGCAAGGCTCTGCCCGCTGCAGGTAGCACAGTCAAGTCTCAGCAATACCAGTCCTCTGGTGTTGCTCTCTGGCTTCAGCCCACAACAGCCTGGAGACTTCCCTCTCCAGATCACACACTTCTGCCAGGAAACAAAAATGACTAAGCATTAAACCTTGCTCCGCCACACCCTGAGGGGAGGTAGGGGGAATGGCTTCCCACCCTCTTTGCCATTCCCATAAAACCACACCCTTTAAGAGAGTTAACCCCCAGCATAAAACATGCTGGCAGAAATATAGTAGGTTTCAGTTCACACAGTAGAGCAACCTGAGTGACACATAACCCCCCTTGTATTTAACACCAGTGACTCGGTCACAATACATAACAATCTCTCACTTTTCTAATAAACAAAATGCTTGGAAAACTGGTGCTATATTTACGTATATTCTCCTAAGAGAAGCTAAGGCCCCATTCACACATCTGTTTTTGTCATGCTAGTGTATTTTACTTACAGTACACTGACACTTACAGTAGTGTTCGAAATAATAGCAGTGTGTTCAAAAACATCAGTTAAGCACAAAATCTTTATACTAGTTTTTATTTCCATGCATTGGGAACATTGCACACTGTTTTCTAATTCAAAACATGAAGAGAAATGTATATAATTTTTAATTACTTTACAAAAAAATAACAAAAAATGAACATTGGGCTGTTCAAAAAAATAGCAGCGTCTGCATTTATCTTTACAACCTCACAATATGTACTTTTTTCTTGAGGATTTAGGATTCCTGTGAATCACTAACCTAATATTTAGTTGTATACCCACAGTTTTTTTAGATCTGCTTCACATCTATGTTGCATAGAGTCAACCAACTTCTGGCATCTGTCAACTGTTATTCCTACCCAGAATGCCTTTGACTACATTCCACAATTTTTTGCCATTTGTTGGCTTTGCCTCAGAAATGGCATTTTTGATGTCACCCCACAAGTGTTCTATCGGATTAAGGTCCGGGGATTGGGCTGGCCACTCCATAACCTCAATTTTGTTGGACAGGAACCAAGATTTTGCTTGTTTAGTGGTGTGTTTAGGGTCGTTGTCTTGTTGAAACACCTATTTAAAGGTCGTATCCCCTTCAGCGTAAGGCAAGATGACCTCTTCAAGTATTTTAATATATGCAAACTGGTCCATGATCCCTGGTATGTGGTAAATAGGTCCGGCACTAAAGTAAGAGAAACATGCCCATAGCATGATGCTTACACCACCATGCTTCACTGTCTTCAGAGTGTACTGTGGCTTGAATGCAGCATTTGGGGGTCGTCTGACGAACTGTCTGTGTCCCTTGGACCCAAAAAGAACAATTTTACTTTCAGTCCACAAAATGTTTCTCCATTTCTCTTTAGACCAGTTGTTGTGTTCTTTGGCAAATTGTACCCACTTCAGTATGTCTTTTTTTTAACAGTGGGACTTTGCGGGGACTTCTTGCTAAGAGATTAGCTTCACACAAGCGTCTTCTAACTGTCAGGCTGTGTGCCCACGATGCGTTTTTTAAGCGTTTCCGCAGCGGCAAAAACACTGCAGAAATGCTTAAAAAACGCATGGTAGAAGGCCTGCCATGTTCCCCAATGATAATCCGCATGTGCTGTGCACATGCTGCGGAAATTTCCGCTGCGGATTATCATTGCGGAAAAAAACGCAGCATTACCAATTATTTTGCGGAAGCGCTGAATTTTCGCCGCCATTGACTTGCATTGGAACGCATGGATTACGCATCACTGCATATGTAGATGCGCATTCCATGCGTTTCAATGTGCGGATGGTACCCGGGTGTGGAGGACAGGAGACTCTCCTCCAAACCCGGGTACCATAGAACCTGTGAAAAAAAGAATAAAATAAAAAATAAATGTTATATTTACCTTCTGATGGCCCCCGCGGCGCTCGCCCTCCCATGCCGGCAGATCGCGTGGACTGAAGGACCTGCGCTGACGTCATAGTCATGTGACGGCAGGTCCTTCAGTGCAGTGTACCATGATCTGCCGGCAAGGGAGGACGGAGCAAAGCAAGACTCCGGGGGCCATCAGAAGGTAAGTATAGATTTATTTATTTTTTTTAACCGTTCTTTGGGGTCACACTATATAAATCCATGCCGTTTGCATGGATTTGTATAGTGTGACCAAGTTGACAAGCACTTTCCAAGTGATGCTAAAATCTCTTGGAAAGCGCTTGTCAACCCGCATGCGGAAATGCATGTGAAGAACGCTTCACATCCGCATGTCCCTGGCAGGAAAACGCATGTACAATCCACATGTATAATCCACATGTACAATCCGCATGTACAATCCGCATGTACAATCCGCATGTGCAATCCACATGTACAATCCACATGTACAATCCGCATGTACAATCCGCATGTACAATCCGCATGTACAATCCACATGTACAATCCGCATGTACAATCCGCATGTACAATCCGCATGTACAATCCGCATGCGTTTTTTCTGCCAGGGAGATGCAGAAACGCTCAGGAAAAATCTGGGGAATTTCTGCATCGTGGGCACATAGCCTCACAGTACTCACAGGTAACTTGTGACTGTCTTTGATCATCCTGGAGCTGATCATTGGCTGAGGCTTTGCCATTCTGGCCTTTCTTCAATCCATTCGAATGATAGTCTTCCGTTTTCTTCCACGTCTCTCTGGTTTTGCTTTCCATTTTAAAGCACTGGAGATCATTTTAGCTGAACAGCCTATCATTGTCTGCACTTCTTTATTAGTTTTACCCTCTCCAACCAACTTTTTAATCAAAGTACGCTGTACTTCTGAACAATGTCTTGAACGACCCATATTTCTCAGGCTTTCAAGGAGAAATGCATGTACAACATGTGATGGCTTCACCCTAAAATAAGGGCCACCTGATTCACACCTGTTTCTTCACAGTATGAGTGACCTCACTAATTGAACTCTACTTCTATTATTTTGAACACACCCCTTTCAATTAATTATTCAAATACATAGACTCAAAAACATGCAGATCATAAATGCTGAGTTTGTTGGTTTTCTTAGAGTCTACTGCACCAACTGGTAAATTGATTGACATGTGGTAATATAATTTATACCAAAAACAGTGATTAATCTGGTTAGTCATAATGGACTGCTATTATTTTGAACACTACTGTAGTCTATGCGACTATTCATGTATTTTTGTCTATACTTTTGTCCAATTTGCCTACCAAATTCCCTAATTTAAAAGGGAATGAAAATCACCAAGTGTTTAAATCAGTTCTTTGGGTTAATAGTATTTTCTTTTATTTTTTTGGCAATTTTTTTCCTCCATATCACATTCTTTTTTAAAAATAAAAATTAGAAATTTTGCAATTGGCTTTCTATTGGGACTATTTTAGATTTTAACCTTTGTTTCAGAAAATTCATATTTACATTAGCATAAGTAAACAGACCCATCTCTATTGTTTGTATTGAAGCATCTAATGAGCGTGTGCAAAAGTCATTGTGAAGGGAGGAGAGATGACATTAAGTCTCATTAATGAGGGATCCTGTTTCATCAACTGTATATAGAGGTGCTAACTGTAGTGATGAGCGAGCATACTCGCAAGCACTCGGTACTTGCACGAGCATCTCAGTACTTGAGATGCTCGGAGCTCGACGAGTACTTGTGAGATGCTTGGGCGGATGCTCGGGTCCCCTCCCTGCTCTTTAGAGGGCCAATCAACATGCAGGGATTGCCTGCCACTCACTGTAATGCCGTAGCCATGTTGGTTGTGGGCATTACAGTGATTGGCTGGCCGCACAGCGTCATCAGGTCTATATCAGACCTGGCGCCGCAATGCTCGTCACAGTCACTCCGCAATCAGGCAGTGTAGGGAGAGGTGCTGCTGAGCTAGGGAGAGATTTGCTTGTGTATTAGGTAGTGTAGGGAGAAAAACCATACATTACACATATCCAGCTTAACAAACAGTCCTTCTGAGGACTAATCCATCTGCAGAGATATCAGACAGGCAAGGTGTATAGGCAGGCGGTGTATATAGCAGACTGCAGTGCATATAGCACAAGAGGCTCCATTCCAATTCTGCCTTCTGCTGCTGTTAGATATTTCTAGACAAAGGCCCAAGTCTCAGGGGCCAGGAATACTGTTTTTTGGATCTTAATCCTCATTATTTGCTTAAAAAGCAATCTAGAGAACACAGTTTTTCTGCGTCATTTGCTTGTTGGCACCGCCAGGTCTTTTCCATATTACAGCACTAAAAATCCACCTATTTAAAACTGTGTTTTCTCCATCACACGGATCACATATGTAGCACCCTGAGGGCTCGGTTGTTACAGAGGTATTGCATCTCATCCAGATGTGCGATATCTCACTTCCAGGTAAGGATGGAGTGTGGATCAGGACCCCGACACCTGCATGCATTACACCACATTTCCGGGGGGCAGGGCGACCGATATTCTCCAAGTAGAGCACGACAGTCCCTGTCCCTGGCTGGAGTGTGGGGAGGGAACACCGAGGAAGGGGGAACCCTGTAGTGCATAGGAGGGAGAGGGCAGTTCCTGGGTGCACCTAAAGGGAGGTATAAAAGGGGGGCACCATCTTAGAGACAGAGAGAAGTTGAGTACAGACAGAGAGAAGAGGGAGCAGGAGGTGTGAGCAGAGGCTCTGCATGGGCTCTGCTCCGCAGGCAGGCCTAAGAGAGAGGCCGGGGCCTGGAGGAAGCAGAAGGAAGGAGAAGGAAGGAAAAGGAGCGGAGGAGGCTCCAGGAACAAGGAACGAAGGGACCCCAGGGGTGTGGACCGGTGAGTCGCCACCACACGCCTGAATCTACCTGCGTAGGGGGGTCAGGCCAAAGGGGGAGACTGGTCCCCGAAACTAGTGGAGGCGGGGAACTACCCTCAGCTAGAAACCGGAGGCTGTGACATTTTACGTGGCGCAGCCCCTCGCTACACCCGCTAGGAAGGCACCATATAGGGTCGGGGAAACTGGCGCCAAGGTTTATAAGAGAAGGCCCGAGGCAGCCGGACGGAAGCGAGGTCACTGGCGGGGTATGACAGGCCACAGAAAGGACACACGAAGGGGGTCCTGTGAAACGCTCCAAAGTTATCTGGGAGTAGGCCGAGCCCCTCACCTGGTGAGCACAGTGCGACGTGGGACGTTATGACCAGCTGTAGTAACATGGATAAAGAACTGTGAGTAAATACCCTGCACTGCATTACAGGACTCTGTGTCGTTTCTGCTGCTCCCGCGCACCATCACCCCCAACTTCCACACTTGCTGCCCTGAGGCTATACTCCTCCCGTGGGGAGTTATACTATCCTCTGCTGCACCCACAACACCAGCCTCAGCGGTCTGCCCTGCAGCGGCGGTTCACTCTGACCGCAATCCACGGGTGGCGTAGTCGGACATTCAGCTTATAGACTGCCATTTGGTTTGACCGCCCTGGGCACGGACCGGGTCGCCGCCACGGAGACTACAACCCCCAGCGTCCACAACAGGCCCGGTTCCGGGTATCCCCACACTCACACAGCCCAGGGGGCGCGTCACATATACGTTGTCAGAAAATACTGCCATTTCTGGCCTCCATTAAAAATTTGTTTCAGTGGGTCAGTGAAGCAATTCACACCAGTTTGCTGTTCAAACTACTTACCTACAGGCCAGGTATTTAAAACTGTGTTTTCTCCATCACACGGATCACATATACGTTTTCAGAAAATACTGCCATTTTTGGCCTCCATTAAAAAATGTTTTCACGGTGTCAGCGAAGTTTTTGACACCGGTTTGCTGTTCAAAATAGTTACCTACAGGCCAGGTATTTAAAACTGTGGTTTCACATATAAGTTCGCTACAAATTTAGTCATTTGTAGTGAGCGTGGAAGATATTGTCCTCCATTTAAAATGGACAAGGCACGTGGCAAGGGACGGGGAACTGGACGTGATGGTGATGGTGCATACAGAGGCCGAGGACAAGGCCGTGGGCAAGCTGAAATTGTGCCACAACAAACATCCACATCTTCTCACCCGACATTCCTGTCCCAATTCCTAGGGGACCGCAGCACACCACTATTGAACCCAGAGCAGTGTCAAAAGGTTGTTGGTTGGATAGCGGATAATGCTTCCAGTCACTTAGCCACCACCACCACCACCCTGTCTTCCACATGGTCAAGTCTCAGTAGCCGTGAGTCTGGACCGCATATTCCTCACCCTGATCCTCCTTACTCTCACCATGCCGAGTTCCTGGAAACAACTGATCCCACACTTGAACACTCTGAAGAGCTGTTCACTTTTCCATTTATAGATTTGGGCCTCTTGCGGGGCAAGAGGAGATTGCATGTAGAGATACCCAAATATTTGAGCAGCTGCGGTCACACAAAGGCGACGGTGGGAAAGTGTCACAAGTGGTGGACGATGATGAGACACAATTGCCTGAAAGTCAGGAGGAGGACCAAGGTGCGGAAGTGGAAGACGAGGTGGTGGATGATATAGTAACTGACCCAACCTGGCAGGAGGACATGCAGAGCGAGGACAGCAGCACACAGGGGCAGGGAGGCAGATCACCCCAACAGGCAGGAAGAAGCAGTGTGGTGGCCACAGACAGAAGGCAGATAACCGTTCCCCGTAACACCAACACAAAGGAAGTTGCCAGTACAACTGTTACGTCTTCCCGAGTCTGGTTGTTTTGTTTTTTTTTAACAATACTTTTTATTGAAATTTTCACTTTATACAACTGTATTCCAAGTATTGGACTCTGGATACATTAAGGTACATCTCTCGCAAATGTAACATCGTTGATCAATAGTATTATTCCGGATTTTTGAATATTATGTTCAGTGAGAAAAGAAAAAAACAAAAAACAAAACAGAAAACAGTTTAACAGAATAATCCCCAACTGCCCTCCCTCATCCCAGACATACAGGAATACTATGTACAGCGACCTTGTTAGTTCTGTCTTTATTAATTTCAGTGTCTTATAGCTCCTCTCACCTATGCGACACGTTCTATAGCTTCCTTCCCTTCCACATTTGGATCAGCAATTTTTAACCTACCCAATGTTCCACTCATGTCTTCTACTATATACCAGCTAGTACACAGAAATGGCTTCACAGCTCCTTGAATTTCCTCATTTGTGTAACACTTCAATAGAAAACCCCTCCACTTTGTCATGAGTGCTTTTACATTTTTTTCCCTATCATGCTCGGCTTCCAGCTTTTCCGAGCGAAACAGGGCTTTCAATTGGGCTATGATTTCGTTCGGACTTGGAATCGAGTCAGACAACCAATGTTTTAATAAACTTCTTTTAGCTATTAAACACACTGTATGGAACATTGGGGCCAAAACATTCCCACCCTTCTGTTGTGCATTTTCTTCAGTACCCCAAAAATGAAAAAGAAACGGTAGCGGATGTAGATCTAAATTGTGGACGCCTAAGTTCTCTAGTATATTTTTTGTATCCATCCAAAATTTTTGCACTTTGGGGCAGCTCCACAGACCATGCAGTAGGTTAGAACTTTTGAGATTGCACTTTGGGCAGTGTCAGGCGGTCTATCATATTTTTGGAAACTGGTATATTAAAGGCTATAATTGCTCTATGCATAATTCTGAATTGCGTGTCTCTCCAGGTCTCACTCAATATGTTTTTACGCACCGCCTGCCAACCTAATAGAATTTTTTCCCCAATTTCTACCCCTTCTATTTGACTTTCCCAAGATCCAAATATTTGTTTCACATCCGCCCTCACAAGGATTTCTTTAATACCTTTATATATTGCAGAAACACTGTGATGCGAACTTGCCCAGTTTAGCAGCAGGGTATCCATTGCATTCCTTTTTGTTTCTTCCCTGACATTTATCAAGTGAACCATCACTGTCTTTCTTATCTGTTCAAATTGTAGGTATTGTTGCTTTTTAAGATTACATTTTGAGATGGTCTCCTCTTCAGATAGCCACCTGTTTTCCTTCTCATGTAGTAGGTTAGCAACCTTATGTATCCCCTTTATTTTCCAATCTTGGAAAAGCTTGTTTTCCCCTATTTGTCTTAGTGCTGGATTAATCCACAGAGGCTAGTCCCTAGATATTCTCCATGATAATTTTAGTCGCTTTCTAATTTCCTTCCATGTTGCTATCGTGTCCCGGTATATTATTGAATTCTTAATTTTGCTAGGTAGTAAATTTAAAGGTGTATGTAGCAGGGCGACTAAGTTCCAGGGCCCTGCATAATGTTTTTCCAGGTTCATGTCAGAATATTTACTAGTATCTTTCAACCAGTCTATTATGTGTCTAGATTTGCATGCCAGATTGTACCCTCTTATGTCTGGTAGATTGGCACCTCCCTCATTCCTTGTTGCCATCAATGTTTTCAGTTTTATCCGAGGTCTCCGACCATTCCATATGAATTTCCTAATAGAAGAATTTATCCTTTTAACATCTACATGTTTTAAATGAGTTGGTATAGTTTGCAGCGGGTACATGAGTTTTGCAGTGCTCATCATTTTTATTAGGTGTATCCTGCCTAATAGGCTCAGGGGCAAGTTTTGCCATCTTTCTAGTTCTTGCTGTATTTTAGATATAATTGGGGGAAAGTTTAAGTTATACACTGACTCTGGTCTCCTACCCAGTTTGATGCCCAGATAGGTTATGTATGCTCCTGCTATCGGTATATCATGCAGCTCTTTTCTCACTGTGTGCCCTCTTCCTTTTTCTTTTAATTCCAGTATTTCACACTTATTTTTGTTTAGCGTAAACTCTGAGCATTTCCCAAAAGCCTCCAGAAGTTTCAACACTCCTGGTAAATCTCTTTCTACCTCTGCCATATAAAGTATTATGTCGTCCGCAAAGTACGAGGCCTTAATCTTCTCGTCTCCTATTTTCAGCCCTTCAAATACTTCATACTGCTGCAGATAGCATGACAAAGGTTCAAGCGCTAAATTAAATATAAGTGGTGACAAAGGGCAGCCCTGGCGTGTTCCTTTTTCCAACAGGAAGCTAGCGGAAAGGTGCCCAGGGGTTTGAATTTTTGCCATGGGATTATTGTATAGGGCTTTTATAAGGTTTCTAAATTTGCCCATCACCCCCATTTTGTCTAGGACTTGTTTTAACCAGGACCATTTCACCTTGTCAAATGCCTTCTCTGCATCTAATGTAACTAAGGCCGGGTCTTTACTCTTATTGTCTCCATTCCTTACTGTGTCTAATGCTAGTAATGTACACCTGATGTTTGTGACTGCGCTCCTGCCCTTTACAAAGCCCACTTGTGCTGGTGACACTAGTGTCGGGAGTATTTCTGCTAGCCTGTTCGCCATCAGTTTGGATATAATTTTAATATCCTGATTTATCAGGGATATAGGTCTGTAGGCCGCTGGATCCTCCCCATCCTTCCCTTCTTTTGGTATCAAACTTATATAGGCCATGTTGGTTCCCCCCAACAATTCACCACCCTGTAACAACTCGTTATACCATTTAGTCAGTCAAAATAGGAACTACTTGATGGGACATGACCTTAAAAAAATCGCCTGTGAACCCATCAGGCCCAGGGGCTTTACTGCTCGGTAGACCTCCAATAGTGCTTTTCACTTCTTCCTCTGTTACCGGCGCATTTAACATGTTCAGTTGTGACTCAGTTATGGCAGGCATTTTAATTTTGCTGAGGAAGGTCAATTCCCATATCCTCCTCGCTGCCATCTTCTGAGTATAAAGCCGCATAGAATTCCCTTAAGACACGGCTTATCTCTTTGGGATTATCTACAGCTATCCCCTTCTCTTTCTTAAGTTTCAGTATGCCTTTCCTCCCCTGTCTTCCTTTTGCTAAGTTTGCCAGTAGCCGTCCCGCTTTATCCCCAAACCTCCTTAGTTCAATTTCCATTTGTGACTTCCTAAATCCTTCTTTCTTCTCCGCCCATTCATCAAAGTTTTTTTTGGCCTCCTTCCAATCTTCCCTTGCCCTTTCCATTTTTAATTGTTGGAAGAGTACGTACTTTCTCCTCAGATCACCGCTAACCTCTTCGTATTTTGTGTTAGTTTTTTTCTTCAGTGTATGGACATATGTCATCAGTCTCCCTCTCAAAACAGCTTTCCCTGCTTCCCAGAATGTTTGTGTTTTTAATTCGTCTGATGAATTGTGGAAAGTGTATTCCTCCCACCATTGCTGTAGTGTAATGATAAAATGTTGCTCTCTAAGAAGAAAGGCAGGTAATTTCCATATATAGTCTATCCCTTTTGGGTATTTTTCTAGGAGGTTTATCGAGGTTGGCGCATGGTCCGAAATAACCAGTTCCTCTATTTTAGTCTCCTTGCACCTATCTAGCAATTCTCTACTGACAAGAAGATAGTCAATCCTGGACCAAGTCTGATGCGGGTGGGAAAAGTGTGTGAATTCTCGCTCAATGGGGAATTCCATGCGCCATACGTCTGATAAATTTGTGTCGGCTATCAAGTCAGCTAGCAGAGTTGATTTCCCATTCGGTCTAAGTTTTGCACCCCCTAAACTTTGTCTGTCCTGCTCCTCACGGTGAGTATTGTTAAAATCACCTCCAATTACTATTTTCTTGGTCGTATTTTGCAGTAAACTAGTGCGCAGATGTTCGAAGAATGGTTTCTGGTTTGCGTTTGGTGCATAAACATTAATTATACTCAGCTCCCCCTCATTCCCTTCAAGCTGTAGCATTATATACCTTCCCTCTGCGTCGTGTTCTACCTGTGTCACTTTGTATGTAAGGTTTGTGTGCAGCAATATTAACACCCCCGCCTTCCTCCCTTCTCCTTCCATAAGCCTCCCCCACCCACAGTTTTTTCATTCTAAACAAGTCTTCCTTCCTCAGATGGGTTTCCTGCAACAGTGCTATGTCTGTTTTTAACTTTTTTAAGTGTCTTAGAACCATCATTCTCTTGGTTGGGGCGCTGAGCCCCTTTACGTTCCACGAGACTATCCGCATACTATGTGTTTTATCACTTCTGGATTATAGATTGAACTAACACTCCTTAATACTTTTGTTCCTTCCTGTACTTGAGCAGCACTCTGTATGTCTTTCCCTTTAATAAACCTTCCCTTAACATTAACATATAACAACATATAAACAAACAATGACGTCTTCATCTTTGTGACCTCCTTTTTTCTGGCAGCTTCTCCCCATATGCTCCTCCCCGGCATTTTGTTATTACTAAATCATGTTTCTGTTCTTTAAATGATCACCCCCTCAAGTGAGTAAAATCAAGAGAGTCCATGGGTTGCCAGATTTTTTGAGATCTCTCTCTCTTAAAATGTTATACCCTCCCATATGGTCCACTAATCTTAACCAGAGTCCGCAGCCGGGGATCCCCTAAGATTTTGGGGCGATCTTTGTCTTTGGGTTTGCGCTGCTGACTTCCGTCCCACAGATTCTTTATCCGCCTCTGCGTCCTGTTCCGTTCCTCTCTCCCGTCGTGGCGAAGCCCTCTTCTCCTTTTCTTTTGGTCCATCTTTTTCAACCATCCTGGAAACATACTCCTCTGCCTCCGCCGGGTTTTGAAAGCTCTTTACCAGTCCGTCCGCCTGCCGTACTTTCAGGGTGGCTGGGTACACAAGCTGAAATTGGATTCAGCCATGGAATAGCTTTGAGCAGCAGTTGCTGAACATCCTCTTCCTTTAGTGACCTCTAAGGAGTAATCATTGAAGATAATAATTTTGTGGCCTTGGAAGTTTAGCGGTTCTTTACGCCTTCTGAAGGCACGCAAAATAGCCTCTTTATCATTAAAGTCTAGGTATTTGGCGATGGCTTGTCTGGGTCTCTGATTCGTTTCTGGTTCTGCGGCAGTACTTGGCCTAGGCGGCCCTATTCTGTGCGCTCTTTCCACTCTCATTTTTGACGCTAAACCCAGAGCTGATGGCAGATCCTCCTCAAATAGCCTCTGAAGTTGTCCAGGCTTTATCGCTTCAGGCAGGCCCACTACGCGTACGTTGTTTCTGCGTGACCGGTTCTCTAGGTCCTCAATGCGGTCAACCGTAATGTACACTTGTTTCTGCAGTAGGTTAACATCCTTTTCTATGTGCTCAGTTTTATCCTCCACTTTCCTTGTTCTGTCTTCAGCTTCATCCAGTCTCTGCCCATGCTGTGTAATGTCTTCTTTAAGGGCTGCCAGTGACTGCTGTATTGTGCTGGCTAGAGAGGCAGTGATCTCTGGGACAAGGTGTTTTGCTACTTCTTGTGCCAAATCCTTATAGTTCATGCTGTCAGAGTTTATTGCACCAGCCACCAGTGAAAGCTTCTCACACTGATCTGCTTTTCTGTTCATTTGGCAATGATCTACCTCTCTGACACCAGCATCAGCTTGCATCTCCTCCCCTGAAACTGCCTCGCTCCCCCTCTCCATTTGCTGTGAGCGTTCAGCATGCTTGCCTTTATCAGGTCGGCCATCTTATCTCCTCTTTGCTCTCCACACTTCTTGCCTGCTACCGGGATTTTACAGCCTCTTCTGAGGATGTACCGGTCCATGTGCAGCCAGGTACTTTCACACTATCTTCAGGACCCTCTGCCCAGCGTCTCTGTATGTTTTTATGTGCCTGAGGGGGTGGTAATCACCGGGGCTTTGCAGAGCTCTCAGTCTTCAATCCTCCTTAGCCATGGCCGGATCCGGAAGTGTCTGGTTGTTTTTTAAAGACTCTGCCGATAATCCCAAAAAGGCCATTTTCACCCGACTTTGTGGGCTGAACCCCCAGGGTCCAGGAACAGTGTCTGCGGGTGGCACCATTGCTTCTTCCGCTGCTGTGCATGCAAGCCAATCCCCTGTCCATGGTGCATGCGAAGATGCCTCCTGCCCTGCACCTGTCGTTGCACACTCTCAAGTAGCAGCATCAGGAAGCACGTCCACATCCTTGTCCCAGCGCAGCGTTCAGTTGTCCATACCCCAGTCCTTGGAAAGCAAGCGCAAATATGCAGCCAACACCCCACAGGCCACACTACTAAATTCTCACATTTCACGACTGCTTGCTCTCGAAATGTTGCCTTTTAGGCTGGTGGAGATGGAAGCATTCTGCACAACCTGATGGCGGCGGCCATCCCTCGGTACTCGGTCCCTAGCCGCCACTATTTTTCCCGGTGTGCCGTTCCCACATTACACAAGCACGTGTCCCAAAACATTAGCTGTGCCCTCAACAACGTAGTTACCGGGAAAGTCCACCTAACCACGGACACATGGATAAGTGCTTGTGGGCAGGGACGGTACATCTCGCTGGCGGCACACTTGGTTAACATAGTGGAAGCCGGGACCCAGTCGGACCTTGGGACGGAACACGTCCTCCCGATGCCAAGGATTGCGGGCCCTAGGTCAATCAGGGTTGCCCCCATGGTCTACAGGTCCTGCACCTCATCCTCCTCAGCCTCCTCCTCCTCTTCAGCCTTCATCTCCGAAATGACCCCATTAGTCACAAGCTGGAAGCACTGCAGCACTGCCTCGGCCAAGAGGCAACAGGCTGTGCTGAAGCTAATATGCTTAGGTGACAAACCGTACAATGCTGAAGAGTTGTGGACAGCTCTGATAGAGCAGGCAAATCTGTGGCTCACGCCGCTGAACCTACAGCCAGGCATGGTTGTGTGTGACAATGGCTGGAATCTGGTGGCGGCTCTGAGGCGAGCTCACACACGTACTATGCCTGGCCCATGTGCTTAACCTCATGGTTCAGCGGTTTCTCAAATCCTACCCGGAGCTGCCAGATCTGCTTGTTAAAGTACGCTAGCTGTGTGCCCATTTAGGAAGTCACCTACAGCTTCCGCTGCTCTTGCCATGTTTCAGCAGCGTTTGCAGCTTCCAGCTCACAGACAGGTGTGTGATGTCCCCATGCGTTGGAACTCTACACTGCAGATGTTGGGAAGGATTTGTGAGCAGAAGAGGGCAGTTGTTGAGTACCAGCATCAACAAGGCCGTCGGGATTCAGTTCAGACTCCACACATAAGACCTCAGGAGTGGACATGGATGTCAGACATATGTACCACCCTCCAAAACTTTGAGGACTCCGCCAAGATAGTGAGCGGCGATGACGTCATAATTAGCGTCACTATTCCGCTTCTCTGTCTTTTGAAACGCTCTCTGCTCACAATAAAAGAGGATGCATTGCAGGCGGAGCACGATGAGATGGAGCAAGGAACCATACAGGGTGATTACACACAGCCCAGCCTCATCTCTTCCCAACGTGGTTTGGGTGACAATGAGGAAGAGGAGGAGGAGGAAGAACAGGAGCTAGTTTCATGCGCTATAGGCAGTACTACCTGCACATCTGTCATACCGTCTGTTCAGCGTGGATAGCCAGAGGACAGAGAGGAGGAGGAGGAGAGCATGGTCAGTCATCCTCTTGGGGAGGAAACGGAAGTCTTGCCTGTTAGTAGTCTTGCACGCATGGCTGAGTTTATGTTGCGCTGCCTTTCCCATGACCCTCGCGTTCTCAAATTTTTGGGTGACAGTCATTACTCGTTGGTGACACTTCTAGACCCACGCTACAAGGAGAACTTTACATCTCTTATTCCCAAGGCGGACAGGTCTACAAAAATGGGGCAGTACCAGAAGGCCCTTGTTGCGGAACTATTAAAAAGATTCCCATCTGAAAACGCTGGCGGCAGAGGGCACACTTCGTTGGACAACCAAGGAGTACAGGCGAGAGAGACACAACTTCAATCCAGCTGAGGCAGGGGAACACTGTCAAAGTTCTGGAAGAATTTTCTCAACCCCTCCCATCACACAAGCCCTGAGGCGCGGGGTACTCTCGCAAGGAGTGCAACGTTTGGGAAGATGCTGAGGAAGTACCTTGCCGACTGTACCAACATCCTCCGTGATTCTTCTGTGCCTTATAATTATTGGGTATCCAAGCTGGATGCCTTGGAGGTCCTGGCCTGCCCTGCCGCCAGTGTTTTATCAAAGCGGATTTTTGTGCTGCTGGTGGAATTATAACTGATAAGCGCATCCGCCTGTCAACTGAAAATGCTGACAGGCTGACTCTTATAAAAATGAACAAGGGCTGGATTGGGCCAGACTTCTAAACACCACCGAATGATAGCAGCGTAACATAAACTCAAATCCAGTGTCTTTTCTTGGGAGGTGTATTCCCATGCACATTTTCACACCCTGACATGGGTATATGCTTCCTGATTTTGGCTATTTGCTCTTGTCCTCCTCCTTCTCCTCAAGGGTGACCGTGGTCATGATGCAACACTTACATAATTTTTTTAAAGGGTGTTTATGATGCCCCTAAAAAATTTTTTTTATACAGTATGTTCTTGTATACCCCCAGGGGTAAATGTTTGTCAGCCCATACACTTAGTGCATGGGCATTACAAGTATAGGAGGCCAGCTCCTTTCTAATGGGAACATTTTTTATGAGGCCCTCCTCCACGTCTCTTCCAAGGGGCATTGGAGTGCCTCCAAATTTTTGGCAGCCCTTGCATTCACTGCATAGGCAAACACTATGGGAGACCTACTTCCTAATAATGGAAACATTGTTTTGAGGAGGCCCTCGGACCTCCACGTCTCTTCCAAGGGGCATTGGAGTGCCTCTAAATTTTTGACAACCGTTGCATTCACTGCATAGGCCAGCACTATGGGAGACCCACTTCCTAATAATGGGAACATTTTTTCATGAGGCCCTCTACGTCTCTTCCAAGGGGCATTGGAGTGCCTCCAAATTTTTGGCAACCCTTGCTTTCACTGCATAGGCAAACAGAATGGGAGACCCACTTCCTAAAAATGGGAACATTGTTTTCAGGAGGCCCTCTGACCTCCACGTCTCTTCCAAGGGGCATTGAAGTGCCTCCAAATTTTTTGGCAACCCTTACATTCACTGCATAGGCCAGCACTATGGGAGACCCACTTCCTAATAATGGGAACATTGTTTTGAGGAGGCCCTCTGACCTCCATGTCTCTTCCAAAGGGCATTGAAGTGCTTCCAAATTTTTGGCAACCCTTGCATTCACTACATAGGCAAACATAATGGGAGACCCACTTCCTAATAATGGGAACATTGTTTTCAGGAGGTCCTCCTCTAAGTCTCTTCAAAGGGGTATTGGGGTGCATCCAAATTTTCAAAGTGGTATTGGGGTGCGTCCAAATTTTGGGCAGCCCTGCCACTCTCTGCATATGCAATAACAGTATAGGAGACCCACTCTTTAGTAATGGGAACAATAAAACATAGCCGGCTGATGGCTCTCTAAGAATAGTAAAGGCCGCCTCATGGCCCTATAAAAATAGGCTTTGTGACTTTCAGAGTCACTCGTTCATAAATGAAACAGGATGTGTCTGATGATATCTCACACACCACATGGCCAGATAAGGTTCTAAAATGTTAAAATGACATTTCCTGGTAAATGCATTTGTCATGGTTGAAAGCAATGCAAAAGTGAAAAAACGCAACAAAAACGCTACGTGTGAACATAGCCCAAGGTGTGGAGGAGCATTTTTGGTTTTGGTTATTTATTTTGCTTTATATACAAGTCATTACCCTGGAAAGGATGTTCCTTAACATATTTCCCAGGAAAATCCATTTGGGTTTCGTTTTGGTATGTTTTATTGCGAGTCCGTAAAAGTGGCGTAATACTCTGACAATGTTGTTGACAGAAGTGACCTGGGAGTCAGAAATGCTTCCAGGGGTCTTCCCCATGCTGTTCCCATGTCATTTGAGCACTGTTCCCATCGATTTGGGCAATTTTAAGGCCCTCTGCAGACCGCCGGTGGGAGCCGCCTGAAAAATGCTCGAGTTTCCCATAGACTTACATTGGGCTCGTTGCTCGGGTCGAGCACCCGCGTATTCCAATGTGCCCGACCCGAGCATTGAGCACCCGAGCATTTTAGTGCTCGCTCATCACTAGTTAACTGTCATTGAACTCTTTCCTCTGATAAGGAGCCTGTTAAAAACTTCCTGAAACAACAAAAAGTTATAGTCTAAAGTAGCCCTAGTGGTCAGTGTGAAATTTACAAGAACATTAATTTTGCTTTTTATTAAAGATAACAATATGAATAAAAACATTTCCACTTTTTAAGTACTTATAGAGCAAAAATCTGATTTAAACAGTAGGTTATTTTTTGACAAAATATTCACTTCAAGTGAATAAGTCCGCAAAAAAAATCCCACAAACAACACATACACTTGGATGCCATAAGCGTTTTACTTTCTTTGGAAACTGCTATTTGGTTATTTATGCACACAAGGAAAACTCATGATGGACACGAACCAAAAAGGATGAAAATACAAATCAGCACATTGATGAAATCGGTCCATTTCTTTGCAAAACTGTATGCATGAATTTGGCCTAAGGCTAAGTTCACACGAGCATATGAAAAATGATTTGTGTTTTCATCCAGAAAAAAAAAAAAGCAATTTTTCATCTGCTTGGTCATCTGTGTATCATCTACAGTATATGACATCCATTCTTTATGTCCATAATCATAATAAATAATAAAAGATTTGATATGTAATATTTTCAATGGATCTGTTAAAATGGATGCAAAATGGATGACATCATCCATTTTTTTTGCACACTCATTGAAATTTATAGGCCAGTTTTATCCAAAAAACAGATGAGGGTAGCCAGCAAGCTGCTGTTTTTTTCCACACAGTGTGTCAGTCCGTCTGTGCACGGACAGCACACGGACTGACAATACACTTGTGTGAAATTTGCCCAGCTGTTAGTTTAGGTCAGGAGACCCTCAGTCTGGTCTAGACCCTTCATTAATGGTAGGCATTGCGGCCGTAAGACCACGTGTGCACATTCAGTATTTGGTCAGTTTTTTACCTCAGTATTTGTAAGCCAAAACCAGAAATGAAGCTGACTCGCCCCCTGGGCCGTGGGGCACGCGGAATCGGGCAATAGGGAGACGCTGGGAGTAGTAGTGGCGGCCCGGTCCCGCGGCTCAGGGTGGTCAGACCAATGATAGTCTGCTACGTGCTTCAGATAATGTCCGACTACGCCACCCGTGGATTGCGGTTATTAGGAACCACCGCTGCAAGGCAGTCCACTGGGGCTGATGATGAATGCAGCTGGAATGGTGTGACTCCCCACGGAAAGAGTGCGGCCCCAGGGCAGTGTAGTGGATGGTGGGAGTGATGGTGGTGAGAGTCCCAGTACCGGTAGTGCTGGAGGCGCGAAGGAGCACACAGACAACAAGTTACAGTCCAGGGTCTTTACTCACGGTTAATATCCAAGTCACTTCTGCAGGGAATGACTGCCCGAGCCGTGCTGCGTCCACCAGGTGAGGGTCTCGGTCAACTCCCAGGCAGTTCAGGAGCATGGCACAGGACCCCCTTTAATCCTTTCTCTGGCCTGCCTCACTTTTGTCCGGCTGCCGCGGACTTGTGCGGGTAAACGTGGGCCCCGTCCTCCGCTGTCCTATATGGTGCCTTCCTAGCAGGTTTGATGAGGTGTCGCACCAATAAATGATCACGACGACCGGTCTTTGGCAGAGGGTAGTTTCTCCTCCACCAACTTGGGATCCGGTACCCTTAATCTGCCTGACCCTTCACCCTGGATTCTCGTGGGTTCTTAGGGTCCCTTCCACCTTCTTGTTCCTGAGCCCTTCTGTTTCTCTCTCTCTTCTCCTTCTTTCCTGTTCTGTCTTCTCCTCCTTCCCTTGGCCTCTTCTCCAGGCCCACTTCTCCTTCTCCTCTCAGGCTCCGGCCTCTTCTCTAGGCCTGCCTCTGGAGCAGCACTCAGCCTGAGCTGCTGCTCCCTGTCAGCTCTCCTCTCCTCACAGACTGAACTTCTTCTTCTTTCTCTTTCAGTGCTGGCTGGGCCTCACAGGCTAGGCCCGCCTCCGGAGCAGAGCTCCACAGAGGCCCTGCTCTGTCACTTCCTCTCTCAGACTGAACACTGTTCTAAGATGGTGCCCACCTTTTATACCTCCCTCTGACCATGAGCCCAGGTGACCAGCAACCAATGGGCTCCTTCCTACGCTCAGGAACCAACCCCTTTCTGCCCCTACAGCACTGGGTGTTCCACCCCCCCTCCCCACTCCAGGCAGGGACATAGTCGGTCGTGCCTGCACTTCTGTCTAGTGGGAGCACCGTTGAGCTGTCCCTCGGAAATGGGGTGTGTGTGCTGTATGCAGCTAACTGAGCCCTGGTCCATACTCCATCCTTACCTGGGAGTGGAATATCACACCTCTGGTTTGAGGTGCAATACTCCTGTAGCGGCCGAACCCTCGGGGCGCTACATTCCCCCCTGGTAAAGCACAGCACGTCCTCGGGCTGGAAAAGAGCAAAAACAGTTTATTACAGGACATGCAAAAACTTTTTAAAACTTTTTACATTTAGAAACGGACGACAGCGTTCAACTCCTTTACGGGACACACTTTTCTTTTCTTGTCACACTATTATAAAACGCTTACTAATACTTCTGGAACTCTTTTGTCACTTATCATATAAAACGGTTTCAGGGTTATGCAAAACATTTTCTAGCAGCATATTAAACTTCTTCATATAAAACAATTTTTAAGCAAAACACATTCTTGGATTCTTGGATCTCGACCAGGTAAAGGTGCAACAGTCCAGTAAATCTTGAGGTAGACGTTGCGGTTCTTGTATAAAACCAGTAGGGGGCGCTTTAGGAAGCGCAACTATATACAAGGGAGTGGCCGCTCTCAGTCCTCGGCCAGTTTTGGGAAGGGAAATGGCTGCTCACAGTCCTCAGCCTGGTAGGAGATGTAGGGGATAACTTTCACACAGTCCTATATCAGTCCCAACGGGGACCACACTCAATTTGAAACAGTCCCACACAGTTCTCTGTACCCTGACGGGTAACTATTTACATTGGCGCTTCTTCTTACTCTCTATCGTCGTTCTCCATATGCGCCTTGCTCCTCCTCATTATCTTCAGGCCCATCCGGGTCCTCTTGGTACTCAACGTCCGAGTAGTGCTGTTCCTCCTCCTCTACTGCTCTGTGGACGTGGAGGGCGTACCATGCCTTCACGCCTTGGTGCCGGGTGTAAGACACCACATCCCCTGGAAATAGATCCTGCCCTCGATGACCCTCCGGCAGGTGGCTCTCCACATCTCTCCTCGTCACGAACACATCGCTGATGGTCTCAGGGTCTCGGATGAAGCCCCAGCCGCGCTCCATCTGGAACTTCACCAGAGTCCCGGTGACTCGGGGTCTGCGGGCAGTTCGGGGATCTCGTCGCGCCTTCATTTTCTGCTCCGCACTTTGGGCCTGCAGCTTCTCCTGTTTCATGCGCCGCTCCCGCTGCTCCCTCTCGAACACCTCCAGCTGTTGGCGGCAGTACTCCCGTCGACGGGCGGCGTACGGGGGCGCTAGGCCTTGCGACCGGGCCTGCGATTGTGGTCTGCTGATCACGCCCAGAGTCAGAGGGCACGGCGTGGGGCGGGGCTCGCTGGTGGTGTCGATGGCCTGGGAACCGGTTGGTAGCGGTGGAGGCACGGTGTCGATGGCGGGTTCAGGTACGTTGGGCTCCGCAACAGGGTGCAGGGGCAGGTCGGCGGCCCCAGGGTTCGGGGTAGGGGCGTCTCCGTTACCTGCCTCTGCTGTCGCGGCCTCCTCCGCGGCGTCATCCTCGGCCTCCGCTCTGCTTTCACTGCCCTCGGTGGCTGGTGTGCTCCTGGACGTCGACGGCGCCTCCTGCTGCAGTGTCACAGCCCGCCGAGCCACTTCTTCTTTCCACCCGGCTATCACGTCCTGCTGCGCCCGGACCATCCTCCGGTCCAGCTCCTCCAACGCCGCCCGCGCATACTCTGGGTCCTCCTTGGGGAGATGGGCTGGCAGCTCTGTGAGGCAGCATGGTGGTGTGGCTTGCAGCAGGCCCCTTGCTAAAGTGCTGGAGCTGGTTCCTTTCTCCATCTCCGGGTGCGGCCTGGCCAGACTGATCCATACCGCACCCTGCCCCACAGTTTTCTTCTCTTCCCACCCCCATTGGGGGTGGTCCCGGGGCAACTTGGTGACAATCACTTTCAGGGTCAGCGCCCCCACCTTGATGGACATCTCCACAGCCGTGCTCAGGGCTGTTGAGGGCATGCTTTTTCTTTGGCGCCATTCTGGGACCTGGCCCACGATGGGAGGTGGCTTCCTGTTGTCTTTTGGCGTGCACATTATGGCGCTCATTCTTCTGGGGCGGGCGCCATCTTTCGTACAATAAAACAGTCTTTTTTCAGGCGCGCAATACCCGCTTGTGGCGGGTGGGTAACGATCCTGCCGACTACGCCAAAGCTGACTCGCCCCCTGGGCCATGGGGCACGCGGAACCGGGCAATAGGGAGACGCTGGGAGTAGTAGTGGCGGCCCGGTCCCGCGGCTCAGGGTGGTCAGACCAATGATAGTCTGCTACGTGCTTCAGATAATGTCCGACTACGCCACCCGTGGATTGCGGTTATTAGGAACCGCCGCTGCAAGGCAGTTCGCTGGGGCTGATGATGAATGCAGCTGGAATGGTGTGACTCCCCACGGGAAGAGTGCGGCCCCAGGGCAGTGTATTGGATGGTGGGAGTGATGGTGGTGAGAGTCCCAGTACCGGTAGTGCTGGAGGCGCGAAGGAGCACACAGACAACAAGTTACAGTCCAGGGTCTTTACTCACGGTTAATATCCAAGTCACTTCTGCAAGGAATGACTGCCCGAGCCGTGCTGCGTCCACCAGGTGAGGGGCTCGGTCAACTCCCAGGCAGTTCAGGAGCATGGCACAGGACCCCCTTTAATCCTTTCTCTGGCCTGCCTCACCAGTGACCCACTTTTGTCCGGCTGCCGCGGACTTGTGCGGGTAAACGTGGACCCCGTCCTCCGCTGTCCTATATGGTGCCTTCCTAGCAGGTTTGATGAGGTGTCGCACCAATAAATGATCACGACGACCGGTCTTTGGCAGAGGGTAGTTTCTCCTCCACCAACTTGGGATCCGGTACCCTTAATCTGCCTGACCCTTCACCCTGGATTCTCGTGGGTTCTTAGGGTCCCTTCCACCTTCTTGTTCCTGAGCCCTTCTGTTTCTCTCTCTCTTCTCCTTTCCTGTTCTGTCTTCTCCTCCTTCCCTTGGCCTCTTCTCCAGGCCCACTTCTCCTTCTCCTCTCAGGCTCCGGCCTCTTCTCTAGGCCTGCCTCTGGAGCAGCACTCAGCCTGAGCTGCTGCTCCCTGTCAGCTCTCCTCTCCTCACAGACTGAACTTCTTCTTCTTTCTCTTTCAGTGCTGGCTGGGCCTCACAGGCTAGGCCCGCCTCCGGAGCAGAGCTCCACAGAGGCCCTGCTCTGTCACTTCCTCTCTCAGACTGAACACTGTTCTAAGATGGTGTCCACCTTTTATACCTCCCTCTGACCATGAGCCCAGGTGACCAGCAACCAATGGGCTCCTTCCTACGCTCAGGAACCAACCCCTTTCTGCCCCTACAGCACTGGGTGTTCCACCCCCCCTCCCCACTCCAGGCAGGGACATAGTCGGTCGTGCCTGCACTTCTGTCTAGTGGGAGCACCGTTGAGCTGTCCCTCGGAAATGGGGTGTGTGTGCTGTATGCAGCTAACTGAGCCCTGGTCCATACTCCATCCTTACCTGGGAGTGGGATATCACACCTCTGGTTTGAGGTGCAATACTCCTGTAGCGGCCGAACCCTCGGGGCGCTACAGTACAGTCAGAGGAAAAGTATAATAGAAACACGTCACCACTTTTGTATTTATCACCCACTCCTGGTTTTGGCTTACAAATACTGATGTACAATACTGAACAAATACTGAACGTGTGCACGTGGTCTTACACGGACTATAGAATTCGGCCATGTGAATTCACTCTAGCGCTGTGACTTAGCCTCTGGATGTCAACAAAAAGGAGAGTATTTACTGACGTCAAAATATATATATATATATATATATATATATATATGCAGGCTCGGACTGGCCCAAAGGAGAACAGGAGAATCCTCCGGTGGGCCCCCATGCAGTAGTGAACCTCCACCCTCTTTTATGAGCAGCACTTGACACTATATACCTGAATCACTATGTACAGACAGAGGCAGCATCTTATTCATTTAACAATCTACCTAGTTCATTGTTATATACATTTGTGATTGAGGATAATGTTACATTTGCGTGTAGGTGAAAAGTGGGGCCCTGGAGTTGGTTACTGGTGGCTTCTTGGCACCCCAGTCCGACGCTGTATATATGTGAAAGCTTCTAAACTCTCCATTATTCTGTGATTATGATTTATTTTTATATACCAGGTAAAATCTTCTAATGGCTCTTTAATGCAGAGTTTTAGCAGGTAACTGAGCTCACGAACAGCTTTCTGAGCTCCACGCACTCATTAATTATTCACAGAACACATGTCCTAGTTTAGAATAACTCATGTGTTTACCTGATTGAACATTTGGAGAGAGGCAAAGTAAAGGTGGTAGATTGCATTAAACTGCTTTAGGCCAACACTGACGATGGCTCTCAGTACTGTAGGAATTGCTGATGTAGTGCTCCTGCCAATGCTTGCAATTTTATATGCAGTTGCTTAAGCTGTATTTACACTGCAAGATAATCATGAACAAGTGTTGTTAAGAATGCTCGTTTCATGATTATCTGGCAATGTAAACAGGCTGCCGATCACTTGATGAACGAACAAAATGCGAAAAATCAATGTTCTCGGCAGTGCATCGTACTGTGTGAATAGGACCTGCGGTGAGGAGAACCATCCCAGCCTATGTGCACTGAGCGATCTAGTGTAAATCGCTCAGTGCACATCATTTACTTGGGTCTGCCTGTGTAAAGAGACATTTAAACGACGCCAAACAGTAAAAGTTTACCGACTGGCGGTCGTATTGTGCACGCCAGTTGGTCCATGTAAACAGACCTTTAGTTACATTTTATTTTAAAGGGGTTTCCCTTTCTTTAAAAGCCAGTACTGTAGATAAAGGACATGGACGGTATATCCAAAAATCATGTTGAACTGATGCCGATAAGCGAAAATTTACAAAACTGAACATGAGATTCTTAAGTTTAACATTCTGATTAGACTGTATGAAGCCCACTGCCACGTCACAGTGAACCTCTCAGTGGGACCCTAGCCTAAACGGTGCGGCACCATGCGCAAACGACCATCGCAGCGACAATGCACCAGCAGGGCAGGCAACCTGGTGCCTCACAGCACCAAGCTTTAAATAGCAGGAGACTATAAAGGGGTTCAGTCTATTTTTGTTCTCAGTCTTGAGGAAGGTGAGTTTCATGGCTCCTTTCACTTGGTGTTGGTGCAGTGTGTCAGCCATTGTTGCTGTAGTTTTGTGCGTGTGGGGTGGCGTGGCCTGGAATCATGGGAACTCAGTAATGGAGCATGGGTCCTGTGAGGCACCAATCCGCCCACCCTGCTGGTGCATTGTCGCTGCAACGGTGGTTAGTGCACGATGCCACTTCTTTAAGGCAATAAAAGCTAGGACCCACTGAGAGGTTCACTGAGACATGGCAGTGGGCTCTATACGATCTGATCAGAATGTTAAACTAAGAACCTCATGTTCAGTAATGTATATTTTTGCCAAGCTGCATTGGATCAATGTATGATTTTTTGGATGTGCGGTCCATGCTCTTTTCTTCAGCGCCTTACTTTAAAAGGTATTGTCAATCAAAATTGGCTCAGGTTGGGTTATTAAAAATAAAATGTTATACTTTCTGTAAGCTGCACCTTTCATACATTTATGATGCATACTTTTGAATTGCCATAAAGTTCTCAGATGATGACACATCTTTAAGTTTTAGGTGGCCCTGGTGATTAGTTCACTCAGACAGTGTGGTCTTTAAGTCCTCCATACACTTTAAACAGCTGTTGGCTGAACAATGGTTTGGCCGAATGGCCGGTAGCTATCTCGCCCTTCTCCCCCATGCATAAGAGCGCTCACTCTGCCTAACACTCCTGTGGTCTCAATGTGAGCCAGTGCCATACATCTCTGGCGGCAGCTTATCTTTTAGAGAACAATTCAGACATGCTGAATCCTTATCTCCCCCAACATCATATGCCAGGGAAAAGTTTGTCCTCCATACACATTATGGCTGAACCCGTCATTATCAGTGGGTAAAGCCAATGTTAGTCTAATGTGGATGGGGAGCTTTAGGCCAGAGAAGGAGTGTGATCTCTGTGCAGTTCTTGCATTAATCACTTAATTTGTGGGTTATCTACATCTTTAATCTGTTGTCTTACACTTCATATGCATCCCCTTAGTGTGGACATGGCAAGTGATGATGCACCACTCTTCTGCTTGAATTGCTATAATCATTTAATACCCACGATTCTCAGCGTGGCGTCCTTCTCTTATAATCAGCTGAATCAAATAGCAATTACACATACAGTGATATGCAGAACATTGTAAATTGGATCACAGAGCGCTAATAACTTTTCAATAAGTGACAATGTTACATTCATAGCATACCAACTTAGCAAGGGAGACCTATTGAAATGGAACCATTACACCATATAAAGAATCGCAGTCATGTAATGTAATCACTCTGACAGACCAATCGTATGCAACCAGCAAACTGAGAAATAGAAGAGATACGCAACTAATGAGGATTTACCCATTCAAGTCCAGAGCTGTTTTATCATAATCAGAAACATTCTGGCCCCAATTCATCATTGTTGTTTCTCCTGATCTCTGGAGTAATTTGCTCCTTATTTGTGACTTTAGTATTTGCGCCTCATTCTCTATACATTTTGAGATACTTTTTAAAGGGAACCTGTCACCAGAAATAACGCTGTTAACCTACGGATATGCGGTAAATCTGCAGGTTAACAGCGTTATTATGCTGCCCGGCGCCTGCATGCAGCCGAATGCAGCGGGAAGAAAATTAACTTTATTCTCCTCACCAGCATTCGGTCTCAGTCATGGGCGGGGGCGCCGCGGGTTCAGTCATCACGCTGAGTATACAGAGCAGCCGTAGTAAATGCTCCCCTGGCCCTGACTGACACTGGCTCTGCATTGCGGCCGGCTGTCACTCACGGCTGGCTGTCAGTCAGGGCCGGGGCGCAGTTATAGTGACCGCTCTGTATACTCAGAGTTATGACTGAACCCTCGACGCCCCCAAATGCTGAAACCAAATGCTGACGGAGAGAATAAAGTTCATTTTCTCCCCGCTGCGTTTGGCTGCGTACAGGCGCCTGGAGGCATAATTACGCTATTAACCTGCAGATTAACCGCATATCTGCAGGTTAACAGCGTTATTTCTGGTGACAAGTTCCCTTTAAGTTGTCTTTCTTAAATCTTTTTTTTTTTTTTACTTTTCCCTTTCATCTTTGCTTATACAGATGTTTTTAACAGATTTGTGAACTGTTACTTTTACCCAAAGTAGCATTTTTTTTGGTGCATCTCGCTCCAGTTTTCCCCTGAAGAAAGGTGATGTTTTCAATTTGATGCATTTTTGCAACTTTTTAAAGAATTTGAACTTTTGGTGCTGAAAGGTCGCATAAACCGGTTAACAACAAAAAAAAGAGCATTTTTTTATTTTGCATCAAATTTATGGCCCATGCTCACCATTTAGAAAAATTTGGCGCTAAAAAATGTGTAAAAGTGTTAATTTGTTTTTCTTTTGTGATGATCACATTTGTTCTTTTTGACACAGCAAACTATTAAGGTAATGGCACAAGTTCCAATAATGTTGTGATTTTACTGCAAGATGCTGTGAAAAATATTAGGTCAAATTAACACATCCATGTCTGAACAGTGCACAAATACTACACAGACAGCATGTCACGGGTATGACAGACAGTCGCTCTGGAGCCGGCTGCAGAAGGTCACTATGCTTGGCATTGCAGATGCCTTTTTGATCCTCTCATCTCTTAAGTATTGTTATATCCTTCTTCCTTTAGGACCCAGCAGCTACCTCTACCTTCTGCTGCTGATTGACATAACCTTGCTTGGTAGTTAAATACTCTCAGTTTCTCCTGACAGGCATCGGTGATAGTTCTATGTACCTCTGTGTTGGCGTGGAGCACTAGTAGTTGGCTAGTTTATTCTCTGGTGCCCTTGGAGGACAGTTGGCGTTATCTCTCTGGTGTCTGCTCAATCTAAGTGTATTCCTTTTGTTTGTCTACCTTGTTGTCTTTAGTTTGTAGTAGGGCTTGACTAGAGCTCACCCTGTTCCCTCCCTATCTAGGGTCAAGCTCTAGGGACATTCAGGGCTTAGGCTCCTGCTCGGCGATAAGTGTGGAACCTACAAGTGCATCTCACAAAATTAGAATATCATCAAAAAGTTAATTTATTTCAGTTCTTCAATACAAAAAATGAAACTCATATATTATATAGAGTCATTACAAACAGAGTGATCTATTTCAAGTGTTTATTTCTATTAATGTTGATGATTATGGTTTACAGCCAATGAAAACACAGAACTCATTATCTCCGTAAATGAGAGTAATTAACAAAAAACACCTGCAAAGGCTTCCTAAACGTTTAAAAGGGTCCCTTAGTATGTTTCAGTAGGCTCCACAATCATGGGAAAGACTGCTGACTTGACTGATGTCCAGAAGGCAGTCATTGACACACTCCACAAGGTCCCAAAGTTCCAATTTTCATTGGGAAATCAAGGTCCCAGAGTCTGAAGGAAGAGTGGAGAGGCACACAATCCAAGCTGCTTGAGGTCTAGTGGGAAGTCTCCTCAATCAGTGATGGTTTGGGGAGCCTTGTCATCTGCTGGTGTAGGTCCACTGTGTTTTATCAAGACCAAAGTCAGCACAGCCGTCTACCAGGAAATTTTGGAGCACTTCATGGTTCCCTCTGCCGACAAGCTTTCTGGAGATGGAAATTTCATTCTCCATCAGGACTTGCCACCTGTCCACACTGCCAAAAGTACCAATACCTGGTTTAAAAACAACAGTATCACTGTGCTTGATTGGCCAGCAAAATCGCCTGACATTAACCCCATAGAGAATCTATGGGGTATTATCAAGAGGAAGATGAGACACCAGACCCAACAATGCAGACGAGCTGAAGGCTGCTATCAAAGCCACCTGGGCTTCCATAACACCTCAGCAGTACCACAGGCTGATCGCCTCCATGCCACGCCGCATTGATGCAGTAACTGATGCCAAAAGGAGCCCCGACCAAGTATTGACTGCATTTACTGAACATACATTTCAGTAGGCCAACATTTCGGATTTTAAAAACATTTTTCAAGCTGTTGTTATAAAGTATTCTAATTTACTGAGATAATTACTTTTGTGTTTTCATTGGCTGTAAGCCATAATCATTAATATTAACAGATATAAACACTTGAAATAGATCACTCTGTTTGTAATGACTCTATATAATGTATGAGTTTCACTTTTTATATTGAAGAAGTGAAATAAATTAGCTTTTTGATTATATTCTAATTTTGTGAGATGCACCTGTATATAGGGACGGTAGGGTAGGCAGGGTGATATTAGATCTACCTAGGGGTCTCCACTCCCCCTTTCCCTAGTGTTTGGGCTTCCTCCTCCTCTTCCTTTTGTGTTGCACTTAGTCTTTCCCTCACATTGCGTGACACAGCATTTGTGTGCAGTTTGTTCAAAAAGCAGATCCACTCATTGCAACATTGCAATGTATGAATTTCATCTACGAATTGGACCAAATTCAGAAATGTACCCGTTTTTTGGCACACCATTGACCATAGGCTATAATGTGTCCATGTGCTATCCATTAAAAAAAAAAGACCAGTAAATGAGGCCTCACTTTAATACGTTCCACTTGGGACACAGAAAATGGCATTTATTTGCTTGCCTAACTTACTATGCAACAAACCCTTAATATGGCTATGACGCGCCCCCTGGGCCTGTGCTGTGCAGGGGATACCCGGAACCGGATCGCTGGGGGTTGTAGTCCTCTGTGACTGTGACCCGGTCCGTGCCCAGGGCGGTCAAACCAGTGGCAGTCTTAGTAATGTGACAAATGTCCGACTACGCCACCCGTGGATTGCGGTCAGTGGGGACCGCCGCTGCGCTGCAGACCGCTGAGGCTGATGTTGTATGCGCAGCCAAGTATGGGATAACTCCCCACGGGAGAAGTATTGCCTCAGGGCAGCTAGTGCGGATGATGGGAGTGATGGTGTGAGCATCCCAGTACTAATGGTGCTGGTGCGGCGATGAAACACAGAGACGTGTGGTGCAGTTCGGGGTCTTTACTGATGGTATAACGCAGACCCTCCCGGGAGTACTGGCTAGCAGTAGAGGCCTGGTCAGTCTGAGAGCTAGCAGGATCTCCCTCTGGCCAGGTGGAGTTGTAGGCCTCCCCGTCTCTCTGCACTCTTTCCTGGCTACCTTGCTGTGTGCGGGTAGAAGTAGCCCACGTCCCTGAGTATACCGTGTGGTGCTCACCCGTATGGCCGGTGACTTGGGGCCTTACGTTAGCCTCCGCTTCACGATGGCGGTGCTGGTCCCTTGCTTGTGACCGTGCCTCCGGGCTTCTATGGCCAGAGGACATGGAATCCCCTGCCGGTTGGATTCTGCTGCTGGACCTGGATGTCCCCACAGCCTCGGACTCCGTGTCCGGGTTTAGTGTCTTCAGCCAAGGCGAGCTATCGAGCTTCCAGCCTCTGGCACTCGCTCCTGCTCCTACAGACCTCCTGTTGTCACTTTCCCTCTCCAGGCTCTGACTGACCTAATCCCGCCCCAGACCCAGTTTATAAGGGCAGATTCCTCCCCTCCCAGGTCTGGGCGGGCTGTGTTGCATGCTTAGGGCTCCTGACCAGAGAAACTTCCCACTTGCTCTCAGACATAATATTTCTATTACTGTGGCAACCAGACCCCTGGGGTGCCACATTCCCCCCCTAGTAAATTTTAGTACTCCGGGACTAAACACATTTTTAAAGAAACATAAATGCAGGGTATAACAATAATACAATAACATATTTACAAGAAGTTTTAGTTCCTTAAAGGTCACAGCGTGTCCGCAACCGGGTGTCCATATCACCCAAGGTGAAGTTTGTGAAACAAGAGGGCGTCCATGTCACCCAAGGTGAAGCTTTAAGCGAAGTAGGGGACCTGTCCAAAGCAAACCCCTTGCGTTGGCCTTGGGCGTGGCTGCAAGGCTGAAGCTAGCTACTTTGGGCCGCAAGGAGGCCACGCCAGACAGGTTTTCTCTTCCGCGGCCGTCTTCGCAAGAGGCACCAAGGTGCAACTATCTACAAGAATTGTTCCGGTTATCCAGTGTCCATAACCTGTTAGTCCATAAAAATCTGCAGGGTAACTGAGAAACATAATTAATAACAGGCAACAAACATAAACCATAAACAGTTAAACAGATAAATTCACAGTGCATTAGTTTAGATTTTCCAGCGAGCGGCATCTGACCTCTAGGGACTCTAGTGGACCTACGGAGCTCAATAACTGGTCCTGCACTACAGGGTGTAGGAGGTGTTATGGGTAAGCTGGGCAGCTGTCTGCGCACTCTTTGGCTCACTAGGGGCACGGCAGGCTCACTACTAGCAGAGGGTTGATTCTCCTGGGCTGCTGGTATGGATTCTTCTGCCTCCTGGGCCGGCTGCTCTTCCAGCTCTGCCTGGTCTTCTGTAGGCACTTGAGGGGCTGGCTGGAGAAAGGTGAGGACGGGCACCACGATAGCGTTGTTTACTTGTGTCCAGGACCGGGGAAAGTCTCCGAGTACAGTGCTGATCATTTCCTCCTTTTCCTCTATGGATTGAGGGTCTTCCTGATCTTCATCCGTGCTTTTCAACTTCTCGGGGCACTTTTTCAGGTGGTCTCTGGAGACAGTGGCTGTGGTCTCTCCTCCATCCTTGCTGATGACGTACACCTTTGGATTATTGTGGCTTGAGGGCAGTACGGTGTACGGGTCCTTTTCCCACTGGTCGTCCAATTTATGGAGCCACCTTTTTCTTTTCAAGAGCTGCTCTCCAGATACCAGGGGAACAGCGGGAGCATGTTGGTTATAAGTCCTCTCCTGCCTTTCTCTTGATTGACAGAGACTTCGCTCGACGCTCTCTCATACTTTCCGGTACTGCTGCTGCCGTTCTGTATCCCAGTCTGTCTCTGGCGAGGTGTCCTCGGGTATCAGGACTCCCATATCCAGGTCAACAGGCAGCTTACCAGGTCTTGCTCGCATTAGGTAAGCCGGGGTACAGTTGGTGGAACCTACTGGGATGTGGTTGTACAGGTCCACCAGATCGGGCAGTTTCTCAGGCCACAGACTGCGTTCTTCCAGGGGCAATGTTTTTAGCAGATCTATCACCACCTGGTTCATCTTCTCGCAGAGTCCATTGGTTTGGGGGTGATAGGGCGTTGTTCTTATCTTCTTGCAGCCATACAGGTTGCAGAACTCCTGGAAGACCTCCGCTTCGAAGGCTGGTCCTTGGTCCGTCAGCACTTGGTCCGGGTACCCGTGTGGGCGGCAGAAGTGAAGCTGGAAGGCTCTGGCTGCTGTCTGAGCCGTCAGGTCTTTGACAGGGACCACCACCAGGAACCGGGAGTTGTGATCCACGATGGTTAGGGCGTAGACATACCCGCTTCTGCTTGGAGCCAGTTTAACATGGTCCAGAGCGACCAATTCCAGCGGCTGCCTGGTGATGATGGGCTGCAGGGGAGTCCTCTGGCTGGCACGGTCCCTTCTTCTTAGATTGCACGGGCCACAGTCTCTACACCACCTCTCAATGGCTCCTCTCATGCCTATCCAGTAGAACGGTTCACGCAGCAGGAACTCCAGCTTCTTCCATCCGAAGTGCCCTGCCCCATTGTGGTAGGCCTCCAGCACCATAGCTGCGTCCCGTCTCGGTACCACAACCTGCCAGATCAGTTCATGTGTCCGGGAATTGACCATTCTGCGGCACAACTTCTCCTTGTAGAGAAACAGTCTGCTCTTTTCCGTCCACAGTTGCTTGGTCTCTTCCAGGGCGTCTGGATCCAGGCGGGCGTCAGCCTGGGTCAGCATCTCCTTCACCAGACGGACTGCGGAGTCACTGTCTTGCGTCTCCGCCCAGTTGTAGTGGGGTAAGGGGTTGAACGTAGCGGATCGCTGGCCCCTCACACGGTGGGAATACTGGGTAATCCCATGACTGTGAAACGCAGGGAGTTCGACCTCTTCCCGTTCTTGTGGATCTTCTCCTCCGTCCGGTAGGTTTGGCATCCTGGACAGGGCGTCCGCTTTGGTATTGGAGCGTCCTGCCCGGTACTTGATCGTGAACTCATAATTGCACAGGCGGGCCATCCATCTCTGCTCCAGGGCACCCAGTCTTGCAGTGTCCAGGTGTGTCAACGGGTTGTTGTCCGTCTACACGGTGAACCTGGAAGAGGCAAGGTAATGCTTAAAACGTTCGGTTACCGCCCACACCACTGCCAGGAACTCTAGCTTGAATGAGCTGTAATTCTCAGGGTTTCTTTCCGTGGGTCGCAGTTTTCGGCTGGCGTAAGCAATTACCCGTTCTCTCCCCTGCTGGATCTGGGACAGTACGACTCCTAGCCTGATGTTGCTTGCGTCCGTGTGGAGGATAAAGGGCTGGCTGTAATCAGGGTACGTCAGGATTTCATCCCCCGTGAGGGCCATCTTCAGCTGGCGGAATGACTCCTCTTCCAGCTTTTCCCATTTGAAGGGCGGCTTCTGGTTTTTGGCCTTCCTGGACTGGCCTATCAGGAGGTCTTGCATAGGAGCTGTTTTCTTGGTAAAACCGGGAATGAATCTTCGGTAGTAGCCTACCAACCCGAGGAACTGCCGCACTTCCTTTATGCTGGATGGTCTTGGCCAGTCCTTAATCACGGTGATCTTGTCAGGGTCGGGGGCTACTCCGTCAGCACTCACCACGTGTCCCAGGTACTGTGCCTTTGGCTTCAGTAGATGACACTTTGAGGGTTTTACCTTTAGGCCATAGTTTGCCAGGGCTTCAAACACTTCTGCCAGGTGTTCCAGATGGTCCTCATAGGTCTTGGAATAGACGATGACTTCGTCCAGGTATAATAGGACCGTCTCAAAGTTCCGGTGTCCCAGACAGCATTCCATCAACCGTTGGAAGGTTCCTGGTGCGTTGCAGAGCCCGAATGGCATACAGTTAAATTCGCTGAGTCCCATCGGGGTGTTGAATGCGGTTTTCTCCCGGTCCGCCTCTGCTACAGGAACCTGCCAGTACTCGCTAGTGAGATCCAAAGTAGAGAAGAAGTTAGCAGATTTTAATGCAGCTAAGGACTCTTCTATCCTTGGTAACGGGTACGCATCTTTGTGTGTGATACGGTTGACCTTCCTGTAGTCTACACACATTCTCATGGTGTTGTCTTTCTTTTTCACTAAGACTAGTGGAGCTGCTCAGGGGCTACAACTGTCCCTAATTACCCCAGCCTCCTTCATGTCTTTTAGGATCCCCTTGGCGTGTTGATAGTGTGCAGGGGGTACGGGTCGGTATCTCTCCTTTATGGGAGGATGGTCTCCCGTGGGGATGTGATGTTCTACCCCCTTTACTCGCCCGAAGTCCAGCGGGTGTTTACTAAACACTCTTTCATACTCCTGAACCACCCGATAGACTCCCTGTTTTTGGTGTGAGGGAGTGGAGTCAGTACCCAAATGCAGTTGCTGACACCAGTCCTCCATTGGTTTCTTAGAGCCGTTACCTTCCTCTGGTTGAGATGGAGGCAAGGGTTCCACGGCCTGTACAGAGTTCTGGTTGATGGTGAACAATTTGGCTAGCGTGGCATACCGGGGCAGGTATACTTCTCTCTCCCCGATATTGATGATGTGGACTGGCACCCTCCCATGGTGTACATCGACCACCCCCCGTGCTGTCAAAATGGTGGGCCTACTGTCTGAGTAGACGGGTTCTACCATTGCTTGGTAGTCTCTACCTCTCAGACCAATAGCTGCCCAGCACCAAATCATCATCTCACTTTTTGGGGGCATGGCAATAGGGAACGGGTCACACATTCTCACGCTACCTATCTCACCACCACATAGTTCCACCTGTTGCCGCTTCATCAGCGCCCGGATCTCTTTTTGGAGCACACGCTGCTGGCTGGAACTGGCGCTCTTGGCAACCTGCTGCAAAATAAGAATCACCTCTTCAAGACAGTTTTCAATTACGTTAGTACCTAGCGTTATTTTTGGGTGACTCTCGCGACGGCCAATGTCCACAATGATCAGTCCTTGTGCCGGCAGTTCAACTTTACCGACCTAGATGGTTACCTCTTTAAATCCTATCTGGGGCACGGGCTGACCATTGCTGGCTATAATGCTCAGGTAGTCACCTGTGACCCGGTGTCTAGTAGGGCACTCATAGGAATGCCATCCAGTACCACAGGCAAGACCGGACGTCCCCCTACGTATTTATCACGCCAGTTCGATGGGGCTGATGATCTTATGCCTGGGGGTTGGCCCTCTACCCCAGGTTGTGCCCGTTTAAATGACAGTACCTTGCCTTATGTCCGGGTTGATTGCAGCGGCGGCAGATGGGTCGTCCGTCCTCGTTGTATCTGTCGCTGGGTCTTCCTCTGGCCGGTGGGGTCCTCCTCAGTCGGCTCCACGGGACGTCCTCCGGTCCGGATGCCAGCTGGATCTTTCCTGGAGAAGAGACCTGTAAAGACTGCACAGTTCTGTTTAGCGCGGCAACGCTCTTAGTCAGCTCTTGGACCTGATGGTGCAGGTCTGTTGCCGGGTCATTGTTCAAAGCCTGCGCATCAGCTCCCACAGGCCCTGCAGACAAGGGCGCCGCGTCCTGGTGATAAGTGATAGCAGGGCGCCTGTGGGTCACAGCGCCACCTGGTGCCGGTTCTCGGAGCACCCGGATGGCTCTGTCCTTGAACTGTGCAAAGTCCAGGTCAGGGTCCTGTAAGGCCATTGCCCGCAACTGGGTTCGGTGGGCATTGCACAGTAGACCCTCAATAAATTGTTCGGTCAACAGCTTGTCTTCATTTCCCACGCTGTCAGGGTCGGCCTGCTTAATGGCTCTCAGGGCTTCTTGTAGGTTTAGGGCATAGTCTCTTATACTTTCATGTGCCCGTTGTTTGCACCCGTAAAATCTTAGTTTTATCTCGGCTGAGGTTCGGGTATCAAATGTGTCTTTCAGCCAGGCTAGTATTTCTCTGACAGTCCTCTTTTTCCCAGGTGACCAGGACTTTACCTCCCTTTGGGCTGCCCCGATTAACTGGGCCACCAGGATGCTCACTTTTTGCTCTTCTGTGAGGGGGTATACTTGGAAGAGGCTATCAAGTCTTTCCCTAAAGTCACTCAGGGTATGTGACTCCCCTGAGTACTGGGGTAGCCAGGTTGCCCCCGGGATATAGGGCATGGTGAATGGCATGACCGCTGCAGCGGTTGCGCTGGCGGCCGGTGTGGCGGTGGAGCTCCCCTCGGTGTCCGACATCCTCCTTCCCCCCTAGTGGACCGTGGCCTACCTTGCGATGCTCATCTTCCGTAGGCCGCGGCTCCGCAGTCAATCGTCGGGGTAGAGGACCTGGCGTCGCGCTCCGATGACGTCAGCGTCGCTCTTCCTCCCTTCCAGGACCTTACGCAACGTTTGAGCGTGGGGCGGAGCTTCGGATCTCGCGTGCTTTCGGCGTCCATGCCCCTCTTCTTCCCGCGCGGCATCCCGAAGATGGCGTCCGAAGGCGGGAAGCAGCTGCGGATGGCGGGAAGAAGGCAGAAGACGGCGGGAAATGGTCCAAGATGGCGTCCGATGGCGGGAAACGACTCCGGACGGCGGGAAACTTCGCCACAGGTAAGTTCAAAAGTCTTTTTCAGGCCCGCAGTACCCGGTAGTTGCGGGCCCGAAATCCTGCCGACTACGCCAAAGTTGACGCGCCCCCTGGGCCAGTGTTGTGCAGGGGATACCCGGAGCCGGATCGCTGGGGGTTGTAGTCCTCCGTGGCGGTGACCCGGTCCGTGCCCAGGGCGGTCAAACCAGTGGTAGTCTTAGGTAATAACAATGTTCGACTACGCCACCTGTGGATTGCGGTCAGTGGGGACCGCCGATGCGCTGCAGACCGCTGAGGCTGATGTAGTTTGCGCAGCCGATTATGGAATAACTCCCCACGGGAGAAGTATTGCCTCAGGGCAGCTAGTGTGGATGATGGGAGTGATGGTGTGAGCGTCCCAGTAGTAATGGTGCTGGTGCGGCGATGAAACACAGAGACGTGTGGTGCAGTTCAGGGTCTTTACTGATGGTATAAAGCAGACCCTCCCGGGAGTACTGGTTAGCAGTAGGGGCCTGGTCAGTCTGTGAGCAAGCAGGATCTCCCCTGGCCAGGTGGAGTTGTAGGCCTCCTCGACTATCTGCACTCTTTCCTGGCTACCTTGCTCTATGCGGGTAGAAGTAGCCCACGTCCCTGAGTATACCGTGTGGTGCTCACCCGTATGGCCGGTGACTTGGGGCCTTCCGTTAGCCTCCTCTTCACGATGGCGGTGCTGGTCCCTTGCTTGTGACCGCGCCTCCGGACTTCTAAGGCCAGAGGACATGGAATCCCCTGCCGGTTGGATTCTGCTGCTGGACCTGGATGTCCCCACAGCCTCGGACTCCGTGTCTGGGTTTAGTGTCTTCAGCCAAGGCGAGCTATCTAGCTTCCAGCCTCTGGCACTCACTACTGCTCCTACAGAGCTCCTGTTGTCACTTTCCCTGTGTCTGCTGTCCTCCAGACCTGACTGCTCTGCTTGTTCTGCAGGCTCTGTCTCCGTCTGACCTAATCCCGCCCCAGACCCAGTTTATAAGGGCAGATTCCTCCCCTCCCAGGTCTGGGCGGGCCGTGTTGCATGCTTAGGGCTCCTGACCAGAGAAACCTCCCACTTGCTCTCAGACGTAATATTTCTATTACTGTGGTAACCAGACCCCTGGGATGCCACACATCCAACGCCGGGCAGGGAAAGAAAACATTACCCGGTAATCTCCATGTGTGCCATGTTGCATAGTAATGGCAAGATAGATAAGAGTAGGGAAGGTAAAATCATGCAACCAGAGTTTATATAGGATCCTGTTAGTGGAGGTTTGGACTCTTAGTTCCTTTAACCCTAGAACGCATGACGATAAAAATCCACTTTTTCACATACTTGGGGCCTTTTAGGCCCGTGTGCAAATAACATGGAATAACTCAAACAAAAATGACAAACAACTATATACCTGAGGAATACCTAGAGTTTCAAAATTCTAACTAAAGTAATCTTGCCGAAAATAGAAAACAATTAACAGGGCGGGCCTGTGAGGCCCCAGGTATGCGTTCTAGGGTTAAAACCATTTAAGGCCTCATTCACACGTCTGTGTTTAAACATGTGCATAAAAAATTGTTCCTGGTGTTATCAATGTTCTGCATCAGTGTATGGTCCGTGTGTCCATTTTTACAATCAGTGTCATCAGTGTTTTTCACGGATGGATAAATAATTAAACTACAAAGCTTCTCCTATACTTTGCAATGATAAGTACAGACAGCATACGGAAGCCATCTGTGTGCTGTACGTGTTTTTTACGGACTCATAGACTAATGCGCCAGTCTGAACGGCCACAAAATGAGGATTCAGGCATATGCGCCAATGGGTCCATTGACTATAATGCAGACAGGGTCACAGTGAGCTCTGTCGTGCATCATTTTTGGCTGTATATGCCTAGTTGAGGCGATTTGTTGCCCACTTCAACTAGGCATGGACGGCTGAAAATGATGCCCAACAGAAGTCACTGTGATCCTGTCTGCATTATTATAGTCTATGGTCCTGTGGGCACATAATCCCCATTTTGTGGCGGTTCGGACGTAAGCCCCAACATAGCTACTGAACGTAGTGGTGTGAACCCTGCCTAATGTTTTTTTTTATTTATATCTTTTTAAAAATGTTAACAATCAGTTTCATTGTTTTTTACATCTTTTATTAGCCTCTCTAGGGGACTTGAACACATAATCACTTGATGCTTCTACAATACATTGGAATACTGTAAAATGAACATTTTCATATGAAGGTCAGCCACAAGCTGGGCTTCATAGATGTAAAAGTGTGGCAGGCACAGTGGCCTACAGGAGGCCCTTCAGCTGTCATGACAGTGTCATCAGCAATCACTCTGTGGGGGGCTGAAGGGTGTTAGTAGGAACACCCCCCCATTTCTAACATGTTAAATTCCACTATGACAATTGACAGCAGCATGTAAGGGAATACATTTCTGCGACGAGCTAGCTCAGTTCTCTCCATACATGCAGTGTGTACATTCGCTTTACATGAACGCCAGATGTTGCCAATGGAAACCTGGACCAAGCTGAGCCCCCAGGCTCAGTGGGTCCCAAGTACAGGGTCCGCTGGGTGCTGATACTGGCCCTGCTAAAGGGTGTATTCACACATGATGTTTGCAGTTTTCCTAAACTGTTTCTTCCTGCATAAGTGTAGCGAAAATCAAATAAAAAAAGGAAAAAAATGGCAATTGTAAATTATCCATTTTATTCTATGTTGTATAAATGTACCAAATATTGGATACATCAGTGTAATATTCACAATAGTAAAATAACAAAAACTATATATTATAATTATTGTTCTTTTTATAATATTAGTGTTATTATCATAGCCATTTTTTGCATATTTTCGTTATTTTATGTATTTTTATTTTAGCTTACACAACAGGAATTTTGCACCTATTCATTTACTTTCCAGGTTCAGTTTCTAAACCAATAAATCTTCCTTTTATTATGTGTCAATGCATAATTTATTACTATAAGCAAAAAACTTCTACTTGGTTTTGTAGGAATGTTTTCAGGAATAATCTGTTTGCCTGTGGAAAGATATATGTAGGCACATTCCTCTATCACCTCCGAAATAAATCAAAGCAAGAAATATTATACTAGAGGATATAAATGTCTTTGATAAATCATTGCTGCATTTGTCGGCGGGATGTCTGTTTTGGGCGCCAGTAATTAAATGTTCAATCACTTGTAAATAAAATCCCAGTCACTGCAGACTGAAACCTGCACAAATGTGATGAATGTGAAGAGATGTTAGACGATGAGTAGTGAACTGACGAAGAGCAGTGAGGATACAATGTAATACAATATAGAAAGAAATGCTTTTAAAGGTGGTTGAAAATATCTGATTGATTAAGTGTAACATAATTACATACATCAAGAAATATAATAGCGAACATAATTTATTTAATTGTACTTATAAAACACCAACATGTTCCAATTAGTGATGAGCGCGCATACTCGCAAGTACTCGGTACTCGCCCGAGCATCTCAGTACTCAAGAGTTTATGTTACGCTGCCTTTCCTATGACCCTCGCGTTCTTAAAATTTTGGGTGACAGTCATTACTGGTTGGTGACACTTCTAGACCCACACTACAAGGAGAACTTTATATCTCTTATTCCTGAGGCGAACAGGTCTACAAAAATGGGGCAGTACCAGAAGGCCCTTGTTGCGGAACTATTAAAAAATTCCCATCTGAAAACGCTGGCGGCAGAGGTCACAGTTCGTTGGACAACCAAGGACTACAGGCGAGAGAGACACAACTCCAATCCAGCAGAGGCAGGGGAACACTGTCAAAGTTCTGGGAGAATTTTCTCAGACCTTCCCATTGCACAGGTCCTGAGGCGGGGGTACTCTCACAAGGAGTGCAAAATTTGGGAAGATGCTGAGTGAGTACCTTGCCGACCGTACCAACGTACGTGGAATACGTGGAATGAACCGGCTCTCTATGCCTTGGAGGTCCTGGCCTGCCGCTAGCATTTTATCAGAGTGGGTTTTTAGTGCCGTTGCTGGAATTATAACTGATTAGCGCATCCGCCTGTAATCTGAAAATGCTGACAGGCTGACTCTTATAAAAATGAACAAGGGCTGGATTGGGCCAGACTTCTCAACACCACCGAATGATAGCAGAGTAGCATAAACTCAAATCCAGTGTCCTTTTATGGGAGGTGCATTCCCATGCACCTTTTTACACCCACACATGGGTATACGCTTCCTGATTTTGGCTATTTGCTCTTGTCTTCCTCCTTCTCCTCATCCTCATCCTCCACCACCATATCACCAGGGTGACCGTGGTCTGTGATGCATCACCCACATAATTTTTTTAAAGGGTGTTTATGATGCCCGTAAAAAAAAATTTTTATACAGTATGTTCATGTATACCCCCCCAGGGGTAAATGTTTGTCAGCCCATACACTTAGTGCCATACACTTAGTGCATGGCCATTACAAGTATAGGAGACCCGCTCCTTTCTATTGGGAACATTTTTTTATGAGGCCCTCCTCCATGTCTCTTCCAAGGGACTTTGGCATGCTTTCAAATTTTTGGCAACCCGTGCATTCACTGCATAGGCAAACACAATGGGAGACCCACTTCCTAATAATGGGAACATTTTTTTATGAGGCCCTCCTCCACGTCTTTTCCAAGGTGCATTGGAGTGCCTCACAATTTTTGGCAGCCCTTGCATTCACTGCATAGGCCAACACTATGGGAGACCCACTTCCTAATAATGGGAACATTGTTTTCAGGAGGCTCTCTGACCTACACGTCTCTTCCAAGGGGCATTGGAGTGCCTCCAAATTTTTGGCAACCCTTGCATTCACAGCATAGGCAAACACAATGGGAGACCCACTTCCTAATAATGGGAGCATTGTTTTCAGGAGGCCCTCTGACCTCCACGTCTCTTCCAAGGGGCATTGGAGTGCCTCCAAATTTTTGGCAACTCTTGCATTCATTGCATAGGCAAACACAATGGGAGACCCACTTCCTAATAATGGAAACATTGTTTTCAGGAGACCCCCTGACAAAGTTACAATTTACTGACAAAACCTAAAATACTAACAAAATGAGCATATACCCTGCTGTAAGTAAACAGCAATAGTGCATATAAATAACATAGGGGACTTAGTAAACACTGTTTTTGATTTTAAAAAAAACGGAGTGAAAGCCATCTGACGGTGTACCTCAATCGGCACGGTTTTATCCTCTAATATTAAAACCTCACCTTGGAATACATGCAACTTGTAGAAGCATATTGACACTGTCGCTATTTAACATAATCCAGAAAGAAAATGAGCATATACCCTGCAATATGTAAGTAAGTAAATAGTAATAGTACACATAAATAACATAGGATACCTAGTAAACACTGTTGCTAATTACCTACCTGTGCTGCCCAGTGACCATTTCAGCCATCTCATCGCTGTTATGGACCGCTCCTGTTGGTGATTTTCCAGCTTCCACTGACATCACGCTAACATAGCACCTTCTTCTCTTACTCTCTGATATGTTGATGTGGCGTCTCTGCTGACATCATGCTGATTGACAGCCAGCTACCTGCTGCCTAATTGCAGGGAGCCAGTTAGCATGACATTGTCAATGACGCCTCGTCAACAGAGCAGAGTGAAAGAGAAGAAGCTGCTCTGTTGAGGAGAGGTGGAATGAAGCAGGGGAATCGATGGCTGAGCCGGCAGAGAATATTGCTGTGCAGAACAGTCAGTTAGTTAGCAGCTACCTGCCTGTTTTTTCTTAGCCCCTACACAATAATAACAAACGTCATAGATAATCCCTTTATTAATTTACAATTTATTAGAGATACCTGTTTTTTCACATTTGGAACCTACTTGTATGACTATACATGTAAGACACCCCGTAATGTGGCATTCAAAGCCAGTAATCAAGTTTTTCAAGGATCTCTTTAATTGTGGATCCAAATTAAAATAAGGAAATTGAGTGATCTGAACAACTTTCTATGAGGCATAGTCATTAGTGCTAGACTAGGCATAAACAGCTTTTCCTAAACTGCCAACATTGTGGAGTTTTCTTCTGCAACAGTGCAAGAACAAACCAAGAATGTTGTGATAATAAAAATCATCCAATGAAAAAGGATGTGAATAACTCGCCAATGAGGAGAATGTCAAGAATTGTTCTGAAGAACAGTCAAGTGAAGTGCTGCTCCATCCAAAGCTGGTGTTAAATCTAGAGTGTGCAAATACGCAAATTGCCATTCCTTAGCACAGAAGGCCAAGAACTGCAGAACGACCAGTTTGAGTGCCACTATGGAATAAGGGAAACAGAAAGGAAAGACTCTTGTGGTTGAAGGAGTCCACAAATGGACTCACTCACCTGGTGAAATGAATCCAGATATTTATTGCACCATGCTCGTATGTGGATTTACTTTTGGTGCAAATAGCCTGAATCTTGGTGTTAACAGTTCACACTGGTGGAGGTGGCATAATGTTGTGGTAAATGTTTTCTAGGCTCACCCTTGTTTCTTTGACACTTGTGGATGGAAGTTTAGACAGTAGGACTTATTTAAAAATTGTAGGTACCTATTAACACTGACCAAAAAATATCAACAGTATGGCTATTATAATACAGGGTGGGCCATTTATATGGATAACCCTAAATAAAATGGGAAAGGTTGGTGATATCAACTTCCTGTTTGTGGTACATTAGTATATGGGAGGGGGAAAATTTTTCCAGATGGGTGGTGACCATGGTGGCCATTTTGAAGTTGGCCATTTAGGATCCAACTTTATTTTTTTCAATGGGAAGAGGGTCATGTGACACATCAAACTTATTGAGAATTTCATAAGAAAAACAATGGTGTGCTTGGTTTTAATGTAACTTTATTCTTTCATGAGTTATTCACAAGTTTATGACCACTTATAAAATGTGTTCAAGTGCAGTCCATTGTGTTGGATTGTCAATGCAACCCTCTTCTCCCACTCTTGACACACTGATAGCAACACCGCAGAAGAAATGCTAGCACAGGCTTCCAGTATCCATTGTTTCAGATGCTGCACATCTCGTATCTTCACAGCATAAACAATTGCCTTCAGATGAACCCAAAGATAAAAGTCTAAGGGGGTCAGATCGGGAGACCTTGGTGGCCATTCAACTGGCCCATGATGAGCAATCCACTTTCCAGGAAACTGTTCATGTAGGAATGCTCGGACCTGACACCCATAATGTGGTGGTGCACCATCTTTTGGAAAAACTCAGGGAACGTGCTATCTTCAGTGCATAAGGAGGGCAACACATCATCATGTAGCAATTTCAGATATCCAGTGGCATTGAGGTTTTCATTGATGAAGAATGGCCCCACTATCTTTGTACCCCATATACCACACCATACCATCAATTTTTGTGTTCCAACAGTCTTGGAGGGATCTAACCACTGTGGGTTAGTGTCAGACCAATAGCGGTGGTTTTGTTTGTTAACTTCACCATTCACAAAAAAGTTTGCCTCATCACTGAATATTATATTCTGTGTAAACTGAGGGTCCTGTTCCAATTTTTGTTTTGCCCATTCTGCAAATTCAGTGCGCCGATCTGGGTCATCCTCGTTGAGATGCTGCAGCAGCTGGATTTTGTAAGGGTGCCATTTGTGAGTAGCTAATATCTACCAAAGGGATGTTCAACTGATGCCACTCTCCAGTGACATGTGGCAAGGGCTACGCTGTGGGCTTTTGCTGAATGAAGCTAGGACAGCCACTGATGTTTTTTCATTAGTGACAGTTTTCTTGCGTTCACATTTTGGCAAATCCAACACTGAACCTGTTTCACGAAATTTGGCAAGCAGTTTGCTAACTGTAGCATGGGAGATGGGTGGTCTTGTAGGGTGTCTTGCATTGAAATTTACTGCAATGACCTGGGTCATCTGCTGCATGAACAGAATAAATAAAAAATGTAACAACAATGGATCAGACGAGCCGCTTTACACCCTCTGACTAGTAGCTGCTTCAAAGAAATCTAGTCCAGCCAAGAAGTACCCTGCTCTGTACTGACGAGGGGCAAGACTTGTTAAAGGGTTTGCCGGTGAGTAAGTTTGAATGGCTAGCTATCTCGAGTAGATGAAACACAGGTGTACTGTTTTTGATCCAAAACCAGAGGTGGAACTTGTAGCGAAGAGTAGTATAAGTCCTCCCTCAATATTTCCCATTAGTTTTGAATTCACACTTTGCACAAGCTCAAAAATGGCACCAAAAAGTGCGACAAAAACTGCAGATGATTCCCACCTCAAGAAAACTTAGTGATGACTGACACTGCTATGTATTTGCAATTAAGTTCCAGTTCCTATCTGTCTTTTAATTACTTACCCAATGTGTGCAGAACTGAATTGACTAAATTCCCAGCAGAAACCTTCTAATTAACACTTCTGTCTGATATGTGTGGCATTTGCTAGGACTAAATGCATAAAGCTACTTTTGCTAAGACAACAGTTCATTTCTCTATGGTTCACAAGCTGCTGTCCCCTTATTTCACAGTAATATGACAAGTGTGTGGTTTAATTATTCGTATTTATGTAAATAGCGTCACCAACTTCAATAGCGCTTTAGGCTTTGTTCACATCATGTTTTGGGGATATAGTCAGTGCATATCCCAGGGAAATTACCCAATTTATGCACTGAAGTGTGCCACTATATACCAAACCCTGTGTACAATGGGGCATATTTATCAAGCTAAATGTGCCAGAGTTTCATGACTTGCACCATATTTTATGTGTTTTAGACACTGCACATAAAAATGTATAATCTATATAAAATAGAGGAGATGTCATGAAAGGGGTGAACAATTCTACAGAAGGAGGCATAACTGGAATACCTCCCCTTGAGAAAGCTTGCGGTTTGCACACGAAACGTGCTTTGGGATTACCGCTCTTCCACTCATTCCACGGGAGGACCACTTGCTACATGGGTAAGGACCTAAGTTTATAGGGACATAGTTGTGGTGGGATTTTTAGTGGCACTAGCACATCTTATAACCGTGAATGGGTTCTGGCCACGCCAGTTCAGCCCCATTAATCTTGGTACAAATATTTTTTGATGTACTACAGTATAGGAGATATAGTTACTAGCTGATCTTTTTTGTGGTACTCACCCACTGCTCGGTTTATAACTTTTTTCATACGCAATACTACATGTGCCCTGCAATTCCACCTGCCCCAAAGAGATTATACTTTGTTATTACTGACCCTAGTGTAGTGGAATTAACCTCTTGTGTGCTACCACCATTTAATTCATATTTTAATCTGTCTCTTAATGAAATGTAATAAAGGTATATTTTTTATTTATTTCTCCTCGTTTGTATATATGTATATTTAGGGGTGATTCCCAACGTATTTATGCAGGATATGACCTATAATGGTCTGATTAGAGAAATTGATAATGCTCGTGGAATTTTTGATACTAATAACTGGAATACTTGTTGGGGAATTCTTTAAGCCAGGAGATATGCTTGCCAGAAGTTTGAAGGTTTGTAAAACGTCAGATGGTATGATAGAGATTCCAGAAGAGAGGGGAAGCTTGAGAGAAGTCTTGTATAGGTGAGAATAAGGAGGTGATTAGTGCAGTAGAGACGACCATGGACTGATTCCTTTCTGCATATACTCCTTCTTTTTCCCAGTTTTTGTTGTTTTGCACCTTCTTTTGTTTGTACCAAATTCATCTTTCTATTTGTGCCTTGAAGTCTATTTTACATGTGATCGCCTATTTTTTCTTTCAGTTCCCCACTTAGGGGAGGAGAATAAGGTTTCGAAATTTTTTCACCTGTTACTTCATTTGCAACGTTTCTAAAAGTTGCGAAATTTACTGCAAATGTACTCCAGCCCCTTCCCCAAAGATTAAAACGATGCTCTAAGGCTATGTGCCCACGATGCAGAAATGAAGCAGAAAATTTCTGCATCTCCCTGGCAGAAAAAACGCATGCAGATTGTGCTTGCGTTTTTCCTGCAGAATACATGCGGAATACATGCGGATTCACATGAGTATCCACATGCGTTAACGCATGTGTTTCCGCATGCGGACTGACAAGCACTTTCCAGGCGATGGCATCGCTTGGAAAGTGCTTGACAACTAGGTCACACTGTATAAATCCATGCAAACAGCATGACCATAAAAATAAAAAAAAATAAAGCTATACTTACCTCCGATGCCGCCGCGTGTGCTGTCGCGCTCGTCCTGGCTTCTTCCGGGTTGCCGGCACATCGCGAGACAGGCTGCGGTCACATGACCGCGACGTCATCTCAGGTCCTGGAAGGAGAAGCGCTGCAGGGGCCACCGGACAGGTGAATATAAACTTTATTTATTATTTTATTCTTTTTTTTACAGGTACAATGGTACCCAGGTCTGGATGAGAGTCTCCTCTCCTCCAGAACTGGGTACCATACGCACATTGAAACGCATATTATCCGCGTGTACAAATGTACAGACACGGATTCTATGCGTCTCAATGCAAGTCAATGGTGGCGCTTCCGCTGCGCTTCCGCAAAATTAATGAACATGCTGCGGATTTATGAGCGCTGCAGAAACGCTGCAGAAAAATCCGCAGCATGTGCATTGACATTGCGGAATGCCATTGGGGACCATGGGGTGTGGATTACCATGGGTTTTTGATGCGTTTCCGCTGCGGAAATTCCGCATCGGAAACGCATGAAAAACGCATCATGGGCACGCAGCCTCAAAATCTCAAAAGTGGTGTCAAACAAAAAACAAGTTTATTTTACTTTGCACAATATTCATGAACTGTGTGCAGCAGTTTGATGAATTTGGCTCCATAAATATCAGCGAATACAAGATAAAAAAAGAAAAGTTACTTTAAAAAAAATGCAACTTATGAATCGGCCCTATATTTCTGTGTAGAATCTTTACTATGGAGATGCTGCAGTGATTTCTGGAGCGGCATTTACTGTTACTGATATCAGTGTGAAGAAGGAGAAGGGGAGCCATATTTTTAACTATTTGAATTGCAAAGTGTGAAATTAGCATCTACATCTTCAGTGCAGCATAAATTGATATGCCACAGTTCTAAAACTTGCAGCTATTGTCAGTCTGCTTTCTCTATATACAGTGGGGAAAATAAGTATTTGATATACTGCCGATTTTGCAAGTTTTCCCACCTACAAAGAATGGAGAGGTCTGTAACTTTTATCGTAGGTACATTTCAACTGTGAGAGACAGAATCTAAAAAAAATCCCAAAAATCACATTGTATGATTTCTACATAATTAATTTGCATTTTATTGCAAGAAATAAGAATTTGATACAATATAAAAACAACTTAATATTTGGTACAGAAACCTTTGTTTGCAATTACACGGGTCAGTCGTTTCCTGTAGTTCTTGACCAAGTTTGCACACACTGCAGCTGGGATTTTGGCCCACTCTTCCATACAGATCTTGTCCGGATCTTTCAGGTTTCGGGGCTGTCGCTGGGCAACATTGAGTTTCTATTGGGTTCAGATCTGGAGACTGGCTAGGCCACTCCAGGACCTTGAAATGCTTCTTACGGAGCCACTCCTTAGTTGCCCTGGCTGTGTGTTTTGGGTCATTGTCATGCTAGAAGACCCAGTCATGACCCATCTTCAATGCTCTTACTGAGGAAAGGAGGCTGTTGGCCAAATTCTTGCGATACATGACCCCATCCATCAACCCTTCAATACGGTGCAGTCGTCCTGTCCCCTTTGCAGAAAAGTACCCACAAAATATGATTTTTCCCCCACCATGCTTCACAGTTGGGACAGTGTTCTTGGGGTTGTACTCATCCTTCTTCTTCCTCTGAACATGGCGAGTGGAGTTGATATAAAAAGTATGACCTTCCCACATGCCTCCTCTGGATCATCCAGATGTTCATTGGCAAACTTTACACAGGCCTGGACAGGTGCTGGTGTGAGCCGGGTGGACTTTGCGTGCCCTGCAGGATTTTAATCCATGACAGCGTGGTGTTACTAATGGTAATGTTTGAGACTGTGGTCCCAGCTTTCTTCAGGTCATTGACCAGGACTTCCTATATAGTTGTGGTCTGATTCCTGACCTTTCTCAGAATCATCCTTACCCCACGAGGTGAGAGCTTGCATGAAGTTCCAGACTGAGAAAGATTGACAGTCATCTTATTTTTTTTCAATTTTCTAAGAATTGCACCAACAGTTGTTGACTTCTTAACAAGCTGCTTGCCTCATCTGTCATTTTAGAATATCTCAATTAATAGTTCTTCTAAGAAAGAATCCCTCCAAAATGCTAGATGAACATTTAAATATATTAGACAGGGGCGTATCTGGTAGGTGGAGCAGGTGGAGCATTTCTTCCAGGTTCAATCGTCAGGGTGGAGTGGGATTTGGCCATTCTCTGAGCCGGTTGTCAAGTTAAATGCCAGCTCCATGAATTCAATTATACTGGCGTCTTTCAGGTGCAAGTACAATTGAAACTCTGACTGCTGCCACCTCCAGGGGAGGGTAACATCAACAGCATGACCAGGTCAGCTGATCACACCACTGATGCCACTACTACAATGCAGAGGAGGTTTTAATCGGCAAGGTAAGTGCTCTAATGGAGCTGAAGAAACATGAGTGTTATTAGCAGAGGGAGTCCTGTGAGGTGACAGTATGGGGAGGAGGGAAAGTATAAGAAAACAGTATGGGGGGGAGGGAAGTGTGAGGTGACAGAGTGTGAGGAGGCAGTATGAGAGGGAGTATGAGGAGACAGTATGGGGGAGTGTGAGGAGATGGTATGAGTGGAATGTGAGGAGTTGGTTTCAGGGGAGTGTGAGGAGATGGTATAGGGGGAGTGTGAGAAGACAATATGGGAGAGAAGTGTGAGAAGATTAGTATGGTGAGAGGGTGAATGTGTGAGGAGACAGTATTGGGAAGGGGGATGTGTGAGAAAACATTATGGAGGTGAATGTATGTGGAGACATTTTTGGAAGGGACGGAACGTGTGAGGATATATATATAAAAAACCTACGGCACTCCTGGGGTATAGAGGTGCTCAAGTAGGGTACTAACCCGAAGCAATGTAAAAATTAACTTGGCACTCAAATGACTCAGATAAATGAAGTTATTTTAATATGCAAAGCAGGTGACGTGCAAAAAACAAACGTTTTGGTCCCAATGGACCTTCATTGGTGTACTACAAGATAGCAAACAAATAAGCAAAATTATACATGGAGAAGTAGGTCATATATATAAAAAAATCATGTATTGTACATAAATAGGGGTACACGACATATACAGTAGGAAGGGAAGTTAGGATGGGGAAGAGGATTAGGGGTACAGGTATAGAAAGAAAAACGAGACCAGTATTAAAAGAACCTACCAGTAAGGTTGAGCAAAAAAGCATATGTGGATGATGCGGTAGCTGTAATAAAATAAGTGGTGTAAGATAGAGTGAGAGTACCATGTGGACACTTGTAGACAGGATAGGGTGGCAGCACATACCTTAGCAGTGGTGGAGATAGGATTGAAAATGCTGGCAAGGGAACACGGTGTCCACTGCTAGTTCCGGATGGCGCCAGTGTAGTGAGGGACTAAGGGTAAATATATAGAAAGTGGGCGGGATAAACAGTAATGAGGAAGCCCATTCATTGGTGACAGTGGAAGGAGAAACCTAGGAGGTGTCCCGCAGGACCTGCACGACCGGAAGTGACATCGCCAAGTCCTGCGGCGAGCATGTGGATCACGTGAAATGATGCGACCTATGCGTTCCACCGGCAGCCTGATGCTTTCCATTACGGGGTAGATGTGATGCAGAGCCAGAGAATTTGAGGGGGAGCACTACAAAGTGAATAAATAGAAAGGTGGATCCTTGGGGAGGAAGCCAGGAGGACAAGACTCAGGATGGGGAACATTATTTTAGGTTTGGTTCTAAAAGAGAAAAAAACAATATTAATATTATGCAAAACAATGTATACATATAATCAAGGTTACAAAATTAGCAGAATGTAAATGAAATTAACAGTCAATCAATTGCTAATACTATGCAAAATTCTACACACGATTAGTGATGAACAAGCATGCTCGCTACTGCTCGGTGCTCGCCCGAGCATCTCACTGCTCGAGATGCTCGGTGCTCGCCAAGTATTTCCTGGGTTGCTCGGCGGGAGCTCGGGTCTCCTCCCTGCATGTTTGGCTCTCTTTAGAGCGCCAATGAACATGCAGGGATTGCCTGCCACTCACTGTAATGCCATAGCCATGTTGGCTGTGGCATTACAGTGACTGGCTGGCCGCACAGCGTCATCAGGTCTATATCAGACCTGGCGCCGCCATGCTCGTCACAGTAACTCCGGAATCAGACAGTGTAAGGAGAGCTGCTGCTGAGCTAGGGAGAGATTTGCTTGTTTCTAGTTAGTGTAGGTGTACCAAACTATATTAGAGACACATATCCATCTCAGCAAACAGTCCTTCTGAGGATAAAGCCATCTGCAGAGATATCAGGCAGGCAGTGTATGTAGGCAGGCAGGCAGTGTATATAGCAGACTGCAGTGCATATAGCAAAAGAGGCTCCATTCCAGTTCTGTCTGCGGCTGCTGTTAGACATTTCTAGAAATGTCCCAGGCTGGTCCAGGTCTCAGGGGCCAGGAATAATTTTTTTTTGGATCTTAATGCTCATTATTTGCTTAAAAAGCAATCCATAGAACACCGTTTTTGTGCGCCATTTGCTTTTTGGCACTGCAGAATACAGGCAGCTCCTTTCCATTTTACAGCACTAAAAATCCAGCTATTTAAAACTGTTGTTTGTCCATCACAGAGATCACATATAATTGCGCTGAAAATACTGCCATTTCTGGCCTCCATTAAAAATTTGTTTGTGTGTCAGTGAAGCAGTTGACACCAGTTTGCTATTCAAAATAGTTACCTACAGACCAGGTATTTGAAACAGTGTTTTCTCCGTCACACGGATCACATATACATTTTCTGAAAATACTGCCATTTCTGACCTCCATTAAAAATTTGTGTCAGTGTGTCAGTGAAGCGATTGACACCAGTTTGCTGTTCAAAATAGTTACCTACAGGCCAGGTATTTAAAACTGTGTTGTCTCCGTCACACGGATCACATAAACGTTTTCAGAAAATACTGCCATTTCTGACCTCCATTAAAAATTTGTTTCAGTATGTCAGTGAATCGATTGACACCAGTTTGCTGTTCAAAATAGTTACCTACAGGCCAGGTATTTAAAACTGTGTTTTCTCCATCACACGGATCACATATACGTTTTCTGAAAATACTGCCATTTCTGACCTCCATTAAAAATTTGTTTCAGTTTGTCAGTGAAGCAATTGACACCAGTTTGCTGTTCAAAATAGTTACCTACAGGCCAAGTATTTAAAACAATGTTTTCTCCGTCACACGGATCACATATACGTTTTCAGAAAATACTGCCATTTCTGGCCTCCATTAAAAATTTGTTTCAGTGTGTCAGTGAAGCAATTGACACCAGTTTGCTGTTCAAAATAGTTACCTACAGGCCAGGTATTTAAAACAGTGTTTTCTCCCTCACACGGATCACATATACGTTTTCAGAAAATACTGCCATTTCTGGCCTCCATTAAAAATTTGTTTCAATGTGTCAGTGAAGCAATTGACACCAGTTTGCTGTTCAAATTAGTTGCCTACACGCCAGGTATTTAAAACTGTGGTTTGTCCATCACACGGATCGCATATAAATTCGCTCCAAATTCAGTCATTTGTATTGAGCGTGGAAGATATTGTCCTCCATTTAAAATGGGCAAGGCACATGGCAAGGGACGTGGAACTGGACGTGATGGTGATGATGGTGCATGCAGAGGCCGAGGCCGTGGGCAAGCTGAAATTGTGCCACAAGAAACACCCATATCTTCTCGCTCGACCTTCCTGTCCCAATTAATAGGGGACCGCAGAACACCACTATTGAACACAGAGCAGTGTGAAAAGGTTATTGGTTGGATAGCAGATAATGCTTCCAGTCACTTAGCCACCACCACCACCACCTTGTCTTCCACACGGTCAAGTCTCAGTAGATGTGAGTCTGGACCGTATATTCCTCACCCTGAACCTCCATCCTCCCACCATGCCGAATGCCCAGAGACAACTGATCCCACACTTGGACACTCCAAAGAGCTGTTCACTTTTCCATTTATAGATTCAGGCCTCTCGCCCGGTCCACTTGAAGCGGGGCAAGAGGAGATCGCATGTAGCGATGTCCAAATATTTGAGCACCACGGTCACACAAAGGCGATGGTGGGAAAGTGTCAAAAGAGGTGGACGATGATGATACACAATTGCCAGAAAGTCAGGAGGTGGACCAGAGTGTGGAAGTGGAAGACAAGGTGGTGGATGATATAGTAACTGACCCAACCTGGCAGGAAGACATGCAGAGCGAGCACAGCAGCACACAGGGGGAGGGAGGCATAGCACCCCAACAGGCATGAAGAAGCAGTGTGGTGGCCGCAGAATGAAAGCAGGCAACCGTTCCCCGAAACACCAACACGAGGGAAGTTGCCAGTACCTGAGTCAGGTTGTTTTTTAAAGACTGCCGAAAACCCCCAAAAGGACATTTGCACCACCTGCCAGGCCAGCATCAGCAGGGGTGGCAAAACTAGCAGCCTGACCACCACCAGCATGATCAGGCACATGGCAGCAAAGCACCCGACCTTGTGGGCCGAACCCCAGAGTCTAGGAACAGTGTCTGCGGGTGGCACCACTGCTTCTTCCGCTGTTGTGCATGCAAGCCAACCCCCTGTCCATGGTGCATGCGAAGATGCCTCCTGCCTTGCACCTGTAATTGATCACTCTCAAGTAGCAGCATCAGGAAGCAAGTCCACGTCTTTATCCCAGCGCAGCGTTCAGTTGTCCATACCAGAGTCCTTTGAACGCAAGCGCAAATACGCAGCCAACGCCCCACAGACCACACTACTAAATTCCCACATTTCGCAACTGCTTGTGCTCGAAATGATGCCTTTTAGGCTCGTGGAGACGGAAGCATTCCGCAACCTGATGGAGGCGGCCGTTCCTCGGTACTCGGTCCCCAGCCGCCACTATTTCTCCTGGTGTGCCATCCCTGCATTGCAAAATCACGTCTCCCAAAACATTAGCCGTGCCCTCAACAACGCAGTTACCGGGAAAGACCACCTAACCACAGACACGTGGACATGTGCTTGTGGGCAGGGATGGTACATCTCGCTGACGGCACACTGGGTTAACATAGTGGAAGCTGGGACCCAGTCGGACCTTGGGACGGAACACGTCCTCCCGACGCCAGGGATCGCGGGCCCTAGGTCAATCAGGGTTGTCCCCACAGTCTACAGATCCTGCACCTCATCCTCCTCAGCCTCCTCCTCCTCTTCAGCCTCCATCTCCGAAATGACCACATTAGTCAGAAGCTGGAAGCACTGCCGCACTGCCTCGGCCAAGCGGCAACAGGCTGTACTGAAGCTAATATGCTTAGGTGACAAACCCCACAATGCTGAAGTGTAGTGGATAGCTCTGAAAGAGCAGGCAGATCTGTGACTCACACTGCTGAACCTACAGCCAGGCATGGTCGTGTGTAACAATGGCCTGAACCTGGTGGCGGCTCTGAGGCGAGGCGAGCTCACACACGTACCATGCCTGGCCCATGTGCTTAACCTCATGGTTCAGCGGTTTCTCAAATAATACCCGGAGCTGCCAGATTTGCTTGTTAAAGTACGTCGCCTGTGTGCCCATTTTAGAAAGTCACCTACAGCTTCCGCCGCCCTTGCCGTGTTTCAGCAGCGTTTGCAGACTGTTGTGTGATGTCCCCGCGCATTGGAACTCTACACTGCAGATGTTGGGAAGGATTTGTGAGCAGAAGAGGGAAGTTGTTGAGTACCAGCATCAACAAAGCCATCGGTATTCAGTTCAGACTCCACACATAAGACCTCAGGAGTAGTGTTGAGCCACCCCCGTAGTGTTCGGGTTCGGTTCGGTTCGTCGAACACCGGGATGTTCGAGGAACTGTTCATCGAACTGTTCGTCGAACACCTTAGAACACCGTCGAACACCGTTAAAACCAATGGCAGGCAAGCAAAAACACATAGAAACACATAGAAAACACCTTCAAAGGTGTCCAAAAGCTGACAAACTGCTCAGAAGACGCTTTCTTTAAAAAAGCCGGCCGGCAATTCAGCAGCGGCATACACCGGTACCCGACAATTTAGACATGAAGGAATAGAGCATCACACATAGATTAGATAGATAGAAACATGTCAGTCACATATATATGAAGTACAGTGACAGTGTTGCTTACTGTACTTGTCATTTAGTGTAAAGGATTTATTAAAAAATATAATAGTGTTTTCGTGCACCGTCTCTTTAAAAAAGCCGGCCGGCAATTCAGCAGCGGTACCCGACAATTTATAACAGACAGAATAGAGCTTCACACATAGATTAGATAGATAGAAACATGTCAGTCACATATATATGAAGTACAGTGATAGTGTTGCTTACTGTACTTGTCATTTACTGCAAAGGATTTATTAAAAAAAATAATAGTGTTTTCATGCACCGTCTCTTTAAAAAAGCCGGCTGGCAATTCAGCATCTGTACCCGACAATTTAGAATAGAAGGAATAGAGAATCACACATAGATTAGATAGATAGAAACATGTCAGCCACATATATACGAAGTACAGTGACAGTGTTGCTTACTGTACTTGTCATTTAGTGTAAAGGATTTATTAAAAAATATAATAGTGTTTTCGTGCACCGTCTCTTTAAAAAAGCCGGCCGGCAATTCAGCAGCTGTACCCGACAATTTATAACAGACAGAATAGAGCTTCACACATAGATTAGATAGATAGAAACATGTCAGTCACATATATATGAAGTACTGTGACAGTGTTGCTTACTGTACTTGTCATTTACTGCAAAGGATTTATTAAAAAAAATAATAGTGTTTTCATGCACCGTCTCTTTAAAAAAGCCGGCCGGCAATTCAGCATCTGTACCTGACAATTTATAACAGACAGAATAGAGCTTCACACATAGATTAGATAGATAGAAACATGTCAGTCACATATATAATAAGTACAGTGACAGTGTTGGTTACTGTACTTGTCATTTAGTATTAAAATAAAGGATTTATTATTAAAAAAAATTGGCGTGGGGTTCCCCGTAATTTTAGTCTCTAGCGGAGGTTAAGCAGACAGCTGGGGCAGATGTTTGAAGCCTGGGAAGGGGGTAATACCCACGGAGCTTCCCAGGCTACTAATATCAGCCCCCAGCTGAATACCTAGCCTTTACTAGCTATTAAAATGGAGGACCCCCCCCAAAAAAATGACGTGGGGTCCCCCCTAATTTAATAGCTAGCAAAGGCTAGGCAGACAGCTGGGGGCTGATATTAATAGCCCAGGAAGGGAGCCATGAATATTGGCCCCCTCCCAGGCTAGAAACACCAGCCGTCAGCCGCCCCAGAAATGGCGCATCCATAGGATGCGCCAATTCTGGCACTTAGCCTCGCTCTTCCACGCTGCCCTGGTGCGGTGGCAGGGGGTAATAGGGTTGGGGTTGATGTCAGCTTATAATGCCAGCTGACATCAAGCCCAGGTTAGTAATGGAGAGGCGTCTATAAGACACCCCCATTACTAACCCCATAGTCAAAGTTAAAAAAAAAACACAAACACCCAGAATAAAGTCCTTTAATTGAAATAAAGACACAATTCTTTATTGTTCTAAATTAAACCATACTTACCATCACGCCCATTCCAGCTGAAGCCAACGATCTCCTGCAATAAAAGAAAAATAATAAAGCAACCTCATCCTTACCTTTCCATGGTTCCCAGGACAGCTTCAGCTCTGCTACATCGAGATGACAGGCTGGACCGCAGCAGAACGCTGCCATCCAGCCTGTCATCCCGCAGACACTGAGAAGCGCAGGCATGCTTGCGCTCCTCAGTGTCTGACTGTGACGGCATCCAGATGAGCCGACAATGAACTCGGCTCACCTCATGTACGTCACTGACAGCGTGGGAAAATTCTCCTGCACTCAGTGCTTCAGCGTGAGAATTTTCCCACGCTGTCAGTGACGTGCATGAGGTGAGCCGAGTTCATTGGACATGACCTCGGCTCATCTGGATGCCGTCACAGCCAGACACTGAGGAGCGCAAGCAAGCCTGCGCTTCTCAGTGTCTGCGGGATGACAGGCAGGATGGCAGCCTTCTGCTGCGGTCCAGCCTGTCATCTCGATGTAGCAGAGCTGAAGCTGTCGTGGGAGCCATGGAAAGGTAAGGATGATGTTGCTTTATTATTTTACTTTTATTGCAGGAGATCATTGGCTTCAGCTGGAATGGGCGTGGCGGTAAGTATGGTTTAATTTAGAACAATAAAGAATTGTGTGTTTATTTCAATTAAAGGACTTTTTTCTGGGTGTTTGTGTTTTTTTTAAATACTTTACTAGAAATTCATGGTGGTCATGTCTAATATTGGCGTGACCCCATGAATTTCGGGCTTAGGGCCAGCTGATAATGCCAAGCTGGCCTTAACCCCTTTATTACCCAGTGAGCCACCGCACCAAGGCCCTGGATGAGTTGGGTACAGCGCCAGAAGATGGCGCTTCTATGAACGCGCCATTTTCCGGAGCGGCTGCGGACTGCAATTTGCAGCGGGTGGGGCCCAGAAAGCTTGGGCCTCCCTGCGCTGCAGATTCCAGCCCCCAGCTGCCTAGTTGTACCTGGCTGGACACAAAAATAGGGCGAAGCGCCACGTATTTTTTTTTTTAAATTCATGAAATTCATGGAATAATTAAGAAAAAAAGGGCTTCCCTATATTGTTGTGTCCGGCTAGGTACAAATAGGCAGCTGGTGGTTGGGAGCAGCCCGTTCCTGCCTGCTGTACCTGACTGGACACAAATATAGGGCGAAGCCCCACATCAATTTTTTTTTCATTATTTCATGAATTTCATGAAATAATTTAAAAAAAAAAGACGTGGGGCTTCGCCCTATTTTTGTGCCCAGCCAGGTACAACTAGGCAGCTGGGAGCTGGAATCCGCAGCGCAGGGAGGCCCAAGCTTTCTGGGCCCCACCCGCTGCAAATTGCAGTCCGCAGCCGCCCCAGAAAATGGCGCGTTCATAGAAGCGCCATCTTCTGGCGCTGTACCCAACTCATCCAGGGCCCTGGTGCGGTGGCTCACTGGGTAATAAAGGGGTTAAGGCCAGCTTGGCATTATCAGCTGGCCCTAAGCCCGAAATTCATGGGGTCACGCCAATATTAGACATGACCACCATGAATTTCTAGTAAAGTATTTAAAAAAACACAACACCCAGAAAAAAGTCCTTTAATTGAAATAAACACACAATTCTTTATTGTTCTAAATTAAACCATACTTACCGTCACGCCCATTCCAGCTGAAGCCAATGTCTTCTGCAATAAAAGTAAAATAATAAAGCAACCTCATGCTTACCTTTCCATGGTTCCCACGACAGCTTCAGCTCTGCTACATCGAGATGACAGGCTGGACCGCAGCAGAAAGCTGCCATCCAGCCTGTCATCCCGCGGACACTCAGAAGCGCAGGTATGCTTGCGCTCCTCAGTGTCTCGCTGTGACGGCATAAAGATGAGACAAGCTCATGTCCAATGAACTCGGCGCACCTCATGCACGTCACTGACAGCGTGGGAGAATTCTCCTGCACTCAGCACTTCAGCATGAAAATTCTCCCACGCTGTCAGTGACGTACATGAGGTCAGCTGAGTTCATTGGACATGAATGAGCTCACCTCATGCACGTCACTGACAGCGTGGGAAAATTCTCACGCTGAAGCGCTGAGTGCAGGAGAATTTTCCCACGCTGTCAGTGACGTGCATGAGGTGAGCTCATTCATGTCCAATGATCTCAGCTCACCTCATGCACGTCACTGACAGCGTGGGAAAATTCTCCTGCACTCAGCGCTACAGCGTGAGAATTCTCCCACGCTGTCAGTGACGTGCATGAGGTGAGCTCATTCATGTCCAATGAACTCAGCTGACCTCATGCACGTCACTGACAGCGTGGGAGAATTCTCACGCTGAAGTGCTGAGTGCAGGAGAATTCTCCCACGCTGTCAGTGACGTGCATGAGGTGCGCCGAGTTCATTGGACATGAACTCGGCTCATCTGGATGCCGTCACAGTCAGACACTGAGGAGCGCAAGCATGCCTGCGCTTCTCAGTGTCCGCGGGATGACAGGCTGGATGGCAGCGTTCTGCTGCGGTCCAGCCTGTTATCTCGATGTAGCAGAGCTGAAGCTGTCGTGGGAACCATGGAAAGGTAAGGATGAGGTTGCTTTATTATTTTTCTTTTATTGCAGGAGATCGTTGGCTTCAGCTGGAATGGGCGTGATGGTAAGTATGGTTTAATTTAGAACAATAAAGAATTGTGTCTTTATTTCAATTAAAGGACTTTATTCTGGGTGTTTGTGTTTTCTTTTAACTTTGACTATGGGGTTAGTAATGGGGGTGTCTTATAGACGCCTCTCCATTACTAACCTGGGCTTGATGTCAGCTGGCATTATAAGCTGACATCAACCCCAACCCTATTACCCCCTGCCACCGCACCAGGGCAGCGTGGAAGAGCGAGGCTAAGTGCCAGAATTGGCGCATCCTATGGATGCGCCATTTCTGGGGCGGCTGACGGCTGGTGTTTCTAGCCTGGGAGGGGGCCAATATTCATGGCTCCCTTCCTGGGCTATTAATATCAGCCCCCAGCTGTCTGCCTAGCCTTTGCTAGCTATTAAATTAGGGGGGACCCCACGTCATTTTTTTGGGGGGGGTCCTCCATTTTAATAGCTAGTAAAGGCTAGGTATTCAGCTGGGGGCTGATATTAGTAGCCTGGGAAGCTCCGTGGGTATTACCCCCTTCCCAGGCTTCAAACATCTGCCCCAGCTGTCTGCTTAACCTCCGCTAGAGACTAAAATTACGGGGAACCCCACGCCAATTTTTTTTAATAATAAATCCTTTATTTTAATACTAAATGACAAGTACAGTAACCAACACTGTCACTGTACTTATTATATATGTGACTGACATGTTTCTTTCTATCTAATCTATGTATGATTCTCTATTCTTTCTATTCTAAATTGTCGGGTACAGATGCTGAATTGCCGGCCGGCTTTTTTAAAGAGACGGTGCATGAAAACACTATTATTTTTTTTAATAAATCCTTTGCAGTAAATGACAAGTACAGTAAGCAACACTGTCACAGTACTTCATATATATGTGACTGACATGTTTCTATCTACCTAATGTATGTGTGATTCTCTATTCTTTCTGTTATAAATTGTCGGGTACAGATGCTGAATTGCCGGCCGGCTTTTTTAAAGAGACGGTGCATGAAAACACTATTATTTTTTTTAATAAATCCTTTGCAGTAAATGACAAGTACAGTAAGCAACACTGTCACAGTACTTCATATATATGTGACTGACATGTTTCTATCTATCTAATCTATGTGTGAAGCTCTATTCTGTCTGTTATAAATTGTCGGGTACCGCTGCTGAATTGCCGGCCGGCTTTTTTAAAGAGACGGTGCACGAAAACACTATTATATTTTTTAATAAATCCTTTACACTAAATGACAAGTACAGTAAGCAACACTGTCACTGTACTTCGTATATATGTGGCTGACATGTTTCTATTTATCCAATCTATGTGTGATTCTCTATTCCTTCTATTCTAAATTGTCGGGTACAGATGCTGAATTGCCAGCCGGCTTTTTTAAAGAGACGGTGCATGAAAACACTATTATTTTTTTTGATAAATCCTTTACACTAAATGACAAGTACAGTAAGCAACACTGTCACTGTGCTTCTTATATGTGTGACTGACATGTTTCTATCTATCTAATCTATGTGTGAAGCTCTATTCTTTCGGTTCTAAATTGTCGGGTACCGGTGTATGCCGCTGCTGAATTGCCGGCTTTTCATGTTTCACTGTGAGCACTGTTCCCATCGATTTGGGCAATCACTGTAATGCCACAACCACCATGGCTGTGGCATTACAGTGAGTGGCAGACAATCCCTGCATGATTGGTGCTCTAAATAGCGCCAGACATGCAGGACACGCTTTTGGTGCACGAACAGTTATCGAACATAACCTCGAACAGCCGAATTTTTTGCAAATCGTTCGGGTTCGTCGAACAACTCGAACACCACCCAAAACAGCTCAAATTTGAGATTGGCGAACAGTTCTAGTCGAACACCGCTCATCTCTACTCAGGAGTGGACATGGATGTCAGACATAAGTACCATCCTCCAAAACTTTGAGGACTCCACCAAGATGGTGAGCGGCGATGACGCCATAATTGGCATCACTATCCCGCTTCTCTGTTTTCTGAAACCCTCTCTGTTCACAATCAAAGAGTATGCATTGCAGGCGGAGCATGATGAGATGGAGCAAGGAACCATACAGGGTGATTACACACTGCCCAGCCTCATCTCATCCCAACGTGGATTGGGTGACAATGAGGAAGAGGAGGAGGAGGAAGAACTGGAGCTAGTTTCATGCGCTATAGACGGTACTACCTGCACAACTGTCATACCGTCTGTTCAGCATGGATGGCCAGAAGACAGAGAGGAGAAGGAGAGCATGGTCAGTCATCCTCTTGGTGAGAAAGAAGAAAAGAAAAAGCACACTGTGTGAAGGACCAAATGAATAAGTTAAAATGAGGATGACAGAAGGGCCACTCACCTAATGGAGCTATGCACCCCTGCACAACCCCGGTAATGGCTTGGACGCTGGGAAATAGTGACTCTCAGCGCACGCTGCGGACCTTTGCTCCCACCGCGTGCTGTGGACTGCCGTCTGTATCCGCTGCTTCCAGGTTCCTGGTCGCGGACCACGTGACTGGCTGCAGAATACGTGACTGGAAGCTGGAGGCGCGTCACCGCAGGTCCTTTTGAGTTAGGGAGGGCAGCTCCGGCGCTGCAGGTCCTCAAAGGGATTAGATGGGGAGATTATGGGGATAATTAAAAAGTGGTCAACAGCTGCTCCTGACGCTAACCCTCAAAGAGGAAATGGAAATAATAGAATAATGGAAGAAAAGAAAGCGGTCTATGGAGCACTGGATTGATCACTAGGAGGCAAAATTTGGGGCTAAAAATCATTACTACAAAAATCTCGCTAGGGAGAGGGCTTATTAAATGATTTTTAGCCCCAAATTTTGCCACCTAGTGATTAATCCAGCGCTCCATAGACCGCTTTCTTTTCTTCCATTATTCTACTATGCTTTTGGTGAGGGCACGGAAGTCTTGCCTGTTAGCAGTCTGGCACGCATGGCTGAGTTTATGTTATGCTGCCTTTCCCATGACCCTCGCTTTATCAAAATTTTGGGTGACAGTCATTACTGTTTGGTGACATTTCTAGACCCATGCTACAAGGAGAACTTTATATCTTTTATTCCTGAGGCGGACAGGTCTACAAATATGGGGCAGCACCAGAAGGCCCTTGTTACGGAACTATTAAAAAAATTCCTATGTGAAAATGCTGGCAGCAGAGGTCACAGTTCGTTCGACAACCAAAGAGTACAGGCGAGAGAGACACAACTTCAATCCAGCAGGGGAACACTGTCAAAGTTCTGGGAGAATTTTCTCAGCCCCTCCTATCACACAGGCCCTGAGGTGCGGGGTACTCTCACAAGTAGTGCAAAGTTTGGGAAGATGCTGAGAGAGTACCATGCTGACCGTATCAACGTCCTCCGTGATTCCTCTGTGCCTTATAATTATTGGGTATTCAAGCTGGATACGTGGAATGAATTGGCTCTCTATGCCTTGGAGGTCCTGGCCTGCCCTGCCGCCAGTGTTTTATCAGAGCGAGTTTTTAGTGCCGCTGGTGGAATTATAACTGATAAGCGCATCCACCTGTCAACTGAAAATGCTGACAGGCTGACTCTTCTAAAAATTAACAAGGGCTGTATTGGGCCAGACTTCTCAACACCACCGAATGATAGCAGCGTAACATAAACTCAAATCCAGTGTCTTTTTTTGGGAGGTGTATTTCCATGAACCTCTTCACACCCACACATGGGTATACGCTTCCTGATTTTGGCTATTTGCTCTTGTCCTTCTCCTCATCCTCATCCTCCACCACCATATCACCAGGGTGACCGTGGTCCATGATGCAACACCCACATAATTTTTTTAAAGAGTGTTTATGATGCCCCTAAAAAAAAATAATTTACACAGTGTGTTCATGTATACCCCCCAGGGATAAATGTTTGTCAGTCCATACAATTAGTGCATGGGCATTACAAGTATAGGAGACCCGCTCCTTTCTAAAGGGAAATTTTTTTTATGAGGCCCTCTAAGTCTCTTCCAAGGGGCATTGGAGTGCCTCCCAATTTTTGGCTGCCTTTGCATTCAGTGCTTGGGCCAACACTATGACAGACCCTCTACTTTCTAATGGCAATTTGTCATTACTGTGGCCCTGCTCTATGTGTCTTTAAATTTTTAGTGGGGTTTTTCCTAAATTTGGTCAGCCATTGGACTCACTGCATACCCTATAACTGTATAGCAGACCCTCTCCTTTCTAATGGGAACATGTCGTACTTGTTACTGTGGCCCTGCTCTATGTGTCTTTAAATTCTTAGTGGGGTTTTTACTAAATTTGGTCAGCTTTTGGACTCACTGCATACCCTATAACTGTATGGCATACTCTCTCCTTTCTAATGGGAACATGTCGTACTTGTTATTGTGGCCCTGCTCTATGTGTCTTTAAATTCTTAGTGGGGTTTTTCCTAAATTTGGTCAGCCGTTGGACTCACTGCATACTTATAACTGTATAGCACTCCCGCTCCTTCCTAATGGGAACATGTCATTACTGTGGCCCTGCTCTATGTGTCTTTAAATTGTTAGTGGGATTTTTCCTAAATTTGGTCAGCCGTTGGACTCACTGCATACCCTATAACTGTATAGCAGACCCTCTCCTTTCTAATAGGAATTTGTCGTTACTGTGGCCCTACTCTATGTGTCTTTAAATTCTTAGTGGGGTTTTTCCTAAATTTGGTCAGCCGTTGGACTCACTGCATACCCTATAACTGTATAGCAGACTCTCTCCTTTCTAATGGGAATTTGTCCTTACTGTGGCCCTGCTCTATGTGTCTTTAAATTCTTAGTGGGGTTTTTCCTAAATTTGGTCAGCATTTTAGTGCTCGCCCATCACTACACACGATCAATAAAATACCGCCTGATGTGTACAGTTGATAAATATCAAGAATACTTAATAGTACATATTTATCACAGGAAATAGCGGAAATGAATTGTCAAGCCGTAGAGTGTCACACAAATGCACAAAGGTCATAATCTCTAGTTAGCCCTTTAGGGCTCAGTGATTGTAATTCATGTATCCAGTACGCCTCCCTATATTTTTATGGAGGCGGACCCGATCCCCTCACGGTCTAGGTGGAGCCACATGTTCAATTACCTGGAATTTTAATTGTGAGACTGAGTGGAATGGTAGTGGTAACAATACGTTTTTACACCGGATTGTGGATTTATGTTTGGAGATGCGATCTTTGATCGGTTGGGTGGTTTCACCGACATAGACATGGCCACACGGGCATGTAATCAAATAAATGACATAGGAGGAGTTGCACGTGTAGTAATCTTTGACCTGCTATTGTTTCCCCGAGTGGGGGTGATAGATAATGTTGCCCCTTATGATATTGCTACATTGATAGCATTGTAAACACGGAAATGTTTCCGTTTTAGGTGTAGAGAAGAATCTCTGGCATGTCTTGGTTTTAGTGATGCCAATGTTGGCTTGTATTAAGTGATCGCGGATGCTGGGGGCTCTCTTGTAACATGGCAGAAATGGGGAGTTGAATTCCGGTACTGTTGGGTAAGCTGTTTTGAGGATATTCCAGTGTTTTCTGATTTTTTTTGTGCAATATAAGAACCGTGGGATGGAAGGTATGTACGAATGGGATACGGTTATTCGTGGAGGCAGTATTTTATTTATCATGTGTAGAATTTTGCATAGTATTAGCAATTGATTGACTGTTCATGTCATTTACATTCTGCTAATTTTGAAACCTTGATTATATGTATACATTGTTTTGCATAATATTAATATTGTTTTTTTCTCTTTTAGAACCAAACCTAAAATAATGTTCCCCATCCCGAATCCTGTCCACCTGGCTTCCTCCCCAAGGATTCACCTTTCTATTTAACCACTTTGTAGTGCTCCCATCAAATTCTCTGGCTCTGCATCACATCTACCCTGCAGTGGAAGGCATCAGGCCACCAGTGGAACGCATAGGTCGCGTCACTTCCGGTCATGTTACCCACATGTTCGCCGCAGGACCTGGCGACGTCACCGCGATGTCACTTCCGGTCGTGCAGGTCCTACACGACACCTCCTAGGTTTCTCCTTCCACTGTCACCAATGAACGGGCTTCCTCATTACTGTTTATCCCGCCCACTTTCTATATATTTACCCTTAGTCCCTCACTACACTGGCGCCATCCGGAACTAGCAGTGGACACCGCGTTCCCTTGCCAGCATTTTCAATCCTGTCTCCACCACTGCTAAGGTATGTGCTGCCACCCTATCCTGTCTACAAGGGTCCACATGGTACTCTCACTCTATCTTACACCACTTATTTTCTTTACAGCTACCACACCATCTGGGCACCTGCCCCATATGTCTTTTTGCTCAACCTTACTGGTAGGTCCTATTAATACTGGTCTCATTTTTCTTTTTATACCTCTACCCCTAATCCTCTTCCCCATCCCGACTTTCCCTCCTATATGTGGTTTACCCCCATTTATGTACAATACATGATTTTTTATATACAGTATATGACCTATTTCTCCATGTATAATTTTGTTCATTTGTTTTCTATCTTGTAGTACACTGATGAAGGTCCATTGGGACCGAAACCTTTGTTTTTTGCACTTCACCTGCTTTGCATATTAAAATAATTTGATTTATCTGAGTCATTTGAGTGCCAAGTTAATTTTTACGGAACACATGTGAGGAGACAGTATGTGGGGATGTGTTAGGGGACAGAATGGGGGAGAAATCTGTAAGGGATCAATATAGGGAAAGAAAAGTGTGAGGAGGCACAATGTAGAGACTGAGTAGCAGCAGTATAGAGAGGGGGCAGCATAGAGGGACAGTATGGGGGGAGAAATGTGTGATGGGGACAGTATTTGGGGAGAAATGTGTTAGGAGATAGTATGGAGGGAAGTGTGAGTAGATAGTATGGGGGAGAACATTGTGAGGAAACTTTATAGGGTGAGAAAAATGTGAGATGACACAGTAAAGAAACTGGGTAGCAAGGGTGAAGACAGTATAGAGAGGGAAGCAGTGTGGGTAGACGGTGTAAGTCCAATAGAGAGGCTCTAGGATGTTGATAAAGATTAATAAATCATCTTTTAACCAATAGCCAAAGGCCAAAAATTCCCATTGTAACTAAACCCATAAAAAATAAAGTGTAACTTTAAAATCAACTCTTTATAGAATAAACTAAATCTATTGTGAATATTATTTTATCAAGTGCAAATTAAAAACACACTGCATCCTTAGAAAGTAATCTATATAATCATATTGAGAGTTAAGGAAATTCTCGATAATCATAGACAAATTCCAAGCAGTTTAGGCACAGAAGACTGTCATCAATAAGCTATCAGTATTTATTGTGTAATATATGTCTAATTATTGAAACATTAGTATATTACATTAATGTTCCCTGCATTGAAAGGCCCTTTTTATAGAGAACCTACCAATTGTTATTCCATAATACAGTATATTACTGGCCCTAAAAACGTAGGTCTAATATATTATTGTTGCTATTGTGGCTGATTGGTGCTGTTGATGTGAATGCTGCTATAGTCAGATATTTCTATTAATACATCAAGCTTTATGAAAAGCTAAATAAGGTATCTGTAGCAAGTATGATATCAGAGCTACAGTAGATTAAACTACCAGCAATATTATGCAATAACAATAGGTAGCTTTTCTGTATAAAGGACCTCTCAATGCCAGGAACAGTAATGTAATATACTAATGTTTAAATGATTAGTAATATATTATACAATACCTACTGATAGCTTTTGATGACAGTTTTCAGCACCTAAACTGTTGGAAATTTGGCTATTCTCAATTAATATTACTAGAAGTGCAGTGTATTTTTCATTTTCAATTGATTAAATGATCTGCGCAATAAATTTACTATGGTTTACATGTTAATTAAAAGTTACATTTAATTTTTTTCTCTGTTTGGTTACAAGGGGACAGTGTGAGGGCACAGTACAGAGGGGATGGTATGCAGAGGGGGAGTGTGAGGAGGGACACAATATAGAGACTGGACAGTATAAAGGTGGCACAGTGTGAGGGGTTCGTGTGACAAGGGGGTCCAGTATGGAAAAGAGGACAGTGCGGAGTAAATCTACCATAAGAAGGATAGTCTGGGAGTCATATTTTGTGCAGGGAGCACAGTGAGAGGCAATCATTAATTCAGGGGCACAGTGACGCGCCCCCTGGGCCATGGGGTACTCGGCAGCCGGGCCTCGGTGTATGCCGGTGGGGGATATCACGGTGGCTGGCCCGGTCCGTGACCCAGGGCGGTCAGTAAAATGGGGAATATTTGTAAGGGATTTAAAGTGTTCGTGATGCCACCTGTGGAATGCGGCTAAGGGGTGCCGCCGCTGCGGAGCAGTCCTCTGGAGCTGGTGTTACGGCAGCAGGGATGGTGTGGCTCTCCACAGGTAGAGCTAGCTCCAGGGCAGCGTGAGGTGTAATGGATGGTGGTGCAGGGGAGAGACGGCAGGACGGTCCCGGAGGAAAGACGGACACTCACATGGGGGTAAGCTTCAGTACCTTTACTGGTGATGGTGCAGGCACGGTCCAGGGTACTCCGGACGAAGGGCGCACTTTTGGACTCTCCTCAGTGAGCGGGTATAAGGCCTCCTGATCGATGGCTTTACTCGCTAAGCTTCTGACCTGCCTGGAGCTAGGCCTAGCTTGGTTACTGTCTCTCTTTGCACCTGCTGACCTGGTGGTAGGAGCTTCTCTTGGAGATCACTCTCCCTGGACGCTGGGGCCTCCGTGACTCCTAGCCCTGGTACTGTAATCAGCGTTTGGTGAACCTGGGACCTGTAGTCCTCCAGGGGTTCCGGTGGTTCCTACTGGGTGTAAAGGGTCCCTGTAGGCGCGGACACGGTGTCCGGTATATATATCGGGGTGAGCCTGGTATGCTCCTCTGCCCCCTCGCTACTTCTTCCTTCTCCTCTCGCCTTCGGCCCACTCAAGGCCCTCACTAGGCTTTCACACGTGCTGTAGGCCTTGGCTCGCCTAAGCACAGCAGCCAGCTCGCTGCCTCTTCTCTGCTCTCTGAGCATCAGCATGCTCTCTACTCAACTCTGATCTGTGTTCCTCTCTGTCTCTGAACACACTGACTGAGAACTCACTCTAAACTGAGCTGCCTGGCTCCACCCTCCCTATATATATCCCTAAAGGGCTCCCTCTGCTGGTCTGAGGTGGTAGGGTGGAGGTGTGTGAATGTGTGAGGGCCTCTTGTGGAGAAGTCCATCCATGCACCCTTCTGGGTTCTGTGGCACCAGTGCGCAGCAGGGTGCCACATTCCCCCCTAGTAAAACTCAGTACTCCTGGACTGAAGCATTTTTTTCTGAAAACAGGTTAACAAATAACAATTCTTCCCTTATGGAAGGCACTTTCCTTGAACGTTACAGGTAACATTATAATACAATAATAACAGCAAGTATAATAATAACAATAAAGTTACCGCAAGTCCCGTAACCTGGTGTCCATTTCACCGAAGAAAGAATATGAGGGACCCGCCTGAAAACCCTCAACGTAGGCCCTGGGCGTGGCTACAGGGCATAGGTGATCCTGGACCACGTCTTCGGCCACACCAAACGGTTTTTGTTCCGTGGTCACTTAAGGGGAACTCCAGGGAGTGCAACTATGTACATGACAGTTTTTGGGCTGCTCACAGTCCTCAGCCACCGAGTCCTTTATATATACCCTTACGGGTAACTAAATAAACACATATATTTAATTTCAGTTTATACAATAAACATTATGCAATACCCTACTGGGTAACTATTTATACTGTCAGTGTTTCTTTATTCACTCTCTATACCTGACAGGGGTCTGGCCTTTTGTGCTACGTGATGACCTACGTAGTACTGGGATGCGTGTAGTGTGGATGCTTGCGCTATTTTCCGCTCTATCAGCTCTATGTGTTGGTGGACTGCAAGACTGCTTTAACCTCTCTACGGGACTGGCAAGTATACTGGTTACTGGGCCTACTGGCTCTGCCTCTACCGATGATCCTTCTTCTGGGGATTCTTCCTAAGCAGGCTCTTCCGGGGCACTGACAGGTCTTACTTGCAGTGGAGAGTCTTCTGGCTGTTGGTAGAAGTGTAGCACAGGTATTATTACCACTCCATCCAGTTGAGGCCAATCTGCCGGGCAATCTCCTAAGACAGTATGGAGTACTTCTTCTTTAGTCTCCTCTGGTACGGTGAGAGGCACTTCCTCCTGGGGCTTCAGCGGACTTGGACACAACTTCAGATGGTCTTTTGATACCGTTGCAGTCGTTCTTCCTCCGTCTTTGCTAATCAGACAGGTTTTCCTATTGTCGAATCTGGAATTCAACACAGTGTAAGGTTCCCTTTCCCACTGGTCATCAAGCTTGTGGCTTCTTCTCTTTCGTTTCAGCACAACTTCTCCAGGTGTCAAGTGTTCTGCGGGTGCACTCTTGTTATACTGTGCTTCCTGCTTATCTCTCAACCTACTTAGACTGTCTTCGACACAGGCCTGTACTCTCTTGTACTGCTCCTGTCGGGTCACATCCCAGTCTTCAATGGACATATCTGCTTCTGGCTCTACCACTCCAAGCTCCAGGTCTATGGGCAACTTTCCGGGTCTTGCTCTCATGAGGTACGCTGGAGTACAATTGGTGGAACTCACAGGTATGTGATTGTACAGATCTACCAGGTCAGGTAGTTTGTCCGGCCACTGGTTTCTTTCCTCTAACGGTAAGGTCTTCAACAGGTCGATCACTATGTTATTCATCTTTTCACATAACCCATTGGTTTCGGGGTGGTACGGTGTAGTCCGGATCTTCTTACACCCGTACAGATGGCAAAATTATTTGAACAGCTCGGCTTCAAAGGCAGGGCCTTGATCCGTCAGCACCTTATCCGGGTATCCATGGGGCCTGCAGAAGTAGGCTTGAAATGTCCTTGCCGCAGTTTCTGCCGTCAGATCCTTGACGGGGGCTACCACCAGGAACCCGGAGTAGTGATCCACCATGGTCAGGGCATAGGAGTAGCCTGACCTGCTGGGTGACAGCTTGACGTGATCCAAAGCGACGATCTCCAGGGGCTGGGTTGTCTTGATGGACTGCAGGGGTGCCTTCTGGCTGCTGTAGTCTTTTCTTTTGAGACTGCAGGGTCCACAATCCCGGCACCACCTCTCTATGGAGCTCCGCATTCCAACCCAATAAAACTGACTCTTCAGGAGAGTTTCCAGATTTTTCCAGCCAAAGTGCCCTGCTTGATCGTGGAAGGCCTCCAACACCATCTGGATGTCCGTCCTGGGTACTACGACCTGCCATACCATCTCATGGGTCCTAGGGTTGACATACCTTCGGCACAGCTTCTCCCTATAGATGAACAGCCGGCTTCTCTCATTCCACAGTTGCTTGGCTTGTGGAGAAGTGTCCTTCTCCAGGGAGGAACCTTCCTGGGTTATCAGTTCCTTGATACGGCTGACAACCGGGTCGCTGTCCTGGGTCTCCTTCCAACTGTGGTGAGGTAAAGGGTTTAGTGTCTTAACACGATACCTCCTGGAGGTGCGCTGCTCGTGGACCATCCCATTTCTATGAAAGGCAGGTAGCTCAATCTCCTCCAGGTCATCCACTTCTTCTTCAGTATCCGACTGGTGCGGCATTCTGGATAGGGCATCGGTGTTAGCGTTCTTGCTTCCTGCCCGGTACTTGATGGTGAATTGATAGTTTGACAGCCGAGCCATCCAACGCTGTTCCATGGCTCCCAACTTGGCTGTCTCTAGATGTGTCAAGGGGTTGTTGTCAGTATAGGCCGTGAACTTAGTGGAGGCAAGGTAGTGCTTGAATCATTCAGTGATGGCCCAGACCAAGGCCAGGAGCTCCAACTTGAAGGAGCTATAGTTTTCTGGATTCCTCTCGGTAGGACGGAGCTTCCTGCTGGCATAGGCAATCACCTTCTCTTTGCCATACTGCTTCTGGCTTAACACAGCTCCTAGTCCCTCGTTGCTGGCATCACTGTACAGCAGGAAAGGTTGGCTGTAGTCAGGGTAGGCCAGGATTTCTTCGCCAGTCAGGATCTTTTGCATCACTGCAAAGGACTCAGCCTGCTCTTTACCCCACTGGAAAGGGGGGTTCTTGCCTCTGTGGGACTGTCCTACCAGGAGATCTTGCAAAGGCGCTGCCTTCTTGGTGTAGTCCTTTACAAATCTCCGGTAATACCCGACCAGTCCCAGGAACTGACGTACCTCCTTGAGATTCTTCGGTTCCGGTCATTTCTGGATGGCAGTGACCTTCTCCGGATCTGGTGCTACTCCTTCTGGACTGACGATGTGCCCCAGGTACTGAACCTTCCATTTGAGCAGGTAGCACTTGGAACGCTTCAATTTCATCCCATACCGGGACAATGCTTCAAATACCTCCGCCAGGTGCTTCAAATGGTCCTCATACGTCTTGGAGTACACTATCACGTCATCCAGGTATAGCAGCACGGTCTCGAAGTTATGGTGTCCCAAACAGCACTCCATCAATCTCTGGAACGTTCCAGGGGTGTTGCAGAGTCCGAACGGCATACTGTTGAACTCGCAGAGTCCCATCGGGGTAGTGAAGGCCATCTTCTCTCGGTCCTCCTCAGCAACTGCTACTTGCCAGTACCCACTAGTGAGGTCAAGGGTAGAGAAGTAATTTGTAGACTTTAATGCAGCCAGGGATTCCTCTATACGGGGCAAAGGGTATGCATCTTTATGTGTTATGCGATTTACCTGTCTGTAATCTACACACATCCTCATGCTTCCATCCTTTTTCCTGACCAGGACCAGGGGAGCTGCCCAGGGGCTACAGCTATCTCTTATTACCCCTGCTTTCTTCATGTCATGCAACATTTCCTTCGCTTTCTGGTAGTGTGCTGGTGGTATGGGTCTGTAACGTTCTTTGATGGGTGGATGGTCACCTGTGGGTTTATGGTGTTGTACCCCTTTAATCCTCCCAAAATCAAGTGGGTGTTTGCTGAATACCTGTTTGTATTCCTGGACCACCCTGTATACACCTTGTTTTTGATGGACAGGAGTGGCGTCAGTCCCAACATATGTTATGATCTGCTACAAGCACTAAGGAAAGAAATGAGATCTGTCCCTACAATAGAACTAAGCTAGATCCCTACGATGTAATGGGGAACCTGATCCTGCGATCAGACCCGCTAAAGTCCTCGGCTAGTCTGTACGAAGACCTATAGTTGCAAGGGAGGGATCCCTACAAGAACTAGGGACTGGGATAAAGTTGGACACCTCCTAGCAGAAATTGTAGCAGTTAAAGACAAACACACAACATAGAACATAAAGGTCCGAAGACCTAGCAAAACTGACTGAGAAAGGTAACTAAGCACCAGGCAAGCTAAATAGTAGAAATTACAATGAAGTCCAGCAAGGCCAGGAGGGCGGAGCAGGATTAAATAGGCAAAAAAGGTCATGTGACCAGCAAGATAGAAAAAACCTAACAGGAGAGTTCTAACAGTACTCCCTCTTCTATGAGGATCCTCCGGATCCCCTAGGCCCAGGCTTATCAGGAAACCTTTTGTGAAATGCTCTGACAAGTCTGGAAGCAGAAACATCATCCACCCTCACCCATGAGTTATCCTCGGGTCCGAAACCCTTCCAAGCGACGAGATACTGCAAACTCCCTCTATACCGTCTAAAATTTAGGATGCAGGAAATTTCGTATTCCCCGTCCTCCGCCACCGGAGGAACAGTGGCAGGGGCGTCTCCATCCGACACATAAGCTCTTTTCAACAGAGAAACATGAAACACCGGATTAATCTTCCAGGAGGTAGGAACCTCCAACCTAACAGTAGATTGGTTAACTACCTGAAGCACCTTAAAGGGCTCTACAAACTTGGGACCCAATTTTTTAGAAGGAATCCTCAACCGCAGATTCTTAGAGGACAACCAAACCATGTCACCAATAGCAAACAAAACCTCTTGCCGTTTCCTATCAAAGTACCTCTTAGATTTTTTGTTAGCCTCCTGAAGATTACCACGCACATCCGTCCAAACTCTCTCCAAATCACTGGAAAAACTCTCCTCCTCAGGCACAGCCGATACCAATTTGGAGAATGACCCAAAAGACTGATGTCTCCCAGAACAACAGAAAAAAGGCGAACAACCAGCAGAAGAGGATGTATGGTTGTTAAGAGCAAACTCAGCAAGTGGCAGAAACTCAGACCACCCCTCCTGATTGTCTGCCACAAAACAACGCAAGAACTGCTCAACATCCTGATTCTTCCTTTCTGTCTGGCCATTAGACTCAGGATGATATCCGGATGAAAACGACAAATGAACTCCCAACCTGTCACAAAAAGCACGCCAAAAACGAGCCACGAACTGAGGTCCCCTATCCGAAACAATGTCAGTAGGAACGCCATGTAGTCTGACAATTTCCTTGACAAAGGCCTTAGCGAGTGTCTTAGCGCAGGGCAGTTTGATGAAAGGAACCAAGTGACACATCTTGCTAAAACGGTCCACGACCACCCAGATGACTGTGAAACCCTCAGAGGGGGGAAGGTCAGTAATAAAGTCCATAGCCAGATGTGTCCAAGGTGCACTAGGAACCTCCAGAGGGCTAAGCAACCCCGCTGCAGGAGTATGTGAAGACTTAGATCTAGCACACACCGTACATTGACGCACCCACTTAATGACTTCCTTCTGCCATCCAGGCCACCAAAAACTGCGACCCACAAATCTCTTGGTCTCAGAAATTCCTGGATGACCGGCCAACCGAGACTCATGACACTCAACAAACAAATCTCTCCTAAAGGTCCTAGGCACAAACAACCTCCCATGGGGAGTGTTAGATGGGGCATTCTCCTGTGCTTTAAGAATCTCATCTTCCAAAACGGAGTCCAATGCAGCAATCACAACACCTTCTTGTAAAATGCTCCCCTCCTCCTCAGCACCGACCATGGGAGAAAAGCTGCGAGACAAAGCATCAGCTTTAACATTCTTGGTACCCAGGATGTAAGTAACGGAAAAATTAAACCGCGAGAAAAAAAGTGCCCACCTAGCCTGACGGGCATTCAAGCGCTTGGCAGCATCAAGATAGATCAGATCTTTATGATCAGTGAAAACCTGAATGGGAAATTCAGCACCTTCCAAGAGATGACGCCAGTGTTCAAATGCGAGTTTAATAGCCAGCAATTCCCGATTACCAATATCGTAATTAAGTTCAGTCTCAGAACATTTTTTTGAAAAAAAAGCACAGGGATGTACTCCATCCTTGTTTTTCTGAGACAATACCGCATCGACCCCCACCGAAGAAGCATCAACCTCAACCAAAAACGGCTTAGTCACATCAGGCTGCATAAGGATGGGAGCAGAGCTGAACCTCTCCTTTAGAAACACAAAAGCTTCGATGGCCTCAGTAGTCCACTGAACCGCATTAGCACCTTTCCTGGTGAGATCGGTCAGTGGTTTGACAATAATAGAAATTTTTTTAATGAATTTTCTGTAATAATTGGCGAAACCCAAAAACCTCTGTATCGATTTCAAACCAATAGGCCTAGGCCATTCCTGCACAGCTTGAACTTTCACCGGGTCCATCTCAAAACCCTCTCTGGAGATAATGTAGCCCAGAAAACTAATTCTCTGTACAGTGAACTCACATTTCTCCAGCTTAGCAAAAAGCGAATTGTCAATTAATAACTGTAATACCTCACGTACGCTCCGCCAATGAGACTCCAGATCCGGTGAATAAATCAAAATGTCATCCAAATACACAACCACATTTTTGCCGATCAAAGGTCTAAGGATGTCATTAATAAGATTCTGAAAAAATGCTGGAGCATTGGTAAGACCAAAAGGCATAACCAGATTCTCAAAATGACCCACAGGAGTGTTAAAAGCAGTCTTCCATTCATCACCCTCCTTCATGCGCAACAAATTGTATGCCCCCCGGAGATCAATTTTAGAGAACCACTTGGCCCCCACTAACTGGTTAAACAAATCAGGAATCAATGGCAGTGGGTAAGGATTGCGTGCAGTAATTTTATTAATCTCACGAAAATCCAGACAAGGATGTAAACCGCCGTCCTTTTTTTTAACAAAAAAAAATCCAACTGCCACAGGAGACTTGGAAGGCCTAATGTGACCGGCGGCCAAGCTTGTCTGTATGTATTCCTCCAAAGCCTTTCTCTCAGGAATAGTAAGATTAAATAAACGACTTTTAGGAAGAGTCGCTCCAGGGACAAATTCAATGGTACAATCATAGTCTGTATGGGGAGGCAAAATTTGTGACTCCTCCTCAGAAAAAACTCTCCAAAAATCCTGAATAGGTACAGGTAATTCCCCTTTTTCCACCGCTGCAATACATCCGTTACAACACTTGTCATAACACTTAGGGCTCCAGGACTTAATTTCATTGGTAGACCAATCCAGTACAGGATTGTGCAATTTTAACCAGGGTAACCCCAAAACTACTGGAGAAGGCAAATTATTTAATACTACCAAATCCAAATTTTCTTGGTGAATACCATTAATAGTGAGGGGAAATTCACAGACCTTGTGAGTAACACTCTTCAAGGGGGAGTCATCGACAGAAACCACAGCAATAGGGGATGACAAATGTTTGGGTTTTAATTTAAGTTTTTCCAAGAATCCCCCATCAATCACATTCAGAGTAATCCACAAATACCCGAAATTCAATTAATTCTTCCTGAGCAGCAGTAGTAGCAGAAAGAAATACCCCCTTAGTATTTAAACAGGCTATACGGGCGTAACTGACTTTTTTTTTTTGTTGTTCATACGAAGCACACAGTTCTTAATAAAATAGTCAGATTTCCCGCAATAAAAGCACAAACCTTCAGACCTGCGGTCTTTTTCCTGAGAGCGGAGTGTCATCGCCCCAATCTCCATCGGCTCTCCAATGTCAGTACAGACCCTCTCAAGACTCGGAGCTGACATGGCAGAGGATTTACTCTCATTAACCCTTACAAAAGTTAATATACTTGATACAAAAACTATATTACACAGATTTCCTGTGTGCATCTCTACTTGTCATGTGACATATGCATTGGACTCGATCAATTCGGAACATATATATAACCCAACAGACGCAAAACCAAACAAAAAAGATCAAAGGTAAACAAGTAATTAAAAAACCTTTAATGAATCATGGTTTAGCCAAAGATGGCACTGCAAAAAGGGACACTCACACAACACTGATACATGTATTTAAAAAAGTATCATATCCAAACATGATATGAGTATAACAATATATACACTATGCATACGTCAGTGCAATAATTGACAGTATAATACATAATTGTCCAGACATCACAGAAATTTTTTATATATATTATTTGTATCGTTAGTACTAGAGATAGCACAAAATAACTTATTTAGTTAGAATTTGTACAGATTATGTATATACGTGGTGCTTAGTATAATCACTAGAATGTGCTTTAAAAGTGTAAACAGCACCACAATAAATCAGTTTTAACCATAGTCAAAAAAGTGCTATGTGCAATAACTATTGGACTGAACCAAATACAGATGGAATTAGTAGATCATAGATTATATATATATGTAAAGATATAATATACTATACTATCCTGTACTGACAAACCATATCATCAGCACAGGAAAGAAAGGGTGCTCAATTTGTCCAGGTCAGAAGAAGTACAAGTCATATCATACCCTTAATCACTAAGTAGTCAAGTATTGTTCACATCTCTAATTGACAAATGAGTCCAACATGGAAGGTTCCATGTGCTGCAAGGTCTAAGACATACTCATACCTGTATACTATACCAGAATTGAGTGGCGTCTACCCCGACTCATGTTTCGGTATTGCACCTTCGTCAGGGGGTAGTGCTACAAAGGGAAGAGGGGTTTAAAAATCCTTCCGCAACCAATAGGGAATAATTGGGAGGAGGAACGAATCCCCACAGAAGTGTGTGACGTATGCGCTGTCAAGGAAACGCCGGAAGACACAACTAGCAGCGGCGTCACGTGCGCGCCGCATCAGGTCACATGACCCGATGACGCGCGTATCGTAGAGACGCCGACGCCGGAGCCCCCGGATCCGAAACAGCGCATGCGTGCCGGTCATACTAGTTTAAGGGCGGAAGTAGGCATACATGCATATTTCATAAGGGCAGACAATAGGTAAATATAGTTCTATGCACAATATAATTAATCTCCAAGAGGGGAGGGGGGGGGTTTGCAGGTAAAAAAACTATATTTCCAGACGATCACTGAATAGATCACGCTAAACATCGGAATTAAAAATTGTGAATCAAAATTATTAGAACATATATCGCACACAACCTGGATGTATACCCACATAGAAAATCCAAAGGATGCAAAGTCCACACTGCATATCAGTGGCCCATCTCAAATGTAAACCCATAACTAATGTAGTATAACAGGGGGACTATAGAATGCCCATAAATGGCCCATCCAATATAGACACATACCCACTGTATATAGGGTCATTATAATATTATCATGGGATATAGTCCCTATCTATATTATCTATTTTCTCCATCCAGTGGATATCTCCACAGGGTACACATCCAGGAGAGTTGCCAGCAGTACATAAATTGATAAAACATAATACAATAGATCACATTCCAGGGATATGTCCCTTTTGATATATCCAAATCCAGTCCGGAAAGATAGACGCATACATATTACTCCCCAAAGTGGCAAGAGGCGCTAGCCGATCTCGAAGATTTAGCATCTGAGCATGATCTGGGACCTGGACGTAAGATACCTCCATCCATCAGACAAAGATCCAGGAAGTTCCCCCCGTTGTCTGCCTGTTCCAACATAGATTTATTTGTTCAAATGGTAAGCCAGGAGTTTGGCAAAATACCAAAATACACTCCAAAAAACAACCTGACTTGGAAGGAGAGACAGAGTCTGAGACGTTTACAGAATATTAAGGACGTGGTCTTTAAGCAGGCAGACAAGGGGGGGAACTTGGTGGTATGGCCCAAAAGTATGTACGAGGCAGAGGCGTATAAACAATTGAAGAACAAAACTTGTTACCTTAAACTTACGTATAACCCCCTTTCTAAATTTCAGGGTGAATTGTATAAATTGTTACTTCAAGCAAAAGATGATGAAATTATAACCAAGGCCGTATATTCGGCATTGATAGTAGAGGAACCAACAATCCCCACCTTATACCTGTTACCCAAAATACACAAGAACAGCAGTGTACCACCTGGGAGACCAATAATTTCAGGTAGGGGTAACTATTTGGAAAAAGTCAACAGATATATAGATGCACAGTTGCAACCCCTTGTGGGATTATTGCCATCATATATCAAGGATACTGGGGATTTTTTGAAGAAAATAGATGGACTCCACATCGAAGAAAACTCTATATTGGTTACTTGTGATGTGGAGTCCCTGTATACCAATATCCGTCATAGGGATGGCGTGGGGGCGGTCAAATACTTTCTTGACACTTCTGTCAACCCCCCTATGTTCAACGAGTTTGTGGTCCAACTTTTAGAATTTGTATTATCCCATAATTTTTTTCTTTTTAAAGGGTCTTTCTACCTACAGCTCCAGGGTACAGCCATGGGGGCTTCATTTGCACCGGCATATGCCAACCTTTTCCTGGGGCTGTGGGAGAGAGACCTCTTCCTGTCGGATCGATACACATCAATGGACCGCATCCCATTTTGGGTGCGGTACATTGATGATGTATTTTTGATCTGGCAGGATTCAGTTGAATCTCTTGAACGATTTATGACTGAGCTGAACCAAAACTCGTTGAACATACATTTAACCTACCATTATGATAGGACAACGATAGAATTTTTGGATGTATTGGTGACGAAAGATACGAACAATTACTTACAGACAAACCTCTTCCGTAAAACAACAGCAGTTAATGCATTACTTCAAGCATCCTCCTCACATCCGCCGGCCATGATAAGATCAATTCCAACAGGCCAATTTCTTCGTATCCGTAGGATATGTTCCACTAAAGAAGATTTTGAACAGCAGGCCGCTGAATTGAAACAAAGATTTGTGGAGAGAGGATATAGCAACCCCTCTATTAAAAAAGCGTATAATCGGGCAAGATATACATCTCGAGAGGAATTGCTGTATCGAAAGATAACACCACTACCATCAAAACAAGTAAGGTTCATTACTTCATATAATGGGCAAACAGCTGCAGTACGGGAGAGTCTAAATAAATTTTGGCCCCTGTTGTTAGCTGATGCCACCATTGCTAAATATACAGGGGAGTTACCAAATATCACGTACCGGAGATCAAGAAATCTGGGTGATAATCTTGTAAAAAGTCATTACACAAACAATCCATCAACGTTTTTGGATAATATGAGGCCAACATGGGGATGCAAACCCTGTGGGAGATGCGTTGCTTGCCCAAATATCATACGTACTAATTCCTTCACCAATGCCAATGGGTCCAGGAATTTCAAAATCAGACACTCTATTACATGTACATCTAAAGCGGTGATATACCATGCCACGTGCCCTTGTCCCCTAGTCTACATTGGACTTACTACGCGCCAGTTGAAGGTCCGAGTCAGGGAGCACGTGAATGGTATTATTGCTGCCAAAGAAGTTGTGGATGTCTCATTGCTTAAAACAATACCGAGACATTTTAAGAAATACCATGACTGTGATGCTACACAGTTACAAGTACGAGGGATTGATATGATATTGCCACAAGAACGTGGTGGCAATATCAGTAATCGGTTGGCGAGACTTGAAGCCAAGTGGATTTGGACCCTTGATACTGTATGTCCTCGTGGCCTCAACGAAAACCTCAGCTTTGTTCCATTCTTGTGAACAATTTTCCAGTTTTAATATGGGCTAGTTTTTTATATATTACTATTAGTGTATTGTTATGTTGTTCTTAATTATTGTTTTATCCGCAGCTAATTCAGAAAAAGTTGACCTTATTTGTTCGGCCTAATATTTGATTGGGTGGATTTATGGATACTGTACCCACAGAGATTTATATCTGGATCCTGAATGTTGGAGTTGGGCATACGATACATCAAACCACTTTGGGGAGTAATATATATGCGTCTATCTTTCCGGACTGGATTTGGATATATCAAAAGGGACATATCCCTGGAATGTGATCTATTGTATTATGTTTTATCAATTTATGTACTGCTGGCAACTGTCCTGGATGTGTACCCTGTGGAGATATCCACTGGATGGAGAAAATAGATAATATAGATAGGGACTATATCCCATGATAATATTATAATGACCCTATATACAGTGGGTATGTGTCTATATTGGATGGGCCATTTATGGGCATTCTATAGTCCTCCTGTTATACTACATTAGTTATGGGTTTACATTTGAGATGGGCCACTGATATGCAGTGTGGACTTTGCATCCTTTGGATTTTCTATGTGGGTATACATCCAGGTTGTGTGCGATATATGTTCTAATAATTTTGATTCACAATTTTTAATTCCGATGTTTAGCGTGATCTATTCAGTGATCGTCTGGAAATATAGTTTTTTTTTACCTGCAAACGCCCCTCCCCTCTTGGAGATGAATTATATTGTGCATAGAACTATATTTACCTATTGTGTGCCCTTATGAAATATGGATGTATGCCTACTTTCGCCCTTAAACTAGTATGACCGGCACGCATGCACTGTTTCGGATCCGGGGGCTCCGGCGTCGGCGTCTCTACGATGCGCGCGTCATCGGGTCATGTGACCTGATGCGGCGCGCACGTGACGCCGCTGCTAGTTGTGTCTTCCGGTGTTTCCTTGACAGCGCGTACGTCACATAGGTCTGTGGGGATTCGTTCCTCCTCCCCTTATTCCCTATTGGTTGCGGAAGGATTTTTAAACCCCTCTTCCCTTTGTAGCCCTACCCCCTGACGAAGGTGCAATACCGAAACACGCGTCGGGGTAGACGCCACTCAATTCTGGTATAGTATACAGGTATGAGTATGTCTTAGACCTTGCAGCACATGGAACCTTCCATGTTGGACTCATTTGTCAATTAGAAATCTGAACAATACTTGACTACTTAGTGATTAAGGGTATGATATGACTTGTACTTCTTCTGACCTGGACAAATTGAGCACCCTTTCTTTCCTGTGCTGATGATATGGTTTGTCAGTACAGGATAGTATAGTATATTATATCTTGACATATATATATAATCTATGATCTACTAATTCCATCTGTATTTGGTTCAGTCCAATAGTTATTGCACATAGTACTTTTTTGTCTATGGTTAAAACTGATTTATTGTGGTGCTGTTTACACTTTTAAAGGACATTCTAGTGATTATACTAAGCACCACGTATATACATAATCTGTACAAATTCTAACTAAATAAGTTATTTTGTGCTATCTCTAGTACTAACGATACAAATAATATACAGTTATATGAAAAATTTTGGGCACCCCTATTAATCTTAAGCTTAATGTTTTATAAAAATTGGTGTTTTTGCAACAGCTATTTCCGTTTGATACATGTAATAACTGTTGGACACAGTAATGTTTCTGCCTTGAAATGAGGTTTATTGTACTTACAGAAAATGTGCAATTTGCATTCAAACAAAATTGGACAGGTGCATAAGTATGGGCACCTCACCAGAAAAGTGACATTAATATTTAATAGATCCTCCTTTTGCAAAAATAACAGCCGCTAGTCGCTTCCTGTAGCTTTTAATGAGTTCCTGGATCCTGGATGAAGGTATTTTTGACCATTCCTCTTTACAAAACAATTCCAGTTCAGTTAAGTTTGATGGTCACCGAGCATGGACAGCCCTCTTCAAATAATCCCACAGATGTTCAATGATATTCAGCTCTGGGGACTGGGATGGCCATTCCAGAACATTGTAATTGTTCCTCTGCATGAATGCCTGAGTAGATTTGGAGCGGTATTTTGGATCATTGTCTTGCTGAAAGATCCATCCCCTGCGTAACTTCAACTTTATCACTGATTCTTGAACATTATTGTCAAGAATCTGCTGATACTGAGTGGAATCCATGCGTCCCTCAACTTTAACAAGATTCCCGGTGCCGGCATTGGCCACACAGCCCCAAAGCATGATGGAACCTCCACCAAATTTTACTGTGGGTAGCAAGTGTTTTTCTTGGAATGCTGTGTTTTTTTGCCGCCATGCATAACGCCTTTTTGTATGACCAACCAACTCAATCTTGGTTTCATCAGTCCACAGGACCTTCTTCCAAAAGGAAATTGGCTTCTCCAAATGTGCTTTTGCATACCTCAGCCGACTCTGTTTGTGGCGTGCTTGCAGAAACGGCTTCTTTCACATCACTCTCCCATACAGCTTCTCCTTGTGCAAAGTGCGTTGTATAGTTGACCGATACACAGTGACACCATCTGCAGCAAGTTGATGCTGCAGCTCTCTGGAGGTGGTCTGAGGATTGTCCTTGACTGATCTCACCATTCTTCTTCTCTGCCTTTCTGATGTTTTTCTTGGCCTGCCACTTCTGGCCTTAACAAGAACTGTCCCTGTGTTCTTCCATTTCCTTACTATGTTCCTCACAGTGGAAACTGACAGGTTAAATCTCTGAGACAGATTTTTGTATCCTTCCCCTGAACAACTATGTTGAATAATCTTTGTTTTCAGATCATTTGACTGTTGTTTTGAGAAGCCCATGATGCCACTCTTCAGAGGAGATTCAAACAGGAGAACAACTTGCAAGTGGCCACTTTAAGTAGCTTTTCTCATGATTGCATACACCTGGCTATGAAGTTCAAAGCTCAATGAGGTTACAAAACCAAAAAAAGTGCTTTAGTAAGTCAGTAAAAAGTACGTAGGAGTATTTAAAACAAGAAAATGATAAGGGTGCCCATACTTATGCACCTGTCAAATTTTGTTTGAATGCAGATTGCACATTTTCTGTTAGTACAATAAACCTCATTTCAAGGCAGAAACATTACTGTGTCCAACAGTTATTACATATATCAAACTGAAATAGCTGTTGCAAAAACACCAATTTTTATAAAACATTAAGCTTAAGATTAATAGGGGTGCCCAAACTTTTTCATATAACTGTATATAAAAAATTTCTGTGATGTCTGGACAATTATGTATTATACTGTCAATTATTTCACTGACGTATACATGGTGTATATATTGTTATACTCATATCATGTTTGGATATTATACTTTTTTAAATACATGTATCAGTGTTATGTGAGTGTCCCTTTTTGCAGTGCCATCTTTGGCTAAACCATGATTCATTAAAGGTTTTTAATTACTTGTTTACCTTTGATCTTTTTTGTTCGGTTTTGCGTCTGTTGGGTCTCATTAACCCTTGCACTCAGTCTCCTGTCCACCCGTATAGCTAATTGCATTGCCTCCTGCAAGTTTCCAGGTGTGGGATAAGCAATCAGCAAATCCTTAACCCTTTCACCTAGCCCCGCAAGAAACAAACTTTTCAAAGCTGAATCGTTCCACCCCACCTGGGCAGACCACCGACGGAAGTGAGAACAATATTTTTCCACATTACCTGATCCCTGCCTCAAACGTCTCAATTCAGTCTCAGCTGATGAGACACGATCAGGATCATCATACAGCAAACCCAAAGCAGAGAAAAAACTATCCACTGATCTAAAGCATGGATCACTAGGTTGGAGAGAAAAGGCCCATCCCTGAAGTTCTTTGCGCAAAAGTGACATTATGAACCCTATGCGCTGTGATTCATCACCAAAGGATCTGGGTCTCAAACGAAAATACAACAAACAAGCATTTTTAAAGGAAAAAAATTCTTGTTGATCACCAAAAAATAAATCAGGCAAACATACCTTTGGCTCCACAAAATGTGCTCCAGAACAGCTACTCACGTGTTGTTGGAGCTCAGCCACCTCCAGAGAGAGTCCCTGCAGACATTGAGCCAAATCCTGAACCGACACCAAGATGGAAACTGGAGGTCTTTCCTTAGAGATATTTTTGGGCTGGACTTACTGTTATGATCTGCTACAAGCACCAAGGAAAGAAAGGAGATCTGTCCCTACAATAGAACTAAGCTAGATCCCTACGATGTAATGGGGAACCTGATCCTGCGATCAGACCCGCTAAAGTCCTCGGCTAGTCTGTACGAAGACCTATAGTTGCAAGGGAGGGATCCCTACAAGAACTAGGGACTGGGATAAAGTTGGACACCTCCTAGCAGAAATTGTAGCAGTTAAAGACAAACACACAACATAGAACATAAAGGTCCGAAGACCTAGCAAAACTGACTGAGAAAGGTAACTAAGCACCAGGCAAGCTAAAGAGTAGAAATTACAATGAAGTCCAGCAAGGCCAGGAGGGCGGAGCAGGATTAAATAGGCAAAAAAGGTCATGTGACCAGCAAGATAGAAAAAACCTAACAGGAGAGTTCTAACAACATGGAGCTGTTGACACCAATCCTCCCACTGAGCTTCGGAGTCATTGTCCTCCACTGTATCTGGTGGGGTCAAGGATTCCACTGTGTGTATGGCCTCATCATTCACAGTATACAACCTGGCAACAGTGGTGTATCTTGGTAATTTAACTTCATCCTCCCCACAATTTAGGAGATGTACGGGTACCCTCCCATTGCGTACATCAACTACCCCTCTAGCAGTTAAGAGTGTAGTCCTGTGCTCTGAGCTAATGGGCTCCACTACCGCCTGGTAGTTCGGTCCCTTGAGACCTATTGCTGCCATACACCAAATCAGCATTTCACTCATTGGGGGAATCACAATGGGTATCGGGTCTGTCACCCGTACATTACCAATTTCACCACCTGTTAGCTTTACCTGTTGCTGGTACAGGAGGGCTCGTATCTCTCTCTGGAGCACCTTCCTCTGCCCTGGTTTGGCGGTGTCAGCAATCTGTTGGAGCAAAAACAACACTTCTCCCAAACAGTTACCGACAATATTTGTACCAAGTATCATATACAAGTCTGTATCACCAGGGTTAGACTCCACTACAATCAGTCCTTGGTCCTTTAGTTCCGCTCTCCCCACCTTCACTGTCACGTCCTTAACCCCTACTAGGTTAAGAGGAAGGCCGTTAGAGGCATACACAGAGAGGTTCGGGGCTGGCGGCTGGAGTTAATCTACGGACCAGTACCTTTTGTATAGGACATCCGGTATGATGGTTACCTGCGATCCAGTGTCCAGCAGGGCAGGTGTCGCGATGCCATCCAGCACAATGGACAGGAAAGGTCTTCCTCCCACGAACCAATGGTACCAGCTTGATGGGCCTGCTTGATTTACTCCTGGGTGTCGGCCCTCGGCCTCAGGGTTTGCTCATTTAAAGGACAGTTCCGCGCTGTGTGGCCTACCTTCTGGCAGCGGTAGCAGATGAGTTTTCCTGGAGGACGACGTTGGTCGTTGGTCCTCCCACGGGGTGGCATTGTCCTCCTTCTTCTTCTCATCCAGGGGACATCCTCTGTGCTGTAGGCGAGTAGTATCCTTCTTTCCGGCTCCGGCTCCTCCTGTAGCTGCAGGGTGCTCAGGACAGTGGCCAGGGTTTTACTTACTGACGCACTTCAGAGTGTAGGCTGTCCAGCTCGCTAGGAGGCACTGTTTGCATCTTGGTTCCAGCCGTTAATGAAGGAGTAGTGGGTGCTGCGGGCACTGGGGTGGCTCCACCCTGGTAACGCTGGATAGCAGTATCTGATGTTTCCAGGGGCTGCAGACCCTTTATATCCATGTCCTTAAGGGTGTCAAAGGTGGCATCTGGATGGTCTAAGGCCCACCACCGTACCGTCCTGCTCTCCTCCTGGGACCTCAAACCCCGGATGAACTGTTCCGTCAGCATTTTATTTTCATTTGGTATGCTGGCTGGGCTAACCTGTTTCAGGGCCCGCAGGGCTTCCTGTAAGCACCAGGCGTAGTCCCAGACACTGTCCTCAGGTTTCTGGACACAGTGGTAGAACCTCATCCGGAGATCTGTCTCAGTGCAGTTTTCAAACACAGTTTGCAGTCTCTTAAAGATGATGGATACTGATTCCTGGTCTGCGGCTGGCCAGGTTTCAACTTCCCGCTCTGCGGCACCAGTCAATTGTCCCAGCACAACAGCGGCTCTCTGCTTACCAGTCATAGAATACATATCTAGCACACCGCATATTTTTCTCTTGAATCCGGACAGGGTGTCCGGTTTGCCATTATACTGGGGAAGCCATTTTGCTCCAGGGATATACGGCAGGGCCATGGGTATCAACGGGGTCATGACCCCTCCTGGTGGAGCGGCCGCTCCGGCCTGTGCAGCGCTGGTTCAGGTTGGGCATCAGGAGCATTAACCGGTGCTCCGGCGGCTTGCTGGTTATCGGCCATGGTTGCGCCCCCCCTAGTGAACCGGAGCCTACCTTCTTCACTTTCTTTATCAGGTAGGCCCCAGCTCCGCGGGCGACGGTCTTCTTCCAGGACCTTGCGTCGCTCGCGTTTCATATCAGAGCGTCCTCTGGGCTCCTTCCAGGACCTGACGCTTCCTGGTTCGACGTCAGGGGCGGGGCGTGTCCTGGGCTTCGCGCGCTTTCAGCGGTTACGCCTCTCCGATTCCCGCGGTTACGCCCCTCTTCTTCCCGCGCGGCGACAGGAAGATGGCGGACAATGGCGGGAAATCTCGGGAATGGCGGGAAACCTTCACCACAGTGAGTATTACAGTCCTTTAAGGTGCACAGTACACGGTGGCAACGGGCACGGAATCCTGTTCATGACGCCAAGGCTGACGCGCCCCCTGGGCCGTGGGGTACTCGGCAACCGGGCCTCGGTGTATGCCGGTGGGGGATATCACGGTGGCTGGCCCGGTTCGTGACCCAGGGCGGTCAGTAAAATGGGGAATATTTATAAGGGATTTAAAGTGTTCGTGACGCCACCTGTGGAATGCGGCTAAGGGGTGCCGCCGCTGTGGAGCAGTCCTCTGGAGCTGGTGTTACGGCAGCAGGGATGGTGTGGCTCTCCACAGGTAGAGCTAGCTCCAGGGCAGCGTGAGGTGTAATGGATGGTGGTGCAGGGGAGAGACAGCAGGACGGTCCCGGAGGAAAGACGGACACTCACACGGGGGTAAGCTTCAGTACCTTTACTGGTGATGTTGCAGGCACGGTCCAGTGTACTCCGGACGAAGGGCGCACTTTTGGACTCTCCCCAGTGAGCTGGTATAGGGCCTCCTGATCTGTGGCTTTACTCGCTAAGCTGCTGACCTGCCTGGAGCTAGGCCTAGCTTGGTTACTGTCTCTCTTTGCACCCGCTGACCTGGTGGCAGGGCCTTCTCTTGGAGATCATTCTCCCTGGACGCTGGGGCCTCCGTGACTCCTAGCCCTGGTATTGTAGTCAGCGTTTGGTGAACCTGGGACCTGTTGTCCTCCAGGGGTTCCGGTGGTTCCTACTGGGTGTAAAGGGTCCCTGTAGGCGCGGACCCGGTGTCCGGTATATATATCGGGGTGAGCCTGGTATGCTCCTCTGCCACCTTGCTACTTCTTCCTTCTCCTCTTGCCTTCGGCCCACTCAAGGCCCTCACTAGGCTTTCATACGTGCTGTAGGCCTTGGCTCGCCTAAGCACAGCAGCCAGCTCGCTGCCTCTTCACTGCTCTCTGAGCATCAGCACGCTCTCTGCTCAACTCTGAGCTGTGTTCCTCTCTGTCTCTGAACACACTGACTGAGAACTCACTCTAAACTGAGCTGCCTGGCTCCACCCTCCCTATATATATCCCTAACGGGCTCCCTCTGCTGGTCTGAGTTGGTAGGGTGGAGGTGTGTGAATGTGTGAGGGCCTCTTGTGGAGAAGTCCATCCCTTCTGGGTTCTGTGGCACCAGTGCGCAGCAGGGCGCCACAACAGCATAGTGCAGATATTTTTATTCAGGAGCATTATAACCTCACTGTTATTTTTAAGATCACGGTGTTGGGATGTGCTGCAATAGGATGAAGAACAGGGAAGTGTCTAGAGATGAAAATTGATCATATGGTTTGGACAAGATAGAGAAGAAAAGAAAGAGTATGATCCACTTCAGAAATAATGTTTACTTTTAGGCACCTGTTTGTAAATGCTTATTTTTTATATTGACTGGGTCTCATCAGAACTGTGGTTCCTGTATAGTCTACAGTTTGCTGATGGCTGGTAACAACTCCCAGAATCTCCTTACCATTGGTAAGGACATACTGGGAGTTGTAGATTTATACAGTACAATTGTATATGTGGCTGACCTGACATTACAATTGATTGCTATACTAAGCTTGGTGATGTATTTCTGTACTTATTATGGTTCTGGTGATGTATTCATGTACTGATTGTGGTTCTGGTGATGTACTCCTGTACTGATGGTAGTTTTGGTGCTGTAATCCTGTACTGAGGGTAGTTCTGGTGATGTATTCATGTACTGATCGTGGTTCTGGTATGTATTATTGTACTGATGGTGGTTCTGGTAATGTATTCATGGACTGTTGGTGGTTCTGGTGATGTATTCCTGTGCTTATGGTGATTCTTGTGATGTGTTCATGTACTGTTGGTAGTTCTGGTAATATATTTCTTTACAGATGATAGTTCTGGTGATGTATTCCTGTTCTGATGGTGGTTATGATTATGCATTTCTGTACTGATGGTGGTTTTGGTGATGTATTCCTTTATTGATGGTGGTTCTGATGATGTGTTCATGTACTGTTATTTTTTCTGATACTGTACATGTAGCAATTCATAACTTGTCAGATAATGTGATACATGGCTATGTTAATAAAGGATTATGCCTTCTGACAAGATATGGGTTATTACACCTGTATTTATGTTAGAAGCATTAATTATAAAATTATGCACTGTAGCATGAAAAATCCTAACAGTTTGTAATATGCTCACTGTCAGGATTCAGCTCTGCTTGCTGATTCCAGCAGTCATCACGTGACCACTCATATATGATTTTCATACTCACGGTTACATGCCAACTAGCTTCTCTTGCTGCTTCTGTCAGTGAAGCAAAGGCTGTAGTTTTTCATGGAACATTGAGAGAATTAAGGAGAGTAGCTAGTTGGCATGTTACTGTAAGTATGCAAATCTCATATGAGCTGTTGCATGACGACTACTCAAACCACCTTAGCTATATATAGGAGAAGGGTGTCAAATGGAATTTTTGCCTGGGGGGCAGGAAAACTAGATTTTCCACTGCATTAGACAAGATATTTTCATCACTATGCTATTTTTATTTAGTAAGGTCTTGGTGCTGTCATTATCACTCAACTAACATCACAAAAATTCAACAGATTGCAACACTCCAGGAAAAATAATGGGCGAGCACAGGGCATAGAGAAAATCATAATTATTTATTTAATGGTTTCTAGTGATGAGCGAATGTGCTCGCCACTGCTCAGTACTCGCCCGAGCATCTCACTGCTCGAGATGCTCAGCGCTCGACGAGTATTTCCGGGTTGCTCGGGGGGGAGCTCGGGTCTCCTACCTGCATGTTTGGCGTTCTTTAGAGAGCCAATGAACATGCAGGGATTGCCTGCTACGCACTGTAATGCCGCAGCCATGTTGGTTGTGGGCATTACATTGATTGGCTGGCCGCACAGTATCATCAGGTGTATATAAGACCGGGTGTCGCCATGCTCGTCACAGTCTACCCCGGAATCAGGCAGAGTAGAGAGAGGTGCTGCTGCGTCAGGGAGAGATTTGCTTGTTTAGAGTTAGTATAGGTACTCCACAACATATATCTATCATATCCATCTGAACTAACAGTCTTTCTAAGGATTAATCCAGCTGCAAATAATCCGTGATAGGCATGCAGGCCGTGTATGTTGCAGACTGCAGTGCATGATACAGCACAAGAGGGTCCATTGAACGTCCTGTTAGTACAGGTATTCCACAACATATATCTATATCCATCTGAACTAACAGTCCTTTTGAGGACTAATCCAGCTGCGTAAAATCAGTGCTAGGCAGGCAGTGTATGTGGCAGACTGCAGTGCATATAGTGCAAGAGGGTCCATTGAACGTTCCTGCTGCTGCTATTCTTACAGATATTTGTAGACATAGCCCCAGATATCAGGGGCCAGGGAATTTTTTTTTTTATCTTAATCCTAGTTATTTGCTTAAAAAGCAATCCAGAGTACACCATTTTTCTGCTCCATTTGCTTGTTGGCACTGCTGAATACAGCCAGATCCTTTCCATATTACAGTGATAAAAATCTAGAAATTTGTAGTGAACGTGGAAAATATTGGCCTCCATTTAAATTTTGTTGCAGTATGTCAGTGAAGTTATTGACACCAGGTCGCTGTGAAAAATAGTAACCTACAGGCCAGCTATTTAAAACTGTGGTTTTCCGTCACACGTATCACATATAAATGTGCTCCAAATTCAGCCATTTCTGGCCTTCATTTAAATTTTGTTGCAGTGTGTCAGTGAAGTTATTGACACGAGATCGCTGTGAAAAATAGTAACCCACAGGTCAGCTATTTAAAACTGTGGTTTTCCGTCACAAGTATCACATATAAGTGCGCTCAAAATTCAGCAATTTCTGGCCTCCATTTTAATTTTGTTGCAGTGTGTCAGTGAAGTTATTGACATAAGGTCGCTGTGAAAACTAGTAACCTACAGGCCAGCTATTTAAAACTGTGGTTTTCCATCACACTTATCACATATCACTGCGGTTAAAATCCAGCCATTTGTAGTGAACGTGGAAAATATTGTCCTCCATTTAAAATGGCACATCAAGCAAAACAGTGAGAGTAACACCCACCAATATTGAGATAAGTTCACACTCTGGATTAAATACTAGACAGAAATTATAGTGAGAATCTAAAACATAACTTTTAATATTTAATAGTTAAGAACAATAAACAGAAAATGCCACCCATAAAAAAGATGGGTCTCAATGCTGGAATGATTATTACCATTAACACAGTCAGAGGACCATCTCTATATTAAATATGTGTAAAAATACATAAAGAGCTTGAAATCTGTCCTCAGGTGTGAAGACCAGGCTCTGGATAGAATCTATAGAGGGAAGAGGGTGTATACGGGGGAGACATTAATTGCCCTCCCCTGAAACACCAACTTTTTAGACAGATCCAGATATACATCAATTAAAGTAGGGGAAAATCTCTGTTCTTCCCTTTATTCCATGGATTAATAATTTGTTTCTATCTCCAGGAATCCAGACACTTAAATAAAAAACAGAGATTTCTTGAAACACAAATGTGAGGTCTGAGTGCAGACCCTACACATTTAAGATAATTCATACATGATTATGTCAACAAAATGGAATTCTCTCACCCATTCTTCGTTTCTCAGGGATGGAGGTTGCTATCTGGGGGGTTCCTTCTGGACCAAGTAGTTATATAAGCTGGCCCTATTAGTAACTTTAGGCTCAAGCTTAAACTATCCCCACAAAACTCCCGCCCTGACAAGGGTAGTCCACAGCTAGCCCTATATGGAGACCCTGCACTTTCCCTATTAGGTGTCCCAAACGATGGTGATGGTGCATGCAGAGGACGAGGCCATGGGCAAGCTGAAATAGTGCTACAGCAAACATCCACATCTTGTTGCTCGACCTTCCAGTCCCAATTAATAGGGGACCGCAGAACACCACTATTGAACACAGAGCAGTGTGAAAAGGTTATTGGTTGGATAGCAGATAATGCTTCCAATCACTTAGCCACCACCACCTTATCTTCCACACGGTCAAGTATCAGTAGCCGTGAGTCTGGACTGCATATTCCTCACCCTGATCCTCCTTCCTCCCACCATGCCGAGTGCCCGGAGAGAACTGATCCCACACTTGGACACTACGAAGAGCTGTTCACTTTTCCATTTATAGATTCGGGGCTCTCGCCCCGTCCACTTGAAGCGGGGCAAGAGGAGATCGCACGTAGCGATGCCCAAATATTTGAGCAGCCACGGTCACACAAAGGTGATGGTGAGAAAGTGTCAAAGAGGTGGATGATGATGAGACACAAACACCAGAAAGTCAGGAGTAGGACCATGGTGCGGAAGTGGAAGATTATGTCGTGGACGATGAAGTCACTGACCCAAACTGGCAAGGTGACATGCAGAGCGAGGACAGCAGCACACAGGGGGAGGGAAGTGTAGCACCACAACAGGCAAGAACAAGCAGTGTGGTGGCCGCAGACAGAAGGCGGGCAACCGTTCCCCATGACAACACGAAAGAAGTTACCAGCAAAACTGTTAGGTCTTCCCGAGTCTGGTTGTTTTTTAAAGACTCTAGCAGCCTGACCACCACCAGCATGATTAGGCACATGGAAGCAAAGCACCCGTCTAAGTGGGCCGAACCCCAAGGTCCAGCAACAGTGTCAGCGGGTGACAGCATTGATTGTTCCGCTGTTGTGCATGCACGCCAATCCCCTGTCCATGGGGCATGCCAAGATGCCTCCCACCCTGCACCTGTCGTTGAACACCCTCAACTAGCACCATCAGCAAGCACGTCCACGTCCTTGTCCCAGCGCAGCGTTCAGTTGTCCCTACCCCAGTCCTTGGAATGCAAGCGCAAATACGCAGCTAACGCCCCACAGGCCACGCTACTAAATTTACACATTTTGTGAATGCTTACGCTCAGAATGTTGCCTTATAGGCTCGTGGAGATGGAAGCTTTCCGCAACGTGATGGCGGTGGCCATCCCTCGGTCTTTGGTCCCCAGCCGCCACTATTTCTCCCGGTGTGCCATCCCCACATTACACAAGCACGTGTCCTACAACATTAGCCGTGCCCTCAACAATGCAGTTAGTGGGAAAGTCCACCTAACCACGGACACGTGAACAAGTGCTTGTGGGCAGGGACGGTACATCTCGCTGATGGCACACTGGGTTAAGATAGTGAAAGCCGGGACCCAATCGGACCTTGGGATGGAACACGTCCTCCCGACGCCAAGGATTGCAGGCCCTAGGTCAATCAGGGTTGCCCCACATTCTACAGTTCCTGCACTTCATCCTCCTCCTCCTCTTCAGCCTCCATCTCCGAAATGACCACATCAGTCACAACCTGGAAGCACTGCAGCACTGCCTCAGCCAAGCGGCAACAGGCTATGCTGAAGCTAATATGCTTAGGTGACAAACCGCACAATGCTGAAGATTTGTGGACAGCTCTGAAAGAGCAGGCAGATCTGTGGCTGACGCCGCTGAACCTACAGCCAGGCATGGTTGTGTGTGACAATGACTGGAACCTGGTGGCGGCTCTGAGGCGAGGCGAGCTCACACACGTACCATGCCTGGCCCATGTGCTTAACCTCATGGTTCAGCGGTTTCTCAAAACCTACCCGCATCTGCTTGTCAAATTACACCGCCTGTGTGCCCATTTTGGAAAGTCAGCTACAGCTTTCGCTGCCCTTGCCGTGCTTCAGCAGCATTTGCAGCTTCCGGCTCACCGACTGGTGTGTGATGTCGCCACGTGTGGGAGGTCTACATTGCAGATGTTCGGAAGGATTTGTGAGCAGAAGAGGGCAGTTGTTGACTACCAGCATCAACAAGGCCATCAGTATTCAGGTCAGGATCCACACATAAGACCTCAGGAGTGGACATGTATGTCAGACATCTGTACCATCCTCCAAAACTTTGAGGACTCCACCAAGATGGTGAGCGCTGATGACACCATAATTAACATCACCATCCCGCTTCTCTGTCTTCTGAAACGCTCTCTGCTCTCAATTAAAGAGGATGCATTGCAGTCAACTCACGATAACATGGAGCAAGGAAGCATACAGGGTGATTACACACAGCCCAGCCTCATCTCATCCCAACATGGATTGGGTGACAATGAGGAAGAGTAGGTGGAGGAAGAATAGGAGCTAGTTTCCTGCGCTAAAGACGATACTACCTGCACAACTGTCATACCATCTGTTTAGCGTGGATGGCCTGAGAACAGAGAGGAGGAGGAAGAGGAGGAGGATGAGGAGGAGAGCATATTCAGTCATCCTCTTGGTGAGAACACGGAAGTCTTGCCTCTTTGCAGTTTGGCACACATGGCTGAGTTTATGTTACGCTGCCTTTCCCGTGACCCTCGCGTTGTCCAAATTTTGGGTCACAGTCATTAATGGTTGGTGACGCTTCTAGACCCACACTACAGGGAGAACTTTCTATATCTCATTCCCTTGCAGCACAGGCCTAATAAAATGGTGCAATTCGAAAAGGTCCTTGTTGCGGAATTATTAAAAAATTCCCATTTGAAAACGCTGGTGGCAGAGGTCACAGTTCGTTGGACAACCAAGGAGTACAGGCAAGAGAGCCACAAATGCAATCCAGCAGAGGCAGGGGAACCCTGTCAAAGTTCTGGGACAGTTTGCTCAGACCGTCCTATCGCAAAGGCCCTGGGGCGCAGGGTTCTCTCACAAGGAGTGCAAAGTTTCAGAAGATGGTGAGAGAGTACCTTGCCGACCGTACTAACGTCCTCCGTGATTCCTCTGTGCCTTATAATTATTGGGTATTCAAGCTGGACACGTGGCATGAACTGGCTCGCTAGCATTTTATCAGAGCAGGTTTTTAGTGCCGCCGGTGGAATTATAACCGATAGGCGCATCCGCCTGTCAACTGAAAATGCTGACAGGCTGACTCTTATAAAAATTAACAAGGTCTGGATTGGGCCAGACTTCTCAGCACCAACGAATAATAGCAGCGTAACATAAACTGAAATACAGTGTCTTTTTTGGGAAGGTCTAATGACGCGCCTCCTGGGCCGTGGGGTACTCGGTAGCCGGTCCTCTATTGGGGTAGTCACAGTGGCAGTGACCTGGTCCGTGGCCCAGGGCGGTCAAATAAAGAACAGTCAATTGAGGAAATAAAGATTTGGGGATAATGTTCGTGATGCCACCCGTGGTATGCGGCGATATGGGGCCGCCGCTGCAGTGCAGATCCACTGGGGCTCATGGTGACGCAGCAAATATAGTTCAGCTCTCCACGGGCAGAGCTAAGTACCAGGGCAGTATATGGTGATTTGAAAAGGTAGATGCTGTCGGCAGGGACAGTGTAGTGCAGGGCTGAGGGTGCAGATAATGACCAGACAACACAAGAATGGCGGTTTCCTCTACCTTTACTTGAGGTTTGACAGTGCTGACCGGGGCACTGGTAATAGCTGGTGATGGAGATCCGGGCAGCCTAGAAGCAATTTAGGGATCCACCTCGCCAGGTGAAGTTGTAGGCCTTCCCTCTGCGCTATCTTCTTTGGCCCTGCTGCTTAAAGCTATGCTGCAGCCCCCGTTCCTGAACAATCATTAAATCCTCACCCGTATGGCAGGCAGCTCGAACCCTTTTCAGATGTCGCTCCTTCGTGGCGGCACTGGACCCTAGTATGCTACTGAGCCGCCGGGCGTTTGATGGGGCCAGGAGACCTGCAGTCTCCTGCCCTCCGGATGTAGGAATTTAGGGCCGACTGCTGGCCCTTTAAGAATAGTAAGGGCCGCCTGATGGCCCTATAAAAATAGTCTTTGTGACTTTCAGAGTCCCTCCATCATAAATGAAACAAGATGTGTCTGATGATGTGTCACACATTGCATGGCCAGATAAGGTAGTAAAATGTTAAAATGACCTTTCTTGGAGAATGCATTTGTCTTGGTTAAAAGCAATGCAAAAGTGCAAAAATGCATCAAAAACGCTACATGTACACTCCCTGACAGTTATGTCACTTATCCATGTTATGTAAATAAAAGCTTATAACCTGACGTTAAAGTCATCCATTGGTTTTATAAATTACTCTTTTGAAAGCTGAAACCCTCCCAAATTTGGTTTAGGTTAAGAAATAAATTGGCATCAATGCTGAAATATTGATCATTTAATGAACAGAGAATGGTCAGATTGTCGCCAACAGAAAGTAATGTGATATTCAAACAAATAATTATCTTAAAATACAAATATACTGTATGTTGCATAACATTGGTGAATGAAGTTGTGGTGCTATTAGAGTCATATTTAATATTTTGTGTGACTTCCATAAGCTTGAAGGACTGCATCCATGCGGTTCAACAATGATTCATAAAATTTATTAATGAAGTCATCAGGAATAGCAAAGAATGCAGTCTTACATGCCTCCCAGAGTTCATCTAGATTCTTTGGTTTTGTCTTCCAAGCTTCCTCTTTCATCCTACCCCAAACATGCTCAATGATGTTCATGTCTGGTGACTGGGCTGGCCAGTCCTTGAGCACTTTGATCTTTTTTGCCTGGAGGAACTTTGTTGTAGAGATGGATGTATGAGATGGAGCACCATCCTGCTGCAGAATTTGACCCCTTTTATGATTTGGAATGTAAGAGGTAGCTAATACTTCTTGATATTTTAGGCTATTGATATTGCCTTCCACCTTGCAAATGTTTCGCACACCCCCATACTGAATGTAACCCCAGATCATGATCTTTCCACCACCAAATTTAACTGTTTTCTGGTATTTTGGATCCATACGGGCTCCAGTAGCTCTCCTGCAGTATTTGCGACGACTGTGGTGTAATTCTACTGAAGATTCATCAGAGAAATCCACCTTCTGACACTTTTCCAGCGTCCATCTGTTTAGCAGGCTGTGGGACTTTGCAAATGCCACACGTTTTTTTATTTGCCTTTTGTTTATTGTTGGCTTCTGGGCACTGATTCAACCATGGAGGCCATTTCGAGACAGAATCCTACAAACTGTTCTAGTTGACACAGGGAGTTGAGGTGACCAGGCCTGTTGGAGCTCTGCTGCAGTGGAAGAGGGGCTTGCTTTGGATTATCTAACCAACAAACGTTCCTCCTGAGCAGTTGTCTTGCGGGGTCTGCAGGACATGGACTTGTCAAACACATCTCCAGTCTCTTCAAATCTTTTTTTCATTTATTTGTACTTGACGCTGAATCACATTAAAGGTGCCAGCCACCTCTGCAGTGGATCTAGTCTTCAGCCTCTTGATAATCAAGGGTTTGGTCGCAGGGTGGATTTTTGGCCGTTCAAGTGAAGGTCTGGGGTGCTGGGTTTCTTTTTATACACACCCACTAATTAATCGATCATTTACTGAGCACTGGTGAGGATGTAAACTAGGATTGGGTGCATTATATGACCAGGCGACAAAACTTTTGTCTTGCCAAAATCTGACCATTCTGTGTTCATTAAATGATCAATATTTCAGCATTGATGCCAATTTATTTTCTTAACCGAAACCAAATTTGGGAGGGTTTCAGCTTTCAAAAGAGTAATTTATAAAACCAATGGATGAATTTAACGTCAGGTTATAAGCTTTTATTTACATAACATGGATAAGCGACATAACTTCTGTCAGGGAGTGTAAACATAGCCCAAGGTATGGAGGAGCATTTTTGTTTTTGGTTATTTATTTTGCCTTATATACAAGTCATTACCCTGGAAAGGATGTTCCTTTACATATTGCCCAGGAAAATCCATTTTGGTTTTGTTTTTGTATGTTTTATTGTGAGTTCGTAAAAGTGGCGTAATACCTCTGACATCGTTGTTGACAGCAGTGACCTGGGAGTCAGACATGCTTCCAGGGGTCTTCCCCATGCTGTTCCCATGTCATTTGAGCACTGTTTCCATCAATTTGGGCAATTATTAGGCCCTCTGCAGACTGCCGGGGGGAGCTGCCGTAAAAATGCTCGAGTTTCGTATAGACTTACATTGAGCTTGTTACTCGGACCGAGCACTCGAGCATTCCAATTTGCTCGACTCGAACAACGAGTACCCGAGCATTTTAGTGCTCACTCATCACTAATGGTTTCCACTAGTGGTTGGCATCAAAAAACTGTTGGTATCTAACAGGTCCTTAACGTGAAGATGGCACAAAGTTAAAGGAAATTTATAAAGTATATTGCATATTGATTTTTTTTCAGACTGTACAGTGACCTAGAATGGAGATTTTTCTGACTGGTGTCATTTACCAAGGCAAACAAAGAAACATCTCATCCATAGACCTGCCTTTACTATTTTGATTATGTAAAATAGTGCATGCATAGATGTAAATGTGACTCCAGACTTGTTACAAGCATCTTACCCTGATATGAATCCTTCATCCGTGTGAAGACCTGATCCATTTTTTGTCTTAGGATGATAATTCCCAACATGCAATTTATTCTCCATTAGTGAAGAGTGAGCGTGCTCGGCACTGCTCGTTACTCGATCATGCATTAGGGTGCTCGGGCACTCTCGCTACTCTACCAAGTATCGGGGGTGCTCGAGCGCAATACTCGAGTCCCTGTCCCACAAGTTTTGCGTCTGTTAGACAGCCAATCAACATGCGGAGATTGCAGGGATTGCCTGCCATACACAGTAATGCATTACTGTGATTGGTCGGACGTATTTCATCATTGGGTCTATCCAAGACCCGGGGACCCAATGCTTGTCTCAAAGTCCTCTGAAATTAGAGGTTAAAATTAATATTCACTACTTTCCCTGCTCATTTCTTGGCCCTGAGAAGCAGTCAAGGGGGAAGCAGTGAATATTCATTAAGCATTTATATCTGCTTAACTAGCAAATAAACACACAAAAAAAAGTCCTTTATTTAAGGTTACTGGAGTTCCCAACTGGTGGGACACCTGGAAGCTGTTAACTAAGGTTACTAGAGTTCACAACCTCCCAGTGTTCCAGCAGCTGGGAACTCAAGTAACCTTTAAGTCTCCCTTAAGGTTACTGGGCCTCATAGGGGCTGGGAGACCTGGTGGCTGTGAACTGATGTAACCTCACTGACGTCACCGAGGTTACATCAGGTCATAGCGGGCTGGTCTCGCAGAGCGCTCCATACGCTTCAGACGATGTGGAACATTGTGGGATCGATGGACTACTTCGGAACTGCATGGGATTTGTTTTTGTTTGTTGGGAGAATGAGGGCATTTGTTGGGGAGTGCTTTAGTGAATAAAGTTTTTTTGTGTTTGTTTTTTTCCTTTTTCTTACTGGGTTAGTAATGAGGGTGTCTGATAGACACCTCTCCATTCCTAACCCCAGGGTTTGATGCCAGCTGTGATTTTTCACAAATCCCAGCTGTCATCAACCCTAAATTCCATTACACTGATTACAATGCCTATAACTCTGTTTGAAATCATTAAAAAAGTAAATGCCTCACATAATTAATGCCTACCAGAGAGTCTGCAAGCAAATATCATCATCTGCTGGTCAAAGATGATGGGAAAAGGGAAACCAGAGAGAATTGCATTAGCAGCAACTGAAGAGTAAAGTGTATGTTCCCTAGAGGAAGAGATTGGAGATACCAGGTCAGGTGATAGTTGTGGCGCAGTGATACTGTGTGGTGCAGCGAGGTTGGCTTATAGCTGCCATTATGAGTGACCAGATACTAGAGAAGAGTGAAGTGACCAGATCCGAGTGGAGAACTGAGTGACCACACCGGACCAAAACCAAGAGAAGAACTGGGGCACCAGACCCGAGAGAAAAGTCGACTGAACAGGTCCGAGTGGAGAACATAGTGACTACACCAGAACCAAAACCGAGAGAAGAACCGAGTGACCAGACCAGTGAGAAAAGTTGAGAGATCAGATCCGAGTGGAGAACTGAGTGACCAGACCGGAACTAAAACTGATAAAAGAACTAAGTGACCAGAACCGAGCAAAGGGATCGAGTGAACAGAACCTGGGGACCGAGACCAGAGCTAAGTGTATGGAGTGAGAACCGAGTTAATGGGCCAGAGCCACGAGAAGCGTGTGGACCATGTTAGTGGGACATTCATGAGATCTGCGATGGGAGGTACACAAGTAGGGTACACAGTGGACCGGGGCTGTGCTTCAGGAGACAGAAGCTGCCAGCGCAGCGTGTGCTTGAAGCAACTCACCAAAAAGGGAATTGCGGCCTAACTGTGCAGTAGCATACACTCCAGTTGGTGCCTGTACGACGTGTGTCATTACCACCAGAGTGACAGAGTAACAACGGTGACGTGTAAAAGGCTGACTGTGATGCAACACAGGACATAGAAATAGAATAGATACGCTTGTAGCTATTAAAATGTTCAGTGACATGTATAATAGGGTTTAATTGTAATAACGGTTACCGCTGCTTCTATCCGAAGAAGTGAGCTACTTTTAAGTTGTAAAACATTGTATTTCACATAATCTGCTAACCATGTTTAATATATACAGCACAGACCAAAAGTTTGGACACACCTTAGCATTTAAAGATTTTTCTGTATTTTCATGACTATGAAAATTGTACATTCACACTGAAGGCATCAAAACTATGAATTAACACATGTGGAATTATATACTTAACAAAAAAGTGTGAAACAACTGAAAATATGTCTTATATTCTAGGTTCTTCAAAGTAGCCACCTTTTGCTTTGATGACTGCTTTTCACACTCTTGGCATTCTCTTGATGAGCTTCAAGAGGTAGTCACCGGAAATGGTCTTCCAACAATCTTGAAGGAGTTCCCAGAGATGCTTAGCACTTGTTGGCCCTTTTGCCTTCACTCTGCGGTCCAGCTCACCCCAAACCATCTCGATTGGGTTCAGGTCTGGTGACTGTGGAGGCCAGGTCATCTGGCGTAGCACCCCATCACTCTCCCTCTTGGTCAAATAGCCCTTACACAGCCTGGAGGTGTGTTTGGGGTCATTGTACTATTGAAAAATAAATGATGGTCCAACTAAACGCAAACCGGATGGAATAGCATGCCACTGCAAGATGCTGTGGTAGCCATGCTGGTTCAGTATGCCTTCAATTTTGAATAAATCCCCTACAGTGTCACCAGCAAAGCACCCCCACACCATCACACCTCCTCCTCCATGCTTCACGGTGGGAACCAGGCTTGTAGAGTCCATCTCTTCACCTTTTCTGCGTCGCACAAAGACATGGTGGTTGGAACCAAAGATCTCAAATTTGGACTCATCAGACCAAAGCACAGATTTCCACTGGTCTAATGTCCATTCCTTGTGTTCTTTAGCCCAAACAAGTCTCTTCTGCTTGTTGCCTGTCCTTAGCAGTGGTTTCCTAGCAGCTATTTTACCATGAAGGCCTGCTGCACAAAGTCTCCTCTTAACAGTTGTTGTAGAGATGTGTCTGCTGCTAGAACTCTGTGTGGCATTGACCTGGTCTCTAATCTGAGCTGCTGTTAACCTGCGATTTCTGAGGCTGGTGACCCGGATAAACTTATCCTCAGAAGCAGAGGTGACTCTTGGTCTTCCTTTCCTGGGGCGGTCCTCATGTGAGCCAGTTTCTTTGTAGCGCTTGATGGTTTTTGCAACTGCACTTGGGGACACTTTCAAAGTTTGCCCAATTTTTCAGACTGACTGACCTTCATTTCTTAAAGTAATGATGGCCAGTCGTTTTTCTTTACTTATCTGCTTTTTTCTTGCCATAATACAAATTCTAACAGTCTATTCAGTAGGACTATCAGCTGTGTATCCACCTGACTTCTGCACAACACAACTGATGGTCCCAACCCTATTTATAAGCTGTAGCGTTGGCGTCCCTGCCTCCTGCTAGGCAGGGACGCCGTTCCCCTCACCTCTCCGCTCCGTGCCCGGCATCCTCCTCCCGCTCTGCTGGCAGCGCGCGCTGCTTCCCGGTCACTGTGCTTAGGGCGCACGCGCGCTCCCTCTCTCTTGAAGGGGCCGCGTGCGCCGTCCTAAGGAGTCCCCGGCCAATGGCCGGAGGATCTCACCATATATAAGGCACCTCCTCCAAAATGGAGGTGCCCGAGCAATGTTGTTGCAAAACCTTTCAACTCTGCTTCAGCCCAGACCAGGAAGCACCTGCCACATACCTGCCACATACCTGCCTGATACCTGCCTGATACCTGTCTACCTACTTGCAATCCTGCAGTCCGACAGTCTGCCTACCAGCACCTGCCAGTCTGTCTATGGATCAGTCCTCCCACGGACAAGGAAGCTCCTGCCAGATACCTGCCTGATACCTGCCTGATACCTGCCTGCCAGCCTGTCCAGAGACTCTTACCCGCTCACCTGGGAGCGCTCACCTGCTACCCGCCTGCCAGCCTACCTGGAGGCTTAGCCGTCACTTGCTGTAACCACCTGCCTGTCCAGAGACTCTTACCCTGCTGTCACTTGCCGTGACCACCTGCCTGTCCAGAGACTCTTATCCTGCTGTCACTTGCTGTGACCACCTGCCTGTCGAGAGACTCTTACCCTGCTGTCACTTGCCCTGACCACCCACCTGTCTAGAGACTCTTATCCTGCTGTCACTTGCCGTGACCACCAGCCTGTCAAGAGACTGTCCCCGTCACTCGCCGTGACCTCCTGCCCTTCTACCCAGAGACTGTCCCTGTCACTTGACGTGACTGCCTGCCCGCTTTCCCTGGGAGCCACCCGCTTCCTTACAAGGACTGTCCCTTTGTATAGTAGCTCAGAGGTTCCACCTCCCAGACCCGTTACATAAGGCAAGAAATCCCACTTATTAAACCTGACAGGGCATACCTGTGAAGTGAAAACCATTTCCGGTGACTACCTCTTGAAGCTCATCAAGAGAATGCCAAGAGTGTGCAAAGCAGTCATCAAAGCAAAAGGTGGCTACTTTGAAGAACCTAGAATATAAGACATATTTTCAGTTGTTTCACACTTTTTTGTTAAGTATATAATTCCACATGTGTTAATTCATAGTTTTGATGCCTGTACAATTTTCAAAGTCATGAAAATACAGAAAAATCCTTAAATGAGAAGGTGTGTCCAAACTTTTGGTCTGTACTGTATATATATACAGTATATATATATATTGTATATTACTACTTTATGGCATAGTAAGCTTCTAGAGAAGAATATATTTAATATGGTACCATATAAAGGCACCAGAAAGTGGCACACGAAATGCATAAGGTATGTTCACGCAAATATTTTTTTACATTGAATTTAGAATGGATCAAAAATCCACATCAATTGGAAATCCACATTGCTATTCATATGGCGAGTTTTTTTCCTGATGAGGTTTAGAAACCTGCACAGTGAGAAAAAAAAAATAATGTCACTTTGTAATCCAAATCAATCTTGACACTGAAGGCAAAAGGCTGCAAAAATCCATATAGAAACAAAAAACTTCCAAAAGCTGCATCAAAAATTGCATCTGAACTTTAAAAAATATTACATAGCATATTCTTATGGGTCTGTAATAAAGAAATGTGGGGACGTCATGTACCTTTCTACAGGTTTGATTCACACAATACTGCATTACAAAGAAATCCTAACCTAGATAGACTGCTTATATGAGAGAAGAAATCCATATAATGGTATCTGAAGCATATCCGTATGAAACTGGAAGCATGTGGAGGTACAGTAGGGTACTGTATGTATATGATTGCATTATTATAACTCAGCACAAGTAGGAGGCTGTACATGTCACATACATATGCGTATACAGTCATGACCGAAAGTGTTAGCACCCTTTAAATTGTTCCAGAAAATGAAGTATTTCTCCCAGAAAATTATTGCAATTACATGTTTTGTTCTACACATGTTTGATTCCTTTGTGTATATTGAAGCAACACAAAACAAAACAGAAAAAGGGCAAATTGGACATCATTTCACACAAAGCCTCCAAAATGGGCCAGACAAAATTGTTGGTACCCTCAACTTAATATTTGGTTGCACACCGTTAGGAATTAATAACTGCCATCAATCGCTTCCTATAACCATCAACAAGCTTCTCACAACTCTCAACTGGAAATTTTGACCACTCCTCTTTTACAAACTGCTCCAAGTCTCTCATAACTCAAGCGTGCCTTTTCCCAACAGCAATTTTAAGATCTCTTCACAGGTGTTCAATGGGATTTAGATCCAGATTCCTGGCTGGCCACTTCAAAACTCTCCAGTGCTTTATTTATATCCATTTTCTGAGTGCTTCTTGAAGTATGTTTAGGGTCATTGTCCTGCTGGAAGACCCATGACATAGGAGGCAAACTCAGCTTTCTGACACTGGACACTACATTGAGTCCCAAAATCTTTTGTTAACCTTCAGATTTCATGACACCTTGCACACAGTCAAGGCACTTAGTGCCAGAGACAGCAAAACAACACGAAAAAACATCATTGAACCTCCACCATATTTGACTGTATGTACTGTGTTCTTTTCTTTATAGGCCTCATTCTGTTTTCAGTAAACAGTAGAATGATGTGCTTTACCAAAAAGCTCTATCTTCGTCTCATCTGTCCACAAGTCGCTTTTCCAGAAGTATTTTAATTTACTCACGAACATTTTGGCAAACTTCAGTCTAGCTTTATGTCTCTGTGTCAGCAGTGGGGTCCTCCTGGGTCTCCTAACATAGCTTGTCTTTTCATTCAAATGTTAACGGATAGTTCGCGTAGATACTGATACATCCTGAGCCTGCAAGACAGCTTGAATTTCTTGGAAACTTGATTGGGTCTGCTTATTCACCATCCAGACTATCCTATGTTTCAAACTTTGATCAATTTTTCTCTGCTGTCCACTTCCAGGGAGATTATCTACAGTGACATGGATTGTAAACTTCTTGATTATGTTGCGCACCGTGGACAAAGGAATATCGAGATCTCTGGAGATGGACTTGTAGCCATGAGATTGTTGATATTTTTCAACGATTTTGTTTCTCAAATCCTCAGACAGTTTTCTTCTCCTCTTTCTGTTCTCCATGCTTAGTGTGAAAGACACACAATGCAAAGATTCAGTCAATTTCTCCCCTTTTATCTGGTTTTAGGTGTGATTTGCATATTGCCCACATCTGTTACTTGCCACAGTTGAGTTTGAAAGAGCATTACATGCATGAAACAAAGTTGTTTATCAGTAAATTTGGAACAGTGGCAACAATTTAGTCCAGCCCATTTTTGGGGGTTTGTGTGAAATGATGTCCAATGTGCCTTTTTGTCTCTGTTTTTTGTGTTGTTCCAATACACACAAAGGAAATAAACACGTGTATGACAAAATATGTGTAATTGTAATAATTTTCTGGGAGAAATACTTAATTTTCTGGAACAATTTCAAGGGTGCCAACATTTTCGGCCATGACTGTATAAGAGATTACAGTGTGGTTATAGATAGTGACATAGAGTTGAGGTTCCTTCTGATGGAGTCATTCACTTTTTCTGTCTTTTCCATCTGGCCAAGGCTGACATGACAACGTCTCCAGCCACCACTCATCTGCAGAGTTTATAACAAAGAGTCATTTGACTTTTCACATTTCCTCATCTATTCCCATCCTGCATAAATTTGTCATTCTACTGAGACGCTGTTGCCATATTTGTCCCTATTACTGCACCTGATGTGTAACATGATAACAGTACTTCACTTAGTGCCCCACATAATAATGCTGACCATTGTACTCCTTACAAGTAAAATGCCCCCTTTATGCCTTCTAGAAAAAAAAAGCCTCCTAGAAAATATTTATGTACCCAGTGAATGCCCTAGAAAGTAATAATGCCTCCGGTGTGCCCATTGCTCTCTCACTTCCTCCAGATGTATGTGATTTGGCACAAGAGATGAGTATAGGTGTTAATATATTACAAGGGGGAAACATAGAGAATTCCGAGTAGTAGACAACCCCTTTAACTCAATAAAATCTCTTGATGTCAGTGGAAAGAAGAGAGTTCTAAATTTCCAAAAATGAATAATAATGATTTTAACCCCTTAACAACCCTTGCCGTATTAGTACGCACATTTGCGTACCCCCCGTTCAGTGAGGGCTGCTGCGCTGAGCCCTCACTGAACCGAGCACATGTCAGCTGATTCTGAATCACCCCCCTTTCGCCCCATTCAAAATAAAATATTAAAAAAAAAACCCTACATAGACATATTTGGTATCACCGCGTTCAGAATCGCCCGATCTATCAATATAAAAAAAGAATTAATCCGATCGGTAAACGGCGTAACGAGAAAAAAATTCTAAACGCCAGAATTACGTTTTTTGGTCACCGCAAAATTGCAATAAAATGCAATAACGGGCGATCAAAACATCGGATCTACCCCAAAATGTTATCAATAAAAACATGAGCCCGGCACGCAAAAAATAAGCTCTCACCCAGCCCCAGATCACGAAAAATGGAGACGCTACAGGTCTCTGACAATGGCGCTATATATATTTTTTTTTTACCAAATTTTGGAATTTTTTTTCACCACTTAAATATAAAAGAACCTATACATGTTTGGTGTTTATGAACTCGTAATGACCTGTATAATAAGAAGGGCAGGTCAGTTTTAGCATTCAGTGAACGTGGTAAAAAAAAAAAAAAAACAACAACTGTGGTATTGCACTTTTTTTGCAATTTTACCGCACTTGGAATTTTTTTACTGTTTTCCCGTACACGATATGGTAAAACTAGTAATGGCGTTGAAAAGTACAACTCGTCCCGCAAAAAATAAGCCCTCACATGGCCATATTGACCAAAAAATAAAAACGCTATGGCTCTGGGAACAAGGGGAGCAAAAAACGAAAATGCAAAAACGGAAAATGCTCCGGGGCTTAAGGGGTTAAAGGGGTTGTCCAGTACTTTAGATTACCCCTCCAATGTATCCCACCGGGGCCCCTTAGGATTTTTGTAATTAGCTTACGTTGCAGATACTGCCTGTGAGCGGCGCTATCACTGGCCGCTCACAAGCATCATGTGACCCCCGGCTGCAGCCGGCTCTGACATCCGCTGACGTCACGACAAGTGCTGGCAGCCGGGGGTCTCTGTCTTCCGCGTTCCACTGTGGATGCCAGGCTGTGGGCGGGGTTACCCCCCACGGTCACACCCCCACCGTCACACCCGGCATCCACCGCGCTCTCTGCCTCTCCTCATTCATTGGGAAAGCCCGCGGTTGATGCTGGGTGTGACGTGGGGGGGTAACCCCGCCCACAACCCAGCAGCCACCGCAGGGACCCCAGCGCTGATCACGCCTCACTTGTCGTGATGTCAGCGCGGGGTCACGTGATGCCTGTGAGCGGCCACCGATAGCGCCGCTCACAGGCAGTATCTGCAACGTAAGCTAATTACAAAAATCCTTAGGGGCCCCGGGGGAATACATTGGGGAGGGGGGGGAGGTAATCTAAAGTACTGGACATCTTCTTTAAGTTTCTTTCTAGTAAAGAAAATAGATAGTTTGTAACTTATTTATAGAGCCAATAGTTATTGCCCTGCCTCATTTTTGGTAGGACTGGAAGATTTGGATAGGTCTCATTGCATAATATTACATTACTGCACATCATTAGAAACATATTGCTTTATTACAGTTACAGTTGACTGAAGCAGCTACATTTTTATAAATGCCTATTATCACACAGGGAATAAACAGCTGGCTACGTAATACATGGATAGACTATGCCCAATGCCTCTGGTGACCAGAACATGAAGTGCATAGCAATTTTTAGTTAAAAGGGATTGCATGAGATTTAAAAAAGTTTTTTAGAAACTACGTCACTCTCGTCCATGAAACTCAGCTCATTGTTAAGACTGGAAATGCTTTTAAGTTAAAAGCAGACCATAATCTCATGGATCACAGGGACCCCTGTGGACTCCATGATATATATTATCTGTTCAGATAGTTTTACAAATTACATGTTTGATACTAGGTATTCCATCATTGATCTTTTCATCTCATGGATGAAGCCATATTTGTTCTGCATTGTCAAATAACACGTCGTTGTGTTTCATCTTTCGAGAAGTGACATAAACCAACTCTGACAACTCTGTGCTTTGTTGAGGGGCACCCCTTTGTGAACCTCAGAAAACCTTTAGTATCAAAGAGAATGACAATTCACTACTTAGTGCTTATATCATACAGTAGATGAAAAGCCTTCATAGCTTTTAGGGAAATGATGTGAACAATGCAAGGTTGCTTCAGTCGCTTCACTTCTGAGCATTGGCTTCATACTTCTGCTCTTCCCATAGACCTACTGGTCCACAAAGCATAATAGAAACATATCTGGAGATATACATACTCTATGTCTAGTGTCTAATCAAAATCCTGACCAAGGATGATATACGTTATTGGAGTTCGTTGAATTTATAAAAGCTCAGTATAAAAAAACGTTTAGATTAAAAGGCAGCAGAAGACCACTAAACACAGGTCTCCACTTCTGTTAGCTAAAGCAGAGCACTTAGCACAAACAGTATCAGATCAATTGGAAATAATTGGAGGTATTGTTACAATAGACAGTGACAAAACTAATAGTCACAAAAATAGGTATTGTGTTCATGGAGAGATAGTAGTGTAGTCAGTAGTGATGAGCGAGTATGTTTTGTTAACCCTTTCGCCGAGTATGCTCGGGCGAGCACTGAGTATTTATAGAATGCTCGGGCTTTAAGTTTTCGTTGCTCCGTGAACATGATTTGCGACTGTTTGATAGATTTAATACATGTGAGGAATGCCTTTTTTTCCAGCATACTCGGCGAAAGGGTTAACAAAACATAATCGCTCATCACTAGTAGTCAGTAATAAGTGTCAGGAATATTAGGCATGCCGAGCACGGAATAAAGTGTAAACATATTTGGTCAACAATCCAAAGACCTCAAGTAACAGATCAGTTAACAGAGCCAGGAATATGGTACCTGGGAATAAACATGACCATAATTGACCAAGCCAAACGTATAATAATGGAAACCAGACAGGGCTGGCCCAGGTATGTGGTACATTGGGGGTTTGATAAGGCATGGTTCTGGTATTGGTGATCAGGAATAGTGGGGTATGCAGCACATGGAAAGTTCGAGAGAGCAGTCATGGAAATAATAATACAATAGAGAATATCACCTACATCACTGGAGGAAAGCATGTATGACTTGCACTGCAGCCAGTGTGTTCAAATGCTGTCTTCATAATAAGACTCTCTGCAACTCTTGAAGGGTTGGAGCTGGAAACAAAATAAATAAGTATACTACAAATGGAATCTCCTAGCAAATTGCATAGTTTTAAGGTTTTGTAAGTAAATCAAACTTAAAATGCTTATATGACGGATACTGATCGCCAAATGATTGTTCAATTGGAAAAGATCGTTTGATCATTGCCCAGTGTACACATGTCCAGTCACCGAATGGCAAATGATAAACCACTTGTTTGTCGTTGATTGTATGTATGCTTTATGCAAACATAAACATCATTTTTTGGCAGCACATCCACTCACGTGCACCAATGACCGTTCATACACAACCCTCATGATATTTTCAGCAGGTAAGGGTAGGTGCAAATGCATACCTGAGATGTCTTGAAGCAAAAGACATTTCAGGAAAATGCAGGCATTGTTTTAATTAAAGCGTCATTTTTGACATTTTCTTAGATGTGTTTTGGAGCCAGTTTGCCACCGGCATTCTTATTATTTAATGAAAAGTGGCGGTTTCCAAGCAGAAAACAACAGTACAATGGAGCTGTTCGAAAAGACCGAACATATGTACTGCAAGTCATTTTGACACTGCAGTGCATATGTTTGTAAGGAAGTAGTGGTTGCTGCCCACACCCCTCTCGAAGATATAATGTTGTTGTATAATGCATTGCACTGTTTTAAATGTGATTTTGTTTGTCTAGTAATTTGCATGCACTTAGTTGGGTACAGATAGAGTTAATAGTTGGTACTAGCCCAGAATGAGAGGGGCTATGTGGGAATACAGAAGACAACTTCCTGATAGTGCATCAGTTAGAGCCCAGTGTTCAGTAGCGAAAGGCCTAAAGTCTGACAGTTGGCAGACTGACATGTTTCAGTGTCTTGTTTTCGAAGAGGGAGGACCACAAGACATCAGATAATACGTCCTAAACGTATAACTCAACACACAGCCATTAAATGTAAGGAGACATTTGCCAGATTGGAACCCAGGCCTGGAAGGCCATCTAAATGATATAAAACTTAACCTCAGGGGAAGTAGAAGGCCAACTTAAAGGGGATTGAAAGCATATAAGGAATTGTATCAGAAAGACATTAGTGAAAAGTTATATACGCTGAAAGGAGGCTCAATTGTGTATATTGGAAGGAAGCAATGGTCACCATATTGTGACTTAAATTTTCCTACGGAGAGCAGTGGACTTTCAAGGTTTCACATACTTTCACATACCTCAAGCAGTGGGGTCCTCATTAATCAGTTGGGAACTGAGAGTAGCTGTGATGAACATAGCTCTCATCAAGTTCATGTTCAGTGAAAAGAAGATTTTTTGGGGACTTTGGACTTTTGGCTTCAATTCGTTCTCTCACATCTAGTCCTCCTGGCCTGCCCGATATAGCAGCACCCATTTTCATGTAGCATGCCGGGGCATAGAAGACGAGTACCTCGCCCATGGCTACTGCCCCGCACTACATTACATGTTCATTGTTGGACTAGGGTGGCAATGGCCCACAAGTCACATTGACTCCGGGGGCTCACTTTTCAGCTACATGCAAATATAATTTTTTTTTTTTTAGCTCTTTTTCATGCAGGTTCCAGGTGGAATCCACCTAAAGAGGACATGATGTGCACATACACCAAATGACAGAAACAATTGCTGACTTACCTGACTGGTGATTGGTGTATGCTATAGGCAATTTATCTGCAGGCATAAAAGAATTCTTTGGCACTGTTCACATCTACGCTTTGAGTTCTGTTTTATGTGGAAAGCAGAACCTTTACAAAACAGTTGCAGACTGAAGCAGAATATTGACTATAATGCATAGAATAAAAGATCAGCTATATGTATGCAAAGATGGAACCAGATGAACTCCATTCTGCTTTAGTTTGGATCTGTTTTGTAACCGATACGTTTTTCTAATGAGTCAAATTTTTTTCTTCCTATGTTTGAGCAGAAAAATAGAATAAAAATGCAGGTGAGAACAGTACATTATAATTTATAGATGTTTTACCTCCCATTAGCAGTATTTGTATGTATTTGGTGAAATCTTCTTGTCATTGTAAGAGTACAAACAATAAACTACAATTACATTTGTACCATATTATGTAATATCTGATTACATTTTCTGGTAAAAATGACTTAGAATTTATTATTCCTACATCACTTGAGTGTAGTAAAAGCATAGTGATCACTGAAGTCATTATGCAAATCCCCCAAAAAGCCAATAAATCAGGAGAGGCACCTTTAGAAAATGGAAAATCAATGTATTTTTGTAACAATGTAAAGTCATTTATTCTGCCTTGAGCTATTATGTGCTACATCCATAATATGGATCCTAAAATCCTTAGTTGACTTACTTTTATTTCAGTGGTTCCAATCCTGACATGAAAATACAGCCCTGTCACCCTACGTAACCTTAACCATGGTGACTTGAAAGTACAATGTTACAATGTGTATATATATATATATATATATATATATATATATATATATATATATATATATACATATGTCAAAAAAACTGACCAGCACATCCCAAATGTGAACAGGTGCAAGCTGCAGAAACTGCATAAGATATATAAAAAGAAAGCGCAGCAGCACTCCATTATGGCCAAGATACATAAAGACAATAAAACCATTTAATTTAAACTGTGTTATTACTCATTAAGCTTTACTTACGAAAAATGGAGGTTCTTAGCGCATAAATTGGCCAATTCATGTGTGCCCATCAACCGCTGCAAGGTGACCTCCCATCTGATGGGTACTACTCTGCCTACATGCCTCCTGTTTGACCTTGCACTCCCCCCATTTAACCAGCAGGTGATGTATATTCTATTCTACCTGCCCATTTAAATTGTAGGTGTTTTAGCCCAGAAGTGACATGTTCTGTCCAGAGTTATAGGCTTGTAGCCCAAGAGAGGCATGTAGGCAGAGTAGTACCCATCACATGGGAGGTCACCTTGCAGCGGTTGATGGGCACACATGAATTGGCCAATTTATGCGCTAAGAACCTCCATTTTTTGTAAGTAAAGCTTATTGAGTAATAACACAGTTTAAATTAAATGGTTTTATTGTCTTTGTGTATCTTGGCCATAATGGAGTGCTGCTGCGCTTTCTTTTTATATATATATATATATATATATATATATATATATATATATATATATATATATATATATATATACTGTATATGTGTGTTTTAAAGGGATTTTCCACACAAACTACATTTACCAACTATCCCCAACACCATTTTTGCCCATTGGTTGTGTCTGATATTGTAGTTCAAGGAGTTCTCCACCTTTGGGGACAGCTTTTTTCTAGACCCCAAACTGATTACATGACTGTGTAGGCTATAGAAATATAAGTTATTCTGTACCTTTAGCAAAAACACTGTTCTATTGCCAAAAAATCCACTTCAGAATTGATATGTAAATGAGTCTGGAAATGCTCTGGGCGGGATAAAGCACTACTACTACCTAGGCTCCATAATGGCTCGTTCACATGTTTTCTCATTCGTGTGCTATCCATGGTTTTCATACCTATGATATACTATAGTGTTGTGCACATCAGATTTTTTCCTCGGACCGAGTAGTCTGCAGAAAATATTGGAGATATCTTCGATTTTGATGCAAGAGTCTGTTCAAAATCAGCAATGCAAGTCTATGGGTCCATGAAAAAAAAGGAAACTGCACTCGGATGACATCCAAGTACGGCCCGATTTTCTTGGACTGACAGAATGGAGAAGGTGGAAAAACATATATATATTTTTTCTTCATATATGAGAAAAACTGATGACACTCGGACCAGACTCTGATCAAACTCTTATCAAAGTGTGATCAGAATAATTGGTCTATTTTTCTCGTACATGGAAACTACTGATGTCTGAAAGAGCCCTAACACTAGTTGATTGACCAGTTGCAGCAGTGCTAACTGTCAATCACAGTAGATGGAGCAAGCGCTTTTGTTTAATAACGATACAGAAGTACTTGTATTTTTCTAATCTACACTATCAAGTCATCAGTTTGGCGAGTTGAATAAATATAGAATTTATAAATATACAAATAGACAAAGCTGAAAATAAATGACAGAAAAAATCCTCAATCAAGATTGTGGTAACTATGGGAGTGTAAAAAGATATATCTACTTCATCTATATGAGATATTATCGTAGTTTGGTAGATAATTAATCCCTATTGATATTAAAACATTAGACTAATTTAAATATAGACCGAGTTGCAAGACTTAAATAAATAAATTTCAATACATAATTATTACGTTTATGTAGTATACAAAGTGATATAGTCCTTATTAATATAAAGTGACTAGTGCACAATTCAGAAGGTTTTAGGAGAAAGTACCAATAGCATCTGTCTCAGACAAGCCTATAGTATATCAAACACACATACTGATATTATATAGAGAGACAGTGATAGAATAAACAAAAACTAGATATGTAAAAACCCACAGTTATTGCCACATGCCCGACGCGCGTTTCGCCTAGCTTTCACAAGGGAAAGCATTTATATTGTCTTCGTTTCCTATACTAATGGGGGCTTTGACTAGTTGATGGGGCGTTAGTTGCCCCAGACTAATCATCCCTCTTTCCATGTTATCACGCCCCTGTGGGTGTGGGAGATTTGCAGTGGAGATGAGGCCGGCTCATTTAAATTATGTTATCATTCCCACAGGGGCGAGATGACATGGAAAGAGGTCTGACTAGTCTGGGGAACTAACACCCCCTCAACTAGTCACAGAGCCCTAATTAGCATAGGAAACACGGACAATATAAATGTTTTTTTAAAGCATTTAACTGAATTATGTTATACAGGGATGGTTAGGCAGTAAGTTTAATCATACATAGCTGAATGCTGATGGATTGGAGGGCATTGGGGACCTAACAGTTTCCCTTTTAGTGTATTTGAGGCTAAAAAATCATTTTGTAATTTATTATTATGAAAACATTTTTCACCGTTTTCCTTCAATAGCCTCTGTGTTCCTGTATTGCAAGCTGCAGAATGAGTTATGTGTGAATCTATCAGTGAGCTTTATCTGATGGAGTTTGTTACTCTTTTATCTGTCTTTTTCTGAGCGCCTCTCAGATTTATGTTTGCAGACCATAGCAAAGTTGAATGTCCATGGAAACAAAAAGCCTGTAAAAGACAAGGGGTTCGACTCGTCATTTGCATTTTTTTCAGTCTCTTTTCTTTCATCTTGTGGTGTTGGCTGACATTTTATATGCCAAATCCTTAAAACTAGTGCAAGTGATTCATGAATTTTGGCCAAGATAAAAAATGCTCTTTATTGTAGTCTTTTGCCATTTTATGCAACTTTTTAGTGCACAGATGTCTATTGTTAGTCTTCAACTACACCAAAATGACACAAAAAAATTTGACATTTTAAAAATCTGTCTAAAAACAACTGGATAGGTAAATTTGTCGAGGAAAAATAAAAAAAAAGACAATTTAAAAAATGACAAAGCTTGAAGATAAAATGCAAATACTAAACCATTAATAAAGAACAAATTACTCCAGAAAAGTGGAGAAACTGCAATGATGAATCTGGGCCAAACAGTGCAAATTTATTCATCAAACTCAATTTCAAAAATAATTTTCAGTCCTAAATTCAAACATTTTAAGGGTTTGCTCACATCTCGGTGTAAAATTGGAGAGCGCAATGTGATAAAAAAATTGCGCTGTACCGCACCAATGTTATTCAATGAAGCAGTGTCCATCTGCGAGTTTTTCCTCAGTGGCACATCACATGAGATGCACCAATTCTGGCGCTTTGCTTCACTCTTCTCGATTACCCTAATTCGTGGGCAACTGGGTCTCACAGAGTGCAGTGGAGGCCGGGAGTGACTGCTACTAATAGCCTATAGAGACTCAGAACGAGTCTCCATCGGCTTTTATCGATGGATTGGGAGAGCATTGTGTGAACGCTGGACTATGTCAGACCTGTGTGGGACCCTTATTTTCTAATAATTTGGTGAACGAGGGACAGGGTCTTTTTTTTTTCTCTCAAGTTATGTTTTTCAGGTATCCATTTGTGGACTACGTTGTAATCGGTGGGCTACATCAGATTACCTGGACTATGGTGGACCTGCATGTTTTTTTTATGGTTTCTAATAAATTGGTGAAGCAGGGTAAGTGTTGGGGAGTGTTTATTCAAATAATGTATTTTTTGTGTGTGTTTTTATTTTACATTATTGGATTAGTAATGAGGGTGTCTGATAGACACCTCTCCATTACTAACATAAGGGCTTGAAACCTGCTGCGATCTTTGACAAATCACAGCTGGCATCAACCCCAAGCCCCATTACCCCGATTGCTAACACACCAAGGCAATCTGGAAGAGCGCAGGCAAAGTGCCAGAATTAACGCATCTAATATGAGGCAACAATTCTGGGGCGGCTGAGGGCTTCTATTTTTAGGTTGGGAGGGGACCTTCCCAGCCTGATAATATCAGCCCACAGCTGTCTACTCTACCTTTGCTGATTATCAAAAATAGGGGCGACTCCATGTCATTTTTTTTAAATTATTTATTAGGTTAAAAAAGGCTAAACATCCTTTAGTGCCACATTAAAGGCAATAAAGGGTTCAAGTTTATTATATGTAGGGTGGTTGTGAAAATATATTTCTGCAGGATATCTAACTATTCTATCTGTTCTATCTATCTATCTATGTATCTATCTATCTATCTATCTATCTATCTATCTATCTACTGTATCTATCTATCATGGCTGTACCCAGGATCAAAACTAGGGGGGGCAAGCCATGGTCACAGATACCAAAGAGAAATATATATATAGTACAATGCAAAGATTTCACTTCTTACATTACATGAGCGATATCTATTGTAAATTCCACAATAGCTCAGAAACCGGCGAATCGCTCCACACAGTATACTGGCCGCCATAAAATGCCCCATACAGGATACTGGTCCCCATATAACGCTCCATACCGGATACTGGCCCCCATATAACGCTCCATATAGAATACTGGCCCCTATATAACGCTCCATACAGAATACTGGCTCCCATATAATGCTCCATATAGGATACTGGCCCCCATATAACGCTCCATACAGGATACTGGCCCCCATATAACACTCCATACAGGATACTGGCCCCCATATAATGCTCCATACAGAATACTGGCTCCCATATAACGCTCCATACAGGATACTGGCCCCATATAACGCTCCATACAGAATACTGGCCCCCATATAGCGCTACATGCAGGATACTGGAACGCATATAACGCTCCATGCAGGATACTGGCCCCCATATAAAGCTCCATACAGAATACTGGCCCTCATATAACACTCCATACAGAATACTGGCTCCCATATAACACTCCATACCGAATACTGGCTCCCATATAACGCTCCATACAGGATACTGGCCCCCATATAATGCTCCATACAGAATACTGGCCCCCATATAACCCTCCATACAGAATACTGGCCCCCATATAACGATTCATACGAAATACTGGCCCCCTTATAACACTCCATACAGGATACTGGCCCTCATATAACGCTCCATACGGAATACTGGCCCCCATATAACACTCCATACAGGATACTGACCCCCATATAACACTCCATGCAGGATACTGGCCCCCATATAATGCTCCATGCAGGATACTGGCCCCCATATAACGCTCCATGCAGGATACTGGCCCCCATATAACGCTTCATACAGAATACTGGCCCCCATATAATGCTCCATACAGAATACTGGACCCAAAATAACGCTCCATACAGAATACTGGTCCCCATATAACGCTCCATGCAGGCTGTTCCCGCCCACATAATGCCCCACGCAGGCTGTTCCCCCCACATAATGCCCCACACAGTCTGTTCCCCCCACATAATGCCCCATGCAGGCTGTCGCCCCCCATATAATGCCCCATGTAGGATGTCACCCCACCTTATAATGCCCCATGCAGGATGACACACACGCCCCCCTCCTTATAATGCCCCATGCAGGATGTCACACCCCCCTCCCTTATAATGCCCCATGCAGGATGTCACCCCCCCTCCCTTATAATGCCCCATGCAGGATGTCACACCCCCCTCCCTTATAATGCCCATTGCAGGATGTCACCCCCCCTTATAATGCCCCATGCAGGATGTCACCCCCCCTTATAATGCCCCATGCAGGATGTCACCCCCCCTTATAATGCCCCATGCAGGATGTCACCCCCTCCTCCTTTATAATGCCCCATGGAGGATGTCACACACCCCCTTACTTATAATGCCCCATGCAGGATGTCACCCCCCCTTATAATGCCCCATGCAGGATGTCACCTCCCCTCCCCCCTTATAATGCCCCATGCAGGATGTCACCCCCCCTTATAATGCCCCATGCAGGATGTCACCCCCCCTTATAATACCCCATGCAGGATGTCACACACCCCCACCTCACCCCCCTCCCTTATACTGCCACAGGCCTCCATACAATAAAAAAAAAATCAAATACTCACCTCACGTCTCACCTGTTGCCGCTGCTCTGGACTCCAGCATCGCCGGCCTCATCCCGCTCAGCGCTGTGACTGCTCAGGAGAGAGCGCGGTGTAAAGACGTCACCGCGCTCTCTGACCTGAGACGTCACAGTGCAGCAGCCGCGGAGGATGCAGGAGCTGCTGCGGAGGCACGGTGGAGAGGTAAGAATAGTGCCAGGTGCCGGGGCCCTGAGCAAGTGGGGGCGAGCGGGCGCTGATGGTGAGGGCCCCCCCCCGCCTGCTCAGGGCCCCGGCATTTGACCGGGTGCGCCGGGTGCTGACGCCGGCCCTGGTGTGCGGCTTGCGTGCCTGCTTCTAGGGGGGGCAGCTGCCCCACAGTGGGTACGCCCATGCTATCTATCTATCTATCTATCTATCTATCTATCTATCTATCTATCGCTTTATCTAATATTGATGTATCTATCTATCTAATATCAATCAATCTATCTATAGCCATGGCTGAAAGTGTTGACACCCTTAAAATTTTCCCAGAAATGAAGTATTTCTCCCAGAAAATTATTGCAATTACATATGGCTTGTTATACACGTTTTATTCCTTTGTGTATACTGAGTAGTGTTGAGCCACCCCCGTAGTGGTCGCGTTCGGTTCGGTTCGTCGAACACCGGGATGTTCGAGGAACTGTTCGTCGAACTGTTCATCGAACACGTTAGAACACCGTCGAACACCGTTAAAACCAATGGCAGGCAAACAAAAACACATAGAAACACATAGAAAACACCTTCAAAGGTGTCCAAAAGCTGACAAACTGCTCAGAAGACGCTTTCTTTAAAAAAGCCGGCCGGCAATTCAGCAGCGGCATACACCGGTACACGACAATTTAGGCAAGAAGGTATAGAGCCTCACACATAGATTAGATAGATAGAAACATGTCAGTCACATATATATGAAGTACAGTGACAGTGTTGCTTACTGTACTTGTCATTTAGTGTAAAGGATTTATTAAAAAATATAATAGTGTTTTCATGCACTGTCTCTTTAAAAAAGCCGGCCGGCAATTCAGCATCTGTACCCGACAATTTATAACAGACAGAATAGAGCTTCACACATAGATTAGATAGATAGAAACATGTCAGTCACATATATATGAAGTACAGTGACAGTGTTGCTTACTGTACTTGTCATTTAGTGTAAAGGATTTATTAAAAAAAATAATAGTGTTTTCATGCACTGTCTCTTTAAAAAAGCCGGCCGGCAATTCAGCATCTGTACCCGACAATTTATAACAGACAGAATAGAGCTTCACACATAGATTAGATAGATAGAAACATGTCAGTCACATATATATGAAGTACAGTGATAGTGTTGGTTACTGTACTTGTCATTTAGTATTAAAATAAAGGATTTATTATTAAAAAAAATTGGCGTGGGGTTCCCCTTAATTTTAGTCTCTAGCGGAGGTTAAGCAGACAGCTGGGGCAGATGTTTGAAGCCTGGGAAGGGGGTAATACCCACGGAGCTTCCCAGGCTACTAATATCAGCCCCCAGCTGAATACATAGCCTTTACTAGCTATTAAAATGGGGGACCCCCCCCAAAAAATGACGTGGGGTCCCCCCTAATTTAATAGCTAGCAAAGGCTAGGCAGACAGCTGGGGGCTGATATTAATAGCCCAGGAAGGGAGCCATGAATATTGGCCCCCTCCCAGGCTAGAAACACCAGCCGTCAGCCGCCCCAGAAATGGCGCATTCATAGGATGCGCCAATTCTGGCACTTAGCCTCGCTCTTCCACGCTGCCCTGGTGCGGTGGCAGTGGGGTAATAGGGCTGGGGTTGATGTCAGCTTATAATGCCAGCTGACATCAAGCCCAGGTTAGTAATGGAGAGGCGTCTATAAGACACCCCCATTACTAACCCCATAGTCAAAGTTAAAAAAAACACAAACACCCAGAATAAAGTCCTTTAATTGAAATAAAGACACAATCCTTTATTGTTCTAAATTAAACCATACTTACCATCACGCCCATTCCAGCTGAAGCCAACGATCTCCTGCAATAAAAGAAAAATAATAAAGCAACATCATCCTTACCTTTCCATGGTTCCCACGACAGCTTCAGCTCTGCTACATTGAGATGACAGGCTGGACCGCAGCAGAACGCTGCCATCCAGCCTGTCATCCCGCAGACACTGAGAAGCGCAGGCATGCTTGCGCTCCTTAGTGTCTGACTGTGACGGCATCCAGATGAGCCGACAATGAACTCGGCTCACCTCATGCACGTCACTGACAGCGTGGGAGAATTCTCGCGCTGAGTGCAGGAGAATTTTCCCACGCTGTCAGTGACGTGCATGAGGCTGATATTTAAATTTGGCGCACAAATCGGTGATTGGTCGCGGGCAGCGTCCGCGACCAATCAGCACAGTAGTGTTTAACTTTGGCGGCAAGATCAGTGATTGGTCGCGGTCAAGACGGCGACCAATCACCGATTTGTGCGGCACATTTAAATAGCGGCCGCGACCAATTGGATGTCAGCGCCGCTCCCCGGTCCTCCCTTCACACCCTAGCCGCATGGATGTCAGCGGCGCTGCCTGGTTGGATACTTCCGCTCCGAGAACCCGGGACATGAGCGGGTACTCGCAGCAGAAGTATCTCGACCCGCAGCGCCGCTCCCCGGTCCTCCCTTCACACCCTAGCTGCTGATCTCCCCACAGTATCCGCATGGTGTTACAAAGGTCCGGACATTTGTGTTAAAAATCGCTGATTGGTCGCTGGCGCTGCCTGCGACCAATCACCGATTTGGGCGCCAAATTTAAATATCGGCCGCGACCAATCACCCATCTTGGCTGCACATTTAAACACCGCTGTACTGATTGGTCGCGGACGCTATTTAAATGTGGCGCCAAAATCGGTGATTGGTCGCGCCCAGCGTCGGCGACCAATCAGCTCAGCGGTGTTTAAATGTGGAGCCAAGATCGGTGATCGGTTGCGGCCGATATTTAAATTTGGCGCCCAAATCAGTGATTGGTCGCTGGCAGCGCCAGCGACCAATCAGCGATTTTTAACACAAATGTCCGGATCTTTGTAACACCATGCGGATACTGTGGGGACATCAGCGGCTAGGGTGTCAAGGGAGGACCGGGGAGCTGCGCTGCGGGTCGGGATACTTCTGCTGCGACCAGTCGCTCATGTCCCGGGTTCTCGCAGCGGAAGTATCCAACCAGGCAGCGGCGCTCCCCGGTCCTCACCAATACGATTAGCTGATTGGTCGCGCTCTCCGCACGCGACCAATCAGTGATCTTGGCGCTAAAGTTAAACACCGCTCTGCTGATTGGTCGCGGACGCTGCCCGCGACCAATCACCGATTTGGGCGCCACATTTAAATAGCGGCCGCGACCAATCAGCGAGCTTGGCGCCAAATTTAAACAACGCTCTGCTGATTGGTCGCGGACCCCAGACGCGTCCAATCAGTGAGATTGGCGCCAAATTTAAACAACGCTCTGCTGATTGGTCGCGGACTCCAGCCGCGACCAATCAGCGAGATTGGCACCCAATTTAAACCCCGCTCTGCTAATTGGTCGCGGATGCCGGCCGCGACTAATCAGCATTATTGGCGCCAAATTTAAACACCGCTCTGCTGATTGATCGCGGTCGCCGTCCGCGACCAATCAGCAGTATTGGCGCCAAATTTAAACCCTTCTCGGCTGATTGGTCACGGTTGCCGGCCACGACAAATCAGCAGTATTGGCGCCAAATTTAAACCCCGCTCTGCTGATTGGTCACAGTTGCCGGCCGCGACCAATTAGCGATTTTGGCGCCAAATTTAAACCCCGCTCTGCTGATTGGTCGCGACCGCCGGCCGCGACTAATCAACATTGTTGCCGCCAAATTTAACACCGCTCTGCTGAATGGTCACGGTCGTGACCAATCACCATTATTGGCGCCAAATTTAAACACCGCTTTGCTGATTGGTTGCGACGGCAACCAATCAGCATTATTGGCGCAAAATTTAAACCCCGCTCTGCTGATTAGTCGTGACCGCTGGCCGTGACCAATCAGCGATATAGTCGCCAAATTTCAACACCGCTTTGCTGATTGGTCGCGGTTGCTGGCCGCGACCAGTCAGCGATTTTGGCGCCAAATTTAAACACTGCTCTGCCACCATCTAGTTTCATGAAATAATTTAAAAAAAATTGACGTGGGGCTTCGCCCTATATTTGTGTCCAGCCAGGTACAGCAGGCAGGAACGGGCTGCCCCCAACCACCAGCTGCCTATTTGTACCTGGCCGGACACAACAATATAGGGAAGCCCTTTTTTTCTTAATTATTTCATGAATTTCATGAAATAATTAATAAAAAAAATACGTGGGGCTTCGCCCTATTTTTGTGTCCAGCCAGGTACAACTAGGCAGCTGGGGGTTGGAATCTGCAGCGCAGGGAGGCCCAAGCTTTCTGGGTCCCCCCCGCTGCAAAATGCAGTCCGCAGCCACCCCGGAAAATGGCGCATTCATAGAAGCGCCATCTTCTGGCGCTGTACCCAACTCATCCAGGGCCCTGGTGCGGTGGCTCACTGGGTAATAAAGGGGTTAGGGCCAGCTTGGCATTATCAGCTGGCCCTAAGCCCGAAATTCATGGGGTCACGCCAATATTAGACATGACCGCCATGAATTTCTAGTAAAGTATTTAAAAAAAACACAAACACCCAGAAAAAAGTCCTTTAATTGAAATAAACACACAATTCTTTATTGTTCTAAATTAAACCATACTTACCGTCACGCCCATTCCAGCTGAAGCCAATGTCTTCTGCAATAAAAGTAAAATAATTAAGCAACCTCATCCTTACCTTTCCATGGTTCCCACGACAGCTTCAGCTCTGCTACATCGAGATGACAGGCTGGACCGCAGCAGAACGCTGCCATCCAGCCTGTCATCCCGCAGACACTGAGAAGCGCAGGCATGCTTGCGCTCTGCAGTGTCTGGCTGTGACGGCATAAAGATGAGACGAGTTCATGTCCAATGAACTCGGCGCACCTCATGCACGTCACTGACAGCGTGGGAGAATTCTCCTGCACTCAGCACTTCAGCGTGAGAATTCTCCCACGCTGTCAGTGAAGTGCATGAGGTGAGCTCATTCATGTCCAATGAACTCAGCTGACCTCATGTACGTCACTGACAGCGTGGGAGAATTCTCACGCTGAAGTGCTGAGTGCAGGAGAATTCTCCCACGCTGTCAGTGACGTGCATGAGGTGCGCCGAGTACATTGGACATGAACTCGGCTCATCTGGATGCCGTCACAGCCAGACACTGAAGAGCGCAAGCATGCCTGCGCTTCTCAGTGTCTGCGGGATGACAGGCTGGATGGCAGCGTTCTGCTGCGGTCCAGCCTGTCATCTCGATGTAGCAGAGCTGAAGCTGTCGTGGGAACCATGGAAAGGTAAGGATGAGGTTGCTTTATTATTTTTCTTTTATTGCAGGAGATCGTTGGCTTCAGCTGGAATGGGCGTGACGGTAAGTATGGTTTAATTTAGAACAATAAAGGATTGTGTCTTTATTTCAATTAAAGGACTTTATTCTGGGTGTTTGTGTTTTTTTTAACTTTGACTATGGGGTTAGTAATGGGGGTGTCTTATAGACGCCTCTCCATTACTAACCTGGGCTTGATGTCAGCTGGCATTATAAGCTGACATCAACCCCAACCCTATTACCCCCTGCCACCGCACCAGGGCAGCGTGGAAGAGCGAGGCTAAGTGCCAGAATTGGCGCATCCTATGAATGCGCCATTTCTGGGGCGGCTGACGGCTGGTGTTTCTAGCCTGGGAGGGGGCCAATATTCATGGCTCCCTTCCTGGGCTATTAATATCAGCCCCCAGCTGTCTGCCTAGCCTTTGCTAGCTATTAAATTAGGGGGGACCCCACGTCATTTTTTTGGGGGGGTCCCCCATTTTAATAGCTAGTAAAGGCTATGTATTCAGCTGGGGGCTGATATTAGTAGCCTGGGAAGCTCCGTGGGTATTACCCCCTTCCCAGGCTTCAAACATCTGCCCCAGCCGTCTGCGTAACCTCCGCTAGAGCCTAAAATTAAGGGGAACCCCACGCCAATTTTTTTAATAATAAATCCTTTATTTTAATATTAAATGACAAGTACAGTAACCAACACTATCACTGTACTTCATATATATGTGACTGACATGTTTCTATCTATCTAATCTATGTGTGAAGCTCTATTCTGTCTGTTATAAATTGTCGGGTACAGATGCTGAATTGCCGGCCGGCTTTCTTAAAGAGACGGTGCATGAAAACACTATTATTTTTTTTAATAAATCCTTTACACTAAATGACAAGTACAGTAAGCAACACTGTCACTGTACTTCATATATATGTGACTGACATGTTTCTATCTATCTAATCTATGTGTGATTCTATATTCCTTCTATTCTAAATTGTTGGGTACAGATGCTGAATTGCCGGCCGGCTTTTTTAAAGAGACGGTGCATGAAAACACTATTATTTTTTTTTAATAAATCCTTTACACTAAATGACAAGTACAGTAAGCAACACTGTCACTGTACTTCATATATATGTGACTGACATCTTTCTATCTATCTAATCTATGTGTGATTCTATATTCCTTCTATTCTAAATTGTTGGGTACAGATACTGAATTGCCGGCCGGCTTTTTTAAAGAGACGGTGCATGAAAACACTATTATTTTTTTTAATAAATCCTTTACACTAAATGACAAGTACAGTAATCAACACTGTCACTGTACTTCATATATATGTGACTGACATGTTTCTATCTATCTAATCTATGTGTGAAGCTCTATTCTGTCTGTTATAAATTGTCGGGTACCCTGCTGAATTGCCAGCCGGCTTTTTTAAAGAGACAGTGCATGAAAACACTATTATTTTTTTTGATAAATCCTTTACGCTAAATGACAAGTACAGTAAGCAGCACTTTCACTGTACTTCGTATATATGTGGCTGACATGTTTGTATCTATCTAATCTATGTGTGAAGCTCTATTCTTTCGGTTCTAAATTGTCGGGTACCGGTGTATGCCGCTGCTGAATTTCCGGCTTTTCATGTTTCACTGTTGGCACTGTTCCCATCGATTTGGGCAATCACTGTAATGCCACAACCACCATGGCTGTGGCATTACAGTGAGTGGCAGACAATCCCTGCATGATTGGTGCTCTAAATAGCGCCAGACATGCAGGACACGCTTTTGGTGCACGAACAGTTATCGAACATAACCTCTAACAGCCGAATTTTTTGCCAATCGTTCGGGTTCGTCGAACAACTCGAACACCGCCCAAAACAGCTCGAATTTGAGATTGGCGAACAGTTCTAGTCGAACACCGCTCATCTCTAATACTGAGACAACACAAAAATAATTTTATACTAAACCCCAAAATTGGGCTGGACAAAATTGTTGGCACCCTCAACTTAACATTTGGTTGCACACCGTTTGGAATAAATAACTGCAATCAATCGCTTTCTATAACCATCAACAAGCTTTTTACACCTCTCAACTGGAATTTTGGACCGCTCTTCGTTTGCAAACTGCTCCAGGTCTCTCATATTTGATGGGTGCCTTCTCCCAACAGTAATTTTAAGATCTCTCCACAGGTGTTACATGGGATTTAGATCCGGACTCGTTGCTGGACACTTGAGAATTCTACAGCACTTTGTGGCCATCCATTTTTGAGTGCTTCTTGAAGTATGTTTGGGATCATTGTCCTGCTGGAAGACCCATGATTTAGGACGCAAATCCAGTTTTCTGATACTGTGCACTACATTGCGATTCAAAATCCTTTGGTAATCTTCAGATTTCATAATGCCTTGCACACAGTCAAGGCTTCCAGTGCCAGACACAGCAAAACAACCCCAAAACAACTTTGAAATTCCTTCATATTTGACTGTAGGTACTGTGTTCTTTTCTTTGTAGGCCTCATTCCGCTTTCAGTAAATAGCAGAATGATGTGCTTTATCAAAAATCTCTATTTTGGTCTCATCTGTCCACAAGCCGCTTTCCCAGAAGGATTTTGGCTTACTCATGTACATTTTGGCAAACTGCAGTCTAGCTTTTTTATATCTCTGTGTCAGCAGTAGAGTCCTCCTGGGTCTCCTACCATAGTGTTTCATTTAATTCAAATGTTGATGAATAGTTCGCAATGACACTAATGCACCCCGAGCCTGCAGGACAGCTTGAATTTTCTTTGGAACTCGATTGGTTCTGCTTATTCACCATCCGGACTATCCTACGTTGCAAACTTTCATAAATTTTTCTCTGCCGTCCACGTCCAGGAGATTAGCTACAGTACCATGACTTGTAAACTTCTTGATTATGTTGCTGTCATGGGTGTGTCAGGTTTGACAGACAGTCATACTAGGTCCAGCTGTAGAAGGTCGCTGCGTTTGGCCTTGCAAACATCTTTCTGATCCTTTCATAATCAGTCTCACTTTAGGACCCAGCGGTGATCCTCACCTTGCTTTGGGATTATACCTTTATGACCCACCCAGTGGTGATCCTCACCTACTGCTGCTAATTAGCACGCCCTTGCTGTATTCTTAAATACACTCCGTTTCTCCAGAGAGTTGATGGTGATAGAAAGTTCTAATCTATTGAGGCCTGGAATTCTAGTAGTCGGCTAGAATTTCCTTGGAGTCCCTTCGTGGATTGTTTCCGTGTTCTCTCCGGTGTCATCTTGAAGCTATGTGTATTCCCTTGTTTATTTCCCTTGTGTGTACTTTAGTTTGCAGTGGGGCTGACTAGTGCTCACCCCTCCCAATCCCTACCTAGGGTTTAGCTTTAGGGTCAGCTAGTGTCAGGTTTCCTTCTCGGTGATAGGCGCAGAAGCTATATAGGGTCCATAGTGGAGTCAGGGTTTGTCGTTTGAGCTGTTAAGGGGTCACCACTCCACTTTTCCCTTTTCCTGTCATTATACGCTGGGTTCTCCCCATAACCAGCATAACATTATCACCATCCGTTTAGAAAACAAAACAAAACTGACTTTCGTTTTTTTTTTGCTTTTTTTTTTTCCGTGTTGTTATGAATCCCATTTCGGTGCTGGCAGAACAGCTTCAGAATTTATCACTGGAGGTTACTGACCTTTGATCAGCTGTTCAGCAGCAACTGATAATATTGGGGACTCTGCGGGTAGGCCGGTCCAGCTTGAGCGCAAAATTGCACTCTCGGACAGGTTTTCAGGAGGTAGAGACAATTTTTTTGTGTTTAAAGAAGCTTGTAAATTGTACTTTAAGCTGTGACCCTATTCCTCTGGAAATGTGGAGCAGCGAGTGGGGATTGTGATCTCACTGTTATAAGGAGATCCTCATTCCTAGGCTTTCTGTTTGCCACAGTGCCTCCAATCGGTTGAAGGATTTTTCACGGCTCTGGCCCTCATCTAAGATGATCCTGATTGAATCTCTTTGTCTGAATCCAGGCTACGTTGCCTTCAGCAGGGGAGTCAGTGGAGACTTATAGTTCAGAAATCCGTAGATGGGCAACCGATACCAAGTGGAATGACCCGGCTCTTAGAAGCCAATTTTGTCAGGGTCTTTTCAGAAAGGTTGAAGGATCCCCGGGGTGCTTAGAGGCTGCCATGTCATTAGTTATACATGTAGATAGACGCCTTCGGGATAGGTGGGTGAGACCACCTTCTCCTGACCCCACCTTTCAGGGCAATGCCCCATTGCCGGGGGGGGCGGCCTGGGGGTGAACCTGTACTTATGGATTTGGAGGAACCCATGCAGTTAGGGGGAGCTACTGTGTTGCATATTTCCCCTGAAATCTGCAAGAGAAAGGGGGTGTGGTTTTTTTGTGGTAAAAAGGGACATTTTATTGGGGTCTGTCCCTCGATTCCTAAGCAAAAAGGAACATCTGGAACTCGATTGAACCTTGGTAGTGTGGGGTTGGATAATCAGGGGGTGTGTTTGTCTAAATTTCTGTGTTTTTGGACAGTGGAGCTGGAGTCAACATTGTTGATGCTGAGTTAGTGAGAACTCATAGGTTTACTTGCTGTACGTCAACTAAGCCTATCCCTATTTATGCCACTGACTCAGCGCCACTTGCACAGAGATGTCTCACACAGATTGTATATGATATAAGACTGAGGATGGAGCCTTTTCACTATGACATGGTTGTCAAAGTGCTGAGGAATGACTATTTATGATCTTCTATATATTACACCATTGCTGAGGAATGGCTATTTATGGGCCATTAATGAACATTGAGGGCTAATGCTGATTAGACATTAGCTACGGAGTCTCGAGATCCCTTCATCATATTGCATGAGTTTACCTACATATATTGATAGATTTATGTTTGTTTAATCCTAGTGATTATCAGCAATCTAGCACGGTGCACTTTATTTATTTATTTAGCATAGATGTGAATTTGGAGTGCTTGTCCATATGTCTTTTACTGATATTATGCTGCATAAGTGTATCTGCATTCATGAATAGTATGGACCTACTATCGTCAAATTTCTGATACTACCAGTGATCAAGCATGGTGCATCTTATCTACTTAAGCTAAATTTATGCACAGATTTATGATTGCCTAAATCCTAGGTATGACCAGCAAGCAAGCCCGATGCACTTTATTTAGTCTAATGTAGTTTAGGCACAGATGTGAATTCAGATTGCTGGTTTATTGATGCTTTCGTATTTAGAGAGACCTCAAGGCACTATACAAATTCTTCTAGGATCTGTGGTGACACTATGTATGAAAATACTAATCTCTATTTTCTTGTGACAATAACTGGCCCCTAACTGGACTCTGAAGATTCTGTCATCATTGCCAAGTCACAGTGGACGATATTTGTGTATTATCAATTTTTGTGCTGATGTTTTTACACCTACACCTCCCTTAGCGGTAAAGGAGGCTTTTTTTTGTATTAACCTAGGGCCAATGACTGCAGGCCATGCCACTGCTATGGGTGCCCGTGAGCCGGGGGGAGTCTGTGAGCCGGGAGGGCCACAAAGAAGCAGCGGGGGAACGAGGAGGGAGTATTGGGGCGGGAGGGGAGGTTGCCGTGGAGGAGGAGGGCACACGCAGCAGCCGCTGCTGCAGCTACCACGTGTGCCTGCTGCTAAAGGGACATGAATATTCCCTCTTCTCTACTCCCATGGGCGTGGAGAAAAATGAATATTCATTCTCTTTAGCAGCGGGCAAGGAGGAGCGCTAAGCAGTGGCTCCTGCTGACAGTGCCCGCTACTAAAGAGAATGTACTGTATATTCACTCTTCTCCACACCCATAGTCCCGGCGTGGAGAAGAGTGAATATGTCGGCAGCAGCAGCTCACCTCGGCATCTGAGAGTTAAGCTGCTCAGATGCCGAAATGAGCTGCCTGGCAGACAGGACACAGCAGCGCTGGAGCAGAGGTGAGGAAGGAAGGTGAGTATAAGTGTTTATTTTTTTGTGTGTGCAGTGATGGGGTCACACATACCAGGATTGCTGGATGAGGGGGCAACACATACCAGGATTGGGGGATGAGGAGGCCATGCATACCAGGATTGGGGGATGAGGAGGCCACACATACCAGGATTGGGGGAAGAGGGGGCCACCCATACCAGGATTGGGGGATGAGGAGGCCACGCATACCAGGATTGGGGGAGAAGGGGTGCCATGCATACCAGGATTGGGGGACGAGGGGTGCCATACGTACCAGCATTGGGGGATGAGGGGTGCCATATGTACCAAGATTGGGAATGAGGGGTGCCATACGTACCAGGATTGGGGGATGAGGTGTGCCATACGTACCAGAATTGGGGGATGAGGGGTGCCATACGTACCAGGATTGGGGATGAGGGGTGCCATACATACCAGGATGGGGAAATTTACCAGCAGCTGCTGCAATTCCCACCCTAGGCTTATATTCGAGTCAATACGTTTTCCCAGTTTTTTTGTGGTCAAATTAGGCACCTCGGCTTCTACTCGGGTCAGCTTATTTAAAATATATGGTATTTTAAAATCAGTGAGTGCGTGGTGCCCATAATACTGCAGGACTGTGGGGGGTGCATTATACTATATGGGGGCTGCATTTTACCCTATGGAGTGTGTAATATACTTTATGGAGGACTATGGGGAGTGCATTATATTCTATGGAGGACCATGGGAAGTTCATTATACTATATGGAGGATTATGGGGGATGCATTATACCATATGGAGGATTATGGGGGTGCATTATACTATATGAAGGATTATGGGGGGTGCATTATACTGTATGGAGGATTATGGGGGGCGCATTATACTATATGTTGGATTATGGAATGGCACATTATACTATATGGAGGATTATGGGTGGCATATTATACTATATGGAAGGCTACATGTGGCCATTATAATAATTTGAGGGCTATGTGGGGGGCCATTATACTGTATGAAAGCAAGTATACAGTGTGAAGGTTTATGTGGGGTCCATCATACTGTTTGGAGGACTGTGTGGGAGTCACAGTTGGGGGATCATACTGTGTTAGGGTCACCATACTTTGCTTTGGGAGTTGAAGTGGGGTACAATAGGGTCATTATACTGTGCTTGTGGAGACTAATGTGGAGGAATGCACCATGGGGTATCATACTGTGTTTGGAGGGCACTTTTATTGGCACCATACTTTATGGGGGCAATAAAAGAGGAATCTATGACTTCAGCAGGAGGTATCACATATAACTGCATTCCAAATTAGCCATTTCTGGCTTACATTTACATTTTGTTGCAGTGTGTCGGTGAAGCTATTCACACGAGGTCGCTGTGAAGAATAATATTAGTAAACTACAGGCCCACTTTTTAAAACAGTGGTTCTCCTTCAGAGGTATCACATATAACTGTGGTTCAAATCCAGCCATTTGTAGTGAACGTGGAAAATATTGTCCTCCATTTAAAATGGCCAAGGTGTGTGACAAGGGACGGGGAAGTGGACGTGATGGTGATGGTGCATGGCAGAGGCTGAGGCCATGACTATGGGCAAGCTGAAATCGTGCCACAACACCCACATCTTGCTGATCGACCTTCCTGTCCCAATTACTAGGGGACTGCAGAACACCACTATTGAACACAGAGCAGTGTCAAAAGGTTGTTGGTTGGATAGCAGACAATGCTTCCAGTCACTTTGCCACCACCACCACAATGTCTTCGACACGGTCAAATCTCAGTAGCCGTGAGTCTGGACCGCAGTTTCCTCACCCTGATCCTCCTACCTTCCACCATGCCGAGTGCCCGGAGACAAATGAACCCTCACTTGGACACTCACAAGAGTTGTTCCGTTTTCCATTTATAGATTCTGGCCTCTCGCCCGGCCAGCTTCAAGTGGGTGAAGAGGAAAACGTGTGTAGCGATGCCCAAATATTTGAGCAGCCACGGTCACACAGTGGGAAAGAGCAATTACTGTCGCAAGAGGTGGATGATGATACACAATTGGACATGTGCTTGTGGGCAGGGACGGTACATCTCGCTGACGTCACACTGGGTTAATATAGTAGAAGCCAGAAGCCAGTCGGACCTTGTGATGGAACATGTCCTCCTAACACCGAGGATTGAGGGCCCTGGGTCAATCAGGGTTTCCCCAACATTCTACAGCTACTGCACCTCCTCCTCCTCAGCCTCCATTTCCGAAATGACCACAGCAGTCAGAGCTGGAAGCACTGCACCACATTCTAAAGCTCTTGCTCCTTGTCCGCCTCCTCTTCTTCTGCCTCCATCTCCGAAATGACCACATCAGTCACAAGCTGGAAGCACGTGCCTTGGCCAAGCGGCAACAGGCTGTGCTGATGCTAATATGCTTAGGTGAGGTGACAAACCGCACAATGCTGAAGAGTTGTGGACAGCTCAGTCAGATCTGTGGTTGACACCGCTGCCCCTTCAGCCAGTCATGGTAGTGTGTGACAATGGCTGGAACCTGGTGGCGGCTCTGAAGCAAGGAGAGCTCACACATGTACCATGCCTGGCTCATGTGCTTAACCTCGTGGTTCAGATGTTTCTCAAAACCTACTCAGATCTGCTGGATCTGCTTGTCAAAGTACGCAGCTTGTGTGCCCATTTTAGAAAGTCAGCCCTTGCTGTGCTTCAGCAGCGTTTGCAGCTTTCAGCTCACCGACTGGTATGCGGTCTCCATGTGTTGGAACTCTACATTGCAGTTGTTGGGAAGGATTTGTGAGCAGAAGAGGGCAGTTGTTGATTACCAGCATCAACAAGTCCATCGGTATTCAGGTCAGACTCCACATATAAGACCTCAGGAGTGGGCATGGATGTCAGACATCTGGACCATCCTCCAAAACTTTGAGGACTCCACCAAGACGGTGAGTAGCGATGATGCCATAATTAGCATCACCATCCCGCTCTCTGAGCACAATTAAAGAGGAGGCATTGGGTGACAATGAGGAAGAGGAGGAGGAGGAAGAACAGGAGCTAGTTTCCTGCGCTATAGACGGTACTACATGCATAACTGTCATACCGTCTGTTCAATGTGGATGGCCTGAGGACAGGGAGGAGGAGGATGAGGAGGAGAGCATGGTCAGTCATCCTCTTGGTTAGGACACGGAAGTCTTGCCTGCAGGCTGGCACACATGGCTGAGTTTATGTTACGCTGCCCTCGCGTTGTCCAAATTTTGGGTGACAGTCATTACTGGTTGGTGACACTTCTAGACCCACGCTACAAGGAGACATTTCTGTATTTTATTCCCATGCCGAACAGACCTAATAAAATGGGGCAGTACCAGAAGGCCCTTGTTGCGGAATTATTAAAAAAATTTCCATCTGAAAACGCTGGAGGCAGAAGTCACAGTTCGTTGCACAACCAAGGAGTACAGGCGAGAGAAACAAGTTCAATTCAGCAGAGGCAGGGGAACACTGTCAAAGTTCTGGGACAGTTTTCTCAGACCCTCCCATCGCACAGGCCCTGAGGCGCGGGGAACTCTGACAAGGAGGGAAAAGTTTTGGAAGATGCTGAGGGAGTACCTTGCCGACCGTACCAACGTCCTCCGTGATTCCTCTATGCCTTATAATTATTGGGTATCCAAGCTCGACACGTGACATGAACTGCTCTCTACGCCTTGGAGGTCCTGGACTGCCCTACCGCTAGCGTTTTGTCAGAGTAGGTTTTTAGTGCCGCTGGTGGAATTATAACCCATAGGCACATCCGGCTGTCAACTGAAAATGCTGACAGGCTGACTCTTATAAAAATGAAAAAGGGCTGGATTGGGCCAGACTTCTCAACACCACCGAATGATAGCAGTGTAACATAACTCTATTCCCATGCACCTCTGTCTTTACACCCAGACATGGGTATATGCTTCCTGATTTTGTCCATTTGCTCTTGTCTTCCTCCTTCTCCTCATCCTCCACCACCATATTACTACCATATCTACCATATCACCATATCTACATCTCTTGCAAGGGGCATTGGAGTTCCTCTAAATTTTTGGCAGCCGTTGCATTCACTGCTTAGGCAAACAGTATGAGAGACCCACTTCCTAATAATGGGAATTTTTTTTCAGGAGGCCATCCCACCTTTACGTCTCTTGCAAGAGGCATTGGAGTTCCTCCAAATTTTTGGCAGCCGTACTCACTGCATACCCTATAACTGGATAGCAGAACTGCTCCTTTCTAGGAACATGTTGTTACTGTGGCCCACCTCTATGTGTTTTTAACTTGTTATTGATGCTTTTCCTAAATTTTGGCACTGAATACCCTATAACTGGATAGGAGACCCTCTCTTTTCTAATGGGTAATAGTCGATACTGTGGCCCACCTCTATGTGTCTTTAAATTGTTATTGTTTTTTTTTCTAAATTTTGGCAGCCCTTGTACTAACTGCATACCCTATAACTGGATAACAGGACCGCTCCTTTCTAGGAACATGTCGTTACTGAGGCCCACCTCTATGTGTCTTTAAATTGTTATTGGGGTTTTTCCTAAATTTTGGCAGCCCTTGTGCTCACTGCATACCGTATAACTGGATAGCAGACCTGCTCCTTTCTAATGGGAACATTTCGGTACTGTGGCCCATCTCTATGTGTCTTTAAAATGTTATTGGGGTTTTTCCTAAATTTTGGCAGCCCTTGTACTCACTGCATACCCAATAACTGGATAGCAGACACGCTCCTTTCTAATGGGAACATGTCGTTATTGTGGCCCACCTAAATGTGTCTTTAAATTGTTATTAGGGTTTTTCCTAAATTTTGGCAGCCGTTGTACTTACTGCATACCCTATAGCTGGAAAGCAGATGCGCTCCTTTCTAGGAACATGTCGTTACTGAAGCCCACCTCTATATGTCTTTAAATTGCTATTGGGGTTTTTCCTAAATTTTGGCAGCCCTGGTACTCACTGCATACTCTATAACTGGATAGCAGACCCTCTCCTTTCTAATGGGAACATGTCATTACTGTAGCCTACCTCTATGTGTCTTTAAATTGTTATTGGGGTTTTTCCTAAGTTTTGGCAGCCCTTGTACTCACTGCATACCCTACAACTGGATAGCAGATCCGCTCCTTTCTAATGGGAACACGTCGTTACTGTAGGCCACCTCTATGTGTCTTTAAATTGTTATTGGGGTTTTTCCCAAATTTTGGCAGTTCTTGCAGTCACTGATGGGCATTACCACTATAGGAGACCCACTCCTTTGTAATGGGAACATTTTTTTTTCTGAGGCTCTCCTCCATGTCTCTTCAATGAGGTATTGGGGTGCGTTCAAATTTTTGGCAGCCCTTACAGTCACTGCATACGAAATAACAGTATAGAAGATCCACTCTTTAATAATGAGAACAACAACGCATAGCCCGCTGATGGCCCTATAACAATAGTAAGGGCCAACTGCTGGCCCTTTAAGCATAGTAAGGGCCGCCTGATGGCCTATAAAAATAGTCTTTGTGACTTTCAGAGTCCATCCTTCATAAATGAAACAGGATGTGTCTGATGATGTTTCACACACCACATGGCCAGATAAGGTTGTAAAATGTTAAAATGACATTTACCGGTGAATGTATTTTTCACAGTTGAAAGCAATGCAAAAGTACCAAAACGCATCAAAAACCCTATGTCTGAACATAGCCCAAGGTGTGGAGGAGCATTTTTTTTGTATATGTATTTTGCCTTATATACAAGACATTACCCTGGAAAGGATATTCCTTAACATTTTTCCCAGGAAAATCCATTTTGGTTTCGTTTTTGTATATTTTATTGTGAGTCCGTAAAGGTGGCATAATACTCTGACAACATTGTTGACAGCAGTGACCTGGGAGTCAGAGATGCTTCCAGGGGTCTTCCCCATGCTGTTCCCATGTCATTTGAGCACTGTCATTTGAGCACCACCGGAAAAATGCTTGAGTTTCCCATAGATTTACATTGGGCTCGTAGCTCGGACAGAGCACTCGAGCATTCCTATTTGCTCGACCCGAGTACCCGAGCATTTTAGTGCTCGCTCATCACTAGTCTCAACCCTAGGCAGGCTAGGTGGTATTTTTTACTAGGTTTAATTTTATTGTCACTTTCCGCCAAGGGGTTAAAAATATCAAGGCTAATGCTTTATCCCGGAGCTTCCCTGGTGGTAGTGACCATGAGAAACCTGCCCCTATTTTTCAGAAGGGGGTAGTCATTTCGGGCTTGTGCCCTGAGCAGGAGGGGGAGGTGTTGAAGGCTTAGGGGGACGCCCCTGTCTCCTGCCCTTCGGGGATTTTATTTGTACCATCTAATTTGCGCCATAAAGTAATTAGGGAACATCACAACTCTGTGCTTGCCGGTCATCCAGGTAGTAAGGCAACTGTGAACCTCCTTTCTCATAATGTGGTTGCATCAGGATGTGGTTGAACATGTGTCTGCTTGCAGTATTTGTGCGCGTTCTAAAGTATTGCATACCCGTCCGTCTAGTTCCTTTCTGCCACTGCCTATTCCTAGCAGACAATGGCACATTTGTTTTATTACTGACCTACCGGTATCTGCAGTGAGATTGTGAACTTCACGGGGTTCCTTCCGATATGGTGTCAGATCTGGGGACCCAGTTTGTTTCTAAATTCTGGAAAGCATTCTATACTCGACTAGGGGTGCAGTTGTCATTTTCTCCTGCCTTCCATCCTCAGTCGAATGGAGAGACT